>NC_092824.1:8185000-9385000 GCF_023375885.2 Dermacentor andersoni | reverse complement strand
ATCCCGGTAGCCATAAGCTCTACGTTGTAGCGATTCAATTTTCTTCCATTTCTAGGTGCTCGGAAGCTCGCAGAGTGTTTAAAGGTACGTCGGACGTGCCTGCTTTGCTTCCGGTTTGCTAGCTCCGTGGCACCCTCCTACCGATTTTTGCAAGGACATTTAGTCAATCCCTAGGGGAGCATTAATGCTTTTGAAAAGTAACGGAGAGCAGCATACGAAAAGCATGGCACGAGCGATGATACTGCTCCAGGAGAGCAGGCCCGGTCTTTGCTACGGCCCCTCCTGCTCCCCCGGGAAAATCAGTGATGCTATTTTGAAGGTATAGCCTGTGGTAGAGCGCCGTAATGCGCGACAAAGGTATAATCCGGCATGACTGACTCAGCACGAGCGCCGCAAGCGCGGGAAAGTCTTAATTCTTGACGTCCGACGTACCTTTAGGCACAACTTTTTTTTATATACAGCAGAGATTTACCGGTATCAGTGAATCCCTGCACCAGTATTCAATGATGTTTCATCCGTATCGGCCGGTCGTGTATGATAGAGAGAAAAAATTAGCGAGAGCGAGCCAGAATTCGCCGCTGCATGCATTAACAGAGTTGATGGCAAATGGCTCACGCTGGTACTTGTCCGCTAAACCAAAACTGTTCAGTACCTTATTTACATACTTAAGCTTGCAAAGACGTACTTGCATTAAAAATGCATTTCAGTGGCGCAGCACTGTAACTTAAGCACTGCACCAGCAGAGATGAACGAGCTTGCTCAACACTGATACCTGTAGGAAAAGCATTCGGCTGAAAGCTCTGGCCAAACTTGGCCAAACTTTACTCCTGTACATTTCATTATGCCATGCCATATTGAAGCAGCAATGACGAGCATTCACAGAAACTCTCCACCGGCTGCCACCACTCCTCGTCCTCCTCTCTCCCTCTCTCTCTGTATATATATATTGCAGAGATTGTACCCAAAAACTCCTAACACTCCCTGGAGGAGCATGCTTTATCAATGAGGATGCACATTTTTACATTGCGAAAACGCTTTGCTGAACTTCTGACAAAAGTGTTTCATTGTTTCAGCATGCAGCCAGCTCAAAATATGCTATCGCCTTTATGCTATTTTTTGCCATAAGCAATAGCCAATATCCCTGTACAGCCTGTCCTATCATATAAGTGCTTAGGTGTCAACCTGTCTGATTTGTCCTGGGCCACGCACATTACTAATGTAATTTTGCCTCTTAATAAGATGCTTGGATTCTTCTGTAATCACCTCTGCCATGCCTCTCAACACGTAAAATTACTAGCATACAAAACTTGTTATATTGATGTTAGAATATGCATCACCCATTTGGAACCCGCATCACGCCTATGTTATTAATGCGCTTGGATCACTTCAAAATGGAGCAGCTAGATTTATTCACTCTTCATATTCATATGACCTCAGTGTGTCATCCTTGAAAGCGGAATCGGGTTTATTACAACTTTCACTCCATCGCCATAGTGCCAGTCTTATTTCACAAGTTTTTCCACAGTTCACTATGCTACGCACCCTACATTCTCCCGCCAGTCCGCATATTTCACCACACACATCACCCATTTCAAGTTTCTCGGCCACGTGTCCGCACTGTCACTTCTTCCGCCTCATTTTTTTCCTGTGTTGCAGCAGATTGGAATGACCTATGCAACGACATTGCTGCCATTACTCCCTCATCCATTTTTGTGGAAATAATTACAAACCACTTTTCATTGTACTGAACACTAAGTCATCTGAGTGTTTGTTCCCATCCCTTATGTAACGCCCCTCGTGGGTCTTTAAGGTATAAAATTAAATTAAATTAAAAGACAACAAACTTGTACTTTTGCAGATGGTTATAAAGGTCTGCCAACTATCCGCTTTCCGTGAATGGAAAAAGGACTGCCATTTCCTTCAGCCATTACTTGATGCAGATAAAGTAATGAAAAAAAAAAAGGCCCTGGAAAGAAAGGCAAAGGAAAAAAGAGACCTGTTGCAGCCCAGGTATAACAATGGAGATGAGCATTGTTTTCCAACCAGATCTTCTAGTGAGTGGTTCAGCCATGGCTATGTATGGAAGAGGGCAGCCACTACTTTGCAAGTCTCCTATTACTTACTCCTCCTGCACTGTGCCCATGCTATATTCTTCTACATTTAAAACACAGGAATGTGCCTTTGTGCTAGAACTTCGATAGTATAGGATGCAAGTTTCATTCACTTTCGGTGACCTGCTGTTTGACTTGTTTGAAAAGATGTTTTGAGGGAACTTTAGATGATGGCTTCTTGGTCCTTATCACGCAACAAATATTGTTATTTGATTACACTCGGGAGTTAGTGAGGCAGACACTCCATAGCCGGACTTCTTCCTGTGTTCGAAGCTTTTGCCAAAATTACAGCATCCGTAGTTCACAGTGAAATAAGGGTTAGCAGCTCTGAGAGATATTAAAATGTTCAATCTCCTGACAGCCAGCTGTTTTAAAGACTACAGAGATGTTTCATTAGGATGGGCTCTCAGCAGCAAGCAGCACATATTATGACGGGGTAGGTGAACCACGGCTAGGTGACTGGCCACGGCCACCTGGTCTCGAGGAATTGGGCAGTGACAAGACACTCTTCTTGCTTCCCTAATTATTTGCCACCTTCGTTTTTGGTGCCCCCCTCCTCGTATCCATCGCCTCACTCCCCTCCTCAAAATTCTTTTCCGTCTTTCGCTGTTGTACTTTTCAACATTCACCTGGTTGTTGAACAGAACAGTGGCCCCTAACATTCCTATGTTTGTTCAAATTTTCAAGGCGGCACCACGGCATGCACATCACGACCTCCCCTTCTACCTGTTTGTTGTGGTTGTTTCTTGGCTTCCCTGGCCCTGTACCCCCCTCTTTAATATATTTTCCCATGTGCACATCAGTTATGTCTTTCTTTCTTGCCCCGCTTTTTGTTTGTGCTGTTCTCATTCTGAACATGTACCAACTAGCCCAACAGCTAGCTCTCCTTAAGGTTATTTACATAATGAAAGTCAGGCACGAGGGAAAGAAAGTAAAAATGGGGTTGGGGTGCTTATACATTTCCTAGAAAAGCAAGTCACAATATTATTGAAACACTTTTATTCTGCATCAACCATGTGTGCGTGGTCGACGATTTGGTCACTGCCAGAAATGAGCTCTTCGATGACATGAAGGCCTGGCAGGGAGCAACAATGCCCTAAGTTTTTAGCAGGTGCTTGTCCCATTTTTCTACTTGTGTGTCGAACTTTTAGTGCAGGTTCCCTCTGAATAGTTGTGGTTAACATGATCCAAAATAAGCTAGAGGTGAGCCTTGGGTGGGGCTGCAGCGTTTTACCTGCTACAGGTGCTGGACAGCACCTTTCTCCTACTTTTCTCTTCGGAAGTGGCACACTCCTTGTGCCCATTTGGCACAGAGGTTGTGTTCCTAAAAAAAGCGGTCCTAAACATTGGATTCAGGGGAAGAAACATTGCATAGGCAAAAAAAAAATTTTTCGTCACCTGTCTGTTTATACCTCACATGTTTGCAAGCAGCAAGGTCGTGGTGTCAGGCTGCACATCTCTTATCCACAGAGGATCTCACTTGAGGTGCACTTTGTGTGTGCAACTGGTGATAGGCACAAAGCAAGGGCTGGTTGTTCTCCAGAAAATAATAGTGATCCTTCTTTCAACAAAGAAAAATGTGCAGTTGCTTCAGACAGCGTTTTGCTTGCTTGTCAATTTTCCTTCAAATAAAGTTTTTCTCTCCATCCACTCTCGTGGTCGCTATGTGCCTGTTATGGGCAGACGTGCCTTGAGGGAGTGGCGACGCTGAAGGACTTAGGTGTTCACCTTGAAAATGCCGACACTGGCCGTGAACAAAACTATGTCCCTCGAAAATTTCGGTAATCTTCTAGATACAATGGCCCATCAGCAAAAAAGGGGTGAGGTGTGCAGACAGGACACAAGAGTAGAGAAGTGGACAACACGAACGCCACGTCTGCACGCCTCACCTCTTTTTTGCATAATGAATCCTTACCAACTAGCTCAGCTATCTGTCGTTCTAAGGCCCATCAGCTTGTGCCTCTTGAAATGGGCAGTCTTAATTGTCTGCTTGCCTTATTCATGCCCACTAGCTGGTGTGTCTCCTATGGGGGAGGCGAAATGTTGTAGTAAATTGCTATAATATTCACTATTGTGAACATTGTGATTATTAGAAATAGGCCCTCTACTTTTTTTTTGCACCCCATTCTGTGCTTTCTCTAATTCTGTTCCCTCTTTATTGCACCCCCCCCCCTTTTTGGCCCTTGTGCCTCATAATCAGAAAGTGGTTTTGGCACGTAACCCCCCCCCCCCCCTTTTTGGCCAATGTTCAGGTGTCGACCATAGCCAGTGCAACCAGCGCCTCGGGTTTCCTTCTTTATTCCAACAAGCACAAATGTAGTTAATTTTTTTCCACAATCAGGCGCGGGCACGTAGTAAGTTGCACCTTTGACCAATTTTTTTTTCATAGCTCGACGGTGAAGACATTTTGTGCGTGTGCATAGGGAAGAAAATTGCCCCCACTCCCTTTGGACCGCCAATATCCCTTGATTTGCTTTCACATTCAACCTTTCCCGTACATCCATGTTGGTTTTTCTGAGCCCACCTCTTGAAACATTTCATTCTGTGAGAAAGGGAGGGGGGCGGGAGTTGTCAGAAATTTTCAGGTTGGGGGTTGATGCCCCCCGCCCCTAGCTACACCAATGGTGTTGATACATTATTAACCCTTTCAGGGTCGATTTATTTTGCCATATGCGACTGCTGAGGGTAGTTTTTTTTTTTTTGCAGATTCCAATTCTCCTGAGGGGCCTATTTCGAAAAAAATTTACTGTAATTTTTCTAGGGTGACCATAAAGTAGAAAAAAAAAATTTTTTGTTGCTCTCTATTCTTGAATAACAATAACAAAAGAAAATAAACTTTTAAGAATTAAAAATTTGATGCATTGTTATAGTTCAAGGCTTAGAACATGGGCACACAAGAATATTTTGCAAGTCTCGAGCGTTGCTTCTCTTGCAGTGATATTTACGTCCATAGCACAATCGAACTGCGTAGGTGAGTGCACTCAAGAAAACTGTGTGGTTGTGTGCCTGTCAAAAAAGCAAAGCATGTGACAAACTTCCACTAATCTTCGTCTTATCGCCAACCAGAGGCAATCAGATATTGTGTCTGCCCCCCCCCCCCCCTAAGAAAGAAGAAAAGAAAAGGAAACGCATGCACGGTGGCATCCTTCCTATGCTCACTCCTGTGAGAGCGAGAAACAGGCGGCTGCCCTTTGAGCCATTAGTAACGAGCTAGCCATCAGTTTTGTGAGCGCAAGAAGCTGAAACCGCCCGCGGAACAAACCCCAAACCGCCGCCCGCCTGCACGTGCGCCAATGCGCGAGTGGTAGTATAGAGATGCGCTGGAGCAAACTAGCTCTAGAACAAATCATACAACGAAAACCGAGCGAGGGAGGCGAGAGAAAAAAATTCACTGTATTCCCAAAAAGTGGCAACACATGCCAGGAAAGAAAAAATTTGAAAATTGGCGCGCCTTTTAAACGTACAGATGACGCCGTAAATATACGGCATTGACCATTTTGGACTTCTTCACAGCACCATTAATTACGTCATTGACCCCGAAAGGGTTAATTACAGTATGACAGGAAGACAATAGACAGAAACGAAGTGAACACACAAAGCGCTGACTCTTCACTGAAATTTATTTGAAGGAACAAGAGGATGAAATAATATGCATGCACAGACCTGCATGTTCACCTACTATGCTACCTGGAGACATCAGACCTGCCTGGGTCAAGAGCCTTGCTACGCAATAAATGACAATAAGGGAACCAAGTTTTTAATGGCAACGATATGTACCCACACATTTATTCATCTTCGTACACATAATCTCCAGTTGACGTGCCACATGGCAGAGTTCCAAAACAAGACCAAGATAGGCATACCACTTCTCAATAAAAGAATAAACTTAGGAAAGTGTACCACTCTCTGTGAATTCAAAATGTGCCAACTTCTTGTCAGACGATGCCATTGAGGGTTTAATTGCACAGTCACTCTTGCCTAAAGCATGGCCTTAATTATCCTTGAATGATCACTAGCATTTTTTGCAGCGACTGCAGTCTGCATCAAAACGCCAGAACACAGCTACATAGTCAAATAAAATCTTAGTTGGAAGTCGGTGTTTCTATCCGTCTCGTCTCCAAGTCTTCTTGTTTTTCGGCACCAGCAAGGTGGCAATTTGGGATAGTATAATGAATTCATACTGAATTTTGTTTGAAATGCAACGAGAGAACCATGTTAAAATGAGAAAGTGACAGCAGAAGCGCTTGTCCCATCACTTTCTCATTTTAACCTACCTGTCTCTGCTGTTGCGCTTCAAATGAAATTCAGTGTAACTAGCCCTGTCGCGTAGATTGTTTTTGTCTGGCTAGGTCCATTTGGCTACCAGATTGAACAAGGTGACCTTTAGCTGAACCACTTGAAACCAGTTTTTAATTACTTTCCACTAAGGTCTGTGCACAGTTTGTGGCTAACAATTTATGCTACCTGGTGCTAAGTGGTGCTCACTGTGTCCCAGGATGTTTTACTTCTCGGCTTGCATGCATTCCAGATAGAACTGGCTCGGCAGATTTTCTTGAAAGACATTGCTGAGAAATGCTGCAAAATGGTCAACAAGGGGCCGAAGAAGAAAAGGACACTGAAAAAAAAAGGTGTTGTGAAAGCCTACAAGGTAATTAGTCCATTAACAGTGCATTTATGGATCAGCATAGCGAGATTGTTTGCATTTGTGAAAAATGCTCACTTCTGGTTGTAGCTGTCCTGAAGGATAACAGCCTGCTGTTGGCCGTAGAGCTTCTGGTTAGATGCCAACTCGCAGTGTATGGCTGTTTGCTCTTTTAATTTCCTTTAACTCAAATATGAATGAATACATCAAAAAGTGAGTTTCATTCAGTCTTGACCATTCTCTTTTGATCTGCAGCTGGTGTATTGCTCTTTTTCTCTTTCCCCTAAGTCCAAGATGAATGAAAAAAATTGCCATGTGTGCTTTATTCAGTCTCAGTCATTCGCTTTTGCCGTGAGGCTTTATAACATTTCTGCTGTCCTCTTTGAATGAGCTTGCGACATCAGAGAATGCGATTCTCGAATGTCATCATCGCTCTTTCCAGAAAGACCGGGGGCTCCCTGGCATCTGTCTGTTGGTGCACTTATGGAGGATTGTGGGAAATATTAAAATTTACCTTGTTGCTATGATTGTATCTAGAAGATTTGATGATGCATGTACAAAAGTGGCCACACAATATCTAATTTGCCGGCTGCCAGTCATGCCTGGTGTTGTGCCACCGCTAAGTTGCATGTGCTTTACTTTTGCCTGAGGGCACAAGGTTGTCACATAAATTGTTTGCAGTTTGTTCTTGCTTGTTTTATTGACTACAGGCTTGCGCACTGTCACATTTATTTGACAATAGGCTAGTGATGTCCCCATTAAAAAGTCGTTTATTCTCCTCTGCATTGCTTCATTTTTTGATGGTGCTAAGGAGGAGACATGCGGTGCTGAATTAGGTCATGCACCTGAATCGAAAGAAGCATGCTTCCAGACAAATTGCAATAAAAGTTTTCATAAGGTGCAACCTTCAAGCCTCCCCGTGCCTTAAATCACCAACCACGCCTGCCATCTTTTTAAACTCTTTACATACCTATTAACCCTTTGTGGGACAAAATGTGTGAGCGCATGTTGCATGTAATTGGAACCTAATACTGGAATCTGTAGCACGTGTTGCATCTAAAACACAAAAAAATGAGCATTTTACATTGTCCCATTGTCATAATAAAAGTGGGACATTTTTGTCCCATCGACCCCACAATGCGCACCAAAATGTGGGACACTATGGTCCCACTGACCCAATCGACTATATGAATTTTTTTAACAAGATTAAATTTCGTTCACTTTGCAGAGTCACACGCACAATTGTTTCAATAATTTTGTCAGGTAAACTTAGGCTGAGAACTGAAAAAACGTTGAGTGGTAAAAATATAAATATTGTCATTCAGAATGGGATGCCCCCTGTCCCATGAGCTACAAGCAAGGACAGGGCATGTCCTCTAATTTGCTCAGAAGACAGGGATTTATTTGAACGTGTAGTGCAAACAGACGGTTAAGAAATGTATTAGTTTTGATCGTGGAATGGGAAAAAACAAGATGCAGAAAGTGGCACTTCACACTTTCGACACACAAATGATGTTCTCACTTCTTTTTCTTTAGTTGAACACCATCTGCACCTTCTCCTACTAGGAATCCTTATGGGATGTTCGTTCCCGCGGAACGATAGTTCATGGAGATCGTTACATGACTCATCGCTACATGGAGGCGCCAGCGCTGGGACGAACTCATCACTACTTATTTCTAAGTCACTTTGCAGCGGGTCATCCGGAAGGCTGAACAGGAGTTCCACGGCCTCCTCAACTGAAAGTGACTTCCCTGTAAAAATTATGATTGCAAATATCAAGAAACCCGTGTCTGTGAAATCTGACAAGCGCTATGCTCCAGGGAACCTAGCCCGCACTTTAGGCTTAGAAATATATACTCTGAAAACACACTGCACCGCGCATTGCTCAAATTTTCAACTAAACGGCGGGAGCATGGCACAGTAAAACCAGCTAAAATAACTCTTCCATCTATAAAGAATTCCATCTAGGAAGGTCTACATAAGAAGACCATCGAGCCATCAACACTTCAGTGGGCATGTCGGCCGGCCATCTGTCAACATCATGACAAACCCCCTTGCGTTTTTCACGCAGGTTAGTAATACGTATTCAACTATCAAACCTAGCAACCGATTTTTGGTCCAGCTGACGTGCCCCAAGTCTGTTTGCTGCTTTCTGTTGTGTATAGGAAACATTGCACTGTCCTTACTTATGCTCTGTGGAGACATGGAATCTAATCCTGGTCCGAGCACTGAACAGCTTTTGCAACAGCTATTTGATGGTAAAAAAAAAACATGCAGCAAAGGTTTGACGCAATAGAGGGAAAACTTAAGGATGTCGAGACGTCTCTGGCTGTAGTGAAAGAATTTCGCGAGAAACTGACAGATATGGAAAGAACAATTCAAAATTTGGGAAGAAAGTTAGTTGACATCGAGGACCGAGGTAGAAGGAATAATCTAATCATATTTGGTATTCCTGAAACCACTCGGGAAACGCCTGAATTTCTCGCAGAAAGCGTAGTTGACGATCTATTCCGGATCAAACTGGGCTTGCAAGTAGTATCTGTCGAAAGAATTCAGATTGGGAACGAGGAAATCGGATAGACCACGGCCTACGATACTGAAGTTGTTCGACCATCGCTAAAGAATGATGGTGCTCAAAAATTGCTTTAAGCTAAAAGGAAACAGTGTATTGATTTCTGAAGATTTTTCAGCCCCAACCAGACAGCTTAGGAAACACCTTTGGGATAACGCTGCTGACACGAGACGTAATGGCAGAAAAGTGAGGTTGGTTCACAATAAAGTTAAAATTGACAACGAAATGTTTGAATGGAACACTGCCGAAATGAAAATCGGCCCTCTTCATAAACAGAAAAGAGAGTGCACAGCCAAAATGACAAGGAAGCTGCACAGAAAGAACACTTTGTTGTGTGAACATAAATGCATTCTCAATAAAACGGTGGACCTTGAAACTATTGTGATCACTCATAACCCGGATATATTTGTTATCATTGAAACATGGCTGCACTGCGACATTAATGACTTGGAAATTACACCAGTTGGGTATATAGAGAGAGAGAAAACAAGGGTAGGAAAGGCAGGGAGGTCAACCAGAACAGCATCCGGTTTGCTATCCTACACTGGGGGTGGGGGAAAGGGGAATATAAAGAGAAAGAAAGGGAAAGAGTAAGCACTGAGTATGTGTGGGAAAGACACCATACACAAGGACACTATAAACGGTCTCTTAAGCCCGTGCACTTCAAGTACTGCACTAGTGCATGAATTGCTTTTCGAGCCAGTGATGGGTGTGGCCACGGTCTGAGTATCTTCGACTCGGTGAACGGTCTAGAGTCCAGTCAGCGTAAAGTTGCCCGCAGAGAGAGGCGTTGGACATTGTAGTGAGGGCAGGTACACAATAGGTGCTCGATGGTCTCCTCGCACCCACAGGAGTCTCACATGGGGCTCTTGGCCATTCCCATACGATAGGAGTACGCGTTCGTAAACGCCACGCCCAGCCACAAGCGACACAAGGTTGTTTCGCCGCGGGAAAGGCTAGATGGAAGTTGTAGCCGTAGCGTGGGGTCCAGTTTACGTAATCTGCAATTGAAGGCACTTGAGATCCAGAGATCTTGTGACTTCTTGCGAGCAAGTAGGCGAAGTTCTCTGGCAGCGTCCGACCTCGCCAAAGGTGTTGGACGCATCTTGCTATCTTCGTGGACACCCCGGGCAGCCTTATCAGCTAGGGTGTTGCCGACGATGCCACAATGAGCAGGAATCCACTGAAATATAATGTGGTGTCCTCTTTCCAGAGCATGGTGGTGCATTTCCCTGATGTCAGATGTCATCTGCTCGTAAGTTCTGTGACGTAATGCAGACTTAATACTGTGAAGGGCTGCCTTAGAGTCACAAAATACGACCCATTTCTCTGTTGGCTCTTCGGTGATGTAAATCATAGCGGCATGGAGAGCTGCAAGTTCTGCCGATGTAGATGTACTCGTGTGCGACAATTTGAATTTAACTGTAACGTTCTTGCCTGGAATGACGAATGCGGCAGTTGAGCTGGTAGGTGAAGTCGAACCATCGGTATATATATGAATGTGGTCATGATACCTCTGGTGCAGTAATAGGAGCGTAAGTTGCTGCAGAGCCGGCGCTGGATGATTGGACTTTTTTGTAATTCCAGGAATAGTAAAATTCACTTGAGGCTGTCGAAGGCACCACAGGGGAAAGGAAGGCTTTGCCGCCGGTGTAAAAGATGCCGGTATGCACTCTTGATGAGCACTAATCACTCGTGAAAAGGTCGCTTGAGGTCTCTTGGCTGGTAGGGAGGCCAAATGGTGGTCGGGGATCCTTGACAGGTGGTGAATGTGCACTCTGAGAGAGTCGACAGCTACATGTGTCTGGGTTATATGGTCTCCCGCGATGGTGATTGTTGCTGCTGTTGAGGTGCACCGAGGCAGCCCTAAACACGTGCGTAGGGCTTGACCTTGTATGCTCTCCAAGGGGCGAAAGTTCGTCTTGCATGCATTTGACAACACTGGTAGGCTGTAACGTAGGAGTCCGAGAAACAAAACCCTGTACAGCTGCAACATAGAATGGACTGGTGTACCCCAGTTTTTCCCGCAGAGAAATATGAAGACCTGAGTAATGGTGACTAGCTTCTTCTTCAGATAGACGCAGTGAGGGCTCCACGAGAGGTTCCGGTCAATGATGACGCCAAGAAAGCGATGCGTCTTAACACAGGATACAGCTTGGCCATTGATGGTAACGGGATACAATGACATTTGTTTGCGCGTAAAACCAAGTAATGTGCACTTTTCATTAGACACACTGAGGCCTTGTTCTCGGTGAAGGTTGCCGCCCGCTGAAGCCTGGCTCTTAGCTGAGGGCGAGTCACCGCAGAGGCCCAGATGCAAATGTCGTCGGCGTATATTGAGACATGTACTGTCTGCGGTAGGTAATCCGCTAGTCCTACCAGGACGAGGTTGAACAAAATAGGGCTCAACACTCCACCCTGCGGCACACCACGGCAGATGTAATGGTCTGAAGTTGGGCCGTCTTCGGTCTGTAAGAAAAAACGCCTCTCAGTCAAATAGTCCCGTATGCATTTATATATCCGGCCACCAACTCCAACAGCCTCAAGTGAGTTCAGTATGGCTTCATGGGCGACGTTATTGTATGCTCCTTTTATATCTAGAAAAAGTGCCGCAGATAGGCGCTTGAGGCTTTCTTGATTTTGGACCCATGTTACGATGTCGATGATGTTGTCAATGGACGTGCGACCTCGACGAAAGCCTGTCATGGCATCCGGATAGATATTGAATCATTCTAGGTACCATTCCAAGCGAGCAAGAATCATTCTTTCCATCACTTTGCCGACGCAGCTCAAAAGCGCAATTGGACGATATGATGAGATCTCAAGCGGAGACTTTCCAGGCTTCAGAATGGGGATCAAGCGGCTCGATTTCCATTGTTTAGGAACGCCACCGTTCTGCCAAGACTTATTGTAGTAGTTGAGCAGCTCAACACGTGCTTCATGTCCAAGGTGGCATAGGGCAGCATACGTGATGCCATCAGGTCCTGGTGACGAAGAACGCCTGCAGGTCACCAACGCAGCATCGAGTTCTTCAAGTGAAAATAGCACGTTCATTTCTGGTACACGTGCCTCAGGGATCTCATTCGATGCTGCGTCAGTAATGATGGCCACGGACCCAGCAACCTGTGCACAGAACTCTTCAGCCACTTGAAGTTCCGAGCGGAGTTGGTATAGGGCCAGGGCAGCGAAGGGCTTCCTTTGATGCAGAGATGAGCAAAGACCCCTAACCATTCTCCAAATGTGCGAGAGCGATTTTCGGGGATCAAACGACTGACAGAAAGTTTTCCATCGCTTATCTTCCAATTTATCCATGCGATGCTGGACTTTGTTTTGTATGCGTTGTGAAGCCCTCAGATCCAAGACGGACTTCGTGCGCCGATACCTCCTCTCCGCCTGTCGGCGTGCTGCACGCAGCCTCTCCAGTTCCATGTCCAAGTCTGTTCGCCTTGCTGACCTTGTAAGCGAGCAGATGGATGTTTTCAATGCCTCTGCAATTGCTTCTTCGATAGTGTGTGAAAGGCCTTCCCGACATGTGTCATTCATATTGTCACGTGGTAGTGACGGTTGAGAAGGCAGCAAAAGTGTGATTAACGAAACAAGCGTTTTATTGGGTGAACTTGTGCCCTCAAAAACAGGCTGCACTCAAAGAAGGATGGTAGCGGCGAACACGATCGGCGGTTGTCGAAAATCTGATGAGCGGGTCAAGCGCGTCGGCTTTTATACATCTGTCGTTGAATGTTCTAGAGCAATCGCTGGGACCCGCGTGCCTTCCACAAAGTTCCACATTATTCGCGTCACGCACACATGCAATCAGATAACACAAGTTGTGGTGAAAGACAGTGGACGGAACCATCGATAACATTCTAGAAACTTCTTTTACATGCAGGCGCGTCCTGCGCTGTGCGATAACATTTGTTAGGCGGCGAGAAGTGGTCACCCGATAAAGAAGTACACGTGTCAATATCCTTCTTAAACTTTGACCAATCAACTGTACGCAAGACAGTAGAGGAGCGTTGCTCAACTCCTCTAATCTTTATGTATGTTGAAATTTCATTGTAGAGGAACCAAAAAAGTTTTGGAATTATATAAGTGAAAAAAAGGAACCGGTGTCGCAAATTTTGGTTGATGGTTCTGTGGTTACCGATCACGGGGATATTGCGCACCACTTCAATGACTACTTTCACAGTGTGTTTTCTAAATCCGGTGCTTGTCCATCCAATGACGCAGTGTTTCACCCCTGTGATGTAAATTTTATTTCGTACCCTGGCGTAGTTTCTATGTTACTAAATTTAAAAACTAAATCATCATGTGGTCCCGACAACCTTCTTAACGTGTTTCTGAAGAGATATGCGGAATCTGTTGCAAAGTTTCTAGTTATTTTATTTCGTATTTCATTACTTCATGGAAAATTACCGAGCGACTGGAAGATAGCCAGGGTTGTGCCAATACACAAGAAAGGTGATCGCACATTATTACAAAATTATTGTCCAATATCACTTGCATCATCATGTTGTAAACTAATCGAACATATTATTGCCAACCAGATGACAAACTAATTTTAAAACTCAGACACATTGGACTCCCAGAAATTTTAATCATGTGGATATCAAACTATTTAACCAATCGCTACCAATTTGTAACAGGTAATGAGCAGCAATCAGGTTGCCTTCCGGTCGGCTCTGGCGTGCCCCAAGGAAGTGTGCTGGCGCCATTATTGTTTTTATTATATATTAATGACATTACTGCTGAACTTGATCTGAATGTCCAAATCAGGTTGTTTGCGGATGATTGTGTGCTTTTTCAAGAAATAACTTCAATTAACGACCAAATCCATCTTAACACCTATCTTGCTAAGATTTTTGAATGGTGTGAAACGTGGGACATGAAACTTAACACTGATAAGAGCGTCTTTCTTCGCTTCTCTCGCAAAAAAGCTCCGCTTTCTTTTACCTACAGGCTTGGTTCGTCACCTTTGCTGGAAGAGACTAAATATAAGTATTTGGGTGTCACACTAACTAATACTTTATCATGGAATTTACATATAGATAACATCTGTTCTTCCGCATTCCGTAAACTGTACTTTTTAAGACATAAGCTAAGAAATTCTCCCCCTAGCGTAAAATTACTTGCTTACAATTCACTAATTAAACCTAAACTTGAATATGCATGCGTTGTCTGGGACCCATTTAATAAACACAATATCACCCGCCTAGAAAAGGTACAGAGAAAAGCTGTAAGGTTTATTTACTCAAAATTTTCCTCGTATGACTCACCCTCTAAATTAATGCAGATTAACGGTATACAATGTCTTGAACAACGAAGAAAAAATTTACGTTTGCAGTTTCTTTTCTTGCTTTGGAATCAAGATCTAGCTATTAACTCTTCTCCATATCTGTCGCTTTCAACGTCAAGGCATACACGCCACCATCATCCTAATTCCCTGACGCCGTATTTTGCGCGAACAAATTTATTCAAGTTTTCATTTCTCCCTCGCACTGTAACCGACTGGAATGATTCCTTAATGCCTTTCACCACACTTTGATGTTTTTTTTTTGTTTTTTTTACCTTGTTATTATTGTTTTGTTGCCATTTGACCCACCCTGCTTGGACCTGTACAAGGTTTGCAGTACTGAATAAAGAAAAAAGAAAAGAAGAATATGGTCACTTCTATGTGTTTCTATGTCTGTAAACCATTGGACGCTCGAGGCAAAGCGCCGTGACACCAAAGTTAAGTCCAAGCAGCTACTATAGCTCGTGCCTCTCAGAAATGTAGGGCTGCCATCATTCACACAGCACAAATCATGGTCAGCAGCAAAGGAGGCAAGGCTCTTGCCTTTGGAGTCAATTTTAGTGCTTCCCCATAGCTGGTGATGGACGTTGAAGTCACCTGTGATAACCCAGGGGCCATTGTTCATTAGTAATATTTTCTTAAGTCGTTCGCCGTCAAAGTGACCCGCTGGTGATATGTAGGCTCCAATTAGTGTAAATGACGCATTCTTCTTTTGGACATTAAGGCAGACATATTGGTTGTCGTCATGAGGCTCTATCGCGTTAGTGACATGTGTTAAGTCCGTGCGGATGTAGATGATCACTTTCGTGCTCGCACCGCATGTGGACGAGACGAAAGATTCATAACCGGACAGTCTGAGTGGAGTTGATGTATTTGGTTTGCAAATGACCAGTATGGGGAAGCGATTTGTAAAAATGAATTGGCGAAAGTCTGATATACGGGTCCTTAGACCCCTGGCATTCCACTGAAAGATCGACGCACTTTTAAGTTCAGTGTGGAAGCGGACTATTGGTTGAGCCATGATGCTTGAACGATGCTAGCAAGCACTGGATTTAGTGCATCCAGTATTTGCAGAGCGCTTCGAGCTGCTGGTCTTTGCAGCTTGTTCAGTATAATGCGCATTGTATTAATTAGCGATTGCAGCATGTCAGCCACCTGCCTGTCTTGGTCGCACAAATCGCCGACAGTAGACGTCGGGGGTTGTCCAGCGAAAGTTTGCTGTGATTCTGTTGGTGAATGTTATCGTTTCGGTAGAGCCAGCCAAGATTCGGCAGATGTGGTCTTCTCAGTGGACTTGCTCTTCGCGGTCCTTCCCACATTGTCTGGCCGGGGCGGTGGAGGAGGAGGAGGTGGTGTTGTAGGAAGTGGCATGCGCCTTCCTTGAGGAGCGCCGGCAACGTGAACGTCGCTTCCTGATTTTATCGGCGGCTTCACGATGAGATTAATGATCTCTCGCCATCTCTTTCAAGATGGCCATTTCCTTCTTAATATGTGGGCATTTCTTCGATGAAGCTTCATGTGATCCTCTGCAGTTTGAACACTTCTTTACAGTCGCGCCACATTTATCTGCAGCGTGGGGCTCTCCGCAGTGGGGGCATGCTGCCTGATTTTCGCAGACGCTACTGACGTGTCCCAGTTTCATGCATTTGCGGCACTGAAGTGGTTTTGCAATGAAAGGCCGCACTGCATGTCTGAAGTGTCCCACCTTAACATGCGAGGGTATATATTTGCCCTTGAATACTATTTTCACGCAGCGTGAACTGCCTAGCCGCTTAACATCAACGATGACCTCATCATTGGCTGGCTTGATAATAATCGGCAAATCGTTATTAAGGATGGCGACGTCTACATCATAGATAACACCGGTGACTACGTCAGATCCCAGAGGGATATAAGAGCGCACCTGAACGCCATCGAGGTCCGTTACGCTGCGTAGAGTGGTCAAAGCAGCTGCATACTGGACATCAACCACCAGTAGATTTTTTCAGGTGTTCACTCGAATGTCCGATATTTCATTTGGTACCAGGGCTTCCAGTGACATCGACAAAGATTGCCTGTTAAGTAGCTTCATGTTGACGGTGGGAAGCAGGGGCACAAATATGATGGTATTGGCATTCGGCCTCTGCGTCTGTCTCACTGTTTGCGTGCTTGACGATGAGGACGTCCTGGTGTTCCTTCGCTTCGCTCTGCGGCTCTGCACAAGCTGGAAGTCGTCATCGGAAGTGTCCTCACTGCTGAGAGAGTAGGCATGGGTGTCGTCGCTGTCGGTGTTGCTCTGCTGACCGATCCGCTTCCTGGAGGCGGCCGCCGCTGACGTCGCCGTCGCCGGCAGACGTGCGGGGTCGTCCACTTCCATCACGACCGAGCAGGGAGCGAGGATCAGCGGATGAACTTAGGTTTTCACAGAAATAAACCGGAGCTAGAAAGAACAGCGCTGTATCAAAAGACACTTCATTGTCGTCCACCCAGTCGGGTATAGGATTTACAGGAAAGATAGGGGCGCCCGCGGCGGTGGTGTAGCAGTTATGTTTCGCGAATCTCTGACTGCCATGAGGTTACCCGATATCGTAGACGTAGAATGTGTTATAGTAAAATTTGTTTCAGGGGATTTCCACCTTCTGGTTGGGGAGTTTTATCGCCCACCAAGTTCACCCAGTGTTTTCTTTGAGAAACATAATGAATTCCTGTGTGTACATAGAAACAGTAAGAGCAATTTATTATTAGTTGGAGATTTCAACGTTCCAGATGTCAGCTGGGCAGACGAGTTCCCTGATGCACTTTCCGCTTCCGCTGAACCTCTCGTTGACATCATCCTCCTCCATGCTTTAACCCAACTTGTAAAACTAACAACACGCGTCAATGGAAATAGCGCCTCAGTTTTAGATTTATTTCTCGTTAACGATACACTACTCAAGCGAAACCCAACAGTGCATCTTTTTGAGGGAATATCGGATCATAAAATCACAATCCCAGTTAACGTCGTGCCTGAAAAACAGAGAAAAGAGAGGCTAATTCCCTTGTTTGCACAAGCCAGCGATATCGACTTACTAGATGCATTAGGTTGTTCATTTTCTATTTTTTTGTCGCGGTACGAATCAAGCAACATATATGTCGACAGCTTGTGACGTTTTTTCAAAGAAACGGTCTGGCAATGCATGAGCAATTTTGTACCTTGGAAGCGGAGACAGCGCCTTACTACGAATCCTTGGATAACAAAAGATATTGTTCGACTGGGAAGAACAGCAAAAAAAAAAAAGTAGGCAGCACCGGTGACGCCCCTCTGCTCATAGTGCCCATAATTTATTTGAACTGCGAACTCTACTAAAGCACGACATCAAGAGGGCAAGGGACTATTATCAATATGTGTCCTTAACATGTTTTCTTTCTACATCCCCGGAAAAATTCTGGCTACACCTATCTCCAAAGGAAAAGAAATCTATCACAAGCCTCCTAATTAACGGTACGGCTAGAACTGATAAGGAAATGGCTAATGTGCTTAACTACTTCTGCTCGGTGTTCACTGATGACGATGGTATTGTTCCACACTTTTCGACGCTTGAAGAGGTACCACCCATGGATGACATCACTATCAGTGAGGAGGGAATACTATCAATTTTACTTAAACTAGATGCCAAAAAGTCATCTGAAATAGACTGAATCCCTAACGCTTTCCTACACCGATATGCTGAGGGGTGCGCAAAATTCTTATGTTTCATATTTAGGAAATCACTGTCACACGCCAAAATTCCCAGCGATTTGAAATGCGCCAGAATAACTTCAATACCCCAAAAAAGGTGATCCATCCATTGTTACCTCTTATAGGCCAATTTCTCTTCTCTGCACTTGTGCCAAAGTATTCGAACGCATTATTTTTAAACACATTTCCAGCTTCATTGAAGATAATAAAATAATCAATAGTCGCCAGCATGGTTTCGGACGAGGAGTTTCTACAAAAACGCAACTACTAGAGAGCATTCGCAACTTTGCTGCAGCGTTGGATAAATCTCGTCAGGTTGACATCATATTCCTTGACTTTGAGAAAGCTTTTGACTGTGTATCTCATCCTAAACTTCTTTTGAAACTAAGACCTCTACTTAAAAACGATTCCCTCCTTGCATGGATCGCAGCATACTTGTCTTTTAGCCAGCAATCAGTGTCCATCGACGATGTCAGTTCAGATTCTGCCTACGTTCATTCAGCTATCCCCCAAGGTTCTGGTCTTGGGCCGTTATTCTTTTTGATCTTCATAAACGACATTGCTCAAGACATACCGGTAAAAATCCGCTTATTTGCGGACGATTGCATCCTATATAACAAAATCCGCAGTTCTGATGACCAGGTTTCTCCTAACAAATATTTAGCCCAGATTACAAATTGGTGTACTTCGTGGCAAATGCAAATAAACCGCAGCAAAACGGTAGCAATGAGACTTACGCGTACGATGAATCCACTCAGTTTCATTTATAGTATGAACGGTAACAATCTGTCTGTAATTTCAAGTTACAAATACCTGGGGGTAACTATTACATCTGATCTTCGATGGAATGATCACGTCACATACATACACAGGAAAGCCATGAGGCAACTAGGCTACTTACGGCGGACACTTCCCAAAGCGTCAAGCGATGTAAAACTCTTGGCCTATAAAATGTATATAAGGCCAACACTCGAATACGCTGCGGCAGTATGGGATCCGCACACAAATACATACATAAGGAAAATAGAAAACATTCAGTGAAAGGCAGCTAGATTCATTTTTAATTCGTACAGCAGCAAAACATCGCCAACTGCTCTATTAATTTCTTCAAATCTAGAATCCCTACAAACAAGACGGTACCGTGAAAGGCTAAAAACATTTTACATGATATACAACGATAACCTTGGAATGGACAAAAGCACATACTTGAAGCCTCTTACGCAGCGTCCCACTCATTCTTTCCATTAAAAAAAAAGTTAGCGAAATCTATTGCACAACTAACACTTACATGAATTCCTTCTTCCCCCGTACCATCCGTGATTGGAATAGTTTGCCCAGAGAAGTAATCGAGAGCTCTTCTGTTGCCGCTTTCACTGCCGCACTTCAAAATGCGAAATGATAGTGTCTTATCACCAATGGTCTAGTAACGTTTCATAAAAGCATCACACTTATATCCTGCTTTTCTTTGATGGTTTTACAGTTATGTTTTCTTTATGTTGTGCATCGCATTGACATGTCTAATGCATCGAACCAAATACTTTTTTCTTGTTTTCGTCACATTGCCAATTGTTAAGCAATGCTCTTGTCTAATATGTCTTGATGTGTGTTCATATATCTACTATTTTATCATTTCAAATTATATAATTCAGTGCCGTACTTGACACACCAGTTGCTTTTCTCCAGTTCCATTTGTTTGCGTGTGTGCTCTTTTTGTTGTTCAGGTACATTTGTACCGAAGTGTAACCCACTCCTGCTTAAGGCCTAGAAATCAGGCTAGCAGTACTTAATAAATAAATAAATGAAACAAATAAAAAAACTTTTGGCACTCACCATTCATTCAGAAGGTATGCATTGAAGCGACAAAATCCAACAAAAAAGGCACGCTGAGTGCACATTTCGAACGCTTTGAACAAAACAAGTTTTTATGCTTCCATCTGCTGAGCAATAAACAAGTTATGCAAAAATAGCTCTGTAAACAAGCCGAGAGATAGCACAAAAAGTCTGAGTGCAGTGAGTACCGCGAAATATGAGCCACAAGCGTTTTTTTCAAGTTACGAGAAAGTGGGACGCTATTGTCCCTCTGTCCCACAGAGGGTTAAGGAGAGCACACATTTACCAATGACCGGGTGCATAATCCGGCTGTAATACTTCGTGCAATCTTCCTTTAAAATATTTTTCCTTGTATTCATTGATGTGCTAGTCAAGTGCTTGATGGGAGGATGTGCAGTCAGGTTAGACCTTTAATAGGAAGTATTTTTTTTTTGTACTGCTGGCATTCTTCCTCATTTTGTAGGCTGTGTGTTAATGGTACGTGCATTTTGTTTCCCTTGTGTCTATACAGAACAAGTTCACCATGGTGTGACAAAGAACAAGACACAAGGGAGACAGTGGTTGCTGACACTACCACAATGCATTCTTCGACCGTAATGACACGTCTAACTTGTGCTTACACTGTGTAGTCAGTGATTCATCAACCTGGTTTCCTGTAAAGGTGTCAGCTGTTGTTAACGATTGTGCTGCATTGTTTTATTCTCTTTTACATTATACAGGAAGCAGTGTTTGCAGGTTTATTCCAAAGAATCCTCAGAGGACAGAAAAAACTTGGGATGGAGCCTCATGTGACATTCTTCAAGCCTAGTGATAGAAAATTTTGTCTAGTTGCCTGCTACGCTGCTCTGAAATCGTAATGAATAGCTCATTGTGTGGACGCTTTGGATCTAGCTTTGCCATTGTGATGGCAACAATGCTTTCCAGTATTGAGGCTGAGAACCAAAGACTTAAATATAGTGAGCAGAAAGTAAATGACATAGGCTGGAGAAATCACTGGCAACTTTGAGGGCCAGCGGTACTCAAGCCTACCACATACCAAGCTATATATAGCATGCTGTTCCCAGTAGTCAATGCATGCGTGTGCATTTGGCAAGCACAAGCAGGAAGGGAACAGTGCCACAGGAGGTTGTCTTGCCAAGGCCTGACATCATGCTGCCTCGTAGATATTAATGCCATTAGCATTTTTGTGGAACTTCACCCACTTTGCAGTATGTATACGTGTATGTGTGTGCATGTGTTTGTGGAATGCAACCATATCTAACTTTCATGCCACTCTTCAGTGAAAATGAAATCCCTTAAGAGTTCTCTGGTGCTGGGCAAAATTGAACGAGTGTCACAGGGATTCCTCAAGGACAGCAGCAGTTGATTCTCAGCGATTCTCTCAACGATTGTCAGTGTTTGCATGTACCGGCGCGCCACACATGCCGGACGCCAGGCACGGACTTCGCAGTAGCAGCGCTAGATGGCGCAGCATGACCAAAGAGAAGCGCAAGAGAGGAGCCCAGCCGCCAGGCACGTTCCTAAGAGGGGGCCCAGGGAACCCCCCCCCCCCCCCACCCACCCCCCGAAATTAAGACACATACCCCACCCATGCCACCACTTCTCAAACACATTCCTAAAGCGCCACCAAATCAATGTTGAAACTTGACAGCTATTCGGCGGTCAACATTTTGCTGCCTTTTTCACTCCTTTTGCATGTTGGTAGTTATCGGCATCTTCTGGGGTGTGAAGGCCAGTTTCCTCATCGATTTGGTGCCCACGCGATTAACTCAAGATGCATTCAGTTGTCACCGTCTTTTCTACGGTCACGTGCATCACTGTTGCTTCATTAGTTCAGCCTTCTTTGTTTAGACTTATCCAGGGACTAGGAAATGGATTCGGTTCGTGGTCAGCTGGTCTGTATGCAGGTGGAACGAGTTGCGGCCAGAGAAAACGCCAATTAGGTTTAACTTCCCCTTTTGCTTCATTATTTCCCCGAATAACGGCTTGCCGCGACGCTGACAGATTCTCGGAACCATATACCCGCGATATGAGTTAGATAAGGTGGAAAATAAAATAATACGAGACAGCATCCATCATCAAATCCTGCAATAACCCTTAAACTCATAGGCAATATGACTGTCACCTGTTAACTCCTCTGGCTTTTCTCTAATTGTAGAGCTCTTTTCATGCAAAATTGCCAACTGGAAACAAGAGTCGCAAGGAGTTGAGAAATGAGGCAATCTACTAAGGGAGAGAACTAATTAAGGTAGCAGCCAAACAGAAAGGAAAAGCGAAAATTAACAAATCAAACTTTATAAAAATATTTATGGATCAACATCTCTTTATTTAAAAAGGAAGTAGAACAGAAAAAGGAAGTGGTGAATAATTCCGTATGTTCCGAATGATGCTTCTACAGTTATCATTCGAGCCACCAAACGTAGACACTTCTCTGCTCTGCTTATGTAGGTGTTTTTCTAACCTTCCGCAGTGGGTGCAGTATGTCTAGAATCGCAGCGTCCTGCGCCCTACGCGGTTTTACGGGACTGGCAGCCACGCATCGTTACACAACTTCCCAAATAATACGAGTCGGTTGTGGCACTTAACTTGTTAGAGCATAAACAAGGGATCCAAAGGAACTGTGATTGTTCCGCAAATATATATTTCTCTAATTCTTCCAGATCGAATTAAAAAAAAAAAAAACGCTGCTATAGTCGGATACAAACTAAGTCTGCAGTGAAGTCCCGCCCACGCCCTCATAACCTCCAGCCACTGTTCCTCTGCGCGGCTGCAAGTAATCCGTACTTCAAACTTCTGTTACCCAAATAAGGTGGTAACCACAAAAATAAAATTGGTGCGTAATTTTATACGTTTTGCCTCGCCTAATATAGTGAAATGGCCTAAGCTTAATTCTTTATTGAACTGAAATAACATGCTTGCTTTGCTGCAACTATTTATTGTCAAGTTTCACTTCAGTTGGCAGTGAAGTTTCACGAGTAAAACGGGTTCAGCAGTGAAATAAACAGCACCGCAGACATTTGAAGAGTGAAATGCTCAGACTCCATACACTTTGTCCATGTCTGTTGCACATCTCATTGCTTCTGCCGAGGAAAAGACTCTTCAAGAATAGCAGACGCTCCGGAGGTATCAAGTATGACGCCATTTTGGAAAGACCGTATGATGACGATTTTGCTTGCTTCTGTGATTTACGGGCGAAGTAACACAACTCCGCGCGGTTTGTGTGCCTTGGTTTCCAATTGCTGGTTTTTTTTAAGTTGTATTCTACTAATCTTTATTTTACACTTTGGCTTCTTTACTTGTTCTTGGAAGTGTTCTTGCGCTTCTCTCCTGTGCAAGTCCATTTGACGTAGTTCCTTGTTTGCCAAGTAAAGGAAAGGTGTATCGCACAGGCGTACCTGTAAAATACACCTTAATTTCTCCTTTGTGGGTTTACGCATTTTTATGGTGAATGGTGGACGTTATTCACGTTTGTACTAGTAAAGTACCCATCCCCCTCATTTGCGTAGAAGTTACCTTGGGTTGCCCCCCATCCCTTCCGAAAAAAAAAATCCTGGGTACGTGCCTGCCAGCCGCACTATATGCTTCATACACGACACATGCTTTGGCAGTGGCAATACGGCGTGTTGCTACATTGCTTTAAAGCTAATCACATTAACATCGACATTCATTGTAAAACAGGTTCTGCCGTAAGTTTTTTCTTTCCTCCAGATAAGCTTCATTATAAGAAATGTAGCTTTATTGAACGCTCAATGTGTGATGTGTACCAGCAAGCACAGGTGCACAGAAAGTGCAAATTCAATACATTTTAATGCAATTAGCATTCTTATTCTACCAACCCCACTTTGGTGTACTTCTATCTAGCGACTGTTGCACGACTTCAAAAGAAAAATTAGGTACAGCGCATCCCCAATGTGTGTCCATGTAAGCAATGGTTTATTTTTTAGTTTTGGAGAATGGTGCATTAAAACTACATATTGTATGTACCATATGCAGGTCTCTTTACATGTTATGACATATCCATGGATTTACATATTACATGTCCATGGTGTTGGGTTGTTTCTTTTCTTGTTCCACAGCTGTCTGGATCTTCTGAGGGGCCACCATGCTCAACAGCGAGAAGGGATAGTCTCCAGTCTCCTTTATATATACTATATGTCGGATGATGTCAATTGCCTCTTTATTATTGATTGGCAGTTCAGAGTGCCCTTTTCCAGTTATTTACAAACCGTAACTGCTACTCGTGATACTGCTGAAAGCCCCGTGTTAAAGATTTCCACACGTGTAAATTGCTTGCTCCTATGTGCATCTGTCGTAAATCATGCAAGTGAACTAAAAACATGTGTAGTGCCCAAACTTTAGTCAGATGCCACAGTCGACTGGGGTGGATTAGATATTCATGGGAGTTAAGGGTGCAAAATGTATTAGGTACTGTATAAATAAATACAAGACAATTTGACATTGCTTTGCACGTGCGCAGTCACTACAGGTTAGAAGAAACTAGCACCAAAGTGTGGGAGTGGTGTCAAGAAAGCTTTGGTTTAAAACATTTCTGATGGTTGGTTTCTGACCTTCTGCCCCCAGCTTAGCACTAAGATGGTCTATCCGTTATACCATGAAGTCGCGCTTGGAAATCCCACACAACATCCTTACCCGCTTCAACTGTGCAAGCCAGTATTTTTGAGATGCTTGGCATGTGAATTGCGTCGCATGGCAAATTTACTGATAATAGTGAAAATGTGTGCTCGGTTTAAATTAGTTTTACACCCTAAAAAGAAGCCTACACAATCGCTCCATATTTCAAAGACATTTGCCGAATGTCAATTCTACAGTGCCAGCAGGACAAAACACCGCAGTTGGGAGGCTATGCATAGTGAAGCTTCCTTTGTGGCATTCGAAGGTGTACTAGATTGCACTAAATACAATTAATCATAACATTCTTTTTTACTAAGCTAGAAGCCCTGGGAATTACCGATCCAGTACTAAACCTCCTAAAAAGTTACCTTATACGGTACATGATAGGGAACAAACAAATCTTTTTTGGAGGTGCTTATTCTGATGCTAAAGTTATTAACCAAGCTGTACCATAAGGCTCCATATTAGGTCCCTTACTATTCTCTATTTATATTAACGATTTACCCACATGTCTTAAGTCGGCACATTGTATACTATACGCAGACGATACTACTATCTCGATGCGTGACAATTCTTTAACTACCTTAATTTTTAAACTAAACAATGAG
The DNA here is from genome assembly GCF_023375885.2 of Dermacentor andersoni. Taxonomy (NCBI): domain Eukaryota; kingdom Metazoa; phylum Arthropoda; class Arachnida; order Ixodida; family Ixodidae; genus Dermacentor; species Dermacentor andersoni. Next base: position 9,359,617 of record NC_092824.1, on the reverse strand, counting down.
CTTGACCATATTGTTGCCTGGTGTTCGTCCAATCATTTAATTATCAATCCTTCAAAAATTCAATTTATGATTTTCCGTTCTAGCCAAAAAATACTACCTCGCTTGCCTGAGATAACTCTAGATGGTCATCACATTCCCGTCTCTGACTGTATATCATTTTTGGGCATCAAATTAGATTCTAACCTTAAGTTGCCTTCATTAAGCCTTGCCTTCATTAACATTGCCTTCATTAAGCAAGAGTACGCCTTCGGTATTAGAGCATTAATCAAGTCAAGAACATATTTCTCTAAAGACGCATTATTAGCATTATACTTTGCCTTCATTCACAGTCACATTAATTATGGTATTCTTTCCTGGGGAAACACATATAACTGTCATATCTCGTCTATTCAGCACTTACAAAACCAAGCAATACGCATTATCACTAACAATGGGTTTTTCACGAGTGCTACTCTACTACATGAAAATAGCATCCTTGTTGTAACGAAATTGTTCAACTATCATCTAATAATTAAGTTTTATAAGCTACTTACTAAACAGCTCTCGTACCAATTCATCGATTCCAGCCACCTCATCAATAACAATAATACCAGGTTTGCGCATAACTCCAATTTTCTACTACCTATGGTTCATTCTAACTCTGGAAAAATGACATCATCATTCGATGCTATAAAACTGGAATGGTTTACCCGTCAGCATTAAATCTTCATCCTTTCATACATTAAGTCATGCCGTTAAGCTGTTTTAGGGAGCCCGTTACTCAACAAGGGACTGAGGATCAACAAGGGACTGAGGCAAGGGTGCCCTTTATCCCCGCTGCTGTTTATGATGTACATGGTGAGGATGGAGAGGGCGCTAGAAGGAAATATCGGGTTTAATCTCTCATACAAACAGGCCGGTACAGTAGTAGAGCAACAACTCCCAGGTTTATTTTATGCGGACGACATTCAAAGTGATTTGCAACATCTGGCTAATATCTGTGGACAGGAAGGCAACAATTTAGGTTTTAAATTTAGTGCTAGAAAATCAGGTGTTATGGTATTCAATGAAAACAGTGAACATACAGTAGAGATACAGGGCCAGGAAATACCTCAGGTAACACAATATAAATACCTTGGTATATGGATAAATGAGGGCAATAGATATATGAAAACACCGGAAAAAACCAAAGCAGTAAAGGGGAAGAGAAATTCAGCCATAATGAAGCACAGAGCACTATGGGGATACAATAGGTACGAGGTCCTCCGAGATATGTGGAAAGGTGTAATGGTTCCAAGACTTGCTTTTGGAAATGCGGTTTGCTTTAAATCAGGGGTACAATCAGGACTCGACAAGAACCGAAAGGCAGTGGGTCGCCTCGCATTGGGCGCTCACGGGAAGACTACAAATGAAGCTGTGCAGGGGGATATGGGCTGGACTAGTTTTGAAGTGAGGAAAGCTCGCAGTAAAATTGAGTATGAAGAACGGATGAGGAATATGGAAGAAAGTAAATGGGCTGGGAGAGTGTTCAGGTATCTGTACAGGCAGAACATTGATTCACAGTGGAGGAAAAGAACTAGGAAGCTTACCAGCAAGTATGCGGCCTGTGGGGTGGGGAACACAGCAACAAAGGAGGTCAAGCGGAAAGTCAGAGAGGCTGAATTAATGTCGTGGGTGGCGGCAATGGAAAAGAAACCTGCCATGAGTAACTACTTAAGAGGAAAAAACGAAATCAGGAAAGAAACAATTTATGATAACTCAAAGGGAAGCTGGTTACTTTTCGAAGAGAGATCGGGATGCCTTAGAACACACACCTATAAAGCGAGATATAAGAACGAAGAAGCATGTGCTTGCTGCGGTAAAGCTAGGGAAACTGGAGCTTGTTTTATTAGAATGTGAAGACGTCTACCCAGTGGTCGATTTAGGCACCACTGGCCTCCTTGAAGCCCTTGGTTTCAGCGGGAGCAGTGGTAAAGCAAACATGTCCGCAGTAGGCATTAGTAAGAGGCTATTGGAGGATTGGTGGAAGAAAAGTAGGGAAACGACAAAAGACGGAGACGTACAAAAGCACAGTTCGCAATAGGGGATCAGAAAATGTGGGCGTGGTAGTTCATAGTGTTTTTTCTTTTTTCATGGTTTAACCTAGGTAGGACATTAGGCAGTATAATAGCAAGAGCTTGGTGGCGCAACCCACCGCCCCGTTCCAAAGGGGACGTCATAACATCCATCTATCCATCCATGGTGGCGCGCATGAAAAAACGGTTTATAAGAACATATTTCACATAGTTTTCTCTCAGTGATTGCCTGCCTTTCACGGAAGAAACCGTTTGGAGGCAATCGATCGCGACGACCGCATCCAAGATTATTATTTTAAAAGTAAAATACTTCTGCCATGTCGAGAGTACTTGCAGAAATGTCCAGCAGGGCTCCCGCGTAGTATCTTTATTTAGCGCCGATAGCCAAACCTATGTGGCACGCGCCTTGTTATCCCTCAGACTACGCAAGTGAGGCGCTTCCGACAGATGGCGACTCCGTAAGTCCTCACCCCCAATATGACGTGACTGCACTGTTGCTACAGTGTTGGTGTTAAAGTGACGGCTCCCGCCACTGTAGTGCTGATGGTAAAGTACCGGGCCCTGTCACTGTAGTCACTACCAAAACTTAAAAATGATCACCCTGTTTAATGTAGGTTACAGAGCCTCTGTTGCAGTTAGGATGTGCCACCTAAGTGGGCCTTATCAGCTGCCATGCTAGAACAGATTCTTCATATTGCCACATCCTATATGGTCACCACGGGTATGTGCCAGGCGATGAGAACAACACTGAAGTAGCGCGCGAGTAGAAAAACAGAGACGACATCGCGCTGACTGTTAGACAGGATGCCAGTAAGCTATCGCAGGAGACGAAAGATCTGATCAAGAAACGCCAATGTATGAAAGCCTCTGGCCCTACAGCTAGAATAGAGCTGGCAGAACTTTCTAAGTTAATCAACAAGCGTAAGACAGCTGACATAAGGAAGTATAATATGGATAGAAATGAACATGCTCTCAGGAACGGAGGAAGCCTAAAAGCAGTGAAGAAGAAACTAGGAATTGGCAAGAATCAGATGTATGCGTTAAGAGACAAAGCCGGCAGTATCATTACTAATATGGATGAGATAGTTCAAGTGGCTGAGGAGTTCTATTGAGATTTATACAGTACCAGTGGCACCCACGACGATAATGGAAGAGAGAATAGTCTAGAGGAATTCGAAATATCATAGGTAATGCCGGAAGAAGTAAAGAAAGCCTTTGGAGCTATGCAAAGGGGGAAGGCAGCCGGGAAGGATCAGGTAACAGCAGATTTATTGAAGGATGGTGGGCAGATTGTTCTACAGAAACTGGCCACCCTGTATACGCAATGCCTCATGACCTCGAGCGTACGGGAATCTTGGAAGAACGCTAACATAATCCTAATCCATAAGAAAGGGGACGCCAAAGACTTGAAAAATTATAGACCGATCAGCTTACTGCCCATTGCCCACAAAGTATTTACTAAGGTAATGGCAAATAGAATCAGGAACACCTTGGACTTCTGTCAACCAAAGGATCAGGCAGGATTCCGTAAAGGCTACTCAACTATAGGCCATATTCACACTATCATCAGGTGACAGAGAAATGTGCGGAATATAACCAACCCTTATATATAGCTTTCATTGATTACGAGAAAGCATTTTATTCAGTCGAAACCTCAGCAGTCATGGAGGCATTACGGAATGAGGGTGTAGACGAGCCGTATGTAAAAATACTGAAAGATATCTATGGCGGCTCCACAGCCACCGTAGTCTTCCATAAAGAAAGCAACAAAATCCCAATAAAGAAAGGCGTCAGGCAGGCAGATACGATCTCTCCAATGCTGTTCACAGCGTGTTTAGAGAAGGTATTCAGAGACCTGGATTGGGAAGAATTGGGGGTAAAAGTTAATGGAGAATACCTTAGTAACTTTGGATTCGCTGATGATATTGCCTTGCTTAGTAACTCAGGGGACCAATTGCAATGCATGCTCACTGACCTGGAAAGGCAAAGCAGAAGGGCGGGTCTAAAAATCCATCTGCAGAAAACTAAAGTAATGTTTAACAGTCTCGGAAGGGAACAGCAGTTTACTATAGATAGCGAGGCACTGGAAGTGGTAAGGGAATACATCTACTTAGGACAGGTAGTGACCGCATATCCGGATCATGAGACTGAAATAATCAGAATAAGAATGGGCTGGGGCGTGCTTGGCAGGCATTCTCAGGTCATGAACAGCAGGTTGCCATTATCCCTCAAGAGAAAAATGTATAACAGCTGTCTTACCAGTACTCACGTACGGGGCAGAAAGCTGGAGGCTTATGAAAATGGTTCTTATTACTATGGAAAGAAGAATATGATAGGTGTAACGTTAAGGGATAAGAAAAGAGCAGATTGGGTGAGGGAACAAACGCAAGTCAATGACATCTTAGTTGAAATCAAGAAAAAAATGGGCATGGGCAGGACATGCGGGGGACGGCAGAAAGTTAGGTGGGCGGATGAGATTAAGAAGTTTGTGGGGACAACGTGGCCACAATTAGTACATGACCGAGGTAGTTGGAGAAGTATGGGAGAGGCCTTTGCTCTGCAGTGGGCGTAACCAGGCTGATGATGATGATGATGAATGTGCACAATGCCCTCTAAAGCTCCTTGGGTGTCGCCACACTAGTGTCTTGACAGCTGTAATTATCTGTGTCCCCCGCAAAAGCATTGCAGAAATTGCAGCACTTACCTTTCTACTCACCTGCAAGTTGAGAGGGAAGCTAGATAGATTGGCAGAGAGGAGGCATAGAATGTTTAGAACCTATGCAGTCACGAAACGAGGGAGTAACAGCCTTGCCACTCTTCGCTTACAGTACCCTACAAGAGGGGGGGGTCTGGGAAAAGGTGATGTGAGACGGCAAGGAAAAGCTATGGTACGTTTCTGCTATTTCTGAAAAATAAATGCCATGCAAATTTGTCAAGCAGAAAACTTACCTAGGGCATGCAGAAGGAGAGCCACATTAAAGCGCACCGTAGGGTCTAGGCGACACTACGGAAGCAGTCACACGTCAAATCAACAATTCTCTGCCTGCTGCAGTAGCTTTGCGGCTATGGCATTGCTCGAGGCTGCAGGTTTGATCATAACCGCAGCAGCCGCATTTCGGTGGGGGCAAAATAAAAAAAAATGCTCATGCAGTTAGATTTAGGAACGCATTAAAGAACACCATGGTGTCAAAATTAATCCGGAGTCCGCTATTACAGTGTGCCTCATAATCGAGCTGATTGTGGTTTTGGCACGTACAGCCCCGTAATTCAATTAAAGTTTAATACTTCTGCCCCACTGCAATGTGCCATGTGAGTCAATGAATACGTACGCTCAAACTTCTCAGAGGTTATGAATTATGGTGCACAACAACACCTCGAGCAAAACATGTTCCCCAGTGTGTTCTGTGTACTACGCAGACAAACAGCAATGGTGCACGCAAGGTAATGTTTAACATCAACTCGTCACTCTTGTGCTGGATTAAACATTTAAGAAATTAAACATGGGCCATCAACATCACTGCTAATTTATCAGTCAACGCAAACAGTACGGAAATCTTCACTTACCTCGATTCCCACAGTGAGTGGTATTCGAATATTGTTTTACCACATTTCTTCCATCTTCAGATTTATAAAAAGTGCACAGCTGCAGAACAGATTAAGAATTACGAATTCATCTGCGAGTTCTGTCACATTTACAGAATGTGGACTTCATGCAAGAACAATTTTACAGCAGCCTCAGGTATAAGAACATCAACTGTTTGATGCCTAGCAATTTCGGAAAGCACCGATCTATAGCCGCTTAAAATGTATGCCTGAAAATTATTGTGAAAAAGAAGTGAACCCACTACATAACGACATACTAACAGTTACACACTTTTTTTTGTTACAAAGTAAATGTAATACACAAGGAGGTCCCAGAAAGAACTGTCTGGAGGACCTCCTGTTAAAACATGTATAAAATATAACATGATTAAGATGGCAACTAAGGTTTAAAACAGCAGCAATATACAACATATCGGAAGCAATTAAAGAACACATCAGGTAGTTCAATAATAGATAGAATTTATTGACTGGAAAGACAGGTCGTTAAAAATTACGCAGGAATGAGCAAGAAAGATATCATTGTGGTTTAAACATGCAACTACAATAAATTAACAGTAATTAGTAACAATAGTCATATAAAAAAATTCCTGATATAAAGAAAGTGTTAGGTTCTTGTACCTTGTCTACAAAACACCATGTATTTTTAAAGGTGAGTGTGCATCTCTCTAGTCCAGCCACAGCTGCACGTATACGTAGCTGTTGGGGCGGCAGCTCGCGCTGCCTAGCTTGGAGGTAATCTGCGATAGGAGCAATATTGGGCAAGCCGAGATGGCTGGTGGCTTTGTGTGTGCTGTTTTCCCGCGCACCTAGTGCCAGAGGCAACGTAATCTCGAGTTTCGGAGATGTGTTCAAGTGAGACACAGATGGAGCATTGGCTACCTTTTGTTGGCGCTCTTCATTATGACAGCATTCTGGCAGCGAGTGCTCACAGTCATCAAGTGAGATATCTGTTCTTGTTTGCCTGCTCACTCTTGACACCATGCTTGTTAATTTTATTAGTAAGCGAAAGTTTGCTGCAATTTGTATGGCCAATAAAAATGAACCATCATGCAGTTGTCAAGTGTTCTGTCGTGTGTAACACATTGCCATCGCTATCAATGCTTTGCCTTTTGGGTGAAACTTCCTATATTACTTGTAGACCCAATACTAGTAACAATGCATAATGACTACCAAATTTTTTGATGCCGTACCAGATCTTGCTCAAATTCTTAGATATGACACGCGAACACAATGTTGCACATTTACAACAAACATATGGTGGCCATGAGCAACAGGTTGTCACCTGTTGCATTGCTCTCGTGATTTTAACACGAACCTTTCTTTGTGGCATTCGACAGGTCTTGTGCTGCACTGGTCAGACTGTGTAGACAGCATTCCACTGCGAGCAGTGCTATCAGTTATGGCGGTGGTGGAGTGGACACAAAAGATTCACAGGCTTCGTACTGCCGATGTGATGATGTCGATCCCATATCTTTAGTCGTCCACTCAAATTAAACAATTATTTTTTTCATCGATTTTAGTTTTTTCTGATTGCCTTACAATTTGGAAATATTAAGAGCCCTTTCCACGAGAGAGAGCTAAGTCCATCAGCGATGGCACTTATTCCATAAAAGGATGAATTTCAATGTAACGAAATTGGCCGCCGTTCCTGCGACCCGGTCGACGGAGTGGAAAGGGGGGGTAAGCGTTATATAGTGCCCTGGTCATGGTGTACACCGTACACTGTGGCCCTGGTCGTTCGAACGCTTAGGGCCTGAAAGCGTTCGTTTGGGTTAACCCAAATAGACGCTAAATAATGGTTTGGCTTGGCTCTCTATATTATTTTTAAATAGGTGGCCCTAAAGCGATGAATGCGACGAGAGCCCTGAATCGGTGCTTCCGTTCTGCCCGTGCGGTCATAGAATAAAGAACCAACTTCGCCTGTGTCTGTGGCTGTGGAGAAGGGATTGTAGCTGTTTGATGTCGTTAAATGTGAGAGCTTGTGGCGAAGTGATTGAGTATGGCCGTAGTAGTTCTGCCCATGTAGTGTTTTGCGGACTTCACCTGTGCCTATGACTGATCGTGTTGCCTTGTGGAAAGCGACGTGGTTTGTGTGGATGTCATCGCAGCGTTTGCCAGCTCCTGGGTGGCCCCTGTGCCAGTTTTTGATGGCGTTGCCCATTAGCTTTGTGGAAGTTGATGTACATTGTGTGGATTTCGTTGCCGCTTATGACTGCCTTAATTATAGGTGGTCACGCTGCCTTTTGAAGCGCGTCCGAGCGCGAGAAACTTCACCGATTTTTGTGTAAACAACGTGGACGTCTCGAAATGTTAGCTAGAAATCAACCAGCAGTAAGCGAAGTCTGTATCTTGTGGTTTTTCAAGCTTGTGCTCATGCGACCAGCAGAAGAAGAAAAGGTCCGTTACGTAATGTCAGTTCCATAAAATCAGCTTTGCCGCAATACAGTCATGTTATGCGGTGAAGCATACGTAATGTATTGCGGTAAAGTATATGAAAAAGTAGGCAGGGACCACTGCGTTACTGGGGCGATTTTGTTGTATTATGGTCATGGCCGTGCGCGAACAAAGAAAATTCACGATCGAAGCGCATGGCACAAACATTGCCAATGCTTCAATTGTTTTTTTACGTTGATTAATCAGCCGTGACATGTGTGTTGTCGTCAAAACTTGTGCATTCGGTGATGTGAAGGTTGTTTTGGTATGTATCTGCATATGTTAGGGGGCCGGGTGTTGGTCACGTGATGTGTGTTATATATTGGTTGTTTTCTTTCAATAAACTTCATTTGATAGTGCTGTATCCTGTCCCGTTCTATTACTTTTGTCGGCATCTGTCATGCAGTAGCTCCCATGAAGCTTCAACAACTTGACCAATTTTCTATCGTATTTTCTATAATATATATACATATATATGTATATATATATATATATATATGTATATATATATATATATGTATATATATATGTATATATATATATATATATGTATATATATATACACGTGTGCGTGCGTGCGTGTGTGTGTGTGTGTGTGTAAAATGGTAAGGTGGGGTGGTAAAGCTAAAATGAAGAGATTTTCACATCATGACTAGTCCTTTTAACACATTTACCTACAAAATTAAACACTCTGTTCTTATTAAGCACCTTGTACATAGGTATTCATATTACTAATAATCTTTAAATGCAAATGCATATCAACTTTTTGAGTAATGCTAATAACTGAACACATGGCTTTTTGTGCTGCGAGTTTTCTTGGACTCCTGCTTCCCTTAAACTTATACTGTATAATATGCTTGTAAGATCAAAACTGGAGTATGCTTCATCAATCCGGGATATACCTACAAAAAACACAACTCTCATATTTAGTTGAAGCCATACAAAACCAACCTGTACATTTTATTGTAGCTGCTTATTCCCATACCGCAAGCATATAAACAATTAAAAGTTGCCTTGATTGGCTAGGCAACAAGAAAACTTACCTGTTTATTTCACAAATTCTCAATTGAAACATGTTTTCATTACCTCCTTGTAGCTCATTGATATATATGTGTGTGCGTGTGTGTGTTCTGAGGCTGCCTTTTACAGGAATAGTAAAGATTGGTTTGGCAAGTTGGCACCTGTACCTTGAGGTTGTAGTTCATTCTCAATGAGATACAAGGAGGTAATAACATATGTTTCAATTGAGAATTTGTGAAATAAATGGGTAAGTTTTTTTGTTGACAAGCCTGGCCAATCAAGGCAAGTTTTAATTGTTGATATGCTTGCGGTATGGAAATAAGCAGCTATCGTAAAATTTACAGGTTGGTTTTGTATGGCTTCAACTAAATATGAGAGTTGTGTTTCTTGTCAGTGTATCCCAAATTGATGAAGCATACTCCCGTTTTGATCTTGCAAGCATACCATACAGTATAAGTTTAAGGGAAGCAGGAGTCCAAGAAAACTTGCAGCACAAAAAGCCATGTGTTCAGTTATTAGCATTAGTCAAAAAGTTTATATGCATTTACACTGAAAGATCACTAGCAAAAAATCTGATAGGGCAACCTAATGAAAATTATATCAGTTTTTTTCTATTGCATTATGAAACGATACACTGATAAAATTACTTTTAGTTCTATTCTGGACGTATCTGTGCTGTTCTGCTTGTACAAGTCTACTAGTGTATTCTTTTTATTAGTGTAATAGTGTATTCATATTAGTTTGCCAGATCTATAGTCTATCAGTATCTATGTGTGTTGTATAGGTGTAATGTGCTTCAAGGAAAAGCAAGCTTCCTCATTTGCCCAAAAAATGAGTCAGAAATAGTGCATTTATATTATCACAAAAGACAATACATATAAATTAACTATGAAGCCCAGGATTCAGAAAGGAAAGATTGTTGGAACAAGTATACACCTACAACAGCTTGAAAAGAATAAAAATGTGATCACATTTAAAAGGGAAAAGATGTTTACATTGGTTCACGAAAAAGTTTAGCCTTTTTAAACAGGAGGTTATTGGCAATCAAGCCATCAAATTGGTTCACACGTACACCACGAAGATTATCAGACTTCACAATCTGGAAAGCTAGTGAATGGAAGTGGTGGGTTCTTCATTATTCATTACTATACCTTCATGGCTTTTTGCCGGATAAGTATGTCAGACATTCCAGTTTGCTTGTGGAGGGTGTCTATATACTTCTACTGGACACCGTCACTTCAGATGACCATAATGAGATCATCTGATCTTCTCTCGGAGTTTGTTGTGAGAGCACAGTCTTCGTATGGATTGGGTGCAATGACATACAATGTACACCAAATCCTGCATCTTCCTAAAAGTGCGGCTAAACTAGGACCTCATTGGTCGCATTCTTCATTTGTTTTTGAAGGCAGGAATGAACTTCTTGTGAAATTGGTCAGCGGAGCTAATGATGTTCCTTTACAAATATCGGAACGTTATGTATCTGCTCGAAAGTTACAGGCAGCTAAAGCTAGTTTAAATCTTTCACCAGAAGCAGTGAGTTTTTTTGGTGTACAGGAGAGGAGAGCTGGTCAGCAGACAGTTTTGTTAGGCACTGGAAAGCTGTGCCTGAACTTGGATGAAAGTGAAAAACAGGCTGTAGTCCACAACCGTGGCTGTGACTCAACAAGTGTCACTGAATGTTACCGAATGGTCATCAACCAACAAACGTTCCACTCTCTCCAGTACACTTGAACTATAAAGACTAAAAACAGTGCATTTGTCAGCTTCTCAGGTGCGTTTCTCTCATTTATAGAATTCTTACTGGAGCGAATTCTCGTATAATTCTGAAATGCAAGAAACTATTTCCTGTTGAAATTCTCCATGCAAAGCACCTTTCAGTCTGCGTCAGAAGAGAGGAGCCACTGGTTTACGTAACACCCAGCGAAGTTATGCGCCTTTATTTGTTTATAGAAATAGACAACAATATTTTTGAATGGACAATACAAAACCTTTATGAAAGAGACTAATTCCCGTGCTCAAGACATGGCAACGATTAACAGTATGTCTTCAGCCATGGTACATGAATGTCTGGTAATAACAGGTTATAGCTTTAAAAAACAGCAGTTGGTAACAGTGCACCATGCTTTATGGCGTTCTGTAATAATCAGCTTTTTGATGTTTGAATATATTAAACAAGCCAGAGCCATCAAAATTCTGGAGTGTTTATTTTTTCTTGCGATAGCTTCCTGTTTTCCTAATGAACCAGCTAGCCCAATTTGCCACTCTTCATTATTGTACTCTTGTTGATTAAGTGCTTGGGGAATTGCATGGTCTGCGTGTTGGCAGTAGTGATGCAGCTGCTGATGAACAGTTGCAGTAGGCAAAACATGACAATATTTTACAGGACTTATGCACAGTTTCGGGTCCGTGTCCTTACATGTAGCGAAGGGCCCTACTTAACCAAGTGACTGCCTTAAGTGGGTGATCACAGTGAACAAACAGTGCTTCACTAGCAGATGGTGAAGAGGTAAAGCTTCTCAGTCTGTATGCAGAGGCATGGAAAGCAGCTGAATATTAAGTGAGCAGTTATGCTACTTGATACAACAGCATCATTTTCACACCATGCATCTGTCTTCCTCACGTTATTTTCTCCTTTGACTCAATATAGCTGGTGCAAGTTTATCCGTTAACTGTGGCGGCATGACTAAGACACTATCTATTTTCTGAATGAAACAAGCAAACTCTGAAATTTTATTTTAACAGTGTATTACGGTTTGAATCAAAGACTCCAAACACTATATATGAAGTCTGTTCTGATAGTCTTCCTTGCTGTCGCGTGCTGAAGGCTACGCAGGTTAAACGACTTTTACACATTTCAACGTGCGGTGGTTGAACTAGCACCCAGTGAAGAATTGTGTCTTCTGATTTTGCAATATGTGCACTGATGTTTAGCTGTTTTTGTTCATGAATATGTGGTTTTAAACATGGTAAATCCATGTTCTTACTTGAATAAGTTCTCAGATCTGTGCTCACTTTTGCTTAAATAATATTGCTGTATTGTCATGTTCTGATATATTGCTGTAGATCTTGTACCAATAGCGATGCTTGTCCTGTTTCCTTGCTTCCTGTCAGTGTGCCATGCCAGTTTGTTCTTTTTGCACAAGCTCACTTGTGTTCTGTCACATATCACAACACTTTTGGGATGAATGCAAAAGTGCATAGTCTAGAGAAAATAGCTTCATATGAAGTTGTAATATTATAAAAGCATGTGCCAATTAGACCTGGTGTTCTATACAGTATATGCGAGCACAAACGGGCATGGTGAAGTTGGTAATTCAGTCTGTGTTCTTCATCTTATGTGTTTGTTTAAATGTGGCTAAAGTTGCTTGCTTATTCTTTAGATAATGGAGTGTAAAATAAGCCTGAGTCATGTTGCTTGTGTCTTGTCCTTGTTCCTTTGTGGATGGATGCATTAGCGTTGTTATAATTTTCAAATCAAGTATGCACCAACTAGCCCAGAAAGTAGCTTTAATGAAATCACGTTGGTAGTGTCTAATTTATGGCATTCACAAACTCAGCCTGACATGTTAGAGCTACAGTTAGTATCCACAGTCTTGAAAGTACTTTGTTTTGCTTTTGTAAATAAACTTTATTACAACAGTAGGAAGATACCTATGAAGAAAAGAGTCAGGCAAGTAGACACAATCTCTGCAATGCCATTCACTGCGTGCTTGGAAGAAGTATTCAAGCTATTAAACTGGGAAGGTTTAGGAGTAGGGATCGACGGCGAACATCTCAGCAACATTCGGTTGGCCGATGACATTGTTCTATTCAGCAACACTGCGGACTAGTTACAACAAATGATTGAGGGCCTTAACAGGGAGAGTGTAAGAGTGGGGCTGAAGATTAATATGCAGAAGACAAAGATAATGATAAATAACTGGGCAAAGGAACAAGAGTTCAAGATCGCTAGTCAGCCTCTAGAGTCTTTGAAGGTGTACGTCTACCCAGGTCAACTAATCACAGGAAACCCTGACCATGAGAAGGAAATTCACAGAAGAATAAAAATGGGTTGGATCGCATACGCAGACATTGTGAGCTCCTGACTGGGAGCTTACCATTATCATTGAAAATGAAAGTATACAATCAGTGCATTTTACAGGTGCTGACATATGGCGCAGAGATTTGGAGACTGACAAAGAAGCTTGAGAACAAGTTAAGGACCATGCAAAGAGTGATGGAACGAAGAATGCTATAACTTTAAGAGACAGAAAGAGAGCAGTATGGACAAGAGAGCAAACGGGTATAGATGATATTCTAATAGACATTAAAAGAAAAAAAATGGCGCTGGGCAGGTCATGTAATGCGCAGATTAGATAACCGTTGGACCATTAGGGTGACAGAATGGGTACCAAGAGAAGGGAAGTGCAGTAGAGGATGGCAGAAGTCTAGGTGGTGCGCCAAAATTAGGAAATTGGCGAGTGCTAGTTGGAATCGGTTGGCGCAGGACAGGGGTAATTAGAGATCGAAGGGAGAGGCTTTCGTCCGGCAGTGAATATAAATAGGATGGTGATGATGATGATGACAGTAATCCTGTTTTGGATATGCATTAAATGTTGCACATACATCTCGCAACATTTGTAAATGTAATTTTGTATTAAAAGAACTGGAGCACACCTTCTACCAATATGGACTGATACTTTTCTCATGCAACTTCCCCAATGTAGTCTCACAGGCTAAGTAACGCTGCTGTGCTTTGTGGGGATGCGCGACTCTCGCGCGTCCCCTGATGCTTTTCCCGCACGGCGCGTCTCCTGTAATCCGGCTTCGCCGCGTGGCCTGGCGCCCGCGGCGGTCGGAGTGGTTGAGGGGCAGTACGAGAGAGGGCGCGAGTGTTGCGCTGCTAACGCCGCCGACAGGCAGGATCTAGACACCATAGGCAGGGTTACTTGGGCGCCGAGAGACAAGGCGCTTCCTCTTTGCCGGCGGATCGGCGAACAGCGTGGACGTCCCGCGCGCGCGCCGACCCATGCTTCTGCGAGACCGCCTCGCGTGGCCTGCCTTCGAAGGCGCCACCGTTCGCGTGACCGTACGCGCGAACAACCAGGCGTTGGGATCCAGCATGGGGCGAACATATTCACTCGGTATCCGGTCGCGGTGAGTCGGACTTCTAGATTTGTCGCGCGCCCACCGGCATGTTTTGTGGATAGCAACTCGGCTAGCAGGCATTGATCTATGAAAGGTGCAATAAATGCCCTTGTGATTGTTTGCACTACTGTGTTGTCGTTCCTTTGTCCCAAGAGTACGGGAGGAGAACCCCACAGCTTTGAAAATGTGTGCTTTAATTTATCTTGAAACATGTTTAGGATAATATACCTGCATACAAGCTGTAAAAAGTTTTGATAATTGCACATTTTACACACTTCATTTTTATTTGATACTCTAATATCCCAACTGTGTTTGTTAATCTGTTCACGTGGCAGGCAATGCATTCAGGGTTGTATACTCAGTTCATTTTAAAAACGTCTCTTCTGGCGGGTGGGCACCGGCGTGTGTGCTATTTCTAACATGCTTTATCAGTGCCTCAATTAGATTTCTGTATGTCGTGTGATGATCTCTATCTGGGTTTAAAAGACTGATAAATCATGCTATTTGGTCTTGTAGGCAGCACAGTGAGATCTATCTGCTGCCTACGAGTCTGGTAAAGAGTTCTATGGGTCAGGTAGGAATATATATCACTCTTAGAAGGACCCGTACAACCTATACATATTTCTAAGAGACTTCTAGAAATTTCTATCAGTTTTTTTTTTTTTTGCTAGGGTACTGATGTTAGGTTTTTAACTAGTGATGGCACTCTGAAGAGACATTAGTGGAGACATTGCCCCACTGGGCACGTGCAGCAGCTAAGCCCAGTGGGGGGGGGGGGGGGGGGGGGGAGGGAGATATGGACTGGGCGCCGGCTTGCGAGAGCAAGGATGACGTGGCATTGCGGCGGCGCCCTCTCCCCTCACGCAACACCTGGCACGCTAGAGCGACGGCAGATGTACCCTTTCACCCGCTCTGCTCCGTAGAGGCACGCTCGCAATGTGGTCACAACCAATGGGATTTGAGGTTCCATTTCGCTGAGACGACAGACGCTGGCTTTTTTACTCAGTGGGCCATTTGTTTAGTCTCTTTGAACAGAAACGGACCTGCCAGAGTTTGGTTGTTTCACGACAAAACACACAGTCATCAACAGAAAGTGTAGTTTTCTACGTTAACTTCTTTGCGAGATCTAAAATGAGAAAAATCAAGGGCCTAAATACTCAGCATTGTGGCATGCCAGAAGTGACAAAAGACAGATTTGTGAATTGGAGTTGTTAACATACAAATTGTGTTTCGTCATGAAGAAAGCATTCAGTGAATTTTAGTAATTGCATGTGGATCAATATTAAGGTAGCTTATTCAGGAGAAGGAGGCAGTGACACAAAGTAGCAGAATTTAGAACACTAAAAGCATCCATTCAACGCAAGAACTAAGTTCAATGGAGGAGATCAAGTTAGTGAACATGACAATATTGTTGTGTTTTTCATGAGACAAGTTCTTATGGCAACCATGTTGACATTTGTTGTAGAAATTTTGGGACACAATTTAGGATTATTATGGAGATTGAAATAAATGATGTTACAGGGAGGCTTGGCGATTGAGGCCAGCAATTGTTCCGCCCAAGTGTCTCTTATAATATTACTGCGGTAGATCACCACGTGCATTCTGTTCTAGAAGCTGAAAAGGTAATGCTAATCTGTGTAATGCATCTGTCGAATGCCGACAACAGTATGATACTGATGCGGTGACAACGATGGCATGGTCGACGATGGGATGACAATTCTAGAGTCATCACGATTGAGGCATAATGACTTTGGGATGATGAGTGCATGCATGGCAATGACTGCGTATCTACTACACAGCGTGAAGGCGGCAGCATCCGACGGCGTGATATTACAACTAATTTGAAATGACAATGCAATGATGACGACAGATTGAAGACTGAATGGTGAACAATGATGCGTCCACTTGGCAACTAAAAAAAAACATATGAGGACAGCTAAGCATGTCTTATCTGAGTTGTGATTGCGAAAGTATTAATGCCCAATTGAACGCCGCTGAGCAGTCCTTCGAGTTTTACGCTGCAAGTGATGTACCTTAGAGCTACATTGGGCCCGAGCTAGCAAGCAGCAGCAGCCTGCGGTGCCAACACCGCATGCCACCGACGTGCTGCACGACCAGAGACCAGGAAAGAGCAGTGGCCACCAAGGCCGGCAGGCACGCGCAGCAGCTAAGCCCAGTGGAGGGGGGAGATACGGACCGGGCGGCGGCTTGCGAGAGAAAGGATTACGTGGCGTCGCGGCGACGCCCTCTCCCCTCACGCAACACCTGGTGCACTATAGCGACAGCAGGTGTACCCTTTCACCCGCTCTGTTCCGTCGAGGCGCGCTCGTGACGTGGTCGCAGCCAATGGGATTTGAGGTGCTGTTTCGCTAAGACGACAGACGCCAGCTTTTTTGCTAAATGGGCCATTTGACGCTTTCGCATAAATAATCGCTACAGAGTAATGACGACGTGGTTATGTTGAGCTCGCGTTCACGCTTCATCTGCACGGACCGCCCGACCTGTGTACTTTTGGTACTGGGGCCAATTCTGTACCATGCAATACACTCAGCCATGGAGCACCCGCAACGATCACGCGATAGGCAAAAAATGCTGTGCTTTAAACATGCACCCATAGAGTGCCCCAATATTGCAACCAGCCGATCCGCGCATAGTGAAGCGTCCACATGGCCGCGTTTGCCACGTGGCCGTGCTATGCGAGTGTGTGGCTGATATATTAATTGAGTAATCGAAAGACTGGTTCCGAATGCATTTACTAACCAATTTGAGTCCGCGGCACTTTTATGTGCTGCTTTGAATAACTGCATGTGGTACCGCGGTTCCCGCAGATTTTTTCTTGCCCAATGCATGTGGCGCGTGCTTTAGCAGCAGCGCTCGGTGTGTTTCGACTAAAGCAATTTCATTTCAATTCTGCTCGCCACTTGTGGCGGCTGTAGCTGCTTATAGTTATGCACTACTTTGGTTATGAAGTACAGTAAGTCTAGTTAATAAATTTTATTGGGATGTGAGGTTTTATTTTGTTAAATCAAGAACTTCGTCAAATTGAAACCACTTGATTAGATCACGCAACATGCCATAAAATTGATGCAAGAGCCAAAAATGTCGTTTCTGCCTACGTTCACACTTATTGTAGCAGTTGAGCATGTACTTTGCCTTAACGGAAGAAACGATTAAACATTCTTAAAAGCTATATGTCAGTGATACTAAAATCACCAGAACTCAATTAGACCTGCTATACCCACATTTTTTTTTTTAATTATGGCAAATCAGGCAAGATATTAGTTGATTCTAGGTTTTCAGTGCTCATGAATGTGACAGTGAAAGTATTGAATGGCATGTAGTGTAATGCAACGAAAACAAGGACACAAGAAGAAACAAAACACTGACATATTAGGCGCTTCTGTCTGTGTTTCATTTCTTCTTGTGTTCTTGTTTTTGCTGCACTACACTACATGCCGTACCATGAGGATCAACGAACAAGCCCACATTGCCACCCCCGTGTAGAGAACAGGAAATTTCGTTATACACTTAAACCTTGATATAACAAAGTAGGTAAAATCGGCAATTCGCTTCGTTATATAGAAATTTCCTTGTATTGAAATTCGATCTGTTATGCAAATGAGTACAGTCGCCGATCGATTTTTGTTGCACGGAAAGGGGCCATGCAATTTTCGGAATTATTGGGCAATAAAAGCAAGCAAGTTTGAATGAGAAAACACTTTATTTTGACGAATATAGGAGTCAGCGATGAATGACACGGGTTCATGCCACGTCGATATCTTCATATCAGCGGTACGAATTATGCAAAGCCATGCTTTCCCGTGTACTCCGCCCCCAAAGCGTCGCCCGGTCGCACTGCGACGGCGCTATCATGAAAAGGGCCGGCAGCTGGGAGCGAATGCTTCGTCTGCTTCTCGTTCCAACGGGTCATCAAAACTCGAGATTGCGCAACCTTCGATACTAAACGTGCGGGAAAACAGCTTACATGATGCCACGCCGTCTTGGCATGCCCGCTCTTTCCACACGCAGCAGATTACCTCTAGAGTAGGGTGCGCGGCTGCGTATGCGCTCAGCCGCGCTTACAGCCACACACAGTCATGGCCGAGACGCGCGCCAACTTACCCCCCCCCCCCCTCCGCCCCCTCGCGCAGGTTTGATCGCGTTACCACGAACTCGTTTTCCTACCCCACTTTGCCATTGCTCGCGTGGGAAGGCGGCACTTATGAAGCCACCGTCTTTCTTGTCTCACCCTCGCACACTTTCACTCGTACCTAAAGCACAAGTGCGCGGGGCGCGCTAGGATCTGATCGCACTTGCACTTAATTTATACGGAACATGATGCGGCTCCAAGCTGTTGTTCTTGTCGCGCTGCACGCAGTTTGAGAGGTGCGTTTGCAAGCAGCCGCTTGTAATTCAATCATTTGACTATCTGCGTCCGCGGAAGTTACCATTGATTGTCTTGGCACTCCTATGCGGCAGAAGCGAAATTTCGTTATATTGAAATTGCACGCAAACACACTTCTTTATATTGAGGCTCTAAATGCATAGTGTTCTATGGAGAAGAGGTTATGAAGAGCTGTTAAATACTTCGTTATATCGAGAATTTCGTTATACTGAGGTTTAACTGTATAGAGATTTGAATTTATATACCTTGTTGTGCAGCTCGTTGGGTCATGGTTTCTATGACTATGACTCTTATGACTGTATCTGTTGCGTAGAAAATCTCTCTCGCCCCGTTTCCCTACCGTTCTCCGTTTGGAGGAGGCCCCCTCTTGATGCTATCCTTGTTCCACTCTTGGCCCACATCATTTCGTAATCGAGGCATGTAAGGCCACAGTTCCTTATGCGATGCAGCTCTGACATCATGCGTACCATACAGAATTGTACATGAGCCTGAGCCCATGCATAACCATTCATCTGATCAAATTTTAATATTTAGACTGACGTCCTTTCCTCTTGCATGACAGTTATCTCTGCTGTAGTGTTGCTGCTCTCTCATGTATGTATGCCAATAAATTATCTTAGTCAATTTCTTCTTGAACATTGAGTCCAATCTTTGCCAACTTAAGTGTGTGTTGAATGTTAATATTTTAAGACCTGTCCTCACAATCTGCCTCCACCTCATCCATTTTAGCATCCTCAATTCAGTTACTTCTCCATCCTGACTTCTAGGTGACTTTATTAAAATTGTTTAGGTTCCATACAGTATTGCTGGTCATGTATTGTCTTATAAGTTTATTAGACAGTGAAAATCTTCAACTTGACTGGAACCTGTATAACATAAATATCATAATGCATCTTTTCAGTTTTTCCAAACTATGTCAATTCTGCTGATTCTGTGGGCTGTCCAAATTTTCCATGTTGGTGTTTTCAGTTATCATTGAACCAAGGTATCCGTCTTCTCTATGATTTACCCTCAAGGCTTCCCTTTCATCTACTCTGAGAAATTGGCATGCGGCTACCAGATGTGGGCAGCTTGCCTCACAACACATGCACATGCTCAGCGACTTTTGCCAACCTTTGTGCTAGATGTTAATCAGCATGGGCGAAGCAGCGAGAATGGGGAATTATGAAATTAAGGCAGAGGTTCGAGCATTAAGGGAAGTCATACTTATGAGGTGAGTACATGTGAAGAAAAGTATTCAAAAATGTTGGGAATTTGCAGTTTCCTGTTTATTGGTCTATTAAACTCTCCCTAGCTATTTCAGTTATTTCATCACGTGTTGCAATTTTTAGTTGCAATATGTTTTTCTTAAGTGCTGCCACACTCACTACTAGAAGTTTGAGAACTTATATTTCTTATTCACTCGGTTCTTTCATGCCTACAAGCAGCAGTCTTTTCACTGTACATCAACTATTGAATGCAATGCCCAGATATGTTCTCAGTCTACTTCAGTGGGAGTCACTAACACAGTGAATGATCATGAAGCATGTGTGTTCTTAGGAAGTGCCTTCATGTGATGCAGCTGTAGGTTAAGGTAGGGGATGCTTTGGAAAGCATGTTATGTGGCTTACATGATTATTTTATGCCAGAAAGCACACAAACATTTGTGTGTATTTCTGGTGTTCTTCTTCCTTAATTACCTTCTTGATTCAGTGCATATATATGAAGCAAGAGATCCTGGCTTGTTCTTTCTTTACATTAGCAAATTACATTAATCATATAATAGCACACTTTACATAATTGAGCACACTAAAAGTCACTTGGCGAGCAAAGCATGTACTTGTCTTTTTGAATATCCCAGCTTAATGTTTTAGTGTGTGCAGTTCGGACGTGATTCTTGAGAAGCACTACATTTGCTTCAAGTATATGAGGTATAATTATTTTTGCTTAAATATAATCCTAAGCTTCCTTGATAGCTGTCCTTTTTTTACTAGACAATATAAGCATGGCTTAATTCCAAGATAAATATGCCTGCTGTAACTGTATGCATCAGTGTTTGACTATTTTTTACCTACTATTCCTATTAGAAAAATGTATTTGCCAACCTCCAATTATTTGCATTGAAATAGTGAAGAGTTTGACGGCAGCCTGTCTGGTTTGGTCAAAAGAGGCACGGTAAGTAGTTTAAAATTAGATGCCAACCATAAAAATGAAAAATAAGAACTGGTTCAACTGGAGCTTTGTTCACAATCTTTGTGAACAAGGCTTTCAAGTGGGAGCCGAAACATCTATCTTTTATGCCCGATCTTCATTTGCTTATTATTATTATTATTATTATTATTCGAATTCATCTAGCACTAAAGAGGTGGCAATTTATTTCGAATACTACTCTTTGCATTTTGTTTCCATTGCTGAGTTTTTTTTAAAGTAACTTCATGCACCACACAAGTACAACTCAAACATTTTCATTCTTTCAAGGACGTCAGAACTAGTGGAAGGTATTCTGCACTAACATAATTATTTTGAGATTTCCAGTAAATATGTAGTCCTCATAAAAAGTATCTAAATAATTTTGGCCTATGCGGTTATACATTAACCATGTAGTATTCATCAACTTCTGACATCACTTGGTCTTGGCAAACTTGTGAGCTGACAAGTTTGAGCATGCAGTCACTTCCCTCCATATTTGTTTCCATGAAGGCTTGCCCTTTGGTGCTACTCTGGATCCACCCCTGTTTCCTGTGATTACCACTACGGGCTTCAAGGCACACCCACCCTCAGGAAAACTTTTCATGCACAAACCTGCTTCTTTCACACTTTTACTAAGACATATATTGAAAGCAAGGATGGCATAACAGGCATGTTGGTTACAGAAGTACTTTATTAAATAGCTTTGTAAGTATTCATCTAGTGGACATGTCCATATCCTCTTCTGCTGAAGTGCAAATTAGCTGGGGTAGCATGTCTCCTCATGCATACCCCAGCCCAGCCAATCAGAACTTCAGGAGCGGATGAAATGGACGTTTCCACTAGGTGTACACGGAATACATCCCCTGTGCTCTGTCCTATCTTTCCACCCTTCTCCATGTATTTTACTCAGTAAACTACTGGTTCAGCATGTTGGTCGCCTTAATCAATCTTCCAGTAGCTCAGCACTTAAAAGGTATACAATACAAATAAGGCACTGTAAACCCAAGCAGTTAGGCTGGCGATTGCTGCTGTTATGCACCAACTTTACTGAGCTTTGAATTTAGAGAAGGGAGAATATAAAAACAGACTAGCATTTTTCTTATGTGCTTCACCCCTCTGCTTTCTTGTGTTACTAAAATCAGTATATTGAACCTAAATTAAGTAAAAAGAAAAGGAAATTGTGTCACTAATTTCATTTCACTGTCTTTTTAAAAGTATAGCAAGATTTTTTAATTGCATTATGAGTTGTTACTTATGTTTCGATCTTATAATGTTCATTTCTTATGCTCCAAATAGGGCTAAAACTGTTCCCTCATCCACAGCTATCAAGGCCTTATGGCAACTTTGGAAGCTCTCTGAACTGAGTAAATGCTATGCATTGCATAATTTCTTAATACATTTTCATGGCTGCCTTTAACCTCTATAGTTCCTCATTAAAGCCACCATCTCTCTTGTGACCACCTTTAAAGAGCTTGTAGTAATGTATGCCTAACAAGAAAGATGGGTGCTTTGTAGTGCTAGTATTCTCTATGTAAATCGTGTTATGCAAAAATTGCTGACATAGTTGTCTGACAAATACTGCATCATGTTTGCTATTTTGCCTTCTGTTTCAATTTCACTGCATCTATACATTTTACCAGTGCATGAGTAGGGTTCAAGGCTGTTCTTTAAAATTCTCATGTGCACTTATCATGATCAGTTCCCCATATAAGTGGTTTTGCTGAAGAGAATACAGGAATACGAGAAAAATTGACATGGAACCAACAAAGATAACGTCTGCATGACTGCCTATCAAAAGTTATATTTTCCGCGAAAAAAAACTGGAATGTGCAACGCATAATGTAAAACTTATTGCATACACCGCCTTCATTAGGATGATACTAAAATATTCAGCCATTGTTTGGAGTCCCCATCAAGTGACGCTTAAGAGGAAGTTGGAAATGATACAGAGTCTGGCAGCGCGTTTTATTTGTTCGACATACCGAAGGAAGGAATCTTTCACGCTTATGTTACAGCGTTGCAACTTCGATCTTCTTGAGGTACGTAGGAAAAAATATAGGCTGAAGGTGCTTTATCAAATAATGCAGGATCAACTTAAGATTGATAAGCTCAAATATCTACATGATCCAGGCAAAAGAAACCCGCGAACTAACCACGACTACATCATAAAGCCGGACCGTACCACCAGTGATACATATCAATACTCATTTTTCCTGGATGCGATAGAAATGTGGAACCAATCGCCAAACGCTATTGTTAGCCTAAAAGATGTCACCGACTTTGAAAATGCTGCTGAGGCATACTTATGGGAGTTTTCGATTTAGTTTTGAAGTGCCAAGTGATATGTGTGACTTTATATTCATTGTACGTATTTTGAGAAATGTCAGAAGTGTGCTGAACAGCATTCAAGTGAACATCTTATTCACTGTGAATTGACAAGTGGTAAGCAACTTTAAGTACATTGACATTGTCCATATTTTATTTATGTAATTGTATTGTCCTCTCTGTTATGACCCTCTATGAGGTTTGACAGTATTAATAAATAAATAAATAGACAACGAGGAATGTGGGTAACAACACTTTATTTTCAGCACACATGTTTTTTTAATGAACTGCTGTTACACTGCTAAAATCTGCCCATTTCATAAAAGTACACTGCTCTGCTTCATCACTCCATGCTAAGTGCAAGTATCCTGTACCAGGAAGTCAAACCAAGACGTGGGATGTTCAGTCTGTGAAAATAAAAACGAGTTTGAAACATTAACGTGCAAAGACTAAAGCGCACTCAAGAAAATAAACACAGCACAGGAACATATCCAATGAATCAGAATTACCTTTGAGAGCAAACATATAGTTTCTATGGCACAGCGAAGAAACCTTATTCCTCCGGCTTTTTTTGTGCGCGAGAAAATATGAAAGTGCATGCGTTCTCCCCATATTGTGTATCTGTCACCTTTTCACACACAACAAAGATGTCTCAATGTGCCCAACTGTCTTTGCATATCTATTTCTCTGCTCTCATACCATGATACCTACAGTTAAAGGATGTAGCAATGCTTAGCTTGAATGAACCAACACAAGCTACATGCACTGTGCTGTTGAACATGGCATTGTAAGTTAGATTCACGCACAGGACATTCATGTGCTATAAACATTTGATTGTGATTGTAGGCGAGATAAATAAAAAAAGGGTATGTAAATAAGAATGTTCCCTAATAAGCTGTGCAGAAGTGCTCTCCCGTTTGGACAGAAGCTGAGCACATCTGCAGTGAACAAGAAGCCAACTTATACAGCATTTAAAATCTAGGTTCTAAATGTGCTACAGATTTTTCTGAATTCATGGTCGAAAATCTAGGTGTTAAAGGTGACAAACATTTAAACAGGTCTCTATTCGGACTGGTAATGCTATGTGTCACCTAGTTTGATAAGATATGCCATATCACTGGTCTCCCAAGCTAAGGCTGCTGTCCAGTTGCAAGTGCATTAAATCACTCAATTATGTCTAAGGCACGTTTTAGCAAAAGGCAGCCAAGATTACTGTGCCACTGAGGTCTATTTTCTGACATCTGATATCTTCTCAGAAAGCTACCTCTCTAAAAAAAGACCTTCACAACAAAATAACCCAAACCTTTCTTGAGAAAAGCCATCACATTGGCCCTTGAACACTAATTACACAGTGGCTCCTTGTGATGTAATGTTATGTACGTCAGCACCTTACAAAGTAGAGGAAAATTTAATAATGGCAGCGTGACAGGTACACAAAAAAGTAAAGGGATAAAACATCACACAGGCTGCCATCAGTGTCATGTCTCCAGTTCAATGTGGACGTTTTCAGCAGTAATACATGTTCTCATTAAACTGAGTCATAACATTATAAAAGCGAAGGGCAAGGGTCTTTACAGTCTAAACTGACAAATGTGCTTGATTAAGATTCACCGCAATACAGGAGGTGTATTGCAGTGAACGGTCACGTAAGGTTTTGGCTAACTACGGCGGGCGTGTCCTGCAGCGAGGCCTCTTGTGTATTGCGGTAAAGCGTATTAGTGTGACAAGAGCTAACCTGGCATGTATGGCTTTAGCCAACAAAAGTTCTCAAGACATCATGCATCCTGCCACGATAATCTGCTTTGTTGAGAGTAGAACATTAGGTTCGTCGCTGACTGAAACCATACATTCCAGATTCACGTAAATCTTTCCCAATATCGGCATGCTTCACCGCAACACACAAATATGTTGCGGTGATAACGGTGGTCGAACAGGCTGGTGCGAATGTTTCGACAGGGGAGCGTGCCTTCATCAGGGCAACTGCTTTCCTTGGCAGTTTTCATATACGTGAGTCTCCCCCACTCCCAACAGGGGAGATTTAGCTGGACCTTTGCCAAGAAACGTACCGACAAGCGTTTGGTAGTGGCTGGTAGAGATGCAGGAGTCCAAAAAGCGTTGCGAAATTCGGTTCTGTAAGGTTAGCTTCACCGCAATACAAGTATGTTAAGCGGTTAGACATACAAAATGTTTTGCGGTGAATCATAGCAAGGGTACCTGGCCTTTGATGCAAAGCAGCTTCCCAAGAGACACGCTAATCCCGTGGTTAGTTATGCAGTTCCCCGCATGCGAGTGAGTTCCCCGCGTTCGGTGGTTTCCCAGTGACATACAAAATGACATGGATTGACTGTGTTGTAAATGGGCGACGGCACTATATGCTGATGCAAAAGCGTCGTTTCGCTTTTGAAAACTGCGCTCGGCTAAAGAGAACACCTTGACTCGCATATGACCAAAGCAGTTGAACAGAAAACTACGAAATTACGTAGCTATTATGAAAGAAATCACAGAAAAAAAATGGCCGTGTAAACATTAACTGGCTTACGAGGTCGACAAACCAACGGTTCAAAGCATCACAGCCACGTCCGAAATAGCGCTGAAGGCCAGCCAGTACACTTAGGCGCCTCGGCGCGCGTAATGTAACAGGAGACCGCAGGTGCACGCGTACATCATTAAGGAACACATATTATATATGTCGGCGAAAGCGCTCACTCTTCAGTTCTGACATGCTTCACCGCGTAACACTAGTCTACTGCGGCGAAGCTGACTTCAGGACGCCGATTTATTCAACTCATCTAGCGAGGCAGGTCCGTTTATCACGCTTGGCAACGTTTGACATTTTCTGCATTAATTTCGTTTGTTCTTTTTAATTTCCTTATCATAGTGACTCTGTATCACGCAGTAGCAGAGCTGGTGCCGCGTCTTAACTGCGTTAGGAAAGGTAAGCGTGTATGCAGCGCAGGCACGGCGGCATTGGCTCTTGTTTGGAAACTTCAAGAGACGCT
Organism: Dermacentor andersoni; assembly: GCF_023375885.2. NCBI lineage: Eukaryota > Metazoa > Arthropoda > Arachnida > Ixodida > Ixodidae > Dermacentor > Dermacentor andersoni. Next base: position 9,333,479 of record NC_092824.1, on the reverse strand, counting down.
CTTCCGCGCAGCGATGCCATTTGTATTATTAAAAGAATGCAGGTTATGATTAAATGAGCCCCAGCAAAGCTGTAAAAAAGCAGTAGTAACGCTGTTCTAAGATGCTCTCACTCGAGCGAGATGGTCTTAGAAAAAAAGCGCGATGTAACACGATCTCACGGAACAGCTCGTCATGCCAGTGTTTTCTTACGTACTCGTTCTTTCGCGCATCCTCCCCTGAACCAGACTACTGAATGGTTCTGTGCACGCACTGACGATCCTGACGGAGGCAATACGCGTTCCCCCGCGGCAACCAGTTTTGCCCCCGTTTTTCTGCACGACGATTGGTCTCCCTGCCGTTTCCCTTGGAAACGCGCGGATCTTGAGTTTTGCATGTGTTTTTCTTTTTCGTTCGCGCCATTTTCCTCCTGAGCACGGCTGGCTCGGCGCTTTAGCTCGGCGTAGCGAACGTAGTACGCTGTGTTTCCTGCTCTATGTGCTAGCGCTATGCCGGGCTGTTGCGCATATAACTGCAGCAAGAAGCCTGAAGATGGTTATGCCGTTTTTTGGTACCACAAGGAAAGCGTGACGGCTTGCGCAGGAAGCAGTGGCTGCATGACATTGGCCGAAAGAACTTTGTTCCGACAAAGAACAGCGTTGTTTGCGAGCTGAGGCGTCTTTCTTATAGCTCGTAGCAAAGCATCCCGTAATGCTGCATTTCTTTTTTCATTCTTCCGGTCTGCTTACCAGCGTTTTTGTTGCGGTTGTCCTCAGTATGCTTAATATTCTGGGGCGGCTCCATCACCTCGCACGTCGCTAACTGTTATTATTCAGTCGGAAATGCAGCATTATAGATTCTGCTTTGCGCCCTGAAAAAATTAGTAGCAAGTATACCCGTGGTATTGCAGGTGATGAGCGTTAGCTAGTCAACACTGAGATTTTTAAAAGTTTTTTTTAAGCCTTTAGAGCTCTATGTTTTAAACTGGAGGTATCACGTGACCCAAGGAAGGCCAGAGGTGACCCAAAGCATGTCCACCCCTGTATAAGAGAATGATTACCGAAGTTAATTAATGACTCATTAGTGATTGAAATAACGTGGATTAGGGATGATTAAGGTTGATTAGAGTGCATTAAAGAAGATTACGGTGGATTAGAGTGCATTAAGAAGGGTTAAAATGCATGAATAAAGATTAAGGTGGATGGAGGAGGATTAAGGCCGAAAATGGTGGATTAATGAAAGGGTATTAAGATCGATTAGGGTGGATGGAGGAGGATTAAGGCCGAAAATGGTGGATTAATGAAAGGGTATTAAGATCGATTAGGGTGGATGAGGGTGCATGAACAATGATTAGGGAGGATTCAGGTGAATAAAGGATGATTAAGGTCGATTAATGTGGATTAAGATGAATTAGGGTTGATAAAGGAGTGTTAAGACCGATTAGGATGGATTAGGTTTGATAGAGGTGGATTAGGGTGTATTAAGGTAGATTGGACTATTAAGCAGGATTAAGTTGGATTAAGGTGCATGAATAAGGATTAAGGTGGATGAAGGAGGTTAAGACGGATTATGATGAATTAGGGTTGATAAAGGAGGATTAAGACCGTATAGGGTAGGCTAAGGTGCATTGGGGGCGATGTAGGTTGATGAGGCTGTATTAAGGTGGATTGGGAGTATTAAGCAGGATTAAGGTGGATGAAGGAGCATCAAAGTGGGTTAGGGTGGACTAAGGTGAATTAGGGTTCATTGAGTATTGAAACCCATTAGTCTACCATAATTCTTCTAATACACATTAATCCACCAAATCCACATTCATCCACCTTAATCCTCCTTCATTCACTTTAATCCACCATAATCCACTAAAGGCCTCCTTAATGCACCCTAATCGACCTTAATCTACTCTAACCCTCCTTATTGCACTTTAATCCTCTTTAATTAATCCTAATGGTTCCTCAATCACCTTACTCCACCCGAATTCACATTCATCTTCCTTAGTCACCCCTAATCCTCCTTAATCTACTCTAATCCTCCTTCATTCACTTTAATTCCCCCTAGGCCACCATAATCCTCCTTAATGCAACTTAATCCTTCTTAATCCACCCTTATCCTCCTCCATGCACTTTAATCCACCCTAATCCACTATAATCGTCCTTAATGCACCTCAACGCACCTTCATCCACCCTAATCTGCTTTCATCGACCTTAATCCAACCTAGTCCTCCTTTACGCACTCTAATGCACCTTCATCGACTTTAATCCGTCTTAATCCTCCTTAATACACCGGAATTCATCTTAATCCAATGACTAATCAATCATTACTTTGCTAATCATTAGTCATCTATTATACGCGGCTGCACATTTGGTTCGCTTCCCGCCTTCCTTCGGTATCGTGATATTTTCTGTAGCTCACAACGGGACCTTGAAACAGAGGTCTAAGGCTTTCGCTTAATAAGCCATACACAAAGGGATATGTCACAAGCAATACTAGATTAGACGCACGAAGTAAAGCATATGATCATGTAGCAGAAAAATTGTCTGGAGTATAGAACTCGCCTCAAAGCTCCCTTTACATCGGTATACCCTGTTCATATGGCTTTAAGAAAAAACCAACCTCCTCATAGACGTTGCCTCCAGCATTATCGATGCTCTTATTAGCATTTCTCAAAATTTCCAACCCCACTAGGGCGCACAACTGGCCCAAAATAACACGGGCCGCATAGGATCCTGCGGCCCGTCCGCGAGAGCCCAGGAGGAAAAGCGCGCCGTGCGCAGCCGGCGGGCCAGGAGAATTGAGGAGGAAAGCGCCGTGAGGAGGAGAGTGTCGCTACTTTCAAATTATCAAGGGGCTTTAGGATGAAACTTGGCGTGCGGTCGTCCATAAACAAAGTGCCTTTTTTGACGAATTCACTATCTTAATGTTTAACAGTTAAACATCAATATAACGAAATCTTCAATATACCCTTTAAAGTATTTAACTTTTTATAACTTAACCACAGAAACACCGTGTATTTTTAACGCCAATATAATTAAAGGGAAGCTGAAAGGTTTTCCAGAAAAAATGAGTGAAGAGCAGTACGCCGTGGTTTTCAACCCTCTGAATTCGAATATCGCATCGAAATTGAGTGAAAGAAAGCGCAAACATATTTTATTTCTACGAAAAGTGCAGCAGCAGACACGCCCAGCTCGCGCGCCTCGTTTCCGCCTGTGATTGGTCGGGCGCCTCGTGACGTCAACAATGGTGTTCGTCCGGACCGACTGCTGCCGCTACACACGAAGCACGGTGCAAAGTAGTTTGGCGGTGTTTTGCTGAGACGGTAATGGAAATTTTCGAGAGCTTGCGTTTCCCTGAGGAGTTCGGCGTTAAGTCCAAACTCTACGAGAGTGATTTTGCGCACGACGGTGACGGGCGACGGCTTCGAGTGACAAAACTGGCCGTCGCTTGAACAAATCGCTCGGTGTTGTCGCTCGATCGCTCGTTTCTAGAAATCTATAGAACTCGTCGCTCGTCGCCCGGAAATGCTATGAGCGACTAGCCAATTGTGCGAAGCCGAAACTGGATGTACATAACTAAAATACTGCTGTTTGTCGCACGGAACGAGCAAACTATTGAATTTTACACGTGCAAGAATAAGAACCTAGTGCAAGACCTTCAGAAATATTTTATGCTTCTTCTTCAGTAAAATACATCAACTTAAATTGATAAAGCATGCGTCACGCTAGTTTCGGCGCGTATATTGCTGCCCTCATTCCGGGAAGTCGTCGCTGAAAGCCGTCGCTCGCGTGGAGTTCGGCTTGCAGACGACGAGTGAACGCGACAGCCATCGCCTCGCTTGTAGCGCTGTCGCTGTCGCGTGCAAGATCACTTGTAAGGGGTTTATACCTGTACATACTACACGTACGTACATACTTGTACATACTACATGTACGAGCCGATTGCGAAGAGCCGGCCTCTCCAAGAAGCAAAAAATGCTGGTGCAAGCACTGCTTTCGACGCGAACGAAGGCGAAGTGTTAGCATCTCCTTGTGTTGTAAATGTTCTTTGGCGAGTATGTTTTTTGCTAAGCTGCATTCAGCGTTCCAGTGAGTACGTTTCCGGGCAAACAACTGTAGTGTTATGTTCCTGTATGCCTCCTCGTAGAACGTAAGCGGTGATGCCATCTTCAGCATTTGTGCGCTGCCCCAAAGCTGTCGGCAATCTACACAGACGGTTTAAACGCGGGAAAAGTTTACCGGCTGTTGTAGCACGTGTAGTATAGAACCTTCATCAGCGCGCCATCCGCACGCTACTCGTAACCGGCGAATTCCGTCGGCTACGTGAGATGGTCGGTTTCTTATGTGTGCGAGAGAAGGGGGAGTGCAGCGTCTTGTCGTGAGCAGGCTTTCCAACACATGCAAACTTTACACTTGCACTGCGTTATGGTAGCTGCATGCAGGCTGTTTCACAACACACGTGCGAATAGAAAATTCGCGGCGCTTGGCGATGAAACCTGCGTCAAGGGTGGGCGATAAACATGCACCTTCCGTTCAGCGTGCTAACTATTTTTTTTTTTTTTAGGAGAACCCAAAGCACGCATTATTGATAAACTCCGGTAGTAATCGTCACGGAAGTGGTTAGAGCACAACACTTGTTCTTGAGCGCTTGAAGTTGTTTCGCTTCACAGCAGCCTCCCACTTAGCTGAAAGCTTCTTGTCTTGCAGGAACTAATGGAACATCGGAACATCGTCGCGGCCGCTGGTGTTCGTGCAAGCGTAGGCTGCACAGAACGCCGGCATGATCGGCCTACAAGTTCGATTGATGCTGCGCACGTCAACTACCACTCCTATATACACACAAATAGAGGAATGTAGGGTCGAGCGAAGCAGATTAGGACGGCACGCACGCAGAAATAAGCACGGTCAGGCACGGTCGCGGAGGACAAACGCATACAAAACAAGCAAATCGGCTTCTCCTCCGTAGTACCTAGGCAAAGGGAGGAATTTCAGGCGTAAACGCCCCCAGATTTTCTCTCTCGCATCCGCTGAAACGACTGGCCAATCCCGTGGACTGGCGTTTCCTCTAATGACCGTCTCGTGATCGTGCTCCCGCCAGTTTGGTTGCTGTGTGGCAAACGTAGCGCCTATGTAGGCGCTATGTTTGCCACACAGCAACCAAACTGGCGGGAGCACGATCGAGGCGCAGCAGAATATATGTAGCGCTGAGTCATATCGAGTTAAGGCACACTCTGAACTGACTTTTAAGGGCATCCCGAGCGGTTTTCGTTTATTTCGCCGCCGTTACCCCGAGTTGTGCCTCCGCGCTCCAGCTATTGCATTTCGTGTAGGGCTACTGACAGAATGCGGTTTCCAGGTGGAACGATGGCCTCGACTGGAATAAACGCACACGACACCAAAGATTGAGTAAGCTTGAAAATAGTTTATTTGCATTCTACAAGTACAACAAAAAGCACACGTCTACGCATCCACACAAACGCGGTTACATAGTCAAGAACATAGTCAAGAAATGGCTCATTAATAAGGGTAGCACAAACGCACAAGAAAGAAGACCTAAGCTACAAAACGTACGGTCGGCTGCTAAGTATAATAATTTCCCTGTCACTGCGTGTCACTTTTATACAGCATCTTTACAGCACTACCAGGCCGGGTAGTTTGGCGGAAAGAACGCAACAGCTTACGGCCGTCAGCTGCCTCTTCTTTACGGGTGTCATAATTATCCTAATCTCCGCATCAACGTCGTGCAAGTCCGCATACAGGTATCTGTATCTGAACCATGAATACAATCTGAATACATGTGTAGTGAAATTATGATAACCACTGCGTCTTATCAAACATGTATTGGTTTTGCAAATGCGCATTACAGCTGACAAAACGACATACTGCAAGTGAAGCACAAGAGAACAAGGACAAAAGGAGGATACAACACTTGAAGAAGAAATGAAGAATTAGTAGGCGTACAGCAAACAAGCGATGACGGAGAACACACAATGATGCATCGGGTGTTCTGTGACATCGGTTTGCGTACTTGCGGTGTTATGAAGATCAACGGCATAAAAACGTACTTTCAAGCGTACTCCCTCAACCTCCGCCGCATTCATTATGATAATCAACGCCTAAACAAAATGAGGCACTATTTTTTGCCAAGAGTAGACCTCTTTATAGCAAGTCTATGTAATGACTCGCAGACGAAACCAGCATGCTTTTCGACAATGTTTTACCGCCGTAGTATTCGAACGCCAACGGCCAGGAAACACATCGATACCAACAGGCTGTCGGTGGTTAATCAAGTACAAAAACCTTGACGCTATGACTAAAAAGCAGCTTCAACAATCAATTTTTTTTATAAATCAACTGCCTATTTTGATTAAATTTTGTTTACATCATGCTTAGTTGAGTCTTCGATGTTTACATTGTACGTATAATTTTATGGCTTGTTTTCACTGTGTTGCTAGATTTGTATAGTTATTGTATTCCGGGAGTTATGCTCGTATGTGTGTGCGTGTGTGTTTGCACACAGCCGTTTTTCACCTACCTGGGTCACCCGGTTGTCAGTAGTCTAATATGCAGTGCATAGGGCTGCTGCTCTGAGGTAACAGGGTTTGAAACCAAACCCTTGTGCTCACTTGGGTCACTGAGTATATGGCGAGTGTACATACATGCAGCTCTTTATTTGAATCTCTTTCACACCGACATGAGTCACTGTAGATGTGCAAGAGGGCAGGTACTGCTGTTTGAAGAAACTCTTGGATGCCATCTTGGTTTGCTGGGTACGTGCCAGAAGGTGTGTTCCGCTATACAGTGACAAATTGAACCGACGTCACGTAGCTTGGTAGCTCATAACTTGGTTATGCCGAATGCCAATTTTAAGGCCTTCCACATGAGCTGCAAATAACTTCGTTTGGCTTGGATCAGTGTTTGCAGGCGGAAGCCTATAGGTTTGTCAACAGGTTTAACACGATGGGAAAGACCGATCCTATACAATATAGAGATGTGCCGCACTCAAGGCATAGCGACTTGGCTGCATCAAAATGCGTGAGCATTCTGGCATGATGGAACACTTCCTTAGATTGTTCAAAGGACTATTGATGCTTCGATGACCATTTCCAATGACAATCCTTCTTCACAAGGTCGCACAACGAAACAAGCATCATTGCCACGCTCGGAAGGAAACTGCTGTAATAAGTGAGCACACCAACGTAAGAACGCAGCTCGCTCACATTCTTCTGACTTGATGCTTTCATCACAGCTTCCAGGCTCTTCAGTGAATGAAGCCCGTCATGGTGATCTTGTGTCCCAGCTACGATACTTCCAACTTCATGAAGGAGCACTTATCCTCCTGCATGGAAATGCTGGGGGAGTGCCTTGAGACTGGCGTTTCCGTTCTGCCACCAGGAAGTCATCCATATGTGCTTGTACGCTTGTTAGAATGCCAAGCATATTTTCTATGGTGCGCTGAAAAATAGCTGGTGCGCAGAACACTTCAAAAAGTAGGTGGTAGTAGCAAAACATTTTGTGGGTACTGATGGTCGTCAACTTCTTTGATTCTTCATCTAATGGAATCTGGTTATAGGTGTCGGGTACATCTAAGGTGCTGTGGATGTCTCCCTTGTGCGGTACTGCAAAAGTATCATCGATGACTGGAAGCGGATACTGTTCAATGACACATGCTGCATTCTCCATTAGCTTAAACTCACCACAGATCCTGACAGACCTGTCTTTCTTCAGCACTGGCAGAATTGGCGTGGCCCATTCCCAATGACTGTATTGGAGAAAGCATGCCTGACTTTACTAGCCTTTGCAGCTTTTCAGTTACCTTGTCTCCCTTTGCGTACGACAGTGGTCTTGGCTTGACAGATTTTGGAAGGGCTCCTTCTTTGATGTACAGGTGAATGGGCGGAACCTTGAATCGGCCTAGTTTTGGCTTGAAAACATTTTGACACTCCGACACAACTTCTTTGAGCTCCTTGTCATCTCATCAGCTGGTACTGCTCAGGATCAGGACTGTAACACCTGGGTTATTAAGGGCTCGAATGAGGTTGCGATTGTGTAAACAGGGCCCTGAATGAGGAATTATGATCATAGATGCAGTCAGTGTCTTGCACTTGCAGGAAACTAAACACTGGCTACCAGCAATATGCAGTGGTCCCAGGTAGTGGGACAAGCTCAGGTCTGTCTCCTATGTTTGATGCCACATTGTGCACTGTGTGTTGTACACATCGCAAGGAATGGTGCATAATGGCACCCCAATGTCTAATATTATGACTAGATCAACGCTTCCATAGAAGAATTTTAGAAACACTGGATGGGTGATTTTGTTACCCAGCAGTGACACTTCGCTTTCGGCGCTTGTGAACAGTTGAGAAGAACATGAATTATTTTCTTCAGTGTTTCCAATTGAAGTGAAGGTCTTCCGTTTCTTGTAACCCTACGCTCTACGGATATATGCCCCTTTTTCTCACACTCGAAGCTCTTCATGTTCTTGGACCTGTTCTGAGCGGGTTTTGGTTCCATACCTTCTGCACGCTTTACTTTTTTTATGGTTTGCGCTTCGTAGTTCGCCTGTCCGTCAGCTTATGCAGTTTGGTTCAATTTTCATGTCAGCGGTCTTCATAAGCTTGGTGACTTTGCCCACTGCTCCTGCTGCCAGCAGGAGCAGTGGGCAAAGTTGTTTCCTTCAAGGTCAAACTCCCATGAGAAACCATTGCTCTCTGTAACATTTTTCTCTGGATTCCACATACAATCTTGTCCCGTAGCATTAGATCCAACATGTCCTCAAAGTTGGATTTGTCAGCTTGTCATCAGAGCTCGACAGTAGATTGCTGGGCTGATTTGTCTTTATTTTGGACATGAGTAAAAAATCTGAAACTTTCTGCAATATCACTGGGCTTGAGGTCCTAGAAGCCCTCCAGAATTTCAACCGCCTCTTTGCAGGTGAACTGGTTTACCTTACAAGAAGAAAATCACTCACTGAGGACTTCAGTTCACTTTGATTTGAGAGCCGAGACAAGAAGCATTCTCTTCAGTGCATCCTTTGCAATACTCTTACCTTCGAAGTAGAACTCCATGCGAATGACGTATGAAGTCCACTTGTCCTTGCCGTCGTCAAATGGTGGTACTTGTTATGACCCTGCTCAACCAGCATAGCCCTTTCTTTTCAATATGTTTGTACATTTCTCAATGCCACTGCTACACCATGCCTAGGGGCTGAGAACGCAGTATCCAAGACACAGCAAACGTTGGCTGCCAGAGGAAGGATCGTTTATTTTGTGGCAGTTGTTTCTTAATAGCCACCCATCAAAATCAGGCAAACAAATACAATCAAGTAAAACTCGGTGCATGCATAAACAAGCGCTATCACGGACAAGCACGAAGCTATGCACGCACACTGGCAGCACAGTCTATATTGAAGAAGTTTACTACATGCATAAGAATGTTGAAGTAGTGATGATGAAAGCAAATCTTTGATACTAGACCCACAGCTTGATATTTGTCTAACAAAACTTCTTTAGCACTTGCAAAGTGTTCTTGAATGACAATTAAACGGTGCCGTTTGCAAAAAAATATCTTTGCAAAAAAAACAAGTAAAATGTGCTGTGAAAGCACACTTAAAAAAAAGTTATGAAAAAGAGCTCTGAAAGCATTAAAAATCTCTGAAAGCAGAACTAGCATTGAAAGGGTCACTTGCCCTTGTGATGCCTCAGGTGCTTAGTTAGGTTGCTCGAAAATGTAAAGGTCTTAGGGCAGAAGTGTCACTGAAATGGCATCCCGCCTGTGTGAGTCCGCAGGTGTGCCTTGAGTGTTTTCTTTTGTGAGAAGCTCTGAGAGCATGAAGGGCACTGAAATGGCCTCTCGCCTGAATGAGTGCGCAGGTGTGCCTTGAGATTACTCTTGCGTGAGAAGCTCCGAGTGCATGAAGGGCACTGCAATGACCAGGTCTACCGTGAGATTACCCTTTTGTGCAAAGCTCTGAGGGCATGAAGGGCACTGAAATGGCCTGGCCCCATTGTGAGTGCGCAGGTGTACCGTGAGATCACACTTTAGTACAAAGCTCTGAAGGCACAAATGGCATTCAAATGGCCGCTCGCCTGTATGTCGCATGGTGTGTCTTTTGAGAGTAGATACATTGTCAGTCTTATAGTCACAGAAGTTACAGTGGTGGCGGTGTCCCTGATGTGACCTGTCACTTTTCGTAGTGGCAGCTTGACAGCTGGAAGGCCTCCATGCTGCATAAACAAATTAGAACAGGTTACCATAGTAATGTTTTTCATTTGAAAACAAAATTGTACTTACGAAATGCCAACAAAAAACACAAGATAGGTACTAATACTAATGATTGCTTTTTTCTTCATTGAAGGAGCGTTGAAGGCAATTTCAGATCAGACCAAACATAGCATTGCTTGTCGACTAGTTTTGATTTGCCTAATATATTTACGTGTGGTTTCTAAATGGTTCAGTTGGTGAAATTCACACATACCTATTCCTGCCAAGAAATAATATTATATTTCGAATTGTAAAAAAGATGATAAAGTGAGAGGACGGGAAGTGTAGTATTACTGCAAGCTGCTGCTGCAGAGTTTTCAGTTTTCTCTTTAGGAAGCCTAATGTCCAATTCCAAGCAAGCAGTCTGGTACATAAGACCATCAGTAAGAAACATAGCTGCTGGCATCACAAATACATACACTAGAAGTATCTGCTTTATATAGGACCATACAAGAGCTATGACTGCTTTTTAAATGCAAGAAGCAACACAGCATATGGTTCCTCAGATGATGAGAATGCTACCACGATGCAGCCTTTGAACTGATGCCAGTTACTTTCATTTGAGTGCACTGCGCTAGCACTATTTTGACATTTTATGGAAGGTATTTATTCTCTCTGCTATTACTGCAAAACACTCTGTAAAATAATATTCCTCTTGGCAGAACATGCATAGTGGGTGGCGGATGTTAGCCACATAACTACAACAGGGTTCAACAGTACACTGTACACAACTCTGCTTGACATCTGGAACATCTAGAAAACACACCAATGTTCAACGGTCATAAGAACTACAAACTGTGGTCTGGATGTTGCTCGAGCAATGCTGTCGTTCGCAAACATTATTTCAGCTACATTATTGTGTTATACTTTGTTTTCTTAAGCATAAGATATCTGAGCAACCTTAACACATACGGAGACAAAAAAGTGCCATATGAAGACAACAATCATGCTAACTTCGCAAGGAGGCTGACCCAGATATATATCGTTTTGCTGTGCAGGAACTAATTTAACTCAAGACAAGCAGGGCACAAAATGAACACAAAAATCAGAAGCTTATAATACTTTGGTTGCTGGAGAGCAGGAGACAGCCATGCATATGCACATGTGTACACAAAAAAAACGCACAGATTTATGCAACACATTAAAAATGAAAACAAAGCATGAAAGACCAACTCACACTGACTGCTGTATACAAACATGGCTGTTCTGCACAAACAAATGCAAGAAAATTTGAAATTGAAAAAAAAAAACACCAGAACAGAAAAGGTAATCTACAGAAAGAAGGAACCAGGCGACATAAAAATGCTTTGCTGCCAATGTCTTAGCACTGTCGTCTCAACAATAAATATATTTTGCGTATAAGTCACTTTTAGTATGTATATAAACATGTCCCATAAAACAAAGCAAAAACAAAACATACTAGACTCATTACAACTGAGAGTAGAATAAACAATGTCTTGAATCTGCAATTATACTTTAGTGCTGAGACTATAGTAACAGGGGGATAATTTTTCTCGAGGTACCAAAGAAGGCGTACTGCAAAAAAGTAGAAAATAAAGAATTAAAATGTATTTGGCATGATACAAATTTGAGTGAATTTGTTTTCTGTTTTCGAACACTTGTGTAATTAAGATTTATTGCCAGTAGTAAGTGAACTTCCAGGTGCGATAACTCAAGTTTTGTTGGAGAACCAAAAACAATAAAATGCTAATGATACCGAAAGATTATATAATACAAGTGCAAGGTTCAAAATATTAAGAATAAGAATGCTATAACATTCACTGGACTTATTTATGCACTGAAACAGACTTGGGGAACAGAATTCTTAACCAAGATTAAACACTCAATGAGTGCTAGAAAAAAAATTAAATTCGAGGGTTTTATGCGATCTGATTCTGAGGTAGGCTGTCGTGTAGGACTTTGGAATAATTTGGGCCACCCGGGATTCTTTAACATGCACCTAAATCTAAGTACACGGGTGTTTTCGCATTTCACCTCCATCGAAATGCAGCCACGGTGTCCGGGGTTTGATCCCGCAACATCATGCTTAGCAGCCAATCATCAAATTACTACTATAAACCACTATACATAAAGGAATGCCTACATCAAACACAATGAAAAGGCTGAAACAGAATAATAACCCCAACAAACTCCAAGGAAGAACGTAGAAGTAAAATGTACATGAGCCTAGCTGCAAAAGATAAAAAATATTGTGTGCAAAAAAATATGCCATGGAAGGGACCAGTCACAAAGATGTCACGAATAAATAGTAATATCGCATATCATCAAGATAGCAGACAGTTGGGGTCACAACATGACGCACTTCGTCCACCAGTGGAACACAGCTAGAGAGAGAAAGGGGGAAACAAAGTGTTATCAACAATGAACAGAATCTGAAGCATAATTATCGGACCCACAGACATTGCTACATGCAATCAGGTTGTGAGCTGCATTTTAATTTTGAGAGTAAGAGAGTAACAACTAGTTCATGGTTTAATGGTGGTTATATAGTTGTTTTCCGAGCTATTTACTATATAAGACACAGCAAAGTAATATTTCTGTGTGCAACATATGCCGACGTGCCACAGCGTTTTCCTGAAACTGGGTTCTGCTTGCACTGTACATATATCTGCCCGAAATCTAAGCACACAACCAAGATCAATGGTCAAATGCTGCTGTAGCATTGTTTGTCTGTTTTCCTAATTTCAACTGTTTCACTATGAGACATATTGTATTGCTAAGCCCAGAGATGTCAATGACCTCAACAAATGCATTCATAAACAATGTAAACTGAAGAAAAATATTACGTTAACCTCGCAGAGAAACTAAGCCCAAAATGTCTTCTTGTAGTGCATGATCTGGCTCAGCTCAGTTAATTCCTAGTTAATTCTGGGGAATGAAACTAATAATCTGCCATAGTATACTGGTGCCCTGTCACTCTCCCAAAACATGCAAGACGACAAGCGTTGTTGAGCCTAATGTAAGCTATGTGTGTGGTGTTCGTCAGGAAATCCATCGTCTATCTCGTTGTATAACTGGGCTGATTAAGGAGAGATTCAGCACAAATAATTACATTTTTTTTCTAAAAGATAATATTTCTAGATTTTGGTTCTGTATTTACGCTTCAACATCCTACTTCTACGTGCGAGAATGTTAAGACATCGCTCCAGCAAGAATATTGCGAAAAATGATTCTAATGGGGGAATGGTAGGTTCAGGAGCTTCATATTTCCATTCATACTCTACAGATGAGGCTCACAACAACCACTATTGCCTACATCGCAAGCTTTGCCTGGTGTAAGAACAAGCGAGCGCTGGCCCTGGCTGGGTCGACGCCAGCCGAGTATTCACTTTTCACTAGCTCTCAGGCACAGGCTGTGCTTCCTACATGTGAGAGGCTGATGAGCAAAACTCGTGTTTTGCTGCATTCAGGGCAAACTCCAAAACACGGCTGAGATTTGGTCGCTGTGGCACAAGCAATTGGCTTCATGCTGTGGAGATAGCCACTTCTAAAGCCATACTGCTGTGAAACATAGGCTTTGAAGAGGTTCTACAGGAGTTGGTTACCCTCCGACTCGGGAATTGTTAGCTCTGAGCAACCAGAGAAGAATCAAAAGAATATATGGAACACAGAGAGCTGAAGCTATCAGAATGCAGCAAAGAAAGCCCGGCTGAAAAGGTGAGCTCACAAGAGTTATCGGGATACTGCAACACCACCACCACCACCGACTGGCTAACCTCCCTGTCTTTCCGTCTATTCCTGCTTCCTTCTTTTCTAATGCAACAAAATGTAAGAGTGATATTACTGCTTCAAAAGAGCTCTTGCATACAAGGGCTGTGAATGACATGCTAAAATTACCTGGCCAAATTATTTTCAGTGTGTTTCAATTAAAAAGTGGAAGATGACTTGCAGATTACAAAACGGTTGATTGTTAAAAAAAATGTAGGGGGTAGGGCTATGTTTTTGCAGTATGCACAAGGGAAATACTTTTTGCTGCCTGCTTCTACTGCAGGGCATTGAAAAAGAACATGGAGGATTGGGAGATTATTGTCACACTTACTACAAGTTAAAGGATCCCTCCCAGTCAAGAGGTAAGAGTGAGTGCGGTAAGTGCGTCCTCTTCTTAATTGGCAAACAAGTACTTCCTTGTACCATGGTGTCACTTATTTATCCAGTTTTCCATAGGGGTCAGTCGTGTGCTTGTGGACTTGACAAGTTTGAATTATCCGGCGAAAGCTAAGCTTAGGGCCGAAATAACGGAACCTTGAATGCATAGAAATGCATGATTTCTGGTCTGGATTCTTAGCAGGGATCGAATTAACCAAATAAATTGAATTACGCGGAGTTGCATTAACAGAAGTCTATTGTATTTAAGAAAAATTCTCCAGAACTCGAGCCTAATATGTTATTTCTAAACAGCATGACATGAAGCTTGCCTGGAGTCGGCCTCGTAAAAGAAAGGCTTATGGACTGTATTTACAGGGCTTCATAACAGACATATCTAAATGCATGCAACATTGTTTGCAAAAAGACACACTTCACTGCACACCTTGTAAATGAAAACAAACTGCCTTAAGTTATTTCGTGCACTGTGACAATGTCAGCAATGAATTATGGAACAGCATGTCCCCAGATGCACGTAGAATGTCGAGTTTGTTCAAGGAGAGAAGAGCAGTGCCATAGCACTGCATATGTTTTAAAGGGGCAACGCGATGGGGCAATAGGCCAAATAATAAATTGTTTTGCATATGTCGAGACCACAAATTTGCATGCATTTCGCTAAAAGTGAGGCATGCAGAATGAACCACTGGAAACCATTTGACCAAATTTATATCTGCAACGTGCATTCACTCAGGAACTGGTGCCGCAACTGCAGCTCCCCTGCAGAAGTGTCGTTCGCAACGGTACTCATTTTCATTGTTCTCTGTCAATTAAGACTCCAGTAAGTAATGTTGTTCTTTACATATTCAAGAGCGGTGAATATTATAAGCTTTCATATAGTGACTTCTCAAATGGAATACGAAAGGAGAAGCAACCACTATTTGATTTCCATTCGAAGTTTTAAATATTTTGACGGCACTAATAAATATCTGATGTATTCTCCCATTTTCCAGGCTAAGCTGCCGCCCAGTGTCAGGCACGCACAGCATAAAGGAATGTGCGTATCCATTGATTACACTGCCACAGTCAAGTGTAGAAAGGGTGACTGAATGAAACATCTATTTCATGCACATCCAGCCAGAGTGCAAGTGTTTGTTGGATAGGACTTAATTATGTAATCATGGAATTATGTTTGGCGATAGCAGCCATTGAGAACAAATTGATATTCGCAAATGCATCAAAAAAAAGGTTGCCTGGGTACATTATAGGCAAGTTTGGGAATATAAGATCACCTGACAGATCAAGCTTGTAGCCCACCACTACGTGCCATAATGGTCCGGTCACAAAATACAGCACGCCCAGCACGCTGACGGTGCGAGAGTGGTGGAAACGGCGAAATCAGGGTTCAGCCTTATTGAGCTGGCCTGACTAAAATATAATTTGTGGACACCAGGGGCAAGCATCTGTCTGGTTTTTCTTCACCCACAAACTGGTGACTCGGGATCTCGTGTCATCGCTATTATCTCTAGGTGCCTCAGCCGCTTTGCTGGAACTACTACTGCAAGGAGCTTGAGCCACGTTGTCTTCGTAATCTGCCTTCTGTCCAGTCAGCCATGGCCTCGGATTCTCCCGATCAAGTACTGCTGCCAGCTCACTACCCTGGGATGCCGAGGTCTCCACTCTTAAGCTCCCAGAGTACTGGTCATCGGGCTCGGAACATTGGTTTGTTACAATCGAGTCCTCATTCCGTAGCCACCGCCTCAGTTCACAGTTGGAGCACTTCCACCTACTACTGCTGCGATTGTTCACGATGTTCTAAACTCCCCGCTTGTCCACCGCCCCTATGACCACCTTAAGGCGGCGATCATCCAGCACACCGTTGAAATGGAGCAACATCGATTACAGCAACTTCTTACAATGGAGGTGCTCGGTGACCGCAACCCTACCGACTTATTGTGTTGCATGAAAGCTTTGGCTGGAGACCTGGCTCCTTCAAGTGACAGCACACTTCTCCGGGAACATTTCCTGCAGCGCCTCGAACTGCAGGTGCGCAAGATCCTGACTGCGTCTTCATTCTCAACACTGGAATCTCTGTCCCAATTGGCCGACAAAATAATGGATGTTGGTGCTCCCTCCGTAGCCACAGTCCACAGTACATCGTCCTCCTGACCCTCCGTCCCACGGCGCAGCCGCTGGCAACAGCTATGCACGTCGCTTAGAACAACAGCAAGTAGCCTAACAGGTGAGGTCACTGCCATCCGAACAAGCTGGCCACGTTTTTCGTGATGACCTCGCCGCCCCAGCCCCGGTCACTTTAACGCCATTCTTCTCATCCCGTTAGGCTTTGCTGGTACCACCGTCGCTATGGCTCTGGCGCAAACCAGTGCCGCCAGCCCTGCCCCTACGTAGGAAACAGTTAGGCCGAACCCTGAAAATGACCACTGTTCCCGGCCCCAGATCAAGCCACCTTTTCAACGTCACCGAACACGTCACCAAAGTCCGCTATCTTGTCGACACTGGCGCCGAGATTTGCATCCTTCCTCTTACGTAGGCTGAGCGCCGCCATCCTCCCAACTCGCCTTCTTTTACAGCGGTCAACAGATCGACCGTCCGGACCTACGGACAAAATTCGGCGACTCTTGACATAGGCCTCAGACATAGCTTTCCCTGGCTCTTTGTCATCGAAGCCGTATGCCAGCCCGTCATCGTAGCCAACTTTCTTTGGCATTACAATCTCATCGTCGACTTGTGGCACAGCCGCATCTTGGGCTCTAAGATGAGCTTAGCCGTCCAAGGAGTTTCCTGTTACGCTCCACCACTTCGGATTCTCCAGGCGCACACGGCTAATCACAACCCTTGGTCAACCATCCATGCCGAGTTTCCAGACGTCTTCCGACCCCCCTCCTTTCAGTACTCGGTCGTTCACGGCATGACACATCATATCGTCATGACTGTCCCTCCCATGTCTCCTCGGGCTCGTCGCCTCTTGCCGAATCGTCTAACTATTGCCAAAGAGGAGTTTGAACACATGCTTGACCTTGGCTTTGTTCGTCACTCCTCCAGTCTTTGGGCCTCGCCACTCCACATGGTGGCCAAGGATACCTGTGACTGGCGCGTGGCAATTACCGTGCTCTGAAAAAGGCCACTGTCCCGGAACAGTACCACATACCTCACACTCAGGGTTTTATGTCGGCACTGCATGTCTGCACCATTTTTAGCAAGGTCAACCTCGTGAGAGCATACCACATGAATCCTGTGGAACCCTCAGGTATTCACAAGACCACAATTAGAACACCCTTAAGCCTGTTCGAATATCTTTGCATGCCTTTCGGTCTTCATAATGTGGCCAAGACCTTTCAGCATTTCGTTGACCAAGCATCACACGGCTTGACGTGCTGCTTTGCCTATCTTCACGACATCCTCGTCTACAGCACCCCTACCGAAGTTCATAAGCTCCATCTGCGTCAAGGGCTCGCAAGACTCACCAACTTTGTTCTTGTCATTAACAGTCCAAAAAGCAAGTTCGGCGTTACGAGTTGGATTTCTTCGGCCATCGCATCAACGCACACAGCATTTGTCCACTCCTGACCCGCATCACATCCACCCGCGAGTTTCCTCAGCCATCCACCACCAGGCAACTGTGCGAATTCCTTGGCCTCGCGAACTATTACCGCGGCTTCATTCCTCTGTGCCAATATACTGCAACCTCAACAAGACCTTTTCTCGGGCCTCAAAACACAATATACTCCGGTGGCCTGGAACGACACTGCTGAATACACGTTCAGAGGAATGAAAGAAGCCATTGCCGGTACGACGCTCCTCGTCCACCCCAAAACGCGATGCCCCAACATCTTTCATGATTGACGTATCGGGCACTGCAGTAAATGCAGTCTTGCAGCAGTTCGTTGCTAGTGCTTGGCAGCCCATCGCCTTCTTTTCCAAAAAGCTTGCACCCCCTGAGCGCCGCTACAGCACATTCGCCAGACAGTTGCACGCCGTCTATTTCGCTGTGAAGTATCTTAACATATTCCTGAGGGACGCTCCTTCCGTGTCCTTACCGACCATAAATAAACCACTGATTTCTGCTCTAGCTTTCAGCAGCAGCTCCTACGCTCCCCGCAATATCAGACAGCTCGCCTACATTTCTGAATTCACCAGCGTCATTCACCACATCAGCGGAAAATCCAAAGCCGTTGGCGACGCACTTTCTAGCTCGCACCGCCCTCCATGCAACGGACCACGGCCGACCGGTAAACGACTTCTAGGCCATGGCTACCGCCCAGAGCGTCAACACCGAGCTCCAGCTGCTTCAGACGAGATATCTGCTTCGTCACTGCAACGTGCTCCTTGTTTGTGATACATGGACCGGACGTCCTTGTCATTATGTGCCTCGCCCATACCACGGCGACGTCTTTGATGCCCTCCATTCTTTGGCTCATCCTGGCCTTCGCCCAACTGATTGACTTGTCACTTCTCGTTATGTGTTGCGCAGTGTCAACGTAGACGTGCGTTGCTGGTCTTGCGTGTGCCTCAGCTGCCAACAGTACAAAGTGCATTGCTACTCTGCAACTCCTCTGTGCACCCCCGCCCCCGGGCGCCCGCTCCAGTCAATATTGTTGATGTCGATATTGTCGGCCCTCTTCCTCCCTGTGGGAACCATTGCTACCTGTTAACCTGCATTGACAGATTCACCAGATGGCCTGAAGCAATGCCCCTCCTCGGCATAACGGCAGAGTCGATAGCTCGAGCACTCATTACACTCTGTATTAGATGCTACTGTGTCCCTTCCACCATTATGATTGACCATGGCCATCAATTTGACTCAACCTTACTTGCCACTCTATCTCACCCACTCAGCGTAAATCACATCAAGATAATCAACTGTCACTCGATATACAATGTGATCATCGAACGTTTTCACCGCTAACTTGGTTGTCACCGCTTTGCTTATGGCTTCAACTTCTCCTTTATCATGGATCGAGCACCTTCCTTTCGTTATGCTTGGCATTTGCACTGCTCTTCGCAGTGGTTCTTCCACCAACGCAGTCGAGCTTACGTTTGGCACAACTCTGCGAGTCCCTGGCGAATTCTTCGGCGACTCACCCACCGCACCTGCTGACGTTTCCAACTATGCCTACAGTCTACGCAGCGCTATGCGTACGTTCCTCCCCTATAACAACGTTAATCCTGACGTATACGTCAACGCTGGCCTTGAGAACTCCACACACGTCTTTGTGCACCACGATGCACAGCGTCTTCCCTCACGGCCTCCGTGTGATGGTCCGTTCAAAGTACTCAAGCATGCGCCTGAAAACTTTCTTTCGCTCATCAACGGCCTGGGAGATGCGGTCTTAAGCCTGCCTACTTGGACTCTGACGCTTTAGCCACTTCTGCTGTCACATTTTCTCCCAACCAGCCCAGTCCTACTTTCCACATGCATTTCGCACCACCGCCATCTGCGCTTGGCCATTTCCAAGCTTACGACTTCCTCACTAGAAGGTGGGCCCTGCAGTGCACTACTACCTGCCACAATGATCCGGTCACAAAAGACGACGACGACACGCCCAGCATGCTGACGGTGCACGAGCAGTGGAATCTGCAGCATCAGGCTTTCGTTTGATTGAGTCAGTTCAACTAAAATAGAATTCATGGACACCAAGCATCAGCGTGTGTCTGGTTTTTCTTTACTCACAAGCTATTTTAGCCCACAAGGTTATTTGCTATAATTGCATCTGACTGTATACAGTGGAATCACGATGATACGAATCTCACGGGGTCACGAAAAATATTCGTATTAGTCGAAATTCGTATCATCAAAACAATTAAAACTAGCTAAATTAAAGAGTCAGAGGGGAACTCACTCAGGCACACGTATGTAAAAAGCATTTATTTCTTGAAGAAAAAGTCTCTAATGTCCTTCTGCTTCTTTTTCAGGTCACCTAGCAGGCTTTGTTCAAATCCATAAAAACGCGTGCACGTGTCGTCGCTGATCTCATCCGCGGCCATAGCACGCGTCAGAACTTCGAGCGCGTGCAGCGTTTCAGCCGCCCATGGTAGTCCTTCGCCGTCGCCCACGTCTAACACGAACGCGTGCCGAAGCACAGCAGCTACTCCGTCCGATAGCACGCGGAAAAGGAGGAAAAGCACAAAAGCAACAAAAGCGCCGGCGCTTCAAACTAAACTTCAAACTCTTCCGAGCCCAGTCGCGGCCTCCGCGCTGTCCGGCGCTGCGTCCGCGCCTCCGGCAGCCTGAAGGCCGCCCACAACCCTGCTTTTTATTTGTTTTTACTTTCAACGCGACAGCGTTAAGGAGCTCGTGTCGCAGAAAAGCCGGTGCCGTCGGCGTTGGTGTCGGCGTCAGCGGCGTTGGCCGTGAGCGATAAATCCCAGAAGGCACTTCATAAAAAAAACATCTTGCAAGATGGGTTGGTGGGAATCGAACCAGGGTCTCCGGAGGGTGAGACGGAGACGCTACCACTCAGCCACGAGTTTTTTTTTTCTTTATTGCCTGACTTTGACAAAGAAAGAACATCAACAGCAATACACAAATCAAAACATAAAAGATACAAAGAACACGTCGTATTAACATACAGCCTGGTAGGGGGCTGGCTTCGCCACATTAAAATTCTTTTAGAGCCATCAGTGGCTCCACCCTTGACAGCCACTCGGGGGTATCGCCGCCGGCCTTCAAAATTTCAACAAAACGATGCACAGTTTCGCGGAAATAAATTCGCGTAGGTCGTGCGTCGGGATCGCAGTAGTATCCTGCCATTCGAGAGCGCCAAATACTGTGGAGGCCAATTAACATTATTAAATCAAACGGAAAACCATCCTCGTTAGTTATGGGTAGATACCGTATTCCATGGGGGTCGAGGGGAAATTGTTTCTTTAACGTTCTTTGTAGTACGTCCCAAAAAAAAACCCCTCCCCAACAATGAAGAAAAACGTGATCTATCGTTTCTGGTTGTTTGCAGATAAGGCAGTGAGATCCCCATGGAAGAAATAAGCTCTTTACCTGTAAAAACATTTTTACTGGCAACGTTCCAGTGTGTAACTTAAAAAAAAAGGTTTTAACCCCTGGCGCAATTTGCATTTCTTTTACTCTCTTTAACACGTCCCTACCAGGACCTCCACTGTACAAGGCTCTGTACATTGGCTCCGGCAGAACGACATCACACAAATCCTTGTACAATTTTTTCTTTTTGACAGTAGATAAATATTCATTTGAAAACCTCGTTGCAAGGAATCGTACACTTGCGACAACTTCTCTAAAATATCCAAAAATGCCTCCCGTGAGTGTTTCGGTTGAAACAACAAAGTCTGGCAACGCGCGCCCGAGCCTTACTTGGCATGCGGTGCGCAAAAAAGGATCGCTGACGTCACGAAGGAAAAGAAACCTGTTAACAATCTGCCGCAAAAAGAGGTGTCCCAGGCACGCTGTCCGTTCCTTCAAAACGGGACAAAATCGCCTCTAGTGAAAGCGGTGTTGCCTTAGAAACGTGCCGTAGAAAGTTATACTGCGGTGTATATCGGTAATTATGACCATGTAACTTACAGAAGTCGCAGTTTCACGAGTAGCGAAGTAGGTTACCGCTACATTTCTTCTGCGCTCTGCGCACACGCAGAGCCATCTTGCGGCAAACACAGAAGACCCCCTCCTTGAAATGTACGGCGCTGCCCCAACATGTGGCGCGCCACTCGCCCCATGATCGCGTCCGTCTTCATGGCGCGTCGGGGCCCGGCTATCTGTGCCGATCGCGACGTTTGGCTGGCGTAGCGCGTTTGAGTAGGCGGTGAGAACGGGGTGCGATGACGCTGTCGCGTTCCACTCTTGAAGGCGGAGCTTAAGCGTCCTCCAATTTTTGGCCTTCTCATCAATAAAAGTTTTTCACCACCACCGCACCAAAAGAGAAAGGGAGAAATCGCGTGACTGCGCGCTGTTCTCTTTCGCGGCCGTCGGTGGGTGCGGCGTTTATTAAGGCGAAAGTCTTTAAAGGGACACTAAAGGTTACCAGAAACTCAAGTTAAAGTGGTAGAGCAATGTTCTAGAACGTCTAAGGCGTCAATATAATCGGGAACAGAGCTTTAGTAACCGAGAAATTGAGGTAAATGCATGACACGATTTCAGACCCCCCAGCGACATTCCGGTACTAGCCCGATGACGAAAGCACTCCTCATAATTTGTGTTACTAATACTCAACTACTCGGATTAAAAATATCATTTCATTCGATTATAAGACGGAAAAAAATGCTACTTGTCTACGTCTATTCGATTCTAATAAAAAATAACATTTTGACGTTACCCTTCAGTAATATGGGTGTTCGAAAGGTTTCGTTTTCGCTCGACTCTGCGCGCTCGACTCTGCGCCGCGCACGCTTTGGAGTTTCAGTAGTTTGGTTATCGCCTCGTGCTGTGAGGGTTCTGCTGGCTCGCGAAACTTTCATTTGGAACAAGCAGCGAGAATGCCACGTCCATGTGATGTCATGGGAAGCCCTCGTTGCTTTGCCGCTCCGCAGAGCCGGTGTCGAGGCCGCCGTCGTAGTACGCAACGACGTCGGCAGCGCGAGCCCTCAGCAGCACGTCGCGCTCGTCAGTGCTCAAATCGCTGAAGTTGAGCCCACCATCGCGAGCCAATCTGTCGGTGTCAGGGTCCATGGGGAACCAGCGCTGGATAGGCGGCGCGTCGAAAAGAGTGCGTTGCACGCCGCCCTGGCGACGAAACGCGGCATATTCCAGCCACACAACCAGACGACACACACACATACGCAGCCGTATTATAGTTCGTATGTTTCCGTTTTCGCGCCGCTTCAAGTGGACAGTTTTTGTAAAGAAGCTAGCGCCATCAAGTGAAGAAATGACGAAAGAAGCTTTTTAAGCTTTATATATT
This sequence comes from Dermacentor andersoni, assembly GCF_023375885.2. Lineage (NCBI taxonomy): Eukaryota > Metazoa > Arthropoda > Arachnida > Ixodida > Ixodidae > Dermacentor > Dermacentor andersoni. Next base: position 9,310,260 of record NC_092824.1, on the reverse strand, counting down.
TTTCACAGTGCGTCGCGGCGAGCACGTGTGTTTCTTTAACGGTTGCGTCGTGTATCGATATCATGCTTGCGTGGCTGCCTGCCTCGCAAATCTAGCAGTTATGGCTCCGGTTGTGCTGCGCTATGGTTTCGCAAGTATTAGTTGGCCTGAAGATATTGCATATTTCTCTGGCTAGACATAAAAAATTCTGATCTTACTTCGCCACAGCAGTCAATGGAGAAGAAAGCTTTGTCGCATCAGCTGACTCGCGCAAGCAAAGGTTGGAGTGCTCCGCTGCTTGATCCGTAACAATCCTGGCTACATTTAGCACAAATTACATAAATTTGCCGGATGCATCTCAGCGCCGATTCCTCATCCGCATGCGCATTTTTATAAACATATAGGTGGCTTAGTCGCGCGTGCGCCGGCACTATGCGCATACAACTCGTACTACAAGGCAGCTTCCCTCCCACATAATTCTTGGCAATGAATGGATAATTTTTACCTTTCGTATCGTTCACTTGGTGCGGTGGCGTTGGAAGGGGCTTGGCGGTGGCATTGCGAAGGAAAAATGGTACATATGCCGGATGGTGCATGCTATTACTCATTTTGTTTCCGACGAAATACCGACTGCAGATTCTGCTGTTTGGTACTGTCTGCCATGGCTGACCGTCTTCAGTATCGAATAAACCAAGGATACACGGGAAATTTGATTTAGAAACCAGCCCGACACCGCTTGACAGGGCGACAAGACGGGAGCTTACTCCGCTCGCCTGACTGCTTGGATCCAACGCCGCCTCCATTCTTCTTCGTAGGGTTTAGATGGAAAGACGCAGAAGGATACATCCTCCCTCATCCCGACTTAGTTGTGGCACTTGTATACGCAACAGTATCGTCGGCTCCCTTTTGTTTTCCTTCGACTTTCAGGGCACGCAACGCAATTTTCGTCCGCGGGGGAAGCTGCATTGTGCACGTTCTGACCGCCAGGGCGGCGCTGCCGGCGCCGTGAAAATACGTGAAAACTCCAGCGCTGGTTCCCCATTGCGACGAGCGTCGAAGTTTGCGTCATAGAATGAAGTACCAGCTTATGGGCGTCTTGCGCTGGAGTTTGAGGTATAGTAGCGGCGCCTGGTGGCGGTGCGGGAGACGACATCTGGGTCGTACCAGCTTGGGTCGTATTGAGCCCTGGCTGTGGCGAAGCACGTTTCTAGGCCGAGTTTTGCGTCGATTCGCACTTTTTTATGCCCTGTTGCGAGTGCGAAAAGGCTCGTCACTTCTCACAGACCACGCCGACCACGCTGCGAGCTCGCCGCAGCCTATAGTTTAACGAAAACGGACTCTCCGTGTGCCGTGGGACGTAATGCTGGGAGCAGAAGGAATCGGTGATGCCGATCCGGAGAGACCTAGCCCAGCCTCGAAAAGGCGTCACCGTCATTATATACTTCTGCGTCGTGGGCTGCCATGAACAAGAAGGCCTGAATCCCAACATCAGATTCTACCGTTTTCCTTCAAGGCCTCACGAAGTGGAGCGTCGGGCGCGCTACACAGCTGCAGTTCGTCGCGCTGAGTAAGCGAAACTTCGTGCCATGCTGACTGCTTCGCCTGTCTTGAAGCTTGCTTCATTATCTGCGTTCGAAATTTTGGTCTTTTGCACCTACAGTCCCGACAGCAGACGGACATAGCAGCAGGCATGGCTGGTAATTCACGATTCGAGACCCGGCCACAGCGACAATTAACAATTCGACCGATGCGAAGTGGTGAAGTGTGTGCAAATGAGCACAGATGGTCGGGCTCATTCGATGACAATTCACTACTCCACTACGAGCAGCACAGGTTAAGAGAGTAAAATGCGCTTATCCTTGATCTCAAGCCAGCACGTTGAGGCAGCGCAGCAAGGCAGTATTGATTGCAGCACATCGATGTTCGAGCGCTGTCATTAAAAGCTACATCAAGCGAGCAGCGCACAAGCTCGCGCTACAGCGCGATTCGCACGTACGTGCGAGCGCATATCCATTGCATCAGTTTAGCGGCATGCAGTCAACAAAGATTGCAGGAGGCCCGCCGTTTGGCGGCATGTCGAAAGACCGCTGCCGTCGCGACGCGTACGATCGTGCGCTCGAGCAGTTCGTACATCGCGGCGCGTACCGTCGTGTGCTTGAGCAGTTCCGTACACATGATGTCTGCTTATCGCTGCTGTGGATTCATTTATAGCACGCATTTCCTCGCGTTTGTGCGCCTCAATCTAGCAGCTAGCGTGCAAACCTTACCTGTAGTTCCACTTCGTACGCGACTCGCTTCACTTGCGATTGACACCGTGCTAAAGCTTCGCCGCCTAATTCTTGAACGGCGTACACGTATTCGGCACTGCATAATTTCTTGCCTTTACGCAGCGTGCCACCCCTGAAAAAATCTTCGGCGCCCGATATACGCAGCAGGCCGTGCTACAACACAACCGAAAGTGGCGGGTCCATATTGTAAACGTGCTTTCCGAAGCAGACGACCGAACTTGGTACGACCGATTTTAGGACAGAGGGCGCTTTTTAGCACCTTTCTCGCAGCGCCCCCTGGGCAATGCAAGAGCCCCACGGTCGCGCGTTTCTCCTTCCGCTAGCCAGCATACTCCCGCTTTAGCTCTGCTGTCGGCTCTGTCTTGGCTCTGTTTCTGGCCGCGCGTTTGCGTTTTGCGTAGAAAGGCCGTAGCGCCGTCTGCGGACGCCGTTCTACTCACCGATGGCGCAACGTCACTATGAGACCATGATGTCAGTACTCCTCGATCGGAGGGCGGGCGATTTGAACTGCGCTAGAGGTACGCGGACGCTTCAGAACGCATTTTCTCTTAAAATAAGTCTCTCCTTGGCACGAAACAAGCGTTTCGAGGTTTCTGGGATGGTATTTCAACAGTCCACGTTGACTTAATAGTAACCTTTAGTGTCCCTTTAATGACTCATACTCGCGGTCGCGTCCGTCCGTGCGCTGGAATCGTGCCAACTGTGGCCTCTCCTCCGCGCCGCGGCGCAACCTCCTCCCCTCCTTAGCAACCGGCGCGCCGGTGGAGGGCGCAGCTTCGCATAGCAACCATGACGTCACAGTAGCGGTAGAACGCGCGCGCGTCGGCGGTGGCAGCTGCACCACGCTGCACCGCCGCTCCTTCGCCAGACCATAGAATAAAGAACAACTGCCAGACATCTCGTTGCAGTCGAGTAAGTGCGACGCATGGCTCCGAAGCGGCCCAGTGATTCCGCGCCAAGCGGTTCGGGGAAGCGGCAGCGGACGCCGGATTCCCCCAACGCCAAACGGAGCGAATGCGCATGCGACGACTGAACATGTCACCAGATGCGAAAGCAAGGGAGGCAGAACGGAAACGCCAACAGCGACTGATTAGATCGCCGGGTACCAAAGGCAGGGAAGCAGAATGAAAGCGGCAGCAGCGACAGGCGATATCGCCGAACACCAAAGCGAATGAATTGTAGCGCAGACGGCAGCAGCGACTGACTCTGTCACCGAACAGTAAAGCCAGGGATGCGGAGCGCAGACGGCAGCAGCGTCTGGCTTTCGCCAAGCACACTTTAGAATTTCCAAAGTGACTTCGGTAATTTTCGTATCAACCGACGCGTGTCGAAAATTGATTCGTAACAACCGTTCTCTAGCACGTTACAAAGTAATGGGGCTCAAACGGGCCCAGAAAAAATTCGTATCATCCGGAAATTCGTATTAGCCATGATCGTATCATCGAGATTCCACTGTAGTTTAAACATCGCAAAGTGAGATGAGGGGATGTGTACCGTTCGTGCATGCTTCCACGTGTAACATTTCCGATAAAGGTACGCTTGTAAACAAATTGCAACAAAGTAATTCACATTACTGTCACTTACTTAGCATATTTATTTTCTTATATCTCAAGCTTCTTCCAACATTGCAAGAGGCCATTTTTGCACATGTTTTATGTAGTTTATGCCCACGCCTATCTTTGTTTTGTGGTCTTCAGGACAATGAATGCCACAGGAAAACAGCAATATAACAGAAAGTGCCCTTATCAGAAGCACACAGCAGCCAGTGTTCCCAACACAACACAAGAATAAACACTCTGCAGCGTAAGCCTCTGAATAACATAGTTATGGGCCCTCACAAATATATAGACAAGGTGCCCTCTTTGCCTTATATGTTCGTAATAAAACCAGATAACGATACATATGCTATGTATAAATGATGTACTACGATGAGGTGATGTACTAAAATATGTTGCTACAAGAGGCACTACTGCCTCACCAAGGCCGTTAATCACGAGAGCCTGGAGGCATGTTACATACAGGTCACTACTATCGCAGCATCAGCCTCTAGTAAGAGGGTGTGCTACAAATATCGTGGGTTTATAATGGACAAGAAATTGACAGCTTGAAAAAAATTCGAAAATTATTCATTATTAAAATTGGTTCTGCTCGGAGAAACAATACCGGATGAAAGGGAATGTGGAATCTGTATATTAGACGAAAGTGCTATTTTGGTTCGGCTTCTGCTTCCCAACACTCCATCAAGACGTTGAGAACGGTCAGCCTCTCACCACACCTACTACAGAGGGAAGCTTGACTACCGGTCAGCAGGCAAAAATGAGTACCATATGCATGTTTTATTCTCAGTCGACAGAACATGACATCAGTTTGTCATACTTTTGTTACAGAAGGTCAATTTTGTATGTGCGGTTTAATTAAACAAAATTTATTAGAGGTTTCACGGTCAGAGATGAATTGCCAAAAGTTTCGCAGCATTCTGCGCAAGAAAGGCTTGAAGTCTGTGGAGGGGATAGCTATGATAGTGTTACAGGCTGTCATTGTTATGGATGTAGCAAGTTCGTCTGCAAGCATATTGCCCACTATGAATCTGGCCTGGCACCCAAAATGCTACGATATGTTGGTTAGATGCATAATTGTATTCAGACACGATTAAGGGTCATTGATTACGGCATTCCTATATTTCTGTAGACACTAAAGCTCTTACTCCACTTAGGAAGTCCATAAATATTACAGCTTTTTGTAGTTTTAATGCCTTTATGTGTTTTACAGCCGAGAGTAATGCCTAAGCCTCTGCAATAAAGATGCTCCTTTCTGCGTTCAGAATTATTGAATTCCGAGAAGGATGGTCCGACTGCAAGTGAGATACACAATTAGGTGACTTTTATGCGGCGGTATGAAATTCTGGACAGGAGTACTTTGACTGGAGTTCCAGAAAGTGCATACGGATATGCATCTCTGGAGCAGGCTTTGTAACTTTGACAAAGCAAGTGTCGTATTCTATCAGTTGCCACGGCCACGGTGGCAACAACCTTGTTGGGTGCACATGTAGTGGGATATTTATTTCCTCGCTCAGCTTCCTCACGTGTAGTGAAAAAGGTTTTCTCGTGGAAGGTCGGTTTTGAAAGAGTGTGGCAGACGTCAAATTATTAATGGTTTTATAACAAGGGTGTTCAGGATGACCTCAATAACCAGGCTGATGATGATGATGATGTTCAGGATTAGATTTCACTTTGAGGAAGTATGTGAATCTTAACTATGTTCTTTGCAGGCGGAGTGACCATTCATTAGACTCCATGTAAAAACTCCGTATGAGACTAGTTCTGAAGGTGGCCGTGGCTCGGCAAATACCTAAATGGTGAACGGGATCAAAAATTTTCAATGCAATTGGAGCAGCAGATTGATATATTGCAGAACCATAGTCCATACGTGACAGTACGAGGTTCCTGTACAGGTTAACTAGGCAGCCCCTGTCAGTGTCCCATGTCGTCTGTGGCTGGCAATGGCTTTAATTTCATTCTCATATTGCCTGAAACACAGCAACCTACACTTTGAAAGTGCAGCTGTACAGACCATCACAATCACAAGTTTCACTGCCCACACACAGCAAGGTATGCAGACTGTTTTTGTAGCAACTTCTTTCAGACTGGCAATTAATCCAACATTTCTACAACTCTTTTCAGGCTTCAATAACCTATCAGAAACTATGCTTCATTAAATGGTGATGACATCTAGAGAGCAATCACAATCATATGCAAGAAAGTTTTTTCAATAGTGTTGAAAACTACATGTTCACTCAAAATGGACACCAAGTGTATCCCCTTGCTCTTGTATTGTATTTCCCGGGACACATACAAGGGTTAGGGGGCCAGCATTTTTAACCTGCACACCCTGTTATAGAGCTTCTAGAATATATGCGACTTTATTGACAAAATGCACCTTAACCAATTATTCATTTTTGTTGTCCGAGACACCTGTTGCTTTGCATCATTTAAAAGCTATTAGGTTTTTAAATGCTGAGAGCATTACAAATAAAAGCCAGGCCTTATTCTACTCTAGTTGATGCTAGTTTGCATTCGTCACCTTATAAAGGCTTTGGTTTGACTCGAGTCCTTGATGATTGAGGCATGATTTTGCATGCAGGGTTATGTCTATGGTATGTCATTTCATCTATGTTGAGTTGTTGTGTTCATGCAGGTGTCAGGATGGGAAGCTGCTTGAATTTATCCCACTTTGCAACACGTAGATTCCATCACTTAAATATAAGGGACATGCGTACTTTTCAGTTGTCACAAGTAACACTGGAAATTATCACTTCCGAATAGCCTATCTAATCATTTGCCAATGCAGGCAAGGAAGTGTGGATGCAGAGACTGTGACGTCTTATGAAAAATTACTGTTATGTGTAATGCTACAAAAAGTAAGCAACTTTGTATTAAATGAACTTGCCACAGAGGACGTCTGAAGATTCTCAATAATTTGCCAATAATATCCCATGCTGACCTGCGCCACAGTGAGTTGCAAGTGCATATATGTCTCCAACAAGAATGTACGAGGAAGGACTAAGATGAACCAGATTTTCAATATCGCCTCTAACTTGGTGGTCTGGTAGTGTATATAAAGAACACACTGTTGTTGTCTTGTTAAATAATATCGCCCGTATGGCAATAGCTTCAAGTGGCGTATGGATACTCCCATGTTGCAATTGCCATTCCATCTGAGTAATGTGGAATAAAAGCACTTCAATGTTGTCAGTATTTCATAAGAGACATCTAAGATATTATAGTGCTTCTTGCATTGCCACTGAAACCTAGAATAAGAGAAATAAAAAAATTATGTGTGGGTGGTAGTCAAACTAAATGGCAGGCTTATTTGGAGCAGTTACTCACAGTCTATTTTTTGGCACACTCAGAAACGTGCTGTGCTCTTGGTACTAAAGTGGATGGGCCAGCTACTACTTCAATAGGTAATGCTAAATGATATTCACCTCATTTCTGTAAGAGGCGTTTTGGAGTTTGGCATGAGTCAAGACAGCTTACCTTCGTGGACTTGGGCAGAACACTGGAAATGTTCAGAGCTGGAGGAGGAGATTGGTGGACCCTCCACTACAGTCCGCCCACTACAATGAAATTTTCACTGTTCCAAACCACCTATCTGTAGTGGAAGATAGGCCTAGGTCAGCAAGGCTCTGCTGTCATCCTGTGGAAACCACAATTCTGCCTCGCGACCCTGCGAGCTGCATCGCACAATTAATGCCTGAACACAGTATGTGCCCTGTGCATAGTTTGGAGAAATATGTTTTCTCACACTTGTACCTAGATTATTTCTTCTTCTGAAAATGACACATGCACGAGGGCAGTCATCATCAGCACCACTGCAAGTTAAGGCCCTTCACAAATGCATTCGCACAACCGTCTAAGTTGCATTCATGTTCACTGCATTTAGCGCACATGTGATTTTCCCAGACTGTTGGTATTTGGAGTATCTTGGGTTTGAAATGTCCAGTGCCACTGAATGCTGAGGAAAGCTAGTGTCTTTTGTGGACAGACATATTCGGTTAAATGTGAGGCCTAGGTGTCGTATTCATATTTCTCTTGGCTTTTTATCGTTGTGCACAAAACAGGAGACCCGCTTGGCCATGCAGCGTTTCTAGCATGTCTGTGTCTTTGTCGGTTAAGAAATCTCTCCCCAAGAGAAGACCTTGGATAGCATTTAGACTGCGGTGCAGTGAAATGGTCTGTTTAGCAATTGCAGCGAATACAAAAGTGGGTTTGTTTGTATTAAATATACTTGAACCAGAGGAAGTTTCAAAATGCTCAATAAGTTTGCCTTTGGTATCACATGGTCGCCCAACCCACAATGAGTGCAAGAGTTTAGACATCTGGCAAGAATGCATTGGGAAGGAAGCCAGTGAACCTGGCTATAAAGACAGCCTCCAAGTAGGTGATCTGGTGGTACATATCAATACCACTCTATTTTCACCTTGATATAAACAATTGCTCAAATTACTACAGCTTCAAGTGACGTATGGAGGTTCACATGCGATGGAACTTTCTACGGTAACTGCCACTCCACCTGTCTGATGGGCATGTGTCATATTGATTTTAAGAAATTTGTATGGTTCAGGACAAGGTGAGTCTCTTGAAGACAAAGTACCTTTGACTTCCAACATCCTATTGTGATATTCGTGTTGCCCCCAAAAAGTATAGGAGAACTAAAAGCAAGTGTTGTGCATGTGTGGTACTCAAACTTAGCAGCAGAGTTATCTGGAGGAGTTAATCGCTGCCTATTTTTCTTTACGCTCTCCGGAGGATGCTGTTCTCTCGGTGCTCAGGCTGATAAGCCAGACGTACCACAACAGGCTCTAGCAAAGAACTGAAGGCTAGTCAAAGGCGGCCGATTCCTCCCCGACCTATTTTAATGTAATGATAGATGATCTTTGCATCGTCTCTACAAGGGAGAACATGGCGTTCGACAAGGAGTCAAGAGAACACACCTCAGTGAGCTTGGTTTTAGTACTGGCGGAGGTGGCATGGTCCTTCCGGAACAGTTTCCGTGGAATTTTTATTGTTCCGATCCATGCATCTGTGGCAGCTGCCTAGGCCTAGGCTTACTGGAAGTGGAGCATTGGACCCGGTCAGCAAGGCTGTATTGTCATCCCGTCGACAGCAGATGCTGCCCCACAACCCCGATGATGATGTGTGGTGTTTAATGGCGCAAGGGCCAGCTATGGCCAAAGAGCACCAGGACATATTCTGTGAATTTTCTACATATTGAATTCAGTTGAAAATGTAGATATAATGTGGCTGTAAAGAGGCAAAGGATTGGGTCACTGTATAGAGTGTAAAATATGTAAGCAACAATATGATCATGACTCATGATAAAACAGCATAAAGATTTCACTATAAAGAAGCGATATAACATTATCAATACAGGCACTACTGCCTTCACAAAGCTCTTGAAGGACTGAGAGGCACGCGCTGTAACAACTGATCTCATTGCAGCTATAGCCTCAAGGGTGAGGCTGTGCTACACACAATGGCCAAATTATTTCCAAGATACTAGCGTAATCTAAAACACAAAAACTGTTTTCAGGTTAAAAAGCGGTTTGTGAGCAAGAAAAAATGCTGGGTGAAGTGGAATATGTTGACGATATGCAGAGTGAAATTACTTCTTATCCTCAGTTTTTATTTCTCTGCACCGGACGAGGGCATGGAAAACTGTAAGGCCTTTGCTGCACCATTGACATGTAGGTGGATCCCTTCCAGTCACTAAATAAGAGTGGGTGCCGAATGTATGACCTATTCTTAATCGACAAAGCAGCACTTCGTTGTATCGTGATGTTTTTTCTGATATCCAGTGCTCTAATCCGGGTTTGATTAAGTCCAGTTTATTGGATACCCGAGTATTCCACTTTCTGCCAGTGCATCTTCAGCTTACGACATAAGTGTGGTTTAAGATCCGAGGCGGGGATGGGTACATTTGTGTCGGTGTCGCCAATAGCTGCTGAGGTAGCATTCCCGTCAGCAGCTTCATTGGCCTTTTCTACCACTGTGGCCAGGTACCCAGCTTAGCATGATGAGTTGTTTACCACTAAAGGCTGAGCATAGTAATGTATATGGTTCATTAAAGACAGTGTTTTTATGCTTTCGTAGGTTCATTAGGGCTCAGACTACACTCAATGAATCAGAGAACACAACGGCCCTAGTGAGTATTTTAGGATTGTAGCGCAACTCAGAACGAGCAAGAAAGGAAGGTGGAAGGGGTAATGAAAAGGAACGGAGAACAGGGTCACCGCCAGGGTGAGCGCTCACCCTGTTCCCCATTCCTTTTCATTCCCCCTTCCACCTTCGTTTTTTGCTCGTTCTGAGCTGTGCTACAAGCTTAAAAAAGTCACGACATACCAACTCGCCCCAAACTGCTACGCTTTGGCCCTAGCGATATTCGTTTGCTTGGTGTGTTTAACTGCAAAGAGTATTGCATATGCTTCAGTGTAAAAATACATGTATGTGGATTCAATGTACCAGAAATTAAAAACGATGGTCCTACTGCTGCATAAGCAACACCAGAAGGGGACATAGAAATATGTTGCAACAGAACTGCTTCTGTGTAAAATTCAGCACAGGAATACTTCTGCCGACGCTCAAGAAAATGTGAATGTATGTGTGCCTGAGGTGCTCGTTTCGATGTTTCTATGAAAGAGACGTCACACAGGATATTCTGACACTCCCATGGTGGTAGAAGCCACGTAGGAGCCATTAAGACATTCTCTAGAAGCGAGGCGCCCGTTTCTTCGGACAGTGCTTCCAACTGAAGGGTCAGAGGTGGCCTAGTAGTTGGGTGGTTACAGAACAGCCTAGCCGTGGACAGGTCGTCAATAACTGAATGGCATGGATGATGGAAATCTCATATCACCTTCAGGGGATAGCGGAAACTTAAATATATCCTTCGGAGATGTAGAGACGATTTGTTGAATTCAACGTACAGGCTTTCTACAGGACTAATCCTGAATGCACCTGTAGCAAGACAGATACCCAAGTGGTGGAAGGAATCCACAAACTTCAAAGCACTAGGTGCGGCATAGTTATAGACAATGGCTCCATACTCAAGGCCTGACTGTATAAGACTTTCGTACAAGCTCAAGACGAACCTTCTGACTTCCCCAAGATGTGCAGGACAAGAGCTTGAGTAGATTTATTGTCTTCAGGCACTTCATTTTCGTATATTTTAATTGAGCGATAAAAGTTAATTTAGAATTTAAAATGAGGCCTAAAAATTTATGCTCATGGCTCACAGATAGCCGTTCTCTATTAAGGTCATTAACGGGGTCCGGTATTACACCTATTACTTGTGAAGAGAATGCACATAAGCTTTTTGAGGGTTTAGTTTAAAACCGTTCTCGTCCGCCTACTTAGACAATTTATTCAAGCCAAGCTGCACTTGTCGCTTGCAGGTACTAAAATTACATAATTTGTAACCTATTTAGATATCATCCACATACAACATTGTACGTGGTATGATAGTCTGGAGCGAGTTCATTTTTACAACAAATAACCTACAGCTCAGCACTCCACCTCGTGGCACACCAGTTTCCCGAGTAAATGGACGAGGCAGGTCGTTACCAACCCGAACATGAAATGTGTGGTTGGAGAGATAACTTCGAATCAAGTTTAGCAAATTGCCTTGGACGCCCATACCAGCCAGGTCACGAAGGGTTCCGAAACACCAAGTAGTGCCATATCCTTTCTCCATGTCTAAAAATACCGACAAAGAAAACTATGCACAAAGGCAACACGGATATTTGCCTCGATGCAAACAAGACTACCTGTTGTGGATCTACATTCCCTGAAGCCGCACTGGAAGGGATCTAGTGTTTTGTTGCTTTCAAGAAGATGGATCAGGCGCTGGTTAGTAATTTTTTCAAAAGCTTGCGTAGGCACTTTATTAGAGCTATAGGCCTATATCTGCTGACCAAAGACGGGTCCTTGTATTCTTCAAGAACAGGAACTATGACTGCTTGCTTCCAGGCGGACAGAACGTAGCTGGCAAAGAATATGGCGTTTAAATATAGGAGTGTTTCGTGTGCTTTGAGGTGTAGGTGTTCAATCACCTCATAAACTATTCGATCGTTTCCAGCAGCCAACTTATTGCACCAATTTAGTGCAGCCTGAAATTCCGCCGTGTTAAAGATGGTTGCAAGATTCACTTCTTTTCCCTTTCCTATCCAGAGGTAGTTGCTCCACTTTTTGCTGGTACCTCAGGAATGTATCTGAATAATGGGATGAACTAGAAATGTGCTCAACATGTGCCACTAGAGAATCAGCTTGATCCCCAGAGTATTTCCCTTTGTGTTCACTAATGGTAGCGGATGAGTCCGCCGACCTTTGATTTCGTTCACTCTGTTCCAGGCTATTCTTTCATCAGTATCAGAATTAATGGTGGAAATTATTTTCGCAGCTTCCCCTTTTGGCCCGGCGGCATGTCCCTCTCCTCTCAGACTTTATTTTCTTGACAACGATCAGATTCTCTGTAGTTGGAGAGTGTCGAAGATGGCTCCAAGCATTATTTTGATTTCTGTGCGCTTCCTTACACTGGTCGTTCCACGAGGGAACACGTCGCTTACAGGACAATCCATTTGTTTCGAGGATACCACGCCATATCAACTATAAACGCCATGAAATATGCCACTGCATCAATATAAAGTGTACAGATGTCATTCCAGGCCAAATGCGCAAGTTCCCTGTACCGTCTTCAGTCGGTACAATCAACTATCCACCAGGGAACATGTAGAAAGCACTCATCACCTTTTGTTAGCTTCGGGACAATGGGGAAATGGTCACTCCCATAGTGATACATAATCCACTCCACTCCAGATGTGGCAAGAGTATACTCGATGCGATGTTTAAATCGATAGATGAAAATGTTTTGTTTGCGACACTAGAATGTAGGCTCTTTCCCTTTTAGCAAGCAAGCATCTGAAGAGAAAAGGAGGTCTTCTACTAAGCGCCCTCTGGCATTACGACAATCTCTTCAAAGGGTGTTGTGTGCATTCAAATCTCCTACGACAATATAAGGTTAAGGCAGTTCATAGATAAAGCTATGAAATTTTGCTTTTGAAAGATGGCAGTTCGGAGGGATGTATAGGCAGGCAATTACGAGCAGCTTATAAAAGAGCACCTCCCGGACCGCAACTGCCTCATAGGGTGTTTTAAGCTGTAACTGCTGGCAAGTAACACCCTTACCTACAGCTATGGCCACACTGCCCGACGAGGAAAGGGCGTCGTTATGGTCTTTTCGATGAATGGCATACTGCCAGACAAAGTTTGTGTGTGAAGGATTAAGAAGCGTTTCTTGGACACACAGCACCCTTGGACCGTATTTGTGTAAGAGTTCCTTAACCCATTCGCTGGCAAAGCCGGCGAATCGACGGGCATAGCTGAAGTGGCATTCTTGCCGAAGCCGCCGAATCGCCGGCCTGCTGCTTTTAGGATTTCATAAAGCTGTTGATAGACAAGAGCACTTATCACCACATCTGAAGGTGCTTGGATATATTACTGATTGATGGCAGTACCGAGTTGTGTCGTTTGAACTCACTTTTATGTTTTCGTTTTTTTTTTCGTGATGATCTCTGGCGCCTGAAGGAATGGTGGCGCCCAGTGGATGGCGTGCTCTCTCCAAGCATGAGACACCTGCTTGTCCTTTCATTTTAATAAATGTTTCTCCTCCTCCTCCTCCTCCAAGCATGAGATGGTGGATATCCTCTTCGATAGCGACAGCGATGACTAGCCAGAAGGCAATCCCAGGTGTGTACGGTTAAAGCAAAGAAAACTGAAAGCAACTGGGAGTGCGAAAAGTGTGCTGCTGCTCTGCACATGCCTCAGTGCTTCCACATTTTTCACACGGTGAAACGCCTGTGATCTGTAAAAACTTTCCACAATAAAGTGCGAATATTTCTCAAATGTTGATGAATGTATTTTTATCCAGTATTTATTTTTGTCCAGTAAATAGTTTGCTTAGGCGCTCATGACGCGCGAGCGCTTTCGGTGAGAAAATGCGAGGTACGTATGGCTTGCACATGCGCACGGCGGGCGCCCGCGAATGCGTTAATGTCGTCTAGATTGTGAGGTAAACCGGGACATTCCAATGCATTATCTGTGTATCCATGTTATATCTGTTTCGTGCTCTATGTCTAGGAGATATAGATTAAGTTAGCTCACGAGACCTTTCCAGCATTTCTCTTTGTTTCCGGCACTTGAGTTTTCCCATTCCTTGGGCGTCTGAGACCGCCGTTGTGCTCGTATCCATCACCTCATCCGAGGCGGTGGATAGTGCCTGCTTATCGGGCATGTAAACGGGGTTTTACGGCCCACCTGCACGGGCAGCGGCCCTGGGTCCGGCAGGCCTGAGGGTCTGCTGGTGCTCCTTGGCGGGGGCCAAAACAACACTACATACTACAGCCGGAGAGGGGGGGGGGGGGGGTAGGGCGCTGATGACATGACCCTTGTCAAACTTTGTGCTACTTTAGCAGCCAACAAATGATGTGGCCCTACCCCCCGGTGTGCCAAATCGGTGTAGAAAGGACTTAACTGATTGAATGGAAACACTTATGTGCCTCTGGCAAAGATTGATTTAGACTAACCTTCAGTTCCATTATTTGTTTTTCTTTTTTCCAGTGGCGCAGGATCGCGAGTAGACAGGGTGGTCTCCTTCACAGTTGGCACAGTGGGTTGCTGAAGGGCAGACGTCAAAAGAGTGTTCAGTGCAGCTGCACTTAGCACAAATAGCACACCCTCTCAGGCACGTACGCAGGATATTTTTCGGGGGGGGGGGGGGCCCAACCCAAGGTAACATTTCTATGCAAATGAGGGGGAGGCTACTTTTACTAATACGAATGTGAATAATGCCCACCATTCACCATAAAGACGCGTAAACCCGCAAAAGAGAATAGAAATAACGTGTATCTCACAGGTACACCTGTGAGAAACACCTCTTCTTTACTTGGCAAACAGAGAACCACATCAAATGGACTCGCGCATGAAAGATGCCAGGAAGAACCTTGCCAAGAACAAGTTAACAAGCGAAAGTGCCAACTAAAGATTTCTAGTGGCGTTTTTTGAATTAGCTCTGGAAGAATTATAGAGAAATGTATATTTGCGGAACAATCACAGTTCTTTTGCATCCCTCGTTTACTGCTCTACCAAGTGCCAAAACCAATTCGTGTTGTTATTTGGGAAGTTGCGTAACGACTCGTGGTCCCCAGTCCCGTACAACCGCGTAGAGCGCAGGACGCGGTTCTATGGGGTTCTAGACGTACTGAGGCCACCGCGGAAGAATAGAAAAACCCCCATTAGCACAACAGGGAAGTGGCTACGTCAAGCGGCTCGATTCATAACTTTAGAAGTGTAATTGATCTGCCATACGCGGTTTGGACCACGACTATGGCATCTGATATACCAGAGATGTGCACACGGAATTATTCTCAACTTCCGGTGGCGTTTTCTCTACTTCCTGTTTAAATAAAAAGATACTGATCTATAAATATTTTCACGAACAATTTTCGCTTTTCCTCCCTGTTTGGCTGCTGCCGTGGCTTTCTCCCTAAGTAGATCGCTTAATTTCTCATCTGCTTGCGACTCTTGTTTCCAGTTGCCAATTTTGCACGAAAAGTGCTGTACAAGTAGAAAAAAACCAGACGAGGTAACGGGTCACAGTCATATTGCTTATGAGTTTAACGGTTATTGCAGGGTCTGATGATGGACGCTGTTTCGCAATATCTAATTTTGCACCTTATCTAACCCATATCGCGGATATATGGTTCTGAAGATCTGCCAGCGTCGCGGCGAGCCATCACTGGAGCAAATAATGAAGCAAAAGGAAAAGTTAAACGCAACTGACAGTTTCTCCGGCAACAACTCGTCCCACGAGCATACAGACCAGCTGACTATGAACCGATTCCATTTCCTGGCCCCTGGATCAGTCTAAATAAGGAAGGTTGAACTAATGAAGCAACAGCGATGCGCGTGATCGTTGAATAGATGGTCAGGTAAAAATTTTGTTGGGCATTATAAATAAAATATTATAATTAAAACAGTAAACTATGCCCTGCCTGCTACAACAGATGGTGACAACTGAATTCACCTTGAGTTAGTAGCGCGGGCCGATGAGAAAACTGGTCTCCACACCCCAGGAGATGCTGATAACTACCGCCATCCGAAAGGAGTGCAAAAATTGACAACCATTTCACTCTGTGAAGATGGCATGGCTGCGAAATCTGACGACAGTTAAAGCTCCCAAACGAGAAGCAAAGTGTTTCACCTCCGCTGCGGGTCGGCCTGAAAATAATGCAATATTGGGCCGACCCGCGGCGAAAGTGAAGCGGGCGTTAAGCACCCCGCATACGTGGGCCGATCCCGAAGATAGTGCAACACCGGGCCGACCACGGCGGAGGTGAAGCAAGCATTAAGAGCTCCCCATACGTGGGCCCATCCCGAAGACTCCGAAGGGCGCGTTGTAAGTTCCTGAGTCCAAAGAGGTATGTGCCATTGATCTTCGACCCTTTCTTCACTATCACCAGGATCGGTCCACATGATGATTTTTTCTGTTAACGGACGCCCAAAAAAACTACAGAAGTTATTCATACATTGCTTTCGCTTGTAAAAGGCGGCAAAATGTTGACCGCCAAGTAGATTGATTTGTCGGCGCTTTAGGAATGTGTATGAGGAGTGGTGGTGTGGGTTGATAGGGGGGGGGGGGCGCTTGATTTCGGGGGGGGGGGGGGGCCGGGCCCTCTGCAATTTTGCGACACATGCCCAAAACGCTAACACTTGAAGCAGTGACGCGGATTTGGGATGTATGGCCTGACAGGAAGCTTACAGTAACTGGTTTCGATTGATTCAGGAAGGTTGCTGGTTCCAAAGGAAATGACTATATGCCTAGTTAGTAATTGCTTGTCATGTCGCCTTATTTTTATCCTTTGCACCTTGACAACTTTCTGCTCTTGCCACTCCTCTAGTTCACTTTAGCTAAGTTCAAGGAGGTCATCTTCCAAGATGGCACAGCGCACTGTGTTCATTGACCTATGTGGGCCTACTGAAACCGGAATGTCTCTGAGTGCTACAAGTTTCGAGAGCTTGTCGTACTGTGGTTTGTCGCGAACTTCGAGAAGATTGCCTGTTCACACCTTCGCTACTTTATAACCTGGGCCTATTGCATCAGTAAGAGATTTGGCTACAAGAAATGGTGAGATCATTCGGACAGTCTTAGTTTCATACTGACTGTGAACAATGTGGTACTTGGGGAAAAGACACTCTTGGTTGCATAAAAAAATTGAATGTTTTATCAATGCGTCTTCTCTTCAGGGAGTGATCACGTAGTGGTGGAAAAACATATGCCATACAAAATTGCAAAATTCAGCAGCAACGGTAGCCACCCACCACCAAGCCCCACAAGGTTGGAAGAATACCTGCAGATACCAGCCATGCATCGCCGCTATAACCTAATATACCCAAGGTTGGATAACTACACCAGGTTAACCCTTGCCGCTGAGAAATTCGGAAGCGAGAAGTGAAAACAAGACAGGAAAGCTGAAAATGTGAGAGAGAAAGAAAAGGGATGAACATAAGGACAGGAAAAGGCAACTGCATATATCCTCCAGGATGGTCAATCTGGAGGTGCCGTCTACGTGAAGCCAACGCCAAACAGGTGTGTTGCCTAAAGGTCCATACGCTCAGCATCGGCTCAACCCCCAGGATCCCCTTTTCCCCGGACACGGCTAAGCCACGCACAGCTAGCTACAAGCGGGAGGGTCCAACCCTCATGTGCTCGGGTACATGGTGGCGCAACTCACCAAACGTCTGCTGATGCAGACACCCCTACGGGGTGCCCGACAACCCTACCACACTTCATGGCATAGTTCATGTTTGAAAACTTAGCAGGTTGCACACTTTTGGGAAAATGTGTTTTCTTGAACCTTTAGCTGGATTATCTTTCTTTTTGAAAATAACAAGCGACTGAGAGGAGGCAGCGCGTGAACCACTACAGTTGCGGCACTTAGTGAATGTGTTTGCACAGTTGTTCCAGATGTGTTCACCTTCACTACACTTTGCAGGTGCAAGATTCCCATGAACAGATAGTGAACTATGACAATACCACTTGCACTTGAAGCATCTTCTTGCGTCTGAAATGTACACCACGACTGGAACGCTGTGAAAAGCTACACGGCCTTTCTCAGGCAGAGATATTCGGTTATATGTGAAGACTAGCTGTAGGGCACTTATATCTTTGCCTTCCTTTTTCACTAGTAGGTGCCAAGTGGCAGTAACCACTTGGTCATGCTGGGCATCTAGAATACCTTAAGTTCTTGTGTAACATCTCTTAATGAGAGGAGGCCGTGGATAGCATTTATACTGCAGCAGTGTAATTGTCTCTGTCTGATGTGTGATTACATCCCGTTTCCGGAGATTTTCGGATTGTCTTTTAGGCTGTGTGCTTGGACAAGCAAGGCCCCTGATGCTGGCTGTGTAATTAGTGTTGACCGCACTCTTAATGCACCGTGCAATGGCAATAACAGGTTTTGTGGTGATTGGTGCATTGTCATTGCAATTAATCGCTAGGAATTTTTTAGTAAATAATGTGTTCTTCCTTCTGAAGTTTCTTCAGTGGAACCCCTTCTTGGGGCCTATCATCCTTTTATAGTTGAAAGTCTGATGAGAATCTGCAACAAGGTAAGCCGAGGTTCACTCCCATAATTTCCGCGATGTCCCATAGCACTCTGCTTGGCAGGGAGACAAAGAACACAATGGCCGAGGCTTGGCCAAGGCTCCAACCGACACCGTTTGCAGTTTGTTACCCTCCACCTTTCGACGCATCTCCACCGTACAGCGTAAGCGTTTGGTTGCGAGAGTTCAAAGCGCACGTTGGTGGAAAATATAAACACATTGATCATTGAAAGTGCTCCTGTTAAGCTATGGCTCACCATGAGAAAGTTTTGGCATATTTAAATGGACACTAAAGAGAAAAATTATTTCTTTTGTATCGGTAAATTACCTTTCTATGACACCAAAAACACCACTCTAACCACAATAAGGCACTTGAAAAAGTGCAATAAGGCACCAGAAAAAGTGCAAGAGCGAAAGGCAGGTGGTCACGCCTCCATGAAGTTCTTGCCCCTGGTCGCTATGACGTCATGGATTTTGATGGAATCTTCTACGGCCTACTTAATTATATAGCGGTACAGATTGACAACATTGTGTTCTAAAGGAACCAAATATTAAACATTGCAAGTTTCAGGAACCTTTAATCAGCCAACGCGGTCGTAATGCGAAAACATACTTTGGAATCCCTGACGTCTCACTGATGTACCGGCGTCGGGGTTTCGGCGCAAAATTCAAATACCGATACTTCGACTTTCATTTACTAATCTAATAATCAAACTATTATTTTTAAATGACTGCCTGCAGGGTTCTCAAACAATGCTTTCTCTCAACTGATTGATGGTTTCGCTTTAGTGTCCCTTTAAGGATACGTTAGAATCCCAGGAACTTCAATGCTTCAGAATGCAGGATGCACTAATAAAAGCGAAGAAAATGTTCTTCGACACATGCTACCGATGCATAAAATATAATCAAAAAGCTTTATGGACGTACATTAAAGGCAACGGTTGAGAGCATGTCACTGATTCCACCCCTTGATCAAGACTGTAAATAGACAACAATCTCGCGAAAGCTGCTTGCTTCAATTCTTTTTTGAGCTTGGTGTTCAAGTATGCACACAAGATGGCAACTTTGATCCTTGGTATTGTGAAATGGATAGCAAATCCACGGAACGCAGGCTCCTTATCACTGCAATCCACCAAAAGTACACAGCAACCTTAAGCGAGTAACAGCTGCAGGCTTGACGACACCAAAAGTGTCGTTCAAGTGCATTCTCAGTGAAAAAATATTCATTTTTACAAGGTCACTAGAAGAAATAGCCCCACCTCAAGACTGGAAAACCGCAAATTATGTGCTGCTGATAAAACCTAACCTCTGTAGCATTGTTACGAACTACCGCGCAGATTTATTAACAAGTGCAATATGTAGGACTCTTGAACACATTTTTTTTTCTATTACGGATCACTTGAACAGATATTTTTAACTCAATATTGAACACAATGGCTTTTGCAAGGGTATTCCTGCATAACACAATTCACTGCACTCGCACGATTTAGCAAATTCATTGCTTAAATGTTTCTCTGTTCACTGAGTAGTTATACATTTTAAAAACGCTTTTTACACTGTCCATCTGATAAAAAAAATGCAATTGTATAACATATAAATCTATGTAACTTCATGGATTAAAGAATATTTACACCTAGGGCTCCATAGGGTCATTATGCACACCTGCCATGCTAAACAAGTCGAAGTGACTCCGGGTGTACCGCAGGCTTGAGTGTTTGTACCACTGCTGTTATTAATTTACATAAAAGATATTGTAACGGATACGAAAGGCGCGGGCAAGAGAGAAGAGAAGACGAAGAGAACGAGGAGGTTTGAGAGGCCGGGCTGCGCTACGATCACACTACGATCATCGTCCATCACCTGTAAATAAAACCATTTCTTCGCAACTCTTCGTAACAGTTGTGGTGGAAGGTGCTGGGTAATCGACACCCGAAGACGGAGGCTGAACCACAAGTTCTTCGATGGAGCCGTCGCCTTGCTGGACTCCCACCGAATCCACCGGAGATGAATATGTCCCACGACGCAGACGAACAACGGCCCATTCCAACTGCTGCCCCGACAAGTTCTGTTCTGCAACTGAGAGATGCGCGTCCCTTCGCCGGAAGATCGGACGAAGACGTCGAGGAATGGCTCATCCATTATCACCGGGTGAGTGCCGCCAACAAGTGGAACAGCGCCTCTCAGCTTTCGAACGTCGTGTTCTTTCTAACGGATACTGCGTTGTTGTCGTTCAACAACCACGAGGAAACGTTCACAACATGGGGAAAATTTGTATCGGAAATCAAAGAGCGATTCGGCGACTCCGCGACGAAAAAGAAAAGGGCAGAACAGACGCTACTGCAACGTGCGCAAGTGCCAGGCGAAACCTGCACGACCTACATTGAGGCAGTAATAAAACTGTGTAGGATGGTAGACTCTGGAATGTCCGAGGAAGACAAAGTCGGGCACATCCTAAAAGGAATTGCCGAGGATGTTTACAATTTCCTCATCGCAAAAGACAACCTGGCTTCCGTCGCTGACATCATTCGGCACTGTCGCACTTTCGAGCAACTAAAGACGAGGCGCATAATGCCGAAGTTTGGCAGGCTAGCTAATGTGACGACAGTTGCAAGCGTGGACAGCAACCTGCCCCTTGATCTTGCATCAACGATCCGACAAATAGTTCGGGAGGAACTCAGCCTGCACGCGCAAGTGACACATCGAGGCACTCATTAACCTCCGCCTACCACCAGATTTTGAGCCAAACGTGGCATCCTTCTCCCCGTATCCTGCGGCAAGGGGCACTAGGGATTATGAACTCTCGCCCCGACAGCAGCCACGTCCCTACGACAGAGGCCCTACTTATGCCGCTCGGCCACAACGAGAGCAGCGACGTTTTTATCCCCGAGGCCCTGCAACTTCTGTCAGGCCGCGACAAGAACAGCACCGACCCTACTACCACGACGCGACTTTTGAAATGTATAACGGATTTCAGCAAGCAACAGAGACATATTATCCACATGACAACGAACTTTCTCGCCGCCCGCAGCCGCCTACCATTCGTTTCAAGGAAGACGCTGTGAACCGCGACCCTTCCGTGTGCTACAACTGCGGTTCCACAGGCCATATAGCTCGGTATTGTCGCCAAGCCCGTCAATCAGGTAGGACACCATCGATGTTCTCGCCACCCAGAACCCGTACTTCATATGACTGGCGGACGACCGATTTGATTCCATGGGATCACTTCTCACACGAGACGAGACGCAGCGATTCGCCAGCATCTGAGCGGAGTTTGACGCCACCAAATAGGCGTTCCCGTCGCTCTCCGTCCCCTCGGCGCCGTTCCTCCTCACCACCGCCGGGAAACTAGCATCCGCGGCCAATGGAGGTGTGGTCGCCGGATGGTCTTTGCAAGAAATACCTCTGCCTGTTGTGATGTACAAAAACAAAGTGAATGTCTCGATTGACGGAATACCAACCATGGCGTTAGTTGATACTGGGGCGACTGTGTCTGTGATGAGCCTCGCTTTCAAAAACTGTCTAGGCCACAAAGTTATGTTTTCTTGGAACGACGGTATTACCTTTCGTGGAGTAGGCGGCGAGTGGCTTCATCCCCTTGGTGTTTGTGCTGCGAGTGTTTTGTTAGCTGGGAAAGTGTTTGTGTCGGAATTCCTTGTTCTTTCACGTTGTTCGCACGATGTTATTCTTGGTATCGATTTTCTTGAACAGTGCGGCGCTTCCGTGGACTGTGGTTGTGGCGAAATATCATTGAACAAGTTATTTATATCAGCACATTCTGAACAAAGCGCGGGTGGGGAAGACAGGGACACAGACACACTCAGTGTTTTTGATGAAGTGATTGCACCATCGTGATGCCTGACGCCCGTTCGTGTTTCGGCAACTACTGTTGATACTGACTGTGTTGACCTTGTAGTTGGGCCTCTCCGAATAAACGGTGCTAAAAAAGATATACTTGTGCCCTGCTCTGTCGTGTGCATGACGAAAGGAGTCGCCACATTGTGGACGCTGAACTGTTCCGCCACGCCGATTGTCCTTCCTCGCGGTATGAAAATCGCTCTCTTCGATAAAGCCGCTTGTAGCTCAATAGCGGCACTAACTACGGACGTCTCTACAGCTTTGTCTTCTTGCGATAATCGCCATTGTGAAGAGCTAATGCTTGGCATGATCAGCAAGGCTCTTGGTACATTGGAACGGCAAGCACTAGTACAGGTCCTTGCCAGCCATGAGGCTGCGTTCGACTTCACGCATGGAGATGCAGCCCTTCATTTACTGTCGTCCCGCGCTCGTCACAGAATAGATACCGGCTCAGCACACCCCATCCGCCAGAAGCCCTACCGAGTGTCATCGTCCGAGCGCAAAGTTATTGCAGAGCAAGTCAAGGAAATGATGAACAAAGGTGTCGTTCAAGAGTCGTCTAGTCCATGGGCAGCCCCAGTAATCCTGGTGCGAAAAAGGATGGCTCCTGGAAATTCTGCGTGGATTACAGACATCTAAACGCAGTGACGAAGAAGGATGTCTATCCACTACCGCGAATCGATGACGTCATTGATTGCTTACACGCTGCTTCTTACTTCGCAACACTTGATTTGCGATTGGGGTATTGGAAAATACCTATGGACCCTGCCGACAAGGAAAGGACTGCTTTCGTGACTCCAGATGGCATATTCGAATTCAATGTTATGCCTTTTGGCCTTTGCAATGCTCCTGCTACCTTTGAAAGATTCATGGACACAGTACTATGTGGTCTTAAGTGGGAGATATTTATGTGTTACCTCGATGTTGTAATATTTGGCCGCACGTTTGAAGAACATAACGAACGCCTCAGCCTCGTTCTCGACTGCATTGAGAAAGCTGGACTGGTTCTAAACTAAAAGAAGTGTCGGTTCGGCGAACGTCAAACACTGGTTCTGAGACACTTAGTCGACAAGGATGGCGTCAGACCCGATCCTCATAAGATTGAAGCGGTGAGCTCCTTCAAACCACCGCAGTCAGCACGAGAACTCCGCTCATTCATTGGCCTATGTTCGTATTTTCGTCGTTTTGTTCCCCAATTTGCCGACATCGTTTACCCATTGACAAATATTTTGCAACAAAATGCCTCCTTCGATTGGACACCAGAGTGTGACGCATCATTCTCTCAACTGAAGTTTATACTAACGTCAGCATCTCTCTTGCGTCACTTTGATCCATCTTGTCCGACTGAAGTTCACACTGATGCTAGTGGAATCGGGATAGGAGCGGTGCTTGTACAACGTCACAGTGGCGCAGAGCATGTCACATATGCTAGCCGTTGCCTGAGCAAATCTGAACGCAATTATACGGTTACGGAACAGGAATGCCTGGCAACCGTTTTCGCCATACAAAAGTTTCGGTGTTACCTTTACGGTAGACCTTTCAAGATTATCACCGACCATCATTCTTTATGCTTGCTGGTCGGTTTGCGTGATCCCTCTGGTCGCCTCGCACGTTGGGCGCTGCGCCTCCAGGAATACGACTTTGTGGTATCGTACAAGAGTAGCCGTCGTCATGCTGACGCAGACTGCGTCTCTCGGATTCCTCTTGCGACTACCGAGTGCGATGCTGAGAATTTTGACGACCGTCTCGCTGCTGTTACTTCTACGTTCCCTGACACGGCAGACTTTCAACGAGAACAATGGAATTATGTTACCCTCGATCCGCTTTTTGTTGCCGCCCGTACTTCTAAAGGCAGCGGTCGCTTTACTGTCCGTGATAAATTGCTCTACAAAACTAATTAGTCCGGGCATGGAGTGCGTTTTCTGCTTGTTGTCCCCGAGAGTCTCCGCTCCGACGTTCTACGCGCCATGCATGACAATGTGACATCCGGCATTTCGGCTTCGTACGAACGCTGCACCGCACGCAGGAGCGCTTTTACTGGCCCAAGATGTACGAAACAACCAAGCGCTATGTCGCTAGTTGTGAGACGTGCCAAGGTCACAAGCGACCGACCACCGCAGCCTCGGGTCCCCTTCGGCCGTTGACACCGCCCAGCATGCCGTTCGAGCAAGTAGGCATAGACCTTTTGGGTCCATTCCCGTTATCTAACAACAAGAACCGTTGCATAATTGTCTGCGTAGACCATCCTACACGGTATGCAGAAACTGCCGCCATACCGTCTTCCACCGCTGCTTGCGTGGCGGTCTTCCTGCTGCGTTCCGTGGTCCTTCGTCATGGCTCACCACGTGTCATCATCAGCGACCGTGGTCGCCAGTTCACTGCTGATGCCATTGAAGAGTCACTTCGTTTGTCCACTTCACAGTTCCGTCATTCCACGCCGTACCATGCACAGACCAATCGCTTCGTTGAAAGGACGAACAGAATGGTGACCAACATGCTTGCAATGTACGTCTCCTCCAATCATAAGAACTGGGATGACATGCTTCCGTTCATCACTTACGCATACAACACGGCGAAACACGAAACCACGAACTATATCCCATTTCATCTCCTGTATGCAAGGTTACCGCGAAGCCCTCTAGACACTTTCTTACCCTTCGTACTGCACAGTAACGATTCTGTATCGAAGACATTGTGTCTCGCCGAAGAAGCCTGTCGAATAGCTCGTCTTCGTACTCTGGCCTCGCAAAGTCGCTCGAAAGAGTGATACGACGATCGTCAAGTACAAGTATCGTTGGAAAAAGTTGACTTGGTCCTTCTTTGGACACCGCAACGCAAGCGTGGATTGTGCCAAAAGTTCTTGTCACATTATTCAGACCCATTTTTAGTTGTGGACCGCCTGAGCGAACTCACTTACATCATAGCTCGCCTCCTATGCAATGGTCAGCAATCAAGCAGAACTCAGCTGACTCATATTGCTCGCCTGAAGCCTTTCTACCCTGCTTGTCCATCCCGACTCGCCTCACGGGCTTCATCTGCTTGCGGGAAAATGTAATGGATACAAAAGGCACGGACAAGAAGAGAGAAGACGAAAAGAACGGAGTTTTGAGGCCGGGCTGCGCTACGATCACGATATGATCATCGTCCATCTCCTGTAAATAAAACCACTTCTTCGCAATTCTTTGTAACAATATATTTAGAAATAGCACAGCATAAATAACACTATATTCTGGCAATTCTGTGCCATAGAAGATAATTATGAACGCAGATTACTGTTTTGCAGACTTACATTAATAAGACGTCTGGGAGCTATGATCACTCACACATGCAGGTTACATACAGAGGAGTTCATAAAAGCTTTACAAGAAAAAAAAAGGAGGGCTGATGACACCGATTTACGAGTTGTCAAGTACCCTTTTCTCAACTGAATTCCTCTGGCATCGTCATACCGATCACTTAAGTGGGATGTCACACACGGGAGTCACACCGAGGCCAAGCGGGCCCATGTCATCATCCGAGTTCTCTTCGCAAGGATTGCTTCTTTAGTGAAGAGTACGAGGTTGAAAGGATTAGGAATGGAAGTGTTTATTTACATTGGAAAGTGAAGCTTATTTACATAGAACAAGGGGTACTCGTACTGGCTGGAGCACGGAGTGCAGTATATTGTTATCATAGCATGAGCTACAGCTCAGAAGGCTACATCTTTTTGGTGAGCACACATCAGAGCACACTAGAATAGCACAGGCCTCCACGTTTAGCCCCTCTGTCCTCCCTAGATCCCTAGGCCAGTGAAATCCCCAGTCAGATCGTCTTGCAATCAGAGCGCTCGCAGTCGCCTTGACGGCGAGTGTGCACGATCACTCCAGAACATTTATCTGAACGCCATCACATAAATGCCCCCGAGCGCGCATGGCTCACTGTCCTAAAGAAAGGGATCCTTGTAGACAGGGTTGTCACACTTGACTGCAATTGGGCATCTTGGCTCCTGGTATGGCCCAGAAGTGACCATAATGAATCTGCAAATAAAAAACTTTACCACGAGTTTCTTGGTCTCAGCGTCGTGCCATAAATCAACCTCATAGATGTCAAGTGCATTTTGCCTTGGTGTCGCCGCTGGTCTGTCCGACGGAACGTATTGTGAACCTCAAGTGATTTATCATAGTAGGGCAGCAGAGGCTGGAAGGTGACATACCGCACTGGCAGATTGTAACAGTACATACATGTAGCTCTTGAACGAACCTCTTCTACGATGTCACGGGTCGCGGTAGGTACGCAACTGGGTCGGTACTGCTGTTTGAAGAAACTCCTTTATGCCAACTTGGAGCACTGCGTATGTACAACAAGCTCAGTACTGGTCTCGAATGAGTCGCTTCAATGCCAACTAGGTTCACTCTGTATGCACAGTAGGTGTGTCCCACTATACAATGATGAAACAAACCTATGTCACATACCTTGGCTTCGCATAACTTGGTTATGCCAAAAGAAAATGCTAAGGACTTCTGCTTCATCTGTGTACTTCGTTCAGCTTGGACCAGTGTTTGGAGACAGAACCCTATAGGTTTGTCTATGCTGGCAACACAATGGTAAATCCCCTAAATGAAATAAAGTTAGTGCCATCTCTCCACCTGTGCTAGCCTTCACTCTCTGTTCTGTCGACCGTGGCTTTCCCTACCTGGCGCTAAACTAGCAGACGCTCTCCATGCATCTCTGTCCAACGCTAAGCAAGCAGTGAGAACACAAAGCACGAAGCTATGCCAGCGCTCGGCACTCTTTGTCGGCATTGCAGATTGTTTTCAAGGTACGGTCCCCGCAGTGTTGCCATCGCCGCAGTACATTTCGTCACACTTCATAACGGTTTGACGTGGGTGGATAAGGTGCTAAAGAGAAATAACGGCTTATAATGATTGGAATGTAATAAGCGCACCTGTGTGCCTACGTACCGCCACCTATTTTTAACGAACGGCGATACACTCAAAAGGTGCTGTTAGCATACATTCAGGCCAAGCAAAGACTGCGCGTGAAATGTCTGACTGAGTCGACAAAAAGCATGTGCGTTTGAAGACTACTTGATTGAAGTCGGGCAAGAAAGTTGCAAATGCAGTGAGAACATGCGGCACTTAGGAGAAAGAAAAACTAACGTAGCCGCGTACAACAAATGGCAGCATATGAGATTAGTGATGAGCAAAGAATCGCTCGCCTACCTCAGAGAGCTGAGACCATTGCATTGGGTTGAAATCACCCCAGCTGATTCATTGAAGCCAGACCTCCCTCTGTGCTGCATCTCGCTTGGCAGATGAAATACAGAATAGTTGCGTGCCATCCCTTTCACTTGTGCTGCAACCAAAGGCACAGCAATGCAGCATTGCAAACATATAAATTCGTACAAAAGCACAATGGAGGTGCGAAACGTGGTTCCTGCATACGCCGCTCGCAATGTTTGGCACCTTGAAGGCGGCGGAAGCAAAAAAACAAGCAACCAAAAGGCAAGTGAGGACACATGTCATTCAGCCAATGGGAGGGCCGAGCGTCAAGGTAAAGAGCGGGAGAGAAGGACGGTGGTAAACTACAAAGGGTGGAGCTGCTTTTGATTTTTATTGGCTGATGAAAACGAGGGGGCACCGCTCCTACTTATACGTAGATGTGTTGCACTTGAGGCGCAGCAACTTCGTTGCATCAAAGTACGTGAACATTTTGACATTTCGGAGGGCTTTCATATTGTTCTAAGGACTGCTGCTGCTTCGATGAGAATTTCAAATGACAATCCTTCACAAAGTTGCACAACGAAGCAAACATTGTTGCCACACTCAGTAGGTAAACTGCTCCAATAAGCGAGAAGACTTATGTAAGAATGGAGCTTGCTCACATTCATTAAAGAACACTTATGCTCCCGTATTTTGACACCACATTCACGAAAATGCTGGTGGACTGCCTTGAGATTGATCCACTGTTGCATTTCCCTTCTGAAAACCAGTAACTTATCCATACATGTCTGTATGCCTGTTAGACTGCCAAGCATATTTTTTACGATGCGCTGAAAGATAGCTGGTGCGTAAGACACTCCAAAATGGAGGCGATTGAAGGAAAGCAACCCTTTGTGGGTACTGATGGTCTTCAACTTCTTTCACGTTTCATCCAATAGGATCTGGTTATAGGTATCCTACAAATTGAAGGTGCTGTAGATGTCTCCATTGTGCACAGCTGAAAAAATATCATCAATGACTGGAAGATTATCTTGTAACGCATGCTGCATTTACAGTTAGCTTGTAGTAAACATAGATCCCAACAGATCCATCTTTCTACAGCACCAGCACAATTGGCGTAACCTATCTTCAGTGAGTCACAGGAGAAAGCATGCCTGACTTGACTAGTCTTTCAAGCTTTTCAGTCGCCTTGTCTCGGATTGCATATGACAGTGGCCTCGCCTTGACAAACTACAGAACGGCTCCCCCTTTGACGTACAGGTGAACGGGCAGAGCCTTGAACAGGCCTAGTTCTCGCTTGAAGACGCTGATACTGCAACATTTCTTCGAGGTCTTTATGTCGTCTGCTGGTACTACTGAGGCTTGAAACTGTAGCACCTGGGATTGTTCAGGGCTCGAATAAGGTTGCGACCAGACAAACATGGCCCTAAATGATGAATTACAGTCATGGAAGCAGTCAGCGACTTACACTCGTAGCAAACTGTCAATGTAACCTTGCCAGCCATAGCCAGAGCTCCCAGGTAGCAGGACAACCTCAAGTCTGTCTTCTTGGTTTTAAGCCACTTTGTGCAGTGTATGCTGTAGACATTGCAGGGAATTACGCATTACATGGTGCCCATGTCCATTACCATTAACGCCTTCACAGAAGTGCTGCACGGAACGGATGACTTCATTACTCAGCACCGATGCTTGGCTTTCGGTGATTGTGAACAGTCACCAAAGTTGCATTTGTCAACTTGTTGTCTGAGCTCGACAATCAACTGCTGCACTGATTTGTCTTCATTTTGGACAAGAGTAAAAATCTGAAGCTTTCTTCAACCTTGCTGGGTTTGGGTTTCTAGAATCCCTCCAGAATTTCAACAGTCCCGTTGATGGTGAACTGGTTCATCTGACAAGAAGAACATCGCCTACTGAATACTTCAATTCACTTTGATCCGAGAGCCAAGAAAAGAAGTATTATCTTCTGTGCATCCTTTGCAATGCTGTTACCTCATCAAACAGTGGTATTTGTCATGACAATGCTCAAGCAGCAAAGCCTTTGCATTCCAATATGCGATTAGATTTCTTGTTGCCATTGCTACACCATGCTGGCAGGCTCAGAATGCAGTAGTCAAGACACAGCAGACGTACGCTGTGAAAACAAGATTTATTTTGTCACAGGTGTCTTTTAATAGCCACCCATCAAGATCAGACAAACACAATCAAGTAAAACTCGCTGCAAGCATAAACAAGCACTATCCCTGGATGGCAGGAACCTATGCACGCGCACTGATAGCAGCCTACAGCAGTTTCCTATATGCATAAGAATACACAAATAGTAATGATGAAGGCATATCTTTGATACTAGACCCAAAGCTTTATATGTCTTACAGAGCATCTTTAACACTTGCACAGTTCTGACAAGTAAATAAGGAGTTTACTAAAAAGCTCTTAAAACAGAATTAGCATTGAAGGGGTCACTTGCCCTTGTGATGGCGCAGGTGCTTATTACGGCCGCTTCTCGCTGTAAACGTCTTAAGGCATAAGTGGCACTGAAATGGTCTCTCGCCTGTGTGAGTGCGCACGTGTTTATTCAGAGTGCACTTAAGCGAGAAGCTCCGAGGGCATGAAGGGCACTGAAATGGTTTGTCGCCTGTGTGAGTGCGCAGGTGTACCTTGAGGTTGCACTTTAGTCCGAAGCTCTGAGGGCACAAATGGCATTCAAACGGCCGCTCCCCTGTATGGACGATGGTGTGTGCTTTCAGATGAGACATACTATCAGTCTTATAGTCACAAAAGTTACAGCGGTGGCGGCGTCCTTGATCTGACTTGTCACTTTTCATAGTTGCAGCTTGACAGCTGGAAGGCCTCGATGCTGCAAAAACAAATTAGAATAGGTTACCATAGTAATGCCTTTGATTTGAAAACAAAATTGTAATTATGAAATGTCAATGAAAAAACGCAACATAGATACTAATACTGACAATTGCTTTTTTCTTCATTGAAGAAATATTGATTGTAATTTCAGATTAGACCAAACATTTGCTGAATATGAATTTTCCAGCGTATAAGTCCTTTTTTATAAATCGCACCCCCCTCAGAACGGCAGCTTTTTAGAACAAGATGGTATATAAGTCGCACCAGTGTATAAGACACAGCTGTTCAGTCGGTAAGCGACTTAAAAAAAAACACGGTGACATTTCACTTCGTGAACGCAGGTCATGCGCAAGCAATGATATTTTGTGTATTTGTGCCATCATGGTTGCTGCGATCTAGCGTATGCAGTCCAAGGGCAATAACATCGTCCCCATGCGCCATCTATGCTGTATGTGCGATTGAAAGTGTGCAACAGTGAGCCGAATCACGCACAAAGGTGGAAAGCGAGAAAGCGGACACTGGAGGAAGGCTTGTACTGTGGTAGCAGCTGCGTAGTTTTCGCAAAGGCACGCGCGTATCTTGAAAGCGATCTGATAGGCGTTGACTTTTAAGTTGGTCGACTTGTGGCCTTCCACCACTCACGTTGCTGCTCCATCCGTCTCGGACTGTGTGGTCCCCGACTATCACAAAAAGAACCCGGTACCGCCATATCGTGCACACAACCTGTCGCAACTGCCAGAGGTCAACACAGCGGGTTGCTGGAGGCCATAGCATCCAATACGATTTTGACAACCGTTTACCTCAAAAGAAGAAACAAAGAAACAGGAAAGAGCCGTATACAAATTGCACTGGTGTATAAGACGCACCAACGAAAATTTCAGAAAAAGAAATTACTTATAGAATGGAAAATTATGTGTTATTATTATTAGGTACATTATTATGTGTTATCAATGACTCAGACGGAAAAATTCACACGCATTCCTGCCAAGAAAACAAATTCAAATTGTAAAAACATCATAATGTGAGAGGACGGGGATTGCAGTATTATTGCAAGCTGCTCCTGCATGGTTTTCAGTTTTTTCTTTCTAAACCCGAAGTTCAATGACAAAACACGCAGTCTGGTACATAAGTACATCAGTAAGGAACATAGCTACTGGCTTCACAAATATATACACTTGAGGACTTCGCTTTATATAGGACCATACAAGAGCAACAACTATTTTTTAAATGCAAAAAGCAATGCAGTATATGGTTCCTCAGGTGATGAGAATAATAGCAGGATGCAGCTTTGAACTGGTACCAGTTACTTTTAGTCGAATGTGCAACATTATTACCACTATTTTGCAATTTTATGAAAGGTATTTATTCTCTCTGCTATTACCGCATAACACTCCGTACAACAGAACATTTCTCTTGGAAGAGTATGCATCATGGGTGGCGGCTGTTAGCCTCATAACTACAACAGGGTTCAGCAGTAGACTGTACAGACCTCTGCTTGATAACTGGAACATCTAGAAAATCCGCCAGTGCTCAACAGTCATAACTGCATACAGTGGTCTAGATGTTACTACAGCAATGCTCTTGTTTGCAAACATTTTTAAGTTGCATTATTGTGTCATACCTTCTTTTGTTAAGCATAAAAGATCTGAGCAACCTTAACACGTACAAAGATAAAAAACTGCTCAATTAAGACAACAACAATCTGACTTTGCAAGCAGGCTGATCCAGATATATTGTTTTACTGTGCAGGAACTCGTTTAACTCAAGACAAGTGGTGCACAAAACGAGCTCAGAAATCAGAAGCTTGTAATACCTTGGTTGCTCATGAGCAGGAAATGGCCATGCACATGCATGTATGTACAAGAAAAGAAACCAGACAGATTATACAACACACTGAAAATGAAAACGACAAAGTATGGAAAACCTCGTTTTACCAACTACTGTGCAAAAGCTTCTGCATCAACAAATGCAATAAAATTTGAAATTTCGAAAGACTCCAGAACAGAAAAGGTAATCTATGGAAAGAAGCGACCAGTCGCCATATAAAATGCTTTGCTGCCATAGCCCCAGCACAGTTGCCTCAATAATAAATATATTTGATTTATACCACACTTTTAGTATATATCTACATAAACATGTCTCATAAAACAAAGCAATAGCAAAAGATACTATATCCAGTACACAAGAGGGAAAAGAAACAATGTCTTGAATCTGCAATTAATGCTTCATTGCTGAGAGTGTAGAAACAGGGGGATGATTCTTGTAAACATATCGAAGAAGACATGCTGCAAGAAAGTTGCAGTTTCACCTAAAGGCCAAAGCATTGAATGCGATAGCAAATTAGTAGATAGCTATATGAAGTAAGAATAGTAGATTTACCGGTCGTACAAACTTGTAAACATTCCCTTATTAAATATACAAGCACGGTGCCACGTGTTTACACAGGTAAACATGACCTTCAACAGCTCACTTCTTGACCGCGGAAACTTGCTGTGAAAATGCTGGAGTGAAGAATCGTGGCAGCAGCAACAAGCGAATTGACCTGCATGCATCTCTCATTTCAATGCTAACTAAACATCAAAAGCACAGTGCATACGAAGCTACTGAAACTACGTGAACTCTGCAAACATTGCAGATCCATTTGAAGATGAGGCCAGCGCAGGCGCGCACTTTGGCGACGTCGCAGGCTGGTTTCGAGTTACGGCAGCCAATTTCAGTGAATCTGTTTCTTCAAACAGTGGTGCAATTAAGACCTATTGCCTGTATTAAGTGAAATTGCAAGTGCGATCACTCAACTTGCCTTGGAGCACCAGACACAATCAAATTCTAATGATGCCAAAAGATTACATATTACAAGTGCAAGAATTAAAACATCATCAAAATTGAACAACAAACACTGCAACTTTTAAACTGAGGCAAATTGACCAAACTGAATTTCTAATCAACATTAAACAGTAAATACTATTAATAGAAATGCTTACATGCAAACATAATGAAAAGGCTGAAACAGTATAATAACCAGAGAAAGCGCCAAAGAAGAGCCTACAGGAAAAAAATATGTGAGCGTAGCAGAAAAATATCAAATCATATTGTTTAGACCAGTAACACTACCGGAGGGACCAGTCACAAAGAAGCAGGAAGGTTTACAATGTACAGCCACGAATAAAAAGTAACATCACATATTATCAAGATGGTAGATGGTGGGGGCCACAACATGACGCTCTTTATCCACCAGTGACACACACCTAAAGAGAGAAAGAGGACGGCAAAATGTTATCAACAATGAAGAGAAGCTCAAGCATAGTTACCAGGCCAACAAACATTACAACACACTATGCAGTTGTGAGCTGCATTTTAATTTTGAGAGCAAGACATCATTACAACTAGTTCATGGTATAATATGGTGGTTGGTTATTTTCTGACCTATTTACTATATAACACATAGCAAAGTAAATTTCTGTATGCAACACACGGTAACCTGTCACAGCGTTTTTCTGAAACTGGTTTCTACTTGCACTGTACACACCCCAAATCTAAACGCACAACCAAGCTCAATGGCAAAATGCTGCTGCAACACTGTTCATGTACATTTGCATAACTTGAGCTGTTTCAACACGAGACATTTTGTATTGCTAAGCACAAACAACGTCAATGACATTAACAGATGCATTCATAGATGAGATAAAGAAAAACAAAAGTTATGCTAACCTCGCAGAGAGGCTAAGTTCAACATGTCTTCTTGCATTGCTTGCATGACCTGGCTTAGCTCAGTGCAAGTACCGCGATCAGTA
The DNA here is from genome assembly GCF_023375885.2 of Dermacentor andersoni. Taxonomy (NCBI): domain Eukaryota; kingdom Metazoa; phylum Arthropoda; class Arachnida; order Ixodida; family Ixodidae; genus Dermacentor; species Dermacentor andersoni. The sequence continues at coordinate 9,276,076 of NC_092824.1, read as the reverse complement.
AATCCTCGAGAATGCAACTAATCATCTGCCATAGTATGCTATTGCCCTGTTACCCCTCAAAAAGTACAAGACGGGAGGCAATGTACAGCTTAATATAGATTATGTACGAGGTCTTCGTCTGGAACTCCATCATCTATCTCATTGTGCGACTTACCTGATTAAGGAGAGGTGCAAGCCGAAAAACTATTTTTGTTTAAAAATATAATGTTTCTAGATTTTTATTCTATATTTATGCTTCAACATCGTATTTCTACATGCAAGAATGCCAGACGTTTCTCCAGCAAGAATATTGCAAAAAATGAATCTAATGGAGGCACCACAGCAGTAAGAGCTTCAGATTTCCGTTCATGCCCTGCAGATGAGGTTCGCAACAACCACAGATATACTGGCGACATCACAAGCTTTCCTGGTGCAACAACCAACGAGCACTGGCACTGCCTGAGTCGACACCAGCTGATTCTTCACTGTTCACCAGTGCTCAGGCGAAGGCTGTGCTTCTTACATATGAGAGGATGATCAGCAAAAATGAGGTGCTTTGCTGTATACTGCACAAACTCCAAAACACGGCTAAGAATTTCAACCACCAGCAATTGGCTTCATGCTGTGGAGACAGTCAGTTCTAAATCCATACTGTTGTACAACATAAGTTTTGAGGAAGTTCTACAGGAGTTGGTAACCATGCCAACTCGGCAACTGTTAGCTCTGGGAAACCAAAGAGACAAGAGAAGAACCAAATAATTTGGTGAAACGCATTTTATCGCTAAATGCTTTCATCAAAGTACATCAAAGAAAGCCCAGCAGGAGAGCGAAGCTCGCAAGAGTTATGAGGATACCGCCAACACAGCAGGAAAATGTTAAACTGGAACAGACTGTCCTGCGTTCTCGGCAAATTTCACGCAATGGATCATATGCAACAGTAATGCCAAGTTTATGAACTTTCAACCTGATTTTCATCTTTCTTTTCAATCTTACATTGTTTTTACTAGTACTTGAGCAAAAAAAAATTTTTGTAGTTAGCGTGGCCCAATCGAAGCCAAATTTTGTGTGCACATGTAGAAGAATTCAGAGGATGCACGTGTCTTGCAATTATTGTATTATTTAAGGATATCAATTATCAATGCTCTTGATAACTACATTTATGATTAATTTTTTACTTTAATGATACACCTAAAAGAAAAGGATTTTCTTGGCTGATTTTAAATATTCTTTAATAAACTGTATATAGCAATTATAAAGAATCTCTCCTAGGCTCCATTTTAAGCCAGAGCCTTGCACACTTTTCCATTCCTGGGAGTACACAAAAATAATGTTCAAGTTGATGTAAGGTCCTGTGAAGCTGTATAGGTTCAGATTCGTGTTAAAATGGTAAATCTTTATTCGTGTGTTCCTTTTATTGGCTGCCTAGCAGTAAGGTAAGCATTAATGTGGACTTGCAGGCTGCAATAGAAGTTTTAGATGAACTGTTTATGGTTGTCTCTGAAGTCTTTATTCGCCAGAATATTACTAGTGCCAGCACAAACTCCAACATTATGGCATCAGTGCATCAGGTAATAAAATGTTAATGATATAGGATTCTTCCTCCTTTTATTAAATGGTACAGACACAATCTCGCAAGGAGAAAATACTAGAAAAAATATTTACAAATCTATATAGATCTGTTCAGTCTATATTGTATTACCCAGTGTAAGTGATCATTGTTCTGTGTGTTGCGAAATGAACAGTATGCAATAGTTGCCTGCAGTGCTAACAGTATTGTAGTGTCATAAAAATGCATCTACGGAAGAAATAATGCTTGTGCTCAATTCGTACTATTCCAGGGAGCACACAGAAATAATTAGATACAACATTGAGAAACTATTATCATATTAAAAAAAAAAGGGTTCTCTGTTGGGCTTGAATTCCATCTAATTACTTTTATTATTAAAAAACAAAGAATCTTTCAGGTGCTTCAAAGAAATATTACTAGAGAAAGATGAAGCGCCAGTGCCAGCAGAACTGTCATAACTGTAGTTGTACCAATGTGGAGATGGAGTAAGCCGATGCATATTAACAGCTCTCTAGTAACTTAAATTGCCGATTAATATTTGTCATACCAAGTGCATTCAATGGCAATCACAAGCAAACTTCCAAGTGCAATCGCTCAAGTTCTCTTGGAGCAGTCAACAGGACATACACAGCATACGAAACTGAATAAGTTGATTACATGCTATAAGTCCAAGCATGGAAATATAGTAAGCCATCATTAACTCGAACGCTGATAACTGGAAATATCGGTTAAGCTGAAAATTTTCTCCGGCTTGGTGTCAACCCCATATATTTTTCAGTTCTTCTCTAGAGATCCTCTTGTGTAATACTCTGGATAAGTATCTCGAATCTATGAGTTAACAGGGTTTTACTGTATCAACAAGAATAAACAATGCGAAGTCATCAAACACCATCATTTATTTAGTGCACTAAAACGGGTTTAGCTAACTGAATTTGTATTCCAGGCTATGAACAACCAATTACAACAAAGAAACACTAGGTGCAAAAAGCTGATGACATACTGCCAATTCATTTGGCAGTAGTTGCCAGATTTTGACATGCCCCCGAATCAAATGCGTGCACACTTTCTATATTTGAAAAGTAGAACACGGACGTAGAAATGACATTAAAGCTCCTTAAGAAAGTATAAATTTAATGCGTGCCCAATTTTTTGGTAAGAAAAATTGGTGCACAATGGCGCCCGGCTTTTTAAAGAGGGCTTCGCCACGCAGTTTCATATAGTTATCTTCGCAGCAATACGGCCGCGTTCTGTGGAAAACATACAAATGCTGCAAATGCAGTTTTGGTTTATTGTGGGATTGCAGCATGCAGGCAATTTTCGGCTCAATTTTATTCTCAAGATTAAAGGCAGGCACGCATCAGAATCAGCTAAGTACTGTAATAGGACATTGTGAGCTAGGCTTATTGCTTGACAATTTTCCTAGAGAGAGAAAAAAAGCGGCGCTTTCGACTAACGATGACGTGAGTTCAAAGCAACCACTTCCTCATAAGCTCCGTCAAGACAGACGCTCCTACTAAAGGGGTCATTATTGGGGTCTCAGTAAGGGTCAGTCGCCTGCCTGTTCACTTGTCAAGTTTGAATTATCCGGCAAAAGCTAACCTTAGGATCGAAATAACAGAACTTAGGGAGCATAGAAATGCATGGACGTTGGTCAGGACCCTCGGCAGGGTTAGAAATAACCAAAAATTGAATGAACCGGAGTCAAATTAAGCCCGTCCATTGTGTTTGAGAAACCAATCTCAAGAAATGAAATCTAATATTTTATTTCGAAACACAATGAAATATAGCTTGCTTTGAGCTCGGGTAAAAAAAAAAGGCTTATACATTGTATTTACATGGCTCAACTACAGACATATCTAAATGCATGCAACATTGTTTGCAAACTGACAAACATCCCACTGCAGAGCTTGTAAATGGAAACCAACTGCTTTAAGTTAATTTGTGCCTTGTGACTATGCCAGGAATGAATAACAGAACAGCATGTCACCCAATGCATATAGAATGTCGAATTCCTTGAAGAAAAGAGCAATGCTATACCACTGTATATTGTTTCAAAGGGGCAAGACTATGGTGCAACTGGGCAAATAATAAATTGTTTTCCCTATGTCGAGACCACAAATTCGCATACAGGCTGCCTGAAAGTGAGGCATGCATAATGAATCACTGGGAACAATTCGGCAGAAATTATATCTGCAACATGCATTCACTCAGGAACTGGTGCAGCAACTGCAGCTCCCCTACAGAAGTGTCATTAGGAACACTACTCAATTTCGTTGTTTTCTATCGATTAAGACTCCAATAAGTGATGTTGTTCTCCAGATAATCAAGAGAAGTGAATACAGTGAAACCTCGTCAAACCGTAGTTGGCCGGAGCTCGGGAAAGGTACGCACCAAACGGTAGTACTGTTTAGCCGAATAGCATTCGGAGAGAGTGCGATGAAAGGGGAAAAAAAACATGCAGTATTTATTCACTTCGCGCGACAAAAGCGTTATTTTCGTTTGATGCCGCGGCGGCCTAGCACGACGACGACAGCGGCCTCAAACTTACTGAAGCTGCGTGCCAGCTTTTCAGCCAGCCCCCTATTCTCGGCAAACAGTCGCATGGCAGATTCCTCGTTGGCGTTACGTATTGACCGTGCACGTGCGCAGTAGTGCTGCAGAAGTCCCGGGGGCGCCTTTTTCGTTGCCGGGTGCCGGAGTTTGGAATAATTTTCATTTGGAATAGAGTTACGGTATCGCGCCCCTATTGTCGTCGCGACGATTGCATTCATGAGGCTGACGTAACGCGCGGCTTATGCCACTGTCGGGCCTGAATCGCCTGTGCTATCGCTTTCCGTGTCGTCCTCATCACTGTCGCTAGTCGACACTTCGGCAACAACACAGGCAACGATGGCGAAAAGTCGAACCTCGTAGCCGACATATCTTCGCGGTCGGAGCAGCGCTGCGGAGCAACTTCTTCGCATTCCAAATGCCACACACTGTAGTCAACAGCAGATCCCTGTTGCATGTCAGCGCCGACTTCTTCGTGTCACGTTCGATAGCACGGACGATGTCTAATTTTTCTTCTATGCTGAGCACCCGGCGTCTTTTCTATCCAAGCTTCGGAACGACGCGAGTCCTCGCTAACACGACGCCATCTCTCTGGCACCGCGTCGAAATGATGTTGATGTTGATGTGGCTTCACTCGCAAACGCACAGGGCGCTTGGAGGCCGTTGTTCCGATCTCTGAGGCGTGTTGTTCTGCCGGGCCGCCCGATGGAGACGGCGCAGCGCTGTGTTTGCGCGACGAAAAGTAGGAACGCTACGTTTTAACCGATGCGTACGCAATAAGCTGGAACGGTTTATGCGGATACGAAACACATTATGTTCAATGGCCGCTGAGTCGGGGATTTCACTTTTACTACTTTAAAACGAAACTACTGTTTAAGCGGGTACGGTTTAACGAGGTTTTACTGTATTCAAACTTTCAGATAGTGACTTCTCAAACAATACGAAAGAAAGAAAAAAGCAACAACTATTTGATTTGCATTAAAAATTTTGAATATTTGCATGGGAGTAATAAATATCTTTGAAGTATTCTCCCATTTTGCAAGCCAAACTGCTTCTCAGTGTCAGCTAGGCATATAGAATATGAAAGAATGTGCTGATACATTGATTACACTGCCACAGTCCCGTCTAGAAAGGGTGACCAAATGAAACATCTATTCCATGCACATGCAGCCATAGCCCAAGTGTTTGCTGGATAAGAGTTTAAGTATGTTTGGTGATTGCAGCCATTAAGAACAAATCGTCGGTATTTTAGAATTGCATAAGAAAAAAAGCTTATCTGAGTATGTTACAGGTGAGTTTGTGTATATCAAATCACCTGATAGATCAAGCTGTTTCTTAGCCCACAAGGTTGTTCACTATGATGGGTTTTGGCTGTACATTTAAAAAAACTGGCTAAGGTTTAGCTCAACAGCAAAACGTCTGTTTGGCTTGGTTTTACAAGACTATGCGCATAGTGCTTTAGTAAAGTTGGGCCGCAGTCTTTCATACACGTTACACACATTGCGGAAGAGGTTGTCCGTAAAGTCACGGTGAAACCTGGCAATTGCAGTCAAGCTTCCTGGGTGCCGTTGCTTATATTGATGGCTTCGTCTTCTTCTCCTTATTGTTCTTTGTGTTGCTGAACTACGACGGTAACTGCAGTACCTTTGACCTTGGCACGCTTACGGGCTTGGCAAGATTCTCTATAACAAGCTACTCAGGCTTCCTTTTGCACCACAGATTCAGCAGGCAACTTAGCATTTGCTTGGGATTTCGCAGCATGCCGTCTAGCTATCTCTACTGGATCATTGGACTCCGCCTGTCACTTGCGCTAAAGCGCAGGCACAGACAGCCCAGCCGGCGTGCCATCCATGGGGAGAGACTGAGCGACCAAGCGCCAGCGAAGCAGCTGTTAAAGGAGCATTTAAACTACGACCTAATTGGTGCTCGGACGAGCGTCACTCGATGCTGGGTGCTTCAAAGCGAGTTGGCTGTGACAGTGCTTCGAACCACCAGTCGAACTGTCAAACTATAGACGTTAATGCTCTTGCCAACATGACATAACATGTGCGCGTGCTCCCGGTACGTCTGACTATATATTAGCACATTAACCTTCTCCTACTGCGCTCGCAGCGGCTAGGCTCAGTGCGAGCGCAGTTGCGACACCTTTCCGCAACGGATCACGTACCGTCTCAAAGTAAATGCGACACGACACATGACCTTCAGAGACATGGAATAGTAGAGCTCTTGCTCTAAAATTGCAAAGCGAGTTGAGTTGGTGTGTAGCCTTCGTGCATACAGCCACTACTGCAAAGTGTAATGTTTCCACTAATGTTTTGATGACACACTTCATATTTTTCAGATAAAAGTATGCTTGCATACGCGCAGCAACAAAGCAGTCTACATTACTGCCAGTTCCTTAGCATATTTATTTTTTTGTGTCACAAACTTGACCAAAACTGTCTGCATCCAATGTTGGCACAAGTTATACATAGTTTACGCCTGTGCCTAGTTTTCATAGTTTTGTGGTCTTCAGAACAATGAATGCCACAGGGCAACATAAATAATATAAGAGAATGTGCCCTGATCAAAAGGACGCAGCAGCCGGTGTTCCCAATACAATGCCAAAACAAGCACTTGGCAAGAATAACGATCTGAATAACATAATTAGGAGCTCCACAAACATATACAAAAGGTGCCCATCTTGCGTTGACCATGAAAGAGTGAGTCCTCCTTCCCTATAAAACCTCAGACTATACATCACGGGCAATTTTTCAGAATTGTTTGCTGTAACTAATCTTCGTTGCTGAGGTGGACTGCAAGCACGGCATACCACCCATATGAAAGTTGCCAAATGCATATTCAGTGCTGGCAGTGACTGTATCTTCATCTTGACATAGCCTGAAGCACAGCAACCTGCATTTTGAAAGTGTAGGTGTACAGACCATCATAACGACAAATTTAACTGTCCATGTGCAGCAAGGTATGTACAGGGTTTTTGTAGAAACATTTTTCAGACTCTTAACTATATCGACATTTTTACGACCCTTTTCAGGCATGAATAATCGGCCAGCAAATATTGTTCATTAAATGGTGACAATGATTTACGGAATTAATGACACAAATCTTACTAAGTCCATAGGGTGCCTAGATAATAGTGACCCGTTGGCTCAAGATAATGATAATAAACAAATAGATAATCCATGTAGTAAAGCAGACTAAACATGCTGGTGTATAAGTCCAGAATAAAAAAAAAACATTGACTCACTATAGAGAAGCCCTAAGGAAATTGATGCCCAACGAAACTCTTCCAAAACCACCTGTACAACTGCTAAGGGCACTATGCAATGCTTAATTTATGGTTGAGGTATTTTTTTGCACTTCTACTTTATTTAAACGTATGCTGTTTTGTATGCTGCACAATATATTTCAATGATTCTTTGCACTGATCGCTTCACTTTGCCGAGTGCTTGTAGCCTCTGCATTACGAGGGGGATGAGCCTTTGCCGACAATAATTTATGCTCAAGGACAGACACAGAGATGCTAACAGCTTCGCTGTAAAAGAAAAAGACGACAAACATTTTCTTAAAACACTCTTGGGAACAAAATGTGTATGTCCCATGGCTAAAACAAATACAATTGCAGTGACAAAGAAACACTCACTGGTCCTAACTTAGGCAATGGTCAAAGTGATTTTAATTCAGCAGTCATGCTTGTGTGCAAGAAATTTTTTCCAGTACTGTTGTAAACTAGATATCCACCAAAATGTGCGCCAAATATCTAGCCTTGCTGTCGTAGTCTATAGCCCGTGACATAAACAAGGGTGAGGGTGTTAGCTCTTTTACCCTGCATACCGTGCTATAGAGTTTGTAGAATATGTGCGAGTTTATGGACAAAATGCACCTTGACCAATTACTCCTTTTTTGCTTTTGGACGCACCCATCTCCAAGTTGCTCTGCATTGTTTAAAAGGAATTGGAATTTTAAATGTTGGGTACACTAAATTAAAACCCAGGTCTTATTCTACATTTTGTGATGCCAATTTGCATTCCTCACCTTACAAAGAATTTGGGTTGACTTGAGTGCTTGAAGATGGAGGGGGGATTTCGCATGCAGCTCAAAGTATACGGCATGTCATTTCACCTATGAAGAGTCATGTTTATGGAGGTGTCAGGCTGGAAAGCTGCTTGAATTTATCCCAGTTTGCAAAACACATAGACACCATCGCTTTAAACATGAGGGACATGCATACTCTTCAATACCCTCTAGTAACACTGGGACATTACCACTTCTAAAGAGGCTTTTTAATCATCAGTCATTGCATGCAAAGAAGTGAGCAGGCAGAGGATGTGACGACTCTAGAAAAAACTATTATGTACGATGCTAGAAAAAAGTAGGCTACATTGTATTACTTATACTTGCCCCATAGGACATCTGAAAATTCTCAATGAGTTCACCAATAATATCACATACCGACCTGCCCCACAGTGAGTTTTTAAGTGCAGGTCTCATACAAGGACGTATGGGGAAGGACACGGGCAAACCAGGCTTTCAAAATGGCCTCTAAGTTGGGGATCTGTGGTGTATATAGAGAACATACAGTTATTGTCTTGTTAAATAATATCACTTGTATGGATACAGCTTGAAGTGACATATGGATAGTGGATATGGATGAGTGGATGGAGTGACAGTGGATATGGATGTTGACTATACAGCAATTGCCATTCCATCTGAGGAATGTGGAATAAAAGCCCTTCAATGCTGTCAGTATTTCATAAGAGACATCTAAGATTTTGAACTTCAGGGGACTGTGATAAATTTTTCATTATTCAGAAAGACTGTTATAGTGAAAGCCCCAAAATTAACCATTCCACCCATCAGAACATCAGTTCATAAGTTGTCAGCAGATGAGCTACCCCTGAAAACGTCGCTGTTGGCTCTCAACACGCGCTGTTGCAATTTTCCATAGATTCCGCTGCCTCGATCGCACCACCGAAGCACCATGTAATAAAAGTGACGTGCGCAAAATAGATGCTGACGCTGAGAAAACTACCGACAAAAAGGTAGCTTCATGTCACCTCCGAAGTGCAATGTCTCTTGCTTATTGCTTATATTTGACATTTCTTGGGGTTGATACCGCAACTTTCTAGCTCAAGGCAGACACCTGAACTATGTCAAAGCACAAGCACGTCTGGAAAGTGCAACGTGCGACTGTGTGTCATCCCCGCAAGTACGGAGATTACATTTCACCGCGTGCATAGCTAGCATTGCCACCGAAAGAAGCAAGAAAGAAAGAAGTGTGCATAAAAAGAAGGGTAAAAGAAGGAAGAGACGCAGTTCCATTGCTAGGCAACACTTTTCTAGGTGGAGCAAGCGCTTGCAAAACCTGATGTGTACTCGCCTCCGCTCGCCCACATTCTTTTTTTCTTGGGCACGCTCTCAGGTTTTGCGAACTCATGCCCTATTACGTCCGCTCTCTGCACCTTGTTTGCTAGCCTTCTGCTTCGGCTGCTGTGAAGGATATACGAAAATCATCATCATCATCAGCCTGGCTACACCCACTGCTGGGCAAAGGCCTCTTCCATACTTCTCCAACTACTCCGCTCATGTGCTAATTGTGACCATGTTGTCCCTGCAAACTTCTTAATCTCATCCGCCCACCTAACTTTCTGCCACCCTTTGCTACCTTCCCTTCTCTTGGAGTCCAATCCGTAACCCCTAATAACCATCGGTTATCTTCGCTCCTCATTACATGCCCTGCCCATGCCCATTTCCTTTTCTTGATTTCAACTAAGATGTCATTAACTCACATTTCTTTCCTCACCCAATCTGCTCTCTTCTTATCCCCCCCTTAACGTTACACCCATCATTTGTCTTTCCATACCTCGTTGCGTCGTCCTCAATTTAAGTAGAATGCTTTTCGTAAGCCTCCAGGGTTCTGCCCTGTACGCGAGTACTAGTAAGACGCAGCTGTTACACTGTTCTCTTGAGGGATAATGGCAACCTGCTGTTCATGATCTGAGAATGCCGGCCAAACGCACCCCAGCCCATTCTTATTCTTCTGGTTATTTCAGTTTCATGATCCGGATCCGCAGTCACTACCTGCCCTAAGTAGATGTATTCCCTTACCACTTCCAGTGCCTCACTACCTATCGTAAACTGCTGCTCTCTTCCGAGACTGTTAAACATTACTTTAGTTTTCTGCAGATTAATTTTTAGACCAACCCTTCTACTTTGCCTGTAAAGGTCAGTGAGCCTGCATTGCAATTGGTCCCCTGAGTTACTAAGCAAGGCAATATCATCAGCGAATCGCAAGTTACTAAGGTATTCTCGATTAACTCTTATCCCCTATTTTTCCCAATCCAGGTCAGCATACCTCGTGCAAACGCGCTGTGAATAGCATTGGAGAGATCGTATCTCCCTGCCTGATGCCCTCCTTTATTGGGATTTTGCTGCTTTCTTTAGGGAGGTTTACGGTGGCTGTGGAGCCGCTACAGATATCTTTCAGTATATTTACATACGGCTCGTCTACACCTTGATTCCGTAATGCCTGAATGACTGCTGAGGTTTCGATTGAATCAAATGCTTTCTCGTAATCAATGAAAGCCTTATATAAGAGTTGGTTATATTCCGCACATTCCTTTATCACCCGATTGATAGTGTGAATATGGTCTATTGTTGAGAAGCCTTTACAAAATCCTCCCTGGTACTTTGGTTGACAAAGTGTAAGGTGTTCTTGATTCCGTTTGCAATTACATTAGTAAGTACTTTGTAGCCAACGGACAGTAAGACGATCAGTCTATAATTTTTCAAGTCTTTGGCGTCTCCTTTTTTATGGATTAAGATTATGTTGGCGTTCTTCCAAGTTTTCAATACGCTCAAGGTCATGAGGCATTGCGCATACAGGGTGGCCAGTTTTTCTGGAAGAATCTGCCCACCATTCTTCAACAAATCTGTTGTTACCTGATCCTCCCCAGCTGCCTTCCTTCTTTGTAAAGCTCCCAAAGCTTTCTTTACTTCTTCCGGCGTTACTTGTGGGATGTCAAACTCCTCTGGACTATTCCCTCTTCCATTATCAAGAATCAAGAAATCAAGACTCCTCAATTTTTTAAATATTAGCTCATGGTACTGAGGCATTGTTAACCTCACAGGGAAACTGAATAATGACCGTAATTCTGAAAAGTTCAGTATTCTGAAGTTTGGAGTACTGAAATACTTTTACCTCGAAGCTGTAAATATTCAGGAAGGGATTTCTGAAAACTTTGTTAATGTGGTGTTCGAAGTAACGAGGTTTAGCTGTACTTCAGTAGGTAATGCTAGGTCACCTTCACCTCATCTGTACAAGAGGGGTCTTTTGGTTTGGCATGAGTCAAAACAGCTTACCTCCATAGGCTTTGGCAGAGCACTGGGAGCATTGGCGAGTTGGAGGAGGAGATGGCTGGTCGCTCCACTACAGTTCCTGTGGAATTTTTACTTTTCCAAACCACGCATATGCGGTGGGGCTTACCATCGGTGGAGAATAGGGTGAGGTCAGCAAAGCTATACTGTCCTCCTGTGGACACCACATGCTGCCTCGCAACCCTGTGAGCTGCATTGGCACAGTTAATGCCTGAAAACTGTATGTGCATTGTGCACGCTTTGGAAAGATTTTTAAACCTCAATACAATGAAGCCGGCAAAATTTGCAATTTGCTTCATTATATTGAAATTTCGTTGTACTGAAACTGGACTTTTTATGCAAATAAGTACAGTCACCGATAGACTTTTCTTGCACGTAAAGGGGGTGCAGAATTATGCGTATTATCGGGCAAACGAGAAAAGTAAATTTTAATGAGAAAACAATTCATTTTGATGAATACTGAAAATGTTTGTGCGGAGACACGAGGACAATGCCAAGAAAAGACAGGGACGAGCTCTAATGACAGGACGAGCAGATTTTGATGAATTTGGGAGTCTGTGACGAATGATACGGTTTCGCGTGACGATGACATCTTCATGTGAGCTGTACAAATTAAGCGAAGCCAGCCACACTTTCACGTGCACATGGCAGACGCTGTGGCCGGTCTATGAACGGCAGAAACGCAGGAAAAGGGTTTTCTTTGAATTTTTGCCACACAGAATGATCTTTTCGAGTGTAGTCAAAGTACAATCCGACACTACTATGTCTATACATTGTGTGTAAGCCGTACTTTATGATTTTTCTGTCTTTTAGCTTGAGAAATTCAATTATTTCAGTAGCTTCCCTGGGCCACGTGGAGGGCCTCGGTATGTGCGGTTCGAGAATCTTTTTGCCGAAACAATGTCCGATGCCGGATTTTCTGTGGCCCGGTGCCCTTAACGCCATTGCATTAAAAGCCGAGCAACCTTGGCCAACTGCCGCTGCTTGGCCGATCGTCGGGAAATGATCGTCAAACGACTATATTGGCCAGCGAAGGTTGGCGAGAGGTCGGTATGACAACGGCCGCCGCCTTTACCGGCGGGCAGTCGGCAGAGGGCGTCTTGCCAACCTCTCTGTCGGACTGACTCCCGACCCGCCAGTTGGTCGCCGGCTCGGTACGATGGCAACGCGTCGGACCAACGCCCGAGGCCGATGAGTAGCATAATTTAATTTTTATATCAATTCCTGTCTCTCGGTCTATACTTATAAAATTCTCACTAGGGAAATTTATTATAGATGAAGGTAATACATTGTTATGCTTACAGAATTTATAGTTTTCGTGACTATATACATACACAGCTGCATTAATATTATAAGGTATAGCGCAATGCGTTCAGAAAGAGCGATATATGTGTGTGGGACCGTTTTCTGAAGCAATATGAAACTCGTCGTACGCGTAAACATGTGAATTAACCTGCCATGTTTCTTTAAGGGAAATTCTCTGGATGCTTGCAAGGATTAATTCTGTAAACATGCGGAATTTCACGTGGGCTGTGGTATATATTATGAATTTTCGCTAATCCTTTTTTACTGTAATTTAAACACTAAACTTCTAGAAATATTTGGGGTTTAACAAAGCAAACGTCACTAAATTAAACTTGTACCTACCGCCCTAAACATGGCCTCCGAGATGCCATCATAGAGCGCCGACGAATCTCTGGGGCGGAGCGCTGAAGCGGTTAGTGCGACCAGACATCGCATCGCTCTGTTAGCTGCCCTCGGCGCGCTGCCACGTTCGCTGCACTGCTAGTTTTCCTCCTACTCCCTCCCACAAGCGTCTCCTCTCCACAAACGTCACCCCTGTCTTCCACCCGGACTCTCCGCCTCCGCGCCAAGAGCTGCAAGACAGAGGCGCTTTCCCCACCCACTGCATTCAGCCACCACTAAAAAGAGACGCGTTTTACGATGCTTGGCATCTTTCTTTCCCTCCCTCTAGCTCCTTTTTGCATCAACTAATAGCGCTTTCACTCGTGTGAACGACAAGTGCACCAGAACATACGTATGATCAGCCTGAAGTTAACTTATGCGAATTATTACAGACTGTGGAGCTAGGAGTCCTTGAATTCCGCTCAGCAGGCAGTACCGAGCGGTGATGCTTTCATTCCCAAACAGAAAAACTAATGCAGGCCTTGCTCCACAGTGAATTTTTTATATTTCATTTATCACGGCAAGGCTATTCGTATCCTCCTCTTTTGGATATTTGACGTAAGGAAAGTGTCAGAAAACTAGTTAAACATCTATTTACTACAGCTGGCGCAGATATATTGTTTACTCAAAATGAATTGGTCAGATGTGAATTCACAATTTAAAATTTTGGAAGAACATGCGCGACGAGGTGATAACACTGAACGCACGCTGAGCATTTGCCAAAAGGCGAACGCGAATTGAACCAAGAATAGAACTACGGTTAGGAAAATGCATATTATGTGGAAACCGCTAGAAACAAAAAACAGTGGCGCAAAAAAAAGAGGACTAGAAACAGAATGAGCCCTGTGTCCTCGTCTTTCACGCCATGATGTTTTTCATGAGCCAAATAGCCCAAGCAAACGTTATGCGACATACTAAGAATTAACTTCCCCTAATAAAAGTGCTGATGTCTTCATTTTGCAGGAAATGACTGGTGAGCGCCAGGTGTTTTCTGTTCCTGCTTTGCTACGGGACTGTGAAACGTAAATGCATCAATAGTATAACTTCGGTGTTGCACCTACAGCAACACAATCTCGAAATCTTCTCAGCCAATCTTTTCTTCCTTTTAGTAGAAATAATTTGGCTGCTACGACGGCGCAATTCATCTGCTACGGCACCGAGTCCCACTACTCATTCTCTAAATTTTTGTTTCTTCTTTCAAGAACTGGTTTGCCAAAGGCTCAAGGATCCCTTTTTACAAGTGCGTCCCAGCAAGACTTCCTCTGTTGCACGCTTCTGCAGCAGCACTTCGCGCTCGCCCAGGTTTTCTCGCATAGTTTCCGCGTGGGCGATTTTCAAATAGCAATGCAAGGTTTTCCCTCATGGTGCTGGCTGCCGATTTCACACTCGGCACGCCGCTTGCCGGTTTTCCAGTTGGGCTGGCAAGCGCTCTGTTAGGCACTCATACATAACAGACAAATGTATCCTCGCAGTAAGCGCGTTTCTCTTCGGTGCAACAAAAAATGCGTTCCTTCATAAATAACACGTATGATTTCGGCTCATATGTATACCTACAGCACACCGACCTCTTAATGGAATAGTGCTTTATGTTCAGATTCATGATTTATCATTCGCTATGTGCCACTGGCTGCACGCAATTCAGTCTAATCCTTCAGACTGAGCATGTGCCATCTTCTTCGGGTGATTCGTGACAGACGGCGCGGCGCTGCTCGAGACTGTGGTCTCCTTTCTTTTCGAACTCGCGCCAGCTCGCGCTGCTGCTTGCGGACGGAATGCTTTCCTCCGGAGCCTGAGGGGACGAAACTTGTTCTGGCCATTTTTTCTTTCTTTTTTCAGCTTCTTCTTGGATCACTGGTAAAGAAAGTTGTGAGTTCGGCGGCAAGCGAACCGCCTGGTTTCCGCGACCCCGAATGTAAAGACGAACACAGCCAACACCCTCTAAAGAACTAGGAGGTGTTTACACAGCCCCCTTCACTCCCCCCCCAACACGTCGCGCGAGAGCAGGCGGGGACCATTCATGCCGTGCAGGCGGCGTCAGCGGGGCTGGGGAGAGGAGCGGGCTCCCTGCCGCCGAAACGCGCCGGCGCGCGTTATACTACTCCTTGCCCCGGAAAACACCCAGTGGAAAGCGCGTGATATATCCTAAAAATTTGAAAAGGTGGTAGCGCAAGAAGACACGGACGGAGACGAGAGGACAAGGACGGGTGCTGAACTTCCAAAAACATTTATTGTTAATGAATCACGAATATATACATGCTGTCCGAGCCCGGTGTAATCATCTGCGCATTCGTAAATATGCCAACTATTTGTCTGACAGCGTGATGGATGCCATGTTGACACATCCCTATGCTTACACAGCTTTTTTTTCCTCTCCTCCATCGATGATGGAAATTAAGTTCAAGTTCACTTCTAGAAATCCGTTCAGATTCTGCGATTTCCCGTATAACACGAGTTTTACTCTTCTTAATAACGAAAGTGTTTACAAGGTCGGGCGAACAGTCCCTGCAAGTCAGACAATGACTTGCCAGAAAACCTTCGAAATCTTTTCCTTCACGCGGATTTTTTACATTGTTTGCGTCCTTCCTTAGCCTATCATTAACACATCTCCCAGTATGGCCAATGTACACTATTCCGCACCTTAAAAGAATTTCATAGACTACCCCTTATGCGCATTCAATAAAAGGCGGCCTGTGCTTTATGCCGCAGTCACGTTACTGGCTTGCTTCCGGGTCGGTCATCCTACAAAGCTTTGACAGCTTATGCGGAGCAGCGAACACTCGTAACGCTGAGCCACCTTTTCCAAATTGTGGGATAGTGTGTGAACGTAAGGTATTACAGCTACATTCTGCCTACGCTGTGCGCGGGCTTCGCACGTTTGTGGCTTTGTGCGCATATTTCTCAGCAGGTTCCCTGCAGTATTCTTAGAAAAAAAAAAAAAAGCCCTCCTCCATTGCACCCTGTGAAAGTGGGTGTACAACGAAACGATTGCCGACGTTAGACGACGTTGCTCAGAAACCAACCACCACTAACACCACAAGCGACGTACGTAACGCGGGCACGCATGTATACGGAAGTGCAGCATACATGGCCCCCGCCAAGCGCAAGAGCCTTATGGAACTAAATGAATGTTTGAGGGTAAATTGTCAGAAAATGCGTAAAATACAACTTAAGCACAAGCTTCAGACATGATAACTTCGGATTGCAAATCGAGTATGCGGGAAAACATAATTCTGTTACGCGGAAACTGAAAGACAAAGCCCTTTTCTATAGCTGCCATTTGAGGTCTGTCTGAGTGGCCACGGCCGGTAGGTGGCGGTACCTCAGATTAGTACCACAGAGAAAGGCGGGAAAAAAAAAAGCGAGCTCGCCATGCAATAGGCTGCATAAACATGCAGGGCGCCAGAAGAAAGGAAAAGCGCTTATAAATTGAGGAGCAGTTAAATAGAGAACAAATAGGGGTGTATGCGGTTATAAAAACGCACCTTAGAGACTTAAAAGATGCACCAGTCATTGAGAATTATGTTTGGGAAGGTTGCAACAGAACTAAATCGAAAGGAAAGGGAGGGGGGCCGGAATGTTCAAATGGGAAAAAGCATATTCAAAGTGTCAAGGGCATCTTTAGTTTTCAGGCACAATGAGTGGAAATAAAACTTGGCTGGGCTTAACGTATTTATGAACGAGAAAACATTGCAGAGAGAAGAACCAAGGCTTAGCGGAATGCCTAAGTGCTGATATTAGGCGTATAGGAAATAATGCCGAAATTACCCTGTTAGGTGACATGAATGCCCACATACAGGATCTAGACGTTTATACCGACAACAACAGGAAGTTATTGCTGGACCTTTGTGAGCAACGTAACCTCGTTATCGTAATTACGGCCCATAAATCTGATGGTCAGATCAGATGGGAAGTTGGAAATAGGCAATCGACTATTGGTTACTGTCTGATGACGGAAGATATTTATGATAAGTTCAGATCAGTTGAGATAAGTTGAGCCATTGGCGAGTAAGACTGTAGTAACACAAGGACTGGCCATAAACGCACCATTTTGAAAATGGGATATGTAGTTGTGAAGGAGAGCACGGAGCGAAGAATGGCCAGTCCAAATTTGAACGCTCAACAAATAACAAATATAGCCGCGGGAGTCGAGAAAGAACACGGCAAATGGCCAAGCAATAAGTGGGAATACAGTGAGCTTCTAAATGTAATGACGAGAGAAATTAGGAAGGAGAAGCAACACGTTTGTTGGAAAACAAAAATGAAGTAAAAAAAGCTGGTGGAACAGCGTGATACCCGAAGCGATCGATGAACGACAGAAAGCATTACGAGAACATAAGCAGGCATAGAAAGTGCAGTTGCCACAGGTTGAAGTAGACAGAAAATTAGAAGTATACCGGGAGAAAAAAAATCTATTGTTATAATACTGGTTCAAGCAAAGTTCAAAGGTGAAAGTGAACGTTGGTTGTCGGAAATACGTGAGAAAAAGAAGGCCGCGCCTAGAATATTTTGAAAACACACAAACTTATTAAGCAGAAAGTCTGGAACAGAACAACATGTCCTAGACTAAGAAAAAAAAAACGGAAGGGGATGCGACATTAAATTACATCCGAAAAATAACGACCGAATCATTCCAAGGCAATGATGAAGTAGTTTTAAAAAAGAAGAGCGTTAACGAGAACCAGAGAAACTTCTAAAGCGCACAGCCATAGGGTTAGGCGAGGTTCCCGTTAGGCTGATTAGCGAACTAGGATCAAAAAGTAAGGAAGCTCTGTGGGAAGCAGTAGAAAAAGGCTTACAAGATAGGCGAATACCAGACAGCCGGAGACAAAGTAGAATGAATTTAATGTATAAAGATAACGGAGAAAAGAATTGAATTCACCCATATAGACCGTTGACCATTATATCGGCAATATACACGTTAGCAATACAGGTAATTAAATTACAAGTGCAAACATGGGCAGAGAATGGTATGGGAGAACTTCAGAACGGGTTCAGAATAGGCGTCTGGATGATAACTTATTTGTTCTTATTCAGTGTATTGAAATATCCAAAGAGAGGAGACTGTTTTATGTGGCTTTTTTAGATATTACCGGAGCGTATGACAACGTAGACCACAAAATCTTGTGGGATATTCTGGAAGGCATAGGCAACGACTTTATATAGCTTTTGACAGAGACCTACCTAGAAAATACAGTTTGCGTTGAATGGGGAGGGATGAGGAGCGAGAAGCAAGTTGATATCAACTAGGGACTGCTGTTTGTGATGTACATGGTAAGTATGAAAAGGCCGCTAGAGGGAAGCAATTTTGGGTTTTATCTCTCATACAAACAGGCGGTTAAAATAGTAGAGCAGTAGCTTCCAGGTTCGTTTTATGCCGACGGCATTGTGTTGCTAGCTAACAAGCGGAGTGTTATGCAACGCCTGGAGAATATATGTGCACATGAAGGTGAGAATTTAACATTTGAAATTTAGCGTTAGGAAATCAGCTTTTATGGTAAACAGTACTCAATGAAAACAGTGAACAGACAGTATCAATACAGGGCCAGGAAATACCTCGAGTAAAAGAACACAAATACCTCAGTATACACTAAAAAAAAAATCCACGCTTAATCTCACGCTAAACTGTGAGCTTTAGCGTGACGCGCATGTAAATGAGGCGCGGACAAAGACAATTGCACACGGTAATAACAGGTGTACAATAATGAACAAGTACAAAGGGAAACAAAACAAGATTATACAATATTTATGCAATACTCCCAAAAAAGAAAACAGAACCTACATGCTAACGTGCATAGCACCCAAAGTACTGTTCGACTCACTGAAGAGGTCAAAATTATTGTTTACATAAGCTATATACATATTCGTATAGAGCTACCAATCCCTCCAAAAAATTACACAGACGCACGCACGCACGCACGTGCACAGCACACACGCTAAAAGGAAACGGCGACGCGCTCACAGGAAGCGCCTGACAAAAAAAAGAAAAAAAAGGAAAAGTGTGGGGAACCGAGGTCGTATGCGCTGTCGCATCTCCCTCTCCCAGAAGGAATGAAGAGGTTCTTGGAAAGCAGGGACGGGCGATTCTCTCTGTCAGCATCAGCTCCCACCAGTGAGGACGGGGCGAGAAAGCGAAGCGGGACTTTCCTTGCTGTCTATTTTTTCTTCGTCACGCTCAACGCCGGCTGCCCGCAGGGGCGCAGGTTGTTGTTGTTAAAAACTTTATTTAAACAGAGGTGTTCGGGCCACGTAGGCCCCTGGGCCCCCGCACGACCGTAGTCCACTCAAGTGTTTATGTTCCGTAGGTCCATAACACTGGCAGCCCGGCTGGTCGCGATGTTTTGCGTTGCCGGGTCCTCAGAGCGGAGCACGGTCTCCCAGTCCTCCCACGATGTCAGGTGCTCCAGGCCCCGCGGGAGAGGGTCCGCCGGGCAAAGCGAGAGGATGTGGATGGCGGATGCGAACGGTTCGGGACAGAGGGCGCAGGCGGGCGTGGGGAAAGAGGGATGGTAATGGGATAGGGTGACAGGGGAGGGGAGTGTGTGGGTCTGGAGTCGCCTCCACAGTGTCGCATGCCTGTTGTCTAGGGATGGGTTAGGTGGGGGGTAGATCTGACGTGCTGCTCTATAAGCCTGCGTCAGATCGCTGAAAGAGTGCATGCGCTCCTTCGTGAATCCGGGATCGGAGGCCACCTGAGCCCGGTTAATAGAACCTCGGGCTAAAAGGCTGGCAGCCTCGTTTCCGGGATTCCCGGAGTGCGCAGGCACCCATATCAGCGCCACATGGCGGGGTGGAGGTGCAACGGGCGAGTCCAGTATGCAAAAAGCAGGAACATGGACTCGGCCTCGTGCAAAATTTAGTATAGCTGTTTTTGAATCTGTTATTATGTACCGGGCTTCCGTATGGGTGATGGCAATGGCAATGGCAGCTTCCTCTGCAGCTTCTGGGGAAGTGTGTGCGGGTAGGGGTAGTGTGATGAGTGGGGAGAGGGAGGAGTCCACCACGGCGGCAACCGCTTGCTCTCCCATGCATGCGGCGTCCACCCATACGGCGTCCGGTTCGGGGCCGTAATAGCGATGGAGCGCCTTAGCTCGAGCTCGGCGGCGCGCCTCGTGGTGTTGTGGATGCATGTTCCTCGGGAGCGGTTTAATAAGCAGCTCCCGGTGGATGTGGCGTGGGGTGGCGAGTTGTGTAGGGTCGTTGGCCGGTATCCGGATCCCGAGGGAGTCCAGGATGTGCCGCCCAGTGAATGTTCGTGTCAGGCGAATGTATTGCGCCATCCGGTGGGCTTCTACAAGTTCCCCGATAGTGTTGTGGAGGCCCAGGCCGAGTAGTCTGTCTGTGGGTGTATTAATGGGTAGTTTTAATGCTACTTTGTACGCCTTGCGTATTAATGCATCTAGGGCATTAGTATCGTGTCGGGATAAGTGTAAATATGGGGTTGTGTAAAGCACACGGCTGAGGACGAAGGCATGGATGAGGCGACATAGGTCGCGCTCCTTCATGCCTCTGTGGTGGGCTGAAACCCGGCGAATGAGGTGCGAGATCGCACCTGCAATCTGCTTGAGTTTCTTCAGGGTGGTGGTGTTTTTACCGTCACTCTGGATATGGAGTCCCAGTACTCGGAGGGTTTCAACCTCCGGCACTGGGCGTCCGTCCAGCTCGATCGTGATGGGGGAGCATGGGGAGCAGCGATTACGAGGTCTGATGAGTAGTAGTTCGGATTTTTCTGGGGAGCAAGAAAGACCGATACTGGCAGCATAATTTTGGGTCAGGGTGGCTGCAGATTGGAGAGTATCCTCTATGCCGCCGTCACTGCCGTGGGTAGTCCACAGCGTGATGTCGTCGGCATAGAGGGTGTGTTTGAGATGGGGTATGATTGCCAATTGTCGGGCCAGGGGGATTAGGGTGATATTAAATAGAAAGGGGGACAGGACGGACCCTTGCGGTGTGCCAACACTCCGTAAAGTAAAAGAGAGGGAGGTGAGTGGGCCAAAGTGTATCTGAGCAGTGCGGTCGGTCAGGAATGCTTGAATGTAGGTGTAGGTACGTGCACCCACATTCAGTGGCGAGAGGGCAGTCATGATCGCATGGTGTTCTACGCGATCAAAGGCTTTGGAGAGGTCCAAAGCCAAGACTGCCTTTGTGTGACCCGGGATAAGGGGGTCGAAAATGTCGTGCGTAAGTTGTAGCATGGCATCCTGCGCGGATAAATGGGGGCGGAAGCCCACCATGCTGTGAGGGTAAAGGTCGTTTTCCGCCATGTGTTGTGTGAGTCTCGATAACACTACATGCTCGAAAAGCTTTCCGAGGCATGAGGTTAGCGAGATCGGGCGAAGGTTTTGGAGTGTAAGTGGTTTGTTGGGTTTGGGTATGAAAATAACCTTCGCATGACGCCAGGACTGGGGGAGGGTGCCCTCCCTCCAACACTGGTTGAAGTAGTCCGTAATCTGTGTGATAGATTGATCATCCAGATTACGAAGCATAGATTTGGTTACCTGGTCGGCGCCAGGTGCGGAGCTGGTACGGAGAGTCAGGAGGGCCGCTCTGACTTCCGTCTCCGTTATGTCCGTGTCGAGTGTGGGGTTGGGCTGCCCTGTGTAGGGAGGTAAGCGAGTCGGTATGCCTGGGGAGGTGTAGGTTTTCTGAAGTGTATCTATGAGGCTGTCAGGGTTGTCCATGTGTGCGTGGACGAGTCTTGTTACATGGTGTTGTGTTGCTGTTTTTGTCTGCGTCGGGTCTATAAGGTGGCGGAGGAGTTGCCAGGCCCGCTTGGTGGACAGGTTCCCAGCAATGCCGTCGCATATCTGGCCCCAGTTGGACCGGCAAAGCTCCTCAGAATGTTGTTGGATTTGGGTTTGCAGCGCGGCCAGCCGCTTTTTAAGTGTCCTGTTTAGCTTATTCCTCTTCCACCGTTCTAGGAGGCTGTGATAGGCCTCCCAGAGGTGGGCCAGTCGGGTGTCTAATGTAGGGGTTTCGGTAGGGGTTTCAATGAGTTTTGTGTTGCATTGGACGTCATCCTGGAGTGATTTCACCCAGGTGTCGATATCGGAAATAGGGGTGTCAGAGCGGGCCGCCCGAGTGGTGCGGAGAGAGTCCCAGTTTATGAGTTTGTGTGTCATGTAAGTGTGACGGGGTTGTTTGTATGGGACAGTGACCTGTATAATGTAATGATCGCTGCCTAGTGTGTATTGTGTTCT
Organism: Dermacentor andersoni; assembly: GCF_023375885.2. NCBI lineage: Eukaryota > Metazoa > Arthropoda > Arachnida > Ixodida > Ixodidae > Dermacentor > Dermacentor andersoni. The sequence continues at coordinate 9,253,720 of NC_092824.1, read as the reverse complement.
GGTCCAGGTGACGCCTCGGAGGGAGTGGGTCAGCACCAGGTCCGGGCTGGTGTCCATGCTGACGCTATTTCCGATCCGAGTGGGCGTCAGGAAGTTGTTGTGTACGGTGAGGTGGAGGTTCTGGAGGAGCAGCCAGAGCCTGCGACCTCGGTGTGTTGTTGTTTTGTATCCCCAGTCTGTATGTTGACTGTTGAAGTCTCCGCCGACTAACAGGGGGTGCTTTCCTGCCAGCCGGTGCACCGATCGAAGTAGGGACTCCAGAGACGCCATCGGGTGTGATGGGAGGTGATAAATGTTGACAATAAATATGGATGGTAACGTGTGTTTATGGTGTATGATTTCAGTGATCACGCAGGGCGTCTCTGAAGTGATATGGTGTACCCTGTGAGTGATGCTACGGTGTATGAGTGTGGACGCCCTGGGCTTGTCTGTGGCGTCCGAATGTACTGAGGTGTAGCTGGGAAGTGTTGCGCAATGTGCAGCGTCTTGGAGTAAAAGTATTTGGGGCTGAGGAGTGAGTGTGGGAAGTAAAAGCTGCAGAGGTGCACGCTTGCCCCGGAAGCCACGGCAATTCCAAGTTAGAATTTGTAGGTAATTATTTCCCCGCGCCGCCATACTGGAGCGTGGGGGGGCGGAGAGGGGGGGTTAGTTGCGTGTCCATTGGAATGTGTTGGACAGGAGGGGTGAATTGTGTAGGCTGAAGGGTGGGTTGCGAGGGTATGGAAGGACGCATTTGTGTGAAGCGGTGTTCTATGTTTTCGAGCATCTTGTTAAGCATAACATCCATGCGGTGCTCTAATTTCTCCGTGAGGGTTTCTACGAGGTGAGTGAGTTTAGCCTCGAGGCGTGTTTCGAGTTCTTGTAGTTTACGATCGAATTTAGCCTCAAGCGCTGCGAGTTTGGCATCTATGTCTGTCAACTGAGGGGGTGGTATTTCCTGTGCGGTTCGCTGTTTTTTCGTGGGAGGTGTGCTGGGAGATTCCTTCTCGGTGGGTGGAGTGGAGTTAGGGAGGCCTGATTGTGTCGGAGGTTGGGTATGGACGAGGGAAGCAAGGCGACTTACCTCTTCCCTGAGGGCCTGGAGCTCCCGTTCCTGTTGCAGCGCTTCGGGAGTCTGGGTGAGCGGGGGGTTATGTCTTCCGGCGACCAGGTCGGCCCATGTGAGATGTCGAGCGTCCGAAGAGCGAGAAGCTGTGCTGCCGGAGCGTCGACGCGGGCTGGGACTGAATCGATGGTGTTGTTGATGTTCTGTCTTCTTTTGAGTGGATCGCGGCTGGCGTGTAGTAGGACTTCTTCGATTTGCTTTGCATCCACTTGTTCCGGTCATGCGTCCTCCACCGCAGAGAATGCATTGTGGAGCGCAGGTTGGGGGGTCCACTCTTTCATGAGTTTCGCCACATCTTGGGCATCGATGGGAGCGGGGCAGGGTACATACATCTGCTCGATGTCCTGGCTTTCTGCAGTTCGCACAGGCGTCGATGTGTCCCCGGTAGACCGTGCATAGGTGGACACCGCCGCCGTAGATGATTTTCCTCGGAACTGGTCCGTAGGCAAAGGTGATAAGGATTGAGCGTGTTTTCCCCATACGTCGGGCATCAATGATGGGGACTTCGGAATTTCGGGCCTGAAGGTCTGTGATGACCTCGCTGGGGGTTTCATACCAAAATGCGTTCGTGATCACTCCGCGCACCGCCCCGGCTGGTGGGGCGATGTAGGCTGTGATAGCGTATTTTCGGTCGCGTAGTGTAATTTCCTTGAGATTGACGAGCTTGAGGGCGGTCTCTTGGCACGTGGTGGCGATGGTGCATGTGTTGTTGGTGGGATGAACTCGGATCTGGATGTCTTGTTGGCCTTGTAGCTGCGCTGCCTGCGTGATTGTGGCGAGTAGCGGGCGCGGTGGGATGTCGAGAAGCGCGAGCCCTCCCTGCGATCGGTAGACAACCTTGTAAGCGTCGGCAGGCAACGGCGCGAGTTGGCGACCTTTGAACGCTGCTGCTCTCGCAGCGCGCAGCTGTTCTTGGCGAGGCTGGAACGCGGGCGGCGATGGCGTCGTGGCGTTTGCGTTCTGTGGCGTCCCCATGCTGGATCCTGGGCATGCGGGAGACGATTTGGAGGCTCCGGTCGTGTTCCGACGGGACGCGTGCATGGACAGGACATGCTTCCAGTCCCGGGGGTTGTATTCGGACGGGTTCAAGTCCTCTGCAGACACTGTGACCTGCATGCTTGCTGCGTTGATTGAGGTAGGCAGTGGAGTTCCACAGCGGGTTCGCTGACCGCTGAACAGGTCTGTGTGCCTGGTGTAGTCGTGCGCACTCGAGATAGCAGCGACCGGCAGTTTTCGCCGTCGCGGCGGCCGAGCGTCTCGCCGGAGCTGGGGAGCCGGAGTCACCAGGGGCGCAGGCGAGTTCCCGCCAAATGGCGCGGGGGCGCAAGCAGTTGCGTGAGTTGCCGCCAAATGCTAGCTCTGGATACCAGCTCGTTCCGCGTCTCTTGGTAGACTAGTTGGTGCATTTCTGTTATCATGGACTGCGCATATAAACGCAAACTACACAAAAGTGACATGGACAAAAACAGCGCAAGGCCCTTTCCATGCAGTGGAGCCGCCGTATCTCGCTGCTCAAATTATGCGTACTCGTAAGTGGCATTTTAATTTCACGTTGTGTAATGCATGACTGTCTTTTTCATGTGAACAAAACTCGCTTTGTATTGCGTAAATGGTTTTGCAACGTATGATAAGCTCCTTGTCTTTTGGGCTTATTTTTTCTGACAGGAAGAAAAAAAAAAGAGGCTTTATATGAGAACGATCAAGCGTTCGAGAGTTGGGACAGGGAAATGTGAGACGTACTTTCATGTATATATTTCTAATATTATTTTTTCGTCTTGTATTTTCCTTAATTTTTCTCTAGGAAACACTGGAACGACACTGCTTAAATTGAAGCACAGTGTGCGAATGACCTGCTACGCTCGGAACTGTCGCCACCATTCGGGAAGAAATCAGGTAAGACGCTTGTCTGGTTGTCATTGCGGACAAGTCATAATTAATTAGAAGTTGCTTTCGTTCCTTCCCACAGATGAAAAAACAAAACTGTATATGCCTATACGATATACGTCTGGTGCATTGCAGGTAAGAATGGATTGTGTGTGGCACATCTCCGCATGTGAACTAGAGTAGATCTAGGAACATCAGACAAGAAGCCGCGTATGTGAAACCCTGCGGATAGCCCATATGTAAGTTGTTCCTCAATTTTTCTGTTGTTGTATTTTCGTAGTTTACGTGTAATACTTTGTCACCGCGGTCTCGACGTTATGTATACCTATACATTTGTCTCGTGGCAGTCTGCGTGCTATTTTCTTTGTGCAACTGTGTTGTATTCATTTATCGCGCTGCCTGGATGTTTTTTTTTTAAATGATATTCTGAGCCAAGCCAGTAAATCTATCCTTCCTGTCCTCATGTTTCCTTGGGCGGCTCTAAAGTGTATCTTAGAGGAATATTTAGCTTCAGATTCCCGCATGGAACAGATGGTGATTGACATGCTGTGTTTTCTTTTTAGAGAAACTATGTATTCATATTTATATTTGGCTGATTTTCATTTTGTCATTCATACAATACCGCAGCAATATGTCGTTCTGTCATAGAACGTTGTTTCTAGATATATTTGTTTTATGTGGTTAAAACATTTAAAACGAGAGCGATCATATTTCTTATCCTGACCATTATCTTTTACAGACCACGATAACCACGTATTTGGATGTCTGGTTTAGCTCTACATGCGCTGGTTCGTGCAGGTGAACTTTTTTTCCAGATACGGAGGAGCGGACACCGGTCATGCCGTGCGCACTCTTCTGCAGGGCATACTTACAAATGAAGCTGCACTGCAGTTCAGCTGGAAAGGGTCGCAGGGGAGGAAGCACGCCTTCGTGAAGCTCCCGGCCATCACGAATCTCATTCTAAGTAAGAAATATGGCATAACAATCAGCTTTCTTGTGCACGTTGCGAACATCGGTACCAACTGCATGCTTCGTTTTTTTTTTTCTTCATTCAAACAAGCTGCTGCCTATTGCATCTTGCTGCGTCCAGTATTAGCACTTTCTTTAATAAAATAATGCCGTAATAAGTGAGTTCTACTTGCGGCGTCCATATTTTGTCACTGCTTTTGAGAAGTTTGTTTTGCTTCACCATATAATATATGCTGTATATGCTGTTTCTGCTTTAACCCACGTATGCAAACTGTTTTCTGCAAAACATAGACCTATCATCATTGCCATCATGTCAGCAAGTATATGTATCATGCCATAAACTTCCCCTCTTGCCTCTCCAGACATTTACCTATTCACCTCCTTGTGCCGCTTGGCGCTCCTGGCTCCGGCGCGTTCTTTGTCTCAGCGTTTCAACTTGGCTGTTTCATGCAGTGCTCACGGGAAGCAACAAGACGGATCGTAGTGTAAATAGCCGCACTACCAGTAGTGCGGCTACCAGCCGCACTACCGACACAGTAGCCACTGTGTATGCGTGTTTTGTTATGGTTCCGTGTTGAGTTCCCCCTATTGCTAACGACATATAAATTATCAACTATCCGGTACTTACACGATTTGTGTCGTCCAGCCACTCTTCCTGACAGCTTCGATACTGATTTGCACGTCCCTAATATTACTTTGTTATCGTTCCTTTATCTGGCTTATGATCTTTTTTATTGTTTCATTTCTTCAAATGGAATGCGACTAACCAACTGAACTATAAAGCGGGGGCAGCTTTCTTATATGTGCCGCTTTATTGCAGCATCTGTGAGGAGCACCTTCCCAGACGCTTCACTGGCTTCAGCGGCTGGAGTCACGAAACGCTGGTTAGTCGGAGCAGCTGACAGGGATGGAGGCCGGAACGAGAGAAGGCGTCGTGACCCCGCTTCAAGCCCACCATGAACTAGCATTTGAAACGTTTGTGAACGTGTGGGTGTACATATCCAAGACAAATACAAGAAATAAATACCTGTATAAGAACATCTTGCCTGGCATTTATGTGGCATGAAAAGTACAAAAAAGCGTTGGCTTTCGTCTGGTACTTCTATGGCGGCCACCACACAAGCGTGATGCATGATGCGCATGCTGTTGTAAGTGCATGATGCAAATGCTACGATTATTCGGGGCGTCAAAAGCAACGTCGGCTTTCAGCACCGGGCCGGTGCAATGCCGACCATTATTATCGTCAGGGCCATGGCTGGCCCGCGTGTGGCATGCGCTCGGCTGCGTTGGCCAAATAGAATGGCCCTACGGCTGGCCGACTGACTACGTACCTAAAGCCTTGGTAGGCCCTCGTATGGGACGCCGTCGGCCAAGTCGGCCACAGTGGTCGGGCCTACATCGATTGCCGACGATCGGCCGACGTTAGGCCAATGTCAATCCCCAAAGCTGGGCCGCCCTCGGTTGCCGAGGTCGGGCCAACCGTTTTGCAGTCGGCCGGAGACGTCGGGCCGACTTTTTGCCACGGTCTTTTTGTTGCTTGAATTTCTTTGTAAAGCTCCCAAAGCTTTCTTTACTTCTTCCGGCGTTACTTGTGGGATGTCAAACTCCTCTGGACTATTCCCTCTTCCATTATCAAGAATCAAGAAATCAAGACTCCTCAATTTTTTAAATATTAGCTCATGGTACTGAGGCATTGTTAACCTCACAGGGAAACTGAATAATGACCGTAATTCTGAAAATTTCAGTATTCTGAAGTTTGGAGTACTGAAATACTTTTACCTCGAAGCTGTAAATATTCAGGAAGGGATTTCTGAAAACTTTGTTAATGTGGTGTTCGAAGTAACGAGGTTTAGCTGTACTTCAGTAGGTAATGCTAGGTCACCTTCACCTCATCTGTACAAGAGGGGTCTTTTGGTTTGGCATGAGTCAAAACAGCTTACCTCCATAGGCTTTGGCAGAGCACTGGGAGCATTGGCGAGTTGGAGGAGGAGATGGCTGGTCGCTCCACTACAGTTCCTGTGGAATTTTTACTTTTCCACACCACGCATATGCGGTGGGGCTTACCATCGGTGGAGAATAGGGTGAGGTCAGCAAAGCTAGCTATACTGTCCTCCTGTGGACACCACATGCTGCCTCGCAACCCTGTGAGCTGCATTGGCACAGTTAATGCCTGAAAACTGTATGTGCATTGTGCACGCTTTGGAAAGATTTTTAAACCGCAATACAATGAAGCCGGCAAAATTTGCAATTTGCTTCATTATATTGAAATTTCGTTGTACTGAAACTACTTTTTATGCAAATAAGTACAGTCACCGATAGACTTTTCTTACACGTAAAGGGGGTGCAGAATTATGCGTATTATCGGGCAAACGAAAAAAGTAAATTTTAATGAGAAAACAATTCATTTTGATGAATACTGAAAATGTTTGTGCGGAGACACGAGGACAATGCCAAGAAAAGACAGGGACGAGCTCTAATGACAGGACGAGCAGATTTTGATGAATTTGGGAGTCTGTGACGAATGATACGGTTTCGCGTGACGATGACATCTTCATGTGAGCTGTACAAATTAAGCGAAGCCAGCCACACTTTCACGTGCACATGGCAGACGCTGTGGCCGGTCTATGAACGGCAGAAACGCAGGAAAAGGGTTTTCTTTGAATTTTTGCCACACAGAATGATCTTTTCGAGTGTAGTCAAAGTACAATCCGACACTACCATGTCTATACATTGTGTGTAAGCCGTACTTTATGATTTTTCTGTCTTTTAGCTTGAGAAATTCAATTAGTTCAGTAGCTTCCCTGGGCCACGTGGAGGGCCTCGGTATGTGCGGTTCGAGAATCTTTTTGCCGAAAAAATGTCCGATGCCGGATTTTCTGTGGCCCGGGGCCCTTAACGCCATTGCATTAAAAGCCGAGATGGAAATACTTCAGTGCCACGAGCCCGTGATTTCAGGATAGTTATGTTATGCTATGTTGTACATGAAGTTACTGGGAGCTAGAAGCCAACGCCAACGCTTAAAGCGCACTGCCTTGAGATGCGTGCAGTCAACTGTGCGAAAGGCCGTTTGCTATGCTCAAGCAGTGTAGGTGGCGCCACGGTCGAGGAGGGAGGGAGGAGGGACAAGGAGGAGTGAAGGCGGAGGAGAAGAGTGTCGTTACTTTACGAAGTTTTAGGGGGCTTTAAAAATTGGCGCAGGCAAGTGCCATCTGTAAGTGTTTCAAGGAAGTAAGCGCGCCGCTACGTGGACTCCTTGAGATCCCCGCGCCGGTGCGTGCAAATGGCGGACGCCGTCGGCAGTCTATGAATTGTAGAAACGCTGGAAAAGGGGTCTGAATTTTCTCGTAACAGAATTACATTTTCTCGTATAGTCACATTATAATCTAAGAGTCTGTCATGTCTGTAGGTTGTGTGTAAGGTGTAGTTTACTATTTTCCCACGTATCTTTGCAAAATTCGATTATTTCAGTAAATTCCTTCCGGCACATGAAGGGCCTGGGTATGTGCGGTTCAAAAATATTTCTGCTATGGGGCCGTACAGAACAGACGCGCTTCCCATGGGCTCCCGCTTCTCGTGCCTCCCAAGCAGGATCACGGCCTGCGAAAAACCTAATTTTGCCAACTGCATAACAGGCAAGATGGGAGGAATCGACGGACACTAGCCACCATCAAGTGAGTGCCCCCTTTACTGATTTCTGCAATGGCTGCACATCCGCCTGGCTAAGCCCGATGCCGAACGTGCCACAGCAACCCCGTGGCGTGTGCTGCCGCCACTCGAGCATATCTGTGGGCAAAGAACGGGCGCCTGCCCATGCAGCAACTAAGAGCTCTCGAGACAAGTGAAGCAGCAGTAGAAGCAATCAAAATACCAAGAGAACAGCTAGCAGGTAGACACAATGCAGATGGACCCTACTAAAGTAAACAATGCAGAAACTGCCTGGAATTATGATGCAAGCAGCGAAAGAACTATTGAACGTGAGAGCATCTGGATTACGAGGGGCAGAAAAGGCAAGAAGCATGCAAAGAATCAAACGACACAAGAAAGCAGCCCAGCCAAGCAACAATTGATTAAAAAGCCACCACCACCGCAACAGCGAAAGCCCCAAATGCCACCTCTACCAGTCGACGACTACAAGGTTGTATTCCGCCCACAAGTAGGCTTCGAGCTTGCAAAGTGGAACAATGTTGCCATCATGCAAGCCATCGGAAGAGCCAGCAGTTTCTCGCAGCCAGATTTTGGCGAAAAAGTGTGTTCAAGTGCAGAGAATCGAGAACCTGATTATTGCAAGCACGGCCAACTGGGAAGATGCGAAGAAATAGAGCCGACTCCCAGAAACCCTGTGCCGTGATCGCCACATCCTCCAACTAACCATGGCTCACACTCCCAAGTCCGCTAGGGTAGGAACGGCCCAGGTAACGGAGTGGAAGCCATTTAGAGACGTGCCAAATGTCGAGACCGCCATCGAGAACATAGATGACCGGCTGAGCAAAGTCCTCAACACGGCAGATCATCACACCAAAACAATACAGCTGAATGAAATAGTGCCATCCATCGACACGCGGCTTCTCCACCTCTGGGAAGCCAGAAGAGCTCTCCTCAAAAGATGGAAGAGACAGAAGCTAAACAAGAAATTAAAGAAGCAAATTTCCCCACCTCACCGAGCAAGCACAGGCATACGTAGAGACATTAGGAAGACAGAACAGGCACGCATTTTGCGACAAACTCCAGGGAACCCTGAGCACAAAGGCGACGAGGCATCTCCTGCGCCCTTCTCGACGGCGGCCCTACAAAGACTCAGCAGAGACAGCACCTCTGTAGCCTCGAGCACAACCATGCTGGATTGGAAGAGAACCTCCTCCGAGAAATTCAGAAGCTCTGCGGCGACCCACCCATTAATATGACGGCACATGACAGTCTACGGTGGGAAACCAAACCCCGAACTTGACCAACCCTTTACACATGTTGAACTCTCTGCAGCACTATCGACGCTCACCAGAAACACCAGAACGGGCAAAGATCGGATCATCAACAAGCATCTCCGGAACCTTTCACAGCAGGCTACCGCAACCCTGCTCCAGTACTTCAATGCATGCTGGGAGAAAGGAGAGCTACTGGCTGCATGGAATAAACAGCTCAGCTTTGAGAATTTCCAAATTTCGCTTACCTTCTGCGTAGGGAAACTCTTCAAGCATATGATACACAACCGGCTAAACTCATACCTCGAAGACAATGGATATTTTCGAAACAGTATGTTCGGTTTCAGACAGAACCTGTTAACGCAAGATGTATTCCTTCTACTCATGTAAGACCTCACCGACCACCTGAGCACCAGAAGCAAATCATCGATTTTAGCCATCGACATAAAGGGAGCTTTTGACAATGTCAGTCATGAAGCTATCCTCTGCAACCTCGAAGACCTGGGCTGTGAATCTCGGACATATGACTACGTCAGGAATTTCATCACGGGCCACATGGCCACAGTTGGAATATACACCCTGCGCAGCGACAGCTTCCGACTACCGAGCAAAGGCACCCCGCAGGGTTCGGTCATATCGCCATTGCTCTTAACGTCGCCATAATCAAGCTACCCAGCCTCCTCGACACAATACCAGACCTAGGACATGCTTTTTTATGCAGATGATATCACATTATGGATAAGGGCCTCAAACACCGGAATGCAAGAAACATGCCTACAGGAAGCACTAGATACGATCGAGAGCTACTTGCACAAATGTGGCCTCTGCTGTGCTTCCGAGAAGTCGGAACACGTCGTTCTTAAGAATGAGAGGCAGACCACCCGGCTATGATGAACCCAATCCCAACGTCACCCTCAATGGAATGCCTATTCCAAAAGTGGAAACACTACGAGTTTTAGGGCTGCACATCGACAAAGACGAGTCCGGGGTGGCCACCCTCCCGCGCCTACAGCGAACGCTATCCCAGCTCACGCATCTCATTAGGAGAGTTGCAAGCCATAGAAGCGGACTTAAAGAATGCGACACGCTACGCACGATGCAAGCACTCCTCACCAGTTGAATAACATATGGCATGCCCTACCTCGCACTGAAGAATGCAGAGGTAGAAAAAATTAACATTGAAATACGCAAAGCCATCAAAATCACCCTGGGCCTACCATCTACGACTTAGACTACAAGACTTCTCAAGATGGATGTACACAACAAATGGCAAGAACAAGCTGAAGCTCATAAAGCCAGTCAGTTGGAACGACTGAAGCTCACGCCCACCAGAAGATCAGTGCTGCAACGGCTGAGCTATGGTGAAACCTTTATAGCCACCACGGACCGAAAAGAAAGAATTCCTCCAAACAACTGCGAATCCCTGTGCATAGCACCAATTCCATGGAACATGCACCCAACGCACCACAAGGAAAGAAAACAAGCCCGAGCGGATACCATACGGCGAAGACACAAAGATCCGGATGCCAGATACACCAACGCAGCCAAATACCTGCAAAGAAACGCTTACACCCTGAGCGTCATAGATTCTCAGGGCAGAGAGCTAGCGCCTGCCACAGTCCGTGCACAGAACCCTGAAATTGCAGAAGAGACAGCGATTGCCCTAGAAACTACCACGTGCATGGACGCAGCTGTTGTCTTTTCCGATTCTGAAGTAGCTCTCAGGAACTACGACAAGGGTTGTGTGTCGACAGAAGCACTGAAGATATTGAAGCACCTCAGCACTCTGGTCGCTTCACCTGCATAACGTGGCTTCTTGGACACGAGGGGCTAGAGGGGAACGAAGCGGCACATGCCACGGCCCGAGGCCACACCTGCCGAGCCAACCCTTCCTACTCTCGAGATGCTCGGTCTGTGTGAGTGGGGGCAGATACCGTACCCGTCACCTACTCAGCGATCCTTCAACATCACAGGCTGGAACGCAGGGTGTACCCACCACCTCACCCAAAGCTCACCAAAGAGGAAAGTACCACACTCCGAAGACAACAGAGTAACACTTACACCCACTGAATGCTCATGCACAGACTGTACCCAACGCTACAAGGATACCCCTGCCCAATCTGCGGCATACCGGACACCTTGGCGCACCTGATCCTGAATGTCCATGGCATCTAGATACAGACGCATCGCCTTACTGAAAGAATATAACGTCAGACAAAAAAGCGAAGACCTCATTGAAACGTGGGAGACCAAGCTAGTCTCCGAGGGCCTGGAACAACAATGTCGCCTCGTCGCCAGGGCCAAGGAGGCAGCGAAGGCCAGAGGGTTCCTGGAATGAAGAGACCTCCCACCTAGAGTACAACCAGGGCTCACCCCAGAATACTGTTTCAAAAATAAATGTTTATTCCTCCTCTTCCTGATGGGAAGTCCAACATGGACACCGGATTTTGTGCGACACAGGCCTCTTAACGCTATGGGTTAAAACTGCACCGAGCGGCTGACAGGGCGCACGTCCCGGGCACGACCGCTGAGAAGTTGCGGTGACAGGAGACCGTGTGCAAGAGCAAAATTAATGTAATTTAAGCCTGCAAACAGTGTATGAGCACAGGCATGCCTATTATGAGCAGCTTCTTTTGCACAAAATGGCTTTGGATGCAAAAACCTCATGCTATACTACGCACCGGCAGTGCGCTCCGTAGGGACAGCCTCCTCAGCAAAAAATAAAGGAGGCTATGGTAGGGAGCAAGACATGTCATGGCGGACGTAATAGTAGACGACGCGGTTGACCCTGCACCTGTATGCAGAGTCGACGAGGGAGAGACCATTCAGGCATGCCCTCGTCGTTCCTGCTGTACCTAAAGGGCTTTAGGCTTTAGTACGATCTGGATAGCGCAGCATCGCGGCAACTCACAGAACTAAGGTCCACCAAGCGAGCTATTGCACTGGCATTAAAAAAATAGCGGGGGCGATTTTCTTACCATGTGTCCCGAATCGTCGTATGCGGCAAGTCAAACTCCAACGCGTCGTATGAGGGATTGTACTTAAAATCACAACATGTATCTCGTGCTCAATTCACATGTGACACCAGCACAGAATAAAGAACCAGTCAGAATGGATGGATGGATGGATGGATGTTATGAGCGTCCCCTTTGGAACGGGGCAGTGGGTTGCTCCACCAAGCTCTTGCTACTATGCTGCCTAATATACTACCTAGGTTAACCAATGAAAAAACAAAAATAAATACACTATGAACTACCACGTCCAAATTTTCTGATCCCCTATTGCGAACTGTGCTTACGTACGTCTCCGTCTTTTGTTGTTTCCCTACTTTTCTTCCACCAATCCTCCAATCGCATCTTACTAATGTCTGTTGCGGACCTGTTTGCTTTACCACTGCTCCCGCTGAACCCAAGGGCTTCAAGGAGGCCAGTGGTGCCTAAATCGATTGCTGGGTACACGTCTTCATATTCTAATAAAATATGCTCCGTCGTTTCCCTAGCTTCACCGCAGCAAGCACATGCTTCTTCTTCCTTCTTATATCTCGCTTCATAGGTGCGTGTTCTAAGGCATCCCGATCTTGCTTCGAAAAGTAATGAGCTTCCCTTTGAGTTATCATAAATGGTTTCTTTCCTAATTTCGTTTTTTCCTCTCAAGTAGTTACTCATGGCAGGTTTCTTTTCCATTGCCGCCACCCACGACATTAATTCAGCCTCTCTGACTTTCCGCTTGACCTCCTTTGTTGCTGTCTTGCCCACCCCACAGGCCGCATACTTGCTGGTAAGCTTCCTAGTTCTTTTCTTCCACTGTGAATCAATGTTCTGCCTGTACAGATACCTGAACACTCTCCCAGCCCATTCACTTTCCTCCATATTCCTCAGCCGTTCTTCATACTCAATTTTACTGCGAGCTTCCCTCACTTCAAAATTAGTCCAGCCCATACCCCCCTGCACAGCTTCATTTGCAGTCTTCCCGTGAGCGCCCAATGCGAGGCGACCCACTGACCTTTGTTTCCCGTCGAGTCCTGATTGTACCCCTGATTTAAAGCAAACAACTGCATTTCCAAAAGTAAGTCCTGGAACCATTACCCCTTTCCACATACCTCAGGGGACCTCGTACCTATTGTATCCCCATAGCGCTTTGTGCTTCATTATGGCTGCATTTCTCTTCCCCTTGACTGTTGTGGTTTTCTCCTGTTTCCATATATCCATTGCCTTCGTTTATCCATATACCAAGGTATTTATATTGTGTTACCTGAGGTATTTCTTGGCCCTGTATCTCCACTGTCTGTTCACTGTTTTCATTCAATAACATAACAACCGATTTTCTAACACTAAATTTCAAACCTAAATTGTTGCCTTCCTGTCCACAGATATTAACCAGACGTTGCAAATTGCTTTGCTTGTTAGCGAGCAACACAATGTCGTCCGCATAAAATAAACCTGGGAGTTGCTGCTCTATTACTGTACCTGCCTGTTTGTATGAGAGATTAAACCTGTTATTACTTCCTTCTAACGCCTTCTCCATCCTCACCACGTACATCATAAACAGCAGTGGGGATAAAGGGCACCCCTGCCTCAGTCCCTTGTTGATATGAACTTTCTCCGCGCTCCTCATCCCTTCCCATTCAACGCAAACGGTATTTTCTGGGTAAACCTCTCTCAAAAGCTGTAGACAATCGTTACCTAAGCCTTCCCCTTCCAGAATATCCCACAAAATGTTGCGGTCTACCTTGTCGTAGGCTCCTGTAATGTCCAAAAAGGCCACATACAACGGTCTGCTTTCTGCTTTTGATATTTCAATACACTGAGTAAGAACAAACAAGTTATCATCCAAACGCCTACCTATGCTAAAGCCATTCTGAAGCTCTCCCAAAATGCCATTATTCTCTGCCCACGCTTGAAGCTTTAATTTGATTGCCTGCATTGCTAGCCTGTATATTACCAATGTAATGGTCAACGGTCTATACGAGTGAATTCTATCTTTCTCCCCCTTACCTTTACAAATTAAATTCATTCTACTTTGTTGCCAACTGTCTGGTATTCGTCTATCTTTTAAAATTTTTTCCACTGCTTTCACCAGAGCTTCCTTACTTTTTGGTCCTAGTTCATTTATCAGCCTAACGGGAACCTCGTCTAGCCCTGTGGCTGTGCGCTTAGGAATTTTCTCTTCCGCTTTCTTCCAGTCTAAATTTGTCAGCACCAGCTCCTTTTCCACTCGGGTCTCTTTCATGCTCATTTCTTTCTTAAAATACAACCTCGTCCTTGCCTTGGAAAGATTCGGCTGTTACTTTATGGATGTAATTTATTGCCGCTTCTCCTTCCAGTCTGTTTTCATCTTCATCTAGGATATGTTGTATTGTTGTTGACTTCCTGCCTAATAATTTTATGTCATTCCAAAATATTCTAGGTGCGGCCTTCTTTCTCACGTATTTCTGACAACCAACGTTCACCTTCACCTTTTTAATTTTGCTTGCACCAGTATTTGAACCATAGACTTTTTCTCCCGGTATATTTCCCATTTACTGGTTACTTCATCCTGTGGCAACTGCGCCTTCTTTGGCTGCCTGTGCTCTCGAGATGCTTTCTGTCGTTCGCCGATTGCTTCTCGTATCTCCCTGTTCCACCAGCTTTTCGGTTTCTTTCTTCCTTTCTAACAAACATGTTTATCTTTCCGTTTTTCTGTCGTTGTTATACTTAGAAGCTCACCATATTCCCACTCTTTACTTGGCCATTTGCCAAGTTCTTTCTCAACTCTAGTGACTATATTTGCTATTTGTCCAGCGTTCAAATTTGGACTCGCCATTTTGTGCTCCTTGCTCTCTTTCCCAACTACATATCCCATTTTCAAGATGATGCGTTTATGATCACTCCCTATGCTGCTACCATTTCTCTCAACTTATGAATTCCTTCTGTCATCGGACAGTAAACAATGGTCGATTGCCTGTTTCCCACTTCCCACGTGATGTGCCCTTCACACTTAGGCCCTGTATTCATGATAACGAGGTTATGTTGCTCACAAAGGTCCAGCATTGACTTTCCTCTGTCGTCGGTATAGCCACCTAAATCCTGTATGTGGGCATTCATGTCATTTAATAGGATAATTTCAGCACCATTCCCGACATTCTTAATATCAGCGCTTGTGCATTCCACTAACTCTTTATTCTTCTCCGTGCAATTATTTCCGGTCCACAAATACGTAACGCCCAGCCAAGTTTTTTTCCCACTCATTGTACCTGATAACCAAAGATGCTCTTGGCATTTTGAATTTACTCTTTTCCATTTGGCTTCCTGATGGATGAGCATTCCAACTCCCCCTCCCTTTCTTTCCGACTTAGTTCGGTGGCACCCTTCCCAAACATAACTATCAATCACTGGCGGCTCTTCCGAGTCTTAAGGTGCGTTTCTGTAACCGCATACACCCCTATTTGTTCTCTAACTGCTCCTCAATCTCTGGCCACTTTTCCTTTCTTCTGCTGCCCTGCATGTTTATGTAGCCTACTGCATGGCAAGCTCTCTTTCTTGCTTTCCTCCTTTTTTTGTTATTGACAGCGATGCTATACTGAGGTTCCCTTAGGGGACCTTCTTTACTACCTAGTCCGGCCTCCTAAGCGCCTGTGGGCCCCTAAAGAAGCAACAGCACGACCACCAAGTCGCCAGCCCACTTCTCGTGCAAGCCTGTAATTGAAGTGGATCCCGTCTCATTGAAAACCACCACATCTTCTCAATTCCCTGTTTACTTCGACAGCCTCGAAGCCTTTCTCTCGGCTGGTTTTCCCTATCGCCTCATTGCAGCCACTCTGGCTCTTTGTACATGACTGTCACGTACAGGTACCTCTGGCACCGTGTACACCACGATCTGCACCTGAGGGGTCAGCTCGCGAAGGTCGTCCACCTCCTTCACCAAGCGCTGGGCTAGTTCTGTCCCTTTCCTGTTTAGGATGTCATTTAGCCCACGTGCTACTATGACAAGGTTGCGCATGTGGGCATTTTCCGCGAGCTTTGCTTTTGCTCACTCCATGACAGAACCCAGCATCCGCATCGGAAATGTCCCTACTGCCACTTTTTTATCGCCTTTTCTCCTCTCCACAATTGCTTCTGAGCACCTATCCAGGTTTGAGTCGTCGGTGATAATCACCATTTCTCTCTCTCCTACCTCTCCCTGCTTCCCTTCGTCCTTTTCCACGTGAACCAGACTTGACAAGGGGCATTGACCCATGCGCTCCTCCTTTTTCCGTGTGGTGGCCCCACGGTAGGTATCACTTTTCAGATAACCCCTCACCACGTTGCACGCATTTCAAATACTTTGCTGGCACTCCCTCTCCTGTCATGTCAGGGGATTGTGTTCTATTGTCAGGACCATTCTAGTTCACAATAGCGGCCCTGTACAGCTTTTCCTCGGCTGCTTCGTTTTCCCACTACCTTCCGTGCATCACGTTCCCTATTTAGCTCATTTTTGAGCTCTTCAACGTGTTTGACAAGCTCTTCCTGGAAAGCCTCCATTTTCTTCAGCCTAGCATCGACATCACAGTGTGTGCTGGTTGACTCGGTTCCCTCTCCATTCTCATCCATCCCCTCATCTGCCTTGAGGGACCCCCCGCGGACTGTCTGCTTTATTATATCTATCAAGCGCGCAGCAGAGGCTCGAGCTCGGGAACTGATCGGTGCATCCTAGGACCGGCGGTCGCTACGAACCCCAATAAATCTCCTTTATATGTGGTGGAACCGTGTGGGGTAACGTTCCATTCTACCATCCTGGAACTCCGTTCTCGAACGCTACCCTCCGCCATGCCAGACGCCGACCAGCAGACTTTTCCATCTCCACCTGCCCCTTGGGCTGGCACCGTTCGCCAGCGGGAGCCTCCTATCTTCAGTGGAACCGACGACAACGACGTTGAAGAGTGGCTGTCGTCCTACGAACGGGTGAGCGTTCACAACAAATGGAATGACTCGGACAAACTGGCTTATGTATCATTCTACCTCGCGGGCGTGGCCAGTCTCTGGTTCAGAAATCATGAGAAGGATATCCGAACGTGGTCGGCATTCAAGACGTCGATTACAGAAATATTTGACCGACCCGTCATCAGGAAACTCCGAGCCAAGCAGCGTTTGCGTACACGTGCACAGGACACGGGTGAGACATTCACCAGCTATATAGATGACGCGCTGGATTTGTGCAGGCGCGTGAACGCTGCCATGAGGGAAGCAAAAAAGATCAAGCACGTCATGAAGGGAATCGATGATGACGCGTTCCAGATGCTTCTGGCCAAGGACCCGCGCACTGTTGGCGACGTCATCAGCTTGTGCCAGAGCTATGATGAATTACGTAAGCAGCGAGCTCTGACAAGGCGACATCCCACACCATATGCGGCGTCACTCTGCAGCCTGACCACCGGCCCAGAATAAGCCTCCCTGATAACACAAATCAAGGACTTCGTCGCGAAGAAGTCGCACGGCAGCTGTCTCTGGTGTCCGTCACTCAGGAGTCTGCCAGCACTTTACCGTCTCATCTCCGTAACGTAATCCATGAAGAGGTCGCAGAAGCGCTGCCGGCTGTTCACCAGCAGGATGTCGTGACTACACCAGTCACTTATGCTACAGTTGCCGCAAATCGCCCCTCGCACTGTGCCCGTGCATCGCTTCCAGCAGCCTGTGCACCGCCCTCCCCCTCCCAACCCCTGGACCACCACTGCCATCGCTAACCCATGGCGTACGCCGGACAATCGCCCTATATGCTTCACATGTAGATGTCCCGGTCATGTCGCAAGGTACTGCCGCCGCCGATCGCAGGCGTTTGATGACGATCGCCGAACGCCCTATGTGCTGCCTGATTCAAATGCGCCTTACGGGCCCTTCGACCCATCACCAGCTCACTCCCAGACTGTTCGCCGTCCTCCTTCGAACGCCTCCGATCACCCTCTCCACGTTGCCGATCGCTTTCCGCTATGTGTCGACGACCCGTCTCTAACGAAGAGGGAAACTAGACGACGCAGTTCCTGAGGCAAGAACTGCGCAAGTGTCGACATGCCGAAGTCCTCCTCCTTTACCTGCCAATGTCATTGATGTGTTTATCGAAAATGTCACCACAGTCGCCCTCGTCGATACCGATGCCGCTATTTCAGTTATGGATGCCAGGTTTTGCCGTTTGCTTCGTAAAGTGACGACGTCTCTGTCTGGATTGTCGCTACGAACGGCGAGTGCCCAACCCATTTGCCCTACCGCTGCTTGTACTGCCCGTGTGACCATACAGGCCGTTTTGTACACGATTGAATTCATAGTTCTTTCATCGTGCTCCCATGCCGTTATTCTAGGATGGGATTTTCTCTCACGCCACAATGCCATCATCAATTGCGCTCGGGCTGAGATTGAACTTTTCCACCTTGGTGACTTGGCCTCCGTCGATGCTCATCCTGCCGCTAAAATTCTCGTGAAAGAAGACACCTGTATTCACCCGTGCTCTTCAGCATTCGTACCAGTCTTCTGTAGTACCATATCCGACAGGACGGTCTTCTTCATGCCCTCTCATCACTTTGTTACCAGAAAAGCGCTTCCTTTGCTCTTTGCAGCTCTTGACCTTGTCGCCGGTGTCAGCACGATGCCCATTTACAATCATCTTTCGTCGCCGCTATCACTGCTCCGCCGCGAATGCCTAGGTTACGTCGAGTCGGTCGATTCAACACGAATTGTCTCCGTCCTCAACGAAGTGCCTTCTACTGCCGTCCATGAACTGAGTGCCCTCTCAGTGCCCGACTCAACATGGACTGGTGTGTTCAGCCCATTCATCGCTGAAGATCTGACGCACTCGCAGCGATCTCAACTTCCCGCAGTCCTTCGGCACTTCCGCCATTCTTTCGACGTTGCGCAAACATCTCTTGGCCGTGCATCGACGGTCGAACATTACATCGACACTGGCTCTCACTCACCACTGCGACAAAGACCATATCGCGTGCCTGCTACGGAACGTCGTGTCATTGCAGACCAGGTCGATGACATGCTCCGTCGAGGCGTCATTCAACCTTCCCAAAGCCCAAGGGCCTCTCCCGTGGTCCTCGTAAAAAAAAAAAGACGGTTCCATCCGCTTCTGTGTTGATTTTCGACGGTCGAACAAGATCACGCTGAAGGACGTCTACCCATTACCACGCATCGATGATGCTCTGGACTGTTTGCAGGGAGCCGAGTTCTTTTCTTCGCTGGATTTGCGGTCAGGCTATTGGCAGGTTCCGATGGCAGAGGCCGATCGCCCGAAAACTGCCTTTGTTACACCAGACGGCTTGTACGAATTCACCGTCATGCCTTTCGGACTTTGCAACGCACCTGCTACATTCGAAAGAATGATGGCTAATGTTCTGCGTGGCCTCAAATAGAAAATCTGTCTTTGCTATCTTGACGACATTGTGGTGTTCGCCCCTGATTTTGCAACGCACCTGCTCCGCCTCCATCCAGCACGTACTCACTTGCTTGACCAACGCCGGGTTGCAACTTCACCTGAAGAAGTGTCGATTTGCTGTTCATCAGCTCACGATGTTAGGCCATGTCGTGTCAAAGAAGGGCATTCGCCCGGATCCCGAGAAACTACGTGCTGTTACTGCGTTCCCAAAACCTACCACTATGAAAGAGCTACGCAGTTTTATCGATCTCTGCTCTTACTTCTGGCGATTTGTTCGAAATTTTGCGTCAATTATATCGCCTCTCACGCAGCTCCTTGGCGGCGCTAGAGATCTCTCATCATGGTTGCCAGCGTGTGACGACGCCTTCAAAACCTTGCGCCATCTTCTCACAACGCCACCCATTCTTCGCCATTTTGACCCTCAAGCGCCAACCGAAATCCATACCTATGCAAGCGGTGTAGGCCTTGGCGCTGTGTTGGCATAGCGTCAACCTGGCCACACAGAATACGTTGTTGGGTGCTTGGCAAGTTTCGCCCATATTTATACAGCCGATCGTTTGACGTAGTGACCGTACACCACGCACTATGTTGGCTGTCGACGCTAAAAGATCCATCGGGCCGCCTTGTCTGCTGGGCATTGCGAATCCAAGAATATGACATCCGCGTGATTTACTGTTCCGGGCGAAAGCACTCTGATGCTGACGCGCTATCCCGATCGCCACTTCCCCCGAAGGCCAGTGACGACTCCGCTTGCGAGTGTACATTATCCTCTCTGGACGTTGACACTATCGCTGCTGCACAGCGTAATAATCCCTGGACTGCATCTCTGCTAGACCTTCTCTCGGATGTGTTGAAAGTTCCGGTGTCACATACGCTTTGGCGCCAAGTTCCTCATTTTGCGATTCGCGACCAGCTACTATATCGACGCAACTATGCCCCAGAGGGACGCACCTGGTTACTCGTCATTCCGAGAATCTTGCGATCAGAGCTCTGCTCCTCGTTCCACATCGACCCTCAGTGTGGCCACGCGGGAGTCTTCAAGACCTGCGAAAGACTTCGACACCGCTATTACTGGCGCGGAATGTACAATTTCGTTCGAAAATTTGTCCGCTCTTGTCATGAGTGCCAACGCCGCAAAGCGCCACCGCACAACTCCGCCGGTGAACTCCAGCCTTTACAATGCCCACCCCGACCCTTCGATTGCGTGGGCATAGATCTCTACGGGCCACTTCCGTTGACTCCTACCGGCAACAGGTGGATAATCGTTGCGGTAGACCACTTAACCCGTTATTCGTAGACTGCTGCTCTACCAAATGCTACAGCGCAGGAGGTCGCCAATTTCCTACTTCTTCGTTTTCTCCTTCGTCACGGAGGTCCACGTGAACTTTTAAGCAAACGAGGCCGCGCCTTCTTATCTAAAGTCATCGAACAACTGCTGGCTCAATGCGCTATTGTTCATCGTAAATGCACTGCTTATCACCCACAGACTAACGGTACCACGGAACGCTTTAATCGAACTCTTGGTGACATGCTCGCCATGTATGTCTCACCTGATCACTCTAATTGGGACCTAGTTCTTCCGTTTGTCACCTACGCCTACAACACCGCGACTCAGGCCATTACCGGATTCTCACCCTTTTACCTTCTTTACAGCTGTCATCCTTCGCACACAATTGACACCATTCTGCCCTACTGGCCGGACCCATCTGAATGCCTGCCGATCTCTGAAGCCGCCAGACACGCCGAGGAATGACGCCAGCTGGCCCGCTGATTCACCTTGGACGACCAGAACCGTCAAAAAGCCGTTCACGATGCCCAGAACTCGACTGCCACTTTTCTTGCGGGCGCACTCATTTGGTTGTTAGTGCCACACCGTACGCCTGGGCTCGCTTCAAAACTCCTTCCAAAGTACGACGGGCCATACTGCGTTCTCGAGAGAACATCACCCGTCAATTACCCGGTTGAGCCGCTAACGCCGCCGTCCGACATGCAACGTCGTAACCGCAAAGTCGTTCACGTTCAGCGTCTCAAGTCGTATCACCATTCTACCGTCCTTCCAGAAAAAGTCGCCAGGATGGCTCCTTTATTTCCGCGGGGCCATTGCAAGGAAAATGACGAACATGTGCACAGTCAGCAGCATCGGCAGCATCAAGCGCGCAGCAGAGGCTCGAGCTCGAAAACTGATCGGTGCATTAGGACCGGTGGTCGCTACGAACCCCAATAAATCTCCTTTATGCCTTAAAATGTCGCAAAGCAATTCTCACCAATGTTTCAAAAGCAATCAGTGCCGCAGACTTAAGGCACGACACGTTTTTGCACGTGTTCAACCACGCGGCCACGCTCTCACTTTCCTACTAACACACACACAGTAAAACCACTACTAGCTATTTGTCTTGCCACTACCAAGCTACTATTTAAAGGCTATAAAGACTCAAAGTCCCACCCGGTTGCACGTCCTCAAGCACGTAGAGCGAAAGGGCACTCTGACTATCCTGTAAAACCAAATGTACATGAATCACACCTGCACACACGACAAAAAGACAAAAAAACTACCCGATTATTATTTAAAGGCTAAAAAAATCAGCAAATCAAAAATAGAAGCAAGCTCAAAGCATGCACAAAAATGCGTGCAAAAAGCAGCACAGAAAAGGGTACGTCAACTGTAGGACCTGTGTTATTTACCGAATTCCATTGGCCTGTGGAAAGAGTTATATCAAACAAACCGGCAGATGCATTACAGGCTTAGAGAGCACTCGAATAAATTTAACCAGCCTTCGCTGGATGGCTTCCTTGCAATTCATTGTCATAAGTGCAGATGCGTTCCGCGATTTGAAGATACAGTTATTACCAGGAGAAGCAAATGCGAATTAACTCGTCTCATCATTGAAAGTGCTCGCATTGAAAAGTTTGGCAATGCTTGTGTTAGCCAATCATCCATGTCACTATCAAAGGAGTTGGAATTCTTGAATAGCTGTTGCTTAGTCTGCAAGTGAGTTGAACTATCATTTTCTCTGTTACCTTGTCAGTAGACACGTGCTTAAAAAAAATTAAAAAAAAGCTACAAAAATGTGAGGGTATAAAAGTGGCGTCTGTCCCAGAAATAAATTGTATAAAGTTACTGCCAGTGTGTGCCTGTTTTCTCTTCAACGTCCTTGCGCTTTTTGCACTACAAGAAAAACTGCACCAACAAGCCCAAACATCTAGGCTGACGACCTTCCTTGCAGTTGTTATAGCAGCTCCATTCTTGAACGCGGACAGCCACAGCGTGTTACCAACATGCAATCTGAGCACACAGGAAGCAGAGTTAAAAAGTTAAACGAGTCAACACAATCAGAAGCGAGACGGAGGAAGGTGGTGGGGAGGAGAACTGGCCTCCCCGCCATTGCTACTTGCACAGGTCACTTCATAAAAGAATAAGAATAAATCACTTCACAGTCAAAGATGTATTGTATGTTCATTGTCTGTGTCCTTCAATAATCAACATAGATGTGTCGACTGAGGTAAAACACACCATAGCTTCACTGCCCGTCCTTCTTGACAGAGTGGAAGCACCGATGAATTTTTTGAACGCTGTTCCAGTGCAACAAAATTTTTCAGGGGCAAAAGTGTCGATTTAGCGTACTAACAATTCATATGCAGCTGCGATGAATCTCCGACACAGTCTCCATGAAGTGGCACATTGAATGCCTACCAGTTAGTGTGTAAACCATGATCACTTTTGGTCGTGTAAAAGCTAACTGTGCCACCTTGGTTTGCGGTGTGGCTGATGACATGCTGTCAAAAGATCTTCTGCCCTTTTGGAAAGTGCAGGGACTGGTCTACCAATGAATACAGCCTCGGCGCAGGGATGCCTACACGGAAAGCATCAGAAATGCACAGAGGCATGTGGCAGCCTCTGAAGCACGCATCTGTGCAACCTATCACCACCAACCCTATTGTGATAAGAGTCTTCACCTATATCCTTGCCAGCGCATGTGGCGTTGTGTCATTAGAAGCATACTGCATGCTTTTAATAGGCACAATAATGAATGACGGATGCATGAAGACAGTTCACTGCACAGATGTCAGCGGATGCCACGTTTCAAAGAGACAACGCCAGTTCTTGCCCACTAAACCTGTCATACAAACACTCATACGCGTGCATCGAAGAAAGCTCGATGAGGCGATACATCGTCGCTTTTGCCGCTGTTCTCCCTACCGAAGCCAAAGTTTCAGATTGCTGCTTGGTATCGCCTGCAGGGTTGTGCAAAAGGATTGTTTTCCATCACTTTGAAAATCAGAAGGATCTTACTGCATACTTTAGGTGGCAATCCCTGGCGTTCCATTTCCTAGTCTTATTTTGCATGGTAGTGGATGTGTACACAAATTCGGAGCTGAATGACGACGAAGTTACTAAGAGTCTCTGCGGTGCCAATAATACATCTGACGACATCGCGCATCGTGTGCAGTCTGCACATAGGTGATGATCTCATTTTACACTATCCGTTGCTTTCTTGGCGTTCACGCCAACATTGCAATGCCAACTATGAGCAACAGATTCCGCCGCTGCTGGCTGGAAAGCAGCAACAGTGAAAATGACCAATTTCTGGAAATAAACTACTGCCAGTATTTTTTTTTGCCTTTTACTAAATGTTCGTGACAAAATTTTTACTGCAATGAAATTTTTCTTGCACTTCATGAGTTTTGTTGCAGTGGGACTAGACTGGACAAATTTTATGCGCTTGAAACAAGCACCAGACCATGCATGTGGCAAACCAGGGACCTGCCAGAACTTCTGGTACAGCAGAAACTTGTACCAGAAATCTGTTGCTGGACATTGAAGCTTTTAGTTCAATATATGAATACACAAAAAGAGACGGTGACAAAAGAGGTATGAATTCATGTTAAAACAAACAAGATTTAAAAATGCACAGTAGGAAAGGCATAAGCACAGTGGATAAATTACGACTTGTGGTCAAAGTCCTTGTGAGAAAAAAAAATTACTTGTTTACAGCTGCCAAGAGCTCATCCACACTTTGCCATCCAGGATGCTCAGGTGGTTCTGACTTTTGGGCGTCAGTGAAGGCTACGCCCACAAACATTTTTACAAGGAATTCTCACATGCACAAGATAGTCAGAAACTTTGCAGATGGTTTAGCCTTAGATTGTCTGGTAAAATCTCAAGGTCCGTAACTACCAAGGTTGTAATTAATCTAGTGGGTGGGCACCACGGCTGTTTACAGACCGCCTTGTCAAGGTATGCGAGTCATTGAAAATTCTGCAGGCTTGACATGCAGTGCAAAAACACGGGACGGACAAGAGAGCAGACACAGCACTGAGTTTAAATGCTCCACTTGGATATTCTTGCAGACCTTTGATGTTTCACTCAACACCTGACAGTATTCTTGGTGCGTGTGCACTAAGGCTGGGACAACAGCACTTAAGCGACGCGGATATAAATGGGCAAGGGCGGCTTTCGGTGTTTGCTTAAGCACAATGGCCCTAATAGTTAGACCGACAAGCCCAAAAGTTCTTGCGCTTTAAGAGTCTGCA
This sequence comes from Dermacentor andersoni, assembly GCF_023375885.2. Classification (NCBI taxonomy): domain Eukaryota; kingdom Metazoa; phylum Arthropoda; class Arachnida; order Ixodida; family Ixodidae; genus Dermacentor; species Dermacentor andersoni. Next base: position 9,228,931 of record NC_092824.1, on the reverse strand, counting down.
AAAGGTCTGCCAAGGCTTCTTTTGAAGTTCCAACTACAAATTAAATACTTAATGTCCGTCACCTGCAGTGCAAAAGCTGCAATGAATGCTCCCCTCTTGAAAGCCTTACAATATGAGCAACCCTGTACTCTGACAGCAGCAATGGCAGGAAGGCAAGGAAGTCGGTGCAACTGCGGCTGTCAGTTGCCTACAACAAGGACACTGGCATCTTTCATAGTGTGCCGAATTGGCCTGGACCATGCAGTCCTGCATCAGAAAACAAAGAAAGGGAAGCAGTGTGTGTACCAGCTGGTGTTTTATACCACACGGCATCGTACAACCCACGACACCGCACGAAGACAAAAACAGTGAGGTGAGAGAGGCACTGTCAATCCTAGACGAGCTGAGAAAAACGGTGAGGCTGCACTGTACCTGCGACTCACAAATGGCGAGAAAACAGGAGTGGAAAAGAAAACAGAAAACATTCACCAACAAGTTGGGGAGCAATCCAAGGGCAGTACCCAGGAAAAAAAAAAAAAAAAAAGGGATTGGGCTGTGCACACTTCCTCTTCCAAGAAAAAGCGGGATCTGGCGGGGAGGACTGCACACGCAATTTTTCTTTCTGTGTGCGAGTGCCGCACACTATGCACGTGTCCATAGTTTTGTACGCTTCCAGTTCCTTGTTGCCACAGTCACTGATGCAGTACGTAATAAATAGTCCTGGGCTGGACGGTGTTGGGCGAGCTCCGGCGGAGGGCAGCAGAGTGGGCCACCTGTTTCACATTGGTGCCTCATCATCGTCACTGGTGACTAGAGTCCTCCTCAAGGATCTTGCGGCCATCCTTGAACCGGTGTGCAAATGGGTTGGCCGTGCTACAGCATGCCTGCTCCGGCCCAACTGCAGAGAGGAAAGACGTCATAAACCACCATGTCAGCACACGTTTCGTACACACACCTTTTCACTCACAACAGAGCAACTTATAGCCCAAACAAAGCCAAGTCACAGATTCTCAGGAGCCCAAATATAGCTACATGGTCAACTCGGCCAAGTCGATATCAAACTTTTTTCTGTAGCCCAATTTGGCCACATACAGCAAAACCTGGCAACACTGACGAAGCGATCATGGTTGGCAACAACGCAATTTTGAAGACACGCGGCCGACGCAGGTACCGAGTCGAAATGAAGTTACTGCTTATAATGGCCGCTATTGGCGGAGAAGACCTGCGGTGTCGCCATCTGTCGAAAGCGCCTCGCTTTTGACAAATAAGGGATAACGCGACGTGCTCCTCATAGGTTTGACTGTCGACGCTCAATCAAAACACCATGCGGGAGCCCTCCTGGACATTTCTGTAAGTACTCTTGAAACGACAGTTCTTTGCTGTCAAAACAATCATCTTGGGTAAACAAAAAGCACAGAATGGTTTACAGACGCTGTCTCTTTACCAAATACATACAGTGAACGTCCACTGCGAGTGGTCACCGCGATGGAGTCCCTGGAGCCAGTTTCTTGCGTAAAAGGTAGGCAATCGCTGAGCGCCAACTATGTAAAATGTGTTCTTATAGTGGGCTGTTTGTATAATGAAATAGAGCATAAGGAGACAAGGAAAAACAGGACATCTTGTGAAATGCTAATAAGTTCAAGGGGTAACCCTACAGTGTGGATCAGGATTATTCATCCGAGACCCGAGAAATACGGAAGCATCTGTGGGAATACACCAGAACACCGTGAATTCAAAGCGCGCCGCCATATTGATGAGCGCCGGTCGCGCCATCTATCCCAAGCGCCGCGAAGTAGCAGGCCTGGGCTGCCACGCCGGGAGATGCGACCCAGCGCGAAAGCGAAACTTGGGCTTTTTAGCTGGGCGGAAGGCGTGTGTCGCGTTTTTTCTAGCCTATCATTTTCGCTGTCTCGATTCAATCAAACTTCAAGACCTCATGCAAGTCCGCAATGGCCACACTGAGTGATGTGCAGACTGCAGAAGCGAATACATCGGGTAAACACGTAAGCACGTAACCTGTGAAGGATTTTACAGCACTGTGTTGGTGCCACATTTTATTAAAGCACGCAGAACATTGTCCTCTGCACTTTCAGTTTGGTCTTGTTTGTCATGGTCACTACTGGGTTGGCCGCGTTTGGCAACCAACTGGCGAGGTCGTTTGACTGCCTGATTAGCAGACGCCTGCCCTTCACCACCTGCACATTGAAAACAATATATATGTTATAGTAAGAAGGGCTGTAGTTCTTTCCCATGCCATCACTGTTGCGAATACATAAAGTCCTCTCAAAATGAAATAGAAAATGCACCAGGCCAATTGTATCGTGCAACCCCTTAAGAGTACAACATTAAGAACACAAGCCTACAGTACTCGAACAAGCAGCATGTGATGCTAAACCTGCACTCATTGGAAAATGAGGAACTACAGTAGTTATAATGTTCAACTACATGTGCAGTCAAAGCCCATATAACAGGGCGAGCATGACGGATGCAGGTTTTGTACAGTTGCACAAACCATGACAGGGCACATAAAATTACCATCCCTACTTAAAGCTGCATCATCAGGGAAGCCTTTGGTACAAAACAACCGCACCTGCATTCCAAAAAATTAGCCCCACCAACTGCAGCTACCTGGTATCAGACCTGTTTCGCTTGTGCGAGGCCATATCGGATTGTTGGCGCTCCCTTAGAAAACAGTAAAAGAAACTGGTGAGAACGAGCAAAATTTTGTTACAAAATACAACAATAATTAGGCACCTTATTTTCCTCGCCTTATGAACGGAAAAATTTAGCGCTTTGCCCTGCATAACAGCCCGCACGCAGTTTAGAGCTCAGGATGCTCAAATGAATTCGTTACGAATGACACCTGCAACACCAGCTCGTAAAGACAGGCGCGCTGCAAGAACGCCTTCGGCGACGAGCAGTCGTTGTTTACGTTTTTGTCGACGCATGCTACGTGACGAGCAGACTTCGTTTTACTTTCATTAGCAATAACGCTCACCAGCAGGGCAACATACTATCGTTTACAACTTGTCGTTCACGCTTAATGGTCATGCCGTGCAGCAGCTGCAAGTATCGCTAACCGCAAACTCGTGTTCCGCTTAACCGTCGGGAGCTCTGCCTGAATGAAAACACGAAAAGGCTTGCCTTCTTGTTATAGCCAAGGCGAAGCACCGGCGCGGGATTCTGCCCTGTGGGCTTGTCCAGAAAGTGCTCGGAGCAAACCTGCGTGTTACACATATTACGTTCGTAGGGCGCAAAGTTGAACGTGGCACCAAAATATACACAGATCGAATACTCACTCGTGCATTTTCACTGGGTTGGTAGTTCTTCCTATTCACTGCAGCTATCCACCGGTGGCGCAGCTTGTCATTCTTTGTTGCGGATGGAAATCGGTGCAGGCTGAAAACACCGCACCGGCACGATTCCCTACGTGTATTGTGCTCTTCGCAAACAGCACTAAGCAACCTGCTCCTTTTCCGCTGGTTATTTTGGCATCCAAACACGACGCAACGATGCCCAGATGACTTCTTGTACTTTGTATTCGCGTGAACGGGCACATTTCCGCACTTTGGAGGCCTAGAGCTAGCGCTAGCCATGTCTGCTGGTCGCCGGCGCACACGCTTTGGCAGCCCAGAACAAAATGGCGCTGGTCGACCGGGCAATCCGGGTGCGAGAGTATGCGTTCGATTAGCCTGGGTGCGAGGCTAGCGTGTTCTGGTCTATACGCAAAAGTTAAAAAAGCGGACGGCAATAACAAGGTAAAGCTAAACTTCGACAAACTTATTATTAACGGAAAGACCTTCACGTGGGACAAAGAAAAAAAAGAAGTTGTTCCATTCAGGGAACGATGACGCAATAGAAAGGAAATGAAACAAGTATGTCGTAACTTCGTTGCTGTTGTAGTAAACTGTAGGAGTATAATAAACAGTCGATGAATTCGCTGGTCTGATAGAGTCTCAAAGCTGACATCGTTTTTGGCACAGAATCGTGGCTGAACCCGTCTATCGCGGATAGTGAAGTATTCCCTAAAGAATTCATTGCTTATCGGAAGGACAGGCCCCGCCTCGGTGGAGGGGTGTTTTTGTTAATTCACTCTTCTCTTAAACCATTTATGCTAGATCTTGATACCTATAATGTTGAATCAATTTGGTGCTCAGTCACCCAACTGATAACTCCTCATATGCTGTTGGATCATTCTACAGACCACCGAACTCAAATTTAAAACTGTTGCAATCTTTGTTTGACATCGTTTCGGAGGCATCCCGGCAGCCTATTTTGCTTGCGGGTGATTTTAACTTACCTGACTTGGAATGGCTAGAAGGTGATTGTGTATGCAAAGTTGACAGCCGTATTAATTTAGAAATGAAAAACATTGTAAACACCTTCGGACTACTACAGTATGTCAATGCTCCAACTCGGAATAGTAACATTCTGGACCTTTTGTTCTGCAGTTCACCTACCCTTATTAGCTCGGTTTATATAATACCAGGAATAAGTGACCATCACGCCGTCATTGCAAACATTCAAACAGATATTAACCGATCAACGTCACCCACATCAAGGAGAGTTTTTTTCTTCGAAAAAGGTGATTATCCTAGTGTCTCCCAGGAGCTCCTTGATTACGTGCCGGTTTTTGAATGTCTTGCTGAGGATTACGACATCCATGATTTATGACGGGTATTTAAAGATAAACTGCTTGAGCTTACGGACAAGTATGTTCCAAGCATATACTCCACCAGACTCAAAAAACGTAAGAAACCCTGGGTGAATTCGCGTATTCTCAGAATAATTAAAAAAAGAAAGAGAGCATTTAATAGATACAAAAAAACTAAAAGTATGAATCACATAAAAAAAGTTATCTGAAGTAACACAGGAGTATAAGTTTGCTATAAAAAATACGAAGGAAGAGTACTTTAAGACACTTAACGACAGCATGAAAACTAATCCTAAACATTTTTGGAGGTTTTTAAAAGGATGCAGATCAGATTTTGTAGGAATAAATGAAATTGTTTGTAATCAACAAATAATTACAGACAATATTGAAAAGGCAACGTGTTTGAATACATATTTTCAATCTGTCTTCCTACCTAAATGCAATCATAGCTCTACACCACATGCAAGCAGACTTCCTTTAATGGAACAAATTGAATTAAGCGTTAGAGGCATCGAGGCACTCCTAAAGGTCATAGATGAAACCAAAGCAACTGGTCCGGATGGTATATCTCCACGTATACTAAAGCGGTGTGCTACACTTATCTCGATGTACCTTTATTTAATCTATGTGAAATCGCTATCCACAGGACCCTTACCTAATTATTGGAAAACCGCTCAAGTTGCACCTATTCATAGAGGGGGTTCGAAAAGAGATGTCGCGAATTACAGGGCTATCTCACTAACATCCATCTCGTGCAAAATCATTGAGCATATTATATATACCGATATAATGCATCATATAACAAATAATAATATACTAATCAAAGAACAACATGGGTTTTGGAAAGGTCTATCTTGCACAACACAATTAATTGAATTTTATCATGAATTGGCATTCGATGTCGACGAGGGAGGACAAACAGATTGTGTCTTTTTAGACTTTCGCAAGGCATTCGACAGTGTCACATCCACTTCTTCTTATTAAACTTAATATGTTAAATATTCACTCAAGCGTACTCGCTTGGATTGAAAATGATCTGTCTCAGCGCCGATAATGTGTTGTTTTGAACGGCAAAAGCTCGGCATACGCTGATGTGACGTCAGGAGTCCCACAGGGCTCAGTCTTAGGGCCACTTTTGTTTTTACTTTATATAAATAATATTTCTGTTGGTATTTCTTCATGTATACGGTTGTTTGCCGACGATTGTGTTGTTTATAGGAAAATTAAGAGTGAACAAGATGCTGCCATGTTACAATCTGACTTAGAATGTATTAATACTTGGTGTTCCACGTGGAAGATGAATTTGAATTTAAAAAAGTGTGTTCATGTATGTTTTACAAGAAAGAAGAAACGGATTGTATGTCTTTACCAGATAAGTAATACCCAGATAAAAAACAAACCTATATACAAGTATTTAGGTGTGACGCTATCATCCGACTGCTCATGGTCTGCTCGTGTGGATGACGTCATTGTAAAAGCTGGTAGGGCACTCAATTTTATTCAGAGGAACTTGAAATGTTCACAGCCGAATCTAAAAAAAAAACTGCTTACTTAACATGTGTTAGACCAATTTTGGAATACGCCTGTGCCGTCTGGGACCCCGCGCAAAAAAAATTGATTGATAAGCTGGAAAGAATTCAAAACCGAGCTGCTAGGTTCGTCTTGGGACGGTATGGGCGGAGAGAAAGTTGTACTAAAATGAAACTTGAATTGAATTGGGAACTGCTTTCCTCTCGGCGGAAAAAGTTGAGACTGAAGTTTTTATACCTCATATTTAATAATAAGACTGGAATTAGCAGTAAAAGCTACTTGAAAGAACCACATTATATTTCTAGGCGTAATGACCATTCACTTAAAATCCGCGAATACCGTGCCAGGACGTACTTGTTTGCGGATTCCTTTTTCGTCAAAACTATTGTGGAGTGGAATCAGCTGTGTGAAGAGCAAGTGTGCTGTACAAATGAAGATTTGTTTTTTTCCCTCCTGTAACCCCCCTGCTATAACGCCTTCGGGCAATGCAGGGCAATTCTTGAATAAAGAATAAAATAAAGAATAACAGAATGAAACCTCAATGCAACGATCACAAGCGTTCACAGCGACCGACTGCGCATCTGCATGCACGTCCCCGAACATGTGCCCAAATGTCCCCAAACACATCCCCAAATGTGCTCGCAGCTTTCGCTGCGAGCACGTTTTCGCATTGTTCAGCGACCTTAAAGGGCTCCTCACCAGGCCCCATAGCAAATTTTGGTTATACGCTGTAAGTTGTTACGTGTTCTCTAGGGAGCGTTCTGCCGTAAAAATGTTTGAAATCGGCTCATTAATAGCCGAGATAGAAATATTTCAGTGCCATGAACCCATGATTTTAGAAGGCAAGCTCCACTGCATAGCAATACACTTTCCACTCGCCCCGTCTAGACTCAGCAAGCGAAATTCCTTCCTTGCGTTCTCCCATACCAGACCTCGAGGATTGCGTGGCGCATGCGCCATGGGCCCCGCCTTCATTCTTTTTTTCATAACGTTTTTTTTCTTTTTTGCAGCGCTGTGCACTTCTGCTGACGGAGTTGCGCGCAAGCTGTTGTAATGTCTCGTTTCGCGCAGCGTATGATTTTGTATGCTGCACACAAGAACACATGACTGGCGGTACAATTCAGTGCTACGCAAATACTAAGGCAGAACAAGTGGATCCACAGAGCATGATCATGCGCAGTAACACAGTAGAAAATGGCATAGTTTTGGTACCTGCGCACGTGACTGCACAACCATGGGAACAAGCAGACGATGCGGAAGTATCTCTCCTGCTTCGGTCCGAAGTAAAACAAAAACACGCAGACATTCCGTTCGTGTGTTATTATTTCTCTGAACTTCGATTAGTCAATTCAAGCAACAGATTACACAAATAACAAATGTTGCTTTGAATAATTCTCGAAGCCACGTGTCACCACGAGCGATGTCACACTGCAGACACAACTACGTAGGCGCAAGGACACAACTACGTCACCGTCCAGCTTGGAGTGCGGTCACCGTGAGAGAAAGGGAAAACGTCATTTGGATTGAAAGTTCAGACCTCTCCGCGGCGCATAACGATGTAATTCTTTGCAAACGCAGTAATTAACGCGCATTGTATGCTCTGCGCTTGTCAGCTCAAAATGGCCAGACCTGGTGAGGGGCCGTTTAAGGCAGCAGCATATGTTCATTTTGACACACTATCGGAGCTGTTCAAAAACAATTTTGTTATAACCAGGGACGATGCTTACGCCAACTTGTGATATGCCGTTGCGACAATTCAATCTTTTTTTTTGTCTTCTAAATTCTTGGGCCTTTCAATATCATTATTTCTCATGTTGCGTTGCACTGTATGTTTGCTTCCCAGCAAGTGATTGTCCCCCACTTTTTTTTCTTAATCCAGTATACATTCATTGTTTGGTGCTAACACAAACATGAGCATATGCCTTGCTTTTTTTAATGTGCTTCTTACCGTTCCCTTTCCATTCCAGTAAACCAGCCAGTGTTTAGCATCAAGTTCATAGATCAAAGCTTCACGACATTAGCCGGGCAGCTGCACGTGTGCGAGCGTCTCAGTGTGCGCTTTCTGCTACTCGAACATTTTAGCCCCGACGCTGTAGCAGAAATCTTCCTCATGGAAGTGCTTGCTGCACACTTGAGTTGTAGCCGACGGCTGCTTGCCGGTTCTAAATTTCACGATCCAAGCTTCACACAGCTTCTTGCCCGCAGGTACATGTGAAGGCTGACACCAGGCTCCGTTCCGTGCGTCCAGCACTGCAGCACGGAGCAGTAGCCTACCATGTTGGACGCCTTCAAAGGCAGTCACTACCTACTACAATGCTTTCAAGTGTTGCCAAATAAACACCCGAAGTGGGAAAACCTCCCCACTTAATCAGAACCGCAGCACAGCCGGCACTTTAAACTTTCGTTTACAGCTTGTTCGGCGCTTCCGAAGCAGCCGACGTGGCCGCTGTATCCACATGATCCCTCATACCACGTCATGGTGATGGCAACGCCAGCTTTTCCAATGGTGGAGCACGCCCCGAATATATCGACGTGATCTTGGAACGGCGATCTTGCACGGCCGACGCACACACCGATTCAAGATGTAATAGGCACAAATAGGCATAAAGCATGGAGGCATGAAGCATGGAGGCATGGAGGAATGAAAAAAATTCACCGACGATAAGGACACTCCCTAACACTAAACTTGAGCGCAGCTCTATATGTGTGTTCATTTTGCAATACATTGGCTGGCATGGATAGGCTGTTTCATGTGGCATGTTGCAAAAGGCTTGAAGGGGCACGGGCAGGAGCAAGGAGATGCATGAAGTGGCAATGAGCGTTCAGCCGATGCAGCGGTGCATAAGTATAGGTGCTGCTGCAGCCAAATGTGGGCTAGCTTTTCGCCTGTTCTTTGAGAGTTCATAATTTTCGCGTACATTGTGCCAAGCCTTGCATGTACATGCAAAAAGAGCGAGAAGCTGCGCAATGACAGCTGGGAGTTTGTTTTATTTGTCATAGGCCAATGACTCATGTCGAGAATGTCTGACACACGATGTGCCTTTTATGCACAAACATAACTGGCCAGCTAGTGAAATGGGCGAATGTCTGCCTGAAGTCGTGAAGCAAGTGTATAAGGAAGCAGCCAGGAGGTGGAGAGGATCATGTGCGATCACCTTCGTGCTATCTATCGCTTCAATGCAAACTCAGCAGCGAGAACACAGAGCCTATAGAGCTATGAGTTGTCGGCACTGTTGGTACAACTACACTCAGCAGATCGCCTTCACAGGGATGGAAGTGGCCAAGGAAGTTTTGGAGCAGCTCTAGGAGTGGCAAATTTAGCACTTTGGAGCAGGTTTGGAGCATGAATTGTCCGTTTTGGAGCAGTATATATGCGTTCTGGAGCAGCTTGGTAAATGTAAATATGAGCGAAATGCAGGCACATGAAGAAAAGGTATTCCTTATTTCACTTTGCAGACCCCTATTAGGTTACAGCAGATAAATTCCGTGGAAGCCCGCAAAATGAGCAAAATTCATGATGGGGAAAGATAGTCCTCCCCCTGACTGTAGCATGAAGCTACAATGGAAACCCACACAGATTTCTCAGAAAGCACCATTAAATTACACAATGGATGTGCCTACTAAATGTGGCCAAGAAAAAAAAAAATAACCGAGGGCTTTCTGTGAACAGTGCTCACTCTATGTTGATAGGCTAGTGTTAATGATAAGTTTTTTGTTCCATTGTGAACAAGCAACTAATATTTAATTTTAATGAACTAACATTTATTACCTTACTTATTCAACAAGGTGCCAATGGAAAGGTAGTGGAATAGTTTGAGAAATGACCGATAACAGCATATATAGCAAGTGATCTAGATCTTGTGTGGCCCTTCTTCCAACAAAAAGAGAAAGAGAGAGAGAGAAACCAGCCTGTAATACTTTTAACAAATACACGTGACACCGTGTCCCCGCACCAGTAATATATGTGGTCTCAGACGTAAACGTTATCAGTGCATTGTGTATATTGCAAACGTGCAAACCTGGGCCACGGTCATGTAATGGCCTGGGAAAGCGAACTGTTACAAGATCGTGCTATAATAGTAGACCAATAAGATTTTGCTACTTCGCCTTTCATGGGGACCAAAGATTCAAGCAAGAAACCGCTGAAGCAGCTCTAACGTGGTGAGACAAATGCGCAGCCGCTCGTCTCAGTGGTCCTATTTCTTTTTTAATTTTTTTTTATTCAGCATTGATTTAGACACAGTGAAGGTCTTTGAGAAGGTTTGCATAAAGCTTGATCCAATCTTTGGTGCGCAGCAGTTTTTTATTAGTATTAGTTATTAGTATTATTTTACTGTTTATTTCACAGGCTTTTCTTGTTGTTAAAAAAGTCTTAACGAATTAAATTAAAATTATAAATTATACTCTGGGGTATTAAGTGCCAAAACCATGATATGATTATGAGGCATGGCGTATTGGGGGACTCCAGGTTAATTTTGACTACCTGGGGTTCTTTAACATGCACTCAATGCACGGTAAACGGGTGTTCTTGCATTTCGCCCCCACCGAAATGCGGATGCGATTTGATAGCGCAAACTCGGCCTTAGCAGTGCAACACTACAGCCACTAGGCCACCACGCCAGGTTATTCACGAATCCTAGGTTGTATTAAATGCTGTTATCGGTCATTTGTAAACGTCATCCACAAGATTATCGTTGACATCTTGTCGATTAGTTAAATTGATAAATTTATTTAGTTAAACACGTTTGCGCACAATTAATGACAAATATTCACAATGGCTACCATGAACAACACCCACCGAGGAACAGTGAATGTCATTTGCGCAGTGCCCGCAGGTAATTTTAAAGTTCTATGGCCTTCAGTTAAGATAGCAGAATACCGCAGAATAAATGTGACATGATGTACTGGTCATTGGAAGTTTGCCAGTATTTCACATCGCTTGCCAAGTAAAAGCTCGAAGATATTTCTGAAAATAATAAAGGGATGAAAATGATTACTGACTTTCCAGTCTGCGTTGTCGTCCAATATATTGAATAAGCTCGATTATTTGGGCTTATTCGCGGTTCCGCCACAGCCTCCATAAAGCCAATGTAAAAAAGGCAACAGATGTTTCGTTTGCCGAACAATGGTTTAACATTTTTGGCCTATCTTCGCAAGTCGTGTCGTGAATATTGTTGCCACAAACGCAATTTCGGAGGTTTGCAGTTTTGCCGAAGGTTTAATTATGACCCCAATTTGGCCGCTAAGGTTGGCTAAATATGAAAATTTTGATCCTTGGCTTACTTTCTGCGGAGGCAAGCAACTTATTGTGTCTTTTGAGGCCATGCAGAAAATAGCGTAGCCTGAGTGCGAATATCAGTGGCGATTGCAATCGGATATTTGTGACCAAGAAGCTTCACGAAAGTAGGCAGGTCGTTCGATGGTATGCTGCACTGTCAATCCAGCCACCGGACAAAATCAATTTAGAATGTCGCATGCCCGGCCATTCATCGACACAGACTCTGGCACAGAATCCAGTGCAAAAATTTATAACAAGCATGTTGAGCAGACTGTACAACCTTATTCATTCCGTGCTGCTTTCCTTCCCGACTGCCCCATCTGATGCCAGTTCATCTGATCTTTATCGGCCCACATATACACAAATGCGAAACACTTTTATAAAACATTCGTAATGCATTGTATAGCAGAAATTGGTTTACATTTTCTTATGACCTAATTACAATTATGCCACAAAACACACTCACACGCCAAAGACGCTGACGCTGAAACGGGTAGCTTTGGCTTGGATTGCAGGGCTAAGTGCTAGCCAATGCATGTCTGTGGCTGTGTGGTTGCCACTGGACAAGCACACCCTGCTAAACTTGGCACCTTCATTCGAAATTAGTGTTTTCGTGCAGGTTGGTGCAGCTCGATGGTTTGGCACAAGTTGGTGCAATCGGCACAGCAGTTCCATCCCTGCGTTCAAGATAATGCGCACGCGAAATACGCAGTGCTGGCAAAGTACAGTGTCACTACCCCCTCCGACTATGCGCACGACGGAAGACAGTGTGCTGCCAACCCATGCCTCCTGCTTTCCTCTTCCCTCTTTTGCGCACGTGAGATTGAGCCAAATTTGTCAGCTCACCTTCACATGCTTTCACTCACACGTACAGCACGTGGGGACGATGTTATTGCTCTTGGACTTTATACAGAACTCAGAGGTGACGACAACGGAAGAAATGCACTTGAGGTCCATATAATTGCGGTCTCGATTACGAGCGTTGGTCCAGAAATAAGGTTCCGATCAATTTTAGAAATCCTCTATTTTTCTACATAATAGCCATCTTTTTCTATGTATTATTGTAGACTGTGCTCCAAGTTCTGTATTCCAATGTCGTAGAACTCCACTGCCAACCCGTTGAAGCGTTTGACCTCTTCTTTAAATTAGCCGTCGCTCAAGGAAGTGTTTGCCACTGAAATGTTCCTTTAACTTGGGGAACAAGTGATAATCACTAGGCGCGAGATCTGGACTGTACGGTGGGTGAGGCATGACGGTCCATTCAAAGTTTGTCAAAAGTTCCTGGGTTTGACGGGACACATGAGGCCGGGCATTGTCGTGAAGCAGCGTTACACCGGCTGCCAGTCGTCTTCGCCGGCAGTTCCGGATAGCTTGCCTGAGTTTTCTTAGGGTTGCACAATAACTGTCCGAGTTGATTGTTGCCCCACGATCCATGAAATCGATCAGCAGTATCCCCTTACGATCCCAAAAAACACTGGACATGACTTTGCCAGCAGAAGGTGTTTGTTTGAACTCCTTTGCGATTGGCGATTCTGGGTGATGCCACTGTTTGGATTTTTATTTCGTTTCGGGAGTGAAATGAAACACCCACGTTTCATTTCCCGTAAAAATGGAGTCCAACAATCCTTCCTTATCTTCTCGACACTTTTGAAGGAACTGGAGAGGACAGTCAAGAAGTTTCTCCTTGTGGTCTGATGTCAACAGCCGTAGTACCATCGAGCACAACACTTGTGATATCCGAATTTCTAAGTCAAAGCTCTTTCCATTGTGCCATAAGAACTCCCAGAAATCTGAGCAACAAGTTCACGGACGGTGATCCTCCTGTTTTGTAGCACTTCGCGTTGGACCATCTCGATAACTGCCTCCGAAACTGACGATCTTCCACTCCACTCTTCATCGTAGACTTCCTTCCAACCGGCACTAAACTCTCTGCACCACTTTCAGACGTGATGAACGGACATACACTTGTCGCCATACACCTTTGTCAACTGACGATAAATATCCACTGGTGGAGTCCCTTTAACGTGCAAAAAGCGAATTACGGAACGAATCTCGCACTTGGCAGAATCAACAATGGGAAACTCCATATCGAACGGCTGCTTGGCCAAGAATGAGCGGCACAGCGAAGCGCGGCCAGGGGGAATCGAGAATAGGGAACAGCTGCGTGCCCCCCAGCAGTGTTCAACCATCTTCAACTTCAACCTCGCAGTTGGCAATGCCTTGCAACAAATTAAAAAATTTAATTATGGGGTTATACATGCCAAAACCATGATCTGATTATGAGGCACCCCGTAGTGGGGAACTCCGGAAACTTGGACCATCTGGGATTCTTTAATGCGCACCTAAATCTAAGTACACGGGTGTTTTTGCATTTCACTCCCATCGAAATGTGGCCGCTGTGGCTGGGAGTCAATCCCTCGACCTCGTGCTTTGCAGCAAATATTTTTTTTGCACCACCCGGACCAAATGAAGAACAAAATAAGTGTATTACATGAAAAAAAGGCAAGCTCAAGTTGTCTTAATCAGCCCTGAATAGCTCTCCCACAGAAATAGAATTATCATCCATAGGTTATCTAGACAAAACATGAGGAAGGCGGTAGATGGAAATGCAAGACAATGAGCAAAACGAGAACAAGGTGAAAGTAGGAGCCGACGTTTCAACAAGTAGACTTGTCATGTGGCCTTGAAGAAGACAAGTCCAAAGTCCACTTGTTGAAACGGCTCATGCTTTCACCTTGTTCTCATTTTGCTCATCATCCATAGATTATGTGATTAAGTGATAGCTGTGTTAACCCTTTCGCTGTCGGACCTTTCTGGCCGTGACGCACCCCCAGTGTCGGCTTGGTATCAGGGAACGAACATAACAGGGAATGAACATAACAGGGAATGAACATAGCCATTTATTTTTGATTATGATTGGTATACAAATAACATAGTCAATGCAATATGCACATTTCAGTGTTCTGCAGCTGTTTATAGTAAACATCATCATCATCAGCCTCACTATAACATCCGTTCAACATCTGAATCTGACTACAGTCGAACCCGGCTATATTGAACTCGCCAAAAAACGCCTATCAGTTCGATATAGAGCATAATTCAATATAAGTCTGCTAAATAAGTGGATGTCATAAAAGCACATACCATTTATAAAATCACTTTATTGATGAAACTAGCTTAGTTTCGCACGAAATAGTACTGCATTTTCTTCTGCTTGGGCAATTTCGCTGCGTGCGAGGCACGCACTTTTCCACTTTGTTTAAGGAGTCAGAGTAGCTGAGGCCGCAACATTCCGCATTCGCGCAGAAGCACCGAACTAGTGCGAGCGCACCAATCACTTCGGAGGATGTGGGCCAAAGATGGTCGTTGCTTTCCTCGTGCCCATTTTCACTTGTGCTCGGCACGATGTCCGCAATGTAGTCTTCGTTTCCGGGCTCTCCCGTGGTTGGACACCATCATTTGCGCTCACAAACTCGTCCACCAATGATTCGTCAACAGCTTCCGGAAATTCTGACAGCTTGCTCCAAACTTCGGCAACAATGGCAACGGCTTCGTCGCATTAATCAGAATTTACAGTCATCACTGAGCACGCAGAAGTCGGTACGGCTGAAGCTATTTTGGATGAACCACTCATACATGGCCTCGCGTACGCGTCGGGCGCCACCGGCACTACGGGCACCGGGTCGCGAGTTAGGCCGCTTTAGCCCTAATTTCCCCCTTCAAGATCGTGCCGAGAGTGCACCTCGGAATTTTGTACGTTGCGGGGATATCCGACTTGTCACCGCGTTCGACCCGATTTATGATTTCGAGCTTCATGACGAAAGGCGAATTCTGCCGCTTCATCACGGCAACACTGCGGGAGAAGGCGAACACAATGAATCAGATAAGCAGTGAGACAACTCGCACTTTTGCCATCTTGCACGACGAGGGCACAGGAGCCTTTGATTGGCTGCCTGAGCAAGCGCTGCGGGCGGGCGGGCCAGGATCATTTTTTGTAGGGGGGTGTCGGCGGCTCCGAGGTAGCGCGGTCACGTAGGGAGAGCGGTTGGATGGAGCCGCGCTGCCGGGTTTTCCCATCACCACGACGGAAGGCCAACTTCCGGGGGCACTTTCCGCTGCTTGACGTTCGATATATCGGGAGTCGGTGCTAGTTTTGTTCGATGTAAGTGTAATTTTTGCTATATATACTCATTGTAACTATACAGTGTCCAAAAATTGTTCGATATATGGAATAATTCGATGTAAATGGGTTCGATATAGTCAGGTTCGACTGTATGTGGAATTCACCTCTTCCTCGCATGAGACGTTGTCCGAGTCCGAATCTGAGCTCGGCTCATATTCTGAATCGGAAGAGCCACCGCTCCAATGAGCAGACGAAGGTCCCGCGCGCTCAGCCATCCGAAAGTAACCGCGCGCAGGGAGGATGCGCTTTCAGTCGCCCGCACAACGGAGAGAAATGGGACGTTGTGTGATCAAGAAGACAGAGGGAGATGGAAAAAGGCTAAAACAAAGTTCGAGGGGCTTTACGTTTACTGCTGCAAGCCGGAAGCGAGGGTGCGGCGAGAGAGCGAAAGCAGCAATCGAGTCACTCTTTTTGGAGAGGCAACGGCGCGTGCCCCTGAACTTGACGCGCCATAGCAGACACACCAACAGAAGAAAAATAGAAACCTTCAAACCAGCGGAGATGGCAGAACAACCCTTGAACCCATAACCACACGCGCGCGACGCATGATCCAGCGAACGCGGAGCCACCGCGCCACTCAGCAAAGAGAGAGGGGCGAGTGGCAGTCGCACCGTACTCTTCAATACATGTACCAGCACAGTGCGGGGCGAAAATACGAACTTGTAGAAAGATTCAACAGATGGCGTGGCCAGTCCAGGAGCCCCAGCTTTGTGCTCAGGCGCGAAATTTTGAACGCACGATAGAGAACGTACCGATACATCAGTGACACTGTGGGGGGGGAAGCGCTATGACGTACCGGTATGTCCGTGACAGCGAAAGGGTTAAAGTGTCCAGTCCATTTCATTTGTCATGCACGTGTGTGAACTGCAAGACCGTTTCCGGAATAAGCAGTGCATCCGTACTGTTGCACGCCTTCGCCATGCATGTAAAATGCAATATTCAGTGGTGATCCAGCCAGTTTAAGATTTGGAGCAATTTTGGGAACAGGAAAAATATAGTTCTGGAGCAGTTTAGGAGCAGCTACACCAGCATTTTGGAGCAGTTTTGGAGAAGAAAGAATTGTACTTTTCGAACACTTGACGTAATCTGTAGCTAGTTGGCGAAGCTTGTTACTGTGCAATCAGTGAGTGCTGCTCAACAGTGAAGCAATATACAAAGCCAACAGTGACATAAAATTACAAATGTGCTAGAACAATTTGCACTGTCAGGCACAAGATAAAATGTGACGGCAAATGTCTAATGTGCATTCCAAGTGACTGATGTGCTCTGATATACTTCACCATAATAATCAAAATGTGTATTATGCCCAATAACAATGCGTCTAAGAACTATGCCAAGATGAAACGCCTCTGTACGGCGTGTTGCAAGGATGGTGATGGTGGTAGAGAACAATGTTCATACCATCCCGTACACTCACTTTTGTTGAGGCAGTTAGCTTCCCGTGTGTCGTGTGGCCTCTGAATAGATGCCAGTCAATTCGGCGTAAATCCCATTACTTCTGTCCCCAATACACGAGCGACCTTTCAAAGCACTACCGATAAGGCCTAAAGGCCAAGGCAGTGTGCCGTGGCATTAACGGCTGTTGGCCGACGTGAACAGAAAGCTTGCCACTAATATGTTCATATGAGTGGCCAACCAGCGACCGGTTCTGAGATTATGCATAGGCGTTCTCGACAACCGTCGAAGCTGGTAACTACAGCAATCATGGATAGAAGTTTGCAGATCAACAATACGTTCCGAACTGCATGTGCAAACGTATGAATCCGCGTGCTACGTGAACACACGTATGGGATACGATCTGCGATACAATCTGCGTGCCTTCCAGTAGTCAATATACCTTCGCACATGGGCGCTGCTTTTGTCACTGTTCCCTTTGTTGGGTATAGAAATTGTTTCGAGTGGAGTTGATGACCCGGACGACCGTTGTACCAAGACAGGCATGCCACATAATCAGATTGTTGTTTCGCCGCATAAAAACTCCAGAATTGTCTTTTGTTCCAAAACCAATTGAGCCCCCTGGTAAGGGTGCGTGCAATGCATCGACCCCAACCAAGTATTTAACCAAACATGCGAAAAATAGAGTAGTTGATAATCAGCTTGCGACTTGATTTATTTGAATGTTCACAAATCTATTCACGTCTGCAAAAATGAATCCACGCCTTTTACTGTCCCCAAGGGCTAAAATCACCTGAAATGGCTCTGAATGCCTGCCAGTACATTAAGTGTTCGGTGTTTGTAATGTGACAGGAGTGGGTGTGTGCGCGCATGAGAGGGTGGTGCACGCGGGCGCAGTATGTAAGGAATGCATACTGTGCCCCATTACAAGTGCCCCTTCCCACTTTTGGTATGCTTCAATGCAACAATGCTTCCCGTATGCTTCACCATGTAACACTTCTGTACTGAGAAGACGCTGAATTTCGGAAAACAACACTGTTCAATGCGCCGTGCTTTCCGAGCTTCGAAGCCACTGGCGAGAATTACGAAGGGTCGGCATTGGTAACAGGAGTGGTACTGGCCGGCGGGATCTCCCTTCCCCCTCCACTGAAATAAATTTCTGGTTATGCCACTGAGTGACCTGTTGTACTAAGCATAAGCAAAAGGATAGAAAGTTGGGCGAGTTGGTACGGTAACATGATCTTGGATTGTAGCGCGAAGTGACAAGGACACAGACTAGAAGCAGACAGGATGAGCGCTAACTCTTAACTAAATTAAACGGACGGCGACTGTACAGTCGCCGACCGTTTATTTAAACCTGCGCTATGCAACCACTGCGCAGGTTTCGGCAGAACATTTTCCGCGGCAGAACATTTTCCGCGTCAATAGGGAGCACATCGGAAGGAGACAAATCTTAGGCCTCCCGGCACCCGCTTGCCGGCATTCCCCAGCGCAGTCTGCGTGGGCACTGTAGGCGCCATTAGACACTTGATGCGATGTTTCCGTACGCCGCGTTGGATCACCGAAACCTCGACACAGCACACAAAGCGAACACCACCGTGCAGACACCAGTCGCACAAACGAAAAACGCGGCCTGCTCGCAGCGTCGCGCGCGACAGAAGCAAATCAGCTGCTGGATTGTCTTGACATGGCTTACTAAGCTGAAACCGGAACTGCTGTAACGGCCACTCTATCGAACAAGGCAGAAACGATGATGATGAGCGGATATTTCCAGTAGCGCCACTTCGTGGGACAGCAAGGAGTCTCCGTTCAAATCAAAAATGGCGTTCAGCAAATCGAACTATGCGCCGGTCAGAGTCGGTGCATGATACCCTCGATCGAGTTGGCTCAAGGAGTGTCCGAAAAATCAGACGAGAGGTTGCAAGGTGTCTGAACTTTCGGCAGTTGTTATACATTATGGTCTATGGGGAGAATGGCGGTGCCGCGAAGCTGGAGTCCGGAAAATCGGTCGGCGACTGTATATCACTGTAACCTGTACAGTGATATACGACTGTATCACTGTAACGCCGTTTAAGCTGGTTTACGGCAGGAACCCGACAACGATGCTCGACGTCATGCTGCCGCACGTCACTGACAAAGAGAATCTTGACGTCGCTACCTATCTCCAGCGCGCCGAAGAAGCCCAACAGCTCACCCGCCTACGGATCAAGAACCAGCAGCGTACCAACAGCCGACACTACAACCTCCGATGACGCTTCGTCGAGTACCAGCCTGGCGATCGTGTTTGGGTTTGGACCCCGATACGCCGATGAGGACTGAGTGAGAAACTATTGCGATGCTATTTCGGAACCTACAAGGTCATTCGACAGATTGGCGCACTGGACTATGAGGTCGTGCCAGACGGCATTTCGCATTCACAGTGGCGCCGTGCATGATCTGAAGTGGGCCACATGGTGCGTTTACCATTTTACGGACGCTGACGAACTTCCTTATTTTGTTGTTCTCTTTGCTACGGGTGTTTTTCTTTATTACTTTCGTCTGCAACATCGGGTCGATGCTTTTTAAGAGGGGGGTATTGACACGTGTACTTGTTCGTCTTTATCGGGCGAAACGTTTCACCGCCTAACAAATGTTATAGCGCAGCGCAGGACACGCCTGCATGTATCGGAAGTTTCTGGAATGTTATTGATGCTTCCATCTGCTGTCTGTGACCGAACTTTGTGTAAGCTGATCGTATGTGTGCGCGACGCAAATAATGTAGAACTTTGTGGAAGGCACGCGGGTCCCAGCGATTACACTGGAACATTCGACGACTAATGTATAAAAGCCGACGCGCTTGACCCACTGATCAGATTTTCGACTATTGCCGACTGTGTTAGCCGCTGTCGCCGTTCTTTCATTGCAGCCAGTTTTTGAGGGCACAAGTTCACTCAATAAAACGCTAGTTTCGTCTTTCTCAGTATTGCTACTGTGTTCTTCATACGTCACTACCACGTGACAATATTTTTCAGAAATCGACTTTTTCGCGATTTTTCGGTTTTCAAGGGCCACATCTCCCCTTGAGTTGAATCTGAAGAGCATTTGTTACTCGAATGAGAAGAGCCCAACTTACGCACGAGCGCAAAAACACAGTTCTTGTATAACTGCACTCACAGATGGCCTGGACGCTGCCAATACTGTCGTCGGTGGCGTCCGAGACAGGCGAGTCGGCGTCCACCACATCCCCAGACAACATGGCCTCCAGCTGCTCCACGACACCCTGGAAGGTGGGCCGTGCAGCGGGCTCCACCTGGCAGCAGGCCAGTGCGAGACGCAGGAAGGCCGGCGGGCAGTCATCCGGGCAAAGTCGGCGCAGTGCCAGCCGGTCAACGCCAAAGTCAGCCGTCCGAGGAAGCACGTCGGGGTCTGCCTCCAGTCGCACAATCACCTCACACAGGATGATGCCGTATGAGAAGACGTCTGCACGTTGGTCGTACCTGCACAACAAGGTGGTTGCAAATGGTCGCCAGTACCCCAAGATGCTCAGCATTAGCATGTCACTTCCTCAAAATCCACACCAAGAAAACTGTCATCTGGTTTACTTTCCACGCAATGCACCATATGCTGCTCAGACTTTTTACAAGGTCCAAAAAGAGCCTTCATTTTATCACTAAATAATCCTAGAAATCCCAGCTGGGTCACAAGTATCGGTGGCAGTCTGGCCACAATGCAGAACACCATTAAAGAGGTGTGTCACTAATGTGTAGTTAATAGAGCACTTTCAAAATGAATTCAGAATTTATCTGGTAAATGGAAATCGCTTAAACAGGACAACCGCCCCTCAATTGGTTGGTTTTGTATTCAGGTAATGGAAAAAATGTTTCAGTTCTTGGAACCAAAATTTCCACATCACTGTGAAAATGGAACCAAAAATGGAACAGAAATTTTGAAAACAGTCGTGCTCGTCAACTTCTTTCAAGACCAATCCCCATAGGCATAAAATTGGTGAAAGTTGGCAAAGCTATGAGGCTTCAGCAAATTGCTTCAGGCATGCAGAATTTTCTTCAGACATGCAGGATTTGCCTGAATGTGACAGTGAAGATGATGCCACTGAGCATTGGGACTTATCGGAGCAGTGTGCATTAAGGGAAATCGCACTGGACTGTGATGAGTGTGTGCACATTGTTGTTGATGTTGCAACTTGCCCTGATAACACAGTGGAAAGCACTATTACAGAAGTTTGCAATGAAGATGAACAAGAGGAGGCATCTCAAGAGGTAGCTACCACAGAAGAAGCTGCTGCACTTCAAGGAGAAGGATTAGCTGTGCAGGCTTCCCACATATTTTTCAGAAAGAACAGATCTGAAATGTTCGTGCAACACTTGAGCAAAACGAGAACAAGGTGAAAACAGGAGCCAACGTTTTGACAAGTGGACTTCTCTTTAGAAGAGTTAACTGCTGGGCTAGTTGGTGATCTGGCATACTGAAAAGATTTTCCGCCAAAAAACAACACACACAAGAAAGACGACGACACCACGGGCGTTACTTCAACTGTTTAACACTTTCCTGTCCGTGCCTATGCCCATTGACACTGTGTTGTCGATGGTTTCAACATAGATTTTCTCCCGTTCGGAGTGCTTATGGACAGCTAGCGCCATCCAGCGCATAAAAGGACAACTATTTTTCAAGTTTCGCTTTTGTGTTTCCTTTTCTGGCTGCAGGAGGAATTTTTAGAACACCTTTTAATCGCGCTTGACGAGCACGCATAGTTTCGGATATGGCGTCGACGTCACGCGCAGCTGCTCCTCGGAAACGGCGAGTTTCAACGGATTCCGATGAGTCTGCATCATAATTTTGTGATCGTGGTAGCAGCGGAGACTCGGGAGATGATTTTGACTCATCCGACTTCAGCATGGACGGTGAAAGTGCGTCAAGTAGCCCCGGAACGTCGACAGGTATCCACCAATAAGTTCCATTTTCCACTCCGCGCCATTTTATCGCGGCCGCGATCAGATCTAAAGACATGCGGCGTGTTCTAAAGGCTACGATGCTCATCTGCAGGGTGTCAACGTCGTTTGGACAGGACCACTTGTCGGCGGCGGCACAAAGAGTGGTGTTTTGACCTCGGCATTGCGCTCCGCAGTGCCGCGCGACGCTTCGCAAGAGCCGTCGACTTCTTCGCGCTGTTCTTCACAGCGGAAATAATCACCAAGATATGCAACATGACTAATAAATATGCGTGGATGCATATTTTGGAGAAGCAATCGTACAGTGAGAGAGACGGATCTTGGAAAGAAGTGACTCCCGATGAGATGAAGTTTATCGGACTTCTCATTTACATGGGTATTGTACAAGTGCCGCGCTTGCACTGCTACTGGAACACGGGGAAATTATTTTCTGGTCTTCTTCAGCCTTCGGTAATGCCAAGAAATTGATTCAAAGCGTTGCTTGCATTCCTAAGTGTGTCCGACCCTGAGAAGACAACTGCCGCATCCCATGGCAAGCTGCATCGCGTAGCTTCGCTGCTGAAGCACATCAACACCTCATCTGCCCAATTTTTCCAACCTGACTGGAGCCTCTCCGTTGACGAGAGGATGGTAAAGTCCAAAGGCAGATCCGAAATTAGACAGTACATGCGGGACAAAGTTATCAAATGGGGATATAAATTGTGGGTTTTGGCGGACTCCAAATCTGGTTACACTGTTCAGTTCAGTCTATACACAGGAAAGCGTGAAGCACCAAGCGCACGTCGGCTGGCATTCAACGTTGTGACGCGACTGGCAGAGGACTACCTAGATCAAGGCTACATAATTTATTTAGACAACCTTTACACGTCGACATCTTTGTTTGTACACTTGTTGGAGTGCAAGACGCTTGCTTGTGGCACAACGCAAGAGGATTGTCGGGGCTTTCCAGCCGAGCTGAAGGACACCCAATGGGAAAAAAAAGCAAAGAGAGGAGATGTTCGCTGGCTACGGGATCAGGACATTCTATATTTACAATGGAAGGACAAGCGTGTTGTTCACATGATGTCGACAGCCCACAGAGCCAACAAATTCGTACTGCGAAGCGCAGGAGGAAAGTGAACAATAAGTGGGAAGAAGTATCGGTGAAAAAGCCAATGCTGCTTTATAAGTACAATGTGGGCATGCTCGGAGTCGATAAATCGGACCAGCTGATTGGGACATACAATGTTCTGATGAAGTGCGTGCGCTGGTGGAAAACGCTGTTTTTCCACAGTATAGATATTGCTGTTGTCAACAGCTTTATTCTATTTGATGAGCACCGCCGGCAGCATCCTGAAGTGCCTGAATTGTCATGAGGTTCGCGCTTTGATCAGTTCGCGTTCAGGCTAGAGCTGGTGGAGCAGCTCATAGGACTTGATGAGCAACAACATCCAGACCCCAAGGCTCCTCCTGCTGTTCCCGCTACATGTGCCCCTAAGGATCAACAGCACAAGCCCCAGAAGCTACAAAGATACAGGAACTGCAAATTGTGCTATCAAGAACGGAAAGTGGAACAAAAAATGAACGTTTTCTGCGAGACGTGTTCCGCAAACTTGTGCTTCACCACATCACGCAACTGCTTTGTGCGGTGGCACGATAGCCACTAGGAATAACATTTCCCTTTGTAAAAGAATAACTTGTACAGATAGAAAGTTTATATTTGCAGGAATGTTGTATACGGCCTGTTCCTTCAAAATGTATATTTTGAATTTTTTTTAATGTTGTCTTGGTGCAAAGCAGCATTGACGTTTTTGCGGAGTTTTCTCGTTTCTGTTACAAATATTTTATTAAGTGATATTTTTTCCAATAATTTGGTAATAAATGTTTGCTTTCCAATAACACCATTAGAAAGCACATTCCCTCTTCTACAAATTGATACTAAATATTTTAATATCAAACATTTGGTGTAGCCGCAAAAAGATTGTTTACTAGACCACCCGAAAACTGCTTATTTTCCCGCGGACAGGAAAGTGTTAATGAGGGTGAAAGCACTCGACATATATAGCCCTCCAAAACACCGCGCATGCGTACAAGGCAACATGGAGTACAAAGTTTTATCAGAGTAGGCGCGATAGAAACTTCAGCTCAGCCTCGTAAAGAAAAACCAATGTATCACTAACACAGTTCGGACCCGCTTTCTTGATGCAGAAGGCTTCCAATGTTTCACGCGATGTCCGATGCCTGCCTCTACCTAAAATCCTCGCATCGCGGAACCGTGGAAAATAATCGGTGCAAGCCCTGCAGTGATCGACAAGTCGCCCACCTTCATTATTTGTTATACCTTTTGCATGTTCCCTAAGCCGGTCATTCACACAACGCCCCGTCTGTCCAATGTAGGATTTCCCGCAGGACAGAGGAATTTCCCATACAATGTTTGTGCCACACTTTACGAAACGCTGGCCATGCTTCTTCTAAGCCAGGCATTTGGCTTTCGCAAGTTATGCGACGGCTTAGCTGGGCAAGCTTTTGGGGAGCGGAGAACACCACCGGTACATTATACCGGTTAGCCACTTTTTCAGGCAGTGCGTGACTTTATGGATGTAAGGGACCACTACACGCCACTCTTTTTTCTTCGGCTCTACCCTGCTTACCCCGGCCTTTAACTTCTTCAAAAGCGTTTCTGCCACAGGGACCAAGACCAACTCAGGGAAACCAGCTGCAACGAGCCTGCCCAATTGGTTGTAAAAACTTGCTTGCATCTCATGCACACACGACTTGTCTTCTTCGAGGCGACATGTGCTTTTCTCGCCACGGTATATATAGGTGGGGTTCTTCTAAAGGGGAGAGGGCGTAAGGCGGGTGGGTGCGGCAATGAGCGAAGGTGTGTTAGCGGCGAGGCTGTCGAATTGAGAATAAAAGAGTGCTGTGCACAAGGCCAGGGACACGGCAGCCTGTCAATCACGTGTCAATGGCATGCACAGCAGCCCTCTATTACCTGTTTCGCTGGTGGTCGTGGGCTATCGTGTCTCTGAAAGAGAGAATAGAAGGAGCAGCAGAAACCGGTGCTCGTGGGGGGGAAGAGAAAAAGAAAAAGAATACTGAAATGGTATAAATAAATAAATAAAAGGAAAAAAATGGAAAGACAAAGATGAGAAAAAACAAAAAAAAATGCTAAGAAACCAAACTAAGTGTTGTTGCCTATAGCTTGAAATTCAGCATAGCGAACAGATTCTAAAGCTCCCTTTGAAACGTTTATGCCTACTGGTTGCAATGTCTTGAACTTATGGATGAGATGTGATTCTCTGTATTTCTTTCTCGTTCAGAACTGAAATTTGACTAAGATGTAGAGTTTAAGTTCATCAATGTTATGACCTGCTTGGTTGAAATGCTCGGCGACAGCTTTGGGAAGCTTCTTAGCTGTGTCCACGCGATCTCCGTTTAATCTGACATTGATTAATTGTCCCATTTCACCGATATATTGTTTATTACAGAAGGAACATTCAAGCATATAAATCACATCCAAACCTGTACAAGTGAAGCTAGATTTGACTTTGTGTGTATAACTATTTGCGGTGCTTTTAATTTTAATGTCACTTTGAAGGTGCCTGCCGATTTTGCACCTGGGGCGGCAACATGCTTTTATTACAGGGGAATGTTGTTGACTGACTTTTGAGAGCACTAACATGTCTTAAAGTTCCTGTTGCGATGATAGGTAAGCCTTGGTACATCCGGGAATGCTTTTCTCAGACACTCATTACTCATTACTTCATAATATTGGGTGGTATTTTTGTAGGATGTTGTTTATGTTTGGGAGTGCATTAGAATATTTTGCTATAAAGGCTGGGAGTCTGTCAGATTATGGTTTAGGCTGTTTCTTCGCTAATTCTGACTGTCTCGCTATCACGGTGTGGCATTATTCGATTCTGCGAAGCACCAATCAATGGGCGCCAAAAGGGTCGTAGTACAGTGAAACCTCGTTAAACCGTAGTCGGCCGGAGCTCGGAAAAAGTACGTACTAAACGGTAGTACTGTTTAACCGAAATAGCATGACATCGCCCACTTACCTGTAGAAACCGGAACTCAGAGAGAGTGCGATGAAAGGGGAAAAAACATGCAGTATTTATTCACTTCGCGCAACATAAGTGTTATTTTCGTTTGATGCCGCGGCGGCCTAGCACGACGACAGCAGCCTCAAACTTGCTCAAGCTTCGTGCCAGCTTCTCAGCCAGCCCCCCTCCTCTCGGCAAACACTCGCACGGCAGATTCCTCGTTGGCGTTACGTATTCTCCGTGCACGCGCGCACTAGTGCTGCATAAGTTCTGGGGCGCCTTTTTCATTGCCGGGTGCCGGAGTTCGGAAAACTTTTCGTTTGGAATAGTTACGTTATCGCGCCCCTGTTCTCGTTGCGACGATTGCATTCACGAGGCTGACGTAACGCGCAGCTTCTGCCACTGTCGGGCCTGAATCGCCCGTGCTGTCGCTTTCCGTGTCGTCCTCATCACTGTGGCTAGTCGACACTTCGGCAACAACAGAGGCAACGATGGCGAAAAGTCGAACCTCGTAGCCGACATCTCTTCGCGGTCGCAGCAGCGCTGCCGAGCAACTTCGCATTCCAAATGCCACACACTGTAGTCAACAGCAGATCCATGTCGCGGGCCAGCGCCGACTTCTTCGTGTCACGTTCAATAGCACGGACGATGTCTAATTTTTCTTCTATGCTGAGCACCCGGTGTCTTTTTTATCCGAGCTTCGGCATGACGCGAGTCCTCGCTTGCACGACGCCGTAACGCTCTCTCGCTCTCTAGCACGGCGTCGAAATGATGTTGATGTTGATGCGGCTTCACGTGCAAGCGCACAGGGCGCTTGGAGGCCGTTGTACCGATCTCTGAGGCTTGTTGTTCTGCCGGACCGCCCGGTGGAGACGACGCACCGCCGTGTTTGCGCGACGAAAAGTGGAAACGCTACGTTTTAACCGATGCGTACGCAATAAGCTGGTACGGTTTATGCGGATACTAAATACATTATGTTCAATGGCCGCTGAGTCGGGGAATTGACTTTACTACTTTTAAACCGAAACTACTGTTTAAGCGGGTACGGTTTAACGAGGTTTTACTGTAATAGGAACCGACAAGCAACATGATGCCGACAGCTTTTTGTAGCCATCTCTGTGTCGTCGGTGCGACCATGACACCCCGACAGCTTTTTGTTGGAACCCCTGTGTGTTCTCTGCACTGCTCGTGCATTGAGAAGCTTACTAAGAAGGGGGGGGGGGGGGGTGCAAATACTCTGAAAGTATGTGGTGTCTGTGCAATCCTGTGTCCACGAAATGCTGACAGTGTATGTGTGCCAACAGCTCCGTAGAGCCGGCTGCCGTCGTTTCTCCTGTGTTTGTGAACGAACAATAGAGGCACGCCACAGACTCAAGAATGTGTGTGTGTTGTGCAATACGAGTGCGCGACCTCTAAATGCAGGGATGAATCACCCGTTCCCTCGCCCCTAATTAAAGGGGGTGCGGCCAAGGCCTTGAGAAGAGCCGGGATTCAATTGGGTGAACTTGATTAGATCGTCACCAATATCTGCCGTTCCCCACCATAGGGAACTAGGGAAAGGCGAAGTTATTTAAATGCAGGTTTTAGACTGAGCTAGGCAGTCTGCTGAGAAGCGTCAACGAGCTAGTGCTGTCCACCAGTATCGCCTGGGCCACCTAGCCACGTCTGAACTGCGAGTTACTAGTTGGCATAACAGACAACAAACCAACGTCTGAAACGAAGCTAACGGTAGTTCCCCTCAAGATTTCTGGACATACGAGTACATTCTTTTATGAAAAGATACGCACTTTACTTGTCTTGAGTGCGTAGCATTCAAGAATTCGTTTGCAGCATCTTTGGCAATGGCAATGCAGTTATTTATGTATTTGGTCCCTCGACAAATTCTAGGAGGAGGCGGCCAAGCTCCAACATGAGCATCACCCCCCCTCCGAACGAAATTTCTGGCTATGCCACTGCCCACGACCACCAGCAAAACAGGTAATAGAGGGCTGCTATGTACACCGTTGACACGCCGGCTGACTCATGGGTGTTTACACGTGATTGACAGACGGCCGTGTCCCTCAAGATTTTTGGGCATACGAGTACATTCTTTTATGAAAAGATACGCACTTTACTTGTCTTGAGTGCGTAGCATTCAAGAATTCGTTTGCAGCATCTTTGGCAATGGCAATGCAGTTATTTATGTATTTGGTCCCTCGACAAATTCTAGGAGGAGGAGGCCAAGCTCCAACATGAGCATCACCCCCCTCCGAATGAAATTTCTGGCTATGCCACTGCCCACGACCACCAGCAAAACAGGTAATAGAGGGCTGCTATGTACACCGTTGACACGCCGGCTGACTCATGGGCGTTTACACGTGATTGACAGACGGCCGTGTCCCTTGCCTTGTGCACAGCACTCCTTTATTCTCAATTCGACACCCTGGCCGCTAATACACCTTCACTCGTTGCCGCGCCCACCCACCTTATGGCCTCTCCCCTTTAGAAGAACCCCACCTATATATACTGTGGCGAGGAAAGCATATGTCGCCTTGAAGAAGACAAGTCCACTTGTCGAAACGTTGGCTCTTGCGTTTACCTTGTTCTCGTATTGCACATAATCTTGAATTTCCATCTCCCGCAATCCCTGTGTTTTCGTGCAAAGCTTGTGTTTTATGGAGAACACAATCCTAAAAAAGTAGTGGCAAGGACTAAAGCAAGCAAAAATTGATGCATTTTTTGATGAACAGTGATCGGTAGCCGCATAATACATTTACTGAATGCTGTATCAAAACACTTCATAATTTTTCCAGCTTTTGGAAAAATATCAGCTACATTCCTCTCCTGATGCTTACAATTTCTTAAAACAGTACTAAGAGGGTGTATGTACATAATGCTGCATCTTGGCTCATCTTTCTCAGTTAATGGAACTCCTGTCAAATGGAACTAAAGAAACATTTGCTAAGAGGTTTATTAGCAGCAGGTGCAGGCGAACGGGCAGCAGTTACAAGCGTTCGGTGAAGGACAGCAACCATGAGCC
Source organism: Dermacentor andersoni (assembly GCF_023375885.2). Classification (NCBI taxonomy): domain Eukaryota; kingdom Metazoa; phylum Arthropoda; class Arachnida; order Ixodida; family Ixodidae; genus Dermacentor; species Dermacentor andersoni. The sequence continues at coordinate 9,199,919 of NC_092824.1, read as the reverse complement.
AGTGGCGATGGTGATGATCTGCAGGCTGTTCTTCGTTACAATCGCCCTCTGCAGAAGGCGCCATCCTGTCAGCTTAAGACAAAGAGACCCCTACTGGGTCGTAGTACAGCTTCATGCAAAAGACGTATACAAGTTCAAAGCCACGATGGCGTAGGTCCGTCGATGGCGTGAGAGGTTGAGGAGGTACTTGAAGGAGGACATTTGCTCCAGAACGTGGTAGGGTCACAGGTTTTCTTGCGACAAGTTTTTCGCAGAAGCCGAGCGTGGCAGTGGGTACATGAAGCCAGACCAGAGAGCCAGCAGAAAAAGTTGGTGCAGAACGGTCGGCAGGTTGACGAGATTGCTGCTGCCACTGGTCCTCGATGGAAAAAGAGCGGGCAAGCTAGCAGCATTCTTTGGCATGTCGAGCAGCTTCATACAGCGGAGTACTTTTGGACGTGTCAGATTTATATGAAAGAATGGTATCAAACGTATTAGATGGTTCTCGTCCGTATAGCAGAAAGTACGGGGAAAATTGGGTAGTTGCTTGGGCCACAGTATCGAACACATATGTTATGAAAGAAAGACCGTGGTCCCAATTTGAATAAGCAGAGGCAACATACATTGACAGCATATCACCAAGAGTATGGTTGAAGAGCTCTGTCCGTTAGTTTGTGGATGGTACACTGTACTTGTAGAGTGGACAATTCTGCATTCGTCGAGTGGTGCCTTCAGAGCATCGGAAAGAAAGGTGCGGCCTCTATCCCTCAGAACTTCGCAAGGGGCACCATGGCACAAAACGAAATGTCGTAACAGAAATGAGGTAATGTCACGGGCGGTGGCAGTGGGCAGAGTGGCTGCTTCAGCATAGGGGGTGAAGTGATGCACTGCAACAATAATCCAGTGGTTCCCTGCTGGAGTGGACGGTAGCGGTCCCTATATGTCAATACTGACTTGATCAAAAGGTAGACTAGGGCAGGGTAGGGGTTGTGACAGGTAGAATTGTTCGGGAGGTAATTTTCAGCGTTGACACTGAACACAGGACCGAATTAACTTTTGGACTTAGTTATACATGCCGCACCAGTAAAATCGGAAGCGTAGTTGAGCGAAGATCTTGAAGAGGCCGGCATGCGCGCACTGAAGGTCTGCGTGGAAAGCGTCGCAGATAAGGTCACGGAGAGGCGGGGTATCACAAAAAGCCACTTGCAACAATCAGAAAGGCAGTTACGGCGATAAAGAGGGCCATTGTGAATGCAGAAGCGGGTAGCCTGATGGCGAAGAGTGCGAGATGGTGAAGAAGAGGTGGATGGATCAAAAAGAATGCTGATAAGAGTGCTAATCCAGGGATCCTAGCACTGCTCCAACGGCATGTTGCGCAGAGTATGTGATGTAAGTGTAGGCTCAAGGGCAGATAGGCAAGCACTGTCAGCGGAGACCAGTGAGTAAGAAAGGGCATTAGCATCTGTGTTTGCGGCCGGAACGGTAGAGAATGTGGATATCGTACTCCTGTAGCTTAAGGGCCCAGTGAGCAAGTCGGCCAGATGGGTCCGTAAGGGTAGACAGCCAACAAAGGGCGTGGTGGTCAGTGACATCAAAAGGGTGACCATACAAATAAGGGCAGAATTTTCCAAGGGCCTAAATAATGGCTAAACACTTTCTCTTGTGGGGAGCACACGCGCCCATCTTCCCCCGCGCCGTCGTGTCGAGAGCCGGCATAGACAGGAGAGAGGCGCACTATGCCCTCTCCTGATTCTCCCTTGCTCTCGCGACACGCGCGCCCTTCCTCCCCGACTTGTGGGCAGGTAGCTGACGGGCGAGGAGGACATTCCCCTCGCCCAGGTAAAAAGGTACAAAACAGCACAACCGAGGGAGACCCGCTCTCTCTGAGGCCGGACCCTTAACCTGCCGGACTGGAGTACCTGCCGCAACCCGTGAGTGACCACGTTCGCCTGCCTATCCCAGGCAACGAGGCCAGCCTATTTATTACTATTACAGAGAGGACGTCCCTCTGCCAGTGTTCTTTATTGCCTGTAGCAATAAACGTTCTTACAGTTGACGCCACTGGTTGGCTTATTCGTTCGAGCCGGCGTAGCCGCGATTCCCGCGCTACGGGTTGGGGAGTAACACAAAGCGACTGCGTGGGGCTAGATCCGGAGCTCGCCTTCAGCCCTAGCCGCACGCAGAGTGGAACCCCCCCACTCTATAACCAAATAATTAGCTCGGCCTTTATCAGATTTCGGCTGGCGTAGGTGATGGCATATTCATCACACCTCGCTTTTCGTTGTGCAAGTATGGCATCAAGTTCGATGCCACTGGCCTTTGCGTGAGCCTCTGTGGGGGCTGCAGGATTGTAGTGGTGGAGGATAGGTAGTGAAGTTAGCAGGCGGCATAATTTTGTGAAGGCATCATAGCAGGCAGGTGACCAAGCTGAAAGTTCCTTGTCACCGCTTAGAAGGTCTGTCAGGGGTGCACTTATGTAGGTGAGTTTCGAATGAACCGTCAAAAATATGAGCATAAACCAAGGAAACCTTGAAGCTCCTTTAACTTTTTTGGTTAGGGAAAGTCGGCGTCAGTGCGGAGCTCAGCTCGATCCGGAAGAATGCCGTCTCGCGATACATGGCCAAGAATTGTAAGGTTTCAGGCGCCAAAATGACATTTCTTTAAGTTGAGTTGAAGTCCCACATCAGTGAGGCATTTCAAAACGTGCTTGAGAGGGCTAAGATGAGGGCAGAAATCAGCATAAAAGACTCCGTCATCCAGGTAGCATGGACATGGTCCATTTGAGACCGTGTAAAATATTATCCATCATCTTTTCAAAAGTGGCTGTAGCGTTGTGCAGGACGAAAGGCATCACGGTGAATTCATATAATCCGCCAGGTGTTACAGATGCTGTTTTAGGTCGATCAGATAGTGCCATAGGGACTTGCCAGTATCTAGAACGTAAATCCAGCGAAGAAAAGAACTCCACTCCCGGCTAACAGTCGAGCGCATCGTCGATGCACAGCAACGGACAAACGTCCCCGCGCGTTATTTTGTTCAGATGGCGATAGTCAACGCAGAACCGAACAGAGCCATCCTTTTTCTTAAAAAGAACAACCAGTGGCGGCCAGGGACTGTCTGAAGGCTGCATAATGCTGTGCTTGAGCATGTCAGCAACGTGGTCGTTAATGACACAGCATTCCGAAGCGGATACTCGGCAAGGGCGTTACCGTAGAGGTGCATGACTGCTTGTATCTGGTGAAAAACGGTCGATGTGCAGCCCAATCCGAAGGCATGGCTATGAAAAGCGCAGAACTTCTGCAGGAGAGTAATAAGCTGGCTACATTCTGAAGATGACATTTCATCGTCGATGGAGCAGTAGAAAGCGTAGAGGAGTGACTGATAAATTGCAGGGTCACAAGTAAGTGCGCTAAGGTCCGTAAAATAGAAGCAGCAGGAGCATCAAAGATGCAAAAGGTGTCGACCAGTTGAACGAGGCCTAGGCATTCACCATGAAATAAAAGTAAAGGGTACGCCATGCGATTGTCGACGAGCATCTTCGCGATGCCACTGCAAAGAGTAAGGGTAGCAAAGGGCAAGGGAGAACATTTGTGGCGAATGAACACATCAGAGGGCATAAAGAGAACAGCGCCATCAGAAATAGCGGTGCACGACACAGGCAGGAAAAAGCACGAAGGGACGGCATTGTCTTCAGACACAAGCAGTTTATCGCTAGAAGGACGGTTTCCGAAAGTCTCAAGGTCGGGAAGTGCAGGAAGTTCAAGTTTGGCATGACAACAGTCAATAACGGCATTTTTTGCAAGGAAGTCCCAGCCTAATATGATGTCACAGGAACATGGAGACAGCACGACTAATTCGACGGTATGCAGAAAGCTTTGAATGAAGACTCGAGCAGTACAGGCAGTGAGAAGCCCAATGTCTTGAACGCTGGCGGTTCAAAGGGAGAGGTCAGAGAGAGGCGTCAAAACCTTTCTTAGTATGCGATAGCGTTCGGCAGAAATTACAGATACAATGGCTCCTGTATCGACAAGTGCCGGGATGGCGATTCCTTCAACAGATACTTCAATTACGGTGGTTAGAGAGGGACGAGGACTTAGGCATTGTGAAGTGGACGCAGTTCGTGCCTCGGGAACTATGGCCATCAGTTTTCCTGCTTGGTGGACTTGGTATGGCGATGCATCAGTGAAAGCGAGCGACAACGTGGAGATGGTGAGTGGCGCGTAGATGCGGGTGAGCGGTTGGGGCAAAAGGAAGAGATAGGAAGGCTGGAAGGTGAAGAGGAAAACTCTAGTAGTGGCATAGGTGGCAGCAAAAGGGTTGGCGATAGATGCATAGGGGGTGGCGGGAGCGTGTGTGGACGAGATTGGGCAACGACGTCTGCATACGCAAGAGGTGCACTGACTGGCGTCGGTTCACAGACCAGAGGAACGGCTTCAGAAACTTTCTTATGGATCAAGCCGCGGATCATAGGTGGCAAAGCAGGTGGTGGTTCCAGGACACAAGACATCAAAGATAGGTGGCAAGCGACCTTTGTGGAAACAAACTCCTGAATCTTTAGTAACAGAGCGGCATGGTTGTCGCCGACTCCAAGGATTGACAGAGTCGGTGGGCACAGGAGGGCGATGGGTGTGAAGCCGTTGCCTGCGCAACTTGCCATAACTCTCACACAATTTTATCACTTAGACCAGAGTGTGAGGACTCTTCGATGATAACAATTGGAATGCATAATCCTCAATGCCCTTCATTATAAGTTTGATCTTCTCCTCCTCTGACATCGATGCATTCACCCATTTGCAAAGATCAACAATGTCCTCAGTATAGCTTGTGAAATTCTCTCTGATGTCTTGGGATCGTGTACACAAATGCTGTGCTGCACAAAACTTTCGTACCGCTGGCCGACCGATAACTTGTGTAAAGCTGGTCTTGAAGACCAACCATGTAGGTATGTCGGCTTCATGGTTTAGAAGCCATGGTTTTGCAACGTCCGAATGATAGAATGCTACGTTTCTCAAGTTGCTGGCATTGTCCCACTGGTCATGGGCACTCACTCGCTCGTAAGAGGAGATGCAATCTTCAATGTCTTTGTCATCTGTGCCACAGAAGATAGGGGGATCTTGTTGACACAAGGCACCAGCACAAAACAGGGTGGGCAGCGCCGTTGGAGGAGCTGGAGGAGGACGTGCATCGGCGGTCATGATGGGGGGGTAGAGTGTGACTCCGCAGTTTCAGGGTGGTCGAAACCCTGCAACCTCCACCATTTGCGAAGTGATTTATTAGCAGTGGACGCAGGCGAACGAGCAGCAGTCACAAGCGTTCGGCGAAGGACAGCAACCATGAGCTCATGCTGGTGGCGATGCTGCTGAGGCGCAGGCTACTCTCCTTCGTTACACGTTATTAAATATTTGTTTAACATCAACACGTTAACCCTTTCTCACAAGAACGGTACGCTGATGGAATGGGGTTCAGAAAAACGTAGGTACAGCGCAACAATTTTATCATAATCATCATCATTATCAGCCTGGTTACGCCACTGCAGGGCAAAGGCCTCTCCCATACTTCTCCAACTACTCCGGTCATGTACTAATTGTGGCCATGTCGTCCCTGAGAACTTCTTTATCTCATCCGCCCACCTAACTTTCTGCCACCCTTTGCTGCCTTCCCTTCTCTTGGAGTCCAATCCGTAACCCCTAATAACCATCGGTTATCTTCCCTCCTCATTACATGTCCTGCCCATGCTCATTTCTTTTTCTTGATTTCAACTAAGATGTCATTAACTCACGTTTGTTCCCTCACCCAATCTGCTCTGTTCTTATCCCTTAATGTTACACCCATCATTCTTCTTTCCATAGCTCATTGCGTCGTCCTCAATTTAAGTAGAACCCTTTTCGCAAGCCTCCAGGTTTCTGCCTCGTAGGTGAGTACTGGTAAAACACAGCTATTATACACTTTTCTCTTGAGGGATAATGGCAACCTGCTGTTCATGATCTGAATGCCTGCCAAACGCACCCCAGCCCATTCTTATTCTTCTGATTATTTCTGTCTCATGATCCGGATCAGCGGTCACTACCTGCCCTAAGTAGATGTATTCCCTTACCACTTCCAGTGCCTCGCTACCTATCGTAAACTGCTGTTCTCTTCGAAGACTGTTAAACATTAGTTTTCTGCAGATCAATTTTTAGACCCACTCTTCTGCTTTGCCTCTCTAGGTCAGTGAGCATGCATTACAATTGGTCTCCTGAGTTACTAAGCAAGGCAATATCATCTATCTGTATCTATCTGTATCTATCTACATATCTCATCTATCGACAGACAGACAGACAGAGACAGACACAGACAGACAGACAGACACAGACAGACAGACACAGACAGACAGACACAGACAGACAGACAGACAGACAGACAGACAGACAGACAGACAGACAGACAGATAGGTAGACAGGCTCAAAATGCCTGAAGCAGGCAAAGAATGCTAATCGCATTAATTGCCTAAGGTCCTTCCAGCAAGCTGCGAGCTGCACCAGCTGGAACAGATAAGACTCACCAGGCACCGTGCAGGCACTCGGGTGCCATCCAGTAAGGGGAGCCGACCACAGGTAGCCGGAAGTCACGACAGCCTGACACCGGGATGCGTTCAGCCAGCCCCAAATCCCCCACCACAGCCGTCAGGGTGGGGGGCGCACCCTCTTCCTCCTGGTGACGTTTGATGAGCACGTTCTTGGAGGTCAGGTCCCGGTGGAAGACGCCCCGTGAGTGCAGGTATGCCATGCCTCGCGCTATGTCCAACGCCAGCCGCATACGCAGCTCCCACGACAGGGGCTCTGACCTGCAAGGCCAACACTAGCATTTATTTACGAGTGGCAGCCGCTGCAGTCAACCGTCAAAACTTTGACCTGCCCACCTGTGTACTTGAAAAGTAATAGTTTTGCTTTCTAATTGATGGATATGTGTGTCTAGATGTCTTAACACCTGTGCAATTATGGTTGACGTGCACTTACTGTCAAAGGTTGCACTTCGCTTTTCTACTATTTTTATCTGTTGAAGAGCCTCATCGTGATGTCTAAGGTATTTTTCTTTCTTCTTTCCTGTTAATTACTGTGCGACATGTTTTTGTATTTGCTTGCATCTAATTGTAATTTCTGCATTAGTTGTATTAGTGTACTGACAGTTTTGCACATGTACCTTGTAAATTGTTTCCAAACTAGCCTTTGGCTATGCGACCATACAGATTGTACATACCTTGTCAAATAGAATGATCTGTAATAAAGAACTCTCAACTCTGTCTCACAGACATGAGACTGCAGGGGGAGGTGTTAAAAAGGCACTGAAGAGAAAAATTATTTCAGCTGTGTTAGTAAATCACCTTTCTACAATACCAAAAAAAAAAAAAAGTCACTCTTTTGGTATGCTGGAAAAGATGGGTGCTTATGGTGCGGCCATGAAATTCCCACACCAGCTTGCCATAAACTCGTCAATTATGATGGTGCCTGCTGTATAAATCTTAATAGGTAAAGGTGGACTTCACTTTATTCTAAAAGAACCAAGGGCTGAACTTGGGAAGAACATTTACTGAACCACAAGGCCAGAGGGTGAAAATGCGCTTTCTGATCCGTGATCTTACACTGGTGTACCGGCCCTGGGGTTCTGGTGCAAAATTCGAGAACAAAATTTTAAGTCATTCTCTCTTCTAACAATGAACATATTACTTGGAAATCAGCAAAAGTAGTGTGCTTCAAGAATACTTTATCAATCTAAACTAATTCAGTGTTTCACTTTAGTGTCCCTTTAACAGCACTTAGTTTTTAAAAGTTTGGCTTGAGAGCGTTCTTTTCGTAGGACACATACCCACTTTATAAACGTACCCTTTAGCACCGTCTGTGGAGTGTTGGGCCAGTGGGCGAGGAAAAAGGAGGCCGGACAGCCACCTCTAGGGCCATTGTGCAGGCACAAAAGAAGTATACAGGGGAATATGCTTAAGTTATATGGAGTCTTGCACCACCATAAATGGGTGGCGAAGGTACCATCTTTTAAGTCCTTTAAGTGGACCTTGAAGAGGTCTTAAAATTGGAAGATGTACAGTGGTTTCAAAGGCTGCCACATTATAATTCAACTCCTGAAGTTATTTTCTCGATTGTGCTTGTAGCAGTGCCGCAATCTTTAAATTTTCATTGAAACTCCACTCCCCTTGCGCCCAGAGCGTAGTGGAAAAAAACTGGGCATGATGCCAACACAGGTGTCACGCGAGTACTCTATTCTAATCACGCGTCTCACCAATATCCACAATGACTTCACGATAGTCTTCGTCATCAGAGCCCGTTAAAGGGACTGACAACCAATTTTCATGGTATCCATTTTTTTTAGCGCAATGGAAATCTTACCGGTCAGTGTGTGTAATCACGAAGTGGTAAAGCAGAAAATGACGAGTGACGTTTTTTATCAGGATTTTTCCATTTTCAGTGAGGATGTAGTCGTTCACTGGAAGCGCTCAGCCCAGAAATAAATCCACAGATTGTATGGCAAATGTTTATTAAATTCCTTTGGGCTGTGGTCACCTGTATATAGGTCAAACAGGAAGATGTTTCAATGAGAAGGCGAGGGAGGATAATCTTAATGTACGAAATAAGAGGTGGCGTTCTGGTTGAACATTGCAAGCTGAGTGGCTGCAAGCCAAGAGTTAGGACCAAGCGAGAAATCGTAGAAGCTTTTTTTATTTTTATAAAAGACCAGCGGACAACTGCATGAGCACGCCATTATTTCATTGAATGACGCTGAGATACAGTTTCTTGAAGGTTTTGTTTTGGTCTAAATGTTTCCCCCTTTTAGAGGTTTTTTTTTTTGTATTTTCATCACACACACCTGCTCAAGGCAAGTCTTTGGATTCCATGTCCTGTGTGCATGTTCCTTGACTTCAATACAATTTTTTCAGCATAGTGACTTCGCCTTAGCCTTAAGCACTGAGACACATGGCGTGGCGATAGTAAACCAAGTTCGATGAAAATTTTTTTTCTTACAGTTTCTGTGGATTTAGCACAATATGTTCTTATTCGCTTGCAGTATCCTGTTTTGGTTGATCGTGTGTGACCATGTCTGAGCTAGCTGTGGTGTCATGTGGCAAGCTTTTGTGCATATATAGCCTTGTTTTGGAGCAAATAAACCAGTTGTTAGTCAGCGCTTGTGATGTGATTTTGTTTCTTTGTCTCCGTCTCAGTTGCGCTGCGCCTTTTGAAATACAATGTTAAGCAATAATTGTGCTGTACTTAATAACAGTTAACTTATGTACAGTAATCTCAGACTACATCTAAAGCACCAAGATTTCATCGCCAGGATTTGCCACTTACTGGTTTTGGAGACTTTCTTTGCCAATTTAAAATTATAATCCCTACTTAAATTGCGGACAGTATGCTGGATTCTTATCACTATAAATCATGGCCATTTCATTTCCATCAACGTCTAGCAACACATTCTGGCCAGTTGTCAGTCCCTTCAACCAACCCTGCAGATGCTGCTGCTTGTTTTTGCTAAATTAAAGCAACTTCCAGTGACTTGCGGCCTTTTAAACTATGATTTTCACATTCATGGGGTGAAAACCTATAATTCACTAAGAACTCACTTTTTTTAAAAGTGCTTCAGCTTCCCCACATAGAATTGCTATACTGACTTTAGAGGAAAAGCTGGATGAAAAAAGTGGAAACCGCAATGCCACTGCCACGTTGCTATTTCTCATTTTTGCCACGCTAAAAATAATCAAAACATGATGAAAAAGCTAGCCTTTACACAGAGCACCTACGTATGGAAGGTCTGTGAAGTTCATTCTACATAGTCTTCAGAAATATCTGACTATTTATAAATTTTTATTAAAATTTACAGCTTATTAGTCTTTCAACAGTGCTGACGTGGAAGGAGCCTCAGCAGAAGCATTTGTTCTTGATAACATATCCGAGTTCCACAGTGTTGAAATTTTTCTTGCTTCTTCTAAAACTAGGTTTTTAAAAAATCCAGTTTGCCAGTGAAGCATCCTGGTGGCACTCAACTACTTTAGAACAAGGGTCTAAAAACATTGGCAAGCTTGCTACTTGGTCAAATTTGTAGTTTGGAAACCGTGCACTAACAGCACTTAGGCAGATTGGTAGCAGACAAAGAGGCTTTCACCAGGCAGCTGCTGTTGTCCAGGTGCATGAACACCGGCAGCATAGCTGATAGTGCTGGGCAACCATAAGCGCCAGCAGGGACACCATGACAGCACCCTTTTTTTTACTTTTGATATGCTTCACTGCACGGCAAACATTCTTCACCACAATACAGTCTATTCTTCGCCGCATAACACCTCTGTATAGTGGCAAAGCTTACTTAGACTAACAGCAATTTTAGCGGCTTGAATAGTTCAAATAATCGAATACCTAGTCAAAGTTTGAACTATCCTCACACCAGTAATTTTGGTGCAAGCAGGATGTCTGCAAACACTCATCACCCTTGTCTGCACACCAGATGCCACACTACACGCCCACAACAGTTTGTCTTGCAGCTAGCAATCCTGTTGCATCACCTGCATCTTTTAAAACAGCTTGTAATTGAAAGGTTTGCTTTAGAGTGCATCGATTTGGGTGACTTTGAGCAATTTCATGAACAAAATGTTGCAAAGCACCAATGTACAGGAATAAGTGTGTGTGATTAGCAGTAAAAATGCAGGCCAAATACAACTGAATTTTATTGGTCAAAGAATGCATATTGTCACGTAGTAGTGATGGCAAAGAACGCAGTAGCAATACCGTGAATGACGAAACTAAATTTTATTGGGCTAACCTATGCCTACAAAAACAGGCTACACTTAAAGCGGAACAGTACCGGCGAACACAGTCGGCGATCGGTGACAATCTGCCGGTCAAGCGCGTTGGCTTTTATACACGAGTAATTGAAGGTTCCAGAGCAAATTATGGTGCCCGCGTGTCTTCCAGAAAGTTCTACATAATTCGCATAGTACATGCAATCAAATTATACAAGAGTCGGTGACAAACAGAACCATCGATAAAATTCAAGAAACTTCCGATACATGCGGGCGCGTCCCGCGCTGAGCGATAACATTTGTTAAATGGTGAAAAGTGCTCATCAGAAAAGGATAAACAAGTCCACGTGTCAATATATAATAAGACAGATGGTGAGAAGGTTATCAAACATGGTATCACAGACGTATGGCAATACCAAATGTTCTATCAGCTTCATGCAACATAGGATGTTGTCGCATATCTGTCCACGTGTACTTGCGCGATAGCGTTTGCCCCCTTCTGTCACATCTCTCACCCACACTATGTGCATATAAGTGCTGGCCGCAAGAATGGGCTGTGCATTTTGCCCTTTTATCCTTGGGCTGTTATATTCTGCCACATTAAGTGGCTGCCATGCAATATCGCATGTTTCAAGTACAGTCTGCCTCTTTGTTCATGGAAGCCCCGGAACATGACAGTCTTGGCGATGAGGGCGGGATCCTGGTAGACAGCCACAAGACGGCAAGTCGATGCAGCCATGTCGTCGCAATTGGGGCAAGTAGAACCATTCAATGAATATTCCACAGATTGGATTAGTTATGAGGAACGGCTCCAAGCATTCTTACGGGCTAACAAAGTCCTGGGTGAGCAGAAGGCTGACACGTTGATAAGTATGGAGGACTGAAGACATACGCATTATTGAAGTTGTCAACGTCTATGGAGATTCCCACTAAGAAGTCTTTTGAAGAACTTGTAGAGTTACTGCGAAGCCACTTTATCCCAAAACTGTCCCTTATTGGAGAAAGAGCCAAATTTCATCGCCGATCACAATTGCCGCAGGAGACTAATACTCAGTATGCTGCAGAGCTACAGAGGCTCGCACAAACTTGCGAGTTCAGCACTTTTCTCGATCAAGCCTTAAAGAACAGATCTGTTTGTAGGTTGCTTCGAGCTGATATTCAATGCAACCTATTTGCAGAAGACAATCAGCTTAAGTTTCAAACAGCAGTCGATCATGCAATAGCAATTGAAGCTGCTATTTTAAGTGCGTGCGCTACACGCTGCACACCACCAACAGAATATGACGTGCATAAAGTCAACAGCACTGAGCAAACTTCTGCCTCACGTTATCACTGCGGGTCATTGAAATACGCAGCAAACTTTTGTCAGCATATGAATGCCAAATGCTTTCATTGCCACTGCAACAGAAAGGGCGCCATCAAGCATGCTTGGCAGAGCAGACAGTTTAATATTTTGATCCAAACGCCGTTTTCCCTTCTTCTCGCCACCGCCATGCTCCAAGCCGGAGGATGACATACATGTGCTAGCGCACTTACATACACGTGTTCGCTGTGAAGTCGCTCGTGGTGGCACGTGACTTCGAGAATTATTCTAGGCAACATCTGTTATTTGTGTAATAGGTTGCTTGAATAGACAAATTAAAGCTTAGAGAAATAAGACACACAAACTGAATGTCTGCATGTTTTTGTTTTACTTCTGCCGTATGCGATGCAACCCATTTTTATTTTTCTGTGAATTTCCTTCTCATGGTCAGGGTTCCCTGTGATTAGTTGACCTAGGTAAACATACTCGTTCACAGACTCTAGAGGCTGACTTGCGATCTTGAACTCATGTTCCCTTGCCCAATTATTTATCAATATTTTTATCTTCTGCTTATTAATCTTCAGCCCCACTCTTACACTCTCCCTGTTAAGGTCCTCAATGATTTGTTGTAACTCGTCCGCAGTGTTGCTGAATAGAACAATGTCATCGGCAAGCCGAAAGTTGCCAAGGCATTCGCCGTCGATCCTTACTCTAAACCTTCCCAGTTTAGTAGCTTGAATACTTCTTCCAAGCATGCAATGAATAGTATTAAAGAGATTGTGTCTCCTTGTCTGACCCCTTTCCTTATAGGTATCTTCTTACTTTTCTTGTGTAGAATTTAGGTGGCTGTGGAATCTCTTTAGATATTTTCCAGGGTATTCTTCTGTACTTCTTGATTATGCAATGCCTCTATGACTGCTGGTATCTCTACTGAATCAAATGCTTTTTCGTAATCTATGAAAGCCATATAAGAGGTTTATTGTACTCTGCAGATTTCTTGATAACCTGATTAATGACATCCCCGTGATCAATTGTACAGTCTCCCTTCCTGAAGCCAGCGTGTTCCCTTGGTTGACTGAAGTCCAGTGTTGCCCTTATTCTATTGGAGTTTATTTTGGCAAATATTTTATATACTGGGAGTAAGCTAATAGGCTTATAATTTTTCAGTTCTTCAACGTCTCTCTTTTTGTGGACTATTGTAACGTTTGCATTTTTCCACTTTTCTGGGACCCTTGAAGTCGATAGACACTTCGTATAGAGAGCCGGCAGTTTTCCTAACATTATGTCGCCTCCATCCTTGATTAAATTGACTTATTCCATCCTCTCCTGCCGTTTTCCCCTGTTTCATGCCTTGCAAGGCCCTTCTGACCTCATCTCTAGTTATAGGAATAGTTTCTGTATACTGTTCACTATTGCTTCGAATAGAGTACCCCCGAGTCCTCTGGGTACTGTACAGGTCAGTATAGAATTCTTCCGCTGCTTTTATTATACCTTTGAGATTGCTGATGACATTACCCTGCTTATTTTTCAGTGCATACATCTTGGTTTGTCCTATGCCAAGTTTCCTTCTCACTGGTTTCAGACTGCGTCCATTTTTTACGGCTTCTTCAGTCATTCTCACGTTGTTTATCAGTTTTGACAGTTCTGCCAAATCTATCTTTTGAGTTGGACACTTTCATTCTTTGTCATTTCTTTATTAGGTTCTTTGTTACTTGGGAGAGCTTGCCTACTAGTTGCATTGGTGCCTTGCCTCCCACTTCAATTGCTGCCACTGAAGCCTGCTTCGTTAGTTTCATTCATTACCTCTGTCATCATCATCATCATCTCTGTTCTAAGGCTGCATATTTGTTTGCAAGTACCAGCCTAAATTTGTCTGCTTTTACCCTTACTGCCTCTAAGTTGACCTGTTTTTTCCTTGACCAATTTTACTCTTTCTCTGTTCAAATTGAGGTGAATCCTAGCCCTCACTAACCTATGATCACTGCACTTTACCCTACCTATCACTTTTACATCCTGCACTATCCTGAAATTGGCAGAAAGTATGAATTCAATTTCATTTCTTGTTTCACCATTAGGGCTTTTCCAGGTCTACTTTCTCTTGCTACACTTCCCAAAAAAGGTGTTCATTATTCTCAGCTTATTCCTTTCTGCGAATTCTACCAGCACCTTTCTTCTAGCGTTTCTAGAATCGATGCCGTAGTTGCCAATTGCCTGTTTACCCACCTGCTTTTTCCCTACTTTTGTATTGAAGTCACCCATTACTACTTTATGCCGAGTTTGCACTTCTTTTATCGCTAATTCAATATCTTCACAAAACTGATCTACTTGCTCATCGTCGTGACTGGATGATGGAGCGTAGGCCTGTACTATCTTTAATCTATACCTCTTATTAAGGTTGATTACGACTACTGCTACTCTCTCGTTAATGCTGTAGAATTCGTCAATATTGCCCGCTATGTCGTTATGGATTAGGAATCCAACCCTGTATTGCTTCTTATCAGGGAGACCTCTATAGCAGAGGACATGGCCGTTATTTAGCAGTGTGTAAGCCTCACCAGTTCTTATCTCACCAGGGCCGATAGTGGGCACAGCGGACGCAGCCTGGCAATGTCACTGACCAGAAATCTGCTCTGTATTCTGCAGCTCGTCGCATCTACGGAAGCAAGTGGCTACACGTGTCCGCAAGCTGGTGGCATCATGGACACCTATCGACTACGTCCTGATTATTCCGCCTACAAGATTGCAACGACAGCATTACCTGACAACGTGACTCTGCTAGCGACGCCACCTGGCAGTCGTGGCGTGACGTCACCTCACTGTACAGCTATAAAGCAAGCACCTCACGAGTTCATCTTCAGTGGGCACGGCGGACGCAGCCTGGCAATTTCACTGACCAGAAATCTGCTCTGTATTCTGCAGGTCAGTAGTCCTTACGGCAATTCATTGCGCAGCGATTGTCGTAGCATTATTGTCCTGCCGTGTCCACGGAAATGTCTCGATCTAGCCTATGAGTGTGTTCATGTTTGTAAGCTACTTCTTTGTGGCGACATTGAGAGCAACCCTGGTCCAACACAGAAAGAGCTGTTCGAACATTTACTAGAGGGTCAAACTACTATTCATAATGATATTTCCGAAATGAAAGCTCAACTAGCCAACGGCGAAAAAATGATTAGTAACCTTCAACAGATACTCACTAAAATTGAAGAAAAACTTTCAGAAGCTTCTCCTGCTCCTGATGATCAGGTTGAAACCACTCTTAAATCATTGGAGCATGTCACTGATTTCCAGACAAAAAAATTAACAGATCTGGAAGACCGAAACAGGCGGTCAAATATAATTATTCATGGAATAACTGACATCCCCGATGAAACTGAAGCGCTGCTTAAGGAAAAGATTATCACTGAGGTAATTAAAGATAAGTTGAAAGTGGAGTGCCATTCCATTGGCCGCATTCACAGACTTGGCCGAAAAGGTACTGACCATCCAGTTATCATATATCTCCAGGATTTCAATGAAAAGAAACTGATATTTGATAACTGTACAAAACTTAAAGGAACGAGCATAAGCATTAGGAACGATTACTCACAAGCTAAACTAAAGAAAAGGGAACTTTTGTGGGACAGTGCACAAGCTGAGAAACTTGGGGGTAAAAAAGTATACCTGATTCGTGATAAACTTAACATTGATAAAGATATTTTTTTCTGGGATGAGGCAAAGAACATGCGAGTAAAAATAATGAATAAACGCTCCTCGCACCAAGACACCTGACGCTCCTCCCAAGAATGCGGCAAACACTTGCGTATTATTAACCTAAACGCTCGCAGCGTCCTAAACAAAACAGAAAATCTTGAAATTACTTTATTGGAGCACAGCCCACACATTGCAGTTATAACAGAGACGTGGCTGCGGTCCGAAATAGGTGATGAGGATGTGTTCCCACCCTGTTATCAAGTATTCCGCAAGGATAGGAATTCTAGGGGAGGCAGTGTTGCAGTCCTTTTTAAACACCATATAGGAGCTGTTCTACTAGAAGACGATAAAACTCTCGAATGCTTATGCCTAAAACTTACGTGTTGGGGTCACAAATTCCTTTTGTACGCAATTTACAGACGTCCCGATGCATCACCTGAATATCTAGTCAAGCTACAAGAAAGCATGTCCCAATTCCAGTCAAACAAATTGTTACTTGTGGGTGACCTGAACTTACCTGACATCATTTGCGAGCGTTTGCAAGCTCTCTCACAGAACAATAAACATTTAAACAGCATGCTTAACATAATGCTAACTCATGACCTAATTCAAGTCGTTCAGGAGCCAACACGTGTGCAAGGACCTTGCCAATCTTTGCTTGATCTGGTATTTTTGCCCAGAATGTTAACTGAATATACCGTTGCAGTTGTAGAAGGTATATCTGATCATCTACTCGTCAGTATCGATATATCCATAGTCTCTTCCACCCCAACTGAAAAATCTGTGAAGCGTTCCTTCAAGGACTAGTCACGTGCAAATGATGCAGCCATAATAGAACATATGGAAACATGTCTCACCGACTTTAACGACAGTGATGTGACAGCACTCTGGCACCGTTTTAAAAACGTGTAAGTTCTGTATTGATAAATTTGTGCCTGATAAATACAAACTAGTCTGCAAACAAACACCGTGGATGACACGTGATATTATCCACATGACCCGCAAGATAAAAAGGTTAAAGAAAACACGATTACAACCTGATCAAGTTAAAGAAATGAAAGAAAACCTAGCGCGTGCAGTATGCACCTCGAAGGAACACTATTTCAATATAGTACAGTAAAACCTCGTTAAACCGTACCCGCTTAAACAGTAGTTTCGGTTTAAAAGTAGTAAAGTCAATTCCCCGACTCAACGGCCATTGAACATAATGTATTTTGTATCCGCATAAACCGTACCAGCTTATTGCGTACGCATCGGTTAAAACGTAGCGTTTCCACTTTTCGTCGCGCAAACACGGCGGTGCGTCGTCTCCACTGGGCGGTCCGGCAGAACAACAAGCCTCAGAGATCGGTACAACGGCCTCCAAGCGCCCTGTGTGTTTGCACGTGAAGCCGCATCAACATCAACATCATTTCGACGCCGTGCCAGAAAGCGAGAGAGCGTTATGGCGTCGTGCAAGCGAGGACTGCCGTCATGCCGAAGCTCGGATAAAAAAAAAAAAAAAAAAAGACGCCGGGTGCTCAGCATAGAAGAAAAATTAGACATCGTCCGTGCTATCGAACGCAACACGAAGAAGTCGGCGCTGGCCCGCGACATGGATCTGCTGTTGACTACAGTGTGTGGCATTTGGAATGCGAAGTTGCTCGGCAGCGCTTCTGCGACCGCGAAGAGATGTCGGCTACGAGATTCGACTTTTCGCCATCGTTGCTTCTGTTGTTGCCGAAGTGTCGACTAGCGACAGTGATGAGGACGACACGGAAAGCGACAGCACGGGCGATTCCGGCCCGACAGTGGCAGAAGCTGCGCGTTACGTCAGCCTCGTGAATGCAATCGTCGCAACGACAACAGGGGCGCGATAACGTAACTATTCCAAACGAAAAGTTTTCCGAACTCCGGCACCCGGCAATGAAAAAGGCGCCCCGGAACTTATGCAGCACTAGTGCGCGCGTGCACGGAGAATACGTAACGCCAACGAGGAATCTGCCGTGCGAGTGTTTGCCGAGAGGAGGGGGGCTGGCTGAGAAGCTGGCACGCAGCTTGAGTAAGTTTGAGGCTGCTGTCGTCGTGCTAGGCCGCCGCGGCATCAAACGAAAATAACACTTATGTCGCGCGAAGTGAATAAATACAGCATGTTTTTTCCCCTTTCATCGCACTCTCTCCGAGTTCCGTTTTCTACAGGTAAGTGGGCAATCTCATGCTATTTCGGTTAAACAGTACTACCGTTTAGTACGTACTTTTTCCGAGCTCCGGCCGACTACGGTTTAACGAGGTTTCACTGTACTACCAAACTTTATTGTTGAACAGCCCGAAAAGTTCTGGAATTACTTGAACGAAAAAAAGAAGCCAGTAGCACAAATCTGCATTGATTGTTCAATCATTACCGATCACAGGGAAATTGCGAGTCACTTCAATTATTATTTTCATAGTGTATTTTCTAACTCTGGCATTAGTTCATCTAGAGACAAAACGTTTCACCCATCCGAAGCTAATTTTATTTCATACCCTGGCTTAGTTTCGATGCTAGTTAACTTAAAAGCTAAATCTTCTTGCGGTCCTGACAACCTTCCGAACATTTTTTTGAAACGTTATGCTGAAACTATTGCAAGGTTCCTTCTTATTATATTTCATGCTTCGTTGCTTGCTGGAAAATTACCGGATGACTGGAGGGTAGCCAGAGTTGTACCCATATTCAAGAAGGGCGACTGTTCATTGTTAGAAAATTACCGGCCAATATCATTGACATCCTCATGTTGCAAACTAATTGAACATATTGTTGCCAATCACATTAACGAATTTCTAGATAAACATTCAACACTGTCTAATTTTCAACACGGATTTAGAAAAGGCTAATCAACAGTTACACAGCTTGTCACCGTAATTCATTCACTCGCCTCATGCCTCGATAAAAATGGTCAAATTGATGCCGTATTTCTTGATTTCAGCAAAGCCTTTGATTCAGTTCCACATGACAAATTAATACTAAAACTTAGACATCTTGAGCTCCCTGAAATATTAATCGCATGGATAACAAACTACCTAACAAATTGCCGCCCGTTCGTGGAAATTAATAAGCAACAGTCTGGCTGTCTTCCGGTCACCTCGGGAGTTCCTCAAGGAAGTGTCCTAGGGCCACTGCTATTTTTACTCTATATAAATGATATTACTACTTCAATCCATCCCAGCGTGCAAATTGGGTTGTTTGCGGATGACTGTGTGCTTTTTAGGGAAATCACTTCAACCAATGATCAAACTGATTTAAATGCTTCTCTAGCTGGCATTATTGATTGGTGCAAAACATGAGGAATGCGGCTTAACGCTGAAAAGACGGTTTTTCTTTGCTTCACTCGTCAGAAAGCACCACTAACCTTTAGTTACACGTTAGGTTCGTTGCGCTTGCAGGAAGTAACAAAATATAAGTATTTAGGCGTCACAATTACTAACAAATTATCATGGAATTTACACATTGATAATATCTGTTCTTCAGCCTTGCATAAATTATATGTTTTGCGACATAAACTTAGAAATTCCCCACCTAACGTAAAACTGCTTGCTTATTATTCATTAATTAGACCTAAACTTGAATATGCATGTGTTGTTTGGGACCCGTTTACTAAACAAATATTAAATGTCTCGAAAGGGTACAGAAAAAAGCCGTGCGATTCATATATTCTAAATTCTCTCGCTATGATTCCCCCCTCACAAATAATGCGTGATAATCGCATCGAAGTCCTTCAGCAGCGAAGGCAACACTTAAGAATTCGATTCCTTACCATGCTTATTAATGGAGACTTATCAATTAATCCTGCATCGTATCTGTCCAGTACAACGTCTAGGCTTACTCGACACCATTATCCGAATTCACTAACCCCTTATTTTGCACGGACGGATGTATTCAAGTATTCTTTTTTTCCCCGAACTAAAACAGACTGGAATAACTCGTTGTTGCCTGTTTCAACTGATTGACTCATTGTATTACTGTTGTGTCTTACCACCTTACTCGATTGAATAATGCATTGTAATATTGTTGTGTTTCACCACCCTGCTTGGACCTGTTTAGGTCTGCAGTATGAAATAAATAAAGTTAAAAAAAAATATCCCAAACAATGTCTGATAGTTCCGCAAAAGGTCCTGCTAAGCTAGCCTCACTCGAGCGGGTTCGGGTGTTAAACGTTGCAAGGGTCAGTTTCCATTGGCGGCCTGTCGAAACCCAGAGATTCTTAGCCCCCTCTGCTGCGTTACAGGTCTGACCGCCACCTTGGTGAGGTGCTACGCAGCTGGGGGGGCTGAGGGCCATTGGTTAATTGTGGATATCATCAGGGAGGTCGTGATCGAATACCGCACCAGGGAGACCCATACGTGCTTTAAATAGAACTTTTTCTGGATCGTGCAATAAAGCATTAAATTTGTTATGCATAGTTTTCGTACTGTCTCGTTCTTTACCGTCACTACAACAAGACAATAAAAATCCGTGCACTGTTCCTCAGCAAAACTGTACCATGATCTTGACCTGCACGCAACAATCAGTGCTGCTCTCCCGAAACAGGTCGCGTGCACACGACAGTCCAAATGCCATGACTTTGCCTGCCATGCTTCATCATAAATACTGTACGTAATTTGTTGTGATGCCTCGCACTACGCATTGTAACTAGCCCTATATATTTCCTGTTCACTCAAATCATTTTGGTAAGCGTTGCGCTTTCTAAACATGGGCAACAGGAAGGTACATGGATACACAAACGGGAGCTCTCTAGCAAGTGATCTCGTTATTGAAAATCCACATCTTTATATTGTCACGAAAAGACAGTATATACAGCACTTAACAGCTACATGACACTTCTATGCACTGAAAAATTTAAGAAGAAAATGTCCTTTTCTGGTAGGAAAATTGATGGTGTGCTGACACATTTTGCCCCTTTGTCAATTATGGCTTTTGTTTCTATAATTTTTTGTGTACATTTATCTTTGTGATGGCTGATTATCCGACAATTTGAAAATAATGGCAAACAATCACAGTCACCGCAATGTGTGGACAGGTGCCCATCTCTGTACCATGCAACATTAGCTTGCGCTCTCTCAAGCGATCATTTACGCCAATGGCCGATGCATTTCCCACCACAGGTCCGTGGTATGCTGCATACCACCCCTGCGCAAAGCACGAAAGGGTGCTTTTTCTGGCACCCTCTCGGCTTTACAGTGACAGGGTCAATGAGCTTGCACATGTGGCTTAGCTTTTTAGATGCCGAAAAAAAAAAAAAAAAGACGCATTCCCGCCGACCTGACTGACTGCTTTCTTCAGCCCATGTGAGACCTTATGCGTGTACATATTGACCGCCACCTTCTGTTTTTTTCCTGGGCGTGTGCAAAGAGGCACCATCCGGGTTCCGCACTTTCTTAAGCATGCTGCTTGCAATTGAGATGATCACCTGCGTTGGGTGTCCTGCTGAACCCAGACGTGCTGCTTGTTCCTGCAGGCTGATCTTAACAGCATGATAACAAGACTTCTGAACGACATTATTAAAAGAGAGGTTAACGGTACCACGCTTCACCAATTTCGAATGGATTTTTAATAAAAAATCTGTTGCTAGAGCGCTGCCATTTGTGTATCCGTGTGCCTTCCTGTTGTCCGTGTTTAGAAAGCACAACCCTTACCAGAATTCAATTCCAACTCGTCCAAGAAATAGCACATCAAATCAGTTCATCCACAGTTCTAAGGACAGATGCGGACTTTTTGCTTCTTGTATTATGTTAGTCTGCACTACTACATTTTTCTTCTTTAATATACCGCATGCTGGAGGGAAGCTCTGTAGCAGTGCTAGTAATGGACACTAAGCATGACAACCAAAGGAAGAGGCCAATTGAATTGAATTTTGGAGTTTTAAGTGCCAGAACCATACTTCGATTATGAGGCATGCCATAGTAAGGGACTCCGGATTAATTTTGACCACCAGGGAATCTTTAGCGGGCTCCCAATGCATGGGACACGGGCGTTTTTTGCATTTCGCCCCCATCGAAATGCAGCCTCAGCGGCCGGGAGTTGATCCCGCTGCCTCGTGCTTAGCAGTGCAACAGCATAGCCGCTATGCCACCACGGCGGGAGAAGAGGGCGATCGTCCAGGCTACAGGGCCCAAACAACAGTATGCTGCTCCACAGACCAGCTGCTGCTGTTAATTGCCGCCTCACAGAATAAGGTAGACGACCCACATCTGCCAGCCACCTACAGTTAGCTGCGAAAGGAAACTTGTAAGTGCAAAGATATTTTCCCTCTATCACCCACATTTGCAACAGGTGACATGTGGTTGGTGGTGCTGGCACCTTTCCACACACTGTGCGTAGTGTCAACTGGCACTTGCAGCTAGAGCGCTACATCCTTTAGAGCTTATCCTGTCCCCAAATAATGATCGCCACCTAACTTGTGTGCCTTTCTGTTCTTTAACAGAAAGTAGTTCCAGGTTATGAAGGGTGTGAGCATTACAGGAGTGACTGGCATTCTTGACAGAAAACTAGTGAGCACAGAGTTTTAAAGAAAGAAAGCATAGGAAGGACAGACGACAATTATTTTGGGGGGCAACATACGTCCCAAAAGATGTAAACTTTCCTACAAAGTGAGAGCCAAAGACGTTCCCTTTCAACAGTGGGCATACTTGAAGCACGAAACTCACCTGCGCTGTATGAGCTGCTCGAGGCTGCCGCCATTGATGTACTCGGTGAGGGCGTGCAGCTGGCCCTGGTGCACACAGACACCCAGGAAGCGCAGGATATTCCGGTGAGACAGCCGGTTGAGCAGCTGCACCTCGCGCAGCATGTTGGGCCGGTTGCTGCTCGACGTGTTCATCTTGAGCACGCACACCTGGCCCGTGGTGCGGTGCGTCACCTTGTACACCTCGGAGAAAAAGCCAGAGCCAATCTTCTCTGAGGTGAAGTCATCCAGGCGGGTGAGGGTGGCCACCGCATGACGCAGCGCCTGGCACGAGGACCGCGTCGGGGGATCCAGCGCACAGCAGCCTGGCCCCAGCCAGCAGCGCATCACTGGACCCTCCTGCACAGTGCCCTCGAGTGGTGAGCTGCTGCATTAATCTCTTCATCTCCCAAGAAAATAAAAACCGACACACAGTGAGTGTTGCTAAATCGGTTGCTGGTTAATTTAGTTGGAGTGAAGATGAGATTTTTTTCCTTCAAATTTAGAGCACTGCTGCTACTGTTCACATTCCATGCAACAGTACACTCTACAGCAAGTGTGTACATGTCCTAACTGATGTTAAGAAATATATGTGTGTGTGTGTGTACGAGGGTTATTGTTTTTAAAGGTTCGATCAGTTGTGAAATGAAAACCAAAGTGAAAATCCGACTATGCTGTGTGCAGATGTCAATTCTGAGAGTGCAGTGAGTACATAAACATGCCTCTAACTATAGAGTCTCCCGCTAAGTGTAAAGTGTATGCTGTCATTCGATTTCTGCGTGCCGAGGGGTGCAAAGCAGCCGAAATTCATCAACAAATAAGTAAAGCGTACGGTACAACTTTAATGAGTGACAGCAAAGTGCAGCAATGGTTCAGCAACTTTGAAGCAGGAGGCACAAACGTTCATGGTGCAGGCGGGCAGGGAAGGAAACAAGTGTCAACCGATGATCTTGTTCAGTGAGTGGATCAGGCGATTCGAGAAAATCATCGGTTCACAATTTCTGTGTTGAGTGATTCGTTTCCTGAAATTTTATCGTCAGCTCTCTATACCATTGTGAGTAAGAGAGTCCAGTACTGCAAACTCTATACAAGGTGGATTCCCGAGATGCTGATCGGCCATCACAAAACACAGCGACTGGGTGCAGCCTTAACGTTTCTCCAGCACTACCATGATGAAGGAGAAGATTTTTTGAAAATTGCCACAGGGGTTTACGCATGGGTCCGTTTCAAAACTGAAGAACCAGAAGAGCAATCCAAACAGTGGATGCATTCTGATTTCCCGAAAGTGTGCCTATGCATCTCAGGGCCGCAGAAGCTGACCCTAAGTGAAAGAAAGCATGCAAGGCCGTATGTGACTTGCCCAGTTGGCTGGGTGTACACAATTCCTCTTACTTGAGGCAGGGTATACAGGGTGTCCCAGCCAACTTTAGCCAGAGTTTAAACATATGCCGATGCACTCTAAGGCAATGCGGCCAAATGCATGTTGCTGACTATTGTATGGAGTATGTCACACTATTATTTTAATTATGCTTAATTGCCTAATTAGTCAAGATTAATTAACCAACTTCTGAAGCAAGTTAGGCAAAAAATTCCAATTCGAAGGTTGTAGAGCGCTTTGCAAGATGTCCAATGAGACAGTTTCTAACTATTTATTAGGCATTAGTGTTTTTCTGCTTACTGCAGAATACCATCTGACACGACCGCTTGTGCGCCATGATTTCAGCGCTGCCAAATGCTCCGCGTACAAATGAACATAGCATCTAGGTGGGTCTGCTGCCGCTGCGTCTGCTTATCGCAGTTGTGAACCGCCGCAAGGGAAGCACATCGGTGGTGTAAACAGCGCAGCTAACGCCTGTGTCACTGCCCTGTCGTCGCCTTTTAAGCCGCAGCACACCCTGCTAGATGCTATGTTCGTTCGTATGAGAAACGTTTGGGAGCGCTGCAATCACAATGTGCAAGCGGGAACGTCACGCTACACTTCTTGTATTTCGCGGGCACCTGCAGTAAGTGGAAAAACACTAATACTTAATAGAGTGTTAGAAACTGTCTAACTGGACGTTTTGCAAAGTGCTCTACAACTTTCTAATTCGAACTTTTTGCCTAACCTCGTTGCTTCAGAAGATGGTTAATTAATCTGGACTAATTATGCAATGCAATTAAGCAGAATATAAAAGATAGTGTGACTTACTCCATATAACATGCATTTGGTTGCGTTGCCTTAGAGTGCATCAGCATATTTTTAAACTCTGGCTAAAGTTGGCTGGGACACCCTGTATACTAGCCAAACAGGCCCCTGTGTCAATGATAGGGCAAGAGAACACGAGCTGTCAATCAAGAATAAGATTAGTGCACATTTACTTATGCACCGCAATTCCTGCATGTGTGGGCCACACCTTTCCAACATTTGCATATTTCGTAGAAAGATTCTTTGGCACGGGAATTAATGGAGGCTTATCTTATCAATATGAAATGCACCGTCTGTGTCAGTGATATATTGGTGGCTTTATGCAGCACCCAACGCAGGTTTTTGGACTGTATGATTCAATAAACATGCAAATTTGTTTCAGATTACTGTGCACATACATACTTGCGCATGTTGCCACCTTCTCCTATAGATATGATCCTTTCTGCTTCCAATAAGCTTAGCTGCATGTGATGCTCTTTCCTGTCCTGAACTTTTTCCCACCCTCGGCTGCATCTTAACATTGCGTAACGGTTATCTTTCATCTATGATCACAGCGGTTCTGTTTTTTGGCACAGGAAGAGATGCATGGAAGTGTCAAAACCTTGACTGCTAGTTTGTCGTCATCAGTACGTGGGCTCTGGTCTTTGCAGACCAGGTGTTCCTAATGGCTCGCAGCGCCTGCTTAACTTAACAGCTCAACACTTCCTTTGCAGGCATCACGGGTGCAGCCAGTGAGACGGATAACTCCCTCTCTGGAAGTTTGTAGTCAAAGCAACCCATTTTTTGTGCCTTTTTAACCCAGCTCTGATGACCATAATATGCTACTGTGCTGGGGGCAAGCTTGCTTCAGAGTTTTGTTCTCGAGAAATTCACATGGCTGAACTTTTGTGTTTCGAACTGTACCATCATTGAGAAAGCAAAGTCTGCTAGAATGGCTTTTCACCAGAAGAGTCAAGATAATCATTTATTTCACACCAGAAGTTCTGCATTGTTGACGCCCTCACTACAGCTGTGATGCTTGTCAATTCCCTTTCTATGACACCAATTCTTGTACAAGGCAAGGCATGGTGAGGTTTAGTACCGGATAGCTGCTTGGGCTTACTGTCGAAATCTAAATTTCTTTAATGAGAGATGCACCACCACCTGCAATTCCACTTTGTTTAATAAATAATAAGCCAAAAATCCACTACCATATGCTAAAATTCGCTGAACATGTGCAATCCACTAGAAATCAGCTTATACAGTGGAATCTCGATGATACGACACGGCTAATACGAATTTCTGGATGACACGAATTTTTCTGTGGTCCCGGCCGAGCCCCATTACTTTTCAAGGTGTTAGAGGACGGTTGTTACGAATCAATTTTCGACCCGCGTCCGTTGATACGAAAATTACCGAAGACACTTTGGAAATTTGAAAGTGTGCTTGGCGAAAGCCAGACGCAGCTGCCGTCTGCGCTCCGCTTCCCTGGCTTTGCTGTTCGGTGAAATGGCCGGTCGCTGCTGCCGTCTGCGCTCCAATTCATTTGCTTTGATGTTCGGCGATATCAATGTCGCTGCTGCCGCTTTCGTTCTGCTTCCCTGCCTTTGGTACCCGGCGATCTAATCAGTCGCTGTTGGCGTTTCCGTTCTGCCTCCCTTGCTTTCGCATCTGGTGACGTGTTCATTTGTCGCATGAACATTCGCTCCTTGTTCTTCTGGCGTTTGGTGTTGGGGAAATCCGGCGTCCGCTGCCGCTTCCCCGAACCGCTTGGCGCGCAATCACAGGGCCGTCTCGGAGCTATGGGTCTCTCACTCGACTGCAACGAGACGTCTGACGAAGGAGCGGCGATGCAGCTACCACCGCCGAAGCGCGCGCGCTCGTTCTACCGCTACTGTGTGACGTCACGGTTGCTATGCGCAGCTGCGCCCCCGACCGGCACGCCGGTTGCTAAGGAGGGGAGGAGGTTGCGCCGCTGCGCGGAGGAGAGGCCACAGTTGGTACGATTCCAGCGCACGGACGGACGCGACCGCGAGCCCCACCGACGGCAGTGAAAGAGAACAGCCTGCGGTTAGGCGATTTCTCCCTCTCTCTTTTAGTGCAGAGGCGCGGACGCGGCGCCGGACAACGTGGAGGCCGCGACGAGGCGCGAAGAGTTTGTTGCTTTTGTGCCTTTCCTCCTTTTTGGCGTGCCATTGGACGGAGTGGCTGCTGTGCTTCGGCTGCGTTCTTTGTGTTAGACCTGGACGACGGCGAAGGACCACCACCGGCGGCTGAAAGGCTGCATGCGCTCGAAGTTCTGAGGCGTGCTATGACCGCGGATGAAATCACCGACGACACGTGCACGCGTTTTTATGGATTTGAACAAAGTCTGCTAATTGAAGTGACAAAAAAAAAGAAGCAGGTCATTAGAGACTTTTTCTTCAGGAAATAAATGCTTTTTACGTACGTGCGCCTGAGTGAGTTCACCTTTGACTCTTAAATTTAGCTAGTTGTTTCTATGATACGAATTTCGGCTAATACGAATATTTATCGTGACCCCGTGAGATTCGTATCATCGAGATTCCACTGTAATCCACTAAATTATACACTAGCTGCGAGATGCATAATTTTCCTGATGAAGTGACAAAATCTGCTAAGATGGCACCTGTGTTTTCACAAAACAGTTTCTAGTTGAGCCAGCTGGTGGGATTTATGTTACTGGAAGGCAAAAGCACGCAAACATGGCACAAATAAGAACATGTCTCTGTCCATACACCTGCCTTTCCGTAACAAACTGTTTATATCACATAAATGTTATGCACATTAAATTCTATACAATCAATAGCAAAACCACACATATTGTATATTTTTAAAAGACATCTTAAGGCAGGTAAAGTACAAGAAACACGGACAGTGAACAGAATGAGGACATACAGGCGCTTGTATGTACAGTCCAACCTCATTAATACGTACCCACTTAATGTGTAATCGCAGTTTAAGTGTAGTCGCGAAGATTCCCCCACCCAGCACTTATTGAACTCCATGTATTGGATGACCGCTTAAGCCTTAGTCGCTCGGTGCCCACCAAATGGTTAGTGTGTACTATTTCTTGTTCTGCATGCACAGGCACAAAATGGCAAAATCTCATGCGTGCAGAAGTTTGATTCTCGAGTTGCGACAGCCGCCAACGATAGTGACGTTAAACATGGCCACCATGACATAGTTCCTGCTCATACAGGTGTTGCCGATTGCAGTGCACAAAAGCATGGCCTTCAAGAATCACTTTCGATAGCACGAATAAGCTGCCGGTAGGAGGGCGAATTCGCTGTTGCCACCGAACCGAATCCAATCCAATTGAAGTAGTAACCGCGCAGAAGCACTTTTTTCTAAAATGCATAGGCATTTCTATGCTTCGTATAAGGAGAGACTGCACTAGCGCATAAAAAAGGACGCAGACCCCCTGGTTATTCGTATAACATCCCCTTATACGAATAACCACCAACCAGCCCAGCTTCCTGCCTTAAATGTCTATGCTTACCCAACAAGGAAAATGTCCCTCCGTCCGTCCCGTAAGACGTCCAATTTCAAGATAAAGCCTGCAGCAGCGACCAACTGTCCCGCGCGTCTCTCTTCAGCGTGCAGCGGTGGAAACGCAGTGCGCGCAGCTAGTCGGCAGGTAGCTCTAAAGCGAAGCTTTCTTTGCCTCTTCCTTCAACTTTCCCACTGCTGCTGCTGTGGCTGCTGCTGTCTCGCACACTGCGTCGGGGGGTGGTTCAGAGCGTGTATATAGATGACAGGCGCGAGTAAGAGAGGAAAGGCAACCAGAGAAACTCGTTCTCACCCTACCATGTTGAACGTGCACAATACCCTCTGGAGCTTTCTGGCCATCGCCACATTAGCCGCTTAACAGCTGTAATTACCCGTGACTCCCCTCAGAAACATTGCAGAAACTGCAGCGCTTCCCTTTCTATTAACGTGCGAGGCCAGACTGGATGCAGATACAACTGTAGAGAGTAGAAGAGGAGAAGAATGAGAGGAAGGAGAACAAGCAGTTCCCCTACAAGATAGGGGGGAGGTGACGCGAGAAGGCAAGGCAGTTGCGGGGACACAGGATAAGCTTCAGTTCAAGGTACGGTACAGTACGTTGCTGCTATTTCTGAAAAATAAACGGCATGCAAATATGTCAGAAAGGCAACTTACGCAGGATGCGCAGAAGCAGAGTTGCATTAATTAAAGTGCACCATAGGGTCCAGGAGACACTACGGAAGCGGTCGACCATCAAACCAACACTTCTGTGCCCGCTGCGGTAGCTTTGCTGCTATGACAATGCTGGAGGTCGTGGATTTTATCCCAATCGCAGCAGCCGCATTTCGATGGGGGCGAAATAGAAAACGCACGTGCACTTAGATTTTGAGACACGTTAAAGGACATCACGGTGTCAAAATTAATCCGAAGTCCGCCACCACCACGTGCCTCATAATCAGAGTGTGGTTTTGGCACGTACATAATCCAATTCGTTTAACACTTCTGCCACAATGTGATGTGCCATGCAAGGCAATGACAACACTCTCAGAGGTAATGAAATATGGTGCACAACAACGCCTCAAGCAAACATCTCCCCCTGTGTGTTCTGTGTACTATGTAGACAAACAGCAGTGGTGCACTCAAGGTAACGTTTAACATCAACTCACCACTCTCATGTTAGCCTAAACACTGAAGAAATTAAGCTTTAGCCGTCAACATCACCGCTAATTATCGTCAATCAAAGGATCCAGCACAGAAAGCTTTGCTTACATCGATTCGTAAAGCTTACATCGTTCGTCATGGTTCAACGTGGATGGATAAGGCCCTAATGAGCAATAATGGCTTATAATGATCTGAACGTCATCAGCGCACCGGGCGCAGTCATCTGCAGTACTTTGCTTGCGTTATCAATGCACCTTGCGCCGCCATGTGCACCAGTTCGTGTCGCCGCAGTGCTGTCGTTTGTGTGTACTGGCCAGATAACATTGACACCTCATGGAGATGAGCAAGTGGTACAATGGTTACGCATACTTAGACAACTCCCAGAGATGTTCCTGCGTGAATTTGTTTTCTTCATTCCGCCAGTGTGTTTGCTGTTGTGGGGTGGTGGTGTTCAATGGTCTTTGCGGCGGCATGTCATGTTTATGTTATCGATAAGTCGACATTGTTACATCCGCGCAGTTCTCGGATAGCGACATTGCTGCCGCCGTCGCACTTCGTCCATCTTCAAGTGAAAGTGATGGTGACAACGACGATCTGAAAGTGTATAATGGCCCTTCATTATCTGACTGAGTGCGTGCTTTGAGCGTCATGCAAGCTTTCGCAGAGAAGCGGGGCCTTGTGGACAAACTCGCTCGCGGCTTTACCGAGTTCAAAGATGTCGCGGCAAGGCCACCATGGCGGCAAGCAAACATCGCCAATTTCTTGCTGCCTACTCACAAATAAAGCCTGTCTGAGGGTGTGTCTTTGAGAGCATCGTGACGTAGTTCTTTTCGGCCCGTAAGCAGCTTCTAAACTGGCATTGGCGGTTAATTCATACATCGATTAGTACGTACCTAAACGTTGTTCCTGGCTGAGTACGTATTAACGAGGTTTTACTGTACTCCTCATTCTTTTCGCTGTCCCTGTTCCCTGCCTTTACCTGCCTTAAAATATTGCCGTACCATCTCAAATACAGACCCTAATTGAAAAGACAATTTGAACACCAACAAAAATTTCATTTACTGTTCCCTAAGGGCTTTGAAGGCATAACATATGACCTTCTTTCTAAATAGCTTTGATCACCACAATTATGAAAATAAAATCACTAGTATTCATCGAGCAACAGCTACTTCAACATCCAAAAAGAAATTTGTTTATTATAAACATGCTTGCACGTTCAGAAAGGGCTGGCTTTCTGGACTGAAATTATGAGGAAAAGCATAACATAAATGTCAATTCCAGCAAACAAGTGTACAAGATAACTATCTCTAGTTCTTTTTGTGAGTATATATAACCAAATTTGCTTTTTACAGAGTGCACGAATGCTATATTTCTTAAAAAGTATTTAGAACACACACAAAAGAAAGTTGTGATAAATAAACCAAATTTGCTTTCACACAAAACATCTCAGTGCTGTAAAACATAACACAGTAACTAACACACAATGATATGAAGCAAATAAAGATATAAAATTGCCATCACACAGCCTTATGTACAGAATTTCTCAAGTTCTATTCATTTACTATTGCAGTGAGCCTCAGTAGATTTATGTTTTGGTTATTCTAATCCCAACCAAACGTCCTGGTTTGGATCCACTCAGTTCTATGGACTGAGCCCTTTTATTTGATCCTGAAATTGTCCTTCACTGAATAATTCAAACTTTACAGGTGCCTGACCCTAATGGCTGCAGCACGTCTCGATGACACAGCACTGAAATACCCTACCACCAGGGCCAGTATCATCACCACTGTAAGCACAAGAAGACAGAACAATGGTAATAACAGGCCACCTTCATTGTAAAAGCTCATTTAAATGGTCAGTTATTTTACATGCTAAATTGGCTACAACAGAACTGCGCCACATGACTTCATCATGTAGGAGTATTTCCTACATCACACAACGAAGTGGCATGGGTCTGGTCATGCTGGATTCACACGACAGATGTGCAGGGTCAAATCAGTTATGCGACATATTTTTACTTCGAATCATCTTACAGCTAGCATTCATATGACAGTGAAGAAAAGCAGACGACAAAGAAAAGCGACGATGCGAAGGTTGTGGGATCGTTCCCCACCTGCTGCAAGTAGTTTTTTCATCCACTTTCATTTTCCAATAATTTATTGTTTCTTTATTTGATTTATTATGCGCAAGTAATTTCCCCTATGTTGTCCTCGGTGTCAGTGTTTGTTCGCTTCTTATGATATGGCTAATAAAAATCGGGCCCCTCGGTTAACCTCCTTTCTTCTCGTTTATTACATAATGAGGGTCTTGAATCAGGCAACATTGATGCCTTCAGGTAGCATGTGTGGGTTTATTGACCGGTTCCCTTCACCCAAAAAGATCACGTTCTCGTGACGCCTGCGGCAGAAAGGATGTTCCACATCCGCCGCCAAGGTGTGAGTGGTGGCCCTGGCTAACACTCCCGGGGTTCTGCTAGGTAACAAATACCCAAGAAAGTGGATGGGGAAATGACGCCATAGTAGCTCAATTGGTAGAGCATCGTACGCGAAATGCGAAGGTTGTGGGATTGTTCCCCACCTGCGGCAAGTAGCTTTTTCCTCCACTTTCAT
Source organism: Dermacentor andersoni (assembly GCF_023375885.2). Classification (NCBI taxonomy): domain Eukaryota; kingdom Metazoa; phylum Arthropoda; class Arachnida; order Ixodida; family Ixodidae; genus Dermacentor; species Dermacentor andersoni. The sequence continues at coordinate 9,168,052 of NC_092824.1, read as the reverse complement.
TTTTCCATTAATTTGTCGTTTTTTTATTTCATTTATTAAGCACAAGTAATTTCCGCTATGTTGTCCTTGGTGTCAGTGTTCGTTGACCCCAAGCCAGAGGTGGTACAATACTGTCGCCTCAAAGTGGGAAACTTTTGATGGCACTTATAGCTTTAAGGATGGAACCAGCCTATGAAGATGACACTTCGGGAGGTTGTGAGAAGATCAGTATTTGTGTGTCATAGCTTTAGCCATGATATGAAGCTTTCTTGCAGCATCGGTTCTGGATAAGGGGACGGGAACTGGTTGCACTTCCAGATGGGCAGACCGGGCGGCTCCGTCGGAGAGATCATTACCAGCAATGACGGTATGTCCAGGTAGACATTGGAATCTAATTTCATGCCCATTAGTGATAGCTTGATTGTGATCTTCTCTTACGTAGTGGTCTCTGTGAACTGTACAGGGAAGCCACCAACCTTGTTTCCAGTCCCAGGAGGCCGATGAAATGTGTCACTGTTCCACGGTCGTCACCACCATGCAGCTTTCCACGGTCATCTTCTAGTCCATCAGAAGGTGATGCAGTGCGGCCACTAGTCCATCAGTGGGCTGAACTGTCTGACGCACACTCACAAGTCCATTAGTGAGCACTCCCCATAAGTCAGTCCGTCGACGCACTGTCTGGGGTCGGTCCGTTGGCCCGTTGACGCTTATCTTCGCTACTCGCCTTTACATGAGCAGCACCCTCGCATTCTGCTTCTTTACCTGACCAGACACAGTGATGACATCGCAGTTCTGTTACCTTCACGAGTTCTGAATGGATACTGCCTGTCTGCCGCTGCCGTCTGCCGAAGGCTTACCGAGAACAGATGCGCTGTCGGGCTGCGCCAGCAAGTTTTTCTTCTCTCTTCTTCCGCCGGGCTCTTCTTTCATGGTGTTTTAATTCGTTCTCGACTTTTCCCATGTCACTGAGCTGTTCTCTGCTTCAGTATTTTGAGACTAAAGATGTTGGATGTCAATAATTTGAACTGAATTTACTTGCAGACAGACATTAGCAGCTACACTCAGTATATAGTAAACAAGGAAAGCAAGTTCACATTAACAAATGCGGCTGAGCAAAAGCCTCGGGGTAGTCCGTCGCTCTGATCGGGCACTTGACAAGATTGGTCCGTTGTCTCTCTAGTCTCAGACCACACTGCCCACTCAGTCGTGGGACATTGTGTCCAGGCTGCAGAACTTACACTGGCGGTGATCGCCACTCGAACCACCCGAGTTGCCTACGCTGCATCGGCCTGACTCAAACACTCCCCCAAAACTCCCTTATCCATCCAGATGCTGCTAGTGGCGTGCTGCGAGATTTATGGAGCTCGCCAGTACCAGTGCGCGAAAACCCTGCCGCTCCATTTTTCATTGAACAGCGTCCGGCTGTCGCCTTCCCAAAGCAGGCGTTCTCTGCGAGTAGCCCAGGTGTGAGTTAACAGCACAACATTGCAAGGCAACAGATACACAAACACAGAGAGAACCCTAGAGAAGACAAGCAAGCATGCACTTCAACTAAACAAGAATGCATAAATGAGTTAACCAAGGCGAACACTCACAACGACCTTACAACCTCTGATGCCAACTTGGGTTACTGGGTATGTGCAATAGGTGTGTGCCGTTGTTGAATGAATGTCTGACGCCAGCTTGAATAACTAGGCCACTGGAAATGTGCCATTGGAAATGTCCCGCTCTACAATGTCAGAAAAGGTCCCTTAAATTTATCCGGTGTTGAGCGGAATTGAACCCACACCACAAGGGTTTCTCAAGGACAGCAACCCTAGGCATCAGCACCACAAATGCACTGGGTATGTGCCATTTTCAACAAACACCTTTCCCCACAATGCTTTAGAACAATGTGACACTCTTCAATGAACTCGGCAACCTGGTTCACTGAGTATGTACCACTCTCAGTGCGGCAAGCAAGGGAACAATTCTCAGTGTTCTGCTAAGAGATTTATTAGCAACAGGCGCAGACGAATGGGTAGCAGTCACAAGCGTTCAGCCAAGGACAGCAACCACGAGCTCATACCGGTAGCGATGGTGCTGTGGCGCAGGCAGGTTACTCTTAATTACAATTGCCCTCCACAGAAAAAGGCACCATCCTAGCGGCTTAAGGCGAAGAGACTACTATTGGGTCGTAGTACGGCTTAATGCGAGAGACGTGGACAAGTTCGCGGCTGCGATGGCGTAAGTCCGTCGATGGCGTGAGGGGCTCTACGATGTAAGTGACGGAGAACGTTTGCTCCAGGACACAGTAGGGTCCTAGGTATTTTGCAACAAGTTTTGCAGAGAGGCTGGGTATGGTACCCGAAGCCATACGAGAGAGCCAGGAGAAAAAGTTGGTGCAGGATGGTCGGCAGGTTGACAGGATTGCTGCTGCCACTGGTCCTCGGTGGAAATAGCTAGCGGCATTGCTCGGCATGATGAGCAGCTTCAGATAGCGGAGTACTATCGGACGCGTCAGGTGTATATGAAAGAATGGTATTGAGCGTAGTAGAAGGTTCTCGTCCATATAGGAGAAAGTAAGGGGAAAATCCAGTAGTTGCTTGGGCCACAGTATTGTACGCATACGTCACGAAAGGGAGAACGTGGACCCAGTTTGAATGATTAGGGGCGACGTACATTGAGAGCATATCGCCAAGAGTATGCTTGAAGCGCTTAGTCATGCCGTTAGTTTGCAGATGGTACGCTGTACTGGTGCAGCGGATGATTCGGCATTCGTCGAGTAAAGCCTTCAAAACATCGGAAAGAAAGGCGCGGCCTCTAACGCTCAGAAGTTCGTGAGGGGCACCGTGGCGAAGAACAAAATGTCTTAACAGAAACGATGCAACGTCGCGGGCGGTGGCAGTCGGCAGAGTGGCTGTTTCAGTATAGCGGGTCAAGTGATCCACTGCAACAATAATCAAGCGGTTGCCTGCTGGAGTGGAGGGTAGCAGTCCGTATATGTCTATACCAACACGATCAAAGGGCTGACTAGGGCAGGGAAGGGGTTGTGACAGGTAGACTTGTTGGGGAGGTAATTTTTGGCGTTGGCACTGAGCACACGAGTGAATGAACTTACGAACATAGTTATACATGCCGCGCTAATAAAATCGGATGCGTAGTCGAGCATAGGTCTTGAAGAAGCCTGCATGCGTGCACTGAGGGTCTGCGTGGAAAGCATCGCAGATAAGGTCACGGACGTGGCGGGGTATCACAAGAAGCCACTTGCGACTGTCAGAGAGGTAATTACGACGATAAAGAGGGCTGTCGCGAATGCAGAAGTGGCGGTGAAGAGCGCGAGATGGTGAAAAGGTGGATGGATCAGAAAGGATGCTGATGAGAGCACTGATCCAGGGATCCTTGCGCTGCTCTGACGGCATGTTGCGGGAGTGCATGAGATGTAAGTGTGGGCTCAAGGGCGGAGAGGCAAGTGCAGTCAGCGGAGACTGGTGAGTGAGAAAGGGCGTCAGCGTCCGTGCGTTTGCGGCCGGAACGGTAGAGAATGCGGATGTCGTACCCCTGTAGCTTAAGGGCCCAGCGAGCAAGTCGGCCTGATGGACCCTTAAGGGTAGACAGCGAACAAACGGCGTGATGGTCAGTGACGACATCGAAAGGGTGACCATACAAATAAGGACAGAATTTTCCAAGGGCCCAAATAATGGCTAAACTCTGTAACAGCGTAATTAGCCTCGGCATAGAGTTCGGTGGACACGGGATGGTGCTGCATCGGAGAAAGCGAGCGACGACAGGGAGATGGTGAGCGGCGGGTAGAGGCAGTTGGCAGTCAGGGGAAAAGGAAGAGGTAGGAAGGCGAAGAGGAAAACGGAGCGGGGAAAGGTGGCGCTCGCCGGATGTTCCAAAGAGGAAGCATGCAACGATGACAATGGCGGGCCATGTGACCAGCACAACCACAAGCAAAACATATTGGGGGTAAGGTCTAAGTCGTGGTTGAGGAGTTGGAAAATGCTATCGGTTGGGGAGCGGCATAGGAGGAAAATGTCGGTGGTCTATGCATAGAGGGCGGCAAGAGTGTTTGTGGACGAAATCGGGAAACTGCTTCAGTGTAAGTGAGAGGTGCAGTGACTGGTGTCTGCTCAGGGGCTGGAGGAACGGCTCGAGATACTTGCTCTTCAATGAAGTCGCGGATCGTAGGAGGCAAAGCAGGTGGTGGTTCCAGGTCAGAAGATATCAAAGATAGCTGGCGGGTGACCTCTGTGCGAACAAATACCTGAGTTTTTTTATGAACAGAGCAGCATGGTTGTCGTTGACTCCAAGGCTTGACAGAGTCGGCGGGCGGAGTGGGACGTCTGGTGTGGAGCCGTTGCCTGCGCAACTCGTCGTAACTCTGGCACAATTCTATCACTTCAGCGACAGTGCGAGGACTCTTCGATAATAACATTTGAAATGCGTCGACCTGAATACCCTTCATTCGTCGCAGTTACATCTGTTGAGCTAATTCGTACAATAGGACGCAGAGAAGTAAATAAACCGTGACCGACTGTCCTAAAATTAATTGACCACGGCGAAAAAATAAAAATTCTAAGGAATCGCCACAAGCTTAAAGGCCAGCATGTTTCTGTAAGTCAGGATTATTCTACTGGCACTAGAATACTGCGCAAGCAACTGTGGGATAGTGCTGCGAAAGATAGAAGGGAAGGAAAAAAGTTAAGCTCGTATACGACAAAATAAATATTGACGGCACCCTGTTTCAATGGGATAGCAACCAAGAGAAGAGGGTTGCTCTTCTCACAGATAAGAAAAATTCCTCGACTTCTGACACCCAAAGCATGAACCAGCTCAGACGCAATCAATTGAATTAGCGTTGGTTGCAAAAAAACTCTTCTGTTGCCTAAACAAATGCCTGTAGCACTACTAACAAATTAGCTGACTCGGAAAGTATTATTACAGCGCATAATCCTCATGTAATAGTAATAACAGAAACCTGCCTGGGTCACAACATCAGTGTTCACGAGATAACATCAAATGGCTTCAAGATTTACCGTAATGATAGCGATGGTAGGGGAGGCGGAGTCACAATTTTACTCAAGGAATCACTGCGTGTGTCCAGGTTACCGGACATACTGGGAATAGAAAGCGTTGTAATTAAACTGTTTCTTGAGGAATGCCACCCGATTATTGTTGGAATATATCGTGCACCGAACTCCGATAGCTTTGCCGAAAACCTTAACGAGTTCTTGTGTACAAACATCATTCATTTCTGCAACTTGACTGACAGGCGATTTCAACTTACCAGTGATAAACTAGTCCGCCGATTTCCCAGAAGCTCTTAATGACGCGCGTCTCAAACATTCGTTAATGTTGTCACTTTGAAGAATTTAACTCAATTAAATTACCCACACATAGTCAACAGAATGCAGTCTATATTGGACCTTTTTTTTGTTTCCAGTAGGCTATTACGGAGAAATCCAAATATCCATATTTTTGATGGCATATTTGATCCCAGGATTGTATCCTTATTGATAGAAATGCGTTTTTCTTCTAAACTTAAAAAAAATATTATAGCCCCATTGTTTAACGTGCTAGTGATGTCGACGTACTGGATAGGCTTGGTAGCTCATTCTCAGATTTCCCCACTATGTATGAATTAGCTGCTGCCTCGGTCGAACAAATGTGGCGTTTCTTTAAGGAATTGGTTTCTCGATGCATTGCGCAGTTCATACAAAAAAAAAGAATGAAAGACTGTGTGCAGCTGTAACCCCTGGGTGACAAAGGACCTCGTTCGTTTGGGGCATAAGCTCTGAAAAAGGGAGAAATAAGTTTAAGCACCATCCAACAAATGCTAATGCGGAAAAGATTACCGACCTACGCGTTATGTTATGAAATGGCATTAAAAAAGCAAAAGACCATTTTCAGAACGTGCAATCGAAAAACTTTATTCTTTCATGCCCTGCAAAGTTCTGGCAATACTTGCCGCCAAAAAAGAAGTCAGTGCCATTGGTGATGCAGTTCTGGATGATAATTTTAATATACCTGGAACACTTAATACACACTTCTGTGTTTATGCAGGATAATGGTAAGACTCCAAACATGTCGCTTTTTGAAGAAATACTGCCTATAGATGTATCTGTAAGTGAGGATGGTGTCCTGGTGATGCTTCTGGATTTAGACATCAAGAAATCACCTGGTAATGATGAGATACCGAATGCAATCTTAGTACAATATGCCGAATGGTGTGCGAGGTATCTAGCCCTATTATTTCGCAAATCATTGACTTGTGCGGAACTTCTGGACGATTGGAGATTTGCTGAAATTACTCCCATACCTAAAGCAGACGACCATTCATCACCTTCTTCATACAGGCCTATATTGATTCTATGTACTTCAGTGAAATTGCTAGAACATATGTTTAAGCACATGTCTTCCTTTATTGAGAACAATAACCTCCTTGACCACCAGCAACATAGATTTCGTAGAGGAGTATCTACAGTAACCCAACTAATAGCAACATGACACTGCTATAGCATTAAACAAACAGGTGGACATTATATTTTTTTGTATTTCGAGAAAGCCTTCGACAGGGTATCTCATTCTAAGCTAGTACTAAAATGGAAGCCCATTCTTAAAAACAGTCGCCTTCTGGCATGGATTGCTGCACACCTCTTGTCTAGGCACCAGTGTGTAGTCATTGATGGCACAGTTTTCTCTTTAGCTTCTGTAGCGTCTGGTGTTCCCCAGGGCTCGGTTCTCGGCCCTCTTTTTTTTTCTTTTGTTCATTAATGATACTGACCAGGACCTAGGCGTCCAAATCTGGCTGTTTGCGGACGACTGCGTCATATACCAGAAAATCTCTAGCCCTGATGATCAGGTCTTACTGAACGAAGCATTAGGCACGATTGCGAACTGGAGTAGCACATGGCAGGTGACTATAAAAAGTAGGAAAACTGTAGCAGTGACCATAACCCGTAAAAAGCAACCACTTGAATTCACCTATTACATCAATAACCAACCTTTAAGCATAGTGCATAGCTACAAGTATTTGGGAGTGATGATAACCTTTGATTTGCACTGAAATGAGCATGTGAGGTTGATTACAAAACAAGCGTTCAGAATATTGGGATACCTTCGGCGCGTACTGGGTCACTCAACAGAAATAAAGCTTTTGGCATACAATATGTTTATTAGGCCCATACTGGAGTACGCTGCAGCAGCCTGGGATCCCTGGAAAGAAGTGAACAAACTAAAACTAGAAAGCATCTAAAGAAAATCTATTTGGTTCACCTTCAACTGTTGCAGCTCGAAAGTATCCCCATCAAACCTCCTCCAAAAAGCACAACCAGATAAACTTTAAACGAGGAATTATCGTGACAGGTTAAAACTTATTTATGCACTATATCACTTGTTAAGAATTGATTAACCTTAATTCATAGCGCCTGTCGTAAGCCTCTTTATTCTGTCTGTTCACCCAAAAAAGGTGTCCGAGCTTAAATGCAGGACTAACTTGTTCATGTACTCTTTCTTTCCTCTGACAATTGCAGACTGGAACGCCTTATCTGCTGATGTGGTTGAACAGCCAAATATTGATTCATTCCTACAAGCGATCAGAAATTGAGCGCTGTAGGCACCTTCACACTTCAAGTGCGTGCACACGTTATCATTTTGTGTATTGGAATTAATGTTGATACTTTCGCTCGTATGCATTGGCGCGAGTGTGTCCTGTGATGTTTTCTTTAGTACAGTGAGCTTGTACTGGGTTGTAATCCTGTTTCCACTACTACCTAAGGCCTCTAAAATTGGCCGGCAGTATGTAACAAATGAATAAATAGTGACCTGCATCATTTGCTCAATTCTGGACTTTCAATAGATTGTATTTTTTTAGATTAGTCTAAAGCATTTGACAAGGTTAGCCATCAGTTACTACTTATAAGCTTGGCCAATTAAATCTTGATCCTAATGTGCTTAATCTTAGGAGGCAACCTTGAATCCTTGATAGCATTTGAACTTGCCTTTCTAACCGTACTTAGTTTGTTTCTGCTAATACTGTTGATTCCCCAGTCCAACCAGTGGTATCGGGTGTGCCCCAGGGGTCTGTATTGGGACCCTTACTTTTCCTAATTTTCATGAATGATCTACCGGGTAACATTTTCACCAAAGGTTTGCCTATTCGCGGATGACTGTGTAATTTACAAGAAAATAGATAACCAAGAAGGTGTTGCTTTACTGCAGACCGATTTAAGTAACATACTTGTTTGGCGTCAAACGTGGAACATCGAATGGAACATGGAACACCACGTGGTGAGACTAAATACAGCAGGTTATCCGAGTCCAATTGTAACAGCAGCTTGCAAAAAATCGAGTAAGAAAGTTAAGTGTAACGTCACAGCTTCAACTCAAGACAACAACCAGGAGCGTAAGACGCTTGCCGTGATTCTTTACTAACATAAGGTGTCGCACAATTTGAAGAATGTGATGCAACATTATGGGGTGAATGTAGCGTTTTCTGCTCCTTTAAAAATGGCAAGTCTGTGTGCACAGGTCCTGAGAAAGATCGTAAAGATTCCTAGCCATAGCCCTTTTTTGCCATGTAAGCCACAGATCACAGTTTGTTCCTTGCTCATGTGGTGTTGTTTATGAATTCCCTTTCTCTTGCGGCTGTGTTTATGCTGGTCAGACCGAACGCTGTATTAATATCCGTTTAAAATTACATTTTAAGAATAAGTCATCCGACAAGCATTCCCAAGTAGCAAAACATTTCAGGGATTGTGAAAAAGAAACAAGGAAGGTGTGCCTTCCTCTTCCGGAAAAAAACAAAAATTTTATTCTGTGATAGGATCGTCGTACACGGGAGCTGTTCGAGGCATGTCATAAAGAAGAAAGCGTGTGTATGTGTTAGCGACTCCTCCATTGTGCTTGCCAATTGTGAGGTGCAATTTCTGGACGTAAGATTGTGACGGCAGTGATTTTGGATGGCCTATTAGCATGATGCCGTCATTTTGATCATTGTATATATACGTCATCTTTCACCCAATAAAATTCAGTTGCGAGTCTGCACGCATCTTGTCCTTTTCTACTTCTGTTGTCCGTGTGTCTTAGCGCAGTAACCCCAGTATTACAAGATGAACTTCCACCAACTAGCGCAACTGGCCGCTCTACTTCCTTGAAGGGCGCAATTTGTAGGTTTTACCGACCCCAAACGACTTGTTTTGGCGTTATGTTCCTGCAGTGCTACCCATACTCCTAGAGAGCTCCAGCATCCTGCTTTTATTGCCGAATTCATGACAGAAATATGCTATGTGAAAGGCAGCTTTGACAGGGCAACGGACACTCCCAGTCGTATTACCATGAACGCCATGACAAGTTCTATTCACCTTTCCTTGTTTTCACTCGTGGCGGCTCAAGCATCTAACGATGAGCTTCGACGACTCCGATCTACATCTTTCCACTTGGAGCAATTCAACTTTCCCGACCATGACATCACACTTTGGTGCGACATTTCCCCTAACAATACCCGCATTTATGTTCCTGCTCTTCTTTGTCATGCTGTTTTGGATACACTGCACTCAATCTGCCATCCAGGCATATGTGCCAGGCGACACCTTATCAACGAACGTTACGTTTGGTGTAGATATTTGGCCTTGCTGGGGCAACATTTTGCAGTTTTTTATTTTGTAGCGCAAATAGCACAAGGACGTAGAAGAGAAAACAGACACACACAGGCGCTAACTTCTAACAACAATCTATTTCTGGGTATAAACGTGGCGTCCGTCCAGAAAATAAATTGTTGGAAGTTAGCACCTGTGTGTGTCTATTTTCTCTTCTACATCCTTGTGCTATTTACGCTACAGGAAAAAAACAGCAAAATGTCACATTTGGTTGCACATACGCGCTCTCATATGAGACTGGGTCCGCACTTGTACAGCGTGTCAACATATCAAGGTGCAACGACACGTCAAGCCTCCATTCGGCAAATTCCCTTTCTCTGATGCAATTGACACCATTCACTTGGACATCCTTGGGCTTTTGCCACCATGCCGTGATTATACATATTTGTTCATGTGTATATGATAGGCACACACGGTGGCCTGAAGTGGCTCCAATCACCGACATAACGGTGGAGACAGTTGCTCATACTTTGCTGTCTACCTGGATTAGCCATTTTGGTGTGCCATCACCGGTGACCACTGATCGAGGTAGACAGTTTGAGTAGGTACTTTTCACGTTTGTAACCTCCCTTCTAGATTGTGCGCGCATTAGCACAACTGCTTACCATGCTGCATGCAACAGCATTGCCGAGAGGCTACATCGACACCTGAAAGCTGCACTCACCACTCGGCCTCCCGCGAAGGATTGGGTGTTGCACGTTCCAATCGTGCTGCTCAGCCTTCGGTGAACACTCTGACTAGAACCCGCCTGCTCTGTAGCTGAGATGGTTTACGGCTGCACCCTCCATCTGCCCGGTGACCTCGTCAACCCCGTATCTACGCCGAATGTTTCGGATCCATCCTCCTTTGTCCAGCGTCTACTCATTTCTTTTTTTCATGCCCAACTTGCATCCATCGCCAACCTCTTCTCACCCGAATAGGCATGACATTTTCCTACCCTCAAACCTGCAAAGATCCTCGCACGTTTTTGTCCGTGTTGACACTCCTTGTTGTTCTCTTCAGCCCTGCTATGATGTCCTTTCCCAGTCACTAAACGTTCTGAACATCATTTCACTATCCTGCCCATTGGGTGTGAAGACAGCTGCTATTGCAAGAATCAAACCAGCTCCCATTATCAACACCTCCGTCTGATCACGGCTACTTGTCCGCAGGGGGGGTGGGGGGGCATCTGCGGCAAACTTTTCTTTTTCTGGCACGCCACTGGTTTTAGATATGACCGAGTAGTGGGGTAAGGCTTAAGATGAGGAAGAGGAGTTGGAAACGAAGTAGATCAGCAAGGGACGTCCAAATAAAACCCCTGTGCTCTTAACTGTGATTGGTGATTCCACATATGCAAAGCAACTATGGAGGTCAATGTCCAAGAAAGAACCGTTCATAGTAATAAAGATCTGTTAATTTGTAAAAGCAGGGAGAAGTCATTTGTAAAATGCTGGCTCATAAACATCATATGAATATTGAATACCACTCTGTATTAATCAGTAAAAAGTAATAATCAGAGCAAAAATATTGAAGCCTAAGTGCACCTTCCAATTTCCAACTTGCTGAAACATAATGCCAGGAACTATGGGTTTTGAAAACTGGCAGTAGCGATACCACATGTCTGAAGCCTTCATCTTCAAATGCATTTTTTACGGAAACAAACATTTTTCATAATTTTTCCACCAGCAGAAGTAAAACGCCGGTACTATTTCTAAACCAACTCTTTATTTTTTGTGTAATATTAAACTTTAAATTAGGTAATAATTTTCATGTAAGTTCATGCACGTAACACTAAACTTTGTATATTGTTATAATGTATAAAGTTGTCACATCATCATCATCAGAAGTCTGTTTTATGTCCACTGCAGGACAAAGGGATCTCCCCTGCGATCTCCAATTACCACTGTCCTGCGCCAACCGATTCCAACTAGCGCCCGTGAATTTCCTAATTTCATCGCTCCACCTAGTCTTCGGTCGTCCTCGATTGCATTTCCCTTCTCTTGGTACCCATTCTGTAACCCTAATGGTCCAACGATTATCTAACCAGCGCATTACATGACCTGCCCAGCTCCATTTCTTTCTCTTAGAATATTGTCTATACCCATTTGCTCTCCAATCCGAACCGCTCTCCTTCTGTGTCCCTTAATGTTATGCTTAGCAATCTTCGTTCCGTCGCTTTTTGTGTGGTCCTTAACTTGTTCTCAAGTTTCTTTGTCAGTCTCCAAGTCTCTGCCCCATATGTCAGCACTAGTAAGATGCACTGATTGTACACCTTCCTTTCCAATGATAATGGTGAGCTTCCAGCTAGAAGCTGGCAATGTCTGCTGTATGCAATCCAACCCTTTATTCTGTGAATTTCTTTCTCATGATCAGGGTTCCCTATGATTAATTGACCTAGGTAAACATACTCCTTCACACACTCCAGAGGCCGACTGGCAATCCTGAACTCTTGTTCCTTTGCCCGGCTATTTATCATTATCTTTGTCTTCTGCATATTAATCTTCTCAACCCCACTCTTACGCTCTCTCTGTTAAGGTCCCCAATCATTTGTTATAACTCATCTGCATTGTTGCTGAACAGAACAATGTCATCGGCAAACCGAAGGTTGCCAAGATATTCGCCGTCGATCCTTACTCCCAAGCTTTCCCGGTTTAATAGCTTGAATACTTCTTCCAAGCACGCAGTGAATAGCGTAGGAGAGATTGTGCCTGTCTGTCTGACCTCTTTCTTTATAGGTATCTTCCGGCTTTTCTTGTGTAGAATTAAGGTAGCTGTAGAACCTCTGTAGATATTTCCCAAGGTATTTATGTAAGCATTCTGTACTCCTTGATTATGTAATGCTACTATGACTGTTCGTATCTCTACTGAATCAAATGCCTTTTCATATTGTATGAAAGCCATATAGAGGGGCTTATTGTACTCTGCGGATTTCTTGATAACCTGATTAATGACATGGATGTGATCCATTGTAGAGTATCCCTTCCTGAAGCCAGCCTTGGTTGACTAAAGTCCAGTGTCGCCCTTATTCTATTGGAGATTATTTTGGTAAATATTTTATACAATAATTGGAATAAGCTAATAGGCCTATAATTTTTCAGTTCTTTAACGTCGTCCTTTTTGTGGATTAGTATATTTGCACTCTTCCAGTTTTCTGGGACCCTTGCAGTTGATGGACACTTCGCATAAAGAGCCGCCAGTTTTCCAAGCATTATGTCTCGTCCATTTTTGATTAGATCGACTGTTATTCCATCTTCTGCTGCTGCTCTTCCTCATTCCGTGTCTTGCAAGGCCCTTCTAACCTAATCGCTAGTTATCGGAGGAGTTTCTGTATCCTGTTCACTGCTGTTTCTAATGGAGGTGTCCTGATACCTCTGGGTACTGTACAGGTGAGTATAGAATGTTTCCGCTTCATTTACTATATCTTCGAGAATGCTGATAATATTACCCTGCTCATCTTTCAGTGCATACATCTTGGTTTGTCCTATGCCAAGTTTCCTTCTCAGTGATTTGAGGCTGCGTCCATTTTTTATGGCTGCCTCAGCCATTCTCACGTTATAGTTTCTGATATCACTTATTTTCACTTTGTTTATCACTTTTGACAGTTCTGCCAATGCTATCTTATCTCTCGAGTTGGACACTTTCATTTTTTGTCGTTTCCTTATTAGGTCCTTTGTTATTTGGTAGAGCTTGCCTACTGGTTGACTTGGTGCCTTGCCCCCCACTTCAATTGTTGCCTCTGAAGCAAACCTAGTTATGGTTTCATTCATTAGCTCTATGTCATCATCATCTCTCTGTGCTAAGGCTGCATATTTGTTTGCAAGTACCAGCCTGAATTTGCTTGCTTTTACCCTTCCTGCCTCTAGGTTGACCCGATTCTTCTTGACCAATCTTGCTCTTTCTCTCTTAACATTGAGGTAAATCCTAGCCCTGACTAACCTATGATCACTGCACTTTACCCTACCTATCACTTCTACATCCTGTCACATACTGGTACATAATGTCACACTGCATTGTTTAAAATAATGTAGCACCATCATCTACACAGATGCACTGTCACATTTTAATTGTATGTTTCAACGATATCTGTGCTTGGATTTACAAGGGGAGGGGGGTGTTGCAAGACACCTTGCAGTTATTGTTTTGATCTGTTATTTTTTTTAACCCTGTGAACCCAAATAAACAATCAACCCTACCCTGTGTGGAAAATGTGTGCACCATTTTAAGTAACAAACAATCCAGCACAATGCTTCTATGTCTAGAAGAGTATCTGCGTGTAATTGTGAACACGTTTAACCAAGTTAGTTTGTTTAATCGAGTGCACAAAGTTCCGGTTTCAGCTTTTAAAAGGTAACTTCCCTATGCTACAAATTCCAATGAATGTAGCTAATGCAGTTGCTTTTAGAGTGAAACATTTGAGATTTGCATCAGACTGTCATCGTTCAGCTGTAAATGCACTTTTCGCATCATCAAGAGAAACAGACTATTCTGCCATTGTACACAGTCCCACTTTCCCATTCATATGAACAGCACTGAGGCTGGGTTTGGATAGCTATGTTCAAAGTAGGCACAGAGTGAACAACTAGGTAAAGCACGTAACATGGCAACATCCCTTCCGCACACAAACTTATGCTAATTCACAACAGAATATGCTATACGTAGGGATAGTAGTTTTCGCTAAATGAATAGCACACACTTGCAACCATGTTGTGAGGCCTGAAGGGAGCACCTACTAGCGACATACAAACGCGAAGGCCACGCAAGAAGGCGGCTTAACTGGCGTACACATTTCAGAAACGCATGAATCGAGTAGTAGACTAGTGTACTTTGTAGAACGTAAGCTATGCGAGCCCGCTACTTTTAAACCCATCAAGCGGTCACGGTGAAGGGTGCCCGAAAATGTTGCCCACAGTTGCCCCGCACTGCCACGGCGACCAACTCGCAAAAACGAAATTAACGGTCCAAGGTTAAATACAGGCGGGCGACCAGGAAGCAGGCGTCGCCATTTAGCGCCAACCGTGCGTTTCTTCTTGAGGGCAGGCGAAGCTCCGGAGAAGCCGTCAGCGCTAGTGCTTCCGAAACCGAAGACGAAAGGGAACAGCGCTGGCTGCGATATGCATCTCTCGGCTATGTAGCCGCTAGGACGATGGGCGGCCTCGAAAATAACGAGCACTATAAAAAAATATAAATAATTGCGGAGGAGGGGGCCGGCCGGCTAGAACACGCCAGTCGGTTTCGCTAAAAACTGGGTCGAGCGCACACGAACAAAATACTACACCTTAGTCCCCGGGCTACACGGTAAACAGAGGAATCGCATGCACGCAAATTTTCGCAGCTGTGTGGTCGCTGTTCTGGTGGCGATTTATTTCATTTTTCTCGCGCGGAGGGCACGACTCCTGGACGCGGTTCAAAACGTAACTGGATATCCCCGTCACCGGGCTCCGCCGGTAGGCCTAGCGCTAAAAGAGGGAAAACCACGACGCCACATAACCGCAAGCTTTCCTCGCGGAACGCAAGGTGCTGTTGTTTACTCACCTTGTCGGAGTTGGTGTGGCGTCGGCACTCGATGTCGACGCGGTAAGGTTACACAACATCGCAGGACCCCGCTGGCCCATCACGTCGCTGCCACTTGGCCAAGCGACCGTTGTTTTCTACAGCTTTCCTTTATCCAGTTAGGTATTGCAGCCAAACTTGCGCTGCACGGCCAGCGGCACACAAATGTGAGACAGTTGGCGCACTCTTCTCGCCGTTATTCAGCACGGAGCCCGCACCTCTCCGAAACAGGCACTGCCGAAACTCGCACACGAGCGACAAGCCGAATGACGTTGTTAGTTGCACTGCGGTTGGCCACAATGGAATATCCTCTTTTTCTTTTTTTTATTCAGTGGCTGGATGAGTAATCAAGAAAATCGTGGCCTCCGAAATTTGGTGGCGACAAGAAAGCCCAATTTCGGAGGCCATATACATGCCGTTTAGAATGGCGGTCGTTCACCGCAGCGTGGCAGCTGGCAGCACTATAGTGCCTAGAATATACTGGCTAGTGTGCCGTCCGCGGCCTCCCGGGTGGCACCGGATGCAATGAATGCCAGCGGCTGCCGCTAGGAGCGCTGCAGTGCAGGTGGGTGTAGGTGGGTGCAGCGCGTGCAGCGGCACCATCCGGTCATCGTGGACCGCCGTGTTTCCACCGCATCGGCAAGCGGGCTGTTGCGCTTTTTGTTTTTATTAAGCTGTAGCAGCAGCACAGTTCAAATGTGGGCAGCTGCTTTATAAATCGTGGTTTGTTTTAAGAACAACAGGCTTCTCTAGCGCTTGTCGCTTGTGTGAAAAGCGTGTGCTATCTCAGTTCGGCTTCGAGCGGGGAACCTGATGTGTTTCTATGCTGGCGAAGAGAAAACATGTTCCTAGGTGGGCAGCGCAACCCGGACGAAGGACGAGAGGCAGAACACAACACGAGCGCAGACTAACGACAAGGAGACGTTAGTCTGCGCTCGTGTTGTGTTCTGCCTCTCGTCCTTCGTCCGGGTTGCGCTGCCCACCCACAGGAACATGTTCAATCACCAACTCGCCCAGCTTGCCGTCTTAATTCAGAAGACAAAACGTAATTTTTAAGGCAAATGCCTTAGATCTCCATGTTCCAAGGCCGTTTTGCGAGGTACAGAACACATCACACGATCTAAGGAAGGTCAGAAACGAACCAAAGCATGTCCAGCCGTGTATAAGAGATGCTAAATGATTAGCAAATTTAATTATTGATTATAGTGATTGGATTAAGGGGTATTAGGTTGAATTAGGGGGATTAATAAGGTGTATTAATTAAGGAGGATTAAGGTGGATGAAGGAGGATTAGGGTGCATTAAGGTGAATTACAGTAGGCTTTACAAGGCGTTCGCCTTCGTACGTGTCTCTTCGGCGGTAGCTAAGGATACTTGTTTTTTATTCTAGCCATGATGGCAGCGTAATTTTTTTAAGGGTAAGTTTTAGGTTACATTTTTCATTCTAATAAAGTAAAGGAATTCTAAGGTTACGTTACTGTTCTATTGATGTTATATTAATGCATAACCATTGAAAACCGCTGTAACCGATCATCCATTGAAATGACTTGAATTTCGATCGCTGCATGTCCTCTCTTTTTATTTGCTGCTATTTCTGCCTATTATCGTATTGTTGTCCTCATAGGTTTGAATGTTTTTTTATTGTTTGTAAACCATGTACCCATCTCCTCATAATGCCCATTGGGCCACAAGGATAGGATAATAAGTAAAAAATTTTGCCTGTAAAATGGACTGCATGCGGTGTTCTGTGTACTATACATTTTTTAATACCTGGTAAACACGTGCAGATTTCTTTTTATGTCTGATATAAGTGAACGAAAATGGGAAACAGATGTTTCATTTAAGCGTAACAAATATTTTATTCTCGCGTAACAACAGTCAAACGCGGGCATATAAGACAGCCCTAGATGAGATAATGCACACATACCTGAAGAAGATAGACCTAGTGGCAGTGACGCAGTTTAAAGAGCTTCTGCCGTTGCCTTTGCGCTTCCCTCTCTTTGTTGATGCCTTTTACAAAAAAACCGAAACCTCAAGAAAACTTGGAACTTCTTGTCAAAGCTGGTTTTTCATGCTCTGGGCACCCTAGTTGGGGAAAGGCCAGTGTCTGCAGCCGTCTGCAGCTGACCTGAAAAATCAGCTAGACTCGCTACATGTAACTTGTTTTTTGCTAAAGAACACAGTAAAAACATCTTCCACGGCCTTCACAGCGGTTGACAAGGTCTGACTAAGATAGACAAGGCCTCCATTGTCAAAATGCGTAGTGCGATAGCGAAGCAGCGTCGGCACTAGCTTCAGCTTTACTTACGCAAAGGAAGCCTGCACGCGTGCGTCTATTTGTCGTACAAAAATCCCTCACGTGACCTGATCCTAGGTGCCTAGGGACAGCATCGTTTAGGGATTTTTGAGAAGGCGCGATGCTGGCGCCGAGCGACGTCGTGGCGTGTTCGTCCTCGGCGTGATCGTTCTCTGGACCGCGCGTTGTTCAACATTGCTCATGTAATCGTGCGTGCGTTGCTTGTGTGTTGGTTGTAGCTTCTGTGTTACTTGGCGGAAAGCCGTGAGTAGTGGCGGTGCGGCAATGCGGCTTTGGTCTCGATGAGCTCTGGCCTA
This sequence comes from Dermacentor andersoni, assembly GCF_023375885.2. Taxonomy (NCBI): domain Eukaryota; kingdom Metazoa; phylum Arthropoda; class Arachnida; order Ixodida; family Ixodidae; genus Dermacentor; species Dermacentor andersoni. Next base: position 9,150,291 of record NC_092824.1, on the reverse strand, counting down.
ACAGAATCTGCGTTGTGTGACCCGTGCTTTCTTGAGAACCCGGCGGTGGTGACAATTGAAATATCGAAGTGGCCTAGCGCCTCGGCAGCGAAGTTCTGCGAACCGCGATGTGGCGTCGCCGTGTCCGACTTTGCTTAACGGACATCGAGGCATGTGCTGCTCGCTGCAAGTCATGTAAATGCAACTGCGTCGACCGCCCACTGTTCAGCGCTGAATGTGTGTTTGGTTTGCTGTGCTTGAAACGATTGATGCAGCCGTGCAGCGGGGGTGGCGGAGGAGCAGAGTGGCTTAGGGTTTGCGCGTTCACAGACATGTGCTTCCGTCTTGGTCTCATCAGCGGCTGTCGCGGGATTGTGGTGTGCTAGCTCCTTGCCTAGTATGAAGTTTACGACGCTAACACACAGCATGTTCACGTTTTTCCGCGCTATATGTCATTTGCATGACGGCCGAGTTGAAAACGAGACATATAGTGTTCTTTGCGTTTGTCTGTTGTAAATTACTTTCTATTGTGGAAGTTCTGGGAGTCTTATTACGCAAGGAGTGCGAACGTAAACATAAACACATATGTGTGTCTGAAATCTTGAATTACCCATAATGCCCTTTACGACTGATAAGTGGGCTACACCGCCTGTGTGAATCAGCTACCGTATGTTGCGACGCTCTTTCGTGTGGTAGAATGATGCATGGTGCGCGTTTATTTCTGTACTGTTGTAAAAACCGTTTGTTTATTCACTCAATACAAATGTACGGCTTCTTCGCCGCAGTACAGCTTAGTTACGCGGTGAAGCATACTAAAAGTGGGAGGGGGCTGCTGTCAGCCAGCATAGTATGTCCACTTAGGTGACCTGAGAGGCGGCGGGTGCGCGAGTGTATAATTTAAGAACTCTTATTATGTCCAGTGACAGTGGAGATCATTAACTGTAGCACCAAAGTGTGGACCACTACCAGAACAAAGGCATGTAGTATGCCCACCTCAATTCTTGTGCTTATGCCAGTCTTCTTTTTTACAGCAATAGCTGCTATGGGCTAACTCCCCTGGTTGTTCTGATGTCTACTGGTGTTGTCACTGGAATTCCCGAATTTCTTGCTAGGATATTGCAAATAAAGTTCTCATTGTGCTGCGAGGATTCAAACATACGATCAAAAGAGTGGCAGTCCACAATTCTACATTTCAGCCACTCTGCTGAAGGTACAGTCGTGGTGAATACTGATCCCGGAGAGCGTGATCTAGCCAACAGGTGCCTAGATTGGCTAACACCTGCTCAATGTCTGCATACTGTATATAGAGCTGGCATCCACACCTTCAAGTTCTTACACATCACCTTCCCACTTGTGAAGGCAGACCTATGTTAAGTTTTCTTGCATGTGATGACAATGATTGGGTGCATCTGCTTCATTAATCTTCTTCTAGTGCTTGGCTTCTCAGATTTACTGGATGGAGCTGTTGGTGTCTTGTTTTCCTCAAGCAAAGCGCGAGACAGCAATGCGTAGCCCAAATATAGATTTGAGAAAACCAAAACGAATTCAGCAGTAAGGAGCTAAAGGGTTGTTTTGGTGTAGATCAGCGGATAAGTCCGGATATGAAAGAGGAGGGAGAAAAGCCGAGTCTTTCCACTTCAACACTGAGGCACAACTCCCACAAATAAATAGGACTCTTACTTATTTTACTTTTTTAAGGAGATTACCGACTTGCATTGGCAAGTGTTCACTTCAGCAAACACTGCATGAGGTAAGCTTCCTGTGCATATTTCACCAGCTACTGCATCATTGTTTCACATTATGAGTGAAACTGCAATTTTCTTTATGCCACAACTTGCCCAATTTTGTGTTTTGCAGTGGGATGTTAGCAGTGCTAATAAGGCACCTAATACTCATGAATAGTAATACAGAGAAAAAAAAAGTAAGAAAGCAGTGGCTTTTTGTGCGTAGACTATGCATACACCTGGTGCTCTTATGCTCATTTTTTCCCTATCCGCTCAGCCATGCTAAACAAGAAAAGTTTATACACAATTAGTTTATACACAGACCACAACTAAACCACAGGTATCATTGGTAAGCAAAGTATATTTATTCGGTGACATATTCTGCAGCCCTGCTATTGAGCTTTCCTTCCTTCCTTTTCAGCTGTGCAGGTTCATTAAGAAGTGATGATACAGTTTGACAATTTTAATCATTGAAAGACTTAGCGAAACCTTTTTCGGGTTGTTTTTTCTTGGTTTCAGACTCTGCACATTGCATTTTAAGGAGTGTTTTCTGTGTTTGTTGCTTTTTCTTTATGGGTAGGGCATGTCAACATTTTTTACACCATTTCAAGTATGTGGTGCCACAGACTGTTCTTAGATGAAGTCTTGCCCTTTCATTCTGTACAATATGATGTCGGTTTTTTGTGTCCAAGGCCGTTTTACAGCGTGATTGCAGCATTTTGCCAAGTTTTGCCTCTGTCACCCAAGCTTGAAAGATTGCTACCCACTGGTGGTGGCATGACACATGTCACGTTTCTTTTTCAATAAAAGGAAGTCTGTCACTTATCCTGTGCACTGGTTGCCTTTTGTCTCTGAATTGCAATTTGTTGCCTATATTTGCTCTTTTGTTGCATTTCAGATTAGGAATGGCTGTCATAATTGACATTTAACCATATTGCACACAATGTGGATGATATGTAATTGCAGTATATGGCCACCATAAATATAATAGAAGTTAATAATTCAAGAATAGTGCCTTTGCATGGTGGTGCAGCCATGAATTGTGGCTATAAGGTACCAGCGCTGCAGATAGCACTGCTTGTGCAGAATATAGTGCAGCTCTACTACTTTCAAACATTATTGTTTTTATCTGCATTTGTATAGCTCCAGTTTCTGTGAACAACACACATCTGGTGGAAGGGTGGCTTGCACCTGCAGTTGGGTCCAATGAATAGCCAAATTTCTGCCCGTTTTCATGTTATTAGCATATTAGTAAAGGCAGTCGTTCTTATAGTAGCCTGTTTGCCCAGTGTAGAAGCCGCTGCAGGGTGTCAGGATCTCATACACATCTTCAGCTTTGCAGGGGACACAGCATCTGGCACATAGTTTGTCACAGGCCATGTATTCGGGGCAAGTTGAGTTCACTCACTAGCAAAGGGAGAACCAAGCTTGTTGGATATGAAGTAAACCGCCTGTATACTCAGTGGCCTTTATTTCGTGTGACATATGTGGTTATAGCAACCCTTGTTTTAAGCACTTCTTGTCCAGCAGCGGTCATTTGCTTTTTGAAACACTCAGGATAGCTTTCAGCAATTCAGCAACCTAACACTGAAAAACCAGCAGATGTTAATTGTCGCACTTATCATGCGAAGCTTCATACAGTATGATCTGGGCGTAAATAAATGAGGGTGTTCCTCAAGGCCTTGTAGCACATGTTACGAGTTTGGAGCAACATGATGTATAGCACTTTTTTGATCGCATGCTATAGGTTTAGCAGGTGTGGCCATGGTTGAAGTGCAGTGCAAGGTCAAGAAAACAGATATCTATGAGCAGCACCCTGATAAGGAGACTCTGGGAAAACTAGTGGGAAGCCTGTTGAACATCTGGTTGACCCACTTGCTGGCTCCACCAGGCAAAGTATGATAAAGAGAAGGAAGTCATTAACACATCAGAAGGTTTTTACATATAAACACTGGGCTAAGGTCATAACATGCCAACAAGTCTTAGTGCGCAGGCTATGCACGACCAACTATATATGCCTTCTGTTCGGACATTGCTCATTGTAACTAACAAAGATGGAGTGGACAAAAAAAGAACAGCAGCTCCATTAATTTAGTTTCACTGGTATCGACAGTGTTTTGTAAGCGTACATTGCCATACTCCCCAATGCCTTCTTGGGTGACATCAGCAAAGACCAGCTTGAGGCAAGGGGTAATAGACGTCTTTACAAGCTAAAAATGCATGAATGCATGGAGAGCACATTGTGTCCAAAAAGTAGGCACTTCACAGGGGCACTGGAGAAGGAACAGGTTATTAACAGTGGGCAAAGACAAGCTACTAAACACCCAACACTGTTGCCATGTAACGACCTCTGAAACAATCCCTCTTAAAGAGGAAATCATCTTTGTGCATCCATAAAGAGGGCAGATGGGCAAAGCCCCTTCAGTAATGCTGCCAGCTTCAAAAGCCAATTTTCACATCCTGAATGCTTCCTTCTTAAGACTTTGCTGGGTGCAAGCATTCTACTGTCCAAAAGCTGTCATTGAGAGCACTGTTGGTTTGGTGGCAATAAAGTTCAGAAGCAATTGCAACAAACCTCCCTTCCTAGTTGGCCTGGATGCTCATGGTGCTTATGAAGCAGCACCATGAGGCAAGCAAGGTGAATGGATGCCTCCAAGCCCTTGTTCGTTTATCACACTGTTCTGTTAGTAACAACCGTGAGACTTGAAACCAACAAGTTCAAGCTCAGCACTCGCATGGTTACTGTGGAGGATTCATAAAAAGCACAAAAACAGAAAACTCAAGGGAAAGGATAAAGCACCATTTAACACTTAGTATTCCTACAGCCCAACCCCTTCTTTTATTTTGTCTGGTCGTGCTACATCTTTTTACTATATATAGGCATGAACTTAGGTGATGTTGCCAATCAGTGTCCAATATTTATATACACTATGTGCTGGTTCAATGATGTTCGAAACACTGCAATGGAAGCTTCAAGTAGAAAAGGTGCCTGGAAGAAAAGAAAAAGCTGTGCTGCAACCATCTTGGCAACATCTTGTCCCCTTAATAAAAATTGTGCTTTCATATCAACTTGAGCCCTCCAGTTTAGAGTAAAGTACCAGTGCACTTATGAACAATGAATCAATTCTCAAAGAGCATGTGCAGTCCAGCCAAAAGCAGGGGCAAGAATCCGCATTGTGCTCCTGCATTGATGGTGAATAACACGTACCATAATGGCGTATGTGCTTTAGTAAGCTTCATTGCAATATTAATTTGTAATGTACAAAGAATTGTCAATGAAGCTTACCACGAGCACAGATGCACTTGCAAATTATGTCACAATTGAAAGTAATGAGCACAGTGTAAACCTATGTGCCCTTTCCACTCTTAGTATGATTTACTGCACGATGCTTATTTACACTCCTGTATTGAGGTGTAGCAAGCTACGAAAGAAACGTTGCATAATTAGGCTTTTTACGATTATCTTTCTCGCAATACACTATTATTTCGCGGTGAAGCCTAAGCAATGTACTGCGGTGAAGCATAATAAAAGTGAAAAGGGGCCACTGTCACTGGACATAATAAGAGTTCTTTAATCATACACTCGCGAACCCGCCGCCTCTCAGGTCGCCTAAGTGGACATACTATGCTGGCTGATAGTGGCCCCCTCCCACTTTTAGTATGCTTCACCGCGTAACTAAAACGTACTGCGGCAAAGAAGCCGTACATTTTTATTGAGTGAATAAACAAATGGTTTTTACAACAGTACAGAAATAAACGCGCACCATGCATCAGTCTACCACAAGGAAGAGCGTCGCAACATACGGTAGCTGATTCACACAGGCCGTGCAGCCCACTTATCAGTCGTAAAGGGTATTATGGGTAATTCAAAATTTTACACACATATGTGTTTATGTTTACGTTCGCACTCCTTGCGTAATAAGACTCCCAGAACTTCCACAATAGAAAGTAATTTACAACACACAAACGCAAAGAACACTATGTCTCGTTTTCAACTCGGCCGTCATGCAAATGACATATGGCGCGGAAAAACGTGAACATGCTGTGTGTTAGCGTCGTAAACTTCATACTAGGCAAGGAGCTAGCACACCTCAGTCCCGCGACAGCCGCTAATGAGACCAAGACGGGAGCACATGGCTGTGAACGCGCAAACGGACCCCGTAATTAAGCCACTCTGCTCCTCCGCCACCCCCGCTGCACGGCTGCATCAATCGTTTCAAGCACAGCAAACCAAACACACATTCAGCGCTGAACAGTGGGCGGTCGACGCAGTTGCATTTACATGACTTGCAGCGAGCAGCACATGCCTCGATGTCCGTTAAGCAAAGTCGGACACGGCGACGCCACATCGCGGTTCGCAGAACTTCGCTGCCGAGGCGCTAGGCCACTTCGATATTTCAATTGTCACCACCGCCGGGTTCTCCAGAAAGCACGGGTCACACAACGCAGATTCTGTAGTGCCAGAGCTCATCGAGGCCAAAGCAGCACTGCCGCACCGCCACTACTCACGGCTTTCCGCCAAGTAACACAGAACCTACAACCAACACACAAGCAACGCACGCACGATTACATGAGCAATGTTGAACAACGCGCGGTCCAGAGAACGAACACGCCACGGCGTCGCTCGGCGCCAGCATCGCGCCTTCTCAAATATCCTTAAATGATGCTTTCTCTAGGCACCTAGGATCAGGTCACGTGAGGGATTTTTGTACGACAAATAGACGCACGCCAAAAGGCGTGGCCATGCAGCAAAAAAAATAAAAAAGCAGCAAAAGAAATGAGAACCTATACGTCATTTCCGCCACACTTTTCTCCTAGCGCGCGGAGGGGGTAGGGCCTCTCCTTAGTTTCCTTCCTCCGTGGGCACCTAGGATCAGGTCACGTGAGGGATTTTTGTACGACAAATAGACGCACGCGGAAAAGCGGGAACCTCCATAGAGTTTCCTACAAAATTACTAGAGGGAACTCTGGCGCTGCAGTTAGGGTGGCTCTAGTGAGTTTCTTTTCCAGTGACTCTAGGTGGCTAGAAGGGGAGGTGTGAATACCGGCGGCGCAAACGTGACACAGCGCACCGATGCCGCGGGGACTCTAAGGCGGGTTGGTCGTTGGTCGCCGTGGTGGTTGGTCGTGCTCACGGACGCTCCTGTGGACGAGGCTTCAGCGACTTCGTTCGTAGCTAAGTACTCTTTTATCTTTATTAGCTAGTGTTTTGAAGTGTTTTCTTTTGCATGGAGTAGGGGCGCAAATTTTGAATTTTTGGTAGGAGTAGGAAACGTACCGGCTTTGTCTAGGTCTAGTCTAGTCTTTGTCTAGTCTAGGTCTGGCGGCTCCCTCGTTAGGCCTAGGGGGTATTTCTTTCAGCTAGCTCTTCGGATTCTTACATGGAGTAGGGAGTGATAATTCTTCGTTTTTGTTTGGGATAGCGGTCGAGGTCGGGTTTGCGTGAGTGATTTGGCGAACTTGCTCGTTGGGCCTAGCGATGAAATCGAAAAACATGAAGGCCGCGGGGGACGGGGAGCAAGTGCAGTGCGACGAGTGCCTGCGCTGGTGCTTCCTCGACGAGACTAAATTCCAGAATTTAGCAGACGCGGTGGGGTCTAGCTTCACGTGCAGGTCGTGCGAGGGCGTCAGGGAAGCCGTCCAAAAACTGGAAGGGAATTGGGCGGCTAAGTTTGAAGAGCTTAAGGCAAACCTGAGGGAGGAGCAGGAGAAGCGGGTAGCACTGCAGGCGAAGGTTGAAAATTTCGTCAAGGTGGAGGCGGCCCAGGCAGCGCAGTTGGTGAGGACTGTGGCCGAGCTTGGGGAGGCGAAAGAAAGGAACGCCGAACTGCAAAGGCGGCTCGACGCTCTTGAGACTCGGGCAGCGGATAATGTCGGGTCAGGACACCAAAGCGAGGGCGAAGTGGGAGGCAGGGAGCCAAAGCAAGCGGTCCCCAGCTCGCCGCCGGTGAATCGGCGTAGCTATAGCGAAGCAGCGCAACACGCCCCGAGTGAGGCGACGCTGCAGCCACAGGAAGCCGGGAAGCAGGGAGAGGTAGGAGAGAGTGAAAGGGTGATTATCGCTGGCGACTCAAACATGGCTGGGTGCTCAAAAGCAATTGTGGAGAGGGTGAAAGGCGACAAAAGAGTGGCGTAGGGACATTTCCAGGGCAGACACTGGGTTCTGTCATGGAGCGAGCAAAAGAAAAGCTCACGGAAAATGCCCACGTGCGCAACCTTGTCGTAGTAGCAGGTGGGCTAAATGACGTCCTGAACAGGAAAGGGCCAGGACTAGCCCAGCGCTTGGCGAAGGGGGTGGACGACTTGCGCGAGCTATCCCCTCAGGTGCAGATCGTGGTTTGCACGGTGCCGGAGGTGCCTGTGCGTGACAGTCACGTACAAAGAGCCGTAATGGCTGCCAATGAGGCAATATGGAAAATGAGCCGAGAGAAAGGCTTTGAGGTTGTCGAAGTAAACAGGGAAGTGAGAAGTTGTGGTGGTTTTAAACGAGATGGGATCCACTTCAATTACAGGCTAGCACGAGAAGTGGGCTGGCGACTTGGGGGTCGCGCTGTTGCTTTTTTAGGGGGCCCGCGGGCGCTCAGGAGGTCAGAGTAGGTAGTAATAAAGAAGGTCCCCTAGGGGAACATCAGAAGAGCATCGCCGTCGATAACAGAAAAAGGAGGAAAGCAAGAACAAGAGCTCGCCATGCAATAGGCTACATAAACATGCAGGGCGGCAGAAGAAAGGAAAAGTGGGCAGAGATTGAGGAGCAGTTAGATAGAGAACAAATAGGGGTGTATGCGGTTACAGAAACGCACCTTAGAGACTCAGAAGAGCCGCCAGTTATTGAGAATTATGTATGGGAATGGTGCAACAGAACTAAGTCGGAAAGAAAGGGAGGGGGAGTCGGAATGCTCATCCATCAGGGAGCCAAATGGAAAAGAGTAAATTCACAATGTCAAGAGCATCTTTGGTTATCAGGTACAATGAGTGGGAAAGAAACTTGGCTTGGAGTTACGTATTTGTGGACCGGAATAAATTGCACAGAGAAGAATAAAGAGTTAGTGGAATGCATAAGCGCTGATATTAGGGGTTTCGGGAATGGTGCTGAGATAGTCCTATTAGGTGACATGAATGCCCACATACAGGATTTAGATGGCTATACCGACAATAACGGGAAGTCAATGCTAGACCTTTGCGAGCAACATAACCTCGTGATCGTGAATACAGGGCCTAAGTGTGAAGGACAGATCACGTGGGAAGTGGGAAACCGGCAATCGACCATTGATTACTGTCTGATGACAGAAGGAATTCATGATAAGTTGAGAGAAATGGTCATCGATGAGGAAGGGTTTAGCAGCATAGGGAGTGACCATAAACGCATCATTTTGAAAATGGGATATGTAGTTGGGAAAGAGAGCAACGAAAGCAAAATGGCCAGTCCAAATTTGAACGCTGAACAAATAGCAAATATAGTCACTAGAGTGGAGGAAGAAATTGGCAAGTCGCTAAGTAAGGGGTGGGAATATGGTGAGCTTCTAAGTGTAGTAACGACAGAAATACGGAAAGAGAAACAACATGTTCATTGGAAAGGAAAAAAGAAACCGAAAAGCTGGTGGAACAAGGAGATACGAGAAGCCATCGCCGAACGACAGAAAGCATCTCGAGAGCACAGGCAGGCAAAGAAGGCGCAGTTGCCACAGGATGAAGTAACCAGTAAATGGGAAATATACCGGGAGAAAAAGTCTATGGTTCAAATACTGGTGCAAGCAAAATTAAAAGGTGAAAGTGAACGTTGGTTGTCAGAAATACGTGAGAAAAAGAAGGCCGCACCTAGAATATTTTGGAATCACATAAAATTATTAGGCAGGAAGGCAACAACAATACAACAACATATCCTAGACGAAGATGAAAACAGACTGGAAGGAGAAGCAGCAATAAATTACATCCAAAAAGTAGCAGCCGAATCTTTCCAAGGCAAGGACAAGGTTGTATTTGAAGAAAAAAAGAGCATGAAAGAGACCCAAGGGGGAAAGGAGCTAGTGCTTACAAATTTTAACTGGAAGAAAGCGGAAGAGAAAATTCCTAAGCGCACAGCCACAGGGCTAGACGAGGTTCCCGTTAGGCTGATAAATGAACTGGGACCAAAAAGTGAGGAAGCTCTCGTGAAAGCAGTTGAAAAAACTTTAAAAGATAGACGAATACCAGACAGTTGGCGACAAAGTAGAATGAATTTAATTTATAAAGGTAAGAGGGAGAAAGGCAGAATTCACTCGTATAGACCGTTGGCCATTACATCGGTAATATACAGGCTAGCAATGCAGGCAATCAAATTAAAGCTTCAAGCATGGGCAGAAAATAATGGCATTTTGGGAGAGCTTCAGAATGGCTTTAGAATAGGTAGGCGTTTGGATGATAACTTGTTTGTTCTTACACAGTGTATTGAAATATCAAAAGCAGAAAGCAGACCGTTGTATGTGGCCTTTTTGGACATTACAGGAGCATACGACAACGTAGACCGCAGCATTTTGTGGGATATTCTGGAAGGGGAAGGCTTAGGTAACGATTGTATACAGCTTTTGAGAGAGATTTACCTAGAAAATACTGTTTGCGTTGAATGGGAAGGGATGAGGAGCGCGGAGAAAGTTCATATCAACAAGGGACTGAGGCAGGGGTGCCCTTTATCCCCGCTGCTGTTTATGATGTACATGGTGAGGATGGAGAGGGCGCTAGAAGGAAGTAATATCGGGTTTAATCTCTCATGCAAACAGGCAGGTACAGTAATAGAGCAGCAACTCCCACGTTTATTTTATGCGGACGAAATTGTGTTGCTCGCAAACAAGCAAAGTGATTTGCAACGTCTGGCTAATATCTGTGGACAGGAAGGCAACAATTTAGGCTTGAAATTTAGTGTTAGAAAATCAGGTGTTATTGTATTCAATGAAAACAGTGAACAGACAGTGGAGATACAGGGCCAAGAAATACCTCGGGTAACAGAATATAAATACCTTGGTATATGGATAAACGAAGGCAACGGATATATGGAAACACAGGAAAAAACCATAACAGTCAAGGGGAAGAGAAATGCAGCCATAATGAAGCACAGAGCGCTATGGGGATACAATAGGTACGAGGTCCTCCGAGGTATGTGGAAAGGGGTAATGGTTCCAGGACTTACTTTTGGAAATGCGGTTGTTTGCTTTAAATCAGGGGTACAATCAGGACTCGACGGGAACCAAAGATCAGTGGGTCGCCTCGCATTGGGCGCGCACGGGAAGACTACAAATGAAGCTGTGCAAGGGGATATGGGCTGGACTAGTTTTGAAGTGAGGGAAGCTCGCAGTAAAATTGAGTATGAAGAACGGCTCAGGAATATGGAGGAAAGTGAATGGGCTGGGAGAGTGTTCAGGTATCTGTACAGGCAAAACATTGATTCACAGTGGAGGAAAAGAACTAGGAAGCTTACCAGCAAGTATGTGGCCTATGGGGTGGGCAACACAGCAACAAAGGTCAAGCGGAAAGTCAGAGAGGCTGAATTAATCTCATGGGTGGCGGCAATGGAAAAGAAACCTGCCATGAGTAACTACTTAAGGGGAAAAAACGAAATTAGGAAAGAAACCATTTATGATAACTCAAAGGGAAGCTCATTACTTTTCGAAGCGAGATCGGGATGCCTTAGAACACGCACCTATAAAGCGAGATATAAGAAGGAAGAAGAAGCATGTGCTTGCTGCGGTAAAGCTAGGGAAACGACGGAGCATATTTTATTAGAATGTGAAGACGTCTATCCAGCGGTCGATTTAGGCACTGGCCTCCTTGAAGCCCTTGGGTTCAGCGGGAGCAGTGGTAAAGCAAACAGGTCCACAATAGACATCAGTAAGAGGCGATTGCAGGATTGGTGGAAGAAAAGTAAGGAAACGACAAAAGACGGAGACGTACAAAAGCACAGTTCGCAATAGGGTATCAGAAAATTTGGACGTGGTAGTTCATAGTGGGGTTTTTTTGTTTTTTCATTGGTTAACCTAGGTAGGATATTAAGCAGCATAGTAGCAAGAGCTTGGTGGCGCAAGCCACCGCCCCGTTCCAAAGGGGAGGCTCATAGCATCCATCCGGGTAAGCACGCAGCCGAAATTAGCGCCTCGCCAGCCTTGCGTCGGCTGCATCTCTACCACCGAAGTGAAAGTGAGCCCGTTTCGGGTATCGCGCGCTTTCTGCGAGCGTCGAAGAATGAATCTTTATCATGAAAACAATGTTATGTCAGCCCAAATCATTACTCCTGTGAAATTTTACGGGCCCAGTTCGCACTGTATCGAGATTCAAACGCGTTTTGTCTGTGCGCATTTCGTGAGCTGGCTTTGGGTGTTAGGAGCTAGTGGGGGCTCCGAAATAATTTCGACCACTTCGGTTTCTTTAACGCGCACTGACATCATACGGCACACGGGCGCCTTGCATGTCGCCTCCCTGAAAATGCGACCGTCGTCCTCGAGATCAGCAGTCAATCACCCTATGCATGCCGTAAGACCTGTAAACTGCAGACATTAACTGATAAAGTCTGGACGTATTTACAAACCACTTTTTGTCTGTGCTTACAGAGCTGTAGTATGTCATTTTGACGCTCATATAAGGAATTTACTATGATTGCAGACAGTGAAACAACAGATCTGGTCATGAAATCGTTTATTTACAAGTGAGCAAAAAAATTTACAACACACAAGGTTTCAGTGTTTTCCGTTTCTTCTCACTGCTCTGCTGATTGACACCTTTAAGCAAAAAGTGAATCCTTGTGAGGCAATAAAAACGTATAACTGAGGCTGTCAGGGTAGCAGAATGGTCTAGGCAACCAATCTTGACATTTAACCAAATGACTGCGAAATCTCGGCCACAGCTTTGGCATGCTAGCGTGTTACACTGAATTAAAAATTATGGTTGTAGCTTTCGCTGGTATGACGATTAAATTTAGGACGGCCCACGCGACAACATTGACGGCAGCAGAGCTCGCAGCGCTCTTTACTGCCCTTCATCACATTGGTGATGAACCGCCACACAAATGGACAATATTCTGCGATTCGAAGGCGGCACTGCAGTCTCTACTGTCACCTTTACGACGCGGACCGCACGAACAGCTAATATTCCATATTACAGAGACGTTACACCATATAAGTGATGCAGGCCATGAAATAACCTTCCAGTGGCTTCCAAGTCACTGCGGGATTATCGGCAATGAACGGGCGGATCACGCTGCCCGCTCAGCCCATACTGAGGAGCGCCACGTCCCAATTCCTGTTTCTAGAATTGACGCGGCACGGAAGCTCCGCCTACTTGCTCGGCAGTGCACCGCGTCGCAATGGAATGAGCCACATTTAAGAAATACGCGACTATACTCACTTGATCCAACATTAAGTCTTCGAGCGCCATCACAGCTTCGCCGTAGAGACGCCACGCTTTTATATCGACTTTGGTTGGGCGTTGCCTTTACTAAAGCCTATGCCTTCCGCATAGGTATGACCGACACACCAGCCTGTGACCACTGCGGCCATGAAGAATCAATTGGCCATATTTTGTGCGCCTGCCCGCAGTACAGTCCACAGAGGGCATGCCTTAGCCTCGAACTTGACCAACTGGACAACCAACCGCTATCCGAAAAAAGAATTCTACAACATCGAAAGGACCTACCTTCACAGAAGAAGGCCGTGCAAGCGCTTTTGCGCTTCTTGCGATCTATCGGCCTGTGTGAACGACTTTAACTGGAACGCCTTTGTGTGTGTGTCTCCATGTGTGCGCGTTCCTTTTTTTTCCCCTCTCTGTCATCTTTCTAACCCCTATCCCCCATCCCCAGTGTAGGGTAGCAAACCGGAGACTCATATCTGGTTAACCTCCCTGCCTTTCCTTTTCATTCTCTCTCTCTAAAAATTATGGGATTCTACGTGCCAAAACCACTTTCTGATTATGAGGCACGCCGTAGTGGAGGGCTCCGGAAATTTTGACCACCTGGGGTTCTTTAACGTGCACCTAGATCTAAGTACACGGGTGTTTTCACATTTCGCCCCCATCGATATGCGGCCGCCGTGGCCGGGATTCGATCCCACGACCTCGTGCTCAGCAGCCCAACACCATAGCCACTGAGCAACCATGGCGGGTGTTACAATGAATAAACGTGTGAGTTTGTTTTCAAGGGCATTATCCAGCTTATAGAACGATTCTGAGGGATATAAAAGGCCCTAAGGTCCCACTCTTTGGATGCCTCTGGTGGAAGCTCTCTGGGGATATTGTCTTTATGGTGCTTCGCAGTCTTCACAATGTGTGGGCAAAACACGTCTTCTCGCCACAGAACCTGCAATGTAATAAACTAGCCGTGCGTCGCTGCGGTGCTCAACATAACTTTGGTGGTCCACAGCATCTCGCCCTCGAATGACGGAATGTCGGGAGGAACACTCCAAAACAGGCGACGAGACCAACTGACATCGGAGGGCGCAGGCCAGCGCGGGAGTACCACGCCGTAATACCACGCCGCGAGCAGCAGCGCCATGCTCCCCCTGGTGGCATCGGTGCGCAAGGGGGTCACGCGCGGCCGAAGGAAAGCGCCGCCGGTATTCACACCTCCCCTTCTAGCCACCCTACCTGTACTTCCCATCATTCCCATCATAGAGTTACTATACGCCTCGTGCACCGCCTATAGAGGCGCCACTGAAAGCCACCTAGCGGGCGCTTCCAACAGTACACGCGGGAGCAGTAGCAGACGACAACCCTTTGCAGCAAGGATGGCTGAAGTTCGCGGCTGCGATTTTTCCTTTGTTCGGGTGCCAGGCTGCTTCTTCTGCGGTGACAGCTGTAGGGAAGATGCTGACCTCTGTGAGAGCGGGTATGAACACGATGTTACCGGTGTTTGGGACAACATGGTCCACATACGTGCAAGGTGCATGTGTCCCGCAGACAAACGCCATGAACCCCAGTACATGACGTGGAGCTCATGTTGACTAGCCGATAAATTTTGTTGAGTGATGCGATCTCTCGATGGTTTTTTTTTATTCTACCCTTGCCGCAATGCTGCTTCTGTACCTGAATAATAAGCAACCGTCGTTAGTGCAGACTTATAAACATATCCGCACGGTACAATCTCTGAATATGCCGTTGTGATTTTTCTGCCGATGAATACATGTGACATCGCCGAATAACTGCAGTCGAAGTCGCCTCAAGAGTAATTGCCAATTTATTGAAGGAAACGCGTACACTAGCCAACGAAGTCACCAAACACACGCGTTAATAAAAGCGCGTGTTAGTGCTGTACCACCGATGCAATTCTGTTGCATACGCCGATGAACCACCGTCCCCGTGCAGTTTGTGCAATTTTAAATTCCCCAAGGGAGCTGCTTGGAAACGTATAAAGCTAAAGACTGACTAACTCTTCAGTACTTTTTTATGTTACTAGAAAGAGGTGCCACATGATATATTTAAAGGCAGAGCAGCGCCAGTTAAAGTACATGAGCGCTGGCAGCAAGGCCCGGTTTAGTCGTCTGCAGCGTAAGTATAAGAAAGAATTCACTTGAGTACAAAACTCACATGCAAGAAGGGACTACGTTGTGAAACAAACAAATCACTCGGCGTGTTAAGTTTGCTCAGGCAGCATCGAGGTGTGATGACTTCCCAAACGGGACGCGAACTTTTCAGCGAGAAATGGGACAAAAATACCATATGCAGCAGCTATTAGCAATTCTCGCCCTGAACTACCCATTTTCTAAACACATTTCCAAAAACTCAAACAATATCTAAGATGCCCTCGGGCGAAAAAAATAAAGCTGTTAAAGAAGCACTTCCTTGGTATCATTCCGATAAGACACAGCGTGATTTATACCTTTTACAAACAAGGCCGGGTGATAACTTCGCAGCTCAAAAGAATCGACAAGAGTTATGCATGGAGCAACTAGCAACAGTTAAACATGTGCGAAGCCACGCATAAAATAGATGTAAAAACATGAAATGCGCGACAGCTGGTGTGAGGATTTACCGCGCCACATGAAACCAACAATCTCAGTTCTTGCAAACTTCAGTAGCTTTAACATACAACGCAATGCGCTCGTGCAGTCGTGCTGCCTAGCTAGCGCAACGCGGTAAAGAAGTGGAAAACAATATAAGCGGCAACCAGCATTCCGAACTTTAGCGAAATGCCTTTAAACCTCATGCTGCACTGCAGATGAACTTCGTTGCTCACGCGTCTAACTATGATCGAGTGAAAAAAAAAAAAAAACACCGACGAGACAAAGGAAAGGATGAGAACAAGAAATTTCCCTTCGAAGCGACGATCCATTTTTGCTACCGTTGCTTCCGCTGATGAGGCTTTGCCGGGAATGATTAGAACCGTTTCGCCGGCACGTTTTCACCGGTATTTGAGTCCCCCAACCTGCAACAATTCTTCTTCGACATTCCCTGAAGCTTTGGCCACCCCACACGTGCGAATGGTGTTGCCTATCTTGCTCTGAAAACGTGAATAAGACAGAGAAGCACGATCAACGACACAACAAACTACGGAGCGCGCCAGGCTCCTCTCCCGCGTGTTCTGCGCAAGGCCGCCACCAGTGGCGATAGAGCAGTTTACACCCTTTGGAGTGCCCCTTCTGATAACGCGCGTGCCGTTTGTTACTGGAAATTTCCGGGCTCGCAGCGTTAAAGAAAGGAAACGCAGCAAGGCAGACAACGATTATTGCTGTGTGGCAGAAGGGGCAAGCCAAAGGGTGTAACTTTGCCTAAGAGTGTAGGGCCCATGCATTGAAATCGGGAACCGCAAGAGCGCCGCCATGTTGCTACGCGCCGAGGTAGCCAGCTCCTGAGACGCTTGCTACACTTGGTGACAGTAGTCAGTTTTAATCTGGCAACCTTAGCAGCGTAGCAGCATTTTCTAGACACCATAGCAGCATGGCGTCTCGCTTGTACTGTGGGGATGCGGTGTGCGTGCAGCCGTGTGTTTGGGCTGTTTATTCTATGTTGCGGGATGCTGTGGGTGTAGTCGATGTTGGCCGTGCAGGTGGCAGTTATGCAACCGAAGGATGGGCCTGTTGAAGTTTCCGGTGGTATGCGGTTTTCAGGGGTCACGCCTGTTGCAGGAGTGTCACTCGACGAGGTTACGAGTTTGGAGCTCGAAGCTGTGGTCATATTCCTCGTTGGCGTTCCGTAATTCTCTTCGCACGGGTGCGGTATGTTGCAGAAGCCGCTGTCGCGATCTAATGTCGCGACGATAGATCGGGTTTTTTATTTTTATTACAAGTAGTGATCCAGCTGTAGGACACAAGTAACGACAAACGGAAGCCTCAGGAGAGTACCTGAGATTAAAATGAAGCAGGCGGCGCAGGAACACCAGGGCACCCAAGGAACAGTGGGGGTATTAAAGCTCGAAGCAGAACTGTACGTAGGTTAGGGCCGCCGAGGCAGGTGTGTGCCAGGGAGTGTTCGACCGGACAGCTCCTCTGACACGCGCAGCGGTGCCTCGCAAGGTCGAGATACTTTAATACCCGTGTCACACGGGCGTTTGGAAGGCCTTCCAACCTATAGTCAGTCGACTCAAAAGTCAAATTTGAGCTGCTACACGGGCGGTTTCGAAGGCCGCCGAGTCAATACTAGTCTATCGAGTCAAAGGAGCACCTTGACACTCTATCGAAATCTCGATGGCCTTTGAGCAACGGAAACGGAAACAGCGCGAACATGCCCTATCGTTCACAGTGTGCTCGTACTCACGGTTAGAAATAAGAAATCAAACCAAAATGCTCTAAAATACTATATACGAGTGTTATTATTTATTCAATAAAGTATTTTTGCCACTTGATATGTGCGAACTGCACGTACTCTCAACAGTAGCGACGCAAACGTTGCCGCAGTTTCGCTACTCAAGAACTTCAGTACTAAACATATATCTATGGCAATGTATAAACATTTTTTTAATGTATAAACAAACATAAAAGAAATTATAGTGCTTTTAAGTAGTTTTAATGTTGTTTAACTTTTTCTGGCATGAAAACGAAAATAAAGATCCGCAGCACCACACAATTTTGCGAGAGAGAGAGAGAGAGAGAAGTTTAATGATACGAAATGCTGAGAGGTCGGCCTGAGGTATATTCCTCTAGCCAGCTACTCGGCATTGGGGGAAGGGGAAGAGGGAAAGAAAGAGAGAAGAGGTGCATGATGGGTGACGATGACGATAGAAGGAAGATGTAGAACTTATCGCAAGCAATTTGGCATGCTCAAAGTCTGCAATCCAAGCCCGTAGTTTTTAAAAAGTTCAGTAATGCCTGAATGGCCTTGAAACTTGATCGAGCATCTGGCCAAGGGCCTAAAATAACGTCCTCCGACAACGGTGCGCTGTCGAGACGCGTAAGGTCGTTGTCCAACCTTTCACGCTCTTCCACGTACTTAAGGCAGTCACAAAGCACATGACCTATAGTCTCAGGCACATTGCACACCTCACAGTGTGGAGACTCGGTGCGTCGCATGAGGTGCACGTATCCGCGCGTAAACGCTACCCCCAGCCTTAGTCTGTGCAGAAGACTGGCACCGCTTCGATGAATTTTCGGTGGTAGCCTAAAATTCATGGCAGGGTCCAATCTTTGGAGTCGTCTGTGACGATTATCCGGATTGTCCCAGTGCTGTGCTGTCAATTTTCGGATGACACTGGAGAGGAGACAGTTGGCGTCCGCTCTTGAAAAAGGAATTGAAAGCAGTGACTCTCGTTCTTCGAGTGCTTTCTTCGCTTCGGCGTCGGCCAGTTCGTTGCCCTGTATACCACAGTGACTGGGAATCCACTGAAATGTGATGAGGTGGCCGTTTTCTTGTGCTAAAGTGTAGAGCTCGGCAGTTTGAAGAGCCAACACTCTGTAAGCGCTTTCTTTCAACACCACTCTAAGTAGTTGAAGAGCCGATTTTGCGTCGCTGAAGACTGTCCATATTTGAGGAGGCTGTCGCGAAATATATTGAACGGCCTCTCTGATTGCCACTAGTTCCGTAGATGTTGAAGTCGTCTTGTTATGCAGACGAAACCGTCGAATGACTTGATGCGCAGGCACGACGAAAGCCGCACCAGACGCATACGACGACACCGATCCGTCTGTATACACGCTCACCGAGGAGTCATATTCTTTCGATATATATTCAAGTGTTAAATGTCTGAGGCCGACGGTAGGTATTCGCGATTTTTTAGAAATTCCCGGAATAGATAGACGTACCGGTATTTTGGACATTACCCATGGGGGCATATGTGGAAGGTCAGCCGGGGCAAAGTATGCTGGTATGGCAGATTCTTCCCATTTAACGGCTCTTGAGAAAGTGGAGTCCGGCCGTATATCGGGTAATGTCGATAAGGGATGGCGTCCATGACGACAAAGCAGTCGCAGGAATACTCGAAGAGGTTCGCATCGTAGATAGACAGGTAAAGGGGTGACGCGAGCCTCCTCAATTGTTCCGTGGGTTGAGGTGCAACGTGGAACACCGAGACATGTTTTCAGTATCTGTGCCTAGGCACTTTCCAGCGTGCGTAAACATGACGGGCTCATACCTGATAAAACTGGCAGGCTATACCTAATGTATCCGATGTAGAGAGCCTGGTACAGCCGGAGTAGCGAACGCTCAGATGGACCCCACTTCATACCGGCCAGAAAGCGAAAAACTTGAGCAAGCCCAGTTAATTTTTTCTTTAACATTGCCACATGTTTCGACCATGAAACACCGCGGTCAATGACAACGCCGAGGTACTTGTGGTGGGTGACATATGGGATGGCATTTCCATTGATCATAATTGGATACCAACACATAAGCTTCCGTGTGAACGCTATCGCAGCGCACTTGTCTGGGGCCAGTTGCAGTCCTTGGCACTGCAGGTACTGAGACGTTAAAGAAACAGCACGCTGCAATCTGGCACGAATTTGCGGTCGCGTGACTGCGGATGCCCACATGCATATGTCGTCTGCGTATGTACTGATGTGTACTGTATCAGGAATTATTTCCGCAAGGCCAATAAGGGCAACATTGAAAAGAGTCGGGCTGAGAACTCCTCCTTGAGGCACTCCACGGACCACAGCGTGTCTTGTCGTTTCACCATCATTCGTGGACATGAAGACTGTACGACCATTTAGGTAATTATCAATCCACATGTAGAGACGGCCGCCGATGCCTAAATTACTGAGGACATCAAGAATGGCTTCGTGCAGTACATTGTCATAAGCTCCTTTTATGTCTAAGAAAACTGCTCCTACAAGGCGGTGTCGCTTCTTTTCGTGTTCGATCGTGGACACGAGATCAATGACCCCATCTATTGCAGACCGGCCACGTCTAAATCCGGTCATAATTTCAGGATAAAGCTCATTCTTTTCCATGAACCATTCTAATCTAGTGAGCACCATCCGTTCCATCACCTTACCGACACAGCTAGCTAAAGCTACTGGCCGGTAAGATGACATTTCGTAAGGCGATTTTCCTGGCTTTAGGAGGGCGACCAAACGGCTGGTTTTCCACTGCTTCGGGACTGTACTGGATGACCACGTGGCGTTATAGTATGACAGCAGGACTTTCCGACCTTCCATCCCAAGGTGGCACAGAGCAGTATACGAAATACCGTCAGGTCCAGGGGCAGAAGATCGTCTCGACGCAGCAAGTGCAGCTTCCAATTCCGGCATCGTGAAAGGAAGGTCAAGACGATCATCTTTAGGAGGTAGCACGGGTCGATCCAATGTTGGACATGCTGAAGCATCGGTACGGGTGACTCTCTTACAGAAGTCTTCGGCAACCTGCACTTCCGTCAGAGATTGGTGAAGTGCTAGAGCACGGAAAGGATGTTTTTGCTGAGGAGGGGCACGAAGGCTTCGTACTATCTGCCAGATCCTAGAAAGTGGCTTTCGAGGATCTAGAGACGAACAGAAGGTCCTCCACCATTGTTTTCCCATTTTTTGAAGGTGACGCCGTATTTTTCGTTGAGCTCGTCGACATAAAGCAAGGTCTAATGACGATTGAGTTCGCCTAACCTTCCTTTCCGCTCTCCGACGGATCGCTCGGAGCCGTTCATATTCAATATCAATCGCCGTTCTGGATGTAGGTGCACTGATGAACTTAGTTGTCTTCTGCACTGATGAGACAATAATGTCTTCTATATCAGATGGTGAAGTGATGTCTCCACAGTACTCTTCGACAGATGTAGTGAATGTGGACCAATCAGTGCAGCGTACAGCAGATGCAGTTGATTGAACAAACCACTTCATCTGCACATATGTTGGTATATGATCGCTCCCATGCGTTTCTATGTCCAAGCACCAGTTGACTAAGGGCAGGAGGCTCTGAGATACAATAGTGAGGTCTAAGCAACTTCCGTAGGTAGTGCCGCGGATGTAAGTTGGAGATCCATCGTTGATGACAGCCAGACCTTCAGTGTCTATGAAGTCCATCAAGTGCCTACCCCGACAGTTCACTGCGGCACTTCCCCAGTAAGGATGATGAGCGTTGAAGTCTCCAATAACAACATGAGGGCCTGGGGAACTTTGTAATACAGTGGATAGATAAGAGAGTTCAAGTCTTTGTCTAGGAGGTATGTAGGCGCTGATGATCGAAAACACATGTAGCTTATGTTTTAGTGTCACACACACATATTCATTGCTGTCATGTGGAGCGATCGTGTTCCGCACAAACGTCATGTCACTGCGTATGCACATTAACACTTTGCTCTTGTGTCGATCTTCACGTGACCAGAGCTTAACGTATCCGGAAAGGCGAAATTCCGACGTGAGATTTGGCTCGCATATCACGATCACTGGGAAGCGGTATTTGAAGACTCGTTGCCTAAAGTCAGACATGCGGCCGCATAAACCTCGAGCATTCCATTGCATTATAACAGAATGATGCATCTTTTGTTCCAATGTCCAGTGTTTTATCGTGAGAGCCATGATTAACACCCTTATTTTAGAGCCGCTAATAGCGGCTCCATAGCATCTAACGCCTTCACAACCGATAGTGCAAGTTGGCGTTGCCATTCCGGAGAGTAATATACGCATAGTGTTTACTAGCTGTTTGAGCATGTCTATCACCTTTTCATTTCCAAGCCTTTCATTACCCTCCCGGCACTTGGGGAGAGCCGAAGGAGTATCTCCTCCGGAAGCCCTTAGTGGTAGCGAAGGCCACTCAATAGCCGAAGAGGTTGGACGCACGTAGGATGACGCCTCATTCCTTGACGGGCGCGGTGGTACTGGGGGAGGCGCATCTTGTGTGTCCCGGCCGTGCACTCTCTGTGGCACGTTTTGCATCCAAGTACTCAAAGGAAGTGCCTCTTTCCCTCCGGGCTTGCTCTGGGAGCGGCGACGCCTTTGCCGCAACCGGCGCCTTTTCTTGCGGACGGAATCGGCAGCCTCCTTGTGCGTGGAGTTCTCTCTCACCATTTTTCTCAGGATTTGCCTCTCCTCTGCCATTTTGGGGCAGTCCTTGGATGTCGCTTCATGGGCTCCGGAGCAATTTGCACATTTCATGGCGTCAGTCTCACAGGAGTCTACATGATGAGCACCACCACATCTTCGGCACGACGTAGGATTCTTACACACCGCACTCACGTGGCCCAGTTTGAAGCACTTGTGACACTGTAACGGTCGTGGTACATATGGACGCACTGAGTGCCTCACATAACCTACTTTGACCGATGCTGGGAAAGAGTCTGACTCGAACACCAACTTGATGCACCGGGAGCGGCCTAATCGGTGGATGTCGAGGATTCGCACTGTCGACGATAAAAGAGATCGCAGGTCTTCATCCTTTATGTCAATGTCCACATCTGATATCACACCAGAGCAGGTATCTTTGCCGTACGCAAGGAATGAGCGAACTGGGATGTTACCAACCACTTGAATGCCTTTCAAAGCCTCCAATACTGCCTGAGAATTAACGTCCACCGTCAGAATGTTCTTCCGAGCATTAATGCGGATCTCTCTCACATGTCCTGAGGCTATTCGATCGAAGTATTTGGTCAGCGATTGTCTGTTCAACGAATTCATATTCGTACCTTCCGTAGTTGGGGTGTAGCCCACGGAGAAGACCCGTTCGTCACATCTGCTTTTATGAGTAGAATCACTGCCTGCTGACGTCCGGCGAAGCTTGCGCTTCAAGTGGCGCGATTGGACTAGCGTGTAATCACTGTCCGATTCCATCTCTGCCGCTGTTGAGCTGTCAGATGAATCGGGAAGCCTATAGTCGGAGATGTCGCGGTTTCCCACGGACAGGGCTACCGCCGCGGGACTCGCCTTGCCATGAGGGCGCGGAGGTCCTCCGTCCTCCATTCCGGAGGATGACGTCTTTGAGGAAGCTCCTGATATGCAGAAGTCGCTCAACGTTGAAGAACCACAGAACAAGGTCTACCGTTCCGCGCTACTCAGCCTGCACTACTCAGCGGCCTTTCAAAAGCGCCGTGTAGCAGCGTGAAAACTCCTTTAAGTCGATAGATTTGTGGCGTTTCGAAGGCCATTAACTGGAAGGCCTTCCAAATGTGCCCGTGTGACACAGGTATAAATACACCTGCCCCCATGATCGTTCTTTTGCCTCGGTGCAGTGAGCAAGATTAACCAGAGTAACATGGAGGGCATCCAGTGCAGTCGCGAATGCGAGTCATGGCAAATGTAGCTCGCGTCGCCTGGCGTGTGTAGTGTTACGTTTCGCCTCCGACGTGCGGTATAGCCGGCGCGGATGCAACAGACGCCGGGGCTTCGTTCAAAGCGGCGGACATTTTGGCCAGTTCAGCGCTGCCGCAACGCTTCCTGCCAAGCGCGTCCAGGCATGTTTCAAGGCCGCGTGTCTTCGTGTGTGTGTGTGTGTGTGTGTGTGTGCATGTTGGTGCCCACGCTTGTCAAAGCGCGGCAGCCGGGGAGAGGAGCTCCCCAACTGTGAAGCGAGGAGGTCTGACCGGCGCCGGCCCGGTGGATACGTCACTTCTTGTCACTTCTTGCCCTCGACTCCGAGAGTATAAAAGCAGCTGCCTCCGGACGCCAAGAGAAGCTTCGATTTCTTCAGTCGAGTAACGTGGTCTCCCGTTTCTCCACTTCGGTCGACCTGACCGGCCGCTCTTTTGCGATGCTAGAATAAACAAGTTGTTCTGTTAGCAGTCGACTCATCCTTTGCCAGGACCTTCGGATGCTTCCAGCTGTGCCCCAGGCCGCCAGGCCAACGTTACCCTTGGGGCTTGCGACCCAGATGCAACAACTGGCTGCCAGCGGTGAGATCGCGACAACGGAGGCCAGCAGCGAAGATATGTGGTCGACTGTATGCTGAGCAGCGCAACGACCATCCGGGAGCAGTGCAACGAGCCCTGTGTGATGACTGGTTGCCTGCAGCGGAACGACTGTGCTGAATTCTTGGCTGCGAGGTTTGGTGAGTGCGGGACTTTCTTCTTCTGAGTTTTGCCAGACTTTTGTTAGTGTCAGAAACAGAGCTGGTAATTGTGGTTGTCGTTGCTGCCTGGTTAGTTTGCGGCAAGACAATAGTAGGCAGTAGAGAAAGCAGCATTCAGAGCAGCCATGGATTGGAAGTCGTTGCGCAAACCGAAATTGCTGGAGCTTGCAAGAGAGTTGGGTCTGGATGTCTCAGACAAACTCAGAAAACCAGAACTGCTAAGGGCTATTCTTGAGTTAGAAGCTGAGGATGACGAGCTGTCGGAATGCCCTGAGACCATTGAGGAGAGGGAGCCGGCAAAAAGACAGGAGCGCGAACGTAAAGAGAAAAATGAGAGACAGGAGCGCGAACGTAAAGAGCAAAAAGAGAAAGAGAAAGAGGAGCGCGACCGTCAACATGCTTTGGAAATGAAGCGTCTCGAGGTAGGGATGGAACGCGCTCGTAATGGAAGTCAGGCACACGGTGCAGGAGAACGAGTATCGTTCAAAATGACTTATCTGATGCGGCCGTTTAAGCTTGGAGAGGACATTGGTTTGTTCCTGGTTAACTTTGAGCGAACGTGCGAGAAGCAGGGGTTCTCTCGGGAAACGTGGCCACAGCGTTTGCTCACTTTGTTACCCGGCGAGGCGGCCGACGTAGTCACTCGCTTGAAGAGAGAGGAGGCAGAGGATTTCGACCAAGTGAAATCGAGTCTGCTAAAAATTACAGGCTGTCAGCGGAGGCGTTCCGTCGGAAGTTTCGGGAAACTGAGAAAGGCAGAAGTGAGTCATACACAGAGTTTGCCTACAGGCTTATGTCAAACATGCA
The DNA here is from genome assembly GCF_023375885.2 of Dermacentor andersoni. NCBI lineage: Eukaryota > Metazoa > Arthropoda > Arachnida > Ixodida > Ixodidae > Dermacentor > Dermacentor andersoni. Next base: position 9,125,410 of record NC_092824.1, on the reverse strand, counting down.
GGAGTGGCTCAAAGAAGAGAAAGCATTTGGTGACCACGAGAAAGTTCTGCAGTGTTTCGGGCTGGAACAGTTTTATAGACGGTTACCTGAGAACGTGCGGTACTGGGTCTTGGATAGGCCAGACGTTAGTACGGTGGCTAAAGCCGCCGAGCTAGCCGAGGAGTTTGTGACGCGTCGGGCTCGCAGAGCTAAGGACGGTCAAAAGGGTGAATTTGGCTCCAAGTTTGAGAGGCCGAAGTTCACACCCATGAGAGCAAGGGGGGACACACGTAGTGCGGATGCGATTGAAAGCAGTCCGACCGAACGTAAGGAGACGGCGGCAGCCGAAGCCGAATGCAGAAAGCGGTTCGAGACGAGGCAAGCGCGCGTGTGTTATACGTGCCAGAAGCCGGGTCACTTTTCGGCGCAGTGTCCGGAAACAAAAACAAAAGTCGTGTTTTTGTCATTATGCAGCACTGACGAGAACATGAAGCTTCTCGAGCCTTACATGCGAGACCTCCTCGTGAACGGGAAAGAGTGCCGAGTGCTTCGTGATTCCGCAGCTACAATGGATGTAGTTCACCCCTCTTACGTAGAACCCGATATGTTCACGGGCGAGTGCGCATGGATCAAGCAAGCCGTGGAAGCTCATAGCGTGTGTCTGCCCGTAGCAAAAGTGCTTATTGAAGGACCTTTCGGAGCGCTTGAGACGGAGGCCGCAGTGTCATCTATGCTGCCCCCCCCCCCCCCGCCCCCAGTACCCGTACCTATTTTCGAACAGGTCCGATCACCTCCTGCGCGAGAAGGGGCTTTTGTTTGGTGAGGCTAGCGTTCAGGCCTTAACCAGATCGAGCGTTCGGGAGCTCGCTGCAAAGGCGGTAGTTGCGGGGCCGACGTTGTCGAACAATGAGAAAGGGTCAGAGGCGCAGCAAGCTGATATTCAGAGCACGTCGGAACTGAATACAATTGAGCCTGTAGCGTTGAAGGCACCAGATACTGGAGAGGAAATGCCCGACACGGGAAAGTTAGAAGAGCTATCTGCAGATTTGCTCATCGCGCCTACGTCAGATGGACTGAATAGGTTGCTAAAAGTCAGCCGGTCGGCTTTGATAGCCGAGCAAAAAAAGGATGGCAGCCTAGAAAACATGCTCTGCAATGTCAAGGAAGGTACACTCTAAGAAGAAAAGGAGGAAATGGGGTATTGAGGTTACTACTTTAGGGGAGCAACTGATCTGCCACAACCATTCCTCCCTTTAGGGGGGTAAGTGCGAGGGGATGAACTGTTACTCCCCATGCCGTTACTCCTCCGAGGACTAACAGTTGCTCTTTTCGGATGCGCCTCAAGGGAGTAACGGTCATTATTTCCGATGCTCCGCAAAGGTGGAATTAATAAAATTAGGCATTTATACACTAAAAAAAAGATTACTGAGCTGAAAAAAAGGAAATAAAAGATGCCCGAAAGGTGAATTCGAACTCACGTCCTCACGCTCACAAGTCAGCTACTCTAACCACTGCACCATGGCAGATTGGTTGACTGGTGGCAGGAAATTGGCACACATTAAGCATTGGCACGCAGGTGCGCCAATGTAAAAGCGACTCGGCATTTTGTGTATGCTGTGCGAGGAGACTGTAACGTTGAGTGTACTTGCAACCATAAGCGAGTGCGAAAAGAAATCTGCCCGAGTATTCTTAGGGTGCTTTAAACTGAGGCAGTGCGCGATGTAAACGTGCATATGCGAGCTCAAATGGGGCACCTAAGACGATAGAGACGGACAATTGCTCTGTCGCTTAGTGTGTCCCGTTTGAGCTACACATCGCTTCAGTTAAGTTCGTAATCTCCTTGGAATGGAAGGAACTTAGGTACTATTGACCAGCAAAATCTGGCAGTCTATCAATGACTTGCGCGTTTAATGTGTATCGCTCACTTATGATGTGCGCACGAAGGGCATGGCTCTTCACATTCCAACTTTAAATTTCACGCAATTTTCTCACGAAGAGGCAAAGTGCTGCTTTGCATGTAGTTCAATAGACAGTGCACGAACTTCGAACTATTCACGATTTATAGACAATACAGTTTTGGCCGCATCACTGCACGACACGGACGAAAACAGCGGAGCGCATGGGGAGTAACTGTTGCCGTTCGTCCTCCCGTTGCTCTCTTTCCGACCAGGGACTAAGCACTTACTCTCCAAAATTTGCACACGGCACGCACATCCATGCAGTTGCTCCCTTGAGGGACGAAAGCGCCCTTTTTAGGACTAACTGCCCAGTTACTCCCGTTTTCCCCGGAATTCTTAGAGTGTATCGCCAAGAAAAATGCTCGTTTTGTGGAAAGAAGTGGGGTCCTGTACCGGAAGTATCTAGACCGCAGGGGAGTGGAGTTCGATCAGCTGATCGTGCCTCAGTGCTACCGTCAGGATCTGTTGCGCTTGTCACATGGAGGTTCGTGGTCCGGACACCTAGGAGTTAAGAAGACTAATGACCGTCTCTTGCAAGAGTACTATTGGCCAGGGTGTTTTCGTGACGCAGAACACTTTGTAAGGACATTTGACACCTGTCAGCGGGTGGGCAAACCAGGGGACAAATCGAGGGCGCCGTTGAAGTTGGTACCTATCATTACGGAGCCTTTTAGACGGCTCGTTATTGATAGAGTGGGACCTCTGCCGGTAACAACCACGGGGTACAGACACATTTTGTCTGTGATCGGCCCAGCGACAAAGTTCCCTGAAGCAGTGCCGCTTAAAGAACTCAGCTCAGTTGAGATAGTCAATGCACTACTGTCCATATTTGCGCGAGTTGGTTTTCCTGCGAAAGTCCAGTCAGATCAGGGCACAGTGTTTACTAGCGCTTTGACGACAGCCTTTCTCGAAAGGTGCGGGGTAAAGCTGTCACACAGCTCAGTGTACCACCCACAGTCGAATTCCGTTGAGAAGCTCCACTCCATCATGAAGCGCGTGTTAAGAGCATTGTGTTTTGAACAACAAACTGACTGGGAGCTGTGTCTGCCTAGGGTGATGTTTGCATTAAGGACCGCGCCGCATGCAGCTACGGGGTTTTCGCCAGCTGAGCTGGTGTACGGTCGCTCGCTGCGGTCTCCGCTTCGCATGCTTCGAGAATCGTGGGAAGGCAGGGGCAACGACCCAGTCGTGGTGGAGTACGTGCTTAGGCTCCTCGAACGCTTAAGAAGGGCACAGGAGTTGTCAGGTGAAGCAATGGCAAAGGCCCAGCAGAGGGCCAAGGTTTATTATGATCGGACAGCCAGGGCCCGTCATTTTGAAGTGGGCGATGAGGTAATGATATTGCGCACATCGCTAAAAAACAAACTCGACGTGCAGTGGGAGGGCCCAGCATGGGTTGTTCAAAAACTGTCGGACGTTAACTACGTGGTGAGTCTGCCAGGAAAACGGAAAGCACAGCAAGTTTACCACTGTAATCTGCTCAAACCCTATAGACAACGGGAAGCAGTGGTGTGTACTAGGCTCAGTGACGAACAGGGAAGACACCGATCAAGTCATTAGTGACTTAATCAGTAAAGCACCGCTGTCGCCTGAGCAGAAAACCCAAGTACACCAGCTCTTACAAGAGTTTCAAGATCAGTTCTCTGAGAGGCCTAGTAGGACTTCTGTCCTTACTCATGAAATAGAACTTACCTCCCCAGAGCCAGTACGATCCAAGGCATACCGGGTGTCACCCCGCCAGCGCGATATTATGGAGGCTGAGGTAAAGAAAATGCTACGGCTCAGTGTTATTGAGGCGGGTGAGAGTGATTATACCTCCCCTTTGATTTTAGTTGAGGTACCGGGCAAGGAACCTCGTCCTTGCGTCGACTACCGCAGGCTTAATTCCATCACTAAGGATCAAATTTATCCGATCCCTAACATCGAGGAGCGCCTTGAGAAAGTTAGTAGCGCTCAGTTTATTTCCACCCTAGATCTTGTCAGGGGTTATTGGCAGGTTCCACTTACAGAAGAGGCTAGTAGGTATGCGGCGTTCATTTCACCAATGGGAACATTCCGTCCTAAAGTTTTGAGTTTTGGTTTGAAGAACGCGCCATACTGCTTTTCAAGCCTCATGGACAAAGTGTTGCGGGGACAGGAAGAATTCGCTTTACCGTATTTAGACGACGTAGCGATATCCTCCGCATCCTGGTTTGAGCATATGGCACACTTGCGGGCAGTGCTAACCCGCCTGCGCGAAGCGTGCTTGATAGTCAAGGCTCCCAAGTGCCAGTTAGCACAGGCCGAGGTTGTCTACCTCGGTCACGTGATTGGACGGGGTCGTCGCCGCCCCTCTGAAATAAAGGTGGCCGCTGTGCGAGACTTCCCGCAACCGCACACGAAGACCGATATTCGGTCGTTCTTAGGTGTCGCCGGCTACTATCAGAGGTACATCCCCAGGTACTCTGATATCGCGGCTCCCCTGACGGATGCTCTAAGAAAAACAGAGCCCCAAACAGTCCTCTGGGACGAGACAAGGGAAAGAGCTTTTAGCGCCCTAAAGAGCGCCCTAACAAGCCAGCCTGTGCTACGATCGCCAGACTACACAAAAGGGTTCGTTGTTCAGTGCGATGCTAGTGAGCGAGGCATGGGCGTTGTACTGTGCCAACGGGAAAATGGAGAAGTGGAACATTCCGTCCTGTATGCTAGTCGTAAGCTGACCAGTCGTGAGCAGGCGTACAGCGCCACCGAGAAAGAGTGTGCGTGTCTCGCGTGGGCCGTTCAGAAATTGTCATGCTACATAGCCGGCTCGAGGTTTGTCATTGAGACGGATCACTGCCCTCTCCAATGGCTGCAGACCATCTCTCCCAAAAATGGCCGCCTCCTGCGCTGGAGCCTCGCTTTGCAACAATATTCCTTTGAGGTGCGTTACAAAAAGGGGAGTCGCAACGGTAACGCCGATGGCTTAAGTCGAGGCCCCTAACGTAGGAATCAGCCTCAAAGTTATTTGTTACTGATGTTTTTCTTCCTGAGGCAGGATTTTTAACATATTGCTTTTGCTTAGTGTTTCAAAGTCATGACGTGCTTTCTAGTGCAATTTTCCCATTTGTGGACGCGTTCTGAGTGCTGCTAGACTACTGTAAGGAACTAGGCAGTAGTATAAAAGGGGAATGAGCCTGGCATGGCTTAGTGAGGGTTGTGTCGTGCTTGCTGACTGAGCGGTTGAGTTTCGGCGTAGTTCTAACGCTTGCTGGGAACGAGAACAAAAATGGCAACTCTCCCGAAGTCACTTTGCAGTGTCCTGTGTGAACCTGAACGTGAGAACGAGGCCTTCTCGGTGCGCTGCGCTGAACAAACGCCGAGGGACGACCGACTTCGGTTATGAGCATCATCGAGCGACATCCCTCCGGACAGCGGATGCAGTCCCCTAACCATCGGGATCTCCTTCTCCCGGTGGGGCGGTCTGTTACGTTTCGCCTCCGACGTGCGGTATAGCCGGCGCGGATGCAACGGGCGCCGGGGCTTCGTTCAAAGGCGGACATTTTGGCCAGTTCAGCGCTGCCGCAACGCTTCCTGCCAAGCGCGTCCAGGCATGTTTCAAGGCCGCGTGTCTTCGTGTGTGTGTGTGTGTGTGTGTGGTGTGTGTGTGTGTGTGTGTGTGTGTGTGTGTGCGTGCGTGCGTGTGTGTGCGTGTGTGTGTGTGTGGGTGCGTGTGTGTGTGTGTGTGTGTGTGTGTGTGTGTGTGTGTGTGTGTGTGTGTGTGTGTGTGTGTGTGTGTGTGTGTGTGTGTGTGTGTTGGTGCCCACGCTTGTCAAAGAGAGGAGCTCCCCAACTGTGAAGCGAGGAGGTCTGACCGGCGCCGGCCCGGCGGATATGTCACTTCTTGTCACATGGCACTGGCTTCGTCCCTTTGGGAAGCCATCTTCATTTTACACAATGTAGTGAAAGTAAAGACCTTTAAAGCAATGTCTATTTGGGTTTTTATTTACCACTCACCTACTGTTGGTAACAGAAATAGTCTTCTAGTAAGCCAAATGCCTGTGAACGTTGCAAGGCAGTGTTGAACAACTTTTCATAATATTCAGCATAAACTGTAAAAAGCTGCTTTCTGGTTTGCATGCATGAAATCAACATTAAAGCAAGTTCGACAGACTAAAGGCTGGCTGATTTTACAGCTCTACACAGCCTGTGCTGCTTGGAGCAAGCAGGTCACATTGGTCATGGGAGGCAGATTGATGTAGTTATTACTTGTGTATTCCTAGTGTGTGTATATAACCTTTCTTTGAAGAATATATTTTTACTTTTTATTAACTTTACCTTGTCAGGATATGCATAGTGACCTAAATTGCTTGGCCTCCGAGTAAAACAAGTGAAAGCTTTCTGGATAGTAACATTTATTCACATGTCATATGTAGTGATGCTGACCTTTAGAAGAGTACACAATACGGAAATTGAAGCATTCCAGCAGACTGTTCTAAAGATGATAAATTTAGGTGGACGGACAAACTGGGCTGTGTAACAGAGAAAATATAAGGTATCTGAAAAAGAATTTCTTGATAACCTAGCTCCTACAAGGTATTCTAGAACGAAAATATTGCAAATTAATTGGAAAATGAAATGAAACAGACACAGCACTGACATGTGACTTAACATTTATTTTGTGTATGGCAAAATATACACACAGAAAGGATGGGGTTCAAGACAGGGGCAACAGAAACACAATGTGAGGTCGAATATGAGACAGGAGTGAAATGTCTAAGCCAAGGCAGCAAGCTAACCTTGGGAATGCTAGGGGAGCTAGCTTCATAAATGCAACAACCACTCTAATGTTGCAGTATCCTTTGAGTCTCTCATTAATATCCGCTGGTGTCATTCTAAATGGGCAAATGAATCTCCAGTAATTTACCAGCAGACACGCATTTTCGCCAAAAGCAAAACCCACTAATGCTAGTTCTTTCTAGGTCACCGAAAGAAAATGGCATTTGGTTCAGTCGGTATTGAAGCAGGCTTCCAATTACTCCCACCATGAAATAGTTTAGTTGTTCACCTTGACCAAGGAGGTTAATAGCTGGTATAATGCCAAAATTTGTTTATCGCTTACAGCTGATGACCTGCTGATCTTGGTGATAATGTAACCACAATGCTGTTGCGACCTATCACAAACTTTGAAAAGGAACATAATTATTGTATTGTTTCAGGAATCATTTCCTCAGAGCCTAAGTTTTTATTCCAGACATACATGCATAGGTACACGTCTGAGGAGAAGAGAAAGAAAGGCACTAATTTGTAGCTTAATGATGCTCCTTTTCTTCATGTGTACATCGGTGCAGCGGTACGCACAAAAACAGACTGCACAAGGCAAATTATTTACAAGGAAGACTCAAAAACAAGACATGCGGAGCAACATAAGATGAACCATACAGCGTATATAATAACATCGCATTTAATCGAAATAAAAGAGAAATAGTGGCAGGGCAATGCAAAAAAGAAAAGATTAACGAAAGATATCTCAAATTTCACGGATTGAGGTTTAAGGTAAGTCAAACGTACTTAGTAAAGAAGACAAATTATATTTTAGAGTTTGAAAATAGTAGTTCTTATGTGGGTGAGACAAAAACCAGTATTCATGGTTTCGTGCAGGGTAGTAGTGAATGTTGGTGTGGCGGTTAGCAACTTCGGATAAAAATAATATGCAGTGTTCAATCTGTGATTTGTGTATCTGTAAAAGATGGCAATGGTACATGTTGGATACAGTGGTTCAGAATGTGTTCTGTAAGACACGGCAGCAGTTGCTCTAAGCGCATTCTTCTGCATAACTGGGAGCTCCATGATGCTTGTCTGTGTTGCACTGCCTCACACCAAAATACAGTGTTTGAATTGCAATTCAAATAATGTGTGGTATAGTTCCACCTTTGCTTTTACAGGTAATAAATACTGAAGTTTTCACATGATTCCAACTACATGGGCAAGCTTACCTTGCAGTTGCTCAGTGTTAGCATCCCATAACATAAATTCATTGAAATGTACTCCCATCGTTTTGACTGTGTTTGTAATTTCTATGGCATTTCCTCCTAAGGTAAGAGTATTACTGACAGAAAGTTTGATATTTAGCTCAGAAAAAGTGGCTTTAGTTTTGTTTGAATTTATAAGGAGATAAAACTCTTGCCAATCGACGACCTATTTTTGGTAACTAAGTCTGAACAAGTGGTAGAATTCTTTAAAGACTGCCAGAAAAAGATGTTAACATTGCTTGGAGCGTACTGAAAGATAAAATAGTTGCACTAATTTCGGAGCACATACCATCAAAATTTCTAACTGCCAAACGTCGGAAAGATAAACCATGGATCACCCCCGAAATTTGTCAACTCCTTAGAAGAACACGCCGTCTTTTTCAGAACCTCAGAAAAAGCAAAATGCCAGTTACTTCTGAAAAATTATTTTCTGTCCAGCAAATTTGTAAATCGAAAATTAGTGAAGCGAAGCGTCATTTCTTCAGTACTTTAGACGCAATGATTCGAAACAATGCCAACATTATATGGAAGCTTGCCAAAAAACCAGGAAAGAGAAAATTGGTATACAATGTATCACGTCTGACAATGGCACGATAACAAATGATGAATTGAAAGCCACTGCTTTCAACGGTTATTTCAGGTCCGCCTTTTCCGCTAATTCAGCGATGAGCAATATCCCTTTACCGTCTTGCGCCTCAGTTCTTCAGGAAATGCCCGATATCACTTTATCAATTCATGGTATTTTTCAAATCCTTACCAGCCTAGACACAAATAAAGCGACAGGTCCTGATGGCATACCCAATCGCGTGCTGAAAGAATGTGCTAGTTCTCTTAGCAATCTTCTTCATACAATGTATATGACGTCATTATCCGAAGGAATCGTGCCGGACGAATGGAAGTTTGCTCATGTGGTTCCTGTCCATAAGAAAGGACCGAAAAATAATTTAGAACAATATCGCCCGATTTCTCTCCTATGCGGCGCTTCGAAAATTATGGAACACATCGTATACAGCAACCTAATAAGGCACTTGAATTCGCAAAACTTTTTTTACACAGAACAACATGGCTTTCGCGTCGTATTTTCTTGTGACACACAGTTAACGGAATTTTCTTTTGACATAACAACTGCATTTGATCAAGGTATTAGCGTTGACTGTTTGTTTTTAGATTTCAAAAAAGCATTCGATCGGGTACGGCATGATTGTATAATTCACAAGCTTCAGCATTTAAAAATTCCCGCTGATCTAATGAACTGGTTAATTAACTACTTCGTAAATCGCAGACAGATAACAGTGGTAAATGGATGTTGCTTATCAGCTGTTCCAGTCACGTCCGGAGTACCGCAGGGGTCTGTTCTGGGGCCGTTATTATTTCTTATTTTTATTAACCATATAGCTAAGAACATCCAGTCGAACCTACGATTGTACGCAGATGACTGCGTTGTTTACCGCTCGATAAACAATTCATATGACAGCAAAATCCTTCAAGAGGACCTTAATAAAATTTCGAACTGGTGTACCACTTGGTGCATGACACTAAATGAATCGAAATGCAACTACGTGTGCTTTTCTAGAAAAAAAACTGACGTTTCCCATTCTTACAGGCTAAATAATTCGACTTTCGAACGTAACAGGGGCCAAGTACCTCGCCGTTCACTTCTCAAGCGACCTTACTTGGCAAGATCACATTGCAGAGATTGCCGCGAAAGGGAATAACACACTAATGTTCTTGGCTCGAAATTTTCATCCCTGTCCTCTGGCAACCAAAAAGTTATTATACACGACATACGTAAGGCCTATTCTTGAATACGCGTGCACGATATGGGACCCTTATCAGGACAACTTTAAGTACATCTTAGAGCGCGTGCAAAACCGAGCGGCACGCTTCATCACTGGGAACTATCGCAGATCTAGTAGCGTCACACAAATGAAAATACGCTTAGCGCTTACGACGTTAGCCGAACGCCGGCGCTGCTTGCGTCTCAAATTTTTTCATAAAATCTTTTACAATACTGGCATTAATAAATCAAAATACATGCTTAACCCCCATTACATATCCCATCGCCGTGAACACCCATTAAAAGTAAAGCCAATGAAGTCAAGAACGAACTTGTTAAAGTATTCGTTTTTTCCTAAAACAATCAATGAATGGAATGCTCTGCCTCAGGATACCGTTTCTAAAACATCAAATTCAGCCTTTTTCAATGAACTGCTTGACAAGTGATCATTTTGCGTGTTTCGATGTTTTTTCTCTCTTTCTTATTTTTTTTTATTTTCGCGTTTGCTTGCCTACTATATGTATTTCTGAGTGTATATGTGTTCATATGCTCATGTATGCCCATGTATGTGTGTATATACGTACATATAGTCCATTTCTTCTTTTTTTCTCCTTCTTGTTTTGGGATAGTTATGCTGCTTGCACTGCATTATTCGTCACCGTGTTTTTTTTTTGTTATGTAAGCATAATTACAACTGTTTAACATATGTATCACTTCCCCCCCACTGTAATGCTCTCTGAGCGAATGTGGGACTGTATAATAAATAAATTAATAAATAAGACAGGAACCTTGTCGCTTTTTCCATTGACTTGGAGGATAATATTTTCTCCCGCAGAATGACGTGATGAAATGTGTATCTGACTGCACTGACAAGTTTGGAGCGTTTCCATTTTCCAAACGCTTGTGGTTTGACTAGCGACAGATTTTTAGAACTTCTTCGTTTTTATGTTAACTCGACTTACGCGACTTGGGAAGGAAATGTCAAACAAACAGATCGCATAGGCATTGGCTCATGTATTGCTTCCTGCTTAAGTGACTTGTATCTAGATAACCGTGACCAGGTTCTTGATGAACGCCTGAAAAATGACACCGATATTGTGAAAGTGTTCAGATTCGTTGACGATTTTCTAATCATATTGAATAACGAATCAGACAATTTTGACTCGCTGGTTTCAAAAACCATAACGTCGTTCATTGAAGTGTTGTGCCCTTTATCGTTGACACATGAAGTCCCCATAGGCAATTTCATAAGGTTTTTAGACTTGGGATTGTACTTTTCTCCACAAACGACCTGCTGGAGTTATCAGCCGAGAGGCAATAAGCCAGTCCTACCATTTGATTCCGCTCATTCAAAACTTGTAAAACGCGCAGTAGTAACATTGTGTTTCAATAATTCTCTGACGAAGTCATGTGACCCAATATGGAAGCCAGTTTCAGAGACCAGGCCAAGTGCCTGGCAGATTCTGGTTACCCGATGCGTATGCTCACCTCTGTCTCGGAGGGCTTAAGCAGGAAGTGCAAAAGCGCGTCTAATGGAAACAGTGCCAATGCTAGAGCAAAAAAAGTTGCTGTGGTACCATACATTCATTGCGTTTCACATAATCTCAAGAGAATAGCGGCGAAATCGTGGGTAGACGTGGTTTTCTCTGCCCCTGAGCGTCTACAGAAGCTATGCAAACAGGCTAACGCAGAGAATAACAAAAGGCACGCATGTCCTACTGTACATCGCAAACAATTTGTAACCTGTAATAACGTTGTCTATTCCATTCCACTTTCATGCGGAAGAACGTATGTTGGTCAAACCGGCAGATGCATCAATGAGAGATTAAAAGAGCATCGATATAACATCACTAGGGTAACGTCACTCGGCTATCTTGGGTCATTTGAGTATTCATTGCCAAGATTCTTCTTGCAAGCCCATGTTTGAGGAAGGAAGGAAGGAAAAAGGGGAGAAGGAAGGCAGGGAGGTTAACCAGTATAGCTTAACCTGTTTGCTACCCTACACATGGGAGCGGGATGGGGGGACGAAAGATGGAGAGAAGAGACAGAGAGCACATAACACGGCACACGCATCGTTGGTTAAAGTCTGTCACTCTTGCGCGGTACGTGACATCACTGTCACAGCCGCTTGTCCAAGCCCGTCTTCTTCATAAACCGAAGTAGTCCCTTCGTCGCCTACAGCTGCGATGTCTTCTGTCGGCGATATGTGAAAATGGTTGCAACTGACAATGGTCTATTGTCAAGGTGCGCTAGAACGGATGTCAGGGACTGTCTCTAAACATTATATTCAGGACAGTCGCACAGAATGTGTTCCAGCGTCTCCTCGCAAAGACAGGCATTGCAGAGAGCGGTGTCGGCCATTCCAATGCGAAACGAGTAAGATTGCGTGAAGGTAACCCTTGCCATAAGCGATAAAGCAGGGTGGCCTAACGTCGGCGGAGTCCAGTTGGCATACAGAGAGGCATCAAGGAGGGCAGGTCGTGTTGACGATTGCTCCGGTTGGTCTGGCTGCTTGGTGTGCACCATAGAGAGAGCGTGATCTCCCGTGCAAGCACTCGAAGTCTGCTGGCTGCGCCGGACCGCGAAAGTGGTATGGCCTCTTCCTGTATGTCTTCAAAAGCTGTCCGAGCGGCTTTATCGGCGTCTTCATTTCCTATGACGCCGCAATGACTTGGCAGCCACTGAAACGTCACGTGATGTCCTTTCTCATGTGATGTATGGAGTAGGCATCTAATATCGAGCACGAGCTGTTCGAATGGCCCGCGACGCAGAGCTGATAGCACAGATTGTAGGGCTGCCTTTGAGTCACTGAAAATTGACCATTGTCGAGGTGGTTCCCGATTGACGAAACAAAGTGCAGCGCGAAGAGCAGCTAGTTCCGCAGATGTAGATGTCGTTGGGCGGTCAGTCCTAAAGCTGGTGGTAATACCTCTTGCTGGTACGACCACAGCACTGGACGAACGCTGGATGTTTGTGGAACCATCAGTATAAATATGTGCACTGTCTGCGTACCTCTCGTGCAGAAGAAGCAGAGACAGTTGTTTCAGCACAGGCAACGACAGCTCAGACTTTTTCCCGATTCCTGGTACGCTGAGATGGACTGTGGGGCTGACAAGGCACCAAGGGGCTATCGATGGTTTAGATGCAGCGGTGAAGCCCGAGGGAAGTTAGTCGTTGTACCTGACGATAGTTTTAGAGAATGATGCTTGGTGCCTGTCTGAAGGTAGTGTTGCAAAGTGGTGATAGGAGGCAAGTGCAATATGTCTGATATGCGTTCTCAGGGCTTCCACCGTGATGTGAGTTTGCATTGGATGGTCCCGAGCAATCGCAATAGTTGCCTCAGTCGACGTGCATCTGGGCAAACCAAGACAAACTCTGAGTGCTTGAGCTTGTGCTGCCTGCAGAACACGAATATTTGTCTTGCAGGTGTTGTTCAGTACAGGTAGACTATATCTTAATAAACCGAGAAAGAGAGCTTTGTAGAGTCTCAGCATTGCGTCTACTGATATCCCCCACGTCTTTCCTGTCAAGTATTTAACCAACTGGGAGGTTGCTGTCAGGCGGCGTTTCATGTAGGCCACGTGCGGGCTCCAACAGAGGTCTTGGTCGATAATTACGCCACGAAATCTGTGGGTTCTGACATAGGAAGTGGTCCGCCCATTGATTGAGATGACATAAGGCGTCATTGGTTTGCGAGTAAATGCCACTAGGGTGAATTTTTCTGGTGATATGCTGAGACCTTTTTCACACAAGTAGCTCGCTGTCAAAGTAGCCGCTCTTTGAAGCCGTGCACGTATCTGAGGACGTGTGACTGCCGAAGTCCAGACACAGATGTCGTCTGCGTATGGGCACGTTGCAAGTGCTAGGCGGCGCCCTGTCTTTCCGACCCCTAGCGCCATCTGACGAATAGTTGCGCGAATGCGGTAGGATTACTCACGGCGTAAGCAGCTCGCGCTGCGTGTTTGGTGCCCGCGATGGCGGGCACCAAACACGCAGCGAGCCAAGATGGCGAGCGATGGCGCGAAACAGCGCGCCGATATTAATTTTAACCGGGTTTCGGGAATTACAAGATATTCACAGCTTTTTTCGTGAAAAGAATTTAGAGAAAGGAAGTCGTCCATTTGAAGAGGGGCACGTCTACGACGTGAAGGAAGTGTTGAACTCGCACTGATCGGAAGTGACTGCTAGGTGTATTTCGCAAACGAAAAATCAGCGAGATGCGTGAAGCTCAGCGTAAGTTACTTCGTTATCTACGGTGTGGACGCATGAAATTATAGGCGACATTGATTCTTGAAGATCGGCGACAGCAGACAAATCCTAGCGGGGAGCTGCGATTGCCGTGCTGGCACCGCGGGGTAGTGCAAAAACGCCGGGGTAGTTTCCTTGTACATACAGGACGCAAATACGAATCCAAAACACCTAATCCAAGAACGTGGGGCGTACGAACGACTCGTAAGACCTACCCGAGTTACTCTAACGTTGCTCTCCCCAAACACAAAAAAAAAGGGGAGGAACTTACCAGTTGTGTTAGACTACGTTGGGAAACTATTTTCGCCCAAGTTACTGGAAGTGCGGTACTTTTATGTTGCGATTTTTCAGTGCGTGCAAAGGAGATTCCCATAAACCACGTCGTCAAAACTTTTGGTGATCTCAACTGCCCCTTAGTTGATATGCTGAGCACAGAAGGGTGTATGCCAGCTCAAACAGCTGCAACCCCTCCTCAAATCTCTCAGCAAGCCCTAGCGCTGTTTGAATGAGAGAGGATTGGGAAAGAGTTCCACAGCTTTACTGCGGTACAGTGTGGGAACAAACTACTTTATTTGCTGCATATCCTGGTACGCACTGCAGGAGTCCCGTTGCTGCCATCATTGCTGTAAAAGCAAAAAATTCTGCGTTAACGCACTTGGCAGAACGCCGGAGCACAATACCCCTGACACACGGGCACTCTAAAGTCCTTTAGGTAAGGGGACAACTACCGGAAAGGAGTTCAAGTGCAGTGCTTTTCGGGAAAGGAGATCGCGCAACTACTTTTCGAGCGGAAAAGGAGTTACTCTCGCACACAGCGTGCACGACTCGTCAATAGAAGGAAACCTGCCATACAACTGCGGTGCCCATAGGTATTTTTTTTACCTTGCGAAAATGTTTTAATTGTTAGCGGTAATACAATTTGTCGAATAGTGAAGATTTCCTCTAGCTATACCCTCAAACGCTCGCATAACGTCGCTAGTGCCGCCATGTTGAATTCCGGCAGTGTAGTCGTCGTTTGCTGCGCGCATGTGGTGTGTTCACGTCGCGAGATGGAGACTGCGCAATCAGCGCCCGCAGGAAATACCCAGAAGAAACCACAGTTGTTGGAATAACATATTGAATAAAACGCGTTACGCCTGCGCGCACAAAGGAAGGGACCACAAAGACTGTGAAAAAGGACGACAGAAACGTGGGCATCACCAGAATAACCAGCACGCACAGCAAAACACCGGCTGCACATAGTTGCTGGACCAAGTTAAATGGCTGTTAACAACGCAAAATCGCGATTAAAATAAACGACCATAAGCATTATTAGCCATCAGCAATGAAAGAAATATATTTTTAGGTTCTACAGTAGCTAAGTGTAATTAAATACGCAGCTTTTTAAGAATGTTTTCTCTCTTGTGGCTTTAACAGCCAGCGCTATTTTTCTTGCGGCGTTCATCTGAGGAACTACCTAAAGAAGTTCAGTGCGGTGCCGTGTGTCATCGGCGCAACTCCTTTCTGCAAAGGGTCCTTCAGAGTAGCAAAAGGGGTTTACTGGAAAGGACTTTAGTTTTGCCCGTGTGTCAGGGGTATAAAACTGCTTATGCCGTCGGACGAGCGCTATCCATGTTGACGCCGTTCTGCTTCATACGGTCGGCTTGGAAACCTGTAAAGCTTTGTTCCTCGTGAGTTGGTGTGCGTGCTGTTGCAGCCCACTACGCAACAGCTCGGGTTGAACTTCGGCATTGCTCAGAAAAGGCAACAGCTACGCGCGAAACAGTGCACAGACAGGCTTTCCGAACGCAAGCGGGCCGGTCGTATCCTGCCGGTTCCGCTCTCGCCGCCGCGAGGGGCACCCTGGTAGGCGCGGGAACTACGTTCACAACCGGCCTATATTGAAACTTTGGTGGTAGTTGGCAAGTATTCAGCAAGCCCAATAAGAGCGAGGTCGAATAGCGTCGGGCTGAGAGCACCGCCTTGAGGAACGCCCCTGCTGGTATAGCGTCGCGTAGTTGGGCCATCGTCAGTTAACAAATAGAATGATCTTGCAGATAGGTAACTTGCAGATAGGACAAAAATACTCGACCACCTATGCCAACCGTCACAAGAGCGTCGAGAATGGCCTCATGTAATACGTTACCGTATGCCCCTTTCACATCTAAGAATAAAGCTGCAGATAAACGTTTACGGGACCTTTCGTGCTGGACATATGAAACGAGATCAACTACATTGTCGATGGAAGAGCGGTCACGTCGGAAACCAGCCATGGAATTCTGATAAATCTTGTAGTGTTCAAGGTACCATTCCAGGCGGCCAAGGATCATCCGTTCCATTATCTTTCCTACACAGCTGGCCAACGCTGTTGGGCGGTAAGAGGTGAGCTCTAGCGGGGATTTGCCCTACTTCAAGATTGGCACCAGGCGGCTCACTTTCCATTCGTCAGGAACATTTCCCTCCTGCCATGAGGTGTTGTAGAGACTCAATAATGCTATCCGTGCGGATTCTCCGAGATAGCACAAAGCACGGTATGATATACCATCTGGACCCGGAGATGATGAGCGCTTGCAGAGAGCTAGTGCCGCCTCGAGCTCCCCCATTGTAAAAGGAAGGTCCATGCGGCAATCACGGGAATGGGGGACGTCATCTCGGGCTGGAGGATCTGGACGTGTCGCTTGGTCTGCCATCCGCGCACAAAAGTATTCTGTGACATCGATGTCTTGCCGCCCTTGAAAAAGCGCGAGTGCCTTGAATGAAAAACGCTGTTCCGGAAGGCAACGCAGACCTTGCACCGTTTTCCAAATGTGAGACAGTGGCTTGCGGGGGTCGAGGGTCTGGCAAAACGTTCCCCAACGTTCCGACGCTAATCTATCCATTCGGCGCTGAATCTTCTTTTGCATTCTCCTGGCTGCCCTAAGGTCATGGATTGATTTTGTACGCCGATATCGACGTTCTGCCCGGCGACGAAGTGCTCGAAGTCGCTCTAATTCTATGTGGAAGTCGTTTCGCGTGTAAGAGATCGTCAGCATGCGAGTGGCGTTTTGTATCGTATTTTTAATTGTTTGTTCTAACCCGGAGGGTAGGCCCTCGCGGCAGGCATCTTCCATATCAGATTTGAAGTTGGCCCATTGAATCGTCCGAATGGTATTCCGTGGGCCAGATCCAGACGACAAGCCTTTGATGTTCAGATAGGTGGGAATGTGATCACCCCCATGTGTCTCAATATCTGGAAACCACTCCCCACATCTGGCGAGAGAGTTGGAGACGAAAGCAAGGTCGAGGCAGCTGCCGTATGTCACGCCTCGAAGAAAGGTGGGGCTGCCATCGTTCAAGAGAGTAAGGCCATAGTTGTAGGCGATGCATGCTAATCTTCGTCCTCTTGCATTTGTCTTTGTACTTCCCCATGCTGGATGGTGTCCATTGAAATCTCCTATGATGACCCATGGGGCGGGACAAACACTCAAGATATCCGCTAATCTTTTAGTATCGAAATTGCTGGAAGGCGATATATACACGCCTATGAGAGTAAACAAGAGTTTGTCCTTTTTAACTGTGATGAATATATACTGATTGTCGTCGTGGGGCGCAATTGGTTGCAAAACATAGGTGACTTCAGGACGAACAAAAACAATGATTTTGCTGCATGCACCATTTGTTGATGACATGATACATTCGTACCCTGACAGTCTGATTGGTTTCGACGAGTTGGGCTCACAAATGACCATGAGTGGAAACACGTTGGTGTACACATACTGACGGAAATCTGAAATTCATGATTTTAGCCCTCAGGCGTTCCACTGGATGACGGACGCTGCCTTGACTTCTTTTCGGAAAGACGGGGTATGGGTAGCCATCTTTCTAGTTGAGGGATTCAAGCACTGGGCTTAAGGCATCCAGCACTTTAAGTGCGCTTCGAGCAGACGGTGTCCCCATGTCAACTAAAATCGTTCGGACGGCCTCCATGAGTTAACGTAGCACCGAGATGACTTGACGATCTGTTTTAGGTGAATCATCAATGGCCGGAGAAGGCTCCGGTGGGGCCGTGACCTTCTGAGGTTCCTTAGCAAGGGAGCAGCTCGGTAGCGTTGGCCATTCCTCTAAAGAAAGTCTTATCTGATTCCCTCGTGGAAGTGGTGGGCCCTTTCGCGGCGCGACTAAGTGGTACCGTAGTGGAGCGGGTACTATCGCTTCGCGCATGCGCCTTCTTTGAAGACGTACGACGGTGCCGACGTCGACGCCGACGCCGGACTACTTCGGCTGCCTCCCTGTGGACCGAATTGTCTCTGGCCATTTTCTTTCAGAACCGCGCGCTCCCTCTTGATGCGGGGACAGTCTTTCGACGAGGCTGCGTGAGGGCCGCTACACTTGGCGCACTTCAGAACTGTGGCACCGCAGGTCTCTTCTGCATGAGGTTCAGCGCAACGGGGACACAGTAGCGAGTTGGGACACACGCCCTAGACGTGTCCTAGCCTGAAGCACTGATGGCATTGAAGTGGCTTCTGCATGAATGGTCGAACCGGATGTGGAAAATGTCCGACTTTAACGTGGGATGGTATACAATCCCCCTTGAAAATTACTTTTACGCAGCGCGTATTCCCAAGACGGCGCACTTGCGTAATGATCACGCCCTCGTTTGCCGGCTTGATGAGGCTAGGTAAATCATCATTGGGAATGGCAATGTCAATGCCGTAAATTACACCGGCTATCGATGTGTCGTCGATTGGGATGAAGGGGCGCATTTTGATTCCGCCTAGCTCCGTGATTTCTTGAAGTTTTCCAAGCGCACTCGCGTTGTACACGTCTATGACGAGTATATTCTTCTGTGGGTTTATTCTGATGTCCTTAATTTGATCCGGCACCGCAAATTCCAGAAAAAGGGATAGGGCTTGCCTGTTCAGCAACCGTAGGTTGCTTGACGGTTCTTCCGGCATGAAGATGATGACGTGTGGCTAGCGCGCAGGCCTTGACTTCATAGTCGTAGTGCTCGCAGGAGTTGACGGCGCTGTGTTGGCGATCTTTCTCTTCGCCCTCTTACTACGGACGGGTATGGGGAACCAGCGCTGGAGTTTTCACGACGCCTGCAGCGCCACCCTGGCGGTCAGAACGTACACAATGCAGCCGCTCCTGCAGATGAAAATTGCTGCGGGTAGTGGCGTTGCATGCGCTGAAAGTCGAAGGAAAACAAAAGGACGCCGACGGTACTGTTGCGTATACAAGTGTCACAACTACGTAGGAATGAGGGAGGATGTATCCTTCTGCCTCTATCCATCTAAACCCTGCGAACAAGAACGGAGGCGGCGTTGTATCCAAGCAGTCAGGCGAGCGGAGTAAGTTCCCGTCTTGTCGCCCTGTCAAGCGGTGTCGGGCTGGTTTCTAAATCGAATTTCGCGTGTGTGCTTAGTTTATTCGATAGTGAAGACGGTCAGCCGTGGCAGCCAGTACCAAACAGCAGAATCTGCTGTCGGCATTCCGTCGGAAAAAAAATGAGCAATAGCATGCACCATCCGACATGTGTACCAACCCGTTTGGATGATGCCGAAAATCGCTCACGACGTAACAATTTAATTTTTTACAACATTAAAGATGAGAATGCATCCGAAACATACCCCGAATCTGAAGAAACAGTCCTCCGCCTGTGCCGTGATCACTTAAACTTATCCATTGACCCCAAAGAAATTGAAAGGGCTCACCGTCTCGGGCGCCATTCTGCTAATCGCATACGACCCATAATAGTCAAATTTACGTTTTATAAAACCAAGGAGCTGATTCTTTCAAGCGGCCGTAAGTTAAAGGGCACCGATTACAGCATAGGAGAGGACTTTTCACGCCCTGTCCGAGAAGCGCGAAAGCACCTTGTAAAGTTTGCCAAATCTACTAACACTAAATTTTCCTTGCGCTATAAAACCTTGTGTATCGGTACTAAACGTTATGCATTCGACGAGTCATCACAATCTGTACATGAAATCTCATAGCATACGACTTATCGCCGCACTACTAATCTTCCTTGTAAAAGCCTTCGCGGTAAACTGCCAAATCTTTCTTTTTCTATTATCTTTACCAACATACGTAGCTTCCTCCCAAAGCGTGAACACATCTGTAATCTTGTTTCTTCATCTGCCAGCAATATACTCGTACTAACAGAAACGTGGCTAACAGACGACGTCACCGATCCGGAAGTTTTGGTTGATTTACCGCAATTTAATGTTTTTCGCAAGGACCGCAAGAGCTCACGAGGAGGAGGTGTTCTTATTGCCACTAACCAGCTGTTGCCTTGTTCTGTTATTAACATCCAATCGGAGCTTGAAATGCTATGGGTAATCTGTCGTTCTATACCACAAATCGTCATACTAGGCGTCTGCTACAGACCCCCCCTCCAGTAATCCAATCTTTTCTTCGCAGTTAAACGATAGTCTGAATCAAATAACTGGCAAATATCCCAACGCGCGCATTATTCTTTTTGGTGATTTTAATTACCCCTCCATTGACTGGCTGAACCTAACACCAACAGGCAACACCGAAATAACTAACTTCGTTGACGTTTGTTTGAATTTCAATCTCACCCAGTTAGTAACTGAACCCACACGAGTCACACATGAATCCTCCAACATCTTGGACCTTATTCTAACTAATCACCCAGAAAGTTTATCATCGCTTACTTACCTCCGCGAAATCAGCGACCACAAAGTTTTACACGCTACTTTCACCGTCACCCCTGAATCGCGTCAACCTTTCCACAAAACAATTCGCCTTTATGACAGAGGGAATTACGAAGAAATTAATAATCACCTGACGGCGTCATTTCCAAACTTTGAGACGGGTTTCGATGATCGATCCCTGGAGGATAATTGGCTCACTTTCAAAACTAAAATTGCCGAACTCACCGCGAACTTTATTCCCACCATCACATTTCGTGCAAGTCACAACAAACCATGGTTTTCAAAGCTCTTGAAGACACTCGAGAACAAAAAAAAGAGACTTTTCCGTGCAGCAAAACGCAACCCAAGCGCATGCGCCTGGGAGAAATATTACACAGCCGAATCAACATACCTGCAATCTATCCGTAATGCCAAACGCGATTTTTTCCAAACTGACCTCCCCAAGATCCTAACAAATAACCCGAGGAAGTTCTGGAAAGTACTAAATCCTCAACAGGCTCCGATCAACACACTAGCTAACCAACTTGGCGAGATGACAAGTGACATTGACTGTGCAAATATTTTTAACACCGCTTTCTCATCCGTCTTCACACACGAAACCGATATGCCACTTTCTACCGCAACTACCAACCTAAGTTTGCCTATGCCTTCAATCACGTTTTCTGCGCACGGCATTATATGTATTATAGAAAATATCAAGATGTCATCTTCAGCGGGTGCTGATGAAATCACCCCCAAGTTCCTCAAAAATACTGGCCATGCTTCCGCACCGTATCTATCAAAACTTTTTGCACAATCACTTTCCACAGGTAGCATTCCCAGCGATTGGAAGGTGGGGAAGGTTGTTCCGGTCTTCAAATCAGGTAACAAAGAATCACCCCTTAACTACCGCCCCATCTCTTTAACAAGCGTGCCTTGCAAAATCATGGAACATGTCATTTATTCCCACATAATGAATTTTCTTGACTCTATTAATTTTTTTCATCCTGCTCAACATGGCTTCCGTAAAAACCTATCCTGTGATACACAATTGGCTATTTTCATCCATGACTTGCATATGAACCTTGACTGTAACCTTCAAACTGATGCAATATTCCTGGACTTCGCGAAAGCGTTTGACAAAGTACCCCACCAACGCTTGCTACTAAAACTTTCATGGTTAAACCTTCATCCTAACATTTTACAGTGGATAAGTGAATTCCTTGCTAACCGCACCCAGTATGTTTACGTTAATAATCAAGCCTCTAGTCCTCTTCCCGTAACATCAGGTGTCCCGCAAGGATCAGTCCTTGGCCCGCTATTATTTTTAATATACATTAATGACCTACCAACGCATGTCTCTTGTAACATACGTATTTTCGCCGACGACTGTGTCATCTATCGCACAATCAATAACACCTCTGATCAGCTCGCCCTCCAGAATGACTTAAACAGCGTACAGGACTGGTGTAACCAATGGCTCATGGAACTAAACCCCAATAAATGTAAACTCATGTCCTTTAACCGAAAACATAATCCTCTCCTCTTCACATACAAAATCTCGCATGCCACGGTAGAATTAACTCACACTCATAAATACCTCGGCGTAACATTGTCCAATGATCTAACCTGGAACGCACATGTCACAAAAATCATATCATCCGCTAACAGAACCCTTGGATTCTTAAAACGTCATCTACGACATGCCCCACAAAACGTAAAACTACTTGCCTACAAATCACTTGTCCGTCCTAAATTAGAATACGCCTCTGCTATTTGGAGCCCTAACCAAAATTATCTAACAATTTCCCTAGAATCAGTACAAAGTCGAGCCACAAGATTCATATATTCATGCTATTCATATAACGTTAGTATATCATCATTAAAAGCAGAGGCAGGTTTAACATCTCTAGCTTGTAGACGTCGTATTACTAGTATGTGCTTGTTTCATAAACTTTATTACAGCTCACTTCGTCATCCGCCCTACATCAATCCGCCGGCACGTATCTCCCCCCGCATTGGTCATCCCCTTCAAGTTGCACGGCTTCGTACGCGCACTGCTACTTTCGCATCTTCATTCTTTCCTCGCTCAGCCCCGGACTGGAACGGCCTTCCACACGACATCGCCGCAATCATCTGTACATCCAAATTTCTGAATTGTATAACTACTATATTTAAGAGCGAATAATTTATGTTCATTACGTGTTTTCTTTGTTTATTATGATTTATACATGTAACCCACCCCTTATGTAACACCCCCAACCCCGGGGGCCTTTAAGGTAATAAAGTGAAGTGAAGTGAAGTGAACCATTTCTCCTTCGCGATACCACCGCCAAGTTCCTTCCAATGCCACCACACCAAGCGAACGATACGAAAGGTGAATAGTTTCCATTCATTGGCAAGAATTATGTGGTAGCGAAGCTGCCTTGTAATACGAGTTGTGTGGGCATACTGCCGGTGCACGCGCGACTAAGCCGCCTATGTGTTTTTGAAAATGCGGATGCGGATGAGGACTCGACGCTGAATTGCATCCGGTAAATTTATGTAATAAGTGCTAAATGTAGCTAGGGTTGTTACGGATCAAGCAGCGGAGTACTCAAACCTTTGCTTGGCCGAGTCAGCTGATGCGATAAAGCTTTCTTCTCCATTGACTGCTGTTGCGAAGTAACATCAGAATTTCTTATGTCTAGCCAGAGAAGTATGGAATGTCTTCAGGCCAACTAATACTTCTGAAACCATAGCGCAGCAAGACCAGCGCCGTAGCTACTAGGTTTGCGAGGCAGGCTGCCACACAAGCATGAGAACAGCACACGGCGCAACCGTGAAATAAACGCACGTGCTCGCCGCGACACACTGTGAAAAATATATAAAGCTTAAAAAGCTTCTTTCGTCATTTCTTCCCTTGATGGCGCTAGCTTCTTTACGAAAACTGTCCACTTGAAGCGGCGCGAAAGCGGAAACGTGCGAACTATAAAACGGCCACGGACGTGTCGTCTGGTCGAGCGGCTGGAATATGCCGCGTTTCGTCGCCAGGGCGGCGTGCAACGCACTCTTTTCGACGCGCCGCCTATCCAGCGCTGGTTCCCCATGAAGCCGTCGTCGGATGAGTCGTCTTCCGACATAGAGTACAGCTCAGTGTCCTCGGTGTCGCTGGGGGAGCCAACTCGCTTCCTTGCGGTTGACGGCCGTTATGACTTCTGGCCAGGCGGGCCTCTGGCATGCTCCGCGTCCATGGCCGCAAGACGGGGAGTAGAGGCACCCCGAAAGGCGAAGATTTCACCAAAAAATCAGAGAGCACAGAAACAAGTGTTCTGTCAAGAAGACACTTCGTCGTCTTCCCCCCTGTTTGAAAGTACTTCCATTATGTATAGGGCTCATAGCAGGAGGAGGAGAGAGATTGTGGAGGCCTACGAGATTGCAAAATTAGAGGAAAAGTGCGTAAGCAAGCCTTCGGTATGGCTATCTGTAAAAGAGATACGACTCCTCAGTTTATCCTTGTGACCACTATATATATATATATATATATATATATATATATATATATATATATATATATATATATATATATATATATAGCGCCGTAGTGGAGGGCTCCGGAAATTTCGACCACCTGGGGATCTTTAACGTGCACCTAAATCTAAGTACACGGGTGTTTTCGCATTTCGCCCCCATCGAAATGCGGCCGCCATGGTGGCCGGGATTCGATCCCGCGACCTCGTGCTCAGCAGCCCAACACCATAGCCACTGAGCATATATATATATATATATATATTGAAAGGGGGTTTATTGCAACTCCTACGAGGGATCGCGAGAGCTCTTGACCGCGAGTCCTAGCCCTTCGCATCAGCAGCCCGAGCTCGGGTCTCGCGCCGCAGCGGCGGCAGTCCGCACAGCGCCACGTGCATATTACCCACTACAATATAATATATATATATATATATATATATATATATATATATATATATACTTGTTCTTTCACTAATAAACTTGTATTTATGACTCAGTGCTTGCATGTATACCTTACTTAATTCTTGTCTCATTTAGTGTGGTTTTGTGTGCAATGGGAACATTCACCAACTAGCCCAAGTTTCCCTGTTGCATCATTGCCTCGTTATGTAAAAAGCTGTTTTGCCAGTTAAAGTGAAGCAACCTTGCCACTTCAAGTCCAGCTGTAGCATGATTGTGCATACAATGCTTGGTAGATCTTTCAACAGGCTAGAGCTAGTTACTTGGAATAAAACAGCACAAACAAAAGGATGGGGAAATAGAAGATGAAGCACTGGCTTCGAACTATTTGCTGTTGCCAACTGGTAGACTTATTTATCATACATGCATTGCTTCGTTAGATGCCAGCCAATCAGTCTTCTCTCTCTCCTAGAGCGTGTACACTTTTGTCTCTTGCAACTACACCATATTTGCAGCCTCATTGGTTTTGACAATGAGGCTGCTTGACGGTAGTGAAGGTAGACAGCATATGGCGGCTGCCCAGTAGTGAATGTAAATTAAAGAGCCAGCAATGCAGCATGCATTAGAATCCCTGAATTTACTTTGAAACACAGCTATGAAGAGTTAGGTTACCTCACTCGAACACACTTATCTGAGCGTTTATCTTGGCTCGTTTCTCACGTTTTATTTAAAGAGCTTCAGTTTGGTGGTCAGCCAGGAGGGGGCCAAATTGACAACCATATTGCACATATCACAGATAGGCCTTTTGGCTGAAATCAATCTTACTTTGGCTAAAATTGCACTACTAGCGTCCATGCACAAATAGCGTCTCGTCAGCGATGGCTTCAGCGTCCATGGGCCTGCAGGGGATCTCTCTTGCTGCTAATCTAGCCCACCAGCCCATCATTGCCAGCCCTCCCAAGGGCCCTGCGAGAACGGTGTTGAGACCGCTGTTGCTGTTGCCCCATAAGAAGCACCAGTTTACATTCACTCTGCCAGAAGGCACCACGTCTATTCATTAAATCATAGATAGCATTGAAGAAATTATTGGTAAGGAAAAAGCTCAGGTTTCTGTGATCTTAAAGGCAAACACAGGTATCTGTACAAAGCTAGAATATGGTGAAGCATATGAAAAGGATCAGGTATAGCGAAGGAATTGCACTAGCAATGGCAAAAAAATTATGGGGTTTTACGTGCCAAAACCACTTTCTGATTATGAGGCACGCCGTAGTGGAGGACTCCGGAAATTTTGACCACCTGGGGTTCTTTAACGTGCACCTAAATCTAAGCACACGGGTGTTTTCGCATCTCGCCCCCATCGAAATGCGGCCGCCGTGGCCGGGATTCGATCCCGCGACCTCGTACTCAGCAGCCTAACACCATAGCCACTGAGCAACCACGGCGGGATAGCAATAGCAAAGCATTTGCAAACTCTTGGGTAGATTTCAAACAGTTGCAAAAGAACATCCCTAGGACTTCCAGAGGGTGCGAGAACTCTTTTAATATCTTCAATGTCCTTGATCTACAAGTTGCTGAAATTGGCAAACATCTGTGACTCTTTTGTGCAATGGTTGCGAAACCTTGAAGTATGGAGCTGTTCGTTGTGCACTCTCCATTTATTTAGGTATGTATGTTTATTTAGCCTGCTCAACGCTGAGATCTCTTATCCTCCCAACAGCGCATTCAGGCATGCTTCATGTCACGAACTACAGTAACCCTCACAAGTTTTTTGAGCTGTCTGCATTGCAGGGGTGATGGTGCCTACTCGCCAACATGCCCCCTCCTCCTTTGTTTAAGCAGAGAGCGATAGAGGTGAGCTTTGAGGTAGGATCATGTCCTGGATTCTTGGCCATTGTCGCCTAATAATTTTATTGGAAGAAGGGCACACTGAAAAGTATTATGTCCTTTTTTTCATTCAGTTCTATGCACTCACACTTGTTTGTGTGTCCTCCCCACGGGAGTAAAGGGATGCTGAAACGATTTTGAAAATTGTGTACAGATGCATCGAGTTGGTAGGGTAGTTCCTTCTGATCACCAAGAGACAGATTTAAGTTCTCTGCGTAAAATGGGTAATTTATTATTGGCGTTTGAACATCTGCATTGTTAGAGATCACAGCATCACCTCTTCCTGTGTTTTCAGCTGCCTTTGCTCATTTTAAGTAGGACATCATCAGGAATGGTGTAAACAAGCCGGGATTCAGCTTATATTTAATAGAATACTTGCACATACTATTTTTTTCACTTGTAAAAATAAATACAAAAATAAATAAGTTAGACATGTAGATGTTTCTTGAGACCAATGGCACACTTCCGCCTGGGAATTCAAATTATCTGCTAAAGCTGCGGCTGTCTGAACATGTGTGTTTGCGCCTGCGTGCGAGGGAAGGAGGTAAATAATGAGTTTCTTTAAAAAGGTTGGCTCTGTTATAGAAGTGTGAAGCAGCAGGTGAGGAGGACAAAGAATGTCACTAAGGTTAACAATAGTACCATGGTGATAGCAGCCTATGAGTTGTGGAGAGGTTCTCACACGAAAAATACATGTAGTAATATCTTTTCTTTCGTAGCAGAAATATGAATGGTACCAGCACTGTGCTATGCTCATCTTCAGGCATTACAGACGTGTGCAGGAAGTAAGCTACAGTAACTTCATGCTATGGGGACATGTGTGTTATAATATGTGGTATGCGGGAGTGCGAAACATAAACATACAAAGAGAGTGCGCCGTGCGGAGGCGAAGAGGACGAATCTTGGCAAATACCCGCAAGAGAGTCATCATCATCATCGACGCCGACTTGGGAGCGTCGGCAGTGGCGCCTCGAAAAAAAAAAGCGTGGCGTGAGAGTGTGGCCCGTGGCCCGTGGCGTGAGCAGTGCGCGAGGTTCGGCGGTCGACGGAAAACAGCTTCCTCGCTGGGCGTCTGGCCCATAGGAGCTATCGCCGACCGCGCCAATACGCCACACCTGAAGCAACACTGTCGCCCGCTGGGAGGTTACCTCGCCCCGCTCTTCCGCTGGGCACTGGTCCAGGAGGGCCGGCGGTCCGGAACCGGGGCGCTCGAGCGTTCGGGTGAGTGGCCACAGGGCTACCCCGCCAGCTGTGGACGCGACCCGGTGACTGCGGCCGGCTACCTGAGCCCCGCGAGGCGGTCCGACCCGGCCGTCCAACCCGGCTGTCCGACCCAGCCGACCGTCCCGGCCGTGCGACCCAGCTGTCCGACCCGGCCGTCCTACACGGCTGTCCGATCCGCCGGCCGACACTGTTGTCCGACCCCGCTGGCAGGCATCGGTTCAACGAGGTCTCAGACACGGCGACACACGCTTCCGCCGGAACTGTAGGCCAATCATAATCCACCGATCCATAGATATAGTGCATGTCGCCTATGAGGCATTTTGGGACATTGTCACGTGTGTGTGCCGTTATCTGTGTCGTGTACGTCAAAACAAGTCTGATGTGTGTTTTTTGCTTTCGCGTGCTGCTTCTCCCTTTTTCTGGAGTGATCCGGCCCCAATAACATCACAAACTGGCGAGCCTGCCAGGATTCACTCGTAAATACAGTGAAAGGGGGCAGTTTCGCTTGAGCGCAGACACACATTAGTAGACGGCACCATGGATTTAGAGAAAATCACGGCTATAGGACTCCAAATAGGATTGTCAGGCGCAGAACTTCGCAGATGGATTGAGGCCGAACAGGCAAAACAAAGGGACGAGAGAGCTGTGGAGCGAGAGGCAGCGAAGGAAGCTGCTGAATTAGCGCACTTAGCTGACGAGAGGCAGCGTGAGATCCTCCAGCTAAAGCTGCAGCTTCAGGAAGGAGCTCGGAATGTGCCGGCAGCGGCTTCTGAAATTTTGACTGCGGCCAGCACCTCCTCGTCATCCCTCAATCCACAGAAGTTACTTCCTTTGTTCGACGAGAAACGCGATGACTTACACACGTATATACAGTGATTTGAGCGCGTAGCAACAGGGCAGGACTGGCCACAAGAAAAATGGGCTATTGCTTTGAGCATGTGTCTGACTGGGGAAGCGTTAACTGTGATCGGTCGGATGACTGCCACCGATTCATTAGATTACCCGAAGGTAAAGAAAGCTTTGCTACAAAGGTTTCAATTCACGGCTCAAGGCTACCAAGAAAAGTTTCGTAAAGCACGAGCAGTAGAGGGTGAAACGGGAAGACAGTTAGCAGCAAGAATTTCAGCCTATTTTGACCATTGGATTGAGATGGCTAATGTGCCTAAAACATATGAAGGTCTACGAGATCACATGATCTCTGAACAGTTTCTGCGTTGTTGT
Source organism: Dermacentor andersoni (assembly GCF_023375885.2). NCBI lineage: Eukaryota > Metazoa > Arthropoda > Arachnida > Ixodida > Ixodidae > Dermacentor > Dermacentor andersoni. Next base: position 9,096,606 of record NC_092824.1, on the reverse strand, counting down.
GAGCCAAAGCTAGTCATTTTCTTGAAGGAGCGAGAGTGCAAATCCCTTGACGAACTTGCTAGCGTGACGGATCGCTTTCTTGAAGCGCAGAACTGGACAAACCTAGGAAAGGGTCCCGATAACACAAAGGATTCTGGTTGAAAAAACATTGAAGCTCCCAGGAAACCGCAACTTATGTGCACCCTTTGTCATCGGTTTGGACATTTGGCTCCTGACTGCCGTGCCCCACATAAGCGTATGCTGATGTGTGAGTTGTGCGACAGAACGGGACATACAGCTGAAAGTTGCCGAACTCGGTACGGGGACAACAAACCAAGTTCTGCGTGTGCATTCACCGAATCTCGACCAGTCCGGACTCGTCCAGTGAAAGAATCAAAGCATCCAGGAAAGAAGACTCGCCACTCAAGTGACAGCGAGGACAAGAACCCTGGGACTGCTGTAACTTTCCTCATTGACGGGATGCCAGTGGTGGAAGGCCGGCTGCTGGGAAGAAGTGTTCGTGTACTGCGAGACACCGGTTGTAATACCGCAATTGTCAAACGAGAACTCGTTCCAGAGATGTATATGACGGGAAGAACGAACAACGTTGTTCTTTTGGACGGCTCAACAAGTTACCTGCCTGAAGCTGTCGTACAAGTGAACACGCCGTATTTTTCAGGCAAGTTAACAGTGACATGTATGGACGAGCCCCTCTACGACCTTGTTCTGGGAAATCTTCCAGGCGTCAGAGGACCATATGATCCAGACTCTGACTGGAAACCCCCCGATGCTCCCAACGAGGAGTCGTCGTCGATAGGGATGAAGCGTAATAAGGCGCCTAGGAAGCCTCACCATGTATCGAGCGTGGCTGAAGCAAAAATTGAAGAACAAGCACAAGGCAAGATTCGTCCCTTGTGCGTTCCCACAATTATCTTACGTGACGTAACAAAAGACCAACTCATTGAAGAACAGCGCAAAGACCCGACGCTGAAACATAGTTTCGCCAAAGTGAGCAAGTCGTTTAATTCTGGAAAGGGGCACAGCTACGAATTCGTCGAAGAAAAAGGATTGCTATATCGCCTTTACCGCCTGGCCACTGGCAGAACCTTTAAGCAGGTGGTCCTACCAAAAGCATTTAGATCTGGCATATTAGAAGTGGCACATGAGAGCATCATGGCAGGACACCAAGGTATCAAGAGGACAACTGATCGCGTCCTACAAGAATTCTATTGGCCAGATGTACACGGAGACGTCAAACGCTTGGTGAAGTCGTGCGACCAATGCAAAAGGACAACCCCTAAAAGGAAAGTAGGAGTCGCTCCTCTGGGCAACATGCCTTTGATCCATACACCTTTTGAAAGGGTCGCTGTTGATTTAATCGGGCCATTTTCACCAAAGTCGGACCATGGGAACCGATACGTTCTTACGTTAATCGACTTTGCGACTCGTTATCCAGATGCTGTGGCACTCCCTGCAATCGACGCAGTTCATGTTGCAGAAGCGCTGATCGAGATCTTTTCTCGCGTCGGCTTGCCAAAAGAAATAGTCACGGACCAAGGAGCAAGCTTTACCTCAGAATTAATGAAAGAGGTGAGTCGATTACTCTCAGTGAAGCTACTCAAGACGACGCCCTACCATGCGATGGCGAATGGTCTCGTCGAGAAGTTTAACGGCACTCTAAAGATGATGCTAAAGAGAATGTGCCAAGAGAGACCGCGATCTTGGGACAGATACCTTGCTCCTCTGCTTTTTGCATATAGAGAAGTGCCGTAGGCAAGCCTCGGATTCTCTCCCTTTCAGCTCATTTACGGCCGGCACGTTCGAGGACCGTTGACGGTATTACGAGAACTGTGGACGAACGAGGAATTGGTTGGAGAAACGCGAACGACATACGCTTAAGTCTTTGATTTGCGCAATCGCCTAGAGGAAACATGCAAGATTGCACATGATCAGCTACAGAAAGCTCGCGATAAACAAAAAACTTACTATGACAGGAAAAGTCACCCTAGGAAATTATATCCAGGCGACAAAGTGCTAATTTTGTTGCCAACTGACTCGAACAAGCTTTTAATGCAATGGAAAGGACCATTCCAGGTTAAGGAACGGAAAAATGACGTTGATTATGTAATTGGAGTTTCTGGAAAGAACAAGATCTTTCATATAAATATGCTCAAGAAGTACGAGGAGCGGAAACCTGCACAACCACACCAAGTCTCTGTTGTTGCAGAGGTCAACGAAAGGTCATCCGAAGGTGACACCAGGGAAGAGGACGAAGTGAAGCAAATGCCTGTCTTGAGCCTTCATCGAACACAGTTTTCTACTGACGTTAAGTTGGCAACAAATCTTACGGATGAACAAACTAAGGAAATACAGGAGTTATTTGAAATGTATGCAGAATTTTTTTCTGACATACCTGGGAAAACTGCGCTCTTCGAATGTTCGCTTCGTCTAACCACTGATAAACCAGTGCACGTTCCGCAGTACCCTATACCCCTTGCTTTGCAGGAAAGTGTCGAAAAAGAACTACAAGAGATGTTGAAAATGGGTGTCATTGAGAGATCAAAGTCGCCGTACCACGCGCCAATTGTAGTCGTAAAGAAACCGGACAACACTATTCGGCTGTGCGTCGACTTCAGGGAACTAAATAAGATACTCATCCCCGATTGCGAGCCAATACCACGTATTGATGTAGTACTTGCGTTTGTGGGTCAAAAGAAGTTTTTCTCCAAGTTTGACTTCGCTAAGGGATATTGGCAAGTACCCATGTCTACCGAAAGTCGAGAAAAAACTGCTTTCTCCAGCACGTCTGGGCTCTACCATTTCATCTACATGCAGTTTGGTATTAAAACGGCCCCTGCAGTATTTGCGCGCCTCATGAGATCCGTACTGGGAGGCTTGGCGAACGTCCATCATTATTTCGATGACGTTGTCGTTGCCACTGATACATGGCAAGAACACATAGATACCCTCAGACAAGTCTTTGAGAAAATCAAACAAGCCAACCTCACAATCAAGCCAAGTAAATGCGAAATAGGAGAGAGCAGCATAACATTCCTGGGTCATCGGATTGGGAAGTGTAAAGTTGAACCACTTCTCAAAACACTAGACAAGATTCTTGCTACTAAGCGTCCTACCAACAAGAAAGCAGTGCAGTCATTTCTTGGCCTGACCGGCTACTACAGGAAGTTTATCCCGAACTACGCCGAACTGACCAAGCCGTTGACGGACCTTACAAAGAAAGGACAAATTAGTACTGTTGTGTGGGGCCCCACTCAAGAAGAAGCGTTCACGACACTAAAGAGCAAGCTCAGTGAGGCTCCCATCCTCCTTGCTCCCAACCTTTCGGAAGAGTTCGTACTGCGCACGGACGCGTCCAACACAAGCCTGGCCGCAGTATTGCTCCAAATAGGAGACGACCAGGTGCTGCACCCTGTTGCTTACGCTAGTCGTAACTTATCACCTCGAGAAACCCGGTATTCGACAACTGAACGGGAATGTTTAGCACTCGTTTGGGCTGTACAAAAATTTCACATTTACCTATATGGCAAGCCTTTTGTTGTTCAGTCAGATCACCAACCCTTACAGTACTTAAATTCCGCCAAGCACGTCAACAACAGAGTGTTGCGTTGGAGTCTCATTTTACAGGAGTATTCCTTTACTGTTCACTACATAAAAGGTTGTGACAATGTCGGAGCTGACTACTTGAGTCGTGCGTAATCACATGTTATATAACAAAATGCGATTGGACAATGCGACCACTCAAGAGCTTAGTCTTATTTGAAAGCGAACAGACCTGTGCTATTTAACTGAGCGCAATGCCCTGTGAACAATGTTTCATGTGCCCATATGAACAATTGGACAACCGTACGTGACAATTTTCCTTTTCTGTTTCTCATCCCGCGTCCTTGTGTAGAATAGTTGCAATCAACTTTCTCGAAATGGGAGGTATTGTTATAATATGTGGTATGCGGGAGTGCGAAACATAAACATACAAAGAGAGTGCGCCGTGCGGAGGCGAAGAGGACGAATCTTGGCAAATACCCGCAAGAGAGTCATCATCATCATCGACGCCGAGTTGGGAGCGTCGGCAGTGGCGCCTCGAAAAAAAAAAGCGTGGCGCGAGAGTGTGGCCCGTGGCCCGTGGCCCGTGGCGTGAGCAGTGCGCGAGGTTCGGTGGTCGACGGAAAACAGCTTCCTCGCTGGGCGTCTGGCCCATAGGAGCTATCGCCGACCGCGCCAATACGCCACACCTGAAGCAACACTGTCGCCCGCTGGGAGGTTACCTCGCCCCGCTCTTCCGCTGGGCACTGGTCCAGGAGGGCCGGCGGTCCGGAACCGGGGCGCTCGAGCGTTCGGGTGAGCGGCCACAGGGCTACCCCACCAGCTGTGGACGCGACCCGGTGACTGCGGCCGGCTACCTGAGCCGCGCGAGGCGGTCCGACCCGGCCGTCCAACCCGGCTGTCCGACCCAGCCGACCGTCCCGGCCTTGCGACCCAGCTGTCCGACCCGGCCGTCCTACACGGCTGTCCGACCCGCCGGCCGACACTGTTGTCCGACCCCGCTGGCCGGCATCGGTTCAACGAGGTCTCAGACACGGCGACACACGCTTCCGCCGGAACTGTAGGCCAATCATAATCCACCGATCCATAGTTATAGTGCATGTCGCCTATGAGGCATTTTGGGACATTGTCACGTGTGTGTGCCGTTATCTGTGTCGTGTACGTCAAAACAAGTATGATGTGTGTTTTTTGCTTTCGCGTGCTGCTTCTCCCTTTTTCTGGAGTGATCCGGCCCCAATAACATCACAATGTGAATGCATCCGTGTAAACTTGTTCACCCCGCAATCACCACATTAATAAGATGAAATGTGTGAGAGAGAGAGAGATGCGGGAACGTAAAGTTCAGATCAACCACATGGCATGTCTAAGGTACAAAACTGGCAGGAGAATGCCATGGTTTGAGAGGATGGCAAATAATTTTGTGGCCGTTTTTTGTAATGCACTACCACAAAATGTTTTGAGAAACCACTCCAGACGGTACTCTTAGGTATAGGTAACATGTATAGGCAACGCTCCTAGGTACAACGAAAACCATTTCAGGGACCCTTTAAGTTTGGCAAGCTTTGTCTCTTCGAATATAGATACGCAGAGCCTGCTCAACTGTTACAAGCACGGTCAAATTGAGAGCTAGCCTTTCAATGCATAAGTCTTCAAAGAAAGAAGAATGCAGCTTTTAGAACATGAGAACATCTACAAAATGCATAGATTTTTAGCGGGAGTAAATCTGATTCTGAAGCATCGGAAGATGTCAGTGTTGTACGCTGTTGTAAAGTCCAGAGGTCCCAGAGGCCACAAAGGTGCCATGGTTGGTGCCGTGCCCGGTGCCAGGCGAAAGTGAGGTCCACAGTGGCACCCAAGAGATGAGAAGAAAGGTTTTATATACAAAGTTACATGCGTCACAAGAACGGCTATATTGCCCACTACATGTGTCAGTCTTTTCATGTCCGAGCCTCTTCCACAATACTCCAGCTCTGTTTTTTATCCAATTCATTTCCCCCTTTCACTCGTTGAGGGTATTCACTGTTCTTGTCGGCCGATCACAATCGTCAAACTATTTGCGAAATCCCGCCCATGAAGTCGCACCATTGCACCAGGCTCCACCTCCAACATTACGTGACCACCTCCTCATACGAGGCAACCACGTGGCAATTTGGGAACTTCAAGTCGACGCAGTTCCCACGGAAGTCATCGACGTAGGTCCCTTTCATCAATTAGTGGCTGTCCACTACGGTCAGCTTGTTAGCTCCGGTTGGTCGAACAGCCTAAGCTACGAACATAATTGCTTGACCATTAGTTTCAGGTGGCAGATTATTACCAGCATCCTGGCCTTGAGAAAACGACAAAGCGTGAATAGCGCTCCGCAGCTGCACGTCTGCCGGAGAGGCGTCCTTTGTCCTGAGGGACCGCCAGGCACAACAACGTAGAGATCTTGTGTTTAGTCAACATCATTTAATCTATTGCATCTGTTCATTTGGCCATGTTCGTAACATTTGAAGCAGGCCCTACTCATACCATTTCAAAGGGACAGACATTGTAAAAGTTTTTTATAGATTATCTGGAAGGGTGTGCACATATGTATGAGCTTATACTCGCAAGTAATTCATGAAAGGGAGAAATTGTCACGCACTCGACCAACATCTACAGAGAAAGGAAACTCGTACAGGTTTCTCTAAAAAGAATGCTTCGTAGTTGAAGAAAAATGCATTCTGGTCCTGGGTTTGAACTTGGAACCAGCGCTTTTCTGGGTTGGTTGCTCTACCATCTGAGCTAACCAGGAGGCAAGCAAATTACAGAGCAAGGCCGAATTAATCGACAACTTGAAGTACGGGCACGTACAATATGGCAAATCAGTTCTGCAGAAGGCCGCAAGGAGACAAAATATTCATGTAAGGGAATATTGTCAACCACCTCGATGGAATAGAAAGAGAGCAGGGGCTTCCAAAGATGCAGGGCAGAGAAAGCGCTTATGCGAGATTGCTGGTTTCCTGCTGCAAGCAATGTAATGATTGTAATGATTGGCTTGTATGTTGACGACAGCATTGTTCATAAACCAGGTATATTACCATGTTCAATGCGGCCCTGAGCCACTTTTGTGACTAATCATAGAATGACACCGTTATTAAATTACGTCAACTCATGAATCTCCTGCAGCAAAAACTTTTCGTATCCTTCAGCTCAACTGAAGTTGGACATGATTATCAAATCGATGAGCGGCTTGCTCAGTCCTTTCATTTACACTAGCATGCTGGAAGCTGCGCAGGGGAGATAGTAAAGTAATGCAAGAGAGCAATGCTGGTCCCAAAGTTTGAACTTCGCGGCGGCGAGACAGCTTATGGCAGCTGCGGTATCTAAGCTATGCTTTCCATCTCAAATGCCACATGCAGCAGACACAGAAACATGGAACTGTCATGTGTAGATTGGCTGTGCAAAGATGAACTGGCTTTTCTGTCATTTTGTAATTGCAGACATATGTATTTTTCATTTATTGAACTCAAATAAGCAATAATTGTATTACAGAGAATGTTCTCATGATTGCGAAATCATCCAATAGCTGTTCGGGTGCAGCTGCTTGCGATGACAATGCATGATGACATTTCGGAAACCAGAGCAAGCGATTTTTTAATGTAATTGTAATTTCCCTTCTGCATGCAGTGCAATAATATTTTGCTCTCATGTTCTCAGGAGACAGATATACAATGTTTTCTTATGTTAAAAAAGCATTTCCGGGACCCTTTAAGAAATATTTCCGCACGCTTTGTCATAGGCTTCTATGCATACTTGTACACATTACAGGAAGAATATAACCAATTACAATTACCTCACACAACAATGTAATTGATTACATTTAACAATTTAACACCCCATGAAAGGAAATGACGAATTACTCAAAAGTAATCACTTATTTGGAGGCTACTATCCTCTGAAATTTAATGACATTGCTCAGATACTCTATTCAAAACAAGCTGGCCTGGCACATATAATCTGTTCTCTGCAGCCCTTCCTACATTGCTGATCTTTACTAACAATTGCTTTTGAAAATTTTCAGCAGTCATAATCCCTAGTTTTTGTCGTTAAGACATCAGCAGTGACATTGAAAATTTACTCTATGTGTGCTCTGGGAAGCAAGGCAGTGTAGTAACGTACAGGCATCTTTTATTTTTTTTTATTTATTTTATTTTATTTATACAATACTGCAGGCCCAAACGAGGGCCCAAGCAGGAGGGGCAGAATACATAAATATTTACGTATGCACGTAAAGATACATACAGACATGAAAAGGAAATACAAAAGCAATGCAACATATGGAAATATAAGAAAACAAAAAAAATGAAAGCGACGACTAATAAGATTAAGAGAAGGTACACTGAAGGAAGACAACTTGACAAACATTAGAATAGTATCACACGAATATTTGAGCAATGGGAACCACTATCGGGAGAGGAAAAAAAGGGGAGAAAAAGAATACATCAGAAGTTGAACGAGCGCTCATTGCAAAATACTGAAAATAATAGAATAAGGATGATGTGGAATGTATTATACAATGTTCACGTGTAAAAAAGAAAACAGTAACAAGGCTTGCCGATATGGAAACACCCCCAGTATCAAAGACACAAGCGGTCAATAAAATCGGTGTTTATCAATTGTGATAATGGCAGGCTGTTCCAATCTCTTACAGTGCGAGGGAAGAATGAAAACTTAAAAAGGTTAGTTCGGGTGTTATAAGGCGTCAAAGAATCAGCGTGACGATGCCGTGTTCGGCGCGCTGTAAGTGGTTTAACATAAGCCTGTGGCTGGAGGGACAAACAGTTGTTATTAAGCAAGAAAAGAAATTTCAGTCGTAATATTTTCCTGCGTAGTTGTAGCGGTTGGGTATTATGTTGATTCATTAGGCTAGTAGGAGAGTCACTCAGTCTATATTTAGAAAAAATAAACCTGACAGCTTTACGTTGGCCCATCTCTAAAGTGTTAATGTTAATTTTCTTATAGGGATCCCACACAATGCATGCATATTCCAGTTTCGGTCGGATGAGTGAAGTGTAAGCCAGTAATCTAGTACTAGAGGGAGCGTGCTTTAGTTTGTGCCTGAGAAGACAAAGCTTCCTGAAAGACGAGTTACATACGTTAGAAATGTGGCTATTCCACCTGAGGTCACTGGTTATTGTGATTCCAAGATATTTATATTGGCTGACCTTGGTCAGCGGTTCAAGCCGAGGTTATAGACAAACGACATCTTTTTTTTGTTATGGACATATAAACAGTTTTTTCTCTGTTCAATTCCATACCCCACCGACTGCACCAGGAAAGAATGTTTTGAAGGCCAGAGTTAAGCATTAATTGATCATCGTGGCAAGTAACCTCGTTAAACAACACACAATCGTCAGCAAATAGTCTAACTTGAACGGGATGAGAAATTTCGTTAGTGATGTCGTTTATGTATATTAGAAATAGTGACGGTCCTAGCACGCTACCTTGAGGTACTCCCGAGGTTACTGAAAGTTCATTAGAAGAGTAATTATCAATTGAAACAAACTGCTTGCGATTAGAAAGATAAGCCGCCACCCAGTTAATAATATAGGCTGGAAGGTCTATCGACTGTAGTTTTTCTATAAGTTTATTGTGAGGAACAAGGTCAAACGCTTTCTCAAAGTCTAAAAATATTACGTCAATTTGGCTTCACTTGTCAAGAGCACTTGCAAAGTTGTGAATAATTGTGGGTAATTGTGTTACAGTAGAGAAACCCTTCCGGAAACCATGCTGATGAGGGGACAGTACGTTGTTGTCACTTAGGAATTTGGTTATTTCATTAGCTATAATATGTTCGATTAACTTGCAACATGATGAAGTTAATGATATAGGACGATAACTAGTTACTAGGGTTCTGTCACATTTTTCGGTATGGGAACGACACGTGCAGTTAGCCAGTCTGTAGGAAGATTAGCCGAAGATAACGAGGAACGGAAGATAACAAGAAAAGGGGGCTAACGCTTCAGCATATCTGGGCAAAAAAGCGTTCGGTATGTTGTCTGGTCCTGGAGATGATTTAGCTTTGAGGTTCAGCAGCATCGACACTACACCCGGTTGCGATACAATATCAGTGGTCGAGTTGCATGACATGCGGTTAAGGTTTATACCACCATCAAAATGGGAAAAAACACTGAAATTATTGAAGCACTCCGCGATGCGTTGTTTATCGACAACGACATGGCCCTCATGAACAATTTGGTTAATTGACTTAGTTTTTGAGCTTAGAAAAGCCCAAAATTTTTGGGGTGCCGTTTGAATGAAATTTGGCAATGTATGGTGAAAATACCAGCGCTTAGCTAGCCGTACTTCTTGGTTTAGTTTATTTTGGATTTCATGAATTGAAACACGTGAGGCACATCGTCGTCTTAAGCACTTAACTTTTCTTTTAAGGTGCAAGATCTTTCTCGTTATCCAGGGTGTAGTATTGGAAGTTTTTTTAGTTCTATTAGGAATAAAGTTGCTAAGGCAGTGAGCGATAATTTCTTTAAATTTATCCCAAAGCACAGTAGTATTGTTACTGTGAAAGTTATCAAAGCATTGCTCAAGATAATCCAAGACACTTTCGTCTCTGGCGCGAGAAAAATCTTTAACAGTGGTTGTTTTACATTTTTTGGTGTTAAGCACTTCCAAAGAACAAGAAAAATATACCAGACTATGATCAGAAATTCCAGGCTCAACCGAAACAAAAAAGTTTTCTAATGAACGACTTACAAAAACGAGGTCAAGTATGGTTGCTGACGTACCATAGGTGCGCGTTGGCTGTCTCGCAACCTGGTGTAGATTGTGAGACAGAATGATGTGATGCAAGTAATCTAAGTGTGAATTAATCCCGGTGCTGAGAAACCCGTTCTCCCAATCAATATCTGGTAGGTTAAAGTCGCCTATAAGTAGCACTTTATCGCTTGTGAATGAAACCATGTGTTCAAAAAGATCACGAAAGAATTCTGGGTGCAAGTCAGGTGCTCGATAAACTGCAAATAGCAAAAATGATTTATCCCAGCAAGTAAGCTTCATTGTAACAGATTCCAAGTTATCGGCCTGACATAACAGAGTAGCGGATATAGTTTCTTTTATCAAAACTGCTACCCCGCCCCCTCTAGTACACCTGTCACGGCGATATGCTTGATAAGATGGAGGAAACACAACAGCATCATCAATATTGTCATGCAACCATGTTTCTGTTATCACAACTACATGTGGATTGTATCCCATGATAGTTGCCTCAAGGCTTTCCGATTTATTAACGACACTGCGGGCGTTGATGTTTAAAATTCTCAGTTCTTTAGCACTAGAGGAAGTATCAGCGGAGGCAAGTCAATCATTTTTCGAAGTATTTACATGGCCGTCAGTTTTGATCCTCAAGTTCTTACTGTCATCCCATGTGAAAAGCTCATTGTTAATACGCATCTTATCATTAATTAAGCGAACTTTCTTGCCTTGTTCTCTTTCACTTTTAGCACTATCCCACAAGAGTTTACGTTTCCTTAGTGTGCTGCGCGAGTAATCGTTTTGAATCGATATTCGACTACCCTTTAGTTTGTACGCACTTTTTAAGACAAGCTGTTTTTCGGTAAAATCCTGGAAATAAATGATTACTGGTCTCTTGTTACCTTTGTTACCAAGACGATGAATTCGGCTGACAGATTTGCAAGGGACAGCAAGCTTTGCAGAAAACACCTCGTCAAGAACTATTTTTAAGAATAGGTTCAGTTTCGCCGGCATCCTCCGGAATGCCAAAGACTACCAGATTGGATCTCCTGCTCCTATCCTCCAGATCAGCCAACTTCGCCTCCAGTGACCTTACTGTACGTTCAAGGTCATCTACACGCGAGGCTCGTTTTTCTAATTCAACGAATCTGGCTCCCCAATCAGCTATAACGTTTTCCACCTTATTCTGTTGCTCCCTGAGCGCAGTCACGTCAGCTGCCAACTTGCTCTGACCAGACAGCAGCTCTTTCAGCATGGATTCGATAGAGGCCCCACTACCGTCAGTGGGGCCGGGATTTAACTCAGTGTCGCCGCACATCAGCAGCAAGCATACGCAGTACACATCATGGACAATAGAAGCACACCGTAGGGGGCACGGCAAGACCAAAAGGCCACGACAATCACTTCTAATCGTGCTATAGCAGTTACTAACCTGCACAAGGTAGCAGAACGGTTTAAGCCACATGCTTGTCGATGGTCCGCCGTGCCCACTGAAAGTGTAGGCTTGGAGCTGTTCCTTTATAAAGCGATGCGTTGACGGCACGTGAAGAATAGGTAGCGCCTCAAGTGACGCATCCCAAAACAGCGAAGGGTTGGCGTCATGAAAGCAGTGACGTGGCATCGGTGTTGTAGTTGTGGTCCAAGTGCACATGGCGATGTTTGGTAGATGCGGACGGTCGATTTCATTTCTTGAAGACTGGTCAGGCTGCGGTAGTTGTGGTATCGTTGGTCCGACCAGGCCATGAGCAAGCACCTGCACAAGGTAGCAGAACGGTTTAAGCCACATGCTTGTTGATGGTCCGGCGTGTCCACTGCACACAAGATTGTCATTATTCAGAATCTGGGTTCTCTGTGAAGCACAGTGTTTTACTGTTGCTATGGCTTGAAGACGCCCCTGGCTGGGCCAATGAAAACCTGTAAAAATCGTCTCTAGGTGACATTCTGGCATTACCGTCCCAAGTGGCTGATGCTGTAGGGACATACCAGCGCCAGTTTAATTCACCGACCGACATCTGGTGGAGCGTTAACACGAAGAAACAAATATTGCGCTCCAGAGTTTGCCTGTATCAAGTCACTACTGCATGGCATGAATTCGGATATTCTACTGTAGTACCCACCAAATTCAGGTCTCCAAAACTGTGTCAACTTCTACAGCTTCTCTCGCCAATAAAGTAACAAATTACATGTAAAAGGTTACTGAAAAGAGTGATTGAATTACAGTAATTGAATTACAGGAACCCGTGTGGGTTTCCTTTGTAGCAATTGCTACGAACGGGTGGATGTCTGATTTTCCCTTTATTCATTACTTCTCTCCACCTTGCGGGTTTCCGCAGAACTACTACGTCAAACTCTTGCCTTTGCTTCGTGTTGTCGACAAATTCGACTTCACCCTGCCATCTGCTAGGCGCCTGGTTAGCTCAGATGGTAGAGCGGCTGCCCCGGAAAGGCGGTGGTCCCGGGTTCGCGTCCCGGACCAGGACGAATTTTTCTTCAACCATGAGGCTTTTCTTTCGAGGAACCCGTATGGGTTTCCTTTGTAGCAATTGCTACGAACGGGTGGATGTCTGATTTTCCCTTTATTCATGAATTACAGTAAGTGTATCAGAGCAAAAATTCAATCGTTAAATTACAAATTACCAAAATGTTTAATAGATTACAATAATTACATGTAATTTGTTATGTACATGTCTGCTTATCTGGGAATGACAATGTGTCATACAAATTAGAACATTTCTGTTGGGCTATAAAAGATGGCTTATACTTTCTGCCGCTGGGCCTTCCACTGATCTCTTGTGATTCAATGTACAGTCGTATGGGAGAACTACAGATAACTTTCAATTTTGAACTTTGCCATGAAATTTAGGCTTACTGTTAAAAAGTTCAAAACAAGAGATCACTGTTGCACTGTATGCCCCACTGCCTTGTACACTGGCCACTGATATAAAGGAACTATAGTATTGATGATATGTGGTGTTTAATGGCGCAAGGGCCAGGTGTGGCCAAAGAGCGCCATGACAAGTGGTGATGTTGACGATGTATTATGGTAATGGGACTTGGCTGTAAAGTGGCCTAAAAATAGTTGCTGTAAAGTGCATAAAATCTACGTGATATAAAATTATGGCGATGATTAATGATGAATACTATGAACATTAAAATCCATCGTAGGAGAATGATGCAAAATAGAAAATATATAAGACAGTAAAATCACTTGGGGCACTGCTGCCTCGCCAGAGCCCTTGAAACACAAGGGCCTGGAGGCATGTGCTATACGAAAGAGCTATCACAGCGGCATCCTCTGAAGAGAGGACCCGCTATGAACATGTGGGGCTAACAACATGCAAGACAACATCTTTCAGAAAACTTAGAACTGCGTTGGTGTGAAATAAAGGTTCTGGGCCGACTAGCGTTACAGGATGTAGGGGGAGGTGCTGCCGGTATGCCAGAGAAAAATGTTTCCTTCTCTCAGATTCGGCTGCCCGACACTCCAGGAGGACGTGGAGGACGGTCAGCCTCTCCCCGCATCTACCGCAGGTTGGAGGATCATTTTCAGTGAGTAAAAAGTTATGCGTGCCAAGTGTGTGTCCTATTCTGAGGCGGCAGAATAGGACATCTGTTCGCCGTGATTTTGTTACGGAGGGCCAAGAACCTAACTGTGGCTTTATCAAGTGCAGTTTGTTATTTACTTCTGCGTCCCATATACGTTGCCAGTGGTTTCGCAGTTTCGTTCTTAAGAAAGGCTTCAGGTCTGCGACAGGGACCGAAGCAGTACGATTAACTAATGTAATGTAATAAAATTGATGGGGCCATCTGGTCCACTAGAACGTTACCCTGGATGCCCCTATGGCCAGGCACCCAGCATATAATCACATGCTGGTTAGATACATATGCTTTACATAACACGGAATAGAGTTCAATTAAAACAGGATTTTTGCGCTTACAGAACGATATCAAAGCCTTCACAACACTTAGGGAGTCCGTAAAAATAACTGATTTTTTGAGTTTTGTTTTCCTTATATGCTTCACGGTCGACAATACTGCGTAGGCCTCAGCCGTAAAGATACTAGTTTCCGGATGCAGTACGTCGGATTCCGAGAAGGATGAACCGACGGCTGCATAGGACACCCCGTCGTGTGACTTCGATGCGTCTGTGTAGAACTCCGTACAGGAGTATTTGTGCTGGAGTTCCCGGAAATGCATTTGGATTTCAATCTCTGGAGCGTTTTTTGTAATTTCCATGAAAGATGTATCGCATTGTATCAACTGCCACTCCCAAGGAGGTAGCAGCTTGGCTGGATGCATTAGGCGAAGTTCGAGAAGTGGAACATGCATTTCATGACTAAGCTCCCTCACACGCAGCGAGAAAGGCTGTCTTACGGAAGGACGATTACGAAACAGTGTAGCATATGTCATGTCATTAATGGTGTTAAAACAGGGATGTTCAGGATTAGAGTGGACTTTCACGAAATATGTTTGGCTGATGTATGTTCTCTGGATATGAAGTGACCACTCATTCGATTCTGCATATAAACTTTGTACGGGACTCGTTCTGAAAGCTCCTGTGGCTAAACGGATACCCAGATGGTGAACAGGGTCTAGCATCTTTAGCGCGCTCGGGGCGGCAGAGTTATATACCACGGTACCATAATCTAACCGTGACCGGATTAGGCTCTTATAGAGATTCATTAGGCACTTCCTGTCACTACCCCACGTAGTCTGGGATAGGAGTTTCATTATGTTCATTGTTTTTAGACACTTTTCTTTAAGATGTTTAATGTGTGGGACGAAAGTGAGTCTATTGTCGAGTATAACACCTAGAAATTTGTGCTCTTTGTTTACAGGTATCTGTTGTCCACACAGTTCTAAGCAAGGATCCGGAACCAGGCCTCTCTTTCTTGTAAACAAAACACAAGAACTCTTTTGAGGATTGATTTTAATCCATTTTTCTCTGCCCACCCTGACACCTTGTTCAAACCATGCTGTACCTGTCTCTCGCACACTGCGAGGTTACAGGATTTGAAACCTATTTGAATGTCGTCCACATAGACGGAATATAAAATGGCCGGTGGTAAGGAAGCACGAAGTGTTGTCATCTTGACAATAAAGAGTGCGCAACTGAGCACGCCACCCTGGGGTACACCGGTTTCTTGTATAAAAGGACGCGACAGCACATTGCCTACTTTCACCCGGAAGGTACGATTGGACAAGTAGCTTTTTATTACGTTTAGCATATTACCATGAATGCCCATTTCTGACAAATCTCTCAAGATTCCGTAGCGCCACGTTGTGTCATACGCCTTTTCCATATCGAGAAATATTGATAAGAACAACTGTTTATGTATAAAGGCGTCCCGGATATTTCCTTCAATACGTACAAGATGGTCGGGAGTGGAGCGCCCTTCTCGGAAGCCACACTGATAGGGATCAAGCATTTTGTTCTGTTCAAGGAAATGGATGAGTCGCCGATTTATCATTTTTTCAAATACCTTACAGATGCAACTTATGAGGGCTATCGGGCGGTAGCTTGCCACTGAGGAAGGATCTTTGCCTTGTTTTAAAACAGGGACCACAATGGCTTCTTTCCATGCGGTCGGAAGGTACCCTGCGTTCCAGATAGTGTTGAAAAGTGTAAGTAGTGTAACTTGCGTGTCATTGTGTAAGTTTTTCAGCATTTCATACATGATTCTATCAGATCCCGGTGCACAGTTCTTGCATGCGCTCAAGGCAGCTCTCAACTCTGCAATACTAAAGGGGCGGTTGGACGGTTCATTCTGCCGGCACTTTTTTATCAGTGGCTTGCATTCTTCTATTTGTTTATATTTGAGAAAGGGTTTGGAATAATTGCTGGAACTTGACACGCTCTGAAAATGCTCCCCAAGTGAGTCTGCTTGTTCAAGCAGGGTATCGCCTTGTGTGTTTACCAGGGGGAGTGAATAAGTTTGTCGTCCTTTTATCCTGTTAACCCTGTTCCAGACTTTCGGCGCATCTGTATAAGAGTTGATACCCGATAAAAACTTCTGCCAACTCTTTCTTCTGGCCTGTCGGCGCGTTCTCCTGGCTTGAGACTTTGCTTTTTTGAAGTTAATAAGATTATCTGCAGTGGGAGAGGCGCGTAACGATCCCCACGCTTTGTTCTGTTTCCTACGGGCGATCGTACATTCGTTGTTCCACCACGGTACACGTCGTTTGCATGGCAAACCGCTTGCTTCGGATATGCATTTTGATGCGGCATCTATTATGAACGCTGTAAAATACTCCACAGCAGCATCAATTTCTAAAGACATGTGATTCCAGGAGATACTAGTGAGAGTTCGGAATTTCTCCCAGTCGGCTGTATCGATCTTCCACCTAGGAGCCTGTGGTAGATATTCGTTTTCTTTATATGTTCTCAGCAGTATGGGGAAGTGGTCGCTCCCGTAAGGATTGTTTATAACTTCCCATTCGAGTTCAGACAGTATTGACGGGGAAACTAGGCTAAGATCAATTGAAGAAAAGGTATTGTTTGCAGGAGAGTAATAGGTGGGTTCTTTCTTATTCAGCAGACACGCACCGGACGAAAAAAGGAATTGTTCAACGAGACGACCTCGCGCATCGATACGAGTCTCCCCACAAGCTGCTGTGTGCATTGAAATCACCCAGAACAACATAAGGTTCTGGCAATTGATCTATAAAGGATTGGAATTCATGTTTAGTTAATTTGTAATGTGGGGGTATGTAAACAGAGCTAATAGTGATGAGTTTGTTTAGGAGAACAGCTCGAACCGCCACTGCTTCAAGAGGCGTTTGTAGCTGTAAATGTTGACACGCAATGCTTTTATGTATGACAATGGCCACACCGCCCGATGATGCGACACCATCATCGCGATCTTTACGAAAGGTTATATACTGTCGGAGAAAGTTTGTGTGTTTTGATTTCAGGTGTGTTTCCTGTAAACACAGCACTTTTGGATTGTGTTGGTGGATGAGTTCTTGTACATCATCAAGGTTTCTCAGAAGACCTCTGATATTCCATTGTATGATTTGTGTATCCATATTTAATGCAAATTGGTGCTGTGTATACGGAAACAGAAATGATTAATTAGATTACAGGGCTCTTGCCAGGCCCTGTAACCGGGGTTTTGCCTTTTTTGGAGCGTTCGAGGGAGCCTCGCCGCTCCTTAGGCGCTTGGTGCGCCGTGGGGATAGGTGTTGTGTCCATTGCCTCTTGTGAGGCGCCGGACACGCGCTCTTGCAAGCGACAAGTTTTTCGGGAGAGTCTCACCTCGGAAGGCGAGACCCCTGCGCCCACCAGCCCGGAGGTCGATGGGGCTCCCTGTGGAATTTGGCTGTGCCGGCTGTTGCCAGCGCTGGGGGGGGGGGGGGGGCCGGGGAGGTCGCGGCAGCCTCAGCGGCGCCTACC
The DNA here is from genome assembly GCF_023375885.2 of Dermacentor andersoni. Lineage (NCBI taxonomy): Eukaryota > Metazoa > Arthropoda > Arachnida > Ixodida > Ixodidae > Dermacentor > Dermacentor andersoni. The sequence goes on along the minus strand of NC_092824.1, from coordinate 9,078,938 downwards.
TTCGTGGCCGCTATCGGTCCTGCGGGATCGCTGCGTGTAGCGCAGGTTGCCGCAGATAACTCTTGTGGGGCCGGCAACCCAAGGGTAGCCTGGCCTGGTTGCTGGTTGGATGGAGTAGGCTTACCTACTTCCACCCTGGGGGCAGGAGCCAAAGGTACCTGCTCGCTGTACGCGCGCTGGGTACTTGGCAATGGCCGCTGCAACGCTGCCCCCCGACGCGCCGCATCAGCATAAGGTGTGCTGTGGAAAGGTGAGCACCGTTTACGGGCTTCCTTAAACGAAATATTTTCCTTGACTTTAAGTGTGATTATATCTCTTTCTTTCTTCCAGTTCGGACAGGAGCGTGAGTAAGCTGGATGGTCACCACTGCAGTTCACACAGTGAGGTGTGCCACTGCAGTTCTCGGAGGGGTGGCCCTGCACTCTACACTTTGCACAAGTTGTTTGACCACGGCAGCTCTGCGAGCCATGGCCGAACCTCTGACATTTGAAACACCTTCTAGGGTTGGGGATATATGGTCGAACATTTAATCTGATGTATCCTGTTTCAATCGTTTCTGGCAGTACGCTGGATGCAAATGTTAGGATAAGATGCTTTGTGGGGATTTCCTTATTGTCCCGTCTAATTATAATACGCTTTACATCGGTCACATTTTGATCTTTCCACCCTTCCAGCAGTTCAGCTTCTGTCAAATCCTGAAGGTATGCCTCTGAGACGACTCCGCGTGAGCTGTTCATTGATCGGTGTGGTGTAACAGAAACTGGAATGCTGCCAAAGGTCACCAGACTGTCTAGCTTTTCATATTGATTTTTCTGTGGGATCTCAAGAAGAAGATCTCCACTTGCCATTTTCGTCACCTTGTAACCTGACCCTAAGGCTTCGGTCAAATATATTGAAACTATGAATGGTGAAATGAGTCTGGCCTGTTTTGCAGCATTCTCACTATGTACAACATGGTAGTTCGGGTAGTTCTCTTTGGTGCGGGTCAAATATGAATTTATTTCATCGGTGCGTCCCCTCTTCTGAGGGTGGCGATCAAGTAGGCGGGGAAATGCGGGTGTTCCCATAATTTGTTAGTTCGTTTTCGGCAGCAATGGCGGCCACCCACCACGGAGCCCAACATGGGGACGCTGCAGGCCTTAACGTGTAAGGCTGCAGGCGCCAACCGTACATTGCCACTATAACCTAATATATTATACCCAAGGGAGGGCACATACATAAGGTTAACCGTAGCCGCCGTGAAGAAAGGAAGTAGATGGAAGAGAGAAGAAGACAGGAAAGATGTAAAAGTGGGAGAGAAAGTCGAAGATTGGAGAGGAGGACAGGAAAAGGCGACTGCCGATTTCCTCCAGGTGGGTCAGTCTGGAGGCGCCGTCTATGTGAAGCCGAGGCCGAAGAGGTGTGTTGCCTCCGCCGGGGGGCCTTAAAGGTCCAAGCACCCAGCATCGGCTCAACCTCCAGGATCTCCCTTTCCCCAGGCACGGCTAAGCCGCGCACGGCTACACGCGGGAGGGTCCAACCCTCGTGTGCTCGGGTACGTGGTGTCGCAACACACCAAACGCCTGCTTCGCAGACGCCTCTGCGGGGGAACTATAGTGTAGTTACGATCTGTGAAGCAAGGCAAGCTCACTCAGTGGAGCGTTCAGCTGTCCTAAACAGTACTGCACGATACGCTGCCACGTACACTCACTAGTTTTATTCAGCCAGCAAAGCATGTGCCAGTGTAAGACAACCCAGAGCTACTAAGTAAGCACAATGTACAGCCTCATTAATTTAAAATTGGATTCATGACTTGTGGCTCTTCCACCATTAAATTTGTATGTGAACACAAAGTGTGCGAGTTTTTTAATACTGTATTTTGCAAGGTTAGAAGGAAATTACATGTAGTAGACTGCTTACCAGATTCACCTCTCCGTAAATAATTTACGCACTTGAGACCTACCCTTCTTGCTATCTTGCATCTCTGCTGGCACTCTACTGACAATTTTGGGCAATCCTAGTAAAACATGCATTTGTTTCTCACACATTGTGGTTTACGCAATGTGAAAAATAAAAGCAAATTCACATTCTTGGCAGCTCATAGAGCAGCCAAATGTGAAAAGAAAAATATGCAGTTCAGTTTAGCATTGTAAGAGAGCTTTCCGGTGTTTAGGTCTGAGAAAAAAAAGGCTCTCACAGAATAGATTGCTTGATCTAGCCTGTGGCTTTTTTTCCCTTTATATGCGACGTCGGCAATGATACTACAGCAGACATGAAAGCCCATAGACACTAGCCATTGAGTGAATATTTCTGACCATGAATTGGGCTCACACATGGGCACCCTTCCATAAATTATAGGGAATAGGGAAGAGGTGGTTGTTAAACAGTCCTCGCCCTTAAAGCTAGAACCATCAGCAAAAGGAAGAATGCTAACGTAACCCTAATCCATAAGAAAGGGGACGCCAAAGACTTGAAAAATTATAGACCTATCAGCTTACTGTCACTTGCCTACAAACTATTTACTAAGGTAATCGCAAATAGAATCAGGAACACCTTAGACTTCTGTCAAGCAAAGGACTAGGCAGGATTCCGTAAAGGCTACTCAACAATAGACCATCTTCACACTATCAATCAGGTGATAGAGAAATGTGCGGAATTTAACCAACCCTTATATATAGCTTTCATTGATTACGAGAAAGCGTTTGATTCTGTCGAAGCCTCAGCAGTCATGGAGGCATTACGGAATCAATGTGTAGACGAGCCGTATGTAAAAATACTGAAAGATATCTATAGCGGCTCCACAGCCACCGTAATCCTCCATAAAGAAAGCAACAAAATCCCAACAAAGAAAGGCGTCAGGCAGGGAGATACGATCTCTCTAATGCTATTTACAGCGTGTTTACAGGAGGTATTCAGAGACCTGGATTGGGAAGAATTGGGGATAAAAGTTAATGGAGAATACCTTAGTAACTTGCGATTCGCTGATGATATTGCCTTGCTTAGTAACTCAGGGGACCAATTGCAATGCTTGCTCACTGACCTCGAGAGGCGAAGCAGAAGAGTGGGTCTAAAAATTAATCTGCAGAAAACTAAAGTAATGTTTAACAGTCTCGGAAGAGAACAGCAATTTACTTCCAGCTAGCAAGGCACTGGAAGTGGTACGGGAATACATATACTTAGGGCAGGTAGTGATGGCTGATCGGGATCATGAGACGGAAATAATCAGAAGAATAAGAATGGGCTGGGGAGCGTTTGGCAGGCATTCTCAGGTCATGAACAGCAGGTTGCCATTATCCCTCAAGAGAAAAGTGTATAACAGCTGTGTCTTACCAGTACTCACCTACGGGGCAGAAACCTGGAGGCTTGCGAAAAGGCTTCTACTTAAATTGAGGACGACGCAATGAGCTATGGAAAGAAGAATGATGGGTGTAACGTTAAGGGTTAAGAAAAGAGCAGATTGGGCGAGGGAACAAACGCGAGTTAATGACATCTTAGTTGAAATCAAGAAAAAGAAATGGGCATGGGCAGGACATGTAATGAGGAGGGAAGATAACCGATGGTCATTAAGGGTTACGGACTGGATTCCAACTGAAGGGAAGCGTAGCAGGGGGCGGCAGAAAGTTAGATGGGTGGATGAGATCAAGAAGTTTGCAGGGACGACATGGCCACAATTAGTACACGACCGGGGTTGTTGGAAAAGTATGGGAGAGGCCTTTGCCCTGCATTGGGCGTAACCAGGATGATGATGATGATGATAATGATGTTGATGATCAGCAAATATGAGTACTGCTGCCAATATAGTACATCCATTTTGTCTGCATGTACTATCATTGCACAATTACTAGTCGAGAGTATCGCTACATACATCTAACACCACCTAGAAGCCCATCGGCTGTTCTAGCCACTAGCACCAGCTCCGGCACTTCAGACATTGTTTACCTTACACCAACCTGCTGTCATCTAATATTGTCGCGTTTAATTGTCAGGCGACTTCTGAAAGAGGCGTTAAAGTCCGAGTCGTTGACGGGGCAGCGCAGCACCGACAAAAGACTAAGGCCCGAGCCCGTGAGCCAGCTCTTCTTCGTTTTCTTCTGCGAGCAAGTGGCCCAAGCGCGCGGCGCAAGCGCATGGCATTAACCCTTCTCCCAGAAGAGCATCGACTTGATGCTAAACAAATCGTTCACAGGCAGAAAGACTTCTCCCAGGACAAGCGCAATGGTCCGAACACCATGACTATTATGGTGTGTGATATGGTTTTAGCCGCACGACGTGCACAATCTCGGGCAGCGGTTGTCGGCGGCGTGCTGGCTGGTTGCCATCCGGAAGAACTATATGGTTGAGGTCACTCACATGCCGAAGCACTTTGTAAGGGCCGCAGTACCGACTAAAGGCTGTTTCACATGCTGCGACTGCAACGACAAAAATCGGTGCAGTCGCAGGCATCGCAATGCGATTTTTAGAGGGCCCATTTCACATGATTGCGATTTCAACAATGCGACTGGTGCAAGGCCCAGGGTTGCTTACTGCCAGGTTTCGTGGCACACGCTGCATAATTCTTTTATTGCAATGAATAAGACGTTTACATTATAATATTGTGGACTTTCCTTTATTAGGAGCAAGTAATATGCGTGTTTTATGATTCTAAAACGTGTTGAAGTTAAGATTTGTTTTGGAGTGCGCAACAGCGGGTTCTGAAGTTCAGTGCGACATAGCGCACGTAAACAGCAGTTCGCAGGTGGTGCAGCACTGTGTGTTGTCTCATCTGCCTTCTATGACCGTTTCGTTCTGCCTGCGCTACAACAATCTACAAGATGACCTATCGACAAGTTCATAAGCTACCCTCACCGCATATGCAGTATTAGAAATTCGGCTGCCACGAAGTCGTCGTGACAGCCCAACAAGATCCTCGCGCTACTCGTGCTCGGCGTCAGCTTCTGGAGAAATGATGTGTGTATAGCTCGTGATTGCGCATATGCGGTGCCTGCCCCTAGCCATATTTTTGCGCCAAACGCAACAACAAGCACCAGCCCGAAAGCCCGCATGTGCCCCTGAACGAAACCGCAAATTATATGTGTGATTACTGGACTTGGAAAGAAAATTGTGCTGTGAAATTCAACCTAAGCGCTAGCCTGGTTCGTCCATCGCCATGCGTGTGCTTTGAATATATATATATATATATATATATATATATATATATATATATATATATATATATATATATATATTGTCACGTGGTAGTGACGTTAAAGCACACAGTAGCAGTACTGTGAAAGACAAAACTAGCTTTTATTGGGCGAACCTGTGCCCACAAAACAGGCTACAACGATAGCACAACGATAGCGGCGAACACAGTCGGCGATCGTTGAAAATATGATCTGCGGGTCAAGCGCGTCGGCTTTTATACTGCAGTTGTCGAACGTTCCAGACTAATCGTTCGGACCCGCGTGCCTTCCACAAAGTTCTACACCATTCGCGTCACGCGATGAAATCAGATAACACAGGGTTCGGCGACAACAGACAGCCGGATAGAAGCATCGATAACTTTCCAGAAACTTCGGATACATGCAGGCGCATCCCGCGCTGTGCGATTACATTTGTTAGGCGGCGAAACGTGGTCGCCCGATAAAGATAGGTACACGCGTCGATACCCCCCTCTTAAAAAGCATCGTCCCGATGCTACAAATATAAGAGCGAAACACAAAAGGACACTTATTAAACATAAGTAACAAAACAACGAAAAGAAACAAAGTCCAAAGGTCAGTTACGCGAAGTCCCAAAGTTCATTATCGCTGGTAGTACGGCTTGAATCGCACAACGTGGACTATTTCAGGTCGTGAGCGGCGCCGCTGTGATAGCGAAATGCCGTCTGGCACGACCTCATAGTCCAGTGCCCCAACACGTCGGATGATCTTGTACGGTCCGAAATAGCGACGCAAAAGCTTCTCGCTCAGTCCTCGTCGGCGTATAAGGGTCCAAACCCAAACACGGTCACCGGGCTGGTACTCGACGAAGCGTCGTCGGAGGTTGTAGCGTCGGCTGTCGGTACGTTGCTGATTCTTGATCCGTAGGCGGGCGAGTTGTCGGGCTTCTTCGGCGCGCTGGAGAAAGGTCGCGACGTCAAGATTCTCTTCGTCGGTGACGTGCGGCAGCATGGCGTCGAGCGTCGTCGTCGGGTTCCTGCCGTAAACCAGCTTAAACGGCGTGATCTGTGTTGTTTCTTGCACCGCCGCGTTGTAAGCGGATGTTACGTACGGCAGGACCACGTCCCACGTCTCGTGCTCGACGTCGACGTACATTACTAGCATGTCGGCTAGGGTCTTGTTCAGGCACTCCGTGAGACCATTCGTCTGCGGGTGATAGGCAGTTGTCCTCCTGTGACTTGTATGGCTGTACTGCAGAATTGCTTGGGTGAGCTCTGCTGTAAACGCTGTTCCTCTGTCGGTGATGAGGACTTCTGGGGCACCATGTCGCAGCAGAATGTTCTCGACGAAAAATTTTGCCACTTCGGCTGCGCTGCCCTTCGGTAGAGCTTTAGTTTCAGCAAAGCGGGTGAGATACTCCGTCGCCACGACGATCCACTTATTTCCGGATGTTTACGCCGGAAACGGTCCCAACAAATCCATCCCGATCTGCTGAAATGGTCGGTAAGGAGGTTTGATCGGCTGTAGTAATCCTGCTGGCCTTGTCGGTGGTGTCTTGCGTCGCTGACAGTCCCGACATGTCTTGACGTAACGAGCGACGTCGGCGGTCAGACGCGGCCAGTAATACCTTTCCTGTATCCTCGACAGCAATCGGGAGAATCCGAGGGGCCCAGCGGTTGGATCATCATGTAGAGCGTACAGTACTTCTGGACGTAGCGCTGACGGAACAACAAGAAGGTAGCTGGCGCAGACTGGTGAGAAGTTCTTCTTTACGAGCAGGTTGTTTTGTAATGTGAACGAAGACAATCCGCGCTTAAATGCCCTAGGTACTACGTCGGTGTTCCCTTCCAAATACTCGACGAGGCCTTTTAGCTCCGGGTCTGCCCGTTGCTGTTTAGTGAAGTCTTCTGCGCTTATTATTCCGAGGAAGGCGTCGTCATCCTCGTCGTCTTCCGGCGGGGGATCGATGGGGGCGCGTGATAGGCAGTCGGTGTCTGAGAGTTTTCGTCCGGACTTGTAGATCACCGTGACGTCATATTCTTGCAGTATGAGGCTCCACCTCGCCAGCCGTCCTGAAGGGTCCTTTAAGTTAGCTAGCCAACACAACGCGTGACGGTCGCTGACGACTTTTAATGGCCTGCCATATAGGTAAGGGCGGAATTTTGCTGTAGCCCAAATGATGGCGAGGCATTCCTTTTCAGTCGTAGAATAATTGCCTTCCGCTTTTGAAAGCGACCGGCTAGCATAACATATCACCCGTTCATGTCCGTCTTTCTTCTGGACTAGGACGACACCGTGGCCTAGGCTACTGGCGTCAGTGTGGATTTCAGTGTCGGCGTCTTCGTCGAAATGTGCGAGTACCGGCGGTGACTGCATGCGTCGTTTTAGTTCTTGAAATGCGTCGGCCTGCGGCGTTTGCCATTTGAACTCGACATCAGATTTGGTTAGATGCGTTAGCGGCTCAGCGATGCGTGAAAAGTCCTTGACAAAGCGCCTGTAGTAGGCACACATGCCAAGGAATCTACGCACTGCCTTCTTGTCGATGGGCTGCGGGAACTTTGCGACGGCAGCTGTTTTCTGCGGGTCGGGGCGTACTCCGGATTTGCTGATGACGTGGCCTAGGAACAGAAGCTCGTCGTAAGCGAAGCGACACTTTTCTGGCTTCAGAGTGAGCCCTGATGATTTGATGGCCTCTAGTACTGTTGCAAGCCGCCTAAGGTGATCGTCGAAATTTCCGGCGAAGACGACGACGTCATCCAAGTAAACGAGACAGGTCTGCCACTTCAATCCTGCTAAAACCGTGTCCATGACGCGCTGGAACGTTGCAGGCGCCGAGCACAGTCCGAATGGCATAACCTTGAGCTCGTAGAGGCCGTCTGGGGTGATGGAGGCGGTCTTTTCGCGATCTCTTTCGTCGACTTCTATTTGCCAGTAGCCAGACTTGAGGTCCATCGACGAGAAGTATTTAGCGTTGCAGAGCCGATCCAATGCGTCGTCTATTCGTAGGAGGGGATATACGTCCTTCTTCGTGGTCTTGTTCAGACGACGATAATCGACGCAGAAACGTAAGGTTCCGTCCTTTTTCTTCACCAGGACAACAGGAGATGGCCACGGGCTTTTCGACGGCTGGATGATGTCGTCGCGGAGCATTTCGTCGACTTGTTGCATAATAGCTTCACGTTCTCCCGTCGAAACTCGGTAAGGGCTCTGGCGGAGTAGATGAGCGCACTCTTCGGTTATTATGCGATGCTTTGCAACTGGTGTTTGTCGAATCTTCTATGAAGTCGAAAAGCAGTCCTTGTATCGTCGGAGAAGACTTCTGAGCTCTTGCTGCTTGCTTATGGGGAGACTTCGATTTACGTCGAAGTCTGGTTCGGGGACTATGGTCGGCGGGGTAGATGCGGCAGAATCTGAGAGGACTAAGGCATTGCTCGTTTCCACAATATCCTCGATGTACGCGATTGTCGTGCCCTTGCTGATGTGCTTGAACTCTTGGCTGAAGTTAGTTAGCATCACTTCCGTTTTCCCTCCGTGGAGTCGACCGATCCCTCTTGCGACGCAAATTTCACGGTCTAGCAGTAGACGTTGGTCACCCTCGATGACGCCTTCTACGTCGGCAGGTGTTTTTGTGCCGACGGAAATGACAATACTGGAGCGAGGCGGGATGCTGACTTGACTTTCCAGCACACTTAAGGCATGATGACTACGAGAGCTCTCCGGCGGTATCGCTTGATCCTCAGACAGGGTTATCGACTTCGACTTCAGGTCGATGACTGCGCCGTGTTGGTTTAGGAAGTCCATGCCGAGAATGACGTCGCGTGAACACTGTTGGAGGATAACGAAGGTGGCAGGGTAAGTCCGGTCATGAATGGTAATTCTTGCCGTGCAGATTCCAGTCGGCGTAATCAGGTGTCCTCCAGCGGTCCGAATTTTAGGGCCTTCCCATGCAGTCTTAACCTTATTCAACTGGGCGGCGATGTGTCCACTCATGACGGAGTAATCAGCCCCTGTGTCCACTAAGGCGGTAACTGCGTGGCCGTCGAGAAGGACGTCGAGGTCGATGGTTCTTTGTCTTGCGTTACATTTAGGTTGTGGCGTCGGATCACGGCTGTGTCGCGTTGACCTGTGGCTGGTATGGGACGTCGTCAGGTCGTCTTTCGTCGTCGTATTCGTTGCTTTCACACTTCGTCGGGACGGCGGCGTGTCGGTATGTCGTCGAGGTAGTTTCTTCGGCGTCTTCGGCGTCTTCGTCGGCGGCGGAGGATCTTCGTCAGTTCGACGAACAGCAACCGCACCTCCATCGGTTGCTGCTTTTAGTTTTCCGGATATGGACTCACGGATCGGCCCCGGGCTGGGCCAGTGTATGCTCGGCGCAGCGGCGACAGGTAGCGGCCTGGTGATGGTGAACGCGACGGTCGTCGAGAGCTCCACTGAGTAGCGGCGAGATAGTCGGCGATATCGCGAGGGCGTTCATCTTGCTGCGGGCGCGGAGCGTTGACGGCGAAACCTCGCAGTCCCATCTCCCGGTATGGGCATCGTCGGTAGACGTGGCCGGCTTCGCCGCAGTGGCAGCAGAGCGGGCGGTGGTCGGGGGTGCGCCAAATGTTCGTCTTCCTCGCGTAGGTGCGCTGGGCGACGGGTGGTCGTGCTGGCGGCGGCGGCGGCGGACGACGGAACTGCGGCCTGACAGGGCCCTGGCGCGGTCGCGGCGGGGGACCTTGACGGCGTGCGACGGCGGCGTAGGTCATCGCTTCTGGCTGGGGCTGCGGTAATTGAGCTTGCACCTCAGGAGCTCCCAGCGATCGCTGAACCTGATCTTTAACGACGTCAGCGATCGAAGCTACTTGAGGCTGCGACGAAGGCAAGACCTTGCGCAGTTGTTCGCGCACAATGGCCCTGATGGTCTCTTGGAGATCAACCGAGCCCAGCGCTTGGATGGCGCACTGAGGCGTGAGCACTTGGCGGTTATATTGCCTAGTGCGCATTTCTAACGTTTTCTCAATCGTTGTAGCCTCTGTCAGGAACTCAGCTACGGTCTTCGGTGGGTTTCGGATTAGTCCTGCGAAAAGTTCTTGCTTTACGCCTCGCATCAAGAAACGCACTTTTTTCTCTTCGGACATTTCCGGGTCGGCGTGCCGGAAAAGACGGGTCATCTCTTCTGTGAAGATAGTGATGGTCTCATTGGGTAGTTGGCCTCGGGTTTCCAGCAGAACTTCGGCCCTTTCTTTTCGGACAACGCTCGTGAACGTCCTCAGGAAGTTACTGCGGAACAGGTCCCATGTTGCTAGGGTGGACTCCCGGTTCTCGAACCATGTCCTCGCGGTATCTTCCAAGGAGAAGTACACGTGTCGTAGCTTATCTTCAGAGGTCCAGTTATTGAAGGTCGAGATCCTTTCAAAGGTTTCGAGCCAGGTTTCGGGATCCTCTGACGTAGCTCCAATGAAGGTAGGGGGCTCTTTGGGTTGTTGAAGTACGATGGGTGAGACTGGGGCAGCCATGGTGGTTGTCTTCGCCACAATCTTCTTGATCTTCTCAGGTAGAAGTCCGTGCTCCGGGGGCAGCTGTTGTAGACGACGGCTTACTCGATGGTCCGTGACTACGTTGGTGCTCTCTTTACGGTCCGGGCTTGGATCACGGCTTGTTGGGGGCGTCCGGTACATGGACCAAAAGCACCTCCCCCAGATGTCACGTGGTAGTGACGTTAAAGAACACAGTAGCAGTACTGTGAAAGACAAAACTAGCTTTTATTGGGCGAACCTGTGCCCACAAAACAGGCTACAACGATAGCACAACGATAACGGCGAACACGGTCGGCGATCGTCGAAAATGTGATCTGCGGGTCAAGCGCGTCGGCTTTTATACTGCAGTCGTCGAATGTTCCAGACTAATCGTTCGGACCCGCGTGCCTTCCACAAAGTTCTACACTATTCGCGTCACGCGATGAAATCAGATAACACAGGGTTCGGCGACAACAGGCAGCCGGATAGAAGCATCGATAACTTTCCAGAAACTTCGGATACATGCAGGCGCATCCCGCGCTGTGCGATTACATTTGTTAGGCGGCGAAACGTGGTCGCCCGATAAAGATAAGTGCACGCGTCAATATATATGGCAGTCCTCTCTAAATATTTCTAAAGGCGCGAAAGCCGACGCATCAAATGTTTTGAGCAGTTACCGTCACTTTTGTAGAAACCTGTACGTTGTAATATGGCATTCTAAAAGGCACACTTCTCATCCACTCTGTTGTCCTTTGTCTCGCGCTGGTAGTATACTCTGAAATTTCAACAAGAATACCATATCAATACGCGCTATCCATAGTGCAGGATCGTAGGCCCACGGCAGGCGCACTTGCCGTAGGGTATTTCAGCTTTCTGCTCAGCCTCGCACGCCGCTCACGGTTAACCTGTTTTGTGGAAATAAATATTATTATTATATTATTCATGTTATTAAATATTATAGCTTCTTCACTGTAATTTATAGCAATCATTTATATTTCTTAAGCTAGTCATGCATTTTACCTGTATTAGATCAACATTATTACGACATGCTTATGGGAGTCATTTCAAACTAGATTGCTCAGCCAGAGAAAGTACAAATGAAAGTCTCAATGGTTATGTCAATTTGGTTTTCCTAAACAGATTATATTGGTAGAATTTTATGTTTGCTTGCATATCCTTCAATTCGATGTTCAGAGCTGGAAAAACTGATTCCTTTTCTTACTGTCGAAAGGCTACTTCAATGTCGATAGCAAGCTATAATTATTCATTTCGAAAGTGTTAAGCAATGACTATATCTCAAGCTTATCAATGCGTTTTTGTTCCACGAACACAACTAAGTTTTCTTTCTCCCTCTCATTGACAGCCATGGAATAAGACTGTTCACTTTCAAAAGTCTTGATCATCATCATCAGCCTGGTTACGCCCACTGCAGGGCAAAGGCCTCTCCCATACTTCTCTAACTACCCCGGTCATGTACTAATTGTGGCCATGTTGTCCCTGCAAACTTCTTAATCTCATCCGTCCACCTTAGTTTCTGCCGCCCCCTGCTACGCTTCCCTTCCCTTGGAATCCAGTCCGTAACACTTAATGGCCATCGGTTATCTTCCCTCCTCATTACATGTCCTGCCCATGCACATTTCTTTTTCTTGATTTCAACTAAGATGTCATTAACTCGCGTTTGTTCCCTCACCTAATCTGCTCTTTTCTTATCCCTTAACATCACACCCATCATTCTTCTTTTCATAGCTCGTTGCGTCGTCCTCAATTTAAGTAGAACCCTTTTCGTAAGCCTCTAGGCTCCTGCCCCGTACGTGAGTACTGGTAAGACACAGCTGTTATACACTTTTCTCTTGAGGGATAATGGCAACCTGCTGTTCATGATCTGAGAATGCCTGCCAAACGCACCCCAGCCCATTCTTATTCCTTTTATTATTTCTGTCTCATGATCCGGATCCGCGGTCACTACCTGCCCTAAGTATATCTATTCCCTTATCACCTCAGTGCCTCCCTACCTATCGTAGACTGATGTTCTCTTCCGAGACTGTTAAACATTACTTTAGTTTTCTGCAGATTAATTTTTAGACCCACCCTTCTGCTTTGCCTCTCCAGGTCAGTGAGCATGTACTACAATTGGTCCCCTGAGTTACTAAGCAAGGCAATATCATCAGCGAATCGCAAGTTACTAAGGTATTCTCCATTAACTCTTATCCCCAATTCTTCCCAATCCAGGTCTCTGAATACCTCCTCTAAACATGCTGTGAATAGCATGGGAGAGATGGTATCTTCCTGCCTGACGCCTTTCTTTATTGCGATTTTGTTGCTTTCTTTATGAAGGACTACGGTGGCTGTGGTACAGCTATATATATATATATATATATATATATATATATATATATATATATATATATATATATATATATATATATATATATATATATATATATGTATATATATATATATATATTTCAGTATTTTTACATACGGCTCGTCTACACCCTGATTCCGTAATGTCTCTATGACTGCTGAGGTTTCGATTGAATCAAACGCTTTCTCGTAATCAATGAAAGCTATATATAAGGGTTGGTTATATTCCACACATTTCTCTATCACCTGATTGATAGTGTGAATATGGCCTACTGTTGAGTAGCCGTTACGAAGTCCTGTCTGGTCCTTTGGTTGACAGAAGTCTAAGGTGTTCCTGATTCTATTTGCGATTACCTTAGTAAACACTTTGTAGATAACGGACAGTAAGCTGATCGGTCTATAATTTTTCAAATCTTTGGCGTCCCCTTTCTTATGGATTAGGATTATGTTAGCGTCCTTCCAAGATTCCGGTAAGGTCGATGTCACGAGGCATTCGTATACAGGGTGGCCAGTTTTGCTAGAACAATCTGCCCACCATCCTTGAACAAATCTTCTGTTACCTGATCCTCCCCAGCTGCCTTCCCCCATAAGTATCAAGATGCAAACATTCTGGAGCTTGTCCTGAGCATTTGTCTGCATCCTGTAGTGCGCATGTTTGCATCACGTTCTAGTGTTGCAGTCGCAGTGATCTACGCATATTTATATATTGCAACAAACGAATTTATTGAACTTTGTTTTCAAATCTACAATGTGGCCACGCAGTAACGACCACATCATTAAGCAAGAAAAAACTGCAGATTCAGTATACATGTTGGAGTCAGTGCGAAGTGACGTTTTTGTTAAGTGGTCACTTAAAAACTGTGAAAGTAACTGCGATATATACAATTTGTCTTATTTTCAAAAATCCAACACGTCATCTTTTGCAAGGTTGCCTTATGTACCACATAGGTTACAACCTTAATGGCATGTAATATTTAGGCACTACACTGTTCACAAACTATACTGAAATGCAAACGACAGTTAATGTAGATACACACTGCGAGACATCAACACAGTGAAGTTTGTTAAGGAAGGAATGATGCGATGTGTATGCAGATGAATGAATGATACGTGCTTATTGTTATATTCAGTTTCGTTATTCATTTCAGTTCTTTATTCCCCATTACATATATTCGTTGTATATGTTAAATAAACGGCTTTTACTTCGGGACGGCTGGAGTCTGACTTCCACCTTCGGTCAACACCACATTGGCGACGAGGATGTCGTGAACGTACCCCCAGCCCCGCTGCGCCGTCCGTATCCGCCACCATGAGCTTCACCGGGCTTGCTCCGCCACCGTTTTTCCTTCCGACAGTATGGACAGCTGGGCTAGTTGGTTATGATTAGCATTATGAAACATAGTTCCAGCGCACATTTGGACAAGGCCGAGGATAGAAAGACGTTCCGGCGTTCGTGTTGTCTTCCTTCCGACGCCCGGCAGTCCCTCATTGCCATGGGAGCAGTGGGAGCAGATGTTCAACGTGTACTTGCTGGCATCCGGAGCCGCCGCATTCAAGCCGGAGCAACGCAAGGCTATTCTTTTGCATTGTTTGGGGGCGGAGGGCCAGCGTATTTATCAGACGCTACATGCAGGGACGAGCGTCGCAGCACCGGCTGCGCCAAGTGCCGCAGCACGCGCCGATGACAAGTCTGTCGTGGCCCCTCCTGACGAATACGACTCTGCACTCGCCGCATTACGGCACCAGTTTTCGACGTCGCGCAACGTTATCATCGAGCGTCATCGCTTTCACCGCCGCAGCCAACACACAGCCGAGTCCGTTCATGACTTTGTTGCCGCTCTACGGGAGCTAGCGTCACATTGTTCGTTTGCCTCGCAAGATGATGCTTTGAGGGACCAATTCGTTGCCGGTGTAGCTTCCACTCGCGTACGTGAGCGGTTAGTGCTCGAGGGTTCCACACTTTCATTCGAGAATTCTGTTCGAATTGCACTTCCGTTTGAGCAGGCGGCTGAAGAGCTAAAGGAGCGTTCTGCTTCGGTCGAAGCAATTTCATTGCGGCAGCGTCGAAAACCATCGTCGCATTCTTCGAAAAAAAAAAGGAAATCACGACCGGCAGCCGCCGTAGAGCAGAATTTAACGAGGAGCGCGGGCGGCTCACATGCGCCGCAGCGGAACCGCCCCCCTCAGCGGAACCGAGAACAGAGTAGCCGTTCCGGCTAGCCACATTGTTTCCGATGCGGTTCGCGGGACCACATCGCGTCAGCGCCACAGTGCCCAGCGCATGGCATGACTTGTTCGTTTTGCGGTCGCAAGGGCCACTTTCAAAGGGTATGCAACCGCAAGCTAACCCAAATGCAGGGCCGAGTCCGTGAAGTTGAATTTCATGAAGATGTTTCGTCATCCAGCAGTGCTGAGGAAGTTTTGACTATGCAACGTTCCGCGCGTAGCGGAATTCATATTCAAGTGCAAGTCGCGAATGTCACTTTGACATTCCTTGTTGATTCAGGGTCGTCTGTTTCAATCCTGTCGGAGCAAGAATTCAGTCGATATTTTCAGAGCGTGCCGCTGCTGCCTGCCCCACATGTTAGTCTGTTTGACTACTCTCAACGGCCGATTCCAGTGCTAGGTTGTTTCCAGGCAGACGTTCGGTTTAAAGGCCGCACAGCGTCGCTACGTTTTTATGTTGTTCACCGAGGAACTTGTCTGATCGGTCTTGACGGCATTAAAGCCTTGGATCTTCGCATTGAGGGTTCTGTTCTCAAGTGCTTATACACGTCCATTGCTCCGCAGCCGACTGTTGTTGACCCGCTATCCTGTTCTATTTCCACATCGTCATGCACGGAGCCCCGTAACAAAGCTCTTCCGCCAGCCTTAGCACATGAGTTCAGTTCACTTTTCCGGCCAGAGTTGGGTCTTGCTAAGGGCTTCACGCATCGCATCAAGACACGACAAGGCGTGCCGCCTGTAACTTCGAAGCTTCGCCGTCTGCCACATTCTCTCCGGTCACCAGTATCAAATGAGCTTCAGAGGTTGCTGAGCCTTGACATCATCGAGCGGATCGATGCTTCTGAATGGGTGTCCCCCATTGTTGTTGTTAACAAGAAAGATGGTAGCATCAGAATATGCGTAGACCTTCGAGAGCCGAACAAAGCTATTGTTCCAGACAGTTTCCCATTGCCCCATACAGAGGAGCTGCTTCACGCTTTGGTAGGCGCTACACACTTCTCCAAACTTGACTTTGCTTCCGCTTACCATCAGGTTCTCTTGCACCCTGACAGCAGGGAACTGACAGCTTTCATCACTCATGAAGGCCTTTTCCGTTTTAAAAGAGTTTGCTTTGGGTTGGTTTCTGCTCCAGCGGCATTTCAGAAGATGATGGCGAAAATCCTTGACCGCTGCCCTGGGGTGTTGTTCTACATTGGTGATGTCATCATTTTCGGCAAGACCGCAGAACACCTTTCAAACTTGAAGACCGTGCTGCAAAAGATCAAGAACGCAGGTCTGAAACTGAACAACAAATTCCTTTTCGACGTTCCAGAACTTGCCTTTCTAGGGCACAAGGTCACTGCACGTGGTATCTCGCCACTTCCAGAGAAAGTAGACTCCATAGTTAACACACCAGTGCAAACTGATGTGGCCACCCTTCGTTCGTTCCTGGGTCTCGTAGAATACTACTCCAAGTTTTTTCCACACTTGGCACAAGTGGTTGAGCCTATGAGAGTCTTACTTCGCAAAAATGAGCCATTCATCTGGTCTGCCGAAGCAGACAGCAGTTTCCGGAGGGTCAAGGAAATGCTTTCGTCGAGTACAGTCCTCCAGATGTTCGATCCGTCATTGCCAGTCATTGTGTCGACCGACGCGTCCGACTGTGGGCTGGGAGCAGTCCTGCAGCAACAAAGTGGCCACGAGCTCCACACAGTCCCTATCGCATCTCGTATACTGTCGCCTGCAGAGAGAAAATATTCAGTCGATTCGAGAGAAATATTCGATGGTTGGAGCATGCAGCTTACAACAGCAGATTTGCTGTAACGCTTGTTGACTACCATTCTAAATGGCCAGAGGCGTATTTTTGCAGCGAAGTGTGCACGAGCACCGTGAAAGACTTCTTAAGAAGTGTTTTTGCCCGTGAAGGCTACCCGGAAGAAATCGTTTGTGACAATGGACCTCAGTTCACTTCGCGTGAATTCATAACTTTCCTGCAACACAGAGGCATCAGTCTTTCACATTCTTCAGTATACTACCCCCAAGCCAATGGGCAAATAGAACGTTTCAATCGCACATTGAAAAACTTCATTCAAGTCTCACTCCTCGAAAGACGACCACTCCGGCAAGCTGTCACAGAATACCTTGCCATTTACCGCTGTACTCCGCACGCCACCACCGGGGTCGCCCCAGCAGTTCTGCTGCATGGTAGAATGCCCCGAACCAGGCTGGATATCGTGGGTTTGTCGGCACCAGCATTTGCGGAAGATCCAGCCAAGGAGTTGGCGCGACTTCGTCAAAGGGTTCGGCGTCAGCAGCAAAGCAGCAAGCACTACACGGATAAAAGGAGAGCCGCCAAGAAGACGAAGATAGCCGTAGGCGATTTTGTCCGTGTCAAAAAACCGTCCGTTCGGTTCAAGGGAGACTGCGCCTTTTCTTCACCCACTGAGGTGATCAAGAGGAGGGGACCAGCCTCTTTCCAACTTGGATACGGCCGTGCGTGGAATGCCTCCAAGCTTTCCAGGGTTCCGGAGAGGGGCACCTGTGGACCAGGCCCACCTGCCACGCCGCAGCCGCGGTCTCCTGAGGCGCTGCAGCCTGCTACGCCGCAGCCGCGGTCTCCTGAGGCGCTACAGCCTGCCACGCTGCAGCCGCTGTCTCCCGATGTGCTGCAGCCTGCCGTGCTACAGCCTCCTTCTCCTAGGACCAGGCACTTTCCTGGCATACCGCAGCCACAGCAGCCAACGAACCCGTCGCCAGTGCGACGTCCAACGCGGCCGACCCGAGAGCGTCGGCCACCGGCCTGGCTCCAAGACTATCAGACCAATTAGTTGGTGGTCTGACATTGTGTACATAGGTTGTAAATATGTGTAAATAAGTACAGTGTGCATGCTTTCGGGTTTTCCTTACTAATACTTACTAACAACTAACCACTAAAAATAAGGGAGGAAGTATGTTACATTCAGTTTCGTTATTCATTTCAGTTCTTTATTCCCCAGGGATGCTTCTGTTCTTCATTATATATGTTCGTTGTATATGTTAAATAAACGGCTTTTACTTCGGGACGGCTGGAGTCTGACTTCCACCTTCGGTCAACACCACACTTATGTACTTCTTTATTTATATACCTCGCAGGCTGCAAGGTTGGAGTATTAGGCGAGGGGGAATAAAAAAGTAGTTACAAAAGGAAGAAGGGCACAACATTAAGAAAAAACCAGCAAAAAAAGCAGTACCAATACAATGCACCAACTAGCCCAACGTGTTTTACTGACACAACATTATACAACACTTAACAAACAATAACATAAAAGATTACTGCCCATGCAGCCTGTACAGATGGTAAACCAGCGAAGCTGAAATGTGCGGCCCCGGTGTTTATCACTGGGCTAATCCCGACGGTTTATTCAAGTCTTTCTATATTATTGGTTATATCTGTGTTTCTTAATGAGGTTATGCACACGTTTGGCTTGCGTTTATCACATTGTTTATTTGGAATGCCACACATCGCGCTTTGCAAGATCACCATCATGGAAAGCGCAATCAGTGGCTCATTGTGTTGATCCAGCGGGTCCATCAAAGTCTTTATAAATTATGTTATGCATTTGTGTTCTGTAATGCGTTAGTCATAGTATTGATGACTCCGTTATGCATTGTAGTTTCTAAGTGACACACTGGGGCTGCACATTTCATTTAATCAAATAAAGGGACACATTTTTGAACCTATTGAGAAGTCAAAGAGAGACTGCTGCTTGTGTCCCTGCTGCTAGAGAGAAACGACGTCACTATCGGTGTAGTCAACGGCCCACCACACCTTTGCTGCGAGATAATTATGACATCATGATCTTGTCTTAACCCCGTCCCCTCTGTGTCCCTTCCCTGCGATAATATGTAGATAAGTGCATATCTTTTAAATGCATAAGCATTTCTATGTCTACCCAACAATAAGAGGGGGAGGAGGAGGAGGAGGAACTTTTTTATTACAGAAGTCGGTGCGCGGGTTATTCCAGGGCGGCTCCCTCTGACAGGGCTCCACTTGCGATCGCGGCTCACCGGGCCTGGTCGAGGGTCGCCAATTGGCTTCCCAGGTCCAGTTCGGAGAGTCTCGCCTCCCAAGACCACGTAGTGAGTGTGTGTGCCTTGACTCGTAGCGAAATTGCGTCGCCCGGATGGTCGGTGCATTCGTGTGTAACGTGCGTGAGTGTCGCTGTGTGGTTGCTACACTATGGACATGTCCGGGACGTATATCTGTCTGGGGAGATTGCGTGTAGACGAGACAAGTGTGGGTATGTGTTCGTTTGCAGGCGGCGCCAGTCCCTTGCCTGGAATTCATTGAGAGCTTTGTGCGGAGGTACGTATTATCTTCTTTCGAGACGTTGGTCCAGTAGTATTTGTCGACGTGGTTAAACCAACAAAAAATTTATCCGTCCATCATGCAATACGAATGCAATGGCTCACACCCCCCTTATCAATGGCTCATACCCCTACACTAGGGTTTTTGGGACCGGACCATGAGTGTTTTGCCTAGGCATATGCAGCTTCACAGTAAAAAGAATAAACACCTTTCTGCTAGAGACAAAGACGATCATGAGGCGTACTAACAAATGAAAGTTTCTTGAACATGTCGAGGAAATGCTTCTTGACAAGCAATAAATCGAAGTTAGACAAAAAGCAGAAGCAAAAACTTGTATGTGTCCATACAGATCCCGACAGAAAACGCATTTATCTCTGAAAGTGTAACAGAGGCCATGCTGATAAGATTCTCCCAGTGTCTTTGCATCTACAGCTTCCATAATTTCTCCAGGCAGCCGATGTCCATAGAATGCTAGCTTCTTCCTTTACAGTGCACTCTCGACATCTGAGCGTGCATTGTAGATGAAGAAGCTAGCATTCTGTGCAGATCGGCTGCCTAGAAAAATTACGGAAGTTGTAGATCTATAAATTCTGGGAAAATCTTGTCAGCCTCATGAACTGCGCAACATCCTGAACACATTAACTACAGTGCAGCAGTAATACAATCGACAAGAACGAAGTGAACACACAGAGCGCTTCGTTCTTGTCTGTTGTCTATCTGTTGCGCTTTAGTTAATGAATACACACCAACTCGTCCAGTTTTCAGTTCTTATGTCAGGCTTATAAGCGCGCTTGTGTCCTGGAATACCTGCATGGCTATATATCCTGTAATTTAATTCTTGACCATGTGCTAGCAAGTCGCGTCTCATTCACCTGATTTTCCTGACAATCTCGTGTGATGTGCAGGCCCAGACAGTTTCTGGTGAATCCATGTAGGTGTGCCGGATGTTGGAATATGCAAATTTGCACGGCAAGTGCTGCTTTTATTGCTTTCAGTTCAGCTTTTCTAGGTGTAGGATGACCTGGAATTGTACTCACTTGTACGGGGTTTAATTTTATGTAGTGTCATACTACTGTTACACTGCTATTGCCGAATCAGTGTACTATATGCGCCTGATGTTTGCTTGCATCTTCATGATTAGCAAACTTCTATGTGTGTTTGGCAGTTGCATATAGACTCCTGGCCTAATTGTTTGCCCCCTTATTGCACGGTATGGCCTGTTGTGTCTCAAGTTCAGGTGCTCCCAAGGTTGTTTCTGAATCTGAAAGGATGGGTAGTCGTCTTTGCATCTTATATACTAGCTGGCATTTTCTGTCTTTCAAAAAGTTGGCATTATGAAACATCGTTCTGGCGCACAATTGAGCACGGATGAGAATAGAAAGACAACACGAATGCCGGACTTCAACAAAATTTTTTGGTGATCCGGTGCACTAACAGCGCCCCCCTCTTTCTCCCCTCCCCTCTTTCTCTATGTACATAAAGCCCTGTTTTCCGTGAATAAAATTTAGTTGAAGTCCGGCGTTTGTGTTGTCCTTCTCTTCTCGTCCGTGTTCAGTTGTGCACTGGAATGATGTTTCATAATGCCAATCACAACCAACTAGCCCAGCTGTCCATACTTTGCAAAAAGTTACTGTTTAACCTAAGCGCTCTACCAGAAATTTTTTTGCTCGTCGTTCCTCTTATTAGAGTAGCATTAGGTACAGCTGTTAAAAGCCTCTATACTCTCTTTATTCCTTCACAAGCGGTATTACACAATGCCCTACAATAAAGTTTATGCTGCTTATGGGGCCCACTCATATCTGCCAGAAGGGACAACTCTTGGAAAAAGGTTTTCTTTATGGTATGTGTGCGACATAGTATGAGCATTCATGTCTTGACATTTATATATCTGTAGAACCAGCTTACTGACAGAGTACTTGCCATACTTGATTATGCTTATTTGTGCAGTGCTGTTGAACAATACATATTGATGCAATGAATGTTTACACACTCGAATTATCACGAAAGATGGTCGTTTTACAATTGTGCCCTTTGCTTTAGATTGGTGTTAGATTTTGCATAAGTATGCCTCCCATGCAATAGTATTTGGTAATTTAAGGGTCCATTAAAAGGATGAACTAAATTTAAGTGCAAGAGCTTTTTTTTTTTACCTATGACTGCCATTGAAGTGTGGCTTCCATGGCTGGCAAATCAACCCCTCGCTTTGTCTTGGCAGCAGAATGCTATAGCCCCAGTGGCAGGTGAATAATTGGAGAACAATATTTTTTCTATAGATTTTTTTTCTTGCCTGTATATAAGTAAAATTTGGAATAAGGTTGCAAATTGCAAAAAAGCAGTTTGTAGTCATTTATTGAATAAATCACATACTGTGTATAGTCGAAATGCAGAAATTT
Organism: Dermacentor andersoni; assembly: GCF_023375885.2. Lineage (NCBI taxonomy): Eukaryota > Metazoa > Arthropoda > Arachnida > Ixodida > Ixodidae > Dermacentor > Dermacentor andersoni. Next base: position 9,057,010 of record NC_092824.1, on the reverse strand, counting down.
GTCCTAAAATCCTCGGGTGATATGTTCTTGCAAGAAGCATGGTATTTCATTACTTATAAAGATGGCAATCACAGCGGATATCGTTATATGAATTTACACACTAATATATTTACACACTAACTTATTAGAAACTTGTAATGCATGAATGTTTCTGCACACTTGATCAGCTGTGAACGTGCAAGAACTGTTTGTACTTAAAAGACTCAAAGTTTCACAGGAAGGGATGCAATTGGCTGACTTCACTGCGCAGTTTTATTTACTTTTCTTTAACGTGTCGTTTTCCACTCTTTTATCCCCACAAGAACAGGCTATTTGCCTGCTTTTCGCATTGTTGCACGAGTTTTACATGACGGTGCAGGAGGGTACGTGTCACTGCGCCACTATAGCAAATCGAATAATTTACTTAATTTACTAGAGTTAATTACCTTCCAAAGCAAATGTTAATACAGGTGCAGTAAGGGTACAAAGTCCGCAACATAGTCAATGTTTATTGGTGAGATAACCTTTCAAGATGCATCGGGAAATTCACGCTTGATAACCGACAAGAAAATGCAACTCAACGGTGCCGCGTTCAGCACAACGTTGAAACTTCGCGTACTTTCCTGTCTTGTCACTTGCCCTTGCCGAGGCTGAAATAATTCAAGCTACTCCGTAAGCGCCATGTTTGCATGCTACTCAGCAAAAGAAATTTGTGACGACCTCCTCGTCTGGTGGCCATCGAACACTTATGGCATTTTTCACTGGTCGATTCGGAGCACGATTTCTTGCTCCGCGGCAACGAATCCTAATTTCACTGGTCGATCTGGAGCGGGTTCGCGCGTTCCACTGGTCGTTTCGAATCAACTCGCTCCGCGCCGGATCGCTCGCACTTGCTCCGCCGCAGGGGCGCGGATTCGGGCGGAAATAGCACGCGTCACTTCCGTCTTCAAACGAAATCGGTACCCGGTTGGTACGCATAACATATTGTGTTGCTTCGCAAGATGGCTGCGTTCGGTGCTGCTGTAGCGCTCGCGTTTAGCGATGAGAGCTCGGACGACAGTGATTACGAAGTGACGCAGGTGCTGTACGAAGCCTTCTATGCACTTTGGCCATGCACAATCCTTGCGGGCGCGACTCGGAAATGACGGACCATGCGACTGCCGCGGTCAAATTACACACGGGGGACGGCGAGTTTGGTTGCCGTGGAAACGTACAGAACGGAAGTCGGGCGTGGTTTCTGGAACCGGTTCGTGTGACGTATACGCAGACTTCCTGTGTGATCCCCCGCGGAGCGTTTTTGCGCTCCGCTGGCCGATTCGGATTTGTGAAACCCGAGCATTCGCTCGAGGATTTCGGCGGCTGCTCCAGATCGACCAGTGAAAAATACCAATAATACCACAACTCGCAAAGGCGTACGAAGCAAATGCGAAAATGCACTTCATTTGCTGTGTAGCATGTCAACAAACGCATAGAAGTCGGAGAATGGAATCTGCGGTACAAGTTTTTTATTCTCCATTCGCGTACGTACCGAATTCGGCAATCCATGTCTCCGCGCATTGCATTTGTTGTGCGAGACGCCATTTTCCAAAACAAGCGGGCGAAATAGTTCCATGATATCTCTCCGCGTAATTTCGACGGAAAACCGCAGCGATCGCTGCGACGGTGCGACTGTGCGACCAACCAGCTGGTGGCAGCCGAAAATCAGGGTGTCGGCACTGCGACTGCGATTTTCGTCGCAAACGACGGAAATCGCACTTCCGGTATGACGAAAATCGCATCTTGTGAAACAGGCTTAAGAAATTTTTCCGAAAGGCCTTTATGGCGGATGGGGTCCAAACTAACACTAGTTCACCCGGTTAGTAGTCAACTTGTCTGCGGCGGAGATTGTAGCGCCGCGCGTCAATACACTGCTTTTTTCCTGATGCTCATGCGAGCTAATGCGAGCCAGTTGGCGTGCTTCCTCGGCACGCTGTACAAAACGCTCGGTGTCTTCATCAAGACTGTCGGAATTCTCACATGGTAACATGGCTTCTAACGTTGTCTGAACTTCACGGCCGTAAACAAGAGCATACGGTGTGAAGTGTGTGGTCCCTTGCGTAGCGCTATTGTACGCAAACGTGACGTACGGTAGCACCTCGTCCCACTTCTTATGCCGCACGTCTATGTACACGGTCGTCCACTTCCAATTTGAACACGGCTCCGGGAGCGCCGGCGTCGCCGGCCGCCCGGAGCCGTGTTCAAATTGGAAGTGGACGACCGAGTACATCGACAGCATGTCAGCCATCATTTTGTTAAGCCTTTCCGTCAAGCCATTTGCTTGCGGATGATAGGCAGTCGTCTTTCGGTGCGTGGTGTAACACAATTGAAAAAAACTTCTTCAAGTCTTGCCGTAAACGCCGCCCCTCGATCTGTGATGACACAGATTGGGGCGCCAAGACGTAGTACGATGTTCTGTAAGAAAAATTTTGCAAGCTCAGAAGCTGTACCTTTAGGAAGAGCCTTTGTTTCAGCATAGCGGGTTAAATAGTCCGTGGCCTGATGCACTTGTTTCCGGAAATAGACAACGGAAACGGGCCCAGGAGGTCCATGCCGACTTGATCGAAGGGCCCTCGAGGTGGCTCGATACGATTCAGCAATCCCGCAGGTTTCACAGGTGACTTTCGGCGCTGGCATTCACGGCAGGCTTGGACGTATCATTTAACACAATTGGCGAGTTTCGACCGCTAGTACGATTTCCGTACCCTAGCAAGGGCTCGAGGTAAACCCAAGTGGCCGGATGCAGGCTCGTCGTGGCATGTGAACCGGATTTCGTCACAAAGCTATGCTGGTACGACCAAATGATAGGTTTTGTTGCTGGCAGCAGAATTCTTCTTGTATAACATTCTCTGTCTCAAACAAAACGACGACAATCCGCAAGCAATTTGTTGGGGCAGATTAACGTTGTGGCCTTCTAGGTGTTCAATGATAGGTCGCAATTCCCAGTCTGCTCGCTGTCATGTAGATACGTCTGCCTCGCTTATGGCGCCGAGAAAAGTACTGTCATCTTCGGTGTGTTGATCGGCAGGTTCAACAGACGCGCGCGACAATGTGTCGGCATCTTCGTGTGCGTGGCCGGACTTGTGCTTGATGGTCATGTCGTATTCCTGCAGGCGCAAACTCCACCGTGCCAGTCGTCCAGAAGGGCTTCTTAGGCTTGCCAGCCAGCATTACCCACGAAACACAGAACCCCTTGAAAAACTCTTAAAACTGCTACAAATGGCTATAGACGTCTTGGTCAATGATAAGATTCAAAATAGAATATCTTCTAAACGTAACCTCAGCACCTGGATTATGCAAGTATATATTCTATCTGCGGTAAAACCCACTACTTGTGTCGCCAGAGCCTATTTTGGTAAACACATTCAGAAAGTCTAACTCAAGAACTTTTTTAGATTTTTTTGTCTAAAAGTGCATAAAATGCCAAACGGCGTGTTAAGAGTGCGGTTACCGTCGCCGTCGGCGTTAATGAATAAAAGATGCCACGGACAAATCGAACTCGTAGGAAGCAACATCATAAGTTGGCTGTAATCTGAAAAAATTTTCCACCAGAACTTCAACAATCAAGGGCGTGTTATTGTTTTCCATACGGGGCGCGCACACGACGCCTGGAAACCGTTCTATGCTCGCGCAGCAGGTATACTGACAGCAGCAGGAACGAAACGCCGGCGTCGCAGTGACCACAGCGGTGTCACAGAGCCACCGCGATGCGAGCACTTCGGCGGCAGTCAAGTAGACACGCTCCAAATTTATCAGGCATCTCTTTTCGTGCTGGACACACTGGGAGGCAGGAAGTGCGGAAAAAAAACGACCACTGCCGCCCGCAATGTCTCGGTCGTGGGCTCGTTATGCCAGTTGTGCGTCATTCTAAGCCGTTCTGCACATTTATTCTGGATATTAACTGAAGTCATTTAGCTGTGCTGATGCTGTTTGCCGTGTGTTTTGCATCAGTGCTTCGTGACATCGGCTGTATTGCGTGTTTTCGCCGACGGCTTACTACCACAATGGCGGGATCTGCGCTCGCCACCTTCGTTGTTCTCTGTGCGTCTTTGTACGTCACACGTTCGGATGACACCTTTTCCGGTAAGTGAAATACTTTGCACTTCGTTTTTCGTCAACAATGTGAATATTTTAGGCGTTACCCACGACAATTCTTGATGGATGGGCTCTTCTACCCTGCGAGTTTTCGTCATTTTTACTTTTGTACGAGGGTTCTGCTCGTGTTCAGCAGTTCAGCACTACCGCGTTCCACTACTTCTGCAATACCAGTCAGAACTTTGCCCTGCTTGTTAGTCTTTGTGGTTAACGCAGCACGAACCAACCGTAGGGAGTACATTCGAAGACGACGCGCTGGCTGTAATCCTGAACTAGACTTAACTCGCCCTATTTCGTGTCCTTTTGTTCTTGCATGGATTACAGCGTTTCGTGCAAGCGCGCTTGACAGTGAATATGCAGCTTGTAGCGCTCCCACTTTATAGCAAAACAAAAATATAACTGCAACGTTTACTTCATCTACACAATTCCAAATGTAATCGTCTGCTGATTAACAAATTTCACTTGTGTTTCGTTCTAAATTACCAGCAAAACTTTTAGCCTAGTAGGTGCTTCATCTGGGAGTGAAATGACGACTGCTTGGCATTCATTAATGAATCACTGTGACCGCGTCACCTCATTTGTAATTGCAAATCTGTCTTTCAACTGACTTGATGCTCTCGTATTTTGTTCCTTTCTCCATAGACAGCTGGACATCTTTCTTGTACCTTGGCCCCTAGCTGGATGACGGGACCTCATCATGATCAGTGTGAGCCAATGTACTGTACCCTTTCTGGTCCTCCCAGTGCTTTGTTTGTGGTTTAAGCCCAGGGTGCCCTTCGTGGTAAAATAGCTGGTTGGTGTCTCACAAACGGGCATTTTTTTGCACTGCACCTTATGAGCTGCCACCATTATAACCAATTTCTCAGTGCCAGTGTACATACACAGTTCTACTAATAATTAGTTTCACTAAGTCTAACAAAATTTACCTGCAGGTAATCACTGCTATGTAAGAACTCACAAATTAACTGTTGTGTCATACGAGTATTCCATACATAAGTAAAAATTTGCTACAACAGTGTATATTACACCTTGCTTCCCTAATGCACAAATGTATTCAAGCCAGTATGTGATTAGTTCTGTATTCTAAATGTTTCCTGTATGATTTAGTTTATTTACAGGAATTTACTGTTCAGCATCAGCAAGCAGTCTAATTTAAGATTTATGTGTGCTGTAAAAGGTATGCTTTGCCGGTACACTTGATAAAACATGGGCCGAAGCTTCCATACAAGGACGAACTTCAATTTCGCTCTACCACCGTTAGCACTTACCTGGCGCTTGCAAAATGAATCACATCAGGCAGCATGTGCCAGACTGTTCTTTAACCTTATTGTGAGGATATCACAAAGTGATTTGTGGAGGCGCCTGCGTCTGAGATAGAGATTGTGCTGCAACATATGTGGGTGTACAACAGGCATGATGCTGAGGGTTCCAGCAGTTTGCAGAGGTGCTTTTAAAATTTTGTCATAACTACAACTTTACCTGTGCTGTTTTTTGTCACTTATTTCAATAATATCATTGGAGGTGTTATCAGAATTTAACAATTTATTTGCCCTATCTCATTAGGCTGCCACATTAGACCTTTCACTAAGTGGGCAATTATTCAACATGGACCATTACTTCAATACATGTTTTTGTGTGCAGTGGCTTCTTAATTGCGAGTCAACGTAGGTGCTCAGAATTACCTGAGGCTATAGCTGCACTTATGAATTTGCTGCCTATACAAATCACTTTGCACTTTCTGACGCAATAAGCATGTTAACACTTCCAAGACAGTTAGCAATGTTATCGTTTGATCATATCATGAGATAAAATTTTTATGACGTATCATCCAAGATGATGCGTCATTAGTGTGAGGTATTGCCCTAAGCCAATCAGGATCACATGAAAATATATCAACAAAAATGACTGATCCAGCCTAGAAGTGTTGCTTTGGGGCACTACTTTATCACCAGTACTCATTTGCATGCTACCTGCTTACCCTGTACTGTGTCATGTTTAAGTTTGAAAAAATGCAACAGCTAGACAGTGCAAAATGCCAAACTTGCTTTTGTTTTAACAATATAAAACGCTATCTAACTTTTTAAGTCAGTACATCATTTACCTGCAGAGTGGATTACTGTTTTAGACTGGTTATATATTGCATGAAGCTTTTCAGACGTGTTTGACAAGTTGATAAGTGCCTTTTTAGCCACAAAACACCATATATTAATTTGAAGGCTGACTTTGTTTGACTCTGCTCTGCAGTTTAATAACTATATGCCAGGAAATATACTAGTCATTTTAAACATCGTCACATAGATAACTTAATATACCCGTAATTTAACAGAAAGGAGTGTTTCAACTGGTTTTTAATGTGAGCCATACTTCTTACTTCGCACATATCGCTAATTGAAATTCCAATTTCAACATTCCCGTTTCCTCCCTCGCCTTTTTCCCCTCATCTGTGCAGGTATTGCTTGCCTATGTCTACAAAAACCGTCACGCGTCGCCTGTGACAGCAAGCTTTTGTGGACAGCAAGTGCTCTCCTACGAAGGCTGGCCTGCTCTGGCAGCGGCGGCAATCATCTTCGAGATTTATTCATGATCACCTGTGCTGGTATTTGTCACTCTTGTTAATTACACTTTCTGCATCTTTTCTAATTTATTAGGCAATAAAGTATGACTATGTGACATGGTTAGAAATAGTTGTCTTGCGGCATTTTCGCTTGCAATCATGTTTTATGCAGTAGTTCCGCGGAAACCCGCAAGGTGGAGAGAAGTAATGAATAAAGGGAAAATCAGACATCCACCCGTTCGCAGCAATTGCTACAAAGGAAACCCATACAGGCTCCTCGGACCAGGACGGATCAGAACGAATTTTTCTTCAACTGTGAGGCTTCTCTTTCGAGGAACCCGTATGGGTTTCCTTTGTAGCAATTGCTACGAACGGGTGGATGTCTGATTTTCCCTTTATTCATAATCATGTTTTATGCATGAAAAACTCATCGTACAATGGATGAAAGAAATAACAGCATATTATGGTTTATCTTTCAGTTTCGGTAACATGCAACATGCAAGGAATTCACTAATGGATGATAAGCCGAAGAACTGGCCATTATTTCTGCGTGATGCTATGCAAGCATGTGGCGTTACCTTACAAGGGGAACCCACAAAGTAAGTTACAATTTACTTTTAAATTAGGCATGGACATCAGAAAAAAAAATATTTATATTGCCAGTTAGAGTGGCCCGCAGAGTGTTTTTCCAGATGTGAACTATACTTTATTTCTTGACAATTCTTTGCAGCACAGCGTTCTGTTTCGTATACTGGTGTAAGGCTATTGTGCCCCCTGTAGCTGAAACCAGGATGTAATTTTTGCCTGAACTGCAGCATCACTGACAAAATGTTTCCCTGCTAGAAACTATTTCAATTCGGTGGAGACCCAGCAGGGCGATGTTTTGTCGATAATGACATGTTTCATGCAGAGGTGTTCTTGTTTTGGTCAATGGGGGAACATTGGCATGATATCAGCATACAATACAGATTTTGTTTTATTTCCAAAATAATTCTGACAGGCGGCATTCAATTGATTGTTCGAAGTAAAAAGCACTAATTGACCAATGAGGCTGTATTACACTATTCCTATGGTTCACATCTGGGAAAACTACCTGTGCATCACTCTATCCGACAATATCAACTTTTTCTTTCTGATGTCCGTGCCTCATTTAAAATAAGTTGTAACTGTGGGCAAACCTCCTGATACTGTAACATTAGGGACCGGTAAGACCAACCTGCGTGCCCTCCAGTCTGTACAAGCTCAAGCTCTGCGAATTTGTCTTGGCCTTCCCAGGCGTGCACCCACGGCAGCAACAATAGCCGTCGCGCATGACCACCCCATCAATACGTATATTCGCGTCGACTCTTTAAGGATGCACATCAGGCACTTCGCCCGACTTCTATCGCATAATCTCGCCTCCCTTCCTGGGGCTCGACCTCGTTCAGCGTTTAGCAGAATTATTGCCGCCAACTATGGAACTTTACTGTCAACCTTCACACCTGCCGCACAACCATCTCTACCGCTGTGGTGCCTGCATCCACTCCAGGTCCTTCTTGTCATTCCCGGCATCAAATGAAAACGGAGATGTCATCTTTCGCCCTCCAACAAACCACGATTTCATTCCTACATGACAAGCACAACGAACGCGCCCACGTTTACACAGACGGTTCTGTCTCCTCTAAACGTTCAGCAGGAGCAGTGGTAATTCCCGCTCAATCTCTCACCATCAAATTCAAGACGTCTCACATTACATCTTTGACGGCTGCAGAACTCGCAGCTGTCCGTGCTGCTCTGGAGTTTATTGGTCCCAAATCACCACATTCAAGGTCCATATTTTGTGATTCAAAAGCAGCACTCCAGTGTCTGCTGTCCCTTTCAACCGTGGACCTAATGTGCAGTTAGTCGCAGACATCCGACTACTCCACCATCATGCAAGGGACACATCATTTACCACTGGATACCGGGTCACTGCGGAATTTCGGAAAATCACTGCGGATGACGCTGCCCGGCCGGCCCACGATGTTGCCCATATTATACCCATACCACTGTCAAGAACAGATGCAGCCGCAAGTCTTCGCTCCCTCGCACGCGAGCTTACGCCAACTTTGTGGAACACCAGTGAGTTCACCAACGCACGTCTTCACAGATTGAATCCACGTTTGCAACTCCTTTTTCCACGAGGGTTACCACGAGCGGAAGCAACACTTCTGTGCCGCCTATGGCTCGGCGTGGCATTCACGAACTCCTATTCCTTCCGCATTCGAATTACCTGCGGCTGCGAGGAGACGATCGCGCACTTCATCTGTGACTGTCCACGTTACAATGTGCCAAGAAAAGTGCTTGGGGCCGCGCTTGAAAAACTGAACAATCGCCCCTTCACATAAGAGAAAGTTCTAGGACACTGGTCCACACGGGTTTCTGCACTCAAGGCCTTAAGGGCTTTGCTGAAGTTTTTAAGGGCCTGTGAATTGTGCCACCGCCTTTGACTGTTGTTGCGCGTAGCATCACGTTACTGTGTGAATTTTTCTCGGTTTATTTCTCTCTCTTCTTCCTCCTTTTATTCCCTTTACCCATTTCTCCAGCACAGGGTAGCCAGCCAGTATTTACACTGGTTAACATCCGTCTTTCCTTCACTTTTTTTTTCTTTCTCTCACCTACTGGTTGCCTTGGTGCCTTGCCTCCCACTTCAAATGCTGCCTCTGAAGCCAGCCTCGTTACGGTTTCGTTCATTGCCCCTATGTCGTCATCATCATCATCTATCTGTTCTAAGACTGCATATTTGTTTGCAAGTACCAGCCTAAATTTGTCTTCTTTTACCCTTACTGCCTCTAAGTTGACCTGTTTCTTCTTGACCAATTTTACTCTTTCTTTGTTCAAATTGACGTGAATCCTAGCCTTCACTAACTTCTGATCACTGCACTTTACCCTACTAATCACTTCTACATCCTGCACTATGCAGCATAGAGTTAGTAGAACAACTCTAGAGGAAAAGCTGGGCCGGAAAAGTGGGAACCTCTAGGGCGCCGCCCTGTTGCTACTGGTCAATGTGGCCAGCGCAATTACTATTGAAAGAGCTGAAAACAAGTACAGGTCACCGTATGCTTTGTCATCTAAAAACGCATACCTGAGGTTTTATGAAGGTGGTGGGTTAATATTAAGTTTACAGAAAGCGATCACTAAGTCCGTGACTTATGTAAATCACGAACTACGCATTCATTTAATAAAGGATGACGCGAATTTCGGTTTCGAATCTGGTTTTTGGATGCGTAGTAGTTTCGTACAGTTTAGGTTTGACATGCGATCGCGCGTCGACATCGGATGCTATGGCACACTCGTGCCTTATGTGCCACCGAAGCGCCGAAGTGCTCTGGCATATACCTTCACATGTAAGTAAACGAATGTATCTCCTTGTTGAGAATATCACGCGAGTAAGCAGCTCTTGTGGTGCATCACAATCGTTTGAGAAGCGTCACAGTAGAGCATTTTTCTACATGAGGAGCGGCGTTTATATTTGCAGGTTTCCCTTCAGTAGGAAATTGCTGGACAGGCGGACCAGCGCACCGGAATTGTACTGGCGAAGCCACAAGCAACTCAAAGAATCTGTTTAATTGTTGCACTTTGAACAATCATGCTTCTACAAAGGCCACAGCAGAAAAACAGCCTGATGCCGAGTACGTATTTCTGTGCCACGAAGTAATCAAGAGGCGAGTGCCTAATGCGGACGAAATCGAGTGCATCGAGACTTAGAACGACAGAAAGCTGAGCTAGTTGGTAAGGATTCATTATGCAAAACAGAGGTGAGGCGTGCAGACAGGACACAAGAGTAGAGAAGTGGGCGGCGCTCGTGTTGCATGTTTGCTTGTAAATACTCTATTCTTGTGTCCTGTCTGCACGCCTCACCTCCGTTTTGCATAACGAGTGTATCAACCCACATATTAATAGCGTAGGCGTTTTATTAACTGTGCAATATTTTCAACACTTCCTTGCATGCCATTTCATGTGGAATATCTTTTTTGGTCACAAATTTGTGCAGCGAATCTATTTGCATGATCGACTTCGGCCCTGTAGGTCCGTTCACTTGCACTTGATGCTGAGTCTTTTACATGTATCCATAAACTGCAGATATGCACATCAGATCCCTGCGAGCATTTTCAAAATTCAGTTATTTTAGACAACAGGCACATATGCAATACTGACATAATCTCAAATACCACTAAGCAGCTGGGACACATTTTTGTTGACCATACTCGCAGGTAAAATAAGCAGATTATGTGGACAGCTCCAGCTCATTTTCCTTAAATCAGTGTGTACAAAAATAATTTTTTTCTCGCGCACAGATTCTTTTGCTGTATAAACAAGAGAAGCCACCACGTTAGTGTAACGTATCTTGTACATCACACTAATAAGTGCTTTAATTTACCAAGTGAGATGAGTTACTTTTATGGATCATTCAGTCGTATCACACTGCAAGCTGCATTCATCAATCTTCAATTGGATTTCGCATGAAACATGTTTCCCTTTTATGCAGATATGCAATGGCAAGCCCTTCCGTGTGTTCCAAAGGTAAAATTTAAGCTCGAAATTAAAGAAGACATTTCTAGTCAGAAACAAGCAAAAATGGTGAATGCAGAGTATCGAAGCCCAAGGTACAGAAATTATGAGAAGTGTCGAATGATTTTAAGGAAAGAATGGTATTTGAAGATGCAAGATTCTTTAGTGGAAATCAAGCAAGTCAGTATAGGTAGAATACTCTGAGAAATTATGCGAGTAATGGGGTAGCACACAATGGGTCAGGAAATGCGTTGTTTTTCTGAAAAACTAAAGCTGATGACTGTCATATCATGAGTCACTTTAGCATCATGAGACTGCTGTTTGATAAATTCAGAAACAAACCAAAAAGCAAGCCATGCAAAAATAAAAAACAAACTATTTAATGATGCTCTCTCCACACTGGGATAAATAATAAGAAACGGATCACGTCTAATGTGGACATATCAGACACCTTGTGAAACACTAAAGGAAAAATTCAGTTTCGAGCTATGGCACTTGCCGCATAGATGTGGGGGGCCTTGCACCAATAGTAATAGTTACCACTGCATCTAGAAATTTAAAGCATTCATGCCGAGAAGGATGATTCTTTATATTTTTGGCTACCACTTCAAATGCCTCCACTAAGTGTTACAATGCTGCACGCAGCCATACTAAGGATCGCACAGCAACACTTGCATGTAAACAGCAAAAGCAGTTAAAGTGCTGGTGTATTCTGGACACTGTCTTTGAAAACTTTTAGGCAAGAACAGTGCGAGAAACAGACATAAGAACTGCATTTATTTCTATAATTCCCCATTTGAATGGCCTTTTCTTTTTCCTTCGACAATGCCTTCGCCTAGCCACAGCAGCTCCCTCATACAGACTCCGCAAGCCAAGAGGCCGTGGAGGCAAATGCAGGTAAGAGGCAAGAAGCAATAGCACTGGTATCGACATTCATCTAATTTCTTTCTTTTTCTTTCGTTTAGACAGCCAGCACACCTCGAACAGCCACCTTGACTGCGGGTGTGTCACCCTAGTCGCCAAGGAAACATTCGAGGGAAAGCGACAGGCAATGTGAACAGTCACTTCTCCATGTAAACGATACTCTTTCTCTCGGATGACTCCTACGTTCGCCTCGCCAGCACACTTGTGCACAAAGATGCCGCGGAGGCACGTGCAGGTCAGAGGCAAGAAGCAGTGGCACTGGTGTCGACATTCGCCCAATTTCTTTTTCTTACACTGAGGCAGCCAGCACACCTCGAACAGCCACCTTAACTGCGGGTGTGTTAGTAGATTCCTGTTGTACATATGCTCATAATAAACTTCAGTAAACTTGAACTTGATAATAAACTTGAAGGCTAATGGGACATTGATGCATTGTTTTTTTGAACATTTATTGCACACATACAATATATGTTATACTTTGCAGTGCTACTGAGCGTATTTTGAAGCTTCCCCCTATATTTTGCACCTTTAATTACGTATGTGTTGTGTGGCCCTCAATTCAGTTCATGTTGTAGCAGATGTTTTGTCTGTGTATCGCACATTGGTTTAAGCTCGTGATATCCACATACTTCTCTCATATATACAAAATAAAGTTCTATGTAGTCCTCAGTGTTACAACAAAAAATGAAAGTAAACAATCCGATCGTGGAATTGTGTTTATTACAGTCATTCCTATGACAGTTACTGACAAGTTGACAACTTGAACTGGTAGCCTCTATTTTTCAAAAATAAAGGAGGCTATGATCCATCATGGCAAGGAATTGTATGTATACATAAAAAAAAGGGGGGGGGGGGTATGTGTGTGTGTTTGTAGTGGGGGGTATAACAGGATTAGGGCGGTACGAAAAAAATGTATCAACACCGTCCTCTAGACCCATTCCGTTAAGGTACCGTAACAAAGCGCATTAATATGATGAAGTTCATACAACCAACTCTGATATTACTACACACGCCAGGCGACGCGAGCTACATTTGCCATGACGCATTTGCGACTGCACCGGATGCCCTCCATATTATTCTCATTAATCGTGCTAACTGCACCGAGGCAAAAGAAAGATCATGCAGGTGCCTTTAAAGTATCTCGACCTTGCGAGGCACTGCTGCGCGTGCCAGGGGAGCTGTCCGTGCGAACACTCCCTGGCACACACCTGCCTCGGCGGCCCCAACCTACGTACCGTTCTGCTTCGAGCTTTGATCCCCCCACTGTCCCTTGGGTGCCCTGGAGTTCCTGTGCCGCCTGCTTTATTATAATCTCAAGTGCTCTCCTGAGACTTCTGTTTGTCGGCTACATGTGCCCTACAGCTGGATCAGTACTTATAATAATAAAGAAACCCGATCTATCGTCGCTACGATAGATCGCGAAAGCGGCTTTTGCAACATACCGCGCCCGTGCGAAGAGAATTACGGAACGCCAACGAAGAATCTGACCACAGCTTCGAGCTCGTAACCTCGTCGAGTACGTGACACTCCTGCAACATGCGTGACCGCTGAAAACCGCATACCGCCGGAAACTTCAACAGGATCATCTCTCGGTTGTATAACTGCCACCTGTACGGCCAACATGGATCACACCCACACCGTCCCGCAACATAGAATAAAGAACCAACTTATAAAGCCGAAACACACGGCTGCACGCACACATCACGACACTACTAGCGTGGCGCCATGCTGCTTCGCTGCTACGGTTGCCTGATTAAAACTGACTACTGTCACCAAGTCTAGCAAGCGTCTCAGGAGCTGGCAACCTCGGCGCGTAGCAACATGGCGGCGCTCTTGCGGTTCCCCATTTCAATGCATGGGCCCTATGGGTAGCTTGTCCTCTAGAGTCAGTATAGTAACTCTATGCTATGCAGAGATCGGCAGAGAGCAAAGGCGAAGAAAGTAACTAGGCGAAGACAAATTTCAAAGGCCGAAAGTCCCCGCATTTCTCTCTCTCAACCACTGCTTCTCACGCATGCGCAGAAAGAGCGCTTAAATACAATTTTGATGTGCTCGTTATGAACGCGGCCAGCGCAAAATTTTTACGTGCTTCTATGGTGTACTGGAATAGGGTAGTGTGTCTTCCGGCGGCAAACACTTGCCTCTTTTTGGGATGACGGCCGGAGGTGCTGGAGCGCGGATGGATGGATTTATGTTGTGAGATTCCTCTTTGGAACAGGGCGGTGGGTTGTGCCACCACGCTCTTGCTATTACACTGCCTAATGTCCTACCTAGGTTAAACAATAAAGTAAAGAAAAAAGAAACGCTATGAACTCTCACAACCAAATTTTCTGATCGCGTATTGCGAACTTTGCTTTTGTACGTCTCCGTTTTTTGTCGTTTCCCTGCTTCCACCAATCCTCCAATCGCCTCTTACTAATCCCTATGGTGGACATTTTTACTTTTGGCATTTCCACTGCTCTCGCTGATTCCAAGGGCTTCAAGGAAGCCGCTGGTGCCTAAATCGACTGCAGGGCAGGTATCTCCACATTCTAATGAAACATGCTCCATCGTTTCCCTAGCTTTACCGCAGCCAAGCACATGCTTCTTATTCGTTGTTATATCTCGCTTTATAGGTGCGTGTTCTAAGGGATCCCGATCTCGCTTCGAAAAGTAATGAGCTTCCCTTTGAGTTATCATAAATTGTTTCTTTCCTGATTTCGTTTCTTCCTCTTAAGTAGTTACTCATGGCAGGTTTCGTTTCCATTGCCGCCACCCATGAGATTATTTCAGCCTCTCTGACTTTCCGCTTGACCTTCCTTGTTGCTGTGTTGCCCACCCCACAGGCCGCATACTTGCTGGTAAGCTTCCTAGTTCTTTTCCTCCACTGTGAATCAATGTTTTGCCTGTACAGATACCTGAACACTCTCCCAGCCCATTCACTTTCTTCCATATTCCTCAGCCGTTCTTCATACTCAATTTTACTGCGAGCTTCCCTCACTTCAAAACTAGTCCAGCCCATATCACCCTGCACAGCTTCATTTGTAGTATTCCCGTGAGCGCCCAATGCGAGGCGACCCACTTACGTTTGGTTCTCATCGAGTCCTGACTGTACCCCTGATTTAAAGCAAACAACCGTATTTCCAAAAGTAAGTCCTGGCACCATTACACCTTTCCACATACCCCGGAGCACCTTGTACCTATTGTATCCCCACCGTGCTTTGTGCTTCATTACGGCTGCATTTCTCTTCCCCTTCACTGTTATTGTTTTTTACTGTGTTTCCATATATCTATTGCCTTCGTTTATCCATATACCAAGGTATTTATATTCTTACGTGTAACTGGAGCCCAATGATATGTACAATTTATTTACAGGGAAGCTAACGGAAGGCCAAAATGGCGACGTTATATCAAGCGGGGCCACGTCGTCTTCTTTCTCCTCAGTGCAGCCACACTGTGGCGGCTGTTCGTAGCATCACCCCCGGCAGTAGAAGCACCGTCCCGGTGCTTAATCTACACATCCGCGGTGAAAGGTGTGTGGTATGGCTTTAGTCTCGCCGCGTGAACGATGTCACTTGCAGCCGACGATGACGCTGAGAGGTTGGCGGGGATGACTTCATACGTGACATCGGTCACTTGTCGCACCACACGGTATGGGCCAGTGTAGCGCGACAGCAGCTTTTCGGAAAGGCCCACACGTCGAATGGGTGACCAGAGAAGCACCAGAGAACCCGGAGTAAAGTTCACGTCGCGATGGTGGCAATCATAAGGGCGTCTCTGATGCTCCCTGCGAGACCTCGAGACGGGTGCGGGCGAGCTGGCGCGCGTGGTCGCCATGTGCGATCGCGTCGCGGGCGTATTGAGTGGCTGAACGTGTGGCCGAGGGCAACAAAGTGTCTAAGGGCAACGCGGGTTCTCGGCCATATAGGAGGTAGAATGGTGAATAGCCGGCGGTGTGGTGACGCGATGAATTATACGCGAACGTCACATATAGCAAGTGAATATCCCAGTCGTGGTGGTCGGTCGCAACGTACTTCGAAAGCATGTCGGTGATGGTCCGCTTGAGGCGCTCCGTTAGGCCGTTGGTCTGTGGGTGGTAGGACGTGCTGAACTTGTGCTTTGTCGAGCAGGAGCGGAGGATGTCCTCGACGACTGCCGACAGAAAGCTGCGGCCACGGTCAGTGAGTAATTGGCGTGGAGCGCCGTGCACTAAAATGTCATAGAGAAGAAAGTCCGCAACGTCAGTAGCACAACTTGTCGGGAGGGCTCTGGTGATCGCGTACCGCGTAGCATAATCGGTAGCGACGGCAACCCATTTATTTCCGGAGCCCGAGAGAGGAAACGGTCCAAGAAGGTCTAGACCAACACGGAAAAAGGGTTCCGGTGGGATGTCAATCGGCTGGAGACATCCAGCTGGAGGTGTGGAGGGCTTGTTCCTGCGCTGACAGGGCTCACAAGCGGTAACGTAGCGCCGTACGGAGCGGGCAAGACCCGGCCAAAAGAATCGACGGCGTACACGGTCGTATGTGCGCGAGACGCCCAAGTGTCCAGCCACGGGAGCGTCGTGAAGTTGTTGGAGGACAGTCGAACGCAGGTGTGATGGAATTACGAGCAGAAGGTCAAGGCCGTGTGGATCGAGATTGCGGCGGTATAGTGTCCCCTCCTTAAGGAGAAACATCCGGATAGAGGTGTCGCCAGGCGTTGACTCCAGATGGTCGATGAGGGCTCGTAATGAAGGATCGCGGCGTTGCTCGTTGCCGATTTCAAGCAACTGGGACACAGAGAAAACGCACGCGATGGCGTCCGCATCAGCCGGTTCGTCGACGGAGTAGCGGGACAAACAATCGGCATCCTGGTGCAAGCATCCCGTCTTATATACCACGGAGAAAGTATATTCTTGCAGGCGTAACGCCCAGCGAGCGAATCGTCCCGTGGGGTCCTTGAGCGCGGATAGCCAGCAGAGCGCGTGGTGATCAGTGATGACACAGAAGGGGCGTCCGTACAAGTATGGACGAAACTTCGCAACAGCCCACACAAGAGCGAGGCACTCGCGCTCTGTGATTGAATAATTGCGCTCGGCGGGTGATAGAAGTCGGGTGGCATAGGCTATAACGCGATCATGTCCACGCTGGCGTTGTGCTAACAGTGCTCCTATGCCATGACCACTGGCATCAGTTCGAACTTCCGTTGAGGCAGACGGGTCAAAGTGGGCCAGAATTGGAGGTGTGGTAAGGAGAGTAGTAAGCTGCGAAAAAGATGCGGCATGATCAGGTCCCCAAGAAAATAGGGCGTCTTTCTTCAAGAGGTCGGTAAGGGGACGTGCGGTGGTCGAAAAATCCTTCACAAAGCGGCGGAAATCAGAGCACAACCCTACGAAACTACGAACGTCCTTGGTAGACTTCGGAACAGTAAAGTTCGTAACGGTGCGAATTTTGTCCGGATCAGGTCGCACGCCTCTAACGTCCACGAGGTGTCCAAGGACGGTGATTTGGCGGCGAGCGAAATGACATTTTGACGAGTTCAACTGGAGAACGGCGCGGCGGAACACGTCAAGAATCGCTGAAAGACGGTCTAGATGCGTGTAAAATGTGGGCGAATAAACGATGACGTCTTCCAGATAGCACAAACAGGTGGACCACTTGAACCCCTGGAGCAAAGAGTCCATCATTCGTTCGAAGGTGGCGGGCGCGTTACAGAGACCGAAAGCCATCACCTTGAACTGATTAAGGCCGTCAGGGGTAATAAATGCAGTCTTCTTTCGGTCCATGTCGTCGAAGGATATCTGCCAGTAGCCGGTCCGTAAGTCGATAGAAGAAAAATAGGTGGCACCGTACAGGCAGTCTAGAGCGTCATCAATACGTGGCAAAGGGTACACGTCCTTTTTTGTGATTTTGCTCAGGTGGTGATAATCTACACAAAAACGCCACGTGCCCTCCTTCTTTTTGACAAGTACGACGGGAGAAGCCCAGGGGCTACAGCAAGGCTCGATAATGTCCTTTGCAAGCATCTTTTTGACTTCCTTTTGGATAACAGCTCGTTCGGACGCAGAAACACGATATGGACGTCGGTGAATAGGGTTCGCATCGCCAGTGTTTATGCGATGGGTCACGACGGACGTTTGACCTAAAGGTCGATTGTCAAAGTAAAAAATGTCGCGATAGCCTTCAAGAACGCGGCAAAGAGCTTCAGCTTGAACAGGTGTAAGGTCAGAGGAAACCATCTTCTCAATGTCGACGTCAGTAACGTGCGATGACGTCACGGTATGGTCTGAGCTGTGACGATCTTCCACTGTGAATGGCTCGATCTCATCATCCTGCAAAGCGCTATATAATTATAGCCAATGAAATTCCCTGAGGCAGAACTTGCGCGGTTAGCGCGAAATTGACAAAGAGAAGACAGGTGCGGTTACCAGTAATTGTCAGCACAGTGTGCGGCACGGTAACACCATGTGCAAGTATAACTGCCGCAATTGGTGCGACCACGTAATTACCGTCAGGTACAGCTGGTGAGCAACAGCGCGCGCATGCGATCCCATAGATGAGATGAATATATATATATATATATATATATATATATATATATATATATATATATATATATATATATATATATATATATATATATATATATATATATATATATAGAAAACTATCAGTCATAGCTCTCGTAGTATAGCCCTCTGGGCCGTTTCCTTTTTTTTTCTTTCGAAAGTAGTCCTATTAGGGTTATTATAATTACACGAAGGTATTTCGCCCTCGTCAGCAGCAGTCCTTGGTATAGTTATTCTGGCGGCTAGCTTCCCACGCTATGCGTGCCGCCATCGCACCTGGTTAAGCTTTTCCTAGACGCTAGAGTTATGCTTTGTCCGCGCAACCTTGAGCGATCGGAAAGCGCGTTTTCCCCTCTTGGCCGGCGGAGAGGGGAGGCTTCGTTCCGGCCGCGAAGCTCTCCACATCTCTGTAAGGTGCCTTGTGGTGGTCTCGTGCTGACGATGCCCTCTCGGTGAGCGCATATTTCCCCCCCTCATCTTTTAAGAGGTTCAATACATACAAGCATTTGTCTCGCAAACCAGATTTTTTTCAAGGGAATTTTCCACGTCTCAGTAATTTCTCTCGTCGTATTCGAGTGCTGATTGCCGTGTTATAGTTTGTTTACGAAGCTTTCCCTCAAGTCTAAATATTTTAAGGCAGTTTGTCGTGTGCGTATCATGGCCACGCACGCTTATATCGCCTTCCGTTTCTCTACCACGGTTGCGCTTTAAAACCACGGCGCTGCAAGTTTGCTTCAGAGACCTTCCTTTCCTTCCCACTTCTCCGCCCTTAAGCTGGCTCTCTCAACTACTACACGCAGAGACAAAGCAACAGCGCGCGCATTAGATCCCATAGATGAGATGAATATTTACAATTATTATTAGGGTTATAATTATATCCGAGTGCTGATTGCCGTGCTACCGTTTGCTAACGAAGCTTTCCCTCAAGTCTAAATATTTTAAGGCAGTTTGTCGTGTGCGTATCATGGCCACGCACGCTTATATCGCCTTCCGTTTCTCTACCACGGGTGCGCTTTAAAACCACGGCGCTGTAATTTTGCTTCCGAGACTTTCCTTCCCTTCCTTCTTCTCCGCCCTTAAACTGGCTCTCTTAACTACTACACACAGAACAAAGCAACAGCGCGCGCATTAGATCCCATAGATGAGATGAATATTTACAATTAGTATTAGGGTTATAATTATATTCGAGTGCTGATTGCTGTGCTATCGTTTGTTACCGAAGCTTTCCCTCAAGTCTAAATATTTTAAGGCAGTTTGTCATGTGCGTATCATGGCTACGCACGCTTATATCGCATTCCGTTTCTCTACCACGAGTGCGCTTTAAAACCACGGCGCTGCAGTTTTTGCTTTTCTTTCCTTTCTTCTTCTCCGCCCTTAAACTGGCTCTCTTAACTATACTACACGCAGAGACAAAGCAGCAGCGCGCGCATGCGATCCCATAGATGAGATGAATATATATATATATATATATATATATATATATATATATATATATATATATATATATATATATATAGAAAACTATCAGTCATAGCTCTCGTAGTATAGCCCACTGGGCCGTTTCCTTTTTTTTCTGTCGAAAGTAGTCCTATTAGGGTTATTATAATTACACGAAGGTATTTCGCCCTCGTCAGCAGCAGTCCTTGGTATAGTTATTCTGGCGGCTAGCTTCCCATGCTATGCGTGCTGCCATCGCACCTGGTTAAGCTTTTCCTAGACGCTAGAGTTATGCTTTGTCCGCGCAACGTTGAGCGATCGGAAAGCGCGTTTTCCCCTCTTGGCCGGCGGAGAGGGGAGGCTTCGTTCCGGCCGCGAAGCTCTCCACATCTCTGTAAGGTGCCTTGTGGTGGTCTCGTGCTGACGATGCCCTCTCGGTGAGCGCATATTTGCCCCCCTCATCTTTTAAGAGGTTCAATACATACAAGCATTTGTCTCGCAAACCAGATTTTTTTCAAGGGAATTTTCCACGTCTCAGTAATTTCTCTCGTCGTATTCGAGTGCTGATTGCCGTGTTATAGTTTGTTAACGAAGCTTTCCCTCAAGTCTAAATATTTTAAGGCAGTTTTCCTAGCCTCTAAAGCCGCTCGAGTTCGCTCTTCTCCTTGAGCGGCCATTTTTCCTAGAAAGTATGCCTTCCAACTATCGCGGACAACATGAGTCTCTTTCCACGTAAGTGTGAGGCTCGGAGCAGGAGCTGTGGCGCTTGAAAGTAGCCTGGGGCCTGACGAACCAACCGACTGAGCTATCTTTCCGGGCAACATCGAAGGATCACGAGTTCAAATCCCCTGTTATGTTCCTTTTTTTTCACCCCTTTTTCTTTCTTTTTTTTTCTTTCTTTTAATGTCTTTTCCTTTATTTTATCACTGTACGGGAACCCTCCTAAAAAAAAAAAGATATATATCTTCAAATATGTATGGCCTCACATGTGCAGGTCATAAATACCAGGTTCTCTAGCCGAGTGCCATCCATGCGGTATAACCGAGCTCAGATTGGTCCACCTTGACTGATCAAATAGGGCACCACTGTAGGTTAAATGAGGCGTACAACTCCTGCGGGACCCGCCGTGGTGGCTCAGTGGTTATGGTGTTAGACTGCTGAGCACGAGGTCGCGGGATCGGACCCCGACCACGGCGGCCGCATTTCGATGGGGGCGAAATGCGAAAACACCCGTGTACTTAGAATTAGGTGCACGTTAAAGAACCCCAGGTGGTCGAAATTTTCGGAGTCCTCCACTACGGCGTACATAATCAGAAAGTGGTTTTGTCACGTAAAACCCCATAAATTAATTTTTAATTTAACTCCTACGGGGACGGTAGAGTATCCGTCTCCAGTGCAAGAGGATCGTGATTCAAATCCCGGTGCCGCGCTATTCTCCACCGGAAATACAAAAAAAAAAACCGTGTGTTGAGAAAATTGCACAAACAGGCCTGGAGTGCGGCCTGATCCCGGTGACCAGAACCGGTAACGCACTCTCTCACCAGAGCAGGATTGGCCACCCTGGTGCAGTACTTGGCCAGAACCTCCTATATGAATACAACAATCGAACCCCGGCCCTCAGTCCCCAGCAGCCGCGAAGCAACTGACCACGGCGGCGGTCAGATCTGTGACGCTGCAGAGGGTGCTAAGAATACCTGGCTCCGGACAGGCCGCCATTGGAATCTGAACCTGGCAACGTTTAACGTTAGAACGCTATCTAGTGAGGCGAGTCTAGCAGTGTTATTGGAGGAATTAGAGGGTAGTAAATGGGATATAATAGGGCTCAGTGAGGTTAGGAGGACAAAAGAAGCATATACAGTGCTAAAAAGCGGGCATGTACTGTGTTACCGGGGCTTAGCGGAGAGACGAGAACTAGGAGTCGGATTCCTGATTAATAAGGAAATAGCTGGTAACATACAGGAATTCTATAGCATTAACGAGAGGGTGGCATGTCTTGTTGTGAAACTTAATAAGAGGCACAAAATGAAGGTTGTACAGGTCTACGCTCCTACATCTAGTCATGATGACCAGGAAGTCGAAAGCTTTTATGAAGACGTAGAATCGGCGATGGGTAAAGTCAAAACAAAATACACTATACTGATGGGCGACTTCAATGCCAGGGTAGGCAAGAAGCAGGCTGGAGACAAGTCAGTGGGGGAATATGGCATAGGCTCTAGGAATAGCAGAGGAGAATTATTAGTAGAGTTTGCAGAACAGAATAATATGCGGATAATGAATACCTTTTTCCGCAAGCGGGTTAGTCGAAAGTGGACGTGGAGGAGCCCGAATGATGAGACTAGAAATGAAATCGACTTCATACTCTGCGCGAACCCTGGCCTCATTCAACATGTAGACGTGCTCGGCAAGGTACGCTGCAGTGACCACAGGATGGTAAGAACTCGAATTAGCCTAGACTTGAGGAGGGAACGAAAGAAACTGGTACACAAGAAGCCAATCAATGAGTTAGCGTTAAGAGGGAAACTAGAGGAATTCCGGATCAAACTACAGAACAGGTATTCGGCTTTAACTCAGGAAGAGGACCTTAGTGTTGAAGCAATGAACGACAATCTCATGGGCATCATTAAGGAGTGCGCAATAGAAGTCGGTGGTAACGCCGTTAGACAGCAAACCAGTAAGCTATCGCAGGAGACGAAAGATCTGATCAAGGAACGCCAATGTATGAAAGCCTCTAATCCTACAGCTAGAATAGAACTGGCAGAACTTTCTAAGTTAATCAACAAGCGTAAGACAGCGGACATCAGGAACTATAATATGGATAGAATTGAACAGGCTCTCAGGAACGCAGGAAGCCTAAAAACAGTGAAGAAGAAACTAGGAATAGGCAAGAATCAGATGTGTGCGTTAAGAGACAAAGCCGGCAATATCGTTACTAATATGGATGAGATAGTTCAAGTGGCTGAGGAGTTCTATAGAGATTTATACAGTACCAGTGGCACCCACGACGATAGTGGAAGAGAGAATAGCCTAGAGGAATTCGAAATCCCGCAGGTAACGCCAGAAGAAGTAAAGAAAGCCTTAGGAGCTATGCAAAGGGGGAAGGCAGCTGGGGAGGATCAGGTAACAGCAGATTTGTTGAAGGATGGTGGTCAGATTGTTCTAGAGAAACTGGCCACCCTGTATACGCAATGCCTCATAACCTCGAGCGTACCGGAATCTTGGATGAACGCTAACATAATCCTAATCCATAAGAAAGGGGACGCCAAAGACTTGAAAAATTATAGACCGATCAGCTTACTGTCCGTTGCCTACAAAGTATTTACTAAGGTAATCGCAAATAGAATCAGGAACACCTTAGACTTCTGTCAACCAAAGGACCAGGCAGGATTCCGTAAAGGCTACTCAACAATAGACCATATTCACACTATCTATCAAGTGATAGAGAAATGTGCAGAATATAACCAACCCTTATATATAGCTTTCATTGATTACGAGAAAGCGTTTGATTCAGTCGAAACCTCAGCAGTCATGGAGGCATTACGGAATCAGGGTGTAGATGAGCCATATGTAAAAATACTGGAAGATATTTATAGCGGCTCCACAGCCACCGTAGTCCTCCACAAAGAAAGCAACAAAATCCCTATAAAGAAAGGCTTCAGACAGGGACATACGATATCTCCAATGCTATTCACAGCATGTTTACAGGAGGTATTCAGAGGCCTGGAGTGGGAAGAATTGGGGATAAAAGTTGATGGAGAATACCTTAGCAACTTGCGATTCGCTGATGATATTGCCTTGCTTAGTAACTCAGGAGACCGATTGCAATGCATGCTCACTGACCTGGAGAGGCAAAGCAGAAGGGTGGGTCTGAAAATTAATCTGCAGAAAACTAAAGTATTGTTTAACAGTCTCGGAAGAGAACAGCAGTTTACGATAGGTAGCGAAGCACTGGAAGTGGTAAGGGAATACATCTACTTAGGGCAGGTAGTGACCACGGATCCGGATCATGAGACTGAAATAACCAGAAGAATAAGGATGGGTTGGGGTGCGTTTGGCAG
This sequence comes from Dermacentor andersoni, assembly GCF_023375885.2. Taxonomy (NCBI): domain Eukaryota; kingdom Metazoa; phylum Arthropoda; class Arachnida; order Ixodida; family Ixodidae; genus Dermacentor; species Dermacentor andersoni. Next base: position 9,032,868 of record NC_092824.1, on the reverse strand, counting down.
GCATTCTCAAATCATGAACAGCAGGTTGCCACTATCCCTCAAAAGGAAAGTGTACAACAGCTGTGTGTTACCAGTAATCACATATGGGGCAGAAACCTGGAGGCTTACGAAAAGGGTTCTGCTGAAATTGAGGACGACGCAACGAGCTATGGAAAGAAGAATGATGGGTGTAACGTTAAGGGATAAGAAAAGAGCAGATTGGGTGAGGCAACAAACGCGGGTAAACGACATCTTAGTTGAAATCAAGAAAAAGAAATGGGCATGGGCCGGACATGTAATGAGGAGGGAAGATAACCGATGGTCACTAAGAGTTACGGACTGGATTCCAAGGGAAGGGAAGCGTAGCAGGGCGCGGCAGAAAGTTAGGTGGGCGGATGACATTAAGACGTTTGCAGGGACAACATGGCCACAATTAGTACATGACCGGGGTAGTTGGAGAAGTATGGGAGAGGCCTTTGCCCTGCAGTGGGCGTAACTAGGCTGATGATGATGATGATGATGATGACAGCTGGTGAGGACAACAAGTCGACGTGTGTCACAGATTGAGGTGGTAGGCGAATAAAATCCATGCAGCTCAAACGGCTTGCGGGCGGGTCCACATGGTCGGCAAGAAGAGGCAAGTCAAGGCGAAGTGAGCCGGCCGAACAGTCAATGAGGGCAGAATGATTGGCAAGAAAATCCAGACCGAGAATGAGTTCGTGAGGGCAATGCTCGATGACGGTGAAGAGAACGACGGTGTGTCTCTCAGCAGTGGTGAGTCGGGCACAGCACATGCCAACAATAGCGACAGTCCCTCCATCGGCGACTTGTACAACTCGGTTCGGGGCGGGCGTCAGAACTTTCTTGAGCCGACGGCGAACAGCAGCACTCATAATGGACACATGCGCCCCGGTGTTGATCAACGCGCACAGAGGAACATTGTCGAAGAGAACGTCCAAAAGATTCTTGTTCGTGGGTAATGTGAAGCGAGGATTTCGTGACAATTTCGTCATTGCAGCTTCACCTCCAGAAGCTGCACTGTCTTGTTTTCCGGTCGGGGGTGCGGCGAGTAGGTCGAAGAAGGAGCACAGCGTGACGGGGGCGAACGAGATTGACGACGGGAGGGAGAAGGCGAGCGGGAGTAGCGGGGTCGCGTCAAAGGTGTCGCAGGGTCAGATGATGGAGCGGGCATAGAAGGGGCGAAGGAAAAGCACTCGCTAGAGGGGCGACGGTGGTAATCAGGAGAATAGCGTATCGGAGAAGTCCAGCGGCTGCGGCAGTGGCGAGCCACATGTCCTATGCATCGGCAGTTAAAACAGATCGGCTTGTCCTCCACGGTTCGCCATTCGGAGGGGTTGCGCTGTCCATAAGAGGAGCAAGAAGAGCGCGGTGGCGACGTGCGTGGAAAAAGAGGTTCCGAGCCGATGGAACGAATGGAATGCAGGCCGACGTTGGACAACTCTTGACGGACGACGGCTTGGATCAAGGAGATTGTCACCGGAGAATGATTAGGTGACGGGAATGAAGGGGCCACCGGTTGTGCCGCTTCGACCTCACGACGAATGATGCGGGTCAAGTTGTCACATCCCGACGGCTGGTGGAAGAGGTCGTCACAGGATGACGTAGCAGCTGTGTTGGGAAGTCGCGTGATGTGCTGGGATACCCGGCGGCTTTTAGCATGCTCAAGACGGCGACACTCCTTGCGGATCGTATCGATACTGGTGACGTTCGTAAACACCAGTTAATTGAAGGCGTCGTCAGCAATGCCTTTGAGAACGTGATTAACCTTATAGTCCTCAGACATGGTCGGGTCAGCCTTGGCACAAAGGGCCAAGACGTCGAGAATGTACGACACGTAGGACTCGGTCGACGTCTGTACACGTGTGGCAAGGGCTTTCTTGGCATTGACTTGGCGTCCGACGGGATTGTCAAAAAGGTCGCGGAGCTTCTCTGAAGAGATCCCAGCTCGAGATCTCCTCCTCGTGAGTCTGGAACCATGCAAGTGGAGCTCCGTCGAGGTAGAAAAGAACGTTCGCAAGCATTATAGTCGGATCCCACCTGTGACTGGTGCTGACACGCATCAGGACTGCCGACTCCGTTGAAAACACTAGGATCCCGAGCGGGGGAAACGGCAACGTAGGTCGGGGCTGCAGGCGGAGACGGTTGCGTCGATGAAGTGCCGCCAGCAGGAGCCAAAGTTGCACTGTCGCCGTTGCGACCGCTGCGAAGCTCCATGACGGATACGGGGAACGTCCACCTCCACCAAATTAATGTTACGTGTAGCTGGAGCCCAATGCAATATACAATTTATTTACAGGGAAGCTAACGGACGGCCAAAATGGCGACGCTATATCAAGCGGGGCCACGTCGTCTTCTTTCTCCTCAGTGCAGCCACACTGTGGCGGCTGTTCCGTAGCAATATTCTCTTACCCGAGGTATTTCCTGGCCCTGTAGTGCCACTGTATGTCCACTGTTTTCGTTGAATACCATAACACCTGATTTTCTAACACTAAATTTCAGACCTAAATTGTTGCCTTCCTGTCCACAGATATTAGCCAGACGTTGCAAATCACTTTGCTTGTTACCTAGCAACACAATGTCGTCCGCATAAAATGAACTTGGAATCTGCTGCTCTACTACTGTACCCGCCTGTTTGTAGGATAGATTAAACCCGATATTACTTCCTTCTAGCGCCCTCTTCATCCTCACCATGTACATCATAAACAGCAGCGAGGATAAAGGGCACCCCTGCCTCAGTCTGTTGTTGATATGAACTTTCTCCTCGCTCCTCATCCCTTCCCATTCAATGCAAACGGTATTTTCTAGGTAAATCTCTCTCAAATGTTGTAGACAGTCGTCACCTAAGCCTTCCCCTTCCAGAATATCCCACAACATGTTGCGGTCTACGTTGTCATAGGCTCCTGTAATGTCTAAAAAGACCACATATAACGGTCTGTTTTCTACTTTTGATATTTCAATACACTGAGTAAGAACAAATAAGTTATCATCTAAACGCCTACCTATTCTAACGCCATTCTGAAGTTCTCCCAAAATGCCGTTATTCTCTGCCCATGCTTGAAACTAATTTGATTGCCTGCATTGCTACCCTGTATATTACCGATGTAATGGTCAAGGGTTTATACGAGTGAATTTTATCTTTCTCCACCTCACCTTTATAAATTAAATTAATGCTACTTTGTCGCCAACTACCTAGTATTCGCCTATCTTTTAAAGTTTTTTCCACTGCTTTCACGAGAGCTTCCTTACTTTTTGGTTCTAGTTCATTAATCAGCCTAACAGGAACCTCGTCTAGCCCCGTGGCTGTGCGCTTAAAAATTTTCTCTTCTGCTTTCTTCCAGTTTAAATTTGTCAGCACCAGCTCCTTTTCCACCTGGGTCTCTTTCATGTTCTTTTTTTCTTCAGATAAAGCCTCGTCATTGCCTTGGAAAGATTCGGCTGTTATTTTTCGGATGTAATTTATTGCCGCTTCTCCTTCCAGTCTGATTTCATCTTCGTCTACGATATGTTGTTGTACTGTTGTTGACTTCCTGCCTAATAATTTTATGTAGTTCCAGAATATTCTAGGTGCGGCCTTCTTTTTTTAACGTATTTCTGACAACCAACGTTCACTTTCACCTTTTATTTTTGCTTGCGCCAGTATTCCAACCATATACTTTTTTCCCGGTGTGCCAGGTAAGATGATTGCCTGCATTGCTACCTTGTATATTACCGATATAATGGTCAAGGGTTTATACGAGTGAATTTTATCTTTCTCCCCCTTACCTTTATAAATTAAATTAATTCTACTTTGTCGCCAACTGCCTGGTATTCGTCTAAAGTTTAAACTTTTAAAGTTTAAGTTAAATGGCATTTCCCATTTACTGGCTACGTCATCCTCCGGCAACTGCGCCTCATTTGATTGCCGGTGCTTTCGGGATGCTTTCTGTCGTTCGGCGATCGCTTTTCGTATCTCCCTGTTCCACCAACTTTTCGGTTTCTTTTTTTCCTTTCCAACGAGCGTCTTGTTTCTCTTTCCGTATTTCTGTCGTTATTATACTTAGAAGCTCACTATATTCCCCCTCTTTATTTGGGCATTTGCCAAGTTCTTCCTCGACTGTAGTGACTGTATTTGTTATTTGTTCAGCGTTCAAATTTGGACTGGCCATTTTGCACTCCTTGCTCTCTTTCCCAACTACATATCCCATTTTCAAAATGATGCGTTTATGGTCACTCCCTATAGACGAGGCAACCTAAAGTTTGCCCGCGCGGCACCAGCGCCGAATGCTCCCCTAGCGGACCGATGGAAGTTTCGAGGGTCGTCGCTGCGCGAGCGCGCGCCCGTGATCTGTTCGGCGGGAGCGCTCGTGCTGGCTCGGGCGCGTTGTTTTTGCGATGGCGAGTGCGACCTCATCAGCCAGGAAAGGTGGCACGCAATACTGCTGTATTGTTGATTGCCATAACAGCCTCGAAAACACGAAAGGTCGAACGCCGCCCGTGAAATTCTACAGATTTCCGGGGAAGTGGTACGAGAAGGTCAGACGACAAGCATGGATAATTGCAGTGCGCCGAGTCAAGTAAGCACCATACTTTCGTATTCGCGTGCAATATCGCGGCTGCTCGATGAAACGGAATAGTGATATGCCTGTTTTTAGCGCCCAACCGTTTGTTTAGTCATGCCGCGTTGTTGAATTGTGTTGACATCCGCTGCTTGTTAGCGGTAAATGCATGCGTGTTGCGACGCTGAGCTTGACGACGCGAGCTCGATTCCCGGCCACAGCGGCCGCATTTCGATAGGGGCGAAGTGCAAGAACGCCCTTGTTACCGCGTGCCTTGATTTTTGTGCACGTTAAAGAACCCCCGGAGGTAATAAGTATTCCTGAGACTAACCATTACAGCGTGCCTCATAATGATTTAGTGGTTTTGCATGGTTTTGGCAGTTAAAACCCCCGAATTTATTTGATTCTACTGTGCCTTCACTCGCAATCGGCATGGACGAGCTTTAGAGAATTATTTCCATTTTCCAAACGCTGCAACTTAGTTTACTAGTTGTGCAGGTAACGAAAGGGGACGCGCACTACTTTTGTCTGATAGCAGACAGCATTTAATGCAAGCCGCGGTCGTCGCGTGCGTCGGTAAGCGGCAGATCGGAAAGCAGCCGATCGAGACGTGCGCGTTATGTTTGTTGTTTGGCCATGCTTTCTAAGTTCACAATATCCAAGCTTGCTTTAAGGTAATTACCACCTTGCACATTCTTGCTGATTCACTCTTCCTGCCAAAAACCTTCGTTTCCTGTAGTAGCCGGCCATCGGTGCAAGCTTACTTTAGCTGTTCGCCCGACGAGGCACTAGATTTGCTTTGGTGAGGCATGTATCCCTAATGCTTGCGCTCGTGCTGTTGGTCCTAAGGTAATCGCCTGTTAACGTGGTCTGGGTTCACTTCGCGGAGCAATCTGTACGAGCCAATCCTCATTAGCAGTGAAAAGGCACCTTGCTGATTAATGCGATGAGTTGCAATGACTCCAACATCTTCATTGAATAAGGCGTGATATACACTAAATATTTATTGCAGCATGATTCAAAGCAATATGCGCCTATATAGTATCTAAATTGTTAATTTTGAGCAGATGTGTGTTTTGGCTGTTGTGTTCTAGGATTTCGTGTATCCTGGGAAGGAAACTGCTTTAGTGTTCTGGTGAAGCAGCGTACTGACCAGGACAAGGCAGACACACACATGAATACAAGACACTCGCTGTGCTTGTGTCTCTCCTATTTGTACTGGTCATTGCGCTGCTTCACCAACACGGTATGATGATTAATCACCAACTCGCCCAACTTCCCACATTACTGCGTTAGCTTTATAATGCAGTTCTCTTCGTGCCACGCAGTGACGTTATTGGGGCAAGAAATAGGCATCACAAATTACAGGCACTAGCATCTCCGAATCACCATGTATTAAAGGCATGTACAGTTTGCCAAAAACAGCTCAATTTGTGATTTGCCTGAACCTAAGCCTGAGAGGGTATAATGAGCTATAGGCTAGGCCACGTTGTTGAAGGTGGGAAGATGGTCTTTCTCGTTAGTAACGTTCCATGCTCATTTGTGCCTGATACATGTGTTCTTTCTGTGCTCGCAGTGCTGATAACACTCCCTGGGAGCCTTCCAAAAGCATGCGAATTTACAAAAACAAGCAGGCTTTGCGAAGCGAAGACATCGATAACGCTTGCCGTTGTTCGCTGACAGCTCCGCGCAAATCAGAACGAACACAAACGTGTAATTTACTAATGCTCCAGCCAAGAAATTTGGCAGCAAAAGGCGGAAGCACAAAATGAGAGCAGCCGTGTGCGCGCACTCAGCTACCGAGGAAACTAACGGCAATCGTCACCGTCCCTCCACATCTCTGCAAGTATGCATGACCGCTTTGTGCCTGCATCATATAGAAATAAAGTGGCTAAACTTCTGAACTTGGTGTATACCTCTAAATCGACGTCGTATACGATTCTGGACACCTGTGACACGCCCTTGGCTTTCACTGTCACATCACCGTCCACGATTTGTTGAACGCCGTACACGTGCGGAAGCAGATGCTCCCCTTTCGTGAAGTTGCCGCCACGAAAAAATCTGTTCGCGTCGGCAGGCTTCTTGAAACCGCATTGCAATCTCTGCGTCGCTGTTGCGCAAGCAGGCGATCTGCCGCCGTCGAAAACTGAGCGCCGTGAGAACGAGCAGCGAAGAAACGCGCGGGCGAACCGGTGTAAACAAAGCGGAGACCGCGCCACGGCACGACCGCGCTACATCACGTTTCCACATTGGGGGCGCTGTCAGGAGGCGCAGTAGCGCCGCCTGGCCATGGTTTTCTCGTCTATGCTGCTGCACCCTTCTTACCGGCATACGTGGGCCAGCACTTCAGCCAAATCATCTTACCTGGCCCACCGGAGGCACTGTTGCGCCTGCGCCTAGCATACACCCGGAGCAACCACGACTACAGCGGGTGCTCGTGCTGGCAGCGGTTGCGACAGGAAGCACGCGCAATAGCCAGAACACTTATCTGCGCAAGAACCCGTTGAGTTTACTTTTACTATTTACTGCAACTTTTTTTTTCTTGTGCCGCCTAAACACACGTCTGTTGTCCAGAGCGCAGTGCCCTCAAACGCAGAACTCGCAAAACGAGTGGAGCAACTTGAATCCAAGCTTGAAAATTTGAGTTCCGAGTTTCTTGATGACGTGTATGGAAAATTCTTACTAAAAATTAGCCCTTCGGAATTAGACGTTGTTGAAAGGAAAAAAAAAACAAATGGATAATTTGGTGACCAGTGTGGAATTCCTCAGCAATCTGGTAGAGGAAATGAAGGATGAAAAGGCTGCACTGGTAGCTGAAAATAACGCTCTAAAAGCTAGCAACAGTATGCTCACAAAAAAGTGAGCGATCTAGAACAGCACTCGAGACTGAACAACGTCGAGGTGAAAGGTGTACCTTGTTTACAAGGAACCCGCCGTGGTTGCTCAGTGGCTATGGTGTTGGGCTGCTGAGCACGAGGTCGCGGGATCGAATCCCGGCCACGGCGGCCGCATTTCGATGGGGGCGAGATGCGAAAACACCCGTGTGCTTAGATTTAGGTGCACGTTAAAGAACCCCAGGTGGTCAAAATTTCCGGAGTCCTCCACTACGGCGTGCCTCATAATCAGAAAGTGGTTTTGGCACGTAAAACCCCATAATTTAATTTTTTTTGTATACAAGGAGAAGACTGCCTAGTGGTGATGCAAACCATTGGCGACAAAACTGGTTGCCCAGTACCGCCAGATGATCTCGACGTGGTTCCCCATGTGCCTACAAAACTAACAACAACAAAAACATCATTGCCCGTTTTATCTCGCGAAGGGAAACGTCTGACTTCGCGACAAAAGCAAAGAAAGCGCGGCTAACTCTAGATGACATTGGCTTATCGGTAAGTAAAGAAACGCCGCTGTATGTAAATGACCACCTAACACCTGGAAATGAGGCCGTCTTTTCTAAGGCCTTAACTCTGAAGAAATCTAACAAACGGCAATTCTTATGGACTGACGCCTGCCAAATAGAGGCTCGCAAAACAACTGGCAGCCGCGCCTTTCGGATCGTCACGGAGGCGGACCCTTCTGCGATCACTCGGCTACCTTCGCCTTTGACAAATCGCATCACCGGACAAATTCACAATGTCATCATATTTTACAGCTAACGAGCTAAATAATCATATGTCCAATAATCACAAATCTATCATTCATTTTAACGCACGAAGCATACGCAGACACTGTGATGACTTTTCAAATCTGGTTGCGACACTTCAATTCTCATGCTCACTAATTGGGATCCCGGAAACTTGGCTAAGTGACCACGACAAGAACCTGTTTTGTTTTCCTAACTATGAAGCAGAATACTCAAATCTTCAGTACAGCTGTCATGGCGGTGCCGCAATCTGTATTTTAAGTACTGTTGCGTACAAAAGAAGGCACGACCTTCTTCTCAGCGTACGTGACTGTGAATCAGTGTGGGTCGAATTTAAAAGTGATTTTAGTAATGTGGACAACAAAACTCTAATAATAGGTTGTGTATATCGCTCGCCTTCATTGTCTATGAATGATTTCTGCACCACGTTTCATGACGTGCTGAGTACTCTTGCAGACGAGAATAAAAACTTTACATTTATAGGCGATATTAACATTAACCTCGCAGACAGCTCGTCCGCCTATGCCTTACAATATACAAATTGTTTCAATATCTTCGGTTACGAATGCTTAATAAAAGTACCTACGCAGTGCACTAACTATACAGATGGTACAATAATCGACCATGCGCTTTCAAATTTGCTGTCTCCACCAGACGCAGGCGTCCTGTTACAAAATCTGATTGATTACTACCCGATATTTTTACGCTTTCAGAATAATGAAGACTCTGTCAAAGCCACTTACACAAAGCTGACACTTGACAAAGAAGCTTTCATTTATTCACTAATGCAAGCTGATTGGTCTTCTGTAGCAGATATGAAAGATCCACAAACGGCCTTCTCGTTCTTTATATCGGTACTAAAATCGTATTTCGACTGCCACGCCCGCAAAGTCAAATGCAAAAAGAAGTTTGCGTCCCCACAGAATCCTTGGCTGTCAGATAAACTTCTAGCCTCGATGCAGACAAAAGACAATCTGTACAAGAAAAGGAAACTACGGTCATTTAACGGCATTTTGACTAGGAGATACAAAAAATTTTCCAACTTTCTTGCTATCAAACTAAAAAAAAAAAGCTAAAAAACTTTATTACGAGAAAAAAGTTATTTGCGGAAAAGACCGTAGTAAGAAATGGAAGGTAGTAAATGATTTTTAAATAGGCGAAACAATCACGATATTTTAAATGAAATTATTCATAACGACAGAGCGTACACCTCCTCACAAGACATTGCCGATGCTTTTGCAGAATTTTTTTAGCAGCGATTCGCATATGCCAACGCAATATAACCATTTATTGCGGCGCCTACCTCACTCATTCTTTCTTTTTCCAACCACACCGTAGAATATAGAAAACGTTATAAGAAATGCAAAAACAACAAGGGCAGGTCTTGATAATATGCATTCGAATCACATCAAGCTAATTGTGCACCTAATCTCAGATGTTCTCGCAAGTATTATTAACCTAATGTTTAAGACTGGAACCTTCCCACAAGAACTAAAACAAGGTAGAATTAATCCTGTATTTAAAAAGGGTGACCGTGCCTTCATTACTAATTATAGGCCAATATGCATTCTATTCTTTCTTAGCAAAGTTATTGAACGGCTGGTAGAAAAGCGCCTGACTAAGTACCTATCTAAATTCTGTATTCTTTCACCATTCCAATTCGGCTTCCGCAAGGGCTATTCAACCGAACTTGCTCTTATCACCCTAACTGAACAATTAAAGATGGCAATCGATAAGGGCATGTATGCTGGATCAGTGTTCATGGATCAAACTAAAGCCTTTGATAAAATTAACCACCGCATTTTATCCTTTAAACTTGAATATATCGGAATAGCAGGTCCTGCTTTAACTTTGATACAAAATTGTTTTAAAAATAGAACACGACGAGTTAGAATTAATGGTGTTCTTTCTAAATAAATGTTAACAAACGTTGGTGTACCTCAGGGATCCATACTTGGCCCACTCTTGCTTTTAATATATGTTAACGACCTGCCTAATTGCCTGTTTTCTTCTAGCTGCATTCTTTATGCAGATGACACAACTATCTTTACCTCGGACATTTGTGTAGGAAACCTAGTTTCTAAACTTAATACCGACCTAAACAACGTTTAACATTGGTGCAATATTAACCATAACAATACAAACTCGTCTAAAAATAAATTTGTTTTATTCACGTCCCACCAACGTTGATCCGCATTCATTCCTTCGCTCTACCTAGTAATAATCTTATCGCGCTTAGTACTTCCTGTAACTAGATGGGTGCAGAACTTTATTCTAACCTTAAATTTCATCAACACATAGCCAACGTTAGGTAGAGGGCAACATATGGCATAAGGACACTTTTAAAAGCTCGATATGTATTTAACCAGGAAACACGACTCTCTTTATACTACTCATTTATCTATTCACGTATAAACCATTGCATTGCATGTAGGGGCAATACGTATCGTACCCACTTACAATCATTACAAGTATTAAAAAACCAGGCTGTTATAATAATTACATTTAGTCCTAACCATTTCAATTCCAAATAGTTATTACATAACTATAATATTCTTACTGTAGACGAACTTATTAACTTTAGGCTTCGTACGTTTTTATAACAACTAGATAACGCTCACCGCAGATACCTCAATCTTGTCTAATGAATACTAATCTTACGCGATTTGCACTAAACAATAACTTTATTCTTCCCAAGGCACGCATGAATTATGGTAAGTAGAGTATCCACTTATCGTCGGTTTCCTTCTGAAACACACTACCTCCTACTATTAAGTCATGTAAATCATTTCAATTTAAACGGCAACTAAAAGACCACATTTTATCATCTGCAACCACTTAGATAAGTCTTTTTTCCCTTTTCTCCCTTCCAAATGTACATTTGGTTACGCGACACAAATAAAAGTTCCTTTGGTTATGTCTCACTTTCCATTTACTTTCATAATGGCGTTATAGTTCTGTAATTAGTCGAATGTAATGTACTGAAGGCACTGGGCAGTGGGCATGGTGCTAGTGAATGAGAAGAAGACAACGAGGTGTGCTTGCTTCCCCGTTTCGAGATAGCACCGACCTGTTTTAAGCCTACCGCTGCAACCTAGAGCTAGTACTGCTAGGCGAACACCCCCGTTGCATTTGGTGGAGCTGCTGGGTTTCTCTTTAACATCCTGGAACTCCGCGGTCGCACGCTACCACCAGCTGTTACAATGGATGAACCGGGATTGTCCCAGGCTGCTGCTCCCGTGCCCCCGGCCATCGTCTGCTCTGGTGTTATCCGCCAGCGCGATCCGGCTATATTTAGCGGCACAGTCGACCACGACGTGGAAGACTGGCTCGCCGAATATGACCGTGTAAGCGCCTATAATAAGTGGGACGACCGCGCCAAGCTCACAAATGTCATATTTTATTTGACTGACGTGGCCAACCTATGGTTCCACAATCATGAAGCCGATTTCACCACCTGGTCGGCTTTCACGGCGACTTTGGCTGAGGTCTTCGGCCGTCCCGCAGTTCGCCGGCTTCGCGCTGAGCAGCGCTTGCGTGGTCGAGCTCAACGCCAAGACGAGACCTTCACCAGTTATATTGAAGACGTGCTCTCGCTCTGCAAGCGCGTCAACTCATCCATGGATGAAGCAGACAAGATCAAGCACGTCATGAAAGGCATCGATGAGCATGCCTTTCAGATGCTCGTCGCGAAGAGTCCCCGGACTATTGCCGAGGTCATACAGCTTTGCCAGCAGTACGACGAGCTGCGCAAGCAACGTGCATCAACACGCGCTGCTCAGCAGGACACTGCGGATCTATCTCCGTTGGACTTCGGTCGCGACGCTGCCGACATCTCTGCTTTAATGCCGGAGATAAAGCAGTTCATCCGCCAGGAAGTCGCACGCCAACTCTCTCTGGCGAATAGCGCACCCGAGCCGTCGACAACCCTGGCTCCTTCGCTTCGTCACGTCATTCAGACGCCAGTTGCCGCGGCGCTGCCATCTGCCCCTCCTCCGCAGCCTGCAGCTGGACCGCTAACGTACGCTGACGTTGTCGCGCAGCCTTACACTCCTCCGGCTCCTGGTTCCTACCGGGCCACCGGCACCTTCCATGTACCGCCGCCACCTTCGCGTCCGATAGTCGTTCCTTACTCGGCTGCTGGAGCCCCTGTCGTCAACCCGTGGCGAACACCTGATAACCGGCCAATATGTTATTCATGCCATTTTCCGGGCCACGTAGCACGATTCTGCCGCCGTCGCAGCCCCCGTTTACCTGACAGTGGGGGTGCCTCAAGCTACAGGCCTGCTCGACTTCCGCGTCAGGACCAATCTAACCTTTCTCCGGACACCTCTTACAGTCGCCTCCCCTTCGATTCACGCCGGTCGCCTTCCCCACCTCGCCGATCCATTTCCCCGATGGTTCGCCGACCCAGCCCAGCCCGAGAGGAAAACTAGCAGTCGCAGTTCCAGAGGCAAGAACTGCGTTTCCGTCGAACATTTCAAGGCCTCATTCTGCGCCGGCGAACGAAATTGAACTGTCCGTAGACGGCGTCACCGTACACGCACTTATCGACACCGGAGCCGCCGTTTCTATTATTAGTGAGAAGCTCTGCCGCAATTTGAACAAAGTGACCATTCCCCTTGCCTCTCTTTCTCTGCGTACGGCAACCTCGCATCGCATTCAGCCTTCAGCGTCGTGCACCGCCCGGGTTGTCATTCAAGGCGTTATGCATGTTATCGAATTTGTCGTCCTGCCTCGTTCCTCGCACGACGTTATTCTTGGTTGGAATTTCCTATCTGTCAATCAAGCTCTTATCGACTGCGCTCGTTGCGAACTTACGTTATCAGTACCGCGTTTTGACCCTGACGACCATTATTCTCCTAAAGTTGTTGCCGCCTCTGACATCGATATCGCACCTTTCTCCGCCGCTCTGGTTCCTGTGTTATGTAGCTCTGCTGCGAACTCATCTGTTCTGTTTACGCCGTCGACCACTTGTGCGCGCCGCCGGAACTTCCTGCTTCCGTTTGCTGTCGTCACTTTTTGCGAAGGTTCTGCTGCCCTTTACGTGTGCAATCCGTCCGGCAGCCCATCATCCCTACTCCGCGACGAGTGCCTGGGTACCGCTGAAGCTTTCGATAGCATTCTCCCGGCCACCATGTTTGGTGACACGGCATCACTTCCGATTTGTGCCGTAACTCCTCCCGCCGCGACCGATGCCCCTGTAGACGTCTTCGCTCGTGCCGTCGACGCAGAACTCACACCTGCGCAGCACACCGAAATCATCAAGCTCCTCCAGCGTTTTCGTGCCTCATTTGACATTGGCCAACCATCCTTGGGCCGGGCGTCCGCAGTCGTTCACCGTATCGACACCGGCCAACAAACACCATTGCGCCAGCGTCCGTATCGTGTGTCGGCCGCTGAACGCCGTGTCATCGACCAGCACGTTTGCGACATGCTGGAGCGTGGCATCATCCAGCCCTCTAACAGTCCCTGGGCATCTCCGGTTGTCCTTGTTAAAAAAAAAGACGGCTCCATTCGGTTCTGCGTCGACTATCGCCGCCTTAACCGAATAACGCGCAAAGATGTCTATCCTCTGCCGCGCATCGACGATGCCTTGGACAGTCTGCAGGGAGTGGAATACTTTTCTTCGCTGGATCTACGCTCCGGTTATTGGCAAGTGCCAATGGCAGAGGCCGATCGCCAAAAGACAGCCTTTGTAACTCCTGATGGGCTATATGAATTCACCGTCATGCCGTTCGGCCTCTGCAACGCGCCTGCCACTTTCGAGCGAATCATGGATAGCATTCTTTGAGGGCTGAAGTGGAAAACATGCCTCTGTTATTTGGATGACATTGTGGTTTTTTCCACCGACTTTGCGACGCACCTCAGCCGCCTCGAGCAAGTCCTTGCGTGCCTCTCCACTGCAGGACTGCAACTAAATTTGAAGAAATGCCATTTCGGCGCTCGCACGCTTACTATTCTCGGTCATGTAGTCTCCAAAGACGGTATCCTCCTGGACCCCACGAAACTTAGCGCCGTAACCGAGTTCCCTAAACCGACCACCATGAAAGAGCTCCGCAGTTTCATCGGCTTGTGCTCATATTTCCGGCGCTTCATCCGTAACTTTGCCTCTATCATCGCCACCTTGACGCAGCTTCTCACCGGCAGTCATGACGTATCAGCCTTGTCCCTGGCATGCGACGACGCATTCCAAGAACTGCGACGCGTTCTCACCTCTCCTCCAGTACTGCGACACTTCGATCTCTCTGCACCAACTGAGATCCATACGGACGCTAGCGGTGTCGGGCTCGGCGCTGTTCTTGCACAACGCAAGGATGGCTTCGATGAGTACGTCGTCGCGTATGCCAGCCGCACCCTTACCAAAGCCGAGGGGAACTACTCGGTTACTGAAAAGGAATGTCTGGCCATCATTTGGGCAATCGGAAAATTTCGTCCTTATGTGTACGGGCGTCCATTTGACATCGTGACCGACCATCATGCCCTATGCTGGTTATCTTCATTAAAAGATCCAACTGGTCGGCTTGCCCGTTGGGCATTGCGCCTACAAGAGTACGACATCCGTGTTGTTTATCGCTCCGGCCGAAAACATTCAGACGCAGACGCTCTATCCCGGTCACCCCTGCCCTCCGGTCCTGTCCACTCGTCTATTTCCACACATGGAGCCTTCGCCCTCAACATTACCGACATGCCATCAGAGCAGCGCAAGGACCCATGAATTTCTTCGCTTTTTGACTTCCTGTCTAGCCAGTCGCCAGCGCCAATTTCTCGGACGCTCCGTCGTCAAGCCGCGCACTTCATCATTCGGGATAACCTGCTGTACCGCCGCAACTACAATTCGAGCGGTCGCAAGTGGTTGCTTGTTATACCCCGACACCTGCGCCCTGACATCTGCGCCACGTTCCACGACGATCCCCAATGCGGCCACGCTGGTGTCTTAAAGACATACTCTCGCATCCAGCTTCGGTACTACTGGCGCGGTATGTACCGCTTCGTTCGCCAGTACGTCCGGTCCTGCCTCATATGCCAACGACGCAAGACGCCACCTCAACATGCCACCAGCCCCTTGCAACCTTTACCATGCCCCGCGCGCGCGTTCGACCGTGTCGGCATTGACCTATACGGTCCGCTTCCCAACACTCCAAGTGGCAACCGCTGGGTTATTGTCGCTATCGACCACCTCACGCGGTACGCCGAAACTTCAGCCCTAGCATCTGCCACAGCAAAAGACGTCGCCAATTTTATCCTTCGAAACCTGATTTTACGCCATGGAGCACCTAGAGAATTACTGAGCGACCGCGGTCGCGTTTTTCTCTCCGACGTCATTGCAGCATTGCTAAAGGAGTGTCGCATCATTCACCGCACCACCACGGCATATCATCCTCAAACTAACGGGATGACAGAGCGTTTCAACCGCACCCTTGGCGACATGTTGGCCATGTATGCTTCATCTGACCACTCGAATTGGGATCGCATTTTGCCTTTCGTCACCTACGCTTATAATACCGCCACGCAAAGCACCACTGGGTTCTCCCCTTTCTTTCTCCTTTACGGACACGAACCTTCATGCACTACGGACACGATTCTGCCTTACCGACCAGATGCTTCGGAGTGCACGACTGTTTCTAGAGCGGCTGCTTACGCTGAAGAATGTCGCCAGCTCGCTCGTTCGTTGACATCCCAGGACCAGTGGCGCCAAAAGCATCGCCATGATTCATCTACTGCGGCTACGTGCTTTGCGCCTGGCTCGCTGGTCTGGTTGTGGGTGCCCTCTACTCCTCCAGGCCTTTCCTCTAAGCTGCTCTCCAAGTATCACGGTCCTTATCGGGTACTGAAAAAAACATCCGCGGTCAACTACTTCATCGAGCCAACGAAAGCGCCTTCCGATCAGCGTCGTCGCGGCCAGGAAATTGTGCACGTCTCCCGGCTCAAGCAGTGCCATGACCCTTCTGTGTTTTCCTGCCCTTAGGTCGCCAGGATGGCTACTCTTTCGGTGGGGAGTGATTGTACTGAAGGCACTGGGCAGTGGGCATGGTGCTAGTGAATGAGAAGAAGACAACGAGGTGTGCTTGCTTCCCCGTTTCGAGATAGCACCGACCTGTTTTAAGCCTACCGCTGCAACCTAGAGCTAGTGCTGCTAGGCGAACACTCCCGTTGCAGTAATAATAATTATTAAACATTTTACTAGCATATCTACAGCTTATCTGTATTAGTACTGCCAAAGCTAAACCAATACTAAGTTTGCTATTTAAATATTTTACACTATTTGTTGCAACTGTTGTTTACATATTTACTTATACGCTGTACAAGAGGTGCCATTACAGTCTTTGACCTCGGGACCTCCTCCTGAATATTATTCCCTTGTACTGTATCTTGTCTATTAATAATAAAACCTCATTCATTCATCAATGACCATATTCTCTCAACTTATCGTGAATTCCTTCTGTCATCAGCCAGTCATCAATGGTTGATTGCCAGTTTCCCACTTAACACGTGATCTGCCCTTCACACATAGGCCCTGTACTCACGATGACGAGGTTATGTTGCTCACAAAGTCTAGCATTGACTTCCCGTTGTTGTCGGTACAGCCTTCCAAATCCTGTATCTGGGCATTCATGTGACCTAATAGGATAATTTCACCACCATTCCCGAAACCCTTAATATCAGCGCTTATGCATTCCACTAACTCTTTATTCTTCTCTGTGCAATTACTTCCGGTCCACAAATACGTAACGCCCAGCCAAGTTTTTTTTTTTTCGCTCGTTGTACGTGATAACCAAAGATGCTCTTGGCATTTTGAATTTACTCTTTTCCATTTGGCTCCCTGATGGATGAGCATTCCGACTCCCCTTCCCTTTCTTTCCGACTTAGTTCGGTTGCACCCTTCCCAAACATAACTATCAATCACTGGCGGCTCTTCCGAGTATCTTAAGGTGCATTTCTGTAACCGCATACACCCCTATTTGTTCTCTAACTGCTCCTCAATCTCTGCCCAATTTTTCATTCTTCTGCCGCACTGCATGTATATGTAGCCTATTGCATGGCGAGCTCTCTTTCTTGCTTTCTTCCTTTTTCTGTTATTGACGGCGATGCTATACTGAGGTTCCCTTAGGGGACCTTCTTTACTACCTAGTCCGGCCTCCTGAGCGCCCGTGGGCCCCTAAAGAAGCAACAGCACGACCACCAAGTCGCCAGCCCACTTCTCGTGCAAGCCTGTAATTGAAGTGGATCCCGTCTCGTTGAAAACCAACACACCTTCTCACTTCCCTGTTTACTTCGACAAGCTCGAAGCCTTTCTCCCGGCTCATTCTCCATATCGCCTCATTAGCAGCCACTACGGCTCTTTGTATGTGACTGCCACGTACAGGCACTTCCGGCACCGTGCACACCACGATCTGCACGTGAGGAAACAGCTCGTGCAGTCATCCATGGATGGATGGATAGATGTTATGAGCGTCCCCTTTGGAACGGGGCGGTGGGTTAAGCTACCAAGCTCTTGCTATTGTACTGCCTAATGTCCAACCTAGGTTAAACAATAAAAAAAAACGCTATGAACTCACACAACCAAATTTTCTGATCCCCTATTGAGAACTGCGCTTTTGTACGTCTCCGTTTTTTGTCGTTTCCCTACTTTTCTTCCAACAATCCTCCAATCGCCTCTTACTAATGCCTATTGCGGACATGTTTACTTTTGCACTGCTCTCGCTGAACCCAAGGTCTTCAAGGAGGCCAGTGGTGCCTAAATCGACCGCTGAGCAGACGTCTTCACATTCTAATAAAACATCTCCATAGTTTCCCTAGCTTTACCGCAGCAAGCACATGCTTCTTCTTCCTTCTGTAATGGGGTGTGTTGAACAGATCAGTTGGTAGTGTCTGCTCGTAATCGATAAGGCAGGTCACGCAGAGCAGGAACAGCTGGTTGCCCGAACGGCTGGCGCTCGTGCTAAGCACTGACGATCCAGCTGGCCCACTGGTTGCACTGCAGGCACGGAACAGAATATCTGTCCTTGTGCTCTTCTTCTTCGTTACAATTACCCCCTGTACAAAAGCGGAGCCATCCTGGCAACTTATGACATGGAGACGAGCGGGTCATAGAATTGTTTCAGGCGGTGAACGTGAACAACATCCTGTCCACGGCGGCACTTGTCGGATGTCGGTGTAAGCGGCTCGGAGAGGTGCGTAGTTCGACGATGCGGTATGGTCCATCATACTGCGAGAGAAGTTTTGTCGAAAGTCCAGGTGTGGTAGAAGGCACGGACAACAAGACAAGTGTACCGGGAGCGAAGTCCGGATTCGTAGCGTCGCCATCACGATTCGCTTTTTGTCCTTGTTGGTCGGCGGAGGTGAACTTTCGGGCTAATTGACGGCATTACTCGGCGTATCGGATGACGGCTGAAACGGGAGCACACTCTGAAGCGTCTGGTGTATAAGTCAAAACCGTATCGATGGTATGGAAAGGATCGCGACCGTAGAGAAGAAAGTATGGAGAAAATCCTGTAGTACTTTGTGTAGCGGTATTACATGCGTACGTGACAAATGGGAGGATGATGTCCCAGTTTGTATGCTCCGATGAAACGTACATGGTGAGCATATCACCAAGGGTGCGACTGAAACGCTCCGTAAGCCCGTTAGTTTGAGGATCGTACGCCGTCGTGGTCCGGTGAACTATGCGGCATTGAGCAAGCAGAGATTCAACCACCTGCGACAAAAATACACGGCATCTATCACTCAGCAGCTCTCGAGGTGGGCCATGACGAAGAATGAAACGATGGAGCAGAAAGGATGCAACGTCACTGGCGGTTGCTGCAGGTAGAGCAGCGGTTTCAGCATAGCGTGTAAGGTGATCAACTGCGACAATAATCCATCGTTTGCCAGCGGGTGTTAGCGGTAGCGGCCCGTACAGATCAATTCCCACACGGTCGAAGGCACGAGCAGGGCACGGAAGCGGCTGTAATAAACCGTGGGCCGGATGAGACGGAGATTTGCGGCGTTGGCATTGCGGGAACGAGCGGACAAACTTTTGGACAAAAGTAAACATTCCTCGCCAGTAGTAACGTTGCCGCAGACGCTCATACGTCTTCAAAACGCCTGCGTGTGCACATTGTGGGTGAGTATGGAAAGACGCGCACATGTCGGAACGCAAAGTCCTAGGGATAACCAAGAGCCACTTGCGACCATCGGGCTGGTAGTTGCGTCGATACAAGAGGTTATCCAGGACAGCAAAATGGGCAGCCTGGCGACGCAGGGAGCGGGAGATGGGAGATGCAAGCGAGCCAGAAAGGAGATCCAGAAGAGAGGCCATCCAAGGATCTTTGCGCTGTTCTGATGCGAAGGTGTCGATGTCGACCGAGGATACCGCCTCAATGGTGGAGAGGGAGGCCGTGTCGGCTGGCAGCGGAGAGCGGGACAGAGCATCAGCGTCAGTGTGCTTGCGACCTGAGCGGTCGCAAGCACACTGACGCTGACGATATACACTCTATGACGTGTATATCGTATTCTTGAGTGCGCAGAGCCCAGTGGGCAAGGCGTCCAGACGGGTCTTTTAAAGAGGGTAACCAACAAAGGGCGTGATGGTCAGTAACGAAATGGAAAGGCCTGGCATATGAATAAGGGTGAAACTTCCTGAATGCCCAAACGATGGCCAAGCATTCTTTTACTGTGACGCTATAATTGCGTTCCGCTTTGGTCAGAGCACGACTGGCGTAAGCAACGACGTAATCGGAGTAGCCAGGCTTGAGCTGCGCAAGGACAGGGCCAAGGCCAATACCACTGGCATCGGTATTCAGTTGGGGCGGTGGGGTCGTAGTGTCGCAGTATAGGCGGAGACGTCAGGAGACGCCGTAAGGTCACGAACGCGGTGTCGCATGCGGAGAGTGAAACCTCCGAGAGTTTGCCTCTGAGTAAAACAAGTGAAAACTTTCTGGATAGTAACATTTATTCACATGTCATATGTAGTGATTCTGATCTTTAGAAGAGTACAGAATACGGAAATTGAATAGGTCGTTGGCGCCATTTAAGAGTTGTGTCAGAGGTGATGTAATAGAGGCAAAATTGCGAACAACGCCTCTGAAGTAAGAACAGAGGCCGATGAAGGCGCGTAGTTCTTGGAGTGTCTTAGGTTTAGGAAACTGCCACAGCGCGAAGTTTTGATGGGTCGGGGCAAATGCCGCCTTGTGATACGACGTGACCTAGAATCATGAGCTTGTGCACGGCGAACTGGTACTTTTTCAGGTTCAGTTGCAGGCCTGCGTTGGTCAAGGACGTCAACACTTGCCTAAGGCTAAGAAGATGCGTGCTGAAATCAGGGGCGAACACAACGATGTCGTCGAGGTAGCATAAACACGTGCTCCATTTTAGACCACGCAAGATATTGTCCATCATTCGTTCAAACGTAGCAGGCGCATTGCATAGGCAAATGGCATCACATTAAATTCGTATAAACCATCTGGAGTAATGAATGCAGTTTTAGGGCGATCATCTGCTGACATCGGGACCTGCCAGTAGCCCGAGCGTAAGTCCAACGAAGAAAAGAATTCAGCGCCTTGCAAGCTGTCCAGAGCATCGTCAATGCGCGGTAGAGGATAGACGACTTTTCGCGTTATCTTATTAAGACGGCGATAATCGACGCAGTACCGACTAGAACCACCTTTTTTTTTTGTGACGAGAACCCCCAGTGATGCCCACGGGCTATTGGAAGGCCGAATGACGCCACGCTGAAGCATGTTGTCCATGTGCTCACTGATCACCTGACGGTCCTTGGCGGATACGTGGTACGGGCGCTGCCGCAATGGCGCGTTGGAGCCAGTGTCGATGTGGTGGCTGACGGTTGACGTGCGACCCAGAGTCAAAAGAAGAACGGAACTGGGCAAGTAGGTGAAGAAGCTGGGAGCACTGCTCGGAAGTAAGGTCATCGGCAATGAAAGGTGTGAATAAGTCAGGTGACGGCGGAGAACAAGTGGAAAGTGCACAGAAGTCAGTGAGTTCTGCATACGAAGCATCCGGCACGTCGGTTATAAACATGTCATCAGGAGGCTGAACATGGCCAAGTGCTTCGCCGCAAAGAGCCGTCAGGGCTGTAGGAAGCGGATTGCAGACGATGGTGCTGAAACCGCCTGAAATGTCAAGCGTGGCGAAAGGGAGGGGAACATCTTTGCGGGTTATGAAGAGTTCCGAAGGAGTGAAGAGGACAGTGCCTTCAGAGACAGCGCCACAGAAGACGGGAACAACGGCAGACGAGTACGGCGGTGTCCAGGGGCGTAGCCAGGGGGGGGGGCTTATGGGGCTTCAGCCCCCCCCGAAATTTTTTATGCTGTCCATGCACCGCCGACCAAAGCAAGCCCCTGCGCCGGAAATCATGCTGGATTTTGTCTAGAACGTCTTTTTCACGCTCGAAAAGCCTTTCACCTAAAAAATTGCGAACTAGGGCTGGATTTCGCGATAACGCCCATGCACCGGGAGTCACATAACGCAAGCAGCCCCATCCGAGCACAAAGTTTCAAAGACGTTTTGATGGCGAACGGGCTCGCCGGGGCATCTCACGGAGGCCGCGGAATCTACACTCTATCATGGTATCTACGAAGCACGTGGATGTCAATTCCGAAACTTTATGGGTATAAAGTTCTCATAAACTTTTGATGTGGAAGGTGCATTGACATTTCCAAACGTGTACTTTAGATTTTCAATTTCGGAACATTGTAAGTTTAATGTTCCCATAAATATTTGACGCCAGAGGTTCATTAACTTTTCCAAAGTCGTACATCGGGCCATACAACGAGACAAGCCAAATCAACGCACTATCACGCAAGTTGACAAAGCCCGCAGCGAGGCCCGATGAGACGAAGCGTTGTGGTGGTTCTTTCCTGTTTTCATGTTACATAAAAAATATAAACATTTTTTTTTTCGCCTGCGCCAAAGCATCCAGTGAAGACACTAAAGCCAGACAAGGTAACTACGTTCCTAATTATTTTTTCTACTTTGACTTTTAATCGCGAGGACACATTGAGCCTCTTCATTTTTTTGTTCTCGCTCCCCTACCCGCGGGCTGCCAGAGTCAGCCAGAGTGCATGCGTTTTTCTCGTGTTGCCCCGACCACCGCGCGGCGCACTTCGGTGCGCGATCGGTTTTCTCTGGCCGAGTGCATTTTCGCCTGGCAGAGTTTTGGACGCTTTATAGCTAGAAGACGAGAAAAAGAAACAATGGTCGCTCGCTGCCATCACTGTGGGGACTCGATGAATTGCACCGCGTTCGCCTGAGCACAACCTCTCCACAAAGTCTTACGATTCTTCAGAAACGTCTCACGATTTCTTCGATATTCTTTCGGTAGCCAAATTAGGTGCCCAAAGTAGGCATTCGATTGTGGAGATACTTTCGTTTGCGTTTTTGCGTTTCGGTGCCCCCACCCCACAAAAGGAAAAAAAAAAGGACATTGTTGTGGCACAGCGAATTGTCGCATGGTGAAAGTTCGATTTTGTTGTTTCTTCTTTTGCGGAAAGTAATGGGCCATGGGACGCTTCAGCTGCCGGATACTCTTATTTTATTATTGCGATAGCGATTATATGGACACTCTAGGCGCATTCCTGCCGTTACCGTCGCCCTTATGTTCCGCATAAAGTCCTAGGGCGATAACATCATGACCACGCGCCGCATGCTGTATGTGCGAGTGAAAGCGTAGGGAGGGGGATGGGGGGCTGGAATGGGTGAGGCGACGATGGTGGCTCAGTCTTGTGTGCGCGAGGGAGAAAGCAGGAGCAAGCGCGCCGCTTTCCGTCACGCGCATACATCGGAGGGAGTGGATGGAATGGGGGAGGGATCTAGGATTCTGTGAATCTGTGATTGCGCAACATGTTTATTTGCCTTGTTTGACCCATTATATACCGTGACTTTTTCTTAGATACGTAGATTTATTGGAGACATACGTACGTTTAGATATCTTGTTGCGAGGTTTTGTGCATACGTGCAGTGAACTTTGTTTCGAGTGGCACTTTTTTGCCCTTTATCAAGCTATATCTTGGCATTTGTATATTCCATTGCATCTTCGCGTTTCTAATGTACGAAGGCGAGTGAAATTAAAGTGAGCCCACCCATCCTGCGCAATTATGATTCTGTTCATTATCTGCAAGCCCTGCGCGTAGCACACAGGTATCTCTCATTTACAAAAGTGACACGCAGGTGTGAGGATAAATGTTCTTTAATGCGCTCATACACTGGGTTGAACAGGGTTGCGAGATGTAATGGACGCTCCAGAAGTTGAGCAGCGTGGTGCCATGAGGTTTTTGACAGCTGAAGGTGCTTCCCAAAAAGAAATTAGTGACCGTATGGCTGCCGTGTACATTGCAAGCAAGCAAGCAAGCAAGCAAGCAAGCAAGCAAAGCAAGCAAAGCAAGCAAAGCAAAGCAAAGCAAGCAAAGCAAGCAAAGCAAAGCAAAGCAAAGCAAAGCAAGCAAAGCAAAGCAAAGCAAAGCAAGCAAAGCAAGCAAAGCAAAGCAAGCAAAGCAAAGCAAGCAAAGCAAAGCAAGCAAAGCAAGCAAAGCAAAGCAAGCAAAGCAAGCAAAACAAAGCAAGCAAGCAAGCAAAGCAAAGCAAGCAAAGCAAAGCAAAGCAAAGCAAGCAAGCAAGCAAGCAAGCAAGCAAAGCAAGCAAGCAAAGCAAGCAAAGCAAGCAAAGCAAAGCAAAGCAAAGCAAGCAAAGCAAGCAAGCAAAGCAAGCAAGCAAAGCAAGCAAAGCAAGCAAAGCAAAGCAAAGCAAAGCAAGCAAGCAAAGCAAAGCAAAGCAAGCAAGCAAGCAAGCAAGCAAGCAAAGCAAAGCAAGCAAAGCAAGCAAAGCAAAGCAAGCAAGCAAGCAAGCAAGCAAAGCAAAGCAAAGCAAAGCAAGCAAAGCAAAGCACAGCAAGCAAGCAAAGCAAAGCAAAGAAAGCAAAGCAAAACAAAGCAAGCAAAGCAAAGCAAAGCAAAGCAAGCAAAGCAAAGCAAGCAAAGCAAAGCAAAGCAAAGCAAGCAAAGCAAGCAAAGCAAAGCAAGCAAAGCAAAGCAAAGCAAGCAAGCAAGCAAGCAAAGCAAAGCAAAGCAAAGCAAGCAAGCAAAGCAAAGCAAGCAAGCAAAGCAAAGCAAAGCAAAGCAAGCAAAGCAAAGCAAAGCAAGCAAAGCAAAGCAAAGCAAAGCAAGCAAAGCAAGCAAAGCAAGCAAAGCAAGCAAAGCAAAGCAAGCAAAGCAAAGCAAGCTAAGCAAAGCAAAGCAAAGCAAAGCAAAGCAAGCAAGGCAAAGCAAGCAAAGCAAAGCAAGCAAAGCTAGCAAGCAAGCAAGCAAGCAAAGCAAAGCAAAGCAAAGCAAAGCAAAACAAGCAAAGCAAGCAAGCAAGCAAAGCAAAGCAAAGCAAGCAAGCAAGCAAAGCAAAGCAAAGCAAGCAAGCAAGCAAAGCAAGCAAAGCAAAGCAAAGCAAGCAAAGCAAAGCAAAGCAAGCAAAGCAAAGCAAAGCAAGCAAAGCAAAGCAAAGCAGCAAAGCAAGCAAGCAAGCAAAGCAAAGCAAGCAAAGCAAAGCAAGCGAAGCAAAGCAAGCAAAGCAAAGCAAAGCAAGCAAGCAAAGCAAAGCAAAGCAAAGCAAGCAAAGCAAAGCAAAGCAAGCAAGCAAAGCAAAGCAAAGCAAAGCAAGCAAGCAAGCAAAGCAAAGCAAAGCAAGCAAAGCAAGCAAAGCAAGCAAGCAAAGCAAGCAAGCAAGCAAGCAAGCAAGCAAGTAAGTAAGTAAGCAAGTAAGTAAGTAAGCAAGTAAGTAAGCAAGTAAGTAAGTAAGTAAGTAAGTAAGTAAGTGCTTTATTTCCCATATAAAATATACATCTGAATATGGACAGGTCTTGAGGAAAGAGCTGCGTCAACAGCTTGACTAAGTCCTATTGAACATTGAACAATGCATTGCATTGGCCACTGTCAAGCGGTAGAACAAACGGTTCAAAGAAGGACGTGAAAGTTGCAAAGACGATCCCAGACCGCACCAAAGCCATCGTGCAATCACCCCTAACAAAATTGCAAAGGTTGATGAGCTGATGACACAAGAACGGAAGATAAACATCGATGAACTGGCAGAGTGTGGGAACATCAGTCACGGTTCGGTTCACCGTCACCGTTCACGTCATAATTCATTAACATCTCGGTTATCGGCTCTTGTGTGCGCTATGGATGCCCAAGATTTTGAACCACCGCCAGAGTACGGAGAAGTTCGGCGCTGCCTTTACTCATCTGATCCGGTATCATAATAAGGGTGACGATTTCATGTCTGCAATTGTAATCGGAGACGAACCATCATGCCACTACTACGAGCCTGAAACACGACGGCAAATCTTACAATGGAAACATTCAAATTGACCACCCCCAAAGAAAGCAAAGGCCGTAATTCCCGCCGGAAAGGTGTTGTTGACTTTTATTTTTCGGTCGTCAGGGGCCATTACTGATAGAATTTCCTAAATCTTGAGATTCTATCAATTGTTTCCGATATTGTGAAACGCCGGATCGGCTGCATGTTGCAATCAAGAAGAAACTACGTGAAAAATTGACGAATGGGGTCATCTTGTTCCACGACAATGCCTGTGCACATGTCGCTGATGTGGTTAATACAAAACTGGCAAAGTTCAAGCGGGAGACGCTGCAACATCCGCCATGCAGCTTAGACCTGTCGCC
The DNA here is from genome assembly GCF_023375885.2 of Dermacentor andersoni. Taxonomy (NCBI): domain Eukaryota; kingdom Metazoa; phylum Arthropoda; class Arachnida; order Ixodida; family Ixodidae; genus Dermacentor; species Dermacentor andersoni. The sequence goes on along the minus strand of NC_092824.1, from coordinate 9,007,030 downwards.
TTACGACTTCCACATTTTGGGGCAACCAAAAAAACAGCTCAAGGGAACTAGATTCATCTCGGACGATGACGCGAAAGTCAGTTGCAGACGTTTTGGAGCAACAACCCAAGGAGCTTTATGAGACGGGAATTACGCGACTCGTTAGTCAATGGGACAAATGTCTAAATGCTCATGGAGGCTACTTTTAAATAAAGTACCCCGTTTGTCATATATTCGCATTGGCTCACTTTCATTTGACTGGCCCTCGTAAATTCTGGAGAACTGCTGCTTTTTACACGTGCTTTCTGTTGTGACTATAATTTCGGTGCAATTACTCACGATACACGACTGGTGACAGCTGCTCTTGCGTAATACATTGGAACAAATGACAGCGTCATTGAGATTTTTCACTGGCCGTTGTATATGTACAAGAATGTAAACAAGGATCTTGAATTGCAAAGTTTCATTAACATATTTGTCCTCAACTTGTTCATTTCATGGCCTTTACATTTCTCATATCAGCCGCATGCACTGCTTTGCTGGTTTCGAACTGATGTAGTTCTAAAGCTCGTGTGATATTTTCTTTACTTAGTAAATAGACAAAGCATGGAAGGATTGACATCAGTTATGTTGGGCACAATTTTTGGCACATACGAGTATAATATTCTATGAAAAAATACATATTTTGCTTGTATTGACAGTGCGTAGCGTTTTAGAATTTGTTTGCAGCATCTTTGGCAGTGACAATACAGTTATTATTCATGTATTTGATCCCTAGGCAAATTGTTTAAGAGGAAGCTTTAGCTCGGGCTCAACTCCGACGCGGCCTATTCAGATACATGTAAAACGCAGAAACGCTTTTCTGAGATAACTCCTGAATCGTTTTAATGAAATTTGTTGCTTAAGAGAGAGGAAGGTAAATTATAATGTCTGTTGGAAGCGGAATTTCGATTTAGGGCCCGAACTTCGTTTAAAATATTTTGAAAAATTCAGAACTCCGAAAGAAATAGAAGCACGAAGTTTAGAAATTAATAGGTCTTCATCAAGAACAGATATCATGGTTCTGTAAACGGCATCCATTACACCATTCAACGCCGACAAATTTGATATGTCTATTTGAATTGGTTATGTTATGTACAAGGGTTCTGCAAAAGCCTTATTTCCATAATACTTAATTTTTTGAGACTCATGTGTAACATCTATATTGTCCGCTGTAGATGTACTATTATGTGCAATTTACAGAATTGTGATGTCAATTTTCATTGCTGATTTGCAGATTTGTAAACTTCATTGTTTCGTTTTCTGAAAATTTTCGATGTTTTCCACTTTTTAATAAAATATTGACGACCTAAATCGAAAATTCGAAACAAACAATCACTAGAATTTAAGTTCTGCTTTTAAATGCAACAAACCTCATCAAATTTCGTGAAGTGATTGCCGAGAAAAACGAATTTTCCTTCTACATGTATTTAGATAGGAGCATCCGACCTAATGTTTCCTCTTAGGAGGTGGCCGAGCTGCATTGTGAGCCCCCCCCGAACGAAATTTCTGGCTACGCCACTGGCGGTGTCTTCCCAAAGGACTAGCTTAGCGGGAAGAGAAGGGGCGCCGACGAAGGGGCACGTCATACAGAGGCGATAATTCGACTTCAGCACGTGCACAATTGATGACGGCGTTATTTCGCGAAAGAAAGTCCCACCCAAGTATCACGTCGTGAGAGCAGGACTGCATAACCACAAACTCCAGAATATAGAGAACGCCCTGAATAACAACTATAGCTATACATGCTGCTGAAGGTTGAACTGGCTGGGCGCTTGCTGTGCGAACAGAAAACCCAGAAAGTGGCGTCGTAACTTTTTGTAAGGCGCGAGAGAGACGCTCGTTTAGGACAAGCACGGTTGCTCCAGTATCAATTAGCGCAACGGTAGGGAGGCCGGCCACAGTAAGGTCGACAACGTTCGAAGGCGACAATGGAGGACTTGTACAGATCGATGGCGACGCAGTTCTTGCCTCTTGAACGGCGGCGCTTAGCTTTCCTCTTGCGTGGGTGAAGGGCGCCGACGCATGGGGGATAACGAGCGCCGACGAGGGGAAGGCGAACGACGTGTAAGGACCGGTCGCTCGGCTGGTGGCCTGTTCGACTGCCGACTAAAATAAGTGTCTTGAAAAGGTTGCACGTCGGCGTAGGGAGGCGACTGCACCAACCCATCAGAGTGCCGCATGCGGCGGCGGCAGAGTCGTGCAACATGGCCAGGAATACCGCAGGCATAACATGTGGGCCTGTTGTCTTGTGTGCGTCAAGGATTAGCAAACACAGGAGCAGGTCGATGAACGGGATGACGAACGGGTGGTAGCGGCCGTGGATGTAGCGCAACGAGTGGTTGACGAGGAGGCTGCGCGGCGACGGATGCGTAAGTAGGTGGCGCGGCGACAGGGTACTGCTGATGCTGCATAGGTAGAGCCTCAGCAACTTGCTGTTCAATAACCCGCCGGAGCGCAGGGGCGAGCTGTGTAGGAGGCTGTGACGGCAGCGGCTGCTGTTGCGGTAGCTCAGCGAAGGACAGTAGAGAAAGCTGACGTGCAATTTCCTCCCGCACGAAAGCTTGGATTTGTGTGGACAGGGGGGAGCGATCAGGGAAGACTGTCATGGAAGAGAGGGGACTCGTCAGCCACTGAGGGGCGCCTGGTCAAATCGCGCTGCCTCCTCAACTCGTCGTAGCTTTGGCACAAGTTTATGAGCTCTGCTACGGTGCGCGGACTCTTGGCGATCGACATTTGGAAAATGTCATCGGCGATGGCCTTTAAAATGTGCTTTATGCAATTTGTCATTTTCGGGCATAGAAGCATCTACAGGTTTGCATAGGTCGAGAACCTCTTCGATATAACAGGTGAATGTTTCACCGGGTTGTTGCGCTCGCTCTCGTAACCGCTGCTCGGCGCGCAACTTGTGGACGGCGCGGCGAACGAAAACTTCAGCGAAACTGGCCTTGAACACTGACCATGACTGAAAGTCGGCTTCGCGATTTCTAAACCGCAGGTCAGCCACTCCCGCAACGTAGAAAATGACGGCATTTAACTTGGCGGTATCGTCCCATCGATTGCGCAAGCTCAACCGTTCGTAGGTGGACAACCAGTCATTGACGTCCTGCTCACCCGTACCGCTGAAAACCGCTGGATGGCGTTGCGGGACAGCGCCAGAGTAGGCAACGGAGGGTGGCGGCGACGTCGGCTGGGGGGAGTCAGGCATGACGGGAGGCAGAGTCCGAGACCGGAGTTCCAGGGTGTAGATGTTCTTGAATACCCCGCACCACCCACCAATTGTAATGGGGTGTGTTGAACAGTTCAGTTGGTAGCGTCTGTTCGTAATCGATAAGGCAGGTCACGCAGAACAGGAACAGCTGGTTGCCCGAACGGCTCACGCTCGTGCTCAGCATTGGCGATCCGGCTGGCCCACTGGTTGCACAGCAGGCACGGAACAGACGATCTGGCTGGCCTTGTCCTTGTGCTCTTCTTCATTACACTTCTTATATCTTGCTTTATAGGTGCGTGTTCTAAGGCATCCCGATCTCGCTTCGAAAACTAATGAGCTTCCCTTTGAATTATCGTAAATTGTTTCTTTCCTGATTTCGTTTTTTTCTCTTAAGTAGTTACTCATGGTAGGTTTCTTTTCCATTGCCGCTACCCATGAGGTTGTTTCAGCCTCTCAGACGTTCCACTTGACGTTCTTTGTTGCTGTGTTGCACACCCTACAGGCCGCATACTTACTGGTAAGTTTCCTAGTTCATTTCCTCCTCTGTGAATCAATGTTTTTCCTGTAATGATACCTCAATACTCTCCCAGCCCATTCACTTTCTTCTATATTCCTCAGTAGTTCTTCATACTAAATTTTACTGCGAGCTTCCCTCACTTCAAAATTAATCCAGCCCATATCCCCCTGCACAGCTTCATTTGTAGCCTTCCCGTGAGCGCTCAATGCGAGGCGACCCACTTACCTTTGGTTATCATGGAGTCCCGATTGTACCCCTGATTTAAAGCAAACAACCGCATTTCCAAATGTAAGTCCTGGAACCATTACAATTTTCCACATACCTCGGAGCACCTAAGTTGCACATATATTGTATCCCCATAGCGCTCTGTGCTTCATTACGCCTGCATTTCCTTTCCTCTTCACTGTTATTGTTTTTTCCAGTTTCCATATATCTATTGCCTTCGTTTATCCATATACCAAGATATTTATATTCTGTTACCCGAGGTATTTCCTTGCCCTGTATTGCCACTGTCCACTGTTTTCATTGAATACCATAACACCAGATTTTCTAACGATAAATTTCAAACCTAAATTGTTGCCTTCCTGTCCACAGATATTAGCCAGATTGGATTGAATTGGAAAAACTTTAATAGAAGTCCTGCAGGACGCATGTCAGCGCGCAGTGGGCGTCTCCCACGCAGGGACCGACAGGGAGTACCTGGCGGCCGCTGCGCGAGCCTGCTGGACGGCCCATTGCTGATCTTGTAGGAGCGGGCTTCGTATCGTCTTCTCCCACTTGTCGGAGGTAGAGTCGGGCGGAGCGTTTCTGCACTCCCAGAGCACGTGTGCGAGTGTCGCCGTGACCCCGCACGAGGGGCACGCATCGTCTGGGTAGACGTCCGGGTAGATGATGTGTAAGGTGGCGGGGTTCGGATAGGTATCTGTCTGTAATAAGCGTAGCGTTAGCGCCTGTGGCCTGTGGCCTGTTTAGTTTGGGGTGCGGGAGCGGAAAGAGACGTCGTCCCAAGTAAAAGTGTTTGGTTATTTCAATGTAGGTTACTGGGGCGTCCCTGTTCGCCTCCAACTCATCGAGACGTGGTTGCCCGGGGGTGACGGCGCGGTCGGTAAGCGCGCGCGCTGCGTCGTGGGCTGTCTCGTTGAGGTTGGGCGGGGCGCCCGGGATCCGACCCAGGTGGGCGGGAAACCAGACGACGGTGTGGTGTCTGAGGGTGCTTGGATCAGCGCCGCGGAGAATGCGTAACGCCTTGACGGAGACGACTCCTCTCTCGAACGCTTTGATGGCCGGTCTCGAGTCACTGAATATTGTCGTTCGCTTATCGTCGAGCATTGCCAGGACTATGGCCACTTGCTCCGCCACCTCGGTATCACGTGTGCGTACCGTTGCGGCGTTTAAAGTCCGTTGCGAGGACGAGACCGCTACCGCGGCGGAGGCTCGGTTGCATCGGTAGGCGGCGGCGTCCACGAAAGCGACGTCGTCCGCTTTCTCGTTTATTCGTTTGAGGAACGCGGTGGCCCGGGCTAGGCACCTGCCTCGATTGTGTTCCGGATGGACGTTTCGCGGAATGGGTGCGATTGTGATCAGGTCGCGGAGCTCGCGGGGAACCGGCGTAAGCTCCGGTGGATACTGGGTGTTCGGTGGAAAGTACCCCAGCTCGCGCAAGATGTGACGGCCAGTCTTCGTCATCGTCAGACGTATCATCTGCGCTCTCTCCTGAGCCTCAGCGATCTCTTCGAGGGTATTGTGCACCCCGAGCTCGAGGAGTCGAAACGTCGGCGTCGTGATCGGGAGCACTGCCTTTCGTATGAGTGCATTGAGCTTGTCACGCTCCGATTGTTTCCACTTATGCATTGCTGCGACGTAGGTGAAGTGGGATAGGACGAACGCGTGTACGAGACGCAGCAGATTGTCTTCTTTGAGGCCGTGGTGACGGTTGGCCACCCTGCGTACAAGTCGTATTGCGTTGTCCGTCTTTGTCGTCAGCTTGTGGACCGTTTGGATGTTTGATCCGCCCGCCTCGATAATCATTCCCAGTACTCTGATGGAATCGACCCTGGGGATTGGGCGACCGTCTCTGGTGCGGACAGTGATGTTGCGCTCGGTCGGTGGTTTCCATCCCTTAGGCCTTTTGCCTTGTCGTTTTGGGCTGTACAACATCAGCTCCGATTTGGCGGAGGAGCACTTGAGGCCCGTGTGGTCGAGGTAGGATTCGGCAGTTTGGATTGCCTCCTGCAGAGCGGATTCGATGAAGCCGTCCGACCCCGCGGAGCACCAGATGGTGATGTCGTCCGCGTATACCGTATGGTTGAGGCCTTGTATCTTAATACTATAATATTAATACTATAATCTTAATACTATAATATTAGCCAGATATTATAGTATCCATAGATGGATGGATGGATGGATGTTATGAGCGTCCCCTTTGGAACGGGGCGGTGAATTGCGCCACCAAGCTCTTGCTATTATACTGCCTAATGTACTACCTAGTTTCAATACTATCTTCCTTTTCAATGATAATGATAAGCTTCAAAGTCAGGAGCTGGCAACGTCTGCTGTATGCGATCCAACCGATTTCTATTCTCCTATGAATCTCCTTCTCATGATCAGGGTTCCTTGTGATTAATTGACCTAGGTAAACCTATTCCTTCACAGACTCAAGAGGCCGACTGGCGATCCTGAACTCTTGTTCCTTTGCTCGGATATTTATCATTATCTTTGTCTTCTACATATTAATCTTCAACCCCACTCTTACACTCTCTCTGTTAAGGTCCTCAATCATTTGTTGTAACTCGTCTGCATTGTTGCTGAATAGAACAATGTCATCGGCAAACCGAAGGTTGCCGAGATATTCGCCGTCGATCTTTACTCCTAAGTCTTCCCAGTTTAATAGCTTGAATACTTCTTTTAAGCACGCAGTGAATAGCATTGGAGAGATTGTGTCTCCCTGTCTGACCCCCTTCTTTATAGGTATCTTCCTGTTTATCTTGTGTACAATTAAAGTAGCTGTAGAACCTCTGTAGATATTTCCCAAGGTATTTACGTAAGCGTTCTGTACACCTTGATTACGTTATGCCACTATGACTATTCGTATCTCTACTGCATCAAATGCCTTTTCGTAATGTATGAAAGCCATATAGAGAGGCTTATTGTACTCTGCGGATTTCTTGATAACCTGTTTGATAAAATGGATGTGATCCATTGTAGAGTATCCTTTCCTGAAGCCAGCCTGTTCCCTTGGTTGACTAAAATCCAGTGTTGCCCTTATTCTATTGGAGATAATTTTGCTAAATATTTTGTATAATAGTGGGAGTAAGCTAAAGGGCCTATAACTATTCAGTTCTTTAACGTCTTCCTTTTTGTGGATAATGTTTGCATTCTTCCAGTTTTCTGGGACCCTTGCAGTCGATAGACACTTTGTGTTAGAGAGCCGCATGTTTTTCTAGCATTATGTCTCCTCCATCTTTGATCAAACCGACTGTTATTCCATCTTCTCCTGCCACTTTTCCTCGTTTCATGTCTTGCAAGGCCCTTCTGACCTCATCTCCAATTGTATAAGGAGTTTCTGTATCCTGTTCATTATTGCTTCGAATGGACTACTCCTGAGTCTTCTGGGTACTGTACAGGTCAGTATAGAATTCTTCCGCTGCTTTTATTATACCTTCGAGATTGCTGATGATATTATCCTGCTTATCTTTCAGTGCATACATCTTGGTTTGTCCTACGTATGTCCATTTTTTACAGCTTCTTCATTCTTTCTCGCGTTACAGTTTCAAATATCACTTATTTTCGCCTTGTTGATCAGCTTTGACAGTTCCGCGAATTCTATCTTATCTCTTGAGTGGGGCACTTCGTTTCTTTATCAGGTCCTTTGTTACTTGGGAGAACTTGCCTCATCGACCTGGTTCATACCCTTCCACAATCCGCCCTTGTGTCTATTTATGCAGACAATATATGCATTTGGTCATCAGGAGCGACACGTCCACAGGTGCGCGCCAGACTCCAAAAAGCGGCCACACCAACATAAAGTTATCTTCGAGCACGAGGTCTGGAGGAGCCCTTCGAATAGTGCTCTATGGTCGCTTTCAGGCGCAAAGCAATGTGACTGTACGTTGTTAGAATTAATGAACTGCCTATTGCCTACGAGAAGACACACCGCTATATAGGAGTGATTATAGATCGAGACCTCTCCTGGACTCCTCACGTCTCCTACCTAAAAAGGAAACTAGTCGTGACAACACATGTGCTCACATTTGTTACAGGAAAGTCATGGGGTGCGTCTGTGAGTGCGATGCTCCAACTCTATAACGCACTGTTCCTGAGTCTCCTACGCTACAGCTTACCTGTAGTGGGTGGGACTGGTAAGACTAACCTCCGAGCCCTCCAGTCTGTCCAAGCTGGGAAAGACAAGGCTATTTCCACCTGTGCCAGATTGGTTTCTGGCCTAAGGTTGACACGTGCGACAATAGCCTCTTTCTGCATCAAAGCATCGCCAATACCAACCGCTTTGGAAGAAAGATATATGGGTTCTTAGTCGCAGTCGAACCAAGAAGAATGTCGAGCACAGTCTGCAACTAGGAGGTAGTGGTGGCCTTTTGTGAAGCCTGCCCAGGCGTTAGGGTTGCCAGTGTTGCCAAAGCCTCTTATGCAACCAAATGTTTGAAATATGAAGTTACAGTAAACAGCCAAAGAACTTTTACCAACTGCACAGGTGGAAATGCAGGTGAAACCCGGACCAGCAGATTTGGTTGCAGGAGTGATTCGCTGATGAGCTAAGAAGGTGACTTAACAGTACGTGATAAGGTATACCGAAATTTCCAGTATGTATATGTACTGTAAGGCTGAAACAGACGAATTTTCTCCAGAGCAATATCAAAAGCTCATCTTTTTTTTCAGGATGCCACTCGTGCTTTAGGCAAGTGTGGAGAGGGTTATATAAAGCTGCATAGGCAAAATGATACAACTAGATACAGCTGTTAAGCGTAATATTTTTTCTGGGCTAAATTCTTGCTCCTTAAACTCATTCGAGATCATTAACTGTAGCACCAAAGTAGTGGACCACTACCAGAACAAACGCATCTAGTGTGCCCATCTCAATTCTTGTGCTTATGCCAGTCTTTTTTTTTTACAGCAATAGCTGCTATGGGCTAACTCCCTTGGTTGTTCTGATGTCTACTGGTGTTGTCACTGGAATTCTCATTGTGCTAAATTTCTCATTGTGCTGCGAGGATTCAAACATATTGTCGCGTATACTCTGCTGAAGTATACACGCTGAATGGGGATCCAGGCGTTTTGTCCTTCACGAAACGTAACCGTTGACGCGCGATGCCGAGACGAACCTCGTTCTCTTCTTCTTTAGTCCCCTTGCTGTGCCACTGCATGTGTCACTACCCCCTCTTCAAAGAAATAATAATAAAAGAATGAAAACATACATAGACTTGACGTGAGAGCGCCGAGATGGCCTAGGACGAACCATAGGCTATAGAACTGAGGTGAAACAGCGCGAAAAAGACGAGGACACAAGGAAACAAATACATAGGCTATAGTCACAATCACTGTGGTGGGCGATATAGTCACAAGGCGCTGAGGGACGAGCAACAACAAAAACTAACCTAAGCGGCTGAAGACGTCGGATTTTAGCGGCCATGATACGGTTTCAACCGCACAACATGCACAATCTCAGATTCCGGTTGTCGACGTCGGGGAGGCTGGCTTCCGTCAGGAAGGACTTCGTAGTTCACGTCGCTAATCCGCTGCAACACGTTGTAAGGTCCAAAGTAGCGACTCAAAAGCTTCTCGGATAGTCCTTTTCGGCGCACGGGAGTCCAGACCAAAACTTGATCGCCAGGTTGGAACTCGACCTGTCGATGGCGGAGATTGTAACGTTGTGCATCGATGCTCTGTTGTTTCTTTATGTGCACTCGGGCAAGCTGACGGGCTTCTTCCGCTCGTTGCACGAAGAGTTCGGCATCTTGGGCGAGATCGGGGTGATCGATGTTGTCGCATGGCAGCATTGCTTCTAACATAGTCTGCACTTCACGGCCGTAAACGAGGTAAAACGGCGTTAAGCGTGTTGTTTCTTGCGTAGCAGTATTATAGGCAAACGTTACGTATGGGAGTATCTCGTCCCACGTCTTGTGCTGTACGTCTACGTACATAGACAGCATGTCAGCCATCGTTTTGTTCAGTCGTTCGGTCAAGCCGTTTGTCTGCGTATGATAGGCAGTTGTCCGTTGATGGGTTGTGCAGCTGAGTTTAAAAACGTCTTCAATGAGCTGCGCTGTAAAGGCTTTGCCTCGGTCTGTGATGACGTGCGATGGGGCGCCATGCCGTAGGACGATGTTTTGTATGAAAAACTGGGCAACCTCGGAAGCTGTGCCTCGAGGCAACGCCTTTGTCTGAGCATATCGCGTTAAATACTCTGTGGCGACGATTATCCACCTGTTGCCAGAAGATGACAGTGGAAACGGGCCCAGAAGATCCATGCCGACCTGGTCGAAAGGTTTGCCAGGTGGGTCAATCAGATTCAACAATCCCGCAGGCTTCACAGCTGGCGACTTTCGGCGCTGGCATTCACGGCAGGCTTGGACGTACCGCTTAACACACTCGGCAAGTTTCGGCCAGTTGTAGGATTTGCGCACTCTATCAAGCGTTCGCGTAAAACCCAAATGGCCAGACGGAGGCTCGTCATGACAGGCGAATAAAACTTCGGCACGGAGGTCTGCTGGAACGACCAAAAGGTATGTCTTGTTGGTGGCAGCGGAGTTCTTCTTATACAAAACGCCATGTCGTAAACAAAAAGACGACAATCCTCGAGCGATGTGCCGGGGTATTGATAGGTTTCGTCCTTCCAGATGTTCGAATATAGGTCGTAGTGAGTCGTCTGCGCGCTGCCGTGTGGACAAATCAGTAACGCTTACGGCCCCAAGGAAAACGCCGTCGTCCTCAATGTCTTGGTCGGTAGTGTCGATAGGGGCGCGTGAGAGTGCGTCAGCGTCTTCGTGTATGCGGCCTGACTTGTACACGATGGTCACGTCGTACTCCTGCAAACGTAGACTCCACCGTGCCAGTCGTTCAGAAGGGTCCCGCAGATTTGCAAGCCAACATAACGAGTGATGATCGGTTACAACTGAATGAGCGGCCGTAGAGGTAAGGTCGAAATTTGGCCAGCGCCCATACGACGGCAAGACACTCTTTCTCCGTAGTGGTGTAGTTGGTCTCTGCACGTGATAGTGTGCGACTTGCGTAGGCGATCACTCTTTCAATACCTTCCTGCCGTTGTACAAGTACCGCGCCAAGACCAACGTTACTGGCGTCTGTATGAACTTCCGTGTCCGCCTCCTCGTCAAAGTGGGCCATAACTGGTGCTGACACCAGACGCTGTCGAAGTTCAGTGAAAGCAGTCTCTTGCTCTGAGGCCCAGACGAACGATACATCGTCCCTCGTGAGTCGAGTCAGCGGCTCCGCCATCTTCGAAAAATTTTCGATGAAACGCCGGTAGTATGCGCAAAGGCCCAGGAAGCGTCGGACACCTTTCTTGTCAGTCTGTGTTGGAAATGTGGCTACAGCGGCAGTTTTCGCGGGATCGGGGCTAACGACTTCCGCGCTGACCACGTGTCCCAGAAACATAAGCTCCTTGTAGCCGAAGTGACACTTCTGAGGCTTAAGGGTGAGGTTAGCCGATCGGATGGCTTCGAGAACTTGCCGCAGTCGTTTCAGGTGGTCGTCAAATGTCGCCGAAAAAACAACCACGTCGTTGAGGTAAACGAGGCAGGTTTGCCACTTCAGACCAGCGAGAACGGTGTCCATCATTAGCTGGAAAGTTGCTGGTGCCGAACAGAGCCCGAAAGGAAGTACCCTGAATTCGTAAAGGCCATCTAGAGTGACGAAAGCAGTTTTTTCGCGGTCTCGTTCATCTACCTCAATTTGCCAGTAACCGCTCTTTAGATCGAGAGACGAAAAATACTTAGCTCGCCGCAACCTGTCTAAAGAGTCATCGATACGTGGTAGTGGGTACACGTCCTTCTTGGTGACATCGTTGAGGCATCGATAATCAACACAGAAACGAAGCGTTCCGTCTTTTTTCTTGACCAGAACGACCGGAGACGACCACGGACTGTGCGAAGGCTGAATTACACCATCATCTAGCATCTCCTTGACTTGGGCTTGAATTGCCTCACGTTCTTTCGGTCAGACACGATAAGGCTGTTGTTTGATGGGGCGTGCATCGGCGGATGTCGTGATTCGGTGCTTCGTGATTGGCGTTTGGCCCACCTTAGTAGACCGAGCGAAGCACGCGCGGAATTCGTTCAAGAGTTCCTGCAGTGCGCTCTTTTGGTAGTCCGTAAGCTCGGAGTCTACATCGATGTCTCTGAGCGAACCGTCGTATGTGTCCACTTCAGAAGCAAAGCACTCGACGATGTCCGTTGATGGTTCGGCGTAGGCGACGGCAGTGCCACGAAAAATGTGCCGATGCTCAAAGGTAAAGTTGGTAACGAGGACCGCTGTCTGGCTATCACGAAGTTCCACAAGGCTTCGCGCTACACAAATACCTTGGGCCAGCAATATAGAAATGTTGCCTTCTACAATGGCTTCACCGTCTCGTAGCTCGTCGGACTTGACCGGGACCATAACACTCGCGCACGGCGGTATTGTGATGCTGTCGTCCGAAACGCGAAGTGCGGATCTGTGTCCAACGGCGTCGGTCTGTGTTGCCCTTTGTGTCGAGAAAGTGATGCAGCGCTCGCGGAGGTCAATAATGGCGCCATATTCCCGGAGAAAGTTCATCCCAAGAATTAAATCGCGGGAACACTCACGTACAACCAGACAAGTGGCGAGAAAAGCAGCACCGCGAATTTCTACTCTCGCCGTGCATAAGCCAAGGCGTGTGACGACGTGGCCACCTGCCGTGCGAACTGGTGCCCCATTCCAGAGCAACGTAACTTTTTTCAGAACGCTCGCCAGTTCGCCACTAAGAATGGAGTAATCGGCGCCGGTATCTACAAGTGCACTCATTTTTCTGCCGTCGATCAACACAGGTATGTCCAGTGAAATCTTGTTGGCGGGAACTGGTTCTGGCGTCGTCGTGTTCTCGTTGTTCTGCGGTCGGCACGATACGAGGTCTTCAGCGCATCGAGTATCAGCGGCCCCGCCTCGGACGGTCGCTGATGTCAGTTTTCCCGGCGTGGACTTGGTGATCTCCCTTGCGTCGTCCTCGAAGTGGTATCACGAGCAGGGAAATATCGCCGCGGTGAGGGTGAGCGTGACTGCCGCTGCGATGTACCCGGCCTGCGCTGCTGTTCGATGAATTCTGCGATGTCGGGAGGCCTCTGGCCAAACCTAGGTAGAGGCGAATCGATGGAAAAACCCCGCAGGCCGAGTCGTCGATAGGGGCACTCCCGATACACATGACCAGCTTCGCCGCAGTGGTAGCACAGCGGTCGTCGGTCGGGTGTTCGCCAAACCTCTGATTTCCTCGCGGGTGTTCGGCGGTCGTCGAAGTACGGTATAGGAGCTGTCGGAGCGGCTTGCGCCGATTGCAACGCGATTGGCGACGCAACATAAGTAGGTGCGAAAGCTTGGGCGGGGCTCAGTAACGTTTCTGCGTTAAGTCTTGCGCCGGGACTCACTTGGCAGAGGTGGCGCTTCACTGCTGGAAAGAGATGCCTGCAGTGCCTGCTGTACTTCTTTGCGTACGACGCTGGCGAGGGAGCTGACTGGCGGCGGCGACGTACCCTGGTGCTTCTGCAGCTCGTCGCGAACCACTGAGCGAATCAGCTTGCAAAGCAAGGCGACGTCGCACCCGAAGCCTACGGGCGTATCCGGAGTGCAGGCGGAATTTACTTGTCGGTTGTACATGTTCGACCGCTGCTGAAGCGTCTTCTCCATTGTGGTGGCTTCGGTGAGGAACTCCGCGACAGTCTTGGGCGTATTCCGAACAAGACCGCCAAAGAACTGTTCCTTTACGCCTCTCATCAGATGACTCACCTTCTTCTCTTCCGACATGCTCGGATCGGCACGCTGAAAGAGACGCGTCATGTCCTCCACGTACATCGTGACGCTCTCGTTGGGCTTTTGGACGCGTGACTGAAGGGCTCGCTCCGCTTTTTCCCGGCGATCGGGGCTGGAGTAAGTCTCCAGTAGCTTGCGCTGGAATTCAGGCCAGGATGACAGGGCACTTTCGCGATTCACAAACCACGTGCGAGCCCCATCCTGGAGGCTGAAGTAGACGTTCCTGAGTTTAGCGTTGTTGTCCCACTCGTTAAACGCAGTCACGCGCTCGAACTCCGCCAGCCAGTCTTCCACGTCTTCAAATATGTCGCCATGAAAAGCCGTCGGCACTTGGGGGTTCAGCAGCGTTAGGTAAGTCGGTGTCACCCTTTCAGTAGAAGTCGCAGTGGTCGTACTCATCACTTTTTCCGGGAGGTTTCTTAATTCTGGGGCGAGGCCTCGGATTCGCGGGCTTTTGCGGTGAACTGGAGTCAACTCCAATTGTGCGAGGTTCTTGCTGCCCAGTGGGGTCTCCTGCATAAGTTGGGTGTACCCAGCAAGCTCCACCGAATTGTCGCGTATACTCTGCTGAAGTATACACGCTGAATGAGGATCCAGGCGTTTTGTCCTTCACGAAACCTAACCGTTGACGCGCGATGCCGAGACGAACCTCGTTCTCTTCTTCTTTAGTCCCCTTGCTGTGCCACTGCATGTGGCAATATGATCGAAAGATTGGCAGTCCGCAATTCTATATTTCAGCCACTCTGCTGAAGCTACAGTAGTTGTGAATACTGATCCTGGAGAGCGCCATCAAGCCAAAAGGTGCCATGATTGGCTAACACCTGCTCAATGTGTGCGTACTGTATATACAGCTGGCGTCCACGCCTTCAAGTTCTGACACATCACCTTCCCACTTATGAAGGCAGTCCTATGCTAATTTTTCTTCTTACATGTAACGACAGTGATTGGGTGCATCTGCTTCATTAATCTTCTTCTAGTGCTTGGCTTCTTAGATTTACTGGATGGGGCTGTTGGTGTCTCGCTTTCCTCAAGCACAGCGCAAGATCTAGCAATGGGTAGCCCAAATATCAATTTAAGAAAACCAAAACAAATTCAGCAGTAAGAAGCTAAAGGGTTGTTTTGGTGCGGACCAGTGGCCAAGTGCGGATATGAAAGAAGAGGAAGAAAAGTCGAGTCTTTCCACTTCCACACTGGGAGGCACAACTCCCACAAATAAATACGACTCGTACTTATTTTATTTCTCTAAAGGAGATTACTGACTTCCATTGGCAAGTGTTCACTTCAACAAACACCGCATGAAGTAACCTTCCTGAGCATACTTCACCAGCTACTGCCTCATTGTTTTGCATTACAAGTGAAACTGCAATTTTCGTTATGCCACAACTTGCCCGATTTTGTGTTTTGCAGTAGGATGTTAGCTGTGCTATTAAGGCACTGAAATACTCGTGAATAGTAGCAGAAAAAAAAAGTAAGAAAGCAGTGGCTTTTCGTGCATAGACTATGCATACACCTGGTGCTCTCATGGCCATTTCTTCCCTATCTGCTAAACCATTATAAACAAGAAAAGCTTACACACAATTATTGTGCAAAGTCAGACCACAAGTAAACCGGAGGTATCCTAGGTAAGCAAAGTATATTTATTTGGTGACATTTTCTGTGGCCCTGCTATCGGGCTTTCTTTCCTGTTCAGCTGTGCAGGTTCATTAAGAAGTGACGAGACAGATTGACAATTTTAATAATTGAAAGACTTGGGTTGTTTTTTCTGGGTTTCAGACTCTGCACATTGCATATTCAGGAATGTTTTCCTTGTTTTTGCTTTTGTTTCAGTTAGTTTATGGGGAGGGCATGTAAACATCTTTTACACCATGTCAAGTATGTGGTGCCATAGAGTGTTCTTGGATGGAGTGTTGCCCTTTCATTCTGTACACTATAATGTCTGTTTTCTGTGTCTAAGGCCTTTTACATTTGAGTGTGAGTTGAAACTTGCCAAGGTTGACGACTGGGCGTGTTGGTATAGCATATTAGAGGTTGGATTGCGCAACATTTTTACGAGACACACAGAAGAGACACACACCACAGAGCGCTACTTGCAACTATCGTTTTATTCCCTTGTCAGTGGAATAAATACAGGAAGATACTCAGGGGGGAGGGCGGTAGGGACCAAAAATTAAACAAGAAACAAAAATAGTTTTGACGAACATTGCCATCTACCAATGCCAAGCCGGCTTTGTCACGTGATCGTTTTTGATGCACTCGACATCACACAAAAAAGACCAGGATACGAAATTTAAGATTAGCGCTTGAGGAAATCTAATTCCTTTGCACTAAGGGATACTGAAGGCGTGCTCACGCACATACTTCCCAAACGCGCAATCTCATCGGCTTCGATTATCTCCCTTGTGATTTGGCTGACATCTTTGCTCACAATCTTACAACTCTGAAAGAGTGGCCGACATCCGCAATCTCTACAATGTATCCCAAGGTGTCCGGTGACTGTCCTTGAAACGTTATAATCATGTTCCTTTAATCTTTCGTTTAAACATCGTCCAGTCTCTCCGATGTACTTTCTGCCGCACTGAAGTGGAATGGAATATACCACTCCCTCAGTGCAGTCGACGAACTTCTTTCTGTGTTGTGTTTCACAGCCTCGTTTCTGTGTGGCACCTGGGTTAACCTTTGCACAAATGCTCAGCAATTTATCTGGTGCGGAAAACACCACTTTTACCTCGCATCCTTTACCAATTTTCTTTACTCGGTGCGCGATCGAATGAATGTATGGCATCACCACTATTTTATCTCGTGTGCTTGTATCGCTAGGCTCCTTCCCAGATAACGGTGCACTGGTTCCGATTTCCTTGAGCAAACATTGTGCCACAGATACTAATAGATAGGAAGGATATCCTGTCTCCGTGAGCCTGCGCGTTTGCTCCCGAAAACTATCAGCAATGCTATGATGGCACGATTTTCGCAACGCACTTCTGTAACATGACTTAACTATGCCTCTTTTTACGATTTTGGAATGCGCAGATTCGAAGGGCAAAAGAGGCTTATTTGCGCGCGGTTCGTACTGCCAACAACAATGACTGGAGCCCAGACTTAGTTTTAAGTCAAGAAACCTAATTGCTCCATCGTCTGGCTCTTCACTTGTGACCACCAATGGCTCTAGCCCCTCTCTGAAAATTCTTTCAAGGTGTGTCAACAGCGACTGATTTTTGTTGTCAACGTTATCCACTAAAACTAAATAATCATCAACAAACCTGAACACACGAGCTACCCGTGAATTCATGAGGCGTGCGGCTAGGGTTCTGTCAATGTTGGCTAGGAACAGGTCACTCAGAATCGGTGCGATAGACGAACCTATACATATTCCTTGTTTTTGAAGGAAAATGTCTCTTGTTTTTGTTTTGTTTCTTGTTTAATTTTCTTGTTTAATTTTTGTTTCTTGTTTAATTTTTGGTCCCTACCGCCCTCCCCCCTGAGTATCTTCCTGTATTTATTCCACTGACAAGGGAATAAAACGATAGTTGCAAGTAGCGCTCTGTGGTGTGTGTCTCTTCTGTGTGTCTCGTAAAAATGTTGCGCAATCCAACCTCTAATATGAGTGTGAGTGTAGCATTTTGCTAAGTTTTACCTCTGTCACCCAAGCTTGAAAGTTTGCTTCCCACTGCTGGTGGCATACTCGCACATGACATTTTTTTTTTCAACAAAAGGAAGTTTGTCACTTATCCTGTGCACTGGTTGTCTTTGTCTTTTTGAATTACAATTTGTTGCCTGTTTTAGAGCGCAGCTCTTTGGCGTCCGTTCCTGGGTTTCGCGTCGTCGTCGGCGTTGTCGTCGGCCTCGTAACCAGCTCCGCCCCCCTTTCATCCCCCCAGCGCTAGCAGCGACCGACTGATACCGCTGGATGCCGCTGACGCCGCTAGAGAGTCAAGATAACGTGACTGCATAGAACACCGTCGCCGCCATGCAGAAAGAGGAGAAAAGGGTCCCCCCCCCCCCTGTTCTTGTGTGGCGGATAGGGTGCTCTTCAGTTGCCGACGCGCCGGTTATTTCACGTAGGCCCCGGCACGTCGACGAATACGTGACCACCTTCCCACGGCTAGACCTGGTTCTTAGCGCTGCGGAAGCGAGGGTATCATATTGTTTGTGTCGGCATCGGCGGCGTTGTCCCTGAAACCAACTCCGCAGCTGGGGTTGACTCACTATCGGCGTCAGCGGCCTCAGTCAGTCGCTGCTATCTCTTCCCTCCTCCCTTTATCGTGTTGTCCGCTTGCTGCGCGCGCTTCTGCCCCCATCGTTTGCCGCTGGGTGTACACGCCGCCCCCCTCCCCCCTCTTCCTGCGAGTCTCCGGTTGTCAAAGCGCCGGCTCGAACTTAATTCCTTTCTTCGCTCCTCCTCCAATGCAACCCCTGTGCGGTGGCAATCAGAGAGCCAGATCGGTGGCGGCGGATCTGTATATGTGCACCGCCCGAGCCGAAATTGCCGCTGCCGTTCGCCCTGTGCGGTGGCAATCAGAGAGCCAGATCGGTGGCGGCGGATCTGTATATGTGCACCGCCCGAGCCGAAATTGCCGCTGCCGTTCGCCACTGCGAAATTATCTGCCAGTTCTTTCTGAGCCATGAGCGAGACGACCGATGGAAGTCCTCCGTCTGCTGCTGCTGCTGCTGCTGCTAAACGAGCTGCCAGAGCAGAGGCCCAGCGCCGTCGCCGTCAGAATCCAGAGGTGCGTGCCGCCGAAGCAGAAGCTTACCGTCGCCGCCGTCGAGATGATCCAGGAGTACGCGTCGCCGAAGCAGAGGCTAAGCCCCGCCGCCGAGAAGACCCTGCCGTTCGCGCCGCCGAAGCGGAGGCTCATCGCCGCCGTCGAGCGAGGCTGAAGCAGAAGCTCATCGCCGCCGCCGAGAAGACCCTGCAGTTCGCGCCGCCGAAGCGGAGGCTCATCGCCGCCGTCGAGAGCAACCAGCAGTAAGCGAGGCTGAAGCAGAAGCTCATCGCCGCCGCCGAGAAGACCCTGCCGTTCGCACCGCCGAAGCGGAGGCTCATCGCCGCCGTCGAGAGCAACCAGCAGTAAGCGAGGCTGAAGCAGAAGCTCATCGCCGTCGCAGAGAAGACTCTACCGTTCGCGCGGCCGAGGCCGAGGCCAAACGCAAACAAAGGCTCGCAAACAGTCAGGGTGCAACAAATGCAACAAAAAAATTCTGTGATAGCGCATACATGTGTTGCTCGATTACTTTGCCTCAATCTATCGAAAAGGTGAAACAGCTTATTTGCTGCGCTCAAATTTCGCATTAAGAAGTAACGTAATCGTCGGTAATTTTTTGCTCTTTTGTTGCATTTCAGATTAGGAATGGCTATCATAGTTGACATCATTTAACCATATTGCACACAATATGGATATGTACTTGCACTGTATTGCCACCATAAATATAATAAGAAGTTAATCATTCACAAATAGTGCCTTTGCATGGTGGCGCAGCGATGGATTGTGGCTATAAGGCACCAGCGCTGCAGGTAGCTCTGCTTGTGCAGAATATTGTCCAACTCTAAAAACACTGCTCTCAAACATCATTGTTGTTATGTGCATTTGTATAGCTCCAGTTCCTGTGAACAACACACATCTGGTGGAAGAGTGGCTTGCAGTTGGGGCCAATGAATAGGCAATATTCTGCCCGTTTTCATGTTATTAGCATATTAGTAAAGGCAGTCGTTTTTATAATAGCCTGTTTGCCCAGTGTAGAAGCCGTTGCGGGGTGTCAGGATCTCGTACACATCTTCCGCGTTGCAGGGGACACGGCATCTGGCCCATAGTTTGTCACAGGCCATGTCTTCGGGGCAAGTTGAATTTACTCCTTGCAAAGGGAGAACCAAGCTTGTTGAAATTGAAGTAAACCGCCTGTACACTTAGTGGGCTTTTTCATTTTGTGTGACATATGTTGTTCTAGCGACCCTTGCTTTATGCACTTCTTGTTTGGCAGCAGTCTTTTGCTTCTGAAACACTCAGGATAGCTTTCAGCAAGTTGGCCAGGAATAACACTGAAAAATCAGATGTTAATTGTCGAACTTATCATACAAAGCTTCATACAGTATGATGAAGGGGTAAATAAATGAGGGTGTTCTTCAAGGCCTTGTAGCACATGTCGTGAGTTTGGAGCAACATGATGTATCGCACTTTTTTGATCGCATGTTATACGTTCAGCAGGTGTGGCCATGGTTGAAGTGCAGCGCAAGATGAAGAAAACAGATATTGTCACGTGGTAGTGACGTTAAAGAACACAGTAGCAATACTGTGAAAGAGAAAACTAGCTTTTATTGGGCGAACCTGTGCCAACAAAGACAGGCTACACTTAAAGCACAATGATAGCGGCGAACACAGTCGGCGATCGTCGAAAATCTAATCAGCGGTTCGAGCGCGTCGGCTTTTTACAGCAGTCGTCGAATGTTCCAGACTAATCACTTGGACCCGCGTGTCTTCCACAATGTTCTACACCATTCGCGTCACGCGATGAAATCAGATAACATAAGGTTCGGCGACAACAGACAGCGGATAGAAGCATCGATCATTTTCCAGAAACTTCGGATACATGAAGGCGCGTCCCGCGCTGTGCGATAACATTTGTTAGGCGGCGAAACGTGGTCGCCCGATAAATACAAGTACACGTGTCAATACCCCCCTCTTAAAAAGCATCGACCCGATGCGGCACACAGACGAAAGTAATAAAGAAGCACTCGTAGCAAAGAAAACAACAAAATAAGGAAAGTTCGTCAGCGTCCGTAAAAGGGTATAAGACGCATGCGCGGCGCCGCTGTGAATGCGAAATGCCGTCTGGCACGACCTCGTAGTCCAGTCCGCCAATACGTCGGATGACCTTGTAGGGTCCGAGATAGCGTCGCAATAGTGCCTCACTCAGTCCTCGTCGGCGTATCGGGGTCCATACCCAAACACGGTCGCCGGGCTGGTACTCGATGAAGCGTCGTCGGAGGTTGTAGTGTCGGCTGTCGGTACGCTGCTGGTTCTTGATCCGCAGGCGGGCGAGTTGTCGGGCTTCTTCGGCGCGCTGGAGATAGCTAGCGACGTCAACATTCTCTTCGTCAGTGACGTGCGGCAGCATGGCGTCGAGCGTCGTCGTCGGGTTCCTGCCATAAGCCAGCTTAAACGGCGTGATCTGTGTTGTTTCTTGCACCGCCGTGTTGTAAGCGAATGTTACGTACGGTGGGACGGCATCCCAGGTCTTGTGTTCGACGTCGACGTACCTTGCTAGCATGTCGGCGAGGGTCTTGTTCAGGCGCTCTGTGAGACCATTCGTCTGCGGGTGGTAGGCAGTTGTCCTCCTGTGGCTTGTCTGGCTGTATTGCAGAATGGCTTGGGTGAGCTCTGCTGTAAAAGCCGTTCCTCTGTCGGTGATGAGGACTTCTTGGGCACCATGTCCCCAGGTAGCACACAAAGTCTTGAAAACGTCGTATTAAGGGATTCAACGTCTGAAACGGATTTTTGACCAAAACCGACGCATCAAAGACGTTCCAAACAAGACAGCTTAAAAACGAGGGGTGAATACGTTTTGAAAACGTTAAAAGCCAAACAACTTAAAAACGAGGGGTGAATACGTTTTGAAAACGACTTCACATAACTCGCTCTATATGTTTAGTTATCAAGCGTACCGGGTACGTTTTTGACAGCGCCGTCTTTGGCAGGAGAATTCCTCGCTTGTCAAACAGCACTCGTCGTGTCAATTGCTCCTCTATTCGACCGACATCAGAATGAGTGCGGCAAGAAAAAGAAATTCTTTTGTGATGTTAACCTCACGTCAGAAGAGACAAAGGAGTGCAAATGAACGTGGCATCCCAAGGGGAAGTGTTTTGCGCCAGGAGGAAGTGGAGCACGAGTACAGAAACATCAAAGCCGCCCTTACGACAATGGTAGCCGGCCGAGCCTTCAACAGGAAGAAAGATCTGTATGACTACCCGGTTCCTTTCAGTGTGTTTGGCATATCAAAGGTGTCATCACTAAATGTGACAAGGAGCTCCTGTAAAATGAGCAGCGTCGCATGCAAACGCTTGGAAATTCGCGCTGGACAAGGCAGCTTTGCCGTGTTTCCTCTTATTCACAATGCATTGATGTGAATACCTTACCGCTGAACGGCGCAATGTTTTTTTACTGCTGAGCCACGAGTGTTGTACAGTTTTCGTGCGTATAAAGGTGACATATTGGGCCCAGTCGTCTGAATAATGAAAACTGCGGTTTTAATATACACAGTCCGAGCATTTGGATATATATATATATATATATATATATATATATATACATATATATATATATATATATATATATATATATATATATATATATATATATATATATATAATGTGTGTGTTTAACTCCATATGAAATTTTAGGTGATATCTTATGCATATACAATACAGTAAGCGTACCTTATTCATCAAACAACGCGCTTCCCCGTGAGACCCATGAACAACTTGGAGCTTGGCTCCAGAGCGCTAAATCATGCAAGTCACATGCAGCATAAATAAACGTATCGAGTTAATAAGCGAACATCACTTTTGGTGCCAACGGAGGGTCACATCGGTACAGTCGTTTCTGGTAACGGTACTTCGTAGGAAGTGTGGCAACGAATTCTATACTGTGAGCACAATGTACATAAAAAAATTTGCAGAAACCATCGTCGATGATTGTTAATGGAAGCGATTAGTCCCAACGAGCGAGCGAACAAAAGAACGCTAGAGAAAGCGAGCGAGAGAGCAAAATAGAGTTAGCGTGAGAGCGAACGAACGAACGCGCGAGTGTTTTCCTTGCAGATCAACAGTCCGACGACCGACCACCGACGACTGAACTACGAAAACATCCGACGGAGAGGGGACAGAAACCTATTCGCTTTAATATTTCTGAAATTCGTCGTTATAGGCTCGCCACGCTTGGGCGCAGAGGGTGGTGTGATCGCACCTATATAGAAGCGGCGATTGTTTTTTAACATGTTGTAACCACAATGACGTGGCACTGAAAGCGGAAAGCGTCCGAAATGAGAGAGGAAACTGAAAGGCCTTGCGGAACGCCCAGTGGCAACTTCCAGCTCGCCACTCTTGCTGCAGATGGAGTGGCTAAAGAACAATGGAAGAGCGCGCGGCGTCTGGCCAGTCTGGCATTGCGCAACATGATTCACGGGTCGAGAACTACAAAAGCGCAATGCGCACGACACGCAAGGCGCGCACGACACGCAAGGCGCGCACATTAAGGCGCCACACCCCGGCGCGTCAGCCTCTTGAGCGGCTTGTACAATATTCAACAACCCATCAACGCGATCCAACCTTGCGCAAGGTGGCGATACCGTCGTCACATCATGTGACCAAGGCGGCCACGTGATTCGTGATGCCGGGCAGCACGGAAGAAGGAAACTAAGGAGAGGCCCTGACGTCACTCTTTGTGAAGCAAAAGTGAAGCCGGAATTTGGCGTTGCTCATGGCGATGCTCCGCCTTTTGGGCCACCCTCCTCTCTTGTTTACATCTTTCGCGAAACCACGCCGCGTTGCGCGTGGTGTCGCGCGCGCTCGCGCAACATCTGGCAGAGCACGGTGCAGGTAACACAGCGTAACAAGACACGGTGACTAACGCAAACCCGCCCGCTCAGCGCCTTTGCCACGGCCCGAAACCTACCAGAGCAACACGTGTGAGCGCTCAAAACCATAACAACGCCGCCATTGTGGCCCAAAAGGCGTGGCCATACAACAAAAAAAACCAAAAAAGCAGCAAAAAAATGAGAACCTACTACGTCATTTCCGCCACACTTTTCTCCTAGCGCGCGGAGGGGGTAGGGCCTCTCCTTAGTTTCCTTCCTCCGTGCCGGGCAGCATGCCGAGCGGCCGGGCGAGCCGGGCATAGTTGCGTCAGGGGTAGCACACTCTCAAGTTCAACAAATGGCCACAGAGGGCGAAAAAATCGACCGCGCGCCGCTGCCAACAAAACCAGCGTAGTAGAATCACTTCGGGATGCTTTCGTTAGTTCCAACATTTCCCGGTAGAGGCGTCGTAGTAAGCGCAATTTTATCTTACAAACTTTTTCTTACAATCATCGAAGCATTTTCTTTTACATAAGAACAGGGCAAAATTATCATTGCTAATTAGATATTGTACTCTTTGTTAGTAGGTTTATTGTTTCTTCGCCATTATAAACGCAAAGAGCGTTCAGCATCATCGATCTTTCACGTGACCTCTGGCCTGGATTTAAAATTTTTACCGGTATTTCCGAGTGCACGGCGGCACGGATTCATTCGTTCGTACACTCAAGCCTGGTTGCTTCTGTGTTTCTAAAACTAGTTTCTTGCGCTTCGATGTCTCGCGTTATTTAACTTGGGGTGAAGTTACGTGTTTGCAAGCGGACATGTAAGCCCGGCAGTTGGGTTTCGGTCGTGAGCCATACGGAACAGGTCTGCATCAAAACGGGAGCTGGATTTTGCTGCGGCTGACAACGGCAATAACGGTGAGTCGTTTAACACCGCTGCTTGAATCATTATATAATATCCGTCTCATTACCTTTCAGGCGGGCACAAGTTAACGAACTAGATCCTGCATTACATATGGGCAGTGAGAATCTCAGTTGCTGTTTCCTAAATAAACCTTTACTTGCGAGGCTGTCGTTTGGTTTACACACACAACCAGGAAAGAAAGAGCGATATCGGAACGCGCGTCTCATTTTTCATGTTATTGTAGCCGTGGTTGTAGGTGACTGAGTAGTCTTATCAATATACATATTAAACTTTTTTTTTCGAGTCCGCCGGCAACGTCTTTCGTCCACAAAACCGAATAATCGTTTGGTAAAATGAAGTGAAAGTACAGAATTTAATTTATTAAACAGTTGCAAGCATAATAATTCACCCATATTTCGTACTTGTTGGTTCCAAATGTTCTTGCTGTTCAGATTGGTTTACCGTAGGGCATTTATTTTTGCAGTAGTGAAGCGGTGCATCACGTTCGTGCAGAAAAATAATGCATCAGTTCTAATAGCTTCATGACTTTCATGCATTTGCTTGTGGAACTAGCAGTGTGCTCACTTCTAGTGTATAAATGAACCCACAAATGTTCTCATTTGTGATCTTAATAGTACTTGCGCTGTTGACATGCATTGTAGTTAGGCAGACATCAATTTTATGGACAATAGCAATATTTATTTAACATGCTGCTTAAGCACCCTAGAACAGACAGTGTACATTTGCATGTGTTCTGTGGTCGCAAATCATTACAACATATATGTCACACCTTTTTGCATTTCATATTGCAAGACTTTGCTTTTTCAATTTCTGATTCAGTCAAAATTTCTGTTCCAGACATGCAGTAATGAGGACGGCACCAGTATAAAGCAACACACTCCACGCACTAAACAGAAGCTGCTGCCTGCTACAACAAGGTCATTGTGTGGACATTGGCTACTACTACAAGATAAACAACACATGGTTCAGAAATAAATATGTTTGATATATGCTGTATTGGCTTGCTGTTTGCAGCAGATATGAATGTTTGTTCATATTTATGGTTCAGTATGATTGGTTCGAACATATAAAACACACATAAATTTGGCTAATCTGTGCTGTATCTCATGCGTCACCGTTTTGCCCCAACAGACTCTATGCCAAGCACATCTTGGTCATCACAGGAGCTCCTATCTGCGCCAACAGGAAGGGGCTGGAGCCGAATTTGCAAGGCTTTTACACCAAGAACAAAGAAGCACATGCAGAAGAATATGAATGAGATATCAAGTCTGCAGAGGACTGTGTCAAGACTGAAAAGAGCTTCAGCCACCATTCCACCAGCACGGACATTTGGCTGAGTCATCCAGGTAACTCAAAAAGGACTTTCTAGAAATTCTTCGTCTTCAGACGCACCTGCAACATCTGACCAAGCACGGACGACGCTGGCCAAAAGATCGAGTTCCATCAGTTTGCCCTTAATCACCTTCCTAGCCATGTTAATTCCGTTTGTGCCAAGTGTAATTTTTCTTCTATAAATGCAAGCTTTCTCATTGCCCATTTTTGTTAGAGATCATTCATCCTCATCCAAATATAAAGGTCAACCGATTCTTCGCTGATACTTAATACCAGTCACTGTCTAGCAGCCTAACATATATGTAGCAGTATCTTCTAGTGTATGTTGTCATGCGCAATTCCTCTCCTGAAATAGCTGATGCAGCATCGGCATGCGTCTTGCATTAACCTATGCACATGTGCTATGTACCATTTTACTTTTCTTGATGTTTTTAGCCTTCAATGCTTGCAGAGCAGAGTGGCTTCTCTCTTGAATGCAAGCTTTCTCATTTTCCATATTCCTAGTCTCGTTGATGATTGCTCCTCTTCCTTGATAGCCTGGGTCTTTGTGCAAGCTACACTGAAGTGATCGATTGCAGAATCTGGTTTTGCTGCCACACTTGGTTGTGGTAACTGTGTTACGTTTCTCAGATGTGGGGGCCTGGTCAGTTGCATTGGTAAGCAGTCCCTCGAGGTAAGCATTTGCTCCTGCAGTCCGCAAAGCGACATAGACTCCCAGTATACACACACCGTAACTGGTGCGCCCCGTTTGTTCTGGCCTGCTGCAGCCATGGGCAAATTGTGCTTGTGGCCTACCTCGGCCATGATTTGCTCAAAACGGAGACCAGCATATGTGCTTACATGGTTCGAAGTTTATGAAGTTGATAGCCGTATGGGTGGAAAGGCCCGCAAGAATGGCTGCCTAAGGTGATGCCCACAAAAGCGACTTGTCCACATTGCGACAAAGTGGGACACAAAGTGTGAGCCACACATAGCGGCCCCCGAAAGAAAATAAATGTGCAGGTTGGAAAGGAGTTAACGCTAAAATGCCGGGTAGTCCACGTCGCTGTGTTGGTTGCGGCAGCAGATGCCTGCGTCACCTGATTGCTTCGCAATGGAAGTTGCTCATCTTCAACGGCAACTGTTGGTTCAAACAGGTGCGAGGCTCTGTCCAATCTGTTTGTACCGCAGGTTGTCGCTTGTTACCAGACCACCACATGCGACAAAGGCAAGCATTATGCCTGTAAGATGGTTCGTCGCCAATATATAATGTATTGTCTGAACCTCATGCGGTGACTGATTGCTGTTTAATTTTGCTGTTATGTCACTTGGTTATGGTCGCAGTGTTATGTTTTTCAAATATTGCGGCCTGGTCGGTTGCACTGGGAAGCAGCCTCTCGAAGTAAGAATTTGATCCTGCGGTCTGCACAGCGACATAGACTCCCAAAATCCGCGCACCGTGATTCCTGCTCCCCGTTCACCCTTTCCTGCTGCAGCCATGGGCATATTGTGCCTCTGGCCTTTCTCGGCCGTGATTAGGCATGAACGGAGACCAGCATACGTGCTGACATGGTCGGACGTGTATGAAGTTGGGTGGAAAGGCCCGCAAAAGTGGCTGATGAAGGTGGTGCCCACGAAAGCGACTTGTCCATATTGAGACAATGTGGGACACCAAGTGTGAGCCACGCATTAGCAGCCTCCGAAAGAAAAGAAACGTGCAGGTTGGAAAGGAGTCAATGCTAAAATTATGGTCCATGTCGCTGTATAGGCTGCGGCAGCAGATGCCTGCGTCACCCGATTGCTTCGCACTGCAAGTTGCTCATCTTTAACAGCGACTGTCGCTGCAAACAGGTGGGACACTCTGTCCAATCTGTTTCTGCTGCTGGTTGTTGCTCGTTACTAGACCACCACGTGCGACGAAAGCAAGCATTACGCCTGTAGGTAGGCGGCTGAATGTACCGTAAGAGACCCGTGTATGTGAATGCTCACTGTTGCCATATGGTTTGTAGCCAATGTATAATGTATTGTCTGAACCTTATGTGGTGATTGATTGCTGTTAATTTTGCTGTTATGTCACTTGGCTACGGTCGCAGTGTTAATCTTTAGAATATTGCGGCCTGGTCGGTTGCACTGGGAAGCAGTCTCTCGAAGTTAGCATTCACTCCTGCAGCCTGCACAGCGACATAGACTCCCAATTTTCATGCACCGTGATTCGTGCTCCCCGTTCGCCCTTTCCTGCTGCAGCAATGGGCAAATTGTGCCTCTGGCCTTTCTCGGCCGCGATTAGGCATGAACGGAGACCAGCATACGTGCTTACATAGTCCGATGCGTATGAAGTTGATAGCCAGATGGTTGGAAAGGGCCGCAAAAGTAGCTGATGGAGGCGATGCCCACGAAAGCGACTTGTCCATAGTGAGACAATGTGAGACACCAAGTGTGAGCCCCCGAAAGAAAAGAAACGTGCAGGTTGGAAAGGAGTGAACAGCTAAAATCTGGGGTAGCCCATGTCGCTGTGTAGGCTGCGGCAGCAGATGCCTGCGTCTCCCGATTGCTTCGCAATGCAATTGGGGCATTTTTAACGGCGACTGTCGCTGCAAACAAGTGGCACACTCTGTCCAATATGTTTCCGCTGCTGGTTGTTGCTCGTTAACCTGACCACCACGTGTGACGACGACGGTGAGCCGTTTACGAGCTCGTGTCAATGATTCCAGCGTATCTCGACATGCAAATTTTATTTCTGCTATTGCCCGAGAATTTACACTGCTTGTCTTCTGCCAATAAAGTCGCGCGTTCTGTTCACTCACTTGTGGCTTGTTTGTATGGGCGTCAGTAGAGGCTCTTGGCAATTAGAACGCACCAGCTACGCGGCAGCGAAGGCATTGAGGCATGCCACATAGCCTGCAGGGCAAGCACGGCGCGTACCATGGCGTACGCGACCGGCAAAAAACGACCATATTGGATTTTGCTCTAAAAAAAAAAAATTTTTGCACTTCCGCTTTTGGATTGAGCAACGTCATCTGGCGTCCGCCTAAGTAAGTTCCATGCGCTGCCGCTGCTTATTTTCGAACCACAGCGGAAGGTACAGTTTCCCTTCTCTAAAGCCTGTTTCACATGATGCGATTTTCGTCGCACCGGAAGTGCGATTTCCGTCGTTTGCGATGAAAATCGCAGTCGCAGTGCCGACCCCCCGATTTTCGGCTGCGACCAACCGGTTGGTCGCACAGTCGCACCATCGCACCGATCGCTGCGATTTTCCGTCGAAATTGCGCGGAGAGCTGTCAACGGAGCTATTTCGCCGGTTTGTTTTGGAAAATGGCGTCTCGTACGGCAAGTGCAATGCGCGGAGACGTGGATCGTCGAATTCGGTACGTACGCGAAGGGAGAATAAAAAAACTTGTACCGCAGATTGCATTCTCCGATTGCTATGCGTTTGTTGACACGCTACACAGCAAATGAAGTGCATTTTCACGTTTGCTTCGTACGCCTTTGCGAGTTGTCAGTGCTAGGAGGTGTTCGATCCCCAGCAGACGACGAGGTCGTCACAATGTTCTTTTGTAAAATCGCGCTTACGGAGCAGCTTGAATTATTTCAACCTCGGCAAGGGCAAATGACAAGACAGCAAAGTACCCGAAGTTTCAACGTTGCGCTGAACGCGGTACCGTTCCTTGCATTTTCTTGTCGGTTTTCAAGCATGAATTTCCCGATACATCTTGAAAGCTTATCTTGCCTCTTATTAAATTTGACAGAGCAAAAGTGTAGGCTATCGTAATGAATTTGCTACGATAGCATTAAATCCGTGGTTTGAATAAAATATTACATGCACGTTAAGTTGCACCTCTTCTCTGGAGAATTTTTTTTTCTTGCACAGAAACCAATAAACATAGACTATGTTGCGGACTTTGTATCCTGACTGCATCTGTATGAACACTTGCTCTGCAAGGTAATTAACTGTACAGCTAGTAGATTAATTAAATTGCTTGCTATAGTGGCAAAGTGACGACGTACCCACCTGCACAATTATGTAGAGCTCGTGCAACAATGCGAAAAGCAGGCAAACGGCCTGTTCTTGTGGGGATAAACCAGTATAAAACGACACGCTGAAGAAAAGTAAATCAAAACTGTGCAGTGAAGTCAGCCAGTACAAGCAGTTCTTGCATGTTCACAGCTGATCAAGTGTGCAGAAACATTCATGCCTTACATGTTTCTAGCAAGTTTCTAATAAGTTTGTGATCACATATATTAGTGTGTAAACCCATATAACGATATCCGCTGCGATTACTATCTTTATAAGTAATGAAATACCATGCTACTTGCAAGAACATACATCACCCGAGGATTTTAGAACAAATTTCTGCATTTCAACTATACACAATATGTTGTTTATTCAATAAAAGATTACAAACTGGGCTGTTTTTGCAATGACAAACTTATTCCAAACTTTACTTGCATATAGGGAAGAAAAAAAATTATAGACAGAAATATTGTTCAATTTGTTCACCTGCCACTGTGGCTATAGCAATCTGCTGCTAACACAAGGCGAGGGGTTGATTTGCCAGCCATGGAAGTCGC
This sequence comes from Dermacentor andersoni, assembly GCF_023375885.2. Taxonomy (NCBI): domain Eukaryota; kingdom Metazoa; phylum Arthropoda; class Arachnida; order Ixodida; family Ixodidae; genus Dermacentor; species Dermacentor andersoni. Next base: position 8,976,902 of record NC_092824.1, on the reverse strand, counting down.
ATTTCGATGGGAGTCGTAGGTGAGAAAAAAAGCTCTTGCACTTAGGTTTAGTTCACCTTTTATTGAACCCTTACACTTCAAAATGCTATTGCATAGGGGGCATGCTTATGCAAAATCTAACACCAATAGAAAGCAAAGGGCAGAATTGTAAAACAACCATCTTTCGTGATAATTCGAGTGTGTAAATATTCATTGCATCAATATGTATTGTTCAACAGCACTGCACAAATAAGCATGATCAGGTATAGCAAGTACTCTGTCAGGAAGCTGGTTCTACAGATGTATAAATGTCAAGGCGTGAATGCTCATACTACGTCGCACACATAGCACAAAAAAAACCTTTTTCAAGAGTTGTCCCTTCTGGCAGATATGAGTGGGCCATAAGCAGCAGAAACTTTATTGCAGGACATTGTGTAATACCGCTTATGAAAGAATGAAGAGAGTGAAGAAGCTTTTAACAGCAGTAGCTCATGCTGCTCTAATAAGAGGAATGATGAGCAAAAACATTTCTGGTAGAGCACTTAAACAGTAACTTTCTGAAAGACAGAAAATTCCAGGTGAGAGTTGGAGGTACATCAGGCCCACACACACCAACAACACAGGCATACTACAAGAAACACTACAGCCTATGGTGTATTACAGTCTATGGGAAAGCTATCTTGTACAGAAATCAAGAGTGATGCAACAAGCCCTCGACAACACGGCAGACTTTCTTGGCCAGTCTGGCCTCTCGCTTTCTGATAAGTCGGCTCATATCGACGTCGGAAAAAAAAAGAAAGACTAGAATCAAGAACTACCCTAGATTGCACATTGTGATCTACATAGCTGGACAAATATGCCCGCAAGTCAACATCCACAAATCCTCAGCTAGTGTAAGCCCATGACGGCAGAGCCAGCACGTGGGTGAAACAATTATGCAATGCCTGGACGCAACTTCCACACCTGGTGAAGAGAATAATCTCGAAATAATGGGGGTGGACGACTGGATACTATAGAAAATCGCAGATGCTGTGCTTGTGTCCAAGGTGTGGTACGGTATGCATTACCAGCAGCACACAAAAAAGACAACTCATCGAATACAGGCATCGGGTAGTAATAACAGGTCTTTCCAATTGTACCATGCTTGAAGACCTCTATGAGAAAGAGCTAACGAACAAGCACCTAGACAGAGTAGAGTTGCAGCCTGCAGCACAAATTCTTTGTCTCAAGAGCTCAGAACCTCGTCCCAAGATACTATGCCAGCTAGCATATGAGATGCAAAGACGACTACCCCTCCCTTCAGAAACACAACCTTGGGAGTACCTGAACTTGAAACATAACAGGGCCGTACCGTGGAATATGGGGGCAAACAATTGGGCCAGGAGACTGTATGCAACTGCCAAACACACAGAGGAGGTTGCTAATCATGAGGATGCAAGCAAACATAAGGCACATATAGTACACTGATCTGGCAATAGCAGTGTAACAGTAGTATGACACTACATAAACTTAAACCCCATATAACGTTTCGACAAGTGGACTTGTCTTCTTCAAGGTCCACATGTGGAAACGTTGGCTCCTACTTTCACCTTGTTCTCGTGTTGCTCATCGTCTTGAATTTCCATCTCCTGCCTTCCCCGAGTTTTCCCCAGAAAAAGAAAGACATCTTTGAAGGATAGATAAAAATTGGTGCTTGATGCAGCCAAACATAAATAAATATGCTACAGAAAGAAAATAGAGAAAATTCCAAGTGCAGGAAAAAATCATTACAATTGCCAATCCTGACTTTCAAGAAACACTGTTGTTATTCCAATAGACAGACTGACAGCTTGCTTATGCAAGCACATTCTGCCAGTTCCATGCCATTGGGAAAAAAATGAGTTTCCTGGAAGGTAGCCACATGCACACCTGGTGATCACAATGTCTTTTTCCCCTGGACTTGTATATCTATATGTATTTTCTCCCTTTCCTGCTTTTATGTTTGGTTTCATCAAGCACTAGTCTTTATCAGGTTTTATTGCTGTACTACTTTGTGGTAACCTTTATAGATCACTGCATTTTCACAATAAACCTTTTAATTAGAAGTTAGCATAGCCTGTTCTTACTGCTTCACACTGTACATTCGTGCTACATTGGCCAAATAAAAGATTTCATAAGGTATCATGAGGGCCATTAAAGTGACTTGTTGCAGTCTAAAAAAAAAAGAATAACCTGGCTGCAAATGGCACCAGAGAACACATAGGACAAACAAGAAAACCGAGATGATCTAACAACCAAAAGTTTAATGTACACACCGAGTAAATGCTAGCTGACAAGCAATAGACTGAACATACACAAAAAGGACAAGCAAAAATTCATGTGCGTTTCCCGACAGGAAATGCATCCATTTCTAATGAAGGCCGTGCTGACAAGATTAACCCAGCATTTTTAGATTTACAGCTTCCGTAATTTCTCTAGGCAGCCGATCTGCACAGAATGCTAGCTTCTTCCTCTACAATGCATGCTCAGATGTGGAGAGTGCATTGTAGAGGAAGAAGCTAGCATTCTGTGGAGATCGGCTGCCTAGAGAAATTATGGATGCTGTAGATGCAAATACACTGGGAGAATCTTGTGTCAGCATGGCCGCTGTTACACTTTCAGAGATGGATGCGTTTCCTGTTGGGATCTGTATGGACACACATCAGATCTTGCTTCTGCTTTTTGTGTAAATTCGATTTATTGCTTGTCGAACAGCATTTACTCGGCATGTTCAATAAACTTTCCTTTGTTAATACACCTCATGATTGTCTTGGTCTCTAGCAGAAAGGCGTTCATTCTTTTTACAGTGAAGCTGTATGTGCCTAGGCGAAACACTCATGGTCCGATCCCAAAAACCCTAGTGTAGGGGTATGAGCCATTGCATTCGTCTTGCATGATGGACGGAGACATTTCTTGTTGGGTAGACATAGAAATGCTTATGCATTTCAAACATACATTATATCTGCGTATTATTGCAGGGAAGGGACACAGAGGGGGATGGGGTTAAGACAAGATCATGATGTCATTATCACAGCAAAGGTGTGGTGGGCCATTGGCTAGACAGATAGTGGCGTCGTTTCTCTCTAACAGCAGAGCGCGCGTGCAGAAGTCTCTCAGACTTCCCAATAGGTTCGAAAATGTGTCCCTGTATTTAATTAAATGAAATGTGCAGCCCCAGTGTGTCACTTCGTAACTACAGTGCATAACTGAGTCATAAACATTATGATTAACGCATTACAAAACACAAGTGCGTAACATAATTCAGAAAGACTTTGATGGACCCGCTGGATTAACACAATGAACCACTCCATTGCACTTTCTATGATGGTGATCTTGCAAAGTGCAATGTGTGGCATTCCAAATAAAGAATGTGATAAACCCATACCAAACATGTGCATAACCTCATTAAGAAACGCAGACATAACCAATAATGTAGAAAGACTTGAATAAACCATTGGAATTAACCCAGTGATAAACACCGGGGCTGCACATTTCAGCTTTGCTGGTTCACCGTCTCTACAGGGTGCATGGGCAGTAACGTTTTCTGTTATTGTTTGTTAAGTATTGTATAATGTTGTGCCAGTAAAACACGTTGGGCTAGTTGGTGCAATGTATTGGTACTGCTTTTTTTGCTGGTTTTTTTCTTAATGTTGTGCCCTTCTTCCTTTTGTAACAACTTTTTTATTCCCCCTTGCATAATACTCCAACCATGCAGCCTGCGAAGTATATAAATAAATAAGTACATAAGCACGTCATGCATTCATTTTGTGTGTGGAACAAAAACGCATTGATAAGCTTAGACATATAGTCATTGCTTCACACTTTCGAAATGAATAATTATAGCTTGCTATCGACATTGAAGCAGCCTTTCGACAGCTAGAAAAGGAATCAGTTTTTCCAGCTCTGAACATTGAATTGCAGGAAATGCAAGCAGGCATAAAATTCTGCCAATATAATCTGTTTAGGAATACCAAATTGGAATTAACATTGAGGCTTGCGTTTGTACTTTCTCTGGCTGAGCAATCTAGTTTGAAATGACTCCCATAAGCATGTCGTAACAATGTTGATCTAATACAGATTAAATGCATGACTAGCTTAAGAAATCTGGATGATTGCTATATATTACAGTGAAGAAACTATAATATCTAATAACATTAATAATATAATAATAATATTTATTTCCACAAAACAGGCTAACCGTGAGAGGCGCGCGAGGCTGAGCAGAAAGCTGAAAAATTCTACGGCAAGTGCGCCTGCCGTGGGCCTACGATCCTGCGTTACGAATAGCGCGTATTGATATGGTCTTCTAGTTAGAAGTTCCGAGTATACTACCAGCGCGAGACACGAGACAACAAAGTGGACGAGATGCGTGTCTTTTAGAATGCTATGTTACAACGTACAGGTTTCTACAAAAGTGACGGTAACTGCTCGAAACATTTGATGCGTCAGCTTTTGCGCCTTTAGAAATATTTAGAGAGGGCTCCCATATATATATTCGCAGCGCAAGCACGGCGATGGACGAACCAGGCTAGCGCTAAGGTTGAATTTCACAACACGATTTTCATTCCACGTCGCAATCACACAGATCGTTTGAGGCTTCCTTCAGGGGCACACGCGGGCGTTCGGGTTGGTGCTTCTTGTTGCGTTTGGCGTAAGAATATGGCTAGGAGCAGGCACCACATATGCGCAATGACGGGCAATATACACGCATCATTTCTCCAGAAGCTGACGCCGAGCACGGGTAGCGCGAGGATCTTGTTGGGCTCACACGACAACTTCGTGGCAGCCGAATTCCGAATACTGCATATACGGTGAGGGTAGCTATATGAACTTGTCGATAGGTCATCTTGTAGATTGTTGTAGCGCAGGCAGAACGAAACGGTCATAGAATATAGATAAGACAACACACAGCGCTGAACCACCTGCGAACAGCTGTTTACGTGCGCGATGTCGCACTGAACTACAGAAGCCGCCGTCGCGCACCCCAAGACAAATCTTAACGAACGTTTTTAAATTAGTAAACGTACATATTATTTGCTTCTAATAAAGAGAAGTCAATAATATTATAGTGTAAACGTTTTATTCACTACAATAAAAGAATTATGCAGCGTGTGCCACGAAACCTGGCAGTAAGCAACCCTGGGCGTCGCACCAGTCGCATTGTTGAAATCGCAATCATGGCAATCATGTGAAATGAGCCCTCAAAAAATCGCATTGCGACGCGTGCGACAGCACCGATTTTCGTCGTTGCAGTCGCAGCATGTGAAACAGCCTTAAGTTGGTTCTTTATTCTATGGTTGCGTCACCGCATTCGCATTTCGCTGTGATGTGTTTGCGGCTGTTCTGAATGTGCTGCCGCTGCCCTTTGTCATGTAAGTGTTGCAGTGTTTTGCTGTGAAGAAAACGATATTCTGTGATTAGTTTGGTTGTGCGATCTGTTTGTGTGGTTTTAATTTGGAAATCGGTAGTGTTTTCATTTGGCATGGGACCAAGGCGGCCACGTTATTCGTGAAGCCGGGCATAGTTGCGTTATCGCACTCGCATGGCGCTGTGGTGTGTTTGCGGCTGTTCTGAATGTTCCGCCGCTGCGCTTTGTCATGTGAGTGTTGCAGTGTTTTGCCGTGAAGAAAACGACATTCTGTGATTAGTTTGGGTTGCGCGATCTGTTTGTGTGGTTTTCATTTGGAAATCAGTAGTGTTTTCAATTGGAGGGCGCCGAGTGGAGGGCACTGATCAGCTCTTCAAGTTCATTGTCATGTAATGTGAGGCGCCTGTTCGATAACGCTGTAATTAAGGAGTTAAGGGCAGTATAAGGACGAAAGTTAGAGGGACGAAATCGTGATTGTGTGTTCCTAGCGTCGGGATCGGCCACTATGCGTGATCCTAACAAGAAAGTCGCATTTTGCAGAATGCGAAGAAAGGCGGCAAAATTGCTGTCTCTGCGCACCTTGCCGATCTCCGCAATAGAGCCGTCATCGTGGTATTTTAGTCTCCCGTTTAGCAAGAGTGTTGCAGGCGAGAACTTGCACAAACGGGCTTTTTTTTAATGATTCAGTACTAGTACGGTACCTCAAGATGTAAGGTCAAGTGCCCGCCCTATTCCCTCGCGCTTCAGCGCACTGACAGAATTTTGCGTGCACCATATATACCGTGCTTTTATCGTTTGCGCTTCAGGTTCTCGATTGTGTTTTCGCTCCCCTTAACCACGTGATGGGTATTTCACGGTCTTACGGGGAACTTGTGTCCAATATATGAAACGGCTAAATTCAATTTTATTTGACGCCTCAAATAATAGTAATATATTGAGCCCCTTGTAGCTTTGTGCTTGTTATCAGTTTTTCTACTTGGCGAATGGATACAGCATGTACGCTGCATAACTCGCTTATGGATACTGCGTACGTGAGTCGGGTATGTCCTTGGTATAAAATAACTTGTATGCTCCAGGTAGTACGATTGTTTGCAGTTTGGGACATGTGTCGGACTGTACGCTGTGCGCCCTTCGCGCTTTACTTAGTCGGCCGCCTGCCGAATTCGTGCGGGTGCCATGTGTGCGCATGGAGTTTGCGAAGAGCTCGCGCGCTTTTTCTTCTTTTTTTTTCGATTTGTCTTCTGTTCGCGCGCTTCGCACAACAGGGCATGTCGCAGTTCTTTGTCCTTGTGCAAAACATTTTCCTAGCGTACGTCTGTGCATTATTTGATACCGGTTTCACACGGGGCCCTTTTGACCGCGATCGAGTTCGTTACAAATCGAATTTCTCGGTCGTGATTGGCTCCTTTGCGCAAGCTGCGCGGGTGAGCGAATCGCATCGATAATTTCGATCCGGATCGGGCTTGATCGCAATGAAGAGTGGTTGTGTGACACCGGTATTACACATGGCTCCCACATAGGGAACACTTTAAGTTCAATGCTACTGAATGCAGAGCAAGTGCATATTATGCAAGCGGTGGTATGTGGGCAAGTCTTTCTGGTGAAGCCAATGCTTGTGCATTCAAAACAATTCAGCTACCAGCGTAGTGCATCAATGTGTCTACTTCGACAAAATGGAGCACCAGTGCACATATCTGGGCTTACCTGTCCAAGGCAGCAAGTGTGGCTAGATTGAAACCACTACCAGCACGTGCAGCTGTTCTATTTCCAGCGGGACTGCAGAATATTCAGTAGTGTGCTCTCAAGCTGTTCATCGATGAAGCTCTGCCTGGACTCTGTGGCAAATATTTTTGGATGTGAAAGTGTGGGCGAACTGGCTAAGAATTGGCTCTGGACTACATGTGTTAAACCTTTTTCTCATTCAGAGTACTTTTTTATTTATTTTATTTTATTTTTTTATTTTAGGAGAGTGGAGATGTGCGCAAAGTGTGACATGTCAGTGGGCTAATTAATGTATTTGCTGGTTTGCAAATTATTTTTTTAACTTTGTTTTTGCCAGAGTGGTACAAATTTGCCTCTTGTACGGGGCTTTTTAGATAAACTAATTACTATTTATTATGACCATTGCTTCCTTTGTTACACAAATGCAGCTCCCAGTGCATTCCTGTTCATTTCCATGTTTATGTAAGTTTCTAATATGAGGTTTGCATATTCATTTCTCACGTTCTGGAGTGGCAAGATGCAGCATTACTCAGTCTCATCGTTCACCGTACTACAGTAGTGCTTACTTGTTACACTGACTCCCCCGTTTAAATATTCTGCACTAGTTCTTTCACTTTATTTTTTTGTATAGTTATTTATCTAGCCATTACCTTCTGTGATATATCCTAAAGGCAATATTTCCAATTTTGCATTGTTCCCATTGTTTTATTTCTGTCACAGGATTGTTTTATGATGGTATGCGGTGGTATTTCTTATTGTGCTCTTTTCAAGCTTCTAGCTGATTGGTAACATTGCTTGGAGGCAGTTACCATCCGATTCAAGCTCTTGCATTTTTCAGTCTACTACTTCCATTCGCTCCGATGTCACTTCTGGATAAATCTAGTCGATCTAATAGCACGTGCTCTTTACTATGATAAATGAGAAACTTTAATACACTCCATGTTTTTCTTTTCATTTTTGTATGTGTACTTCGAATTTTGTTTATGTACTAGTGAATGCTCACTTTCGAGTTCATTAGAAATCCTTTCTGCGATTTTTGTCATTGTTGATGTACTTTTACTTCTATTTGCATGTCTCACACGTTTTGCTTGAACCTTGCATAAGCATTACATTTTAATAAAGTGTTTTTGCTTGGTCACAACGCTCTCATTTCAAGCACTCTTGGCATGAATGCCTTGGTCAGGCCGCCTGCCAAGACGTGACCATTTGTTTTTTGCAGGATGTCATTCCCATTTTGGTTGTAAGCATCGTAGCTTACTAAAGGCGGTATTAAGGATTCATTATTCCTAACAGGTTCATTTTCATGTGACTTGGTAGAGGATGCGGCGGCGACGCGGGCAACAGTGCTTGGCACTGCGCCATGGCTCTTAGTCATCACCGACGCTTCTACTCATCCAGGGCGCGATTGGAGATCGTTGTTGGAAACGCCCGTTCAGTTTCACCTCACGCGATTGGCCTAGGCCGTGCCGACGGGTGCGGCTGACGACGTCGGCGCGGCATAGGCCAGTCGCGTGAGGCGAAACTAAACGCGTTTTGAACAACGATGTCAGATCGCGCCCCTGGCACCCGCAAAAATCGCTTCAGATTATCGTAAACCTTTCAAGACCACTTCTAGACCAGCTTTTTGATAACGTCCTAAAAACGTTTAGAAATTGGTTACGAATAGTTTAGGCAAAGGGATTATTTGTGTCTTTCCCAATCCTATTTCTAGACCAGCTTTTCGAATACGTTTTGCAGACCTGTTCTAGATCGTCTCAAGAGAGTAATTAAGCCGGACATTAGCAGACATATACGACGTTTTCCCAACGAAGTTCTCTCATTCGTGTCTTTAACCCGTTTTTATCGTCTTGGATAAACGCTACGAAAACGTTACGTATCTCTTTGTGCTACCTGGGTCGCAGCAGGATGTGCTCGACGACAAATTTCGCCACTTCGGCTGCGCTGTCTTTTGGTAGAGCTTTAGTTTCAGCGAAGCGGGTAAGGTAGTCCGTCGCCACGACGATCCACTTATTCCCGGATGTTGACGTCGGAAACGGCCCCAAGAAATCCATCCCAATCTGCTGGAATGGTCGACGAGGAGGTTCGATCGGCTGTAGTAATCCTGCTGGCCTTGTCGGTGGTGTCTTGCGTCGCTGACAGTCTCGGCATGTCTTGACGTAACGGGCGACGTTGGCGGTCAGAGGCGGCCAGTAATACCTTTCCTGTATCCTCACAGCGTCCGGGAGAATCCGAGGTGCCTAGCGGTTGGATCGTCGTTTAGGGCGTGCAGTATTTCTGGACGCAGCGCTGACGGTACAACAAGAAGGTAGCTGGCGCGGACTGGTGAGAAGTTCTTCACGAGTAGGTTATTTTGTAGCGTGAACGAAGACAACCCGCGCTTATATGCCCTAGGGACAACGTCGGTGTTCCCTTGCAAGTACTCGACGAGGCCTTTTAGCTCCGGGTCTGCTCGCTGTCGTTTAGTGAAGTCTTCCGCGCTTATTATTCCAAGAAAGGCGTCGTCGTGCTCGTCTTCTTGCGGCGGGGGATCGATGGGGGCGCGCGATAAGCAGTCGGCGTCAGAGTGTTTTCTTCCGGACTTGTATATTACGGTGACGTCATATTCTTGCAGTCTGAGGCTCCACCGCGCAAGCCGTCCTGAAGGGTCCTTTAAGTTAGCTAGCCAACACAACGCGGGATGGTCGCTGACGACTTTGAATGGCCTGCCATAGAGGTAAGGGCGGAATTTTGCTGTAGCCCAAATGACGGCGAGGCATTTCTTTTCAGTCGTACAATAATTACCTTCCGCTTTTGACAGCGACCGGCTAGCATAAGATATCACCCGTTCAAGTCCGTCTTTCCTCTGGACTAGGACGGCACCGAGGCCTAGGCTACTGGCGTCAGTGTGGATTTCAGTATCTTCGTCCTCGTCGAAGTGTGCAAGTCCCAGCGGCGACTGCATGCGTCGTTTGAGTTCCTGAAATGCGTCGGCCTGCGGCGTTTCCCACTTGAACTCGACATCGCATTTCGTTATATGTGTTAGCGGCTCCGCGATGCGTGAAAAGTCCTTGACAAGCACCTATAGTAGGCACACATGCCAAGGAATCTGCGCACTGAATTCTTGTCGATTGGCTGCGGGAACTTTGCGATGGCAGCTGTCTTCTGCGGGTCGGGGCGTACTCCATATTTGCTGATGACGTGGCCTAGGAATAGAAGCTCATCGTAAGCGAAGCGACACTTTTCCGGCTTCAGAGTGAGCCCTGATGACTTGATGGCCTCTAATACTGTCGCGAGCCGCTTAAGATGATCGTCAAAATTTCCGGCGAAGACGACGACGTCATCCAAGTAAACAAGACAGGTCTGCCATTTTAGACCTGCTAAAACCGTGTCCATCACGCGCTGGAACGTTGCAGGCGCCGAGCGCAGTCCAAATGGCATAACCTTGAACTCATAGAGGCCGTCTGGCGTGATGAAGGCTGTCTTTTCGCGATCCCTTTCGTCGACTTCTATTTGCCAGTAGCCAGACTTTAGGTCCATCGATTAGAAGTATTTAGCATTGCAGAGCCGATCCAATGCGTCGTCTGTCCGTGGAAGGGGGTACACATCCTTCTTCGTGATTTTGTTCAGTCGACGATAATCGACGCAGAAACGTAGGGTTCCGTCCTTTTTCTTCACTAAAACAACTGGGAATGCCCACGGGCTTTTCGACGGCTGGATGATGTCGTCGCGCAGCATTTCGTCGACTTGTTGTCTTATAGCTTCGCGTTCTCGCGTCGAAACTCGGTAAGGGCTCTGGCAGAGTGGTCGAGCGCACTCTTCGGTTATTATGCGATGCTTTGCGACTGGCGCTTGTCGAATCCTCGACGACGTCGAAAAGCAGTCTTTCTATCGTCGAAGTATACTTCTGAGCTGTTGCTGCTTAATTACGGGGAGACTTGGATTTATGTCGAAGGCTAGTTCGGGGACTATGGTCATCGGGGTAGTTGCGGCAGAATCCGAGAGCACAAACGCATTACTGGTTTCCAGAATTTCCTCAATGTATGCGATCGTTGTGCCCTTGTTGATGTGCTTGAACTCCTGGGTGAAGTTTGTCAGCAAAACTTTAGTTTTTCCTACGTGCAGTCAAGCGATTCCTCTTGCGACGCAAATTTCACGGTCTAGCAATAGAGGTTGGTCACCCTCGATGACGCCTTCTACATCGGCAGGTGTTTCGGTACCGATGGAAATGACAATGCTGGAGCGAGACGGGATGCTCACTTCATCTTCGAGCACACTCAAGGCGTGGTGACTACGAGGGCTCTCCAGCGGTATCGCTTGATCTTCCGACAACGTTATTGACTTCGACTTCAGGTCGATGATTGCGCCGTGTTGGTTCAGGAAGTCCATGCCGAGAATGACGTCTCGTGAACACTGTTGCCGGATAACGAAGGTGGCAGGGTAAGTCCGGTCAGGAATGGTAATTCCTGCCGTGCAGATTCCACTCGTCGTGATGAGGTGTCCTCCAGCGGTTCGAATTAACGGGCCTTCCCATGCAGTCTTGCTGCGATGGGTTCACTCATGACGGAGTAATCGGCTCCTGTGTCTACTAAGGCGGTGACTGCGTGGCCGTCGAGAAGCACGTCGAGGTCGGTGGTTCTTTGTCTTGCGTAACAGTTAGGCCTTGGCGTCGGATCACGGCTGTGTCGCGTTGACCTGTGGCTGGTATGGGACGTCGTCAGGTCGTCTTTCGTCGTCGTATTCTTTGCTTCCACACTTCGTCGGGACGGCGGCGTGTCGTTATGTCGTCGAGGTAGTTTCTCCGGCGTCTTCGTCGGCGGCGGAGGATCTTCGTCAGTTCGACTAACAGCAGCCGCACGTCCATCGGTTGCTGCTTTTAGTTTTCCGGATATGGGCTCGCTGACCGGCCCCGGGTTGGGCCAGTGTATGGACGGCGCTGCGGCGACAGGTAGCAGCCTAGTGACGGCGAACGGGATGGTTGTCGAGGGCTCCACTGAGTAGCGGCGAGATAGTCGGCGATGTCACGAGGGCGTTCACCTTCCCGAGGGCGCTGTGCGTTGACGGCGAAGTTTCGCAATCCCAGGTTGCGGTATGGGCATCGGCGGTACACATGGCCGGCTTCGCCGCAACGGTAGCAGAGCGGGCGGTGGTCGGGGGTGCGCCAAACATCAGTCTTCCTCGCGTGGGTGCGCTGGGAGACGGGTGGCCGTGCTGGCGGCGGTGGCGGCGGACGACGGAATGGCGGCGTTACAGGGCCTTGGCGCGGTCGCGGAGGGGGACCTTGACGGCGTGCGATGGCGGCGTAGCTCATCGCTTCTGGCTGGGGATGCGGTAATTGAGGTTGCACCTCAGTAACTCCCAGCGATCGCTGAACCTGATCTTTAACGACGTCAGCGATCGAAGCTACTTGAGGCTGCGATGAAGGCAAGACCTTGCGCAGTTGTTCGCGCACAATGGCCCTGATGGTCTCTTGGAGATCAACCGAGCCCAGCGCTTGGATGGCGCACTGAGGCGTGAGCACTTGGCGGTTATATTGCCTAGTGCGCATTTCCAAAGTTTTTTTAATCGTCATAGCCTCTGTCAGGAACTCAGCTACGGTCTTCGGTGGGTTTCGGATTAATCCTGCGAAAAGTTCTTGCTTTACGCCTCGCATCAAGAAACGCACTTTTATCTCTTCGGACATTTGCGGGTCGGCGTGCCGGAAAAGACGGGTCATCTCTTCTGTGAAGATAGTGATGGTCTCATTGGGTAGTTGGCCTCGGGTTTCCAGCAGAACTTCGGCCCTTTCTTTTCGGACAACGCTCCTGAACGTCCTCAGGAAGTTACTGCGGAACAAATCCCATGTTGCTAGGGTGGACTCCCGGTTCTCGAACCAAGTCCTCGCGGCATCTTCCAAGGAGAAGTACACGTGTCGTAGCTTATCTTCAGAGGTCCAGTTATTGAAGGTCGAGATCCTTTCAAAGGTTTCGAGCCAGGTTTCGGGATCCTCCGACGTAGCTCCACAGAAGGTAGGGGGCTCTCTGGGTTGTTGAAGTACGACGGGTGACACTGGGGCTGCCATTGTGGTTGTCTTTGCCACAATCTTTCTGGTCTTCTCAGGTAGAAGTCCGTGCTCCGGGGGCAGCTGTTGTAGACGACGGCTTGCTCGATGGTCCGGGACTACGTTGGTGCTCTCTTTGCGGTCCGGGCTTGGATCACGGCTTGTTGGGGGCGTCCGGTACATGGACGAAAAGCACCTCCACCAGATGTCACGTGGTAGTGACGTTAAATAACACAGTAGCAATACTGTGAAAGAGAAAACTAGCTTTTATTGGGCGAACCTGTGCCCACAAAGACAGGCTACACTTAAAGCACAACGATAGCGGCGAACACAGTCGGCTATCGTCGAAAATCTAATCAGCGGTTCGAGCGCGTCGGCTTTTATACAGTAGTCGTCGAATGTTCCAGACTAATCACTTGGACCCGCGTGTCTTCCACAAAGTTCTACACCATTCGCGTCACGCGATGAAATCAGATAACATAAGGTTCGGCGACAACAGACAGCGGATAGAAGCATCGATAATTTTCCAGAAACTTCGGATACATGCAGGCGCGTCCCGCGCTGTGCGATAACATTTGTTAGGCGGCGAAACGTGTCCCCCGATAAAGACACGTACACGTGTCAATATCTGTGAGCAGCGTCCTGGTAAAGGAGACACTGGGAAAACTAATGTGAAGCCTGTTGAACATCTGGTTGACCCAGTTGCTGGTTTCATCAGGCAAAGTTTGATAAAGAGAAGGAAGTCATCAACACATCAGAAGGTTTTTACATATAGACACTGTGCTAAGGTTCTCGGGCAGGTCTCTGTCATAACAAGTCTTAGTGCGCAAGCTATGCACGACCAACTACATATGCCTTCTGTTCGGACAAAGAACAGCTCACTGTAACTAACGAGGAAGGAGTGGACAAAAAAAAAACAGCAGCTCCATTAATCTGGTCTCACTGGTATCAACAGTGTTTTGCAAGTGTGCATCGCCATACTACCCAATGCCTTCTTGGGTAACAACAGCAAGGACCAGCTTGAGACAAGGGGTAATTAATAGACGTCTTTACATGCTAAAAATGCATGCATGCATGGAGAGCACATTGCGTCCAAAAAGTAGGTGCTTTACAGGGGCACTGGAGAAGGAACAGATTATTGACAGTGGGCAAAGACAAGCTTCTGTTGCCATGTAACGACCTCTGAAACAATCCCTCTCAAAGAGGAAATCATCTTTGTGTATCCATAAAGAGGACAGACAGGCAAAGCCCCTTCACCAATGCTGCCGGCTTCAAAACGCCCACTGTGCACATCCTGAATGCTTCCTTCTTAGACTTTGCTGGGCGCAAGCATTCTACTGTCCAAAAGGTGTCATTGAGAGCACTGTTGGTTTGGTGGCAATACAGTTCAGAAGCGATTGCAACAGACCTCCCTTCCTAGTTGGTCTGGAAGCTCACGGAGCTCATGAAGAACACCATGAGACAAGCAAGGTGACTGGATGCCTCGAAGCCCTTGTTCGTTTATCACACTCTTCTGTTAGTAATACCCAAGAAACCTGAAACCAACAAGCTCAAGATCGGCACTCATGTGGTTACTGTGGAGGATCCATAATAAAAAGCACAAAAACAGAAAACTCAAGGGAACTGATAAAGCACCATTTAACACTTAGTATTGCTGCAGCCCACCCGCTTTTATTTTGTCTGGTCGTGCTACATTTTTTTTTACTATAGATAGGCATGAACTTCTGTGATCAGCTTACTGCAGAGAGCATAGGTGATGTTCCCAATCAGTGTCCGATCTTTATATACACTATGTGCTGGCTCAAAGAGGTTTGAAACACTGCAATGGAAGCTTCTAGTAGAAAAGGTGCCTGGAAGAAAAAAAAACTGTGCTGCAACCATCTTGGCAACATCTTGTACACCTAATAAAAAATTTTGCTTCCATATCAACTTCAGCCCTACCGTTTAGAGTAAAGTACCAGCGCACTTATGAACAACGAATCAATTCTCATAGAGCATGTGCAGTCCAGCCAAAAGCAGGGGCAAGAATCCGCATTGTGCTCCTGCATTAAAGGTGAATAACACGTACCATAATGGCAAATGTGCTTTAGTAAGCTTCCCTGCAATATGAATTTGTAATGTAGAAAGAATTGTCAATGAAGCTTACCACGAGCACAGATGCACTTGCAAATTATGTCACAATTGAAAATAATGAGCACAGTGTAAACCTATGTGCCCTTTCCACTCTTAGTATGCTTTACTGCACGATGCTTATTTACACTCCTGTATACCGGTGTAGCAAGCTACAAAAGAAACGTTGCATAATTAGGCTTTTTACGATTATATTTCTCGCAATACACTAATATTTCGCGGTGAAGCCTAACCAATGTACTGCGGTGAAGCATACTAAAAGTGAAAAGGGGCCACTGTCACTGGACATAATAAGAGTTCTTTAATTATACACTCGCGCACCCGCCGCCACTCAGGTCACCTAAGTGGACATACTATGCTGGCCCATAGCGGCCCCCTCCCACTTTTAGTATGCTTCACCACGTAACTAAGATGTACTGCGGCGAAGAATCCGCACATTTGTATTGAGTGAATAAACAAATGGTTTCTACAACAGTACAGAAATAAACGCGCACCATGCATCAGTCTACCACACGGAAGAACGTCGCAACATACGGTAGCTGATTCACACAGGCCGTGTAGCCAACTTATTAGTCGTAAAGGGTATTATGGGTAACTCAAAATTTAAGACACACATATGTGTTTATGTTTACGTTCGCACTCCTTGCGTAATAAGACTCCCAGAACTTCCACAATAGAAAGCAATTTACAACACAGAAACGCAAAGAACACAGACATATGTCGTTTTCTACTCGGCCGTCATGCATTTGACATATAGCGCGGAAAAACGTGAACATGCTGTGTGTTAGCGTCGTACACTTCATACTAGGCAAGGAGCTAGCACACCACAATCCCGCGACAGCCGCTAATGAGACCAAGACGGGAGCACATGTCTGTGAACGCGCAAACGGAGCCCCTAAGCCACTCTGCTTCTCCGCCACCCCCGCTGCACGGCTGCACCACTCGTTTGAAGCACAGCACACCAAACACACATTCAGCGCTGAACAGTGGGCGGTTGACGCAGTTGCATTTACATGACTTGCAGCGAGCAGCACATCCCTCGATGTCCGTGAAGCAAAGTTGGACACGTCGACGCCACATCGCGGTTCGCAGAACTTCGCTGCCGTGGCGCTAGGCCACTTCGATATTTCAGCTGTCACTACCGCCGGGTTCTCAAGAAAGCACGGGTCACACAACGCAGATTCTGTACTGCCAGAGCTCACCGAGGCCAAAGCCGCAGTGCTGCACCGCTACTACTCACGGCTTTCCGCCAAGTAACACAGAACCTACAACCAACACACAAGCAACGCACGTATACTACACATGAGCAATGTTGAATAACGCGCTGTCCAGAGAACGATCACGCCGAGGACATATCGGATCGGATCGGAAAACATTTATTGGGCTCTAGAAAAGAGATTTTCGCGGCTTCAGGCGGCCTCTTCCATCTTCTGATGGATTCTTTGATATTGAGTCCCCAACTATCTATAAAATTAAAAACCCGAGTGCGGAACAGTGGGAGAGTATGCTTTCCAGCGTAAGCTTGAACCGCCAAAAGCGCCTAGTAGAGCGAGCTCGCGGGTTGGCCATACTCAGTGGAGCCTACGCATACGCAAGCCTGCCAACGCTGGCTCAACAGGCTTCGCTGGCTGTTTTCCGAAGCCATCGACGCAAAAGGGAAACGGGCCGTAGTAGCCGACGTTCGGTGACCGCGAAACGGCGCGGTTCGAATACTGCATATGCTGCATGCACTGAATGCACCCCAATAGAGAAGCATAGAATAAAGAAAAGAGAAGTCTCCCATCGCTGATGGTATGCAAGAAGCATGCACTCCTGTAAATATTTTGAAAATTCAAAGTATTATGCCAATAAAGAAGGCTGTTCAAGAAGGGTAGTCTTCGCTGTTAATTAATTAAACCTACCTCTGCACACAAATCCCATTTGCATGCACTTAGCTCATGCACACCATCATGTCCACTGTTTTGTTTACAATTAGCAAGAATGAAAGCACAGGCAAAATATCACTTCTTTAGCGCTATTGCGTCGATGGCTTCGGAAAACACAGCCAGCGAAGCAAGCGAAGCCTGTCAAGCCAGCGTCGGCAGGCTTGTGTGCGTGCGTACAGGTCTCGGAGGCCACGTTTTGGTTGGGATAGGTTTGTTCATTCTCGTTAGGTGGCGCTGCAAATATTATAGTTCGATGTTGGCAGTCGATGTTGGCAGTGGTTGGACACTCCCGTTAGATGGACACTCACAGAATACCGCTCTAGAGTCACTGGAATACCGCTTCAATGCTGCTGTACACGGATGCAGAGTGACAAGTGGCTGAAACCGGAAGCGGTTGTGGCGGATGGACGTGCTTTTCGAGGCTCCGTGGCGACGACGAAATCATAAGTTTTTGTGCATGCTTTGAGCTTGCTTCAGTTTATTATTTGCTGTTTTTTTTTGCATTTAAATAGCAATTGGGCGGTTTTCCTTTTTATTGCGAAGCAATACTACTTTAGGTCGCACTTCAGCCTGTTCCGTGGCGAGGCCGTGGTAGGCACCATTGACCTTTAGCGTGACCTCGCTGCGTGACGTCACACCACGTGACCTAGAGTGACGTCACACCAGTTGTGTAAAAACGGGGCCCCATCTCACGCCGTCGCGAGGCGAGGCGGTAGCCACCAACGGCGGCCTAATTCCCGCTCCTCTCACCAGGGGCGCGGCGCGGCGCCCGAGTCTAGAGTTACTGTATATGCTACCACAGGTAGCAGCATATACAGTAACTCTAACCGAGTCATCCTCGCGTGTCGCGACATCAGCAGCGGCCTCCTCGCAGCCGCCGACGTTCGGCGGGTGTCGAGCATCGAGAACGTCGTCATGCGCTACTTGGACCTCTCGTCCTTCAGCTCGATACGGGCGTTCGCCAACGGCGTGCTCAAGTCCGAGATGCACCTGGACGTGCTGGTGCTTAGATGATTCACTGTAAGCCGTAACACTAGCATAACCCAAGACTACCACCAGCCATACTACCAGCTGATCCGAGAATAACACACTATTGCTTCGCAATCACCAGGCTTAACCAAGCTAAGCCACGGCCGTTTTTTTTTTTTTTGTCTCTCGTATTTCAATCCGGTTTCAAATACGAGAGACAAAAAAAAAAACCGGCCGTGGCTTAGCTTGCCATGACGCTCCATGGAAGACAGGAGGAATTTGAACAGAAAATCGAAACTAGCATCAAACAGAACGAAACAAAATTTGAAACTAAACTAGAACAACTGGAAGTGAGGCTTGAGGCGAAGATAGAGGCAAAGATGGAGGCGCTAGGAAAGGCGATACTACAGCAAGTGCAACAAATGATGGCTGACTTCGAAGCCAAACTAGCAATATGGGGACCGCAAACAAGTAGGCGGGGACCGGTTAAGACGGCCATTAAGCCGTACACTAGGCCCCCCGTACCCGCCGAGGGATTGGAGAACCTGTAACGCTGCCATGGACAGACGAATTAGATACACGATTTGGCAATTGAATTGTAGAGGATACGATCGAAAACGATACATTTTGCAACAACACCTTAAAGACAAAGAAAACCCGGATATTATAATGATGCAGGAAACAAATGGGCTGGCAAAATTGTCGGGTTACAAGTCCTTTGGTAGTGCCGAAGGGGAGACGAAGGCGCTAACGACGTTGGTAAAGCGAAATCACTCGGTCGTTCAACACGACACGGAAGTTAAGTCAATCGATCACATTCTTTTAGAACTCATACCCATGAGGAAAACGAAGGACAGCCTCTTTGTATTAAATATTTATAGCAGTCCAAAGTGCAGACACCATAAATTTCGATCGCTTTTTAAAAAAACCCTAGCCATAGCGGACAACCGAGCGGTAGTGATCGGAGGCGATTTTAACGCCCAACACGTGGCATGGGGTTACAAAATCGAAACTCAGAAAGGCAGGAACTATGGCTAGACGCGCAACAGGAAGGCCTGACCCTCGTGACCGACCCATCGGTTCCCACGAGAATAGGTACCAGCGTTTGCGCGGATACTACGCCAGATTTAACATTCACCAAGAACATACGGGACGCGCAGTGGACAAATACGCAACACGACTTTGGGAGCGATCACAATATACTAGAAATAACGGTAAGGGCAGGACCGCGCAAGACAAAGGGTAGACCACTTAAGATTGTCGACTGGGACAAATTCAGGAAAATAAGGGAGGAGGCCGATGACGCGACACAAGGTATTGAGGAATGGACCGAAAAACTAAAGGAAGATGTGGCGGCAGCTACGAAAACGGTCCCGCCGGAGGCGCATCTAGAGAACGTAGACAGTAAGCTTTTACACATGTGGGAAGCTAAGGCAGGGTTGCAACGGAGATGGAAAAAACAAAAACACAACCGGACGCTTCGTAGAAAGATAGCCAAATTGAACAGGGACATAGAAAAGTACGCCCAGCAGCTATGCAAACAACAGTGGGAGGAAAAATGCAACAACATGGACAGTCAGATAGGAATGGCAAAAACGTGGAACATCCTTCGATATTTGTTAGACCCGGACGGGACAAAGTCGGCACATAGGCAAAATATAAATCGGCTAATACAAACGTACCGAGGGACAGAGCAGGACTTCCTCAAGGAAATCGAGAAAAGATACATCTCGCAAGCGCTGCCCGTCATACACCCTGACTACACAGCAGGGGCGTAGCCAGGGGGGGGGGGGGGGCTTATGGGGCTTGAGCCCCCCCCCCCGAAATTTTTTCGTGCTGTCCATGCACCGCCGGCCAAAAGCAACCCCCGGCGCCGGAAATCATTATGGATTTTGTCTTGAACGTCTTTTTCACGCTCGAAAAGCCATTTCACCGCAAAAATTGCGAACTCGGGCTGGATTTCGTGCAACGCCCATGCACCGGGAGTCGCACAACGCAAGCAGCCCCATCAGAGCACAAAGTTTCAAGGACGTCTAGTTCTCATAAACTTTTGATGTGAAAGGTGCATTGACATCTCCAAACGTGTGCTTTCGATTTTCAATTGCGCAACTTTGTAAGTTTAATGTTCCCATAAATATTTGACGCCAGAGATTCATTCACTTTTCCAAAGTCGTACATCGGGCCATACAACGAGACAAGCCAAATCAACACACTATCAGACAAGTTGGCAAGTTCCGCAGCGAGGCCCGATGAGACGAAGCGTTGTGGTGGTTTATTCGTGCCGTCATGTCACATAAACGTATATCAACATTTTTTTTTTTTTCACCTGCGCGAAAGCATCCAGTGAAGACACTAAAGCCAGCCAAGGTAACTACGTTCTCATTTATTTTTTTCTACTTTGACGTTTAATCGCGAGGACACATTGAGCCTCTTCATTTTTTTTGTTCTCGTTCCCTTACCCGCGGGCTGCCAGAGCCAGCCAGAGCGCACGCGTTTTTCTCGTGTTGCCCCGACCACCGCGCGGCGCACTTCGGTGCGGGTTCGGTTTTCTCTGGCCGAGTGCATTTTCGCCTGGCAGAGTTTTGGACGCTTTCTAGCTAGCAGACGAGAAAAAGAAACAAGGGTGACTAGCCGCCATCACTGTGGGGACTCGACGGATTGCACCGCATTCGCTTGAGCGCAACCTCTCCAGGAAGTCTTGTCTCGCCGGTGTAGGATACCGAGCAGTATGCGCATGGTTCTTGGTGGACCAAGCGTCTCGTGTTTTCTTCTATATTCCTTTAATAGCCACATTAGTTGCCCAGTATAGGCATTCGATTGTGACCAACATACTTTCCATAGCGTTTTTTTTTTTTTTTTCATTACGGTGCCCCCGCCCCACAAAAGGAAAAAAAAATTTGTTGCGGCGCAGCAAATTGTCGCATGGTGAAAGTTCTATTTTGTTACTTTTGCGGAAAGTAATGGGCCATGGGACGCTTCAGCTGCCGAATAATCTTACTATATTATTTCGATAGCAATTATATGGACACTCTAGGCGCATTTCTGCGGTCACCGTCGCCCTCATATTCCGCATAAAGTCCAAGGGCGATAACATCGTGACCACGCGCCGCATGCTGTATGTGCGAGTGAAAACGTGGGGGGGGGGGGGGGGGGGAATGGATGAGCCGACGATGCTGGCTCAGTCTTATGTGCGCAAGGGAGAAAAGTGAGGTGCAAGCGCGCCGCTTTCCGTCTCGCGCGATACATCGGGGGGAGTGGATGGGGAGGGATCTAGGATTCTGTGAATCTGTGATTGCCCAAGATGGTTTATTTGCCTTGTTTGAGCCATTATACAGCGTGACTTTTTCTTAGATACGTGCACTTATTGGAGACTTATACGTATGTTTAGATTTCTTGTTGCGAGGTTTTGTTCATACGTGCAGTGAACTTTGTTTCCAGTGGCACTTTTTTGCCTTTTATCAAGCTGTATCTTTGCATTTGTATATTTCATTGTATCTTCGCATTTCTAATGTTTGAGGGTGAGTCAAATGAAAGTGAGCCTACCCACCCTGCGCAATTATGGTTCTTTTCATTATCTGCAAGGCCTGCGCCTAGCACACAGGCATCTCTCATTTACAAAAGTGACACGCAGGTGTGAGGATAAATGTTCTTTAATGCGCTCATACACTGGGTTGAACAGGGTTGCGTGTCGTAATGGATGCTCCAGAAGTTGAGCAGCGGAGTGCCGTGAGGTTTTTGACAGCTGAAGGTGTTTTCCAAAAAGAAATTAATCACCGTATGGCTGCCGTGTACATTGAACATTGCATTTCATTGGCCACTGTGAAGCGTTAGAACAAACGGTTCAAAGAAGAACGTGAAAGTTGCAAAGACGATCCCAGACCAGACCAAAGCCATCGTGCAGTTACCCCTAACAAAATTGCAAAGGTTGATGAGCTGATGACACAAGAACGGAGGATAAGCATCGATGAACTGGCAGAGCGTGTGAACATCAGTCACGATTCGGTTCACCGTCACCGTTGACGCCATAATTCATAAACATCTCGGTTATCGGCTCTTGTGTGCGCAATGGATGCCCAAGATTTTGAACCACCGCCAGAATACGGAGAAGTTCGGCGCTGCCTTTACTCATCTGATCCGGTATCACAATAAGGGTGACGATTTCTTGTCTGCAATTGTGATCGGAGACGAATCATCATGCCACTACTACGCTCCTGAAACACGACGGCTAAGCTTACAATGGAAACACTCGAATTCACCACCCCCAATGAAAGCAAAGGCCGTCATTTCCGCCGGAAAGGTGTAGTTGACTTTTATTTTTCGATCACCAGGGGCCATTACTGATAGAATTTGCTAAATCTTGAGAGACTATCAATTGTTTCCGATATTGTGGAACGCCGGATCGGCTGCGTGTCGCAGTCAAGAGCAAACTACGTGAAAAATTGACGAATGGGGTCATCTTGTTCCACGACAATTCGCGTCCCCACGTCGCTGATGAGGTTAATACAAAACTTAAGAAAAATTAAAATCAAATTATGGAGTTTTACGTGCCAAAACCACTTTCTGATTATGAGGCACGCCTTAGTGGAGGTCTCCGGAAATTTCGACCACCTGGGGTTCTTTAACGTGCACCTAAACCTAAGTACATGGGTGTTTTCGCTTCGCCCCCATCGAAATGCGGCCACCGTGGCCGGGATTCGATCCCGCGACCTTGTGCTCAGCAGCCTAACACCATTAATACAAAACTGGCAAAGTTCAAGTGGGAAACGCTGCAACATCCGCCATACAGCTCAGACCTGTCGCCTTGCGACTTCCACATTTTGGGGCAACCAAAATAAAAAAAAAAACAGCTCAAGGGAACCACATTCGTCTCGCACGATGACGTGAAAGTCAGTAACTGATGTTTTGAAGCAACAACCCAAGGAGCTTTATGAGACGGTAATTACGCGACTCGTTAGTCAATGGGACAAATGTCTAAATGCTTATGGAGGCTACCTTTAAATAAAGTACCCCGTTTGTCATATATTCGCATTGGCTCACTTTCATTTGACTCGCCTTCGTATATTCTGCAGGACTCCTGCTTTTTATACGTGATTTCTGCGGCGACTATGATTTCAGTGCAATTACTCACGATACACGACCGATGACAGCTGCTCTTGCGTAATACATTCCTGCGTAATACATTGGAACAAATGACAGCGTCATTGAGATTTTTCACAGGCCGTTGCATACGTACAAGAATGTAAACAAGGATCTTGAATGACAAAGTTTCATGAAATATTTGTCCTCAACTTGTTCATTACATGGCCTTTACATTTTTCATATCAGCAGCATGCACTGCTTTGCTGGTTTCGAACTGATGTAGTTCTAAAGTTCGTGTGATATTTTCTTTATTTAATAAATAGACAAAAAACATGTAAGCATTTACATCAGTTATGTTGGGCACAATTTTGGCACATACGAGTATAATATTTTATGAAAAAAAAACATATTTTACTTGTATTGACAGTGCGTAGCGTTCAAGAATTAGTTTGCAGCATCTTTGGCAATGGCAATGCAGTTATTATTCATGTATTTGATCCCTAGACAAATTGTTGAAGAGGAAGCTTTAGCTCGGGCCCAACTCTGACGCGGCCGATTCAAATACATGTAAAACGCAGAAACGCTTTTCTGAGATAACTCCTGAATCGCTTTTATTGAAATTCGTTGCAATTGAGAGAGTAAGTTAAATTCTAGTGTCTGTTGGAAGCGGAATTTCGATTTAGGGCCCGAACTTTGTTTAAGATATTTTGAAAAATTCGAAACTTCTAAAAAAAAAATAGAAGCATGAAGTTTACAAATTAATAGTTCTGCATCAAGAACAGATATCGCGGTTCTGTAAACGGTATCCATTACACCATTCAAGGCGGACAAATTCGATATGTCTATTTGTATATTATGTGAATTGGTTATGTTATGTACAAGGGTTCTGCAAAAGCCGTGTTTCCATAATACTTAATTTTTTGAGACTCATGTGTAACATCAATTTTGTCCGCTGTAGATGTACTATTATGTGTAATTCACAGAATTGTGACACCAATTTTCATTGCTGATTCACAAAGTTGTAAACTTCATTGTTTCGTTCTCTGAAAATTTTCGATTTTTGCCACTTTTCAGTAAAATGTTGACGACCTAAATCGAAAATTCGAAACAAGCAATCACTAGAATTTAAGTTTTTCTTTTAAATGCAATAAACCTCATCAAATTTGGTGAAGTGGTTGCTGAGAAAAACGAATTCTCCTTCTACATGTATTTGGATAGAGCATTCGACCTAATGTTTCCTCTAAGAGGAAGCCGAGCTGCATTGTGAGCCCCCCCCCCGAACGAAATTTCTGGCTACGCCACTGCTACACAGGGCAGGTAAATGACGAATTAGACAGCAAAATCGGCGAGTCAGAGGTCAGGGCAGCCCTGAAGAAACTCAATACCAAGTCGGCACCCGGACTAGACGGTGTAACGAATAAAACGCTAAGGAACTTGGACGATGAGTCTATAGCTAAGTTAACCGAATATATTAACGAATGCTGGGAGGCAGGGCAGATTCCGCAGCAATGGAAGACGGCACAAATCGTGTTAATACCTAAACCGGGCAAGCGACTGCAAATTGAGAACTTGAGACCCATATCTCTCACTTCTTGCGTGGGGAAACTCATGGAGCACGTGGTCCTAGCGAGGATAACCACCTACCTCGAAGACTGCGACGCGCTCCCGCCCACGATGATAGGATTCAGGAGAAACCTCTCAGCGCAGGACGCTCTGTTACAACTAAAACATCAGATCATAGACGATTCGGGCAGATCACCCGCCGTGGTTGCTCAGTGGCTATGGTGTTGGGCTGCTGAGCACGAGGTCGCGGGATCGAATCCCGGCCACGGCGGCCGCATTTCGATGGGGGCGAAATGCGAAAACACCCGTGTGCTTAGATTTAAGTGCACGTTAAAGAACCCCAGGTGGTCAAAATTTCCGGAGTCCTCCACTACGGCGTGCCTCATAATCAGAAAGTGGTTTTGGCACGTAAAACCCCAAATATTATTATTATTCGGGCAGATCGACAAAGGCAATTCTTGGGTTGGACCTAAAAAAGGCCTTCGATAACGTAACACATGCAACGATACTAGATAGAGTAGGCGAACTAGGACTGGGAAAACGCACGTACGATTATGTACGCAATTTTTTAACTGGTAAAAAGGCAAAGATCACGATAGCGGACCTAGTTTCGGAGGATATCGAGATAGGCAGCGCAGGTACGCCACAGGGCTCGGTCTTATCACCGATGCTATTCAATCTGGCGCTAATCGGGCTGCCAGTCAAGCTGCAAGAAATCGAGGGTCTAAATCATACCTTATACGCAGACGATATCACCCTATGGGTGAGAAACGGAAGTGACGGGCAGATAGAACAAACGCTTCAAACAGCGGTTGAAACAATCGAAAAATATCTAGAGGGGACAGGGCTAACATGCTCGGCAGAGAAATCGGAGCTGTTACTGTACAGACCGACTCGCAGAGGTCGCAAACCAGGCAACTACAGGGAAGAGCTCACCCATAGAGAGGAGATACAGTTAAAGACGGCCGATGGGAAACCCATACCCAATGTCGATAGGATCAGGGTATTGGGGCTCCTCATTGAAGCCAAGGGCAACAACGGAGAAACCATCAGAAGACTGGAGGGAACTGTAGCGCAAATCGTGAGGCTAATCAGAAGGATAACAAATAAACATAGCGGGATAAAAGAGGAAAACACGATCAGGTTAATACAGGCCTTCGTAATAAGTAGAATAGTGTACGTAGCACCGTACTTAAAATGGCAGGTCGCGAAAAAGATCAAACTAGAATGCCTCATTCGGAAAATATACAAACTAGCCATAGGACTACCGATCAGCACCAGCACGGACAAGTTGCTGCAATTAGGCCTACACAACACTATAGACGAGCTCATTGAATCGCAACGTACCGCACAATATGAACGCCTCTCTAAGACTAGAGCAGGAAGACACATTCTAGAGAGATTAAACATAGGTTACCACACACAGCATGGTGTCAAGGTGGACATCCCGAGAGATACGAAGGAAAGATTGGTAATACCTCCCTTACCAAAGAACATGCACCCAGAATACAATAAGGACAGAAGAAAGAACAGAGCGAAGCAAATACAGAAGAAATTCGGCAGCGACAAGGACGCAGTGTTCGTAGACGCGGCTCGATACAGTCGCAGACGGGGGTTTACGGCAGCCGTAATCGATAGGGAGAAACGGTGCAAGACGTGCGCGACGATACGCACCCCAAGTAACGAGATAGCTGAAGAAGTAGCCATAGCACTCGCAGCAGCTCAGACTAACGCAACCGTGATAGTCAGCGACTCTCAGACGGCAATAAGAAACTTTGCCAACGGCCGAATCTCCCCGGAGGCACTACGAATTCTTCTTGCAGGAGGCCAAAATTACAAAAGAAAGATATACATCACCTGGACACCCGCTCACACCCTCGCGGAGGACGGCAACAACGAGGCGGCACACGACGCGGCTCGAGGGCTTACGGACCGAGCCGCAGTCGCAAGTGACGCCCCGACACCCTCCGGACGTGACGGTGCGGTAAATGAGTGGGAGTGGGAGGACAGAATGACAACATATAATGACATTACGAAACATTATAGGTTACAGAGGCGCATATTCCCGCGACCTCACGCAAAATTGACAAAAAAGCAGTCTGTCGCATGGCGGCAGTTACAAACTAGGACGTATCCGAATCCTGCGCTCTCGCACATCACATATCCGGATGTATATCCTACGGACAAATGCAAATTATGTGAATCCAGAGCCACTCTGGAGCATTAGTGTGCCTTCCTTAACCTTGTACAGCGCTGAATTTGGTTTTTTTGGATTCTGTCGCATGAGTGCGCTCTTGGGATCGGATGTTGGTGGCTCCACCGCATGGTGCTCACTGCGCATGTTCCTCTGGTTTGAGCGGTCTATAAAGGAGTGACGCAATAAAATGATGTCAGTTGAGAGTAGCGCCTTGTCCTGTCGTCTTTCTTGTCTCTGTCGTTTTGCGCTAAACAAAGTACAGGTTAGCACGAGAAGTGGGCTGGCGACTCGGTGGTCGCGCTGTTGCTTTTTTAGGGGGCCCGCGGGCGCTCAGGAGGTTAGAGTAGATAGTAATGAAGAAGGTCCCCTAGGGGAACATCAGAAGAGCATCGCCGTCGATAATAGAAAAAGGAGGAAAACAAGAAAAAGAGCTAGCCATGCAATAGGCTACATAAACATGCAGGGCGGCAGAAGAAAGGAAAAGTGGGCAGAGCTTGAGGAGCAGTTACACAGAGAACAAATAGGGGTGTATGCGGTTACAGAAACGCACCTTAGAGACTCAGAAGAGCCGCCAGTTATTGAAAATTATGTTTGGGAAGGGTGCAACAGAACTAAGTCGGAAAGAAAGGGAGGGGAGTCGGAACGCTCATCCATCAGGGAGCCAAATGGAAAAAAGTAAATTCACAATGTCAAGAGCATCTTTGGTTATCAGGTACAATGAGTGGGAAAGAAACTTGGCTGGGCGTTACGTATTTGTGGACCGGAAAAAATTGCACAGAGAAGAATAAAGAGTTAGTGGAATGCATAAGCGCTGATATTAAGGGTTTCGGAAGTGGTGCTGAAGTTGTCCTATTAGGTGACATGAATGCCCACATGCAGGATTTAGATGGATATACCGACAATAACGGGAAGTCAATGCTGGACCTTTGTGAGCAACATAACCTCGTGATCGTGAATACAGGGCCTAAGTGTGAAGGACAGATCACGTGGGAAGTGGGAAACCGGCAATCGACCATTGATTACTGTCTGATGACAGAAGGAATTCATTATAAGTTGAGAGAAATGGTCATCGATGAGGAAGGGTTTAACAGCATAGGGAGTGACCATAAACGCATCATTTTGAAAATGGGATATGTAGTTGGGAAAGAGAGCAAGGAAAGCACAATGGCCAGTCCGAATTTGAACGCTGAACAAATAGCAGACACAGTCACTAGAGTTGAGGAAGAACTTGGCAAATGGTCAAGTAAAGAGTGGGAATATGGTTAGCTTCTAAGTGTAATAACGACAGAAATACGGAAAGAGAAACAGCATGTTCGTTGCAAAGGAAAAAAGAAACCCAAAAGCTGGTGGAACAAGGAGATACGAGAAGCGATCGCCGAACGACAGAAAGCATCTCGAGAGCACAGGCAGGCAAAGAAGGCGCAGTTGCCTCAGGATGAAGTAACTATTAAATGGGTAATATACCTGGAGAAAAAGTCTATGGTTCAAATACTGGTGCAAGCAAAATTAAAAGGTGAAAGTGAACGTTGGTTGTCAGAAATACGTGAGAAAAAGAAGGCCGCACCTAGAATATTTTGGAACCGCATAAAATTATTAGGCAGGAAGTCAACAACAATACACCAACATATCCTAGACGAAGATGAAAACAGACTGGAAGGAGAAGCGGCAATAAATTACATCCGAAAAGCAACAGCCGAATCTTTCCAAGGCAATGACGAGGTTATACTTCATGAAAAAAAGAGCATGAAAGAGACCCAAGGGGAAAAGCAGCTGGTGCTGAAAATTTAAACTGGAAGAAAGCGGAAGAGAAAATTCCTAAGCGCACAGCCACAGGGCTAGACGAGGTTCCCGCTAGGCTGATAAATGAACTACGACCAAAAAGTAAGGAAGCTCTGGTGAAAGCAGTGGAAAAAACTTTAAAAGATAGACGAATACCAGACAGTTGGCGACAAAGTAGAATGAATTTAATTTATAAAGGTAAGGGGGAGAAAGACAGAATTCACTCGTATAGACTGTTGACCATTACATCGGTAATATACAGGCTAGCAATGCAGGCAATCAAATTAAAGCTTCAAGCGTGGACAGAGAATGATGGCATTTTGGGAGAGCTTCAGAATGGCTTCAGAATAGGTAGGCGTTTGGATGATAACTTGTTTGTTCTTACTCAGTGTATTGAAATATCAAAAGCAGAAAGCAGACCGTTGTATGTGGCCTTTTTAGACATTACAGGAGCCTACGACAACGTAGACCGCAACATTTTGTGGGATATTCTGGAAGGGGAAGGCTTAGGTATTGATTGTCTACAGCTTTTGAGAGAGATTTACCTAGAAAATACCGTTTGCGTTGAATGGGAAGGGATGAGGAGCGCGGAGAAACTTCATATCAACAAGGGACTGAGGCAGGGGTGCCCTTTATCCCCGCTGCTGTTTATGATGTACAGGGTGAGGATGGAGAGGGCGCTAGAAGGAAGTAATATCGGGTTTAATCTCTCATACAAACAGGCGGGTACCGTAATAGAGCAGCAACTCCCAGGTTTATTTTACGCGGACGACATTGTGTTGCTAGGTAACAAGCAAAGTGATTTGCAACGTCTGGCTAATATCTGTGGACAGGAAGGCAACAATTTAGGTTTGAAATTTAGTGTTAGAAAATCAGGTGTTATGGTATTCAATGAAAACAGTGAACAGACAGTGGAGATACAGGGCCAAGAAATACCTCGGGTAACAGAATATAAATACCTTGGTATATGGATAAACGAAGGCAATGGATATATGGAAACACAGGAAAAAACCATAACAGTAAAGGGGAAGAGAAATGCAGCCATAATGAAGCACAGAGCGCTATGGGGATACAATAGATACGAGGTCCTCCGAGGTATGTGGAAAGGTGTAATGGTTCCAGGACTTACTTTTGGAAATGCGGTTGTTTGTTATAAATCAGGGGTACAATCAGGACTCGACGGGAACCAAAGGCCAGTGGGTCGCCTTGCATTGGGCGCTCACGGGAAGGCTACAAATGAAGCTGTGCAGGGTGATACGGGCTGGACTAATTTTGTAGTGAGGGAAGCTTGCAGTAAAATTGAGTATGAAGAACGGCTGAGGAATATGGAAGCAAAATCAGGTTCGCGCTGGGGACCTCGGGCACAATAGTTCGTCCGTCGAACCCGTTTCGTCACAACGGAG
This sequence comes from Dermacentor andersoni, assembly GCF_023375885.2. Taxonomy (NCBI): domain Eukaryota; kingdom Metazoa; phylum Arthropoda; class Arachnida; order Ixodida; family Ixodidae; genus Dermacentor; species Dermacentor andersoni. Next base: position 8,946,754 of record NC_092824.1, on the reverse strand, counting down.
ATGGGGCTCGTGGATGGAGGTGGTTTTCAGCACAAAGCCCGCTTCTTCGAACGCAGTCTAGCTGCAGCGACGGAGAGTGGGGGATGCGCGCCTTGTCCCCCAGTCGTAATTGGGTGGCAATTTTTTCCTTGCAGCTCGCCATTCTTAACAGCGCCTCCATGGCCCGAAAAATCTCGACTGTCTAGCGCTGACAACCGCTAGGCAGGAAGAGAACGGCAGGTGGTCAGGGGGGGATTGATGTCTTGGCTCGCAGCGACCACTTGTGTATTGATGTCACCGCCCCAAAACATCCAACAAGGACAGGCAACTGCAAAATGAACCCCACAACACGGCTCTGCGCCGAGATGACGTGCATTAGCTCTCACTTTAGACTCGCTAGGCTTCAAAAAAAAAAAAACAACAGAAGTGCAGAAACAAAAAATGCTGCATTTCGCTATGCCAATTTCCGAAGCAAATTCCTGCTGACGAATTCAGCAATCATGGATGGAATCCTGATAAGTGAGAGGGGATCTTCTTCGCTTAATAAAATTAGCACTAGTAACCCTAAAATTTAGGCGGGACCCTCAAACGCAGAATTCAAATTAGCCTGCTCAAACCATCCGCATTGCTATGCAACTTTCCCTTCTTATATCTAACGGAGAAGTTGTACTCTTGGAGAGTGAGGCTCCATCGGAGCAAGCGGCCATTTTTGTGTGACATTTGATTGAGCCACGTCAGAGGACAGTGGTCGGTCTCGAAGATGAACTTCGCTCCGTACAAGTAACACGACAACTTCTGTGCGGCCCAAACTAAACAAGCACATTCCTTCTCTGAAGCGCTGTAGGCTTCCACTCTTACATTTAGTTTACGGCTGGCATAGAGGATAGGATGCTCCTCGTTATCGTCGCCGACCTGACTAAGTACCACGCCCATACCTCTGTCGCTTGCGTCGCATTGAACTATGAATTCCTTTGTGTAGTCTGGCGCGCGAAGCACAGGGCGAGAAACCAATAGCGTTTTCAAACTTTGGAAAGCGTTCTCTTTGTCCTTATCCCAGTGTACGCTACTCGGTGCTCCCTTTCGGAGGGCGTCTGTTAATGGACTTGCCATTTGCGAGTAATTCGGAATGTACCGTTGATAGTACCCCACAAGTCCCAAAAATGAACGAAGGTCCGTTTTCGTGCGCGGCTGAGAAAATCCTCCAATCGTAGCTATTTTCAGCTCCGCCGGCCGTCTCATGCCCTGACCGACAACATGGCCCAGATGAGTAACCTGCGAACAGCCAAACCTACACTTTTCCGCTTTCATCGTCAAGCCGGCTTCCCTCAACCGTGAGAACACCTGTTTGAGGTGCGATACGTGTTGTTCCCAGCTGTCCGAAAAAATTGCCACATCATCAAGATAGGGCAAGGCGAACTCCTGCAAGTCTTTTAGGACAATATCCATTAACTTAGAGAAGCTAAACGGCGCGTTCTTCAGCCCGAAGCTGAGTCCGAGAGGGTGAAAAGTGCCTACAGGCGAGATGAATGCTGCATAGCGGCTGGCACTTTCTGAAAGGGGAACTTGCCAGTACCCCCGCACGAGATCTATAGTTGAAATGTATTTAGCAGCGCTAACTCTTTCAATTCGTTCCTCAATGTTGGGTATCGGGTACAGCTGATCCCTAGTGATGGCATTTAACTTCCTGTAGTCAACACACGGACGAGGGTCCTTGTTAGGGGTTTCTACCAGTATTAGCGGTGACATGTAGTCACTCTCAGCGGGCTCAATAACTCCCAACTCTAGCATGCGCTGTATCTCTGCCTCCATAATCTCTCTCTGTCTTGGAGACACCCTGTAAGGCTTTGATCTTACTGGTTCGGTTGATGTCAGCTCAATTTCATGCGTTATCAGTTCGGTTCTACCCGGCCGATCGCTGAATCTGTCGAGATATTCCCCTAACACCTCTTTTAGCTCATCTAGCTGCTCGGGTCTTAGAGCGTGCGAGCTTACCGAGTGCTCGACTACTTCTTCTAGACCGATTTCAGAGTTGGAGGTCACCCTATACTCCTTAAACTTGGTACTAATGCCATCCGGCTCTTTGATGGTATAGTTAACGACTCCGCTCCGCTCTACATACGGCTTCATCAAATTACAGTGGTATATCTTCACTTCCTTCCTGCGACCGGGCATTCTCAAAGCATAGTTAGTGTCTGAAAGTTTGTGCAACACTTTAACGGGCCCGTCCCAGTGAACTTCAAGCTTGTTCTTTCTTGAAGGTTTGAGGATCATTACCTGGTCTCCGGCGTTAAACGTACGAAGCCTCGCATTCTTGTCGTAATAGAATTTGGCGTTCTTTTGAGCTACTCTCATGTTCTTTCCGACTAGTTCTTGGGTTGCGCTTAGCCGTTCCAGTAAATTTAGCACGTATTCAATCACTGTTGGACTCTCACCTCTTTCCTCCCACATCTCTCTTAACATTCTCAGTAGAGAACGGAGTGTCCTCCCATACACTAGCTCTGCTGGTGAGAACCCTGTCGCTTCATGTGGAACCGTTCGCAAAGCAAACAAAGTTGCCGGCAGACAGTTCTCCCAGTCCTCCTTATGCTCGTAACAGAGCGCACGCAAAACTCGCTTAAGCACCGAATGTCACCTCTCTACACTGTTTCACTGAGGGTGATAGACAGAACTGTGTATTAACTTTACCCCGCACTTTTGCAAGAATGTGGAAGTCAGTGCGCTCGTGAATACTGACCCTTGATCTGCCTGAATTTCGGCTGGAAACCCAACTCGTGCAAACACTGTTAAAAGCGCGTCTACTACTTCGGTGGAACTGAGCTCTTTCAAAGGGATTGCGTCTGGAAACTTGGTAGCCGGACACAGCATGGTAAACAAGTACCTGTAGCCCGATTTTGTTTTTGGAAGGGGCCCTACCGTGTCTATTACAAGTCGTCTGAAAGGCTCTGTTATTAAGGGCACTACCTTCAGTGGAGCTTTCCATGTCTCTCCTGGTTTACCAGAACGCTGGCAGGCGTCGCATGATCTTACAAAGTTTCTACGTCTTTGAAACAGCCAGGCCAGTAGAATTCCATAAGCAATCTTTCCTTTGATTTGTTTATGCCTAGGTGGCCGGACCACCCATTTCCATGACAGAGACTCAAAAGGTCCTCCCTATACTTAGTAGGTACGACTAACTGATATAAAATCCTACCCTTTCGATCTCTGTAGTGCCGATACAACAAACCTCCTCTCTCATGTATCGTCACATTGCGCCTAGCAATGCCTTCTTTAGCTGTGTCATGTAATTTAGCTAAGCTCTCATCATTCTTTTGCTCAGCTGCCAGTGACTCTTTATCCACACGTAAGAGCTGATCAAAGTTCTTTGCCGGTGATAATATCGACCCTGTCTCGCTTGTGAGTGCGTCAGCTTGCTCTTCCTGCAGGCTAGAACTTTGACACTCAAGTGCTACGCTCTCATTGAGCTGGTCAGCTGGCAGGCTCTCCTCAACTGTTCTTTTGTCCCTCGGGCCTAGCTCGGATTCGGGTATTGAATTATCCCCTTTTCTGCTTCCGCTGGAGGAGCGTGTGCATTTTCCACCGAAAGCGCCGCGATCTTACGAGCTTGGCCTCGGGTCAATGCTTGTACTATGCCCTCTCCCAGTTTGAGCCCTTTGTCACACAGTAACTGATTCGAACGATTCGAAAAGGTGTAAGGATACTGCAGTGACAGAAATTTGGAAACTGCAGCCTCAGTCTCTAGCTGCCCGAATGGTCCATTGATTTTGACTTTGGCCATGGGCAGACACACGCTGTGTTCTTCTACAACCTGTTTTATCCATGCTACTTCTCCGGTGAAGTCATCTACCGTCACGTAAGACGGATGGACAATGTCCATCGTGGCGGCACTGTCTCTTAGCACTCGGCATGGTTTTCCATTAACTTGCAGGTCGTGAAGATATGGACTTAAAAGTTCCATATCCTCATCCTTTTCCTCCACGTAGGAGAAAACTACGCTAGACTTCTCGCAGTTTACAGCTATATGTCCCAGTTTGTGGCATTTGTAACAGCGCATTGGTCTAAAAGATTCGAATTTTCTTTTCTGTTCTTTTTGTGCGGTTTCTCCTTTAAGTTTCTCCTCGCTCTTTTCTGCGGGCTTTCCCGCCATGTCTACAGGCTCCGATCGTCTAGTCTGCGCACCCTTTTTGAACGGAAATGGTTTCCGCGGTCCATTTCGACCGTCCCAGTTTCCCTCCTCGGCGTTCAACTTTCTACGGGTTGCGTACTCTTCGGCTAATTCAGCCGCCCTTTCCACAGTGTTTACATTACCTCTGTCTTGCACCCACAGTTTCACAGCTTGGGGGATGGTTTTGTAAAACTGTTCTAGACACATGCATTCAATGATCATGTCTCTGCTGTCGTACGCTTCCGCGCTTTTAAGCCACTCGACTAGGTTGGCCTTTAAGCTATATACAAACTCCGGATATCCATCGCTATCTTTCTTGCCTGTGCTCCTAAACCTTTACCGAAAAGCTTCGGCTGAAAGGCGGCATTTCTTCAGGAGACTCGCCTTAACTTTTGCGTAATCATATGCATCCTGTGCACTCAATCTGGCGATTACTTCCGTCGCCTCACACGGCAACATAGACAGCAATCGCTGTGGCCATGTATTCGGGCCGAAGTTCATCTTCTCGCAAGTCCTTTCAAAATTGCTTAGGAACAAGCCTATGTCGGTCCCGACCTCAAATGGCTTTAATAGCCTGTCCATGCGGTACGATTCTGCCTCACTTGATCGTCCCAGAGCGCCTTCACTTCCTTGAGACAACTCCAAACGTTTGCTTTCAAGTTCAAGTTGCATTTATGTTAACTCGCGATCTTTATCGCGTTCCTCTCTCTCCCTGTTCCGTTCTTCTCTTTCCCGTTCTTCTCTTTCTCTTTCCCGTTCTGCTCTATCTCTTTCCCGTTTCTCTCTCTTTTTGAGAAGTTCCAATCCCATTTCAATATCTTCATCACTGGCCTGTTCGAAAATGATATGCAATAATTCTGATCTTAGCATTTCCTCGCGTACATCTAGGCCCAGTTCCTCACCAACAATCAACAACTCGTCTCTCAGCAGTGTCCTTAACCCCATGACTGCTGCTTTACTGCCTTGATTCTGCTCTCTAAATCTAGCTAGGAAAACACAACCTAGCTAACACACAACAATCTAGCTTCCCTACAGTTCTAAACAGAACAACCACAAAATGAAGCCTAGAGAGTCAAAGCAAGAATCAAGCACTCACCGCAGATACAGCACCATGTCGCAAAGTCCATCCCACCCCTGTCAGCCAGTTGTCAGGATTGGGGGCTCAATCCCATCGCTCGAGATCCGTTGCCAAGATTGGAGTCCGGCATGAATTCGAAGGTAGCTGGCCCATGCCGTCGTCCAACTTAAACACGCTGAGGACGTTGATGAAGGGAAGAACTGCTTCTCATCGAGAACGAGGAAAATGGGTTTATTTACAGAAATTAAATCAGTCTAACATGACTGCTTAAGAAAAAAGTGTCAGTCCAACATGACTGCTCAAGAGAAAGTGTGTCAGTACAACCTGACTGCACGAGAGAAGTGTCGAGCCTCCGCCCAACAGCCGTTTTTAAACGCTCGGTCCTTCGGCGATACAAGGCAGCGAATGTTCGTTTCGTCATCGCAAAACTAGCCGCCTCCCGCGACAAGGTGACGCACACACACACGCAAACACACAGGTGCGAAGGACTGGAGCCGACGACAGAGGGGAGTCGTTCCGGGAAGCTCGGAGACATTCTGGGTAGCTCGTTGTCCCGCCGCGGCTTGCTCATGCGTAGCAAAATCAGGTTCGCGCTGGGGACCTCGAGCACAATAGTTCGTCCGTCGAACCCGTTTCGTCACAACGGATATGGGGCTCGTGGATGGAGGTGGTTTTCAGCACAAAGCCCGCTTCTTCGAACGCAGTCTAGCTGCAGTGACGGAGAGTGGGGGATGCGCGCCTTGTCCACCAGTCGTAATTGGGTGGCAATTTTTTCCTTGCAGCTCGCCATTCTTAACAGAGGCGACTGGAGGATTGGTGGAAGAAAAGTAGGGAAACGACAAAAGACGGAGACGTACAAAAGCACAGTTCGCAATAGGGGATCAGAAAATTTGGGCGTGGTAGCTCATAGTGTTTTTTTTTCATTGTTTAACCTAGGTAGGATATTAAGCAGTATAGTAGCAAGAGCTTGGTGGCGCAACCCACCGCCCCGTTCCAAACGGGACACTCATAATATCCATCCATCCTTCAATGTTAAAAAAAATTCATTTTGTTCTTATTCCTCCATGTTATAGTTCACTCTTTCTTGCATTACATAGCAATGGAAGCAGGTATTAAGTAGCAGTATAAAGAATCTAAACGTCAACACTTAAAGTATTAAAATAAAGATAGGAACGTTACCACTAGCTGAGATTCGAACCGCGGTCTTTTGCGTGGAAGGCAGACATTCTACCTCTGCCATAGAGTTACTATACTGACTCTAAAGGACAAGCTACCCATAGGGCCCATGCATTGAAATCGGGAACCGCAAGAGCGCCGCCATGTTGCTACGCGCCGAGGTTACCAGCTCCTGAGACGCTTGCTAGACTTGGTGACAGTAGTCAGTTTTAATCAGGCAACCGTAGCAGCGAAGCAGCATGGCGCCACGCTAGTAGTGTCGTGATGTGTGCGTGCAGCCGTGTGTTTGGGCTTTATAAGTCGGTTCTTTATTCTATGTTGCGGGACGGTGTGGGTGTGATCCATGTTGGCCGTACATGTGGCAGTTATACAACCGAGGGATGATCCTGTTGAAGTTTGCGGCGGTATGCGGTTTTCAGCGGTCACGCTTGTTGCAGGAGTGTCACTCGACGAGGTTACGAGCTCGAAGCTGTGGTCAGATTCCTCGTTGGCGTTCCGTAATTCTCTTCGCTGGGCGCGGTATGTTACAAAAGCCGCTTTCGCGATCTATCGTCGCGACGATAGATCGGGGTTTTTTATTATTATAAGTACTGATCCAGCTGTGGGGCACATGTAACCGACAAACGGAAGTCTCAGGAGAGCACCTGAGGCGCAGGAACTCCAGGGCACCCGAGGGACAGTGGGGGGATCAAAGCTCGAAGCAGTACGGTACGTAGGTTGGGGCCGCCGAGGCAGGTGTGTTCCAGGGAGTGTTCGCACGGACAGCTCACCTGGCACGCGCAGCAGTGCCTCGCAAGGTCGAGATACTTTAAAGGCACCTGCGCCCATTATCTTACTTTTGCCTCGGTGCAGTGAGCACGATTAACGAGAGTAATATGGAGGGCATCCGGTGCAGTCGCGAATGCGTCATGGCAAATGTAGCTCGCGTCGCCTGCGTGTGTAGTAATATCAGAGTTGGTTGTATGAACTTTATGCATAATACGCTTTGTTACGGTACCTTAACGGAATGGGTCTAGAGGACGGTGTTGGTACATTTTTTCGGGCCGCCCTAATCCTATACCCCCTCCCCCCCCTTTTTTTTTATGCATAAATACAATTCCTTGCCATGACGGATCATAGCCTCCTTTATTTTTGAAAAATAGAGGAGGCTATGGACGGATTGACCAGTTAAAGTTGTCAACTTGTCAGTAACTGTCATAGGAATCACTGTAATAAACATAATTCCACGATCGGATTGTTTACTTTCATTTTTTGTTGTAACACTGAGGACTACATAGAACTTTATTTTGCATATGTCAGAGAAGTATGTGGATGTCACGAGCTTAAGCCAATGTGCAATACACAGACAACAACAGCTGCTACAACATGAACTGCATTGAGGGCCACACAACACATATGTAATTAAAGGTGCAAAACATAGGGGGAAGCTTCAAAATACACTCTGTAGCACTGCAAAGTATAACATACATTGTATGTGTACAATAAATGCTCAAAAAACAATGCATCAATGTCCCATTTGCCTTCAAGTTTATTATCAAGTTCAAGTTTACTGAAGTTTATTATGAGCATATGTACAACAGGAATCTACTGACACACCCGCAGTCAAGGTGGTTGTTCGAGGTGTGCTGGCTGCCTCAGTGTAAGAAAAAGAAAGTGGGTGAATGTCGACACCAGTGCCACTGCTTCTTGCCTCGGACCTGCACGTGCCTCCGCAGCATCTTTGTGCACAAATGTGCTGGCCTAGTGAGGCATAGGAGTCGTCCGAGAGAAAGAGTATTGTTTACATGGAGAAGTGGCTGTCCACATTGCCTGTCGCTTTCCCTCAAATGTTTCCTTGGCGACTAGGGTGACACCCGCAGTCAAGGTGGCTGTTCGGGGTGTGCTGGCTACCTAAACAAAAGAAAAAGAAAGAAATTAGATGAATGTCGATACCAGTGCTATTGCTTCTTGCCTCTTACCTGCATTGCCTCCACGGCCTCTTGGCTTGCGGAGTCTGTATGAGGGAGCTGCTGTGGCTAGGCGTAGGCATTGTCTAAGCAAAAAGAAAAGGCCATCAAATGTGGAATTACGGAATTAAATGCAGTTGTTATGCCTGCTTCTTGCACTCTTCTTGCCTAAAGTTTTCAAACATAGTGTCCAGTACACACCAGCACTTTGACTGCTTCTGATTTTGTACCCCCAGGTGTTGCTGCGAGATCCTTAGTATGGCTACGTGCAGCATTGTAACACCTGGTGGAGGCATTTGAAGTGGTAGCCAAAAATATAAAGAATCATCCTTGTCTGCATGAATGCTTTTAATTTCTAAATGCAGTGGCAACTATCAATATTAGTGCAAGGCCCCCCCACATCTATGCGGCAAGTGCCATAGCTCGAAACTGAATTTTTTCCTTTAGTGTTTCACAAGGCGTCTGATATGTCCACATTAGATGTGATGTTTTTATTTATCCCAGTGTGGAGAGAGCATCATTAATTTTTTTTTTTTGCGTGTCTTGCTTTTTGGTTTATTTCTGAATTTATCAAGCAGCAGTCTCATGATGCTAAAGTGACTTATGTAATGGCAATCAGCTTTTGTTTTGCAGAAAAACAACGGATTTCCTGACCCATTGTTTGACATCCCCTCACTCGCATAATTTTGCAGAGTATTCTACCTATATTGACTTGCTTGACCTCCCCTAAAGAGTCTTGTATTTTCAAATACGCCTCTTTCCTTAAAATCATTCGACACTTCTCATAATTTCTGTACCTTGGGCTTCTGATACTCTGCATTCACCATTTTTGCTTGTTTCTGACTAGAAATGTCTTCTTTAATTTCGAACTTAAATTTTACCTTTGGAACACGCGGAAGGGCTTGCCATTGCATATCTGCATAAAAGGGAAACATGTTTCATGCGAAATCCAATTGAAGATTGATGAATGCAGCTTGCAGTGTGATATGACTGAATGATCCATAAAAGTAACTCATCTCACTTGGTAAATTAAAGCACTTATTAGTGTGATGTACAAGATACGTTACACTAACGTGGTGGGTTCTCTTGCTTATACAGCAAAAGAATCGGTGCGCGAGAAAAAAATTATTTTTGCATACCCCTTGTACACACTGACTTAAGGAAAATGAGCTGGAGCTGTCCACATAATCTACTTATTTTACCTGCGAGTATGGTCAACAAAAATGTGTCCCAGCTGCTTAGTGGTACGTATTTGAGATTATGTCAGTATTGCATATGTGCCTGTTGTCTAAAATAACTGAATTTTGAAAATGCTCGCAGGGATCTGATTTGCATATCTGCAGTTTATGGATACATGTAAAAGACTCAGCATCAAGTGCAAGTGAACGGACCTACAGGCCCGAAGTCGATCATGCAAATATATTCGCTGCACAAATTTGTGACCAAAAAAGATATTCCACATGAAATGGCATGCAAGGAAGTGTTGAAAATATTGCACAGTTAATAAAACGCCTACGCTATTAATATGTGGGTTGATACTCTCGTTATGCAAAACGGAGGTGAGGCGTGCAGAGAGGACACAAGAATAGAGTATTTACAAGCAAACATGCAACACGAGCGCCGCCCACTTCTCTACTCTTGTGTCCTGTCTGCACGCCTCACCTCTGTTTTGCATAATGAATCCTTACCAACTAGCTCAGCTTTCTGTCGTTCTAAGTCTCGATGCACTCGATTTCGTCCGCATTAGGCACTCGCCTCTTGATTACTTCGTGGCACAGAAATACTCGGCATCAGGCTGTTTTTCTGCTGTGGCCTTTGTAGAAGCGTGATTGTTCAAATTGCAACAATTAAACAGATTCTTTGAGTTGCTTGTGGCTTCGCCAGTACACTTCGCCAGTACAATTTCGGTGCGCTGGTCCGCCTGTCCAGCAATTTCCTACTGAAGGGAAACCTGCAAATAAAAACGCCGCTCCGTATGTAGAAAAATGCTCTACTGTGACGCTTCTCAAACGATTGTGATGCCCCAGAAGAGCTGCCTACTTGCGTGATATTCTCAACAAGGCGATACATTCGTTTACTTACATGTGAAGGTATATGCCTGGGTACTTCGGGGCTTCGGTGGCACAGAAGGCACGAGTGTGCCATAGCGTCCGATGTCGACGCGCGATCGCATGTCAAACCTAAACTGTACGAAACTACTACGCATCCAAAAACCAGATTCGAAACCGAAATTCGCGTCATCCTTTATTAAATGAATGCGTAGTTCGTAATTTACATAAGTCACGGACTTAGTGATCGCTTTCTGTAAACTTAATATTAACCCACCACCTTCATAAAACCTCAGGTATGCGTTTTTAGGTGACAAAGCATACGGTGACCTGTACTTGTTTTCAGCTCTTTCAATAGTAATTGCGCTGGCCACATTGACCAGTAGCAACAGGGCGGCGCCCTAGAGGTTCCCACTTTTCCGGCCCAGCTTTTCCTCTAGAGTTGTTCTACTAACTCTACGTAATGACCAAAGCTTTTGCTGGATGTATCACCCTCGCGCACAAAAAGAACTAATGCCCTATGATTCCTCCCATTCAAAGACAGTAAAGCGCGCCATTGCTCAGATGTGCCTGGAAGCGTCGCTGAAGGAATCTTGTTGCCATAAGGCAGGGGAAAGCTTTCACACCCAGATTCGGAAGTTGGAAAAAGCAGGCTTTCCAACCTCGATCTTAACCGGAGTAGCTGAAAGTCTTGCTGCGAAAATTGAAAAGAAAGTAGAAAAAAGGGCGACCAAGATGACGTCACCAAAAGCAAAAGTAGACCGGTTGCCGTACACCCATAAGGTAGCGCACAATTTGAAGCATGTAGCGACAAAATATAAGGTTCCTGTGGTTTTTTCCGCCCCAAAGAAACTGGCTGGCTTGTGCGTTAAAACTGATCCCAACAAGGTAAACAAAACTGAATGTAAAAAGAGACATGCAGCTCCGCTTGTCAAATGTGCCGTGGGAGTCGTATATCAGATACCTCTCCCATGCGGAAAGAAGTACATCGGACAAACCGGCCGTTGTATTAACGGCCGATTAGCGGAACATAATCGGGATATACATAATGGCACTGGTTCACATCTGCCGCATCATTGTAAGGCCTGCGGAGAAGAAAGGAAGATTAAGTGTGTGGCAAGGCTGAAAGAAGCAAAGGTTTTAAACAGAAGTAAGGACCAGACAGCCCGTGAAGTGTTGGAGGCCTTCTATATTGAAAGAAACTGTAGCGATTGTGTTAGCACCCCATCTATCTCCATTTATAAGAATGAAACTGCTTTTTTAGATACACCGGCGTGAGATACGTGTGTGCCTCACCTATCTTTATCCGCTTTTTTGTAAAAACCCTCGCGCGCATGTGTGGTTCTTGCTACCCATCTTGATTTGTCCTTATATTCATTCGCATACGCGGTGAATAAACAGTTGGAAGTTGCGCCTGTCCTGTCTCACTTGCTGTGTATTGTGTTTTTCGGCGCTACAACCCTCTTCTGAAAGCATGTACTTCCCATCATTCCCATGTAGATTGCAACGCTCATGAGAGCCCCCGTAGACACTAGCGCCACATTTCCCTCTAGAGTATTTATATGATATTTATCACCCGCCGCGTTGCTCGCTTTCCCATTGCAGTGGCGGTTCCCTTAGTTCAGCATAAATTCCGTGAGGCGGCGCTCGTTGCCTTCAACTTCGGAGGGAGTGGACGATTTAAGGGCGACAGCACAGCAAGTCCAGATCGTGGTATGCACAGTGCCGGAGGTGCAAGGAAGGAACGGAGCAATTGCCAAGGACGTTGTGGCTGTAAATTGTGAAATAAGAAAGCTAAGCCAGGAGAAAGGATTTGAAGTGGCAGACATAAACAGAGAAGTGCATAGAGCAGGCTTTGGCGGAGGCTTTACACGAGATGGCATCCACTTTAATGGAAGGCTAGGAGCCGAGATCGGCTGGCGCCTGGCAGGTCGGGCAGTAGCTTTTTTAGGGGGTCCGCTGCGCCTCAGGGCATAGGGGTAGGTAGAAACAGTGTAGAAAGTGCAATAGAGGCTGACGCCAATAAAATGGCCACTAGGAGGTCCAGGAAGAAAACTACAAATAAATTTAACACCAGGATCAGGTACATAAACATGCAAGGCGGTAGAAAGAGAGCGAGGTGGTTAGAAATAGAACAGCAGTTAAAGGACGAAGAAGTAGGTGTATACGCGCTATGCGAAACACACCTCAGGGATCTAGAAGACCCACCGCTTATTGAAGGCTACGTCTGGGAAGGGAGCAATAGGACAACAACGGAGAGGAAGGGAGGAGGAGTAGGTATTCTCATACACCAAGGAACAAATTGGCAAAGAATAAAGTTAACTTGCAAAGAACATGTCTGGGTATCAGGTACAATTGCCGGTAAAAAGGCATGGCTAGGAGTAGTTTATTTAGGACAGGGAACAAATACAGGCAAGAGAACAAAGATCTAGTGAAGTGTCTCGATGACGATATAAAGGAGTTTGGAGAAGGTGCCGATATTTGTCTGCTGGGTGACATGAATGGCCACATCGAGGATCTGGATGGATACACAGATTGTAATGGGAAGATGATGCTAGACTTCTGTGAACGACACAACCTAGTTATAGTAAATAGAGAAACTAAGTGTGAGGGACAAATCACGTGGGAGTCCCGTAACAGACAAACGACCATTGACTACTGCTTAATGTCGCAGGGATTGTATAGCAAGCTAGCAATAATGGAAATAGACGAAGAGGGGAAGTACAGCCTCGGAAGTGATCATAAGCGTATTAGTCTACAGTTGGGAGCCCTACTCAAAAGAGAAATACAGGGAAGCCAAAAAGAGTACGCATAAATGACGCGCAAATAGCGCAAATAGCGGCTGGCATAGAGGAAGCAATAATGAAACATCCCATGGAAAGATGGGATTATAATCAGTTAGAACTACTCATTAGTACAAAAATAAAAGAGGTAAAAGGAGTAAACCGCTGGAGAGGAAAGGGGAAGCCACGAAGTTGGTGGAATAAGGAAATTAGAGAGGCCATCGAACAACGACGGTGGGCATCTCGGGAACACAGAGAAGCAAAGAGGGCGCAGTTATCTGAAGAGGAAATAGGCCAAAAATGGGAATATTATCGACAAAAGAAACAACAAGTGCAGGTCCTCGTCCAGGCTAAAATAAAGCAGTCCTCTGATCGCTGGCTGGCTGAAGCTCGCGATGCAACTAAAGGGGGGTCAAGAAAATTCTGGAACCATATAAGCTGGCTGGGTAAAGCTAATCACAGAAAAGAGGAACAGATTCACGATGCCGAAGGAAATTGTTTAGAGGGAGATGACGCTGTGAACTACATTGGTTCAGTTATAGCAGAGTCATTTAGGAAAGACGATAGGGTAATCGCCCCAAGTGAGGGAGCAACACAGAATAGCATAATAGAAAACAGCTTAGATTGACCAATCTTAACTGGAAAAAGGCGGAGGCAAATGTTCCAAAATGCACGTCCGCGGGGATAGACGAAATTCCAATCAAGTTAATTAATGAACTTGGCCCAAGAAGCAAGGAAACGCTGATAAAAGCATTGGAGGCAGTCATAACAAATAAGCAAATTCCGCACAGCTGGAAACAGAGTAAAATGAATTTGATTTATAAAGGAAAAGGTGATAAGAAGAACATAAAATCTTTCCGACCAATTACGATAACATCAGTTATATATAGGCTGACGATGCAGGCGGTGAAATTAAAAATGCAGTCATGGGTAGAAAGTAATAGAATACTTGGAGAACTTCAGAACGGGTTCAGAAGTGGTAGGCGCTTAGGTGATAGCCTGTTCGTGCTTACCCAGTGCATAGAAATAGCTAAGGCGGAAAATAGACCTCTGTATTTAGCCTTCCTGGACATAAGTGGTGCATACGACAATGTGAACAGGGAACTCCTGTGGAACATATTAAAAGCTGAAGGTATCGGTAATGAGGTAATTGATTTTCTACAGGAATTATATCGAGAAAATAATGTTGAAATAACATGGGAAGGAATCAAGAGTACGACAACTGTCGAGGTTCACAAAGGATTAAGGCAAGGTTGTCCTCTATCACCGCTGCTGTTCATGCTTTATATGATAAGCATGGAAAGAAGGTTACAACGAAGCAATCTAGGGTATAATCTGTCGTACAGATTAGGCGAAAAGGTTGTTGAGCAACGACTACCGGGTTTAATGTATGCGGACGATATTGTACTGTTCGCAGATAGCCAGGAAGATTTGCAAACTCTGGTTAATTACTGTGGGGACAGTTTAGGTTTCAGTTTTAGTGCAGCTAAGTCCGGTGGGACGTTTTTCAACGATACAACTGATCAGGAGCTTACAATACAAGGCCACGAAATACCCCGAGTGGCCGAATACAAGTATCTCGGGGTTTGGATAAACAAAGGGCAGATGTACACGGAAAAGCACGAACAGTCTCTAATAGCAAAAGGGCGAAGAGATGCCGGGATAATAAAACATAAGGCATTGTGGGGTTACAACAGGTATGAGGTACTGAGAGGCATTTGGAAGGGAGTAATGGTGCCGGGGCTTACTTTCGGGAATGCGGTCCTGTGTTTAAGGGCAGAGGTTCAGTCGAGACTAGAGGTAAATCAGAGAGCTGTGGGAAGGTTAGCACTAGGTGCCCACGGGAAAACCACAAACGAAGCAGTACAGGGAGATGGGCTGGGCGTCATTCGAAGCACGGGAAGCTCAGAGTAAAATCCTATACGAAAAACGTCTGAGGAAATTGGATGATAACAGGTGGGCAGCTAAGGTGTTTAAATACCTATACAGAAAGAGCGTTGACTCACAATGGCGGAAAAGAACTAGAAAGCTAAGCAGTAAGTATGCCAGACACGAGGACGAAAAAGGACAGAGCATTAAACGACAGATTAAAAATGCGGATAGTAAAAATTGGATAAATTCAATGGGAAATAAGCATAGTGTAGAACTATATCGATACTGGAAACAGCAGATCAGGAAGGAAGCGTTTTATGATAACTCAAGAGGCAGTGCCCTACTCTTTGAAGCGAGATCAGGATGTCTTAGAACGCGGAGCTATAAAAAGAAATTTAACGAAGAAGAAGACACATGTACTGTGTGTGGTAAATATGTAGAAACAATGGAACACCTCATACTAAAATGTGATGGTATCAACCCCGATGTCGATGCGGCCACAGTCACCCTTCCTGAGGCCCTAGGGTTCAGAGATAATGATAGTCATGTAAATAAAGGTGCGGTGGAAATTAGCAAAAGGCGATCGGAGGATTGGTGGCTCAAAAGCAGAGAGGTGACATAAGGTTAAAAGGGTAGGAAGACGTATTTAAAGAAAATCGAGAAATTCAATAACACACAACACAGATAAAAATAAAAGGCAAAATAAAAATCTGAGCATGGTGGCAACTGCCATCGCCCCGGTTCAAAGGGGACGCTCCCACCTTCCATCCATCCATCCATCCTTCGTTGCCTTGACTTCTGGCGGATGTGGCAGCGGCGGCTGAATGCATCCGCCGGCGCGTTATATGCGCGGGCGTCTGTTAGCGAGCGTTATCGCAAGCCTCCGAGACGGTGACAGATGACATTGTAATCTCAGAGGCCGGAGCACGTGATCTAAGTTGCCGGCGTTCGCCATAAGAGGCGCTCGTTGCCTTTTCACGGAGGAAAAAAAGGGAGAGGGCCCGGAACCGTGATTACCGGACAATGCGGCAGGCATCTGTATTTTAGATCCTTACCCCCATTTTCTGAACACACACGGAGGAAGGAAACTAAGGAGAGGCCCTACCCCCTCCGCGCGCTAGGAGAAAAGTGTGGCGGAAATGACGTATAGGTTCTCATTTCTTTTGCTGCTTTTTTATTTTTTTTTGCTGCATGGCCACGCCTTTTGGGCCACAATGGCGGCGTTGTTCTGATTTTTTGAGCGCGCACACGTGTTGCTCTGGTAGGTTTCGTGCCGTGGCAAAGGCGCTGTGTGGGCGGGTTTGCGTTAGTTACCGTGTCTTGTTGCGTTGTGTTACCTGCACCGTGCTCTGCCGGATGTTGCGCGAGCGCGCGCGCTCCGCGTGCGAAACCACGCGCAGCGCGGCGTGGTTTCGCGAAAGATGTAAACAAGAGAGGAGGGTGACACAAAAGGCGGAGCATCGCCATGAGCAACGCCAACTTCCGGCTTCACTTTTGCTTCACAAAGAGTGACGTCAGGGCCTCTCCTTAGTTTCCTTCCTCCGTGTGAACACATAAGCAAAGTCTGCCCGACTCTTGGCCAATCCCCGCGAGTGGGTAAGCGCCAATCTCATCAAGGACATCATCATCATCATCTGTATTTATTTAGAAACCCTATGACTTCGGCCAAAGGCATTATTGTCATCGTCACCATCCAGTTTGGCGATGAATTTGAAGCATTCGAAGACGCTGCGGCGCGAGCGGCCTGTCTAGGTTTTACAATTATTGTCCTTAACGATGTCTCGTTATGGCTGGCCGGAGCCACAACATTTACACCCAGTTTAGGCCCGTGTCAGGCCGAGGCAGCGATCAAGGTAAGGCTCCATTATTGTCATATGTACCGTTTCCAATCACACGCATTTTCTTTCTCATTAGAACAACGAAGACCACCGCTGCTTGTAAGTCAATGCTTCTTCGAGAGGCTGTCTACTAACCGTCATACTTGATAGCTTGTTGTGCCTGAATGCAGGTTATAACATACTTTAAGTTTGATGGGCTAGGCCGTCTGCATAAAAGATTAACTCGCGTGAAATGAAGACAGTTGGGGGGGGGGGGGGGGGGTATGTGCCAACCATCCAACGGACATGTTAAATCTGTGTGAAGCAAAGCGGTTAATCAAATGCTGTTCAACTGATGGCAGTGCATATTGTGTTTACTTTCATGCTCCATGACGTAATATCTCATACAGTGTTTATGTTTATGCACCACATCGCACAGTTGTAAGCTACGTACATAGAAATGCAAACACCAAATCGGGCGGTTGCACAGTGTGAGACGTCTAGGCAGCAAAAGCGACGCATGATGTCTTTTAGAGGGAACAGGGTATGTATGTGTATGTGTACAAATAAGGTTTGTTTTCCTTTCCTTGAAATTTGGCGTCATCCTGAATTGCCCTTGCATATTTAGTCAGATTTTCTGCACAAGCCCAGATGTATTCATTTCACCAATTTGCTGTTGCACTGGTTTTTTGCCAGCTGGTGCAGATTTCATGCTTTATAGATCATGTTCCTAGCTTTTAAAAATTTGTGCCCTGACTTAGTGCTTGAATACTCAAGTGCGGTGCTGCACCAAAACCCCATCCTTGCACTTTGAGGCTTGTAACTTTGAAATATTTATGTCCTCAACTTGGGACTCTGAGGCTGATGGCAATTATACGCAGCGAATGGAACTACTGCAGTAACCAAGAATGTGGGGCTGGTACATATACAAGCGCATTCTTTTGTTGTTCAGCCAAATCATCCAAGTAGATTCTTTCTTGAAGAGGTTGCAACAACTTGCACTTGCTGACTGAAGGATGAGTCCCCCAAAGTTGTTCGGGGACCCACCACAAGGTATGTGTAACCTAAAGCGCATGTAAAATGGGAGACCATATCGGCATAAATATTCTGTGCGCAGGTTCAGTGTGGAAAAAAAAAAGAAGAGCCACCTGGCACAGCTTGAGTAAATGAATTGGCACTAAGAAAATAACCGCTTCACCCAGCCATTAATATCTAAGCAATCTTGCCTGTCTGAGAGCTTCGTCGCCATAAAAAATACTTGAAATTGTTGCCCGTATACAAGTTCTACTTTTGAAACCTTGCCCACATATAATGCTATCGAACATTTATTAAGAAATTTTTACAAAGGTAGTAGTTCAGCCACACACAGCTTACTTCACCAGAATAGTGGTGGCCCCTCTTCCCCTCCCCACGCTCTGATGTTCATAAAAATCGATTTCGGTTGCATTCATAGTTCTCCCTCAGGCTAGTGGCATAGAATTGGTGTTCGTGAAACATTACACTTATGAATCTCCTTAACTCTTTCCGTACCATGCCTATTGGGCATTGTTAGCCCGCTAACGATGGTTTGAAACGCCACTAACGAGCACACTGCGCTATCGGACGTGGAGGATATTTTTGTTCTCTCACATTTTTCCCCCAGGTGGTGATTTTTGAATGCGCTCTGAAGTTTTCGCAATCGGCAAAGTAGAAAGCGAAAATGGCCGCTTGCTATCGACAGTTTGAAACGCCGCATTCGAAGCCTTCCGCGCTGCTCACGTATACTCTGCACCTTAGGACTTTAAATTGGAGAACTATATTTTTGTGTTCTAAGCGGTTCGTTTTATTCCTGCCAGGTGTTAATTTTTTAACGCACTCCGAAGTTTTGGAATTGTCAAAGTAGAAAGCAAAAATGGCCGCCTTTGGGAGTGGTGCGCATGCTTAAAAAAAAGGCAGATCTTGTGATTCCGCTGCGTCCACGGATGATTTTATTGATGGATCGAGCAGCAGCAAGTCTGAGGATGCTGCCTTTTCCTTGGACGTTGACACCGGTGCAAGCCAGACCGGAACACTGGTGGCCCCAGCCTGGCACACCAAACTGTAGTGACTGCAGTAAAATTTTTGTCATGGAATACCTGTTCAAGGAAAAATTTTGATCTTTTTCTGAGACAGTGCCTATTAGATGGCAACACATTTTGTATATCTCCATTTTTTTACATCTTTTTCTTAGTAGATACAAGCATGTCTTTACCAGCTTAGATCAGTTTTATACCACAACCTTTATTCTAGTAATTTATATCTTTGTTATGACATACATCTAACTAATAAAAATTTGTGCATGAAAAGTGCATTTCCTGCTTTTTGTGAACAAGATACACAAATTCCTATGTGTTATACTTGACTCCAGGCTTACTTTCATTCCACGCATAAAATATCTTAAAACAAAATGTCTAAAAACAATGAACTTACTTAAAATCCTATCCCACACAACATGGGGTAGCGACAGAAAGTGTTTATTGCATCTCTACAGGAGCCTAGTTCGATCACGACTGGACTATAGTGCCGTGGCTTATCACTCTGCCGCCCCGAGCACGCTAAAGATGTTAGACCCCGTCCACCATCTGGGTATCCGCCTGGTCACTGGCACATTCAGAAAAGCCCTGTCGAAAGTCTATGCGTAGAGTCAGATGAGTGATCACTCCATTTTCAAAGAACATACGTCAGCTTCACCTATTTTCTCAAAGTGTGTTCTAATAAGGAACATCCGTGTTTCACAACAGTTGACGACTTGACGTGTCAAACGCTTTTTCGTTTCCTTTGCCACTGCATGTAAGAGAACTTAGCGAAGAAATGGATGTCCCAATACTCGAGCATAGCCTAATGCCTGCAGCTAAGCTATTACCGCACTGGGAGTGGCAGGGGATAGAATGTGACGTATCCTCTGTAGAGATCACAACGCAAGCTCCTAAGCTTGCAATTGCTATGCATTTCCGTGAACTTTAATCGAAGTACTGCTGCTCCGAATTCTACACAGATGTGTCAACATCACATGCTGGCGTGTCCTACGCTGCTGTTAGTCCCTCATTTTCTGAATCTGACGTGTTGAACCCCCTAAGAAGTATCTTCACTGCAGAAGCCTATGCAGTACTGTCTTCAGTAAAACATATAAACTAGCACTTGACAGAGCAATCATATTCACAGACTCGTTAAGTCTTGTAAAAGCACTCATTCCTTTACAAAAGCATACAAATCCTGTCTTCAATGAACTCTACTCACTCTTATGCAACATCTATTTATCACATAGACATGTAGTAATATGCCGGGTTCCTGGCCATAGAGGAATCGAGGAAAATGTGCTTGCCGACGAGATCGCCAAATCAATAGTATTGCAGGGTATTCGTTCTGCTGCTGTCCCTGCCACAGACATGAAGCCTTTTCTAAGAAACAAACTGCGAAGCCACTCGCAACGCTTGTCGGACGCTGAAACGAGTAATAAGCTTCACCTAATTAAGCCGAAGTTAGGTTTCTAGCACCCAACTACGAAAACATGAAGAACAGATGTCCTATTCACTAAACTAAGAATAGGACACACATTTGGCACTCATAACTTTCTCTTGACCAGTAACGAGCCTCCAACCTGTGGTAGATGTGGCGACAGGCTGACTGTCCTCCACGTCTCCCTAGAGTGCTGGGAAGCTGAGAGAGACAGGAGGAAACATTTTCTTTTTGCATACCACCATTGCGTCCCTCTGCATCCGGCTATGTTTCTTGGTGAAGAACCGCTTTTTAAGACCAAAGCAGTCCTCACTTTCTTGAAAGATGTGCTACATGTTACAAGCCCATTATTTTCGTAGTGCATCCTCTTCCCAGAGGATGCTGCTACGATAGTTTTCTTTGTATAGCACATGCTTCTGGGCCCTTGGGTTTCAAGGGCTCTGGTGAAGCAGTAGTGCTGTAGACAATTTTAGCATCTCGCATATTTTATATATTGCATCATTCTTTCTCAATGCATTTTAATGTTCATAGTACACGTCATAGTCATTTCCATAATTTTATTACACATAGATTTTATGGAATTTACATCGTCTTTTAGGCCCCTTTACAGCCACGTCACATTAACTTCACAGAACACATCAGTCCCCTGCGAACTCATTAAACCTAGCATGGTGCTCTTTGGCCATACCTGGCCCTTGCGCCATTAAACATCAAACATTAATTCTGCTTTTTGTTTATGTATTACATAAGATGTTGAGTGCAGTAGTTCCTTCAGAAAAAGAAAATCTGGCGTAACCTACAAAGAACACCTATTTTCCCCATGGTAGGGAAAAAGTTAATGCTTGATGCGTGATTTACTGCAATGGTAGTAACTAATTGGCACACTTTAAACATTACCTGTAATGTGTCCCTTATATTCAGCATTTGTAAACAAGGTATACCTTGCTTAGTTCACGAAGACACCGGAGAAAGCAATAACAAACGTCATATGATCACATGAAATCAGTAAAAAGATGAAGCTTCAGTAATTCCAGCTTTGCCATTTGTTGGGCATGTTGGCAAACTGACTTGGAAAGCATATTTAGCACCAGGGAACCAGGACAGAAGGGAGATGACACCACAATGTGCTAACTTCAACAACTATTTTCAGGAAGCAACCACCCATGCACAGTGGCCCCACATCATCCAAGTTCTAACCATCCAAAAAAGCGGTCTCCTTATCAAACAAGTAGACTGAAGGGGCACTAACACACGTATCACTATTCCCACAGATAGCCTGAGCCTCAATAATCTCTTGCACACCTTTATCTTTGTGCTTTGCAAGAACATGGCAGGACTCATACACCGGCGCACAGCTGCATTCTTGACAGTGAGCTGACAGATGACTGTATTGCTTATATCTCACATTTAGACTATGTTCTCGTAGCCGGTCATTAAGACACCTTCCTGTCTGTCCGGTGTATTTTTCCCACAGGACAGCGGAAGCTCGTAAGCAACAGTTTCTATGCAACCTGCTGGTGTTTTACGATGATTCGTAAAGCATCCAACAGCTGGCTTATGGTACGGGTCCGTTAACTGTCATATGTTCACGAGTTCTTCTGGCGCTGAAACGACCACTTTTGTGTCCACGCAGCTAGCCATTTTCTTAACCTTCTCAGGGTCGATTTTTTTCGCCACATGTGACCGCCCAGGGTCAATGTTTTAAATTGCAAATTCCAATTCTTCTGAGCGACCTGTTTTGAAAAAAATTTACCGTAGTTTTTCTAGGGTGACCATAAAGTGAGAAAAAAATATTTTGTGTTGGTATATATGTACTCTTTATTCATGAATAACAACAATAAGAAAAAGGAAATAACCTTATAATTAAAAATTTGATGCATTGGTAGAGTTCAAGGCTTAGAATATGCGCACACGAGAATATTTCACAAGTCTCAAATGTTCCTGCTCTTACACTAATATTTATGTCCATAGCATAATCGAACTGCATTGGTGAGCGCACTCGAGCAAACTATGTGGTTGTGTGCCCATTAAAAAAGCAAAACGTGTGACAAACTTCCACTAATCATTAACTTATTTACACTCAGATGCAATTACATATCGAGAGTCTCCCCCCAAAAAAGAAAGGAAACGCATGCATGGCGGCACCCTTCCTATGCTCACCCCTGTCAGCACTAAGCGAGCGACAAACAGGCAGCCGCCCTTTGAGCGATTAGTAATGAGATAGCCATCAGTTTTGCGAGCACAAGAAGCCGAAACCGGTCGCGAAAGAAAACCCAAACTGCCACCTGACCGCGCATGCGCGAGCGGTAGTATACAGACACGCCAGAGCAAACTAGCTCTAAAACAAACCGTGCAACGAAAATCGAGAGAGGGAGGAGCGAGAAGAAAATTCCCTATATTCCCACATAGTGGCAGCTCATGCCAGAAAAGAAAAAAATGAGGAAATTGGTGCGCTTTTTAAATGTACAGACGGTGCCATAAATATACAGCATGAACCATTTTGGACTCGTTCCGCCGTGCCGTATATTTACGTCATTGACCCTGAAAGGGTTAAGACTATGTGCCGTTCAGATAGGGCACTACCGCTACCTTCCCTCTGTGTTCAGACCATTGATTTGCCGTGTCCTGAGTTGTACTGTCTGAATGGCATCTTTTTAGCACCCATTCCATGACCAAAACCTGCACTGACTCCGGAAACCCTGCTTCTGATAACCTTCTCGACTGATCCATAAGACTCGTATAGATCTTATGGTGGCAAGATTTCTTTAGTGAATTTCCAAAGCACAAGTTGGCAATGCTCCTCTTGACGAGCTTCAAGTGGGCAGACCAATACAGCAGCAGGGGCTTATTAGCCTTGGGTTTATACTCCCAACACTTGTGTCGTTCCGCGAACTCGAGCTGAATATCTAAGAAACGCAGCACGTTATCACTTGGTTCTTCAAGCATGAGAGTAAGTGAGCTAAGGCCTGCACAAAAACTTTGTAAAGCTTGTCTGCTGTAGAACGTGCAGAACTTTAACCACCCTGTGCCCCAACATGGAACGCAACAGGTTTTTGTTATGGTGGGCTTGAAAAATGTCATTTAGTATAGGTGCCAAACATGTACTGATGCAGACACCCTGCTTTTGAATGAATATTTTGTCATTCCATGCTGCATACGTTAAGTGAAGGTAGCAATGAAGCATATCTGAAAAGCCCTGAACGGATGAACTGGCGGAAACTGGCAACCACGCCGTACTTGATGATGCAGTCTTCTATGCATGCTATTAATTTTTTGTTGAGGCAAGGAGTACTACAAGTCTTTTAAGTCAGTGGAGTAAGCTTATAGCTCTTGTCAGAATTTTCTTTCAGGAAATCCACAATTTCTTCAGAGCTTTTAACCAAAAATGGGTCGGTAATGTTAAGAATTCCGAGTTTTTCTTGCAAGAAAAGAGCAAAATTTTTTTGCCATGACCTGTTTTCTGACTCTATTACCCTTAATGGGCACTCAGGTTTGCACGTCTTCGCACTAAAAATTTTGAAGGCACCCCAACTAGGGATTGTCAATTTCACGAAGCAAGTGACTACGCTTTGTTTCTAGCTTGATCTTTCTAAGAGATACATTATGACACTGGTCGAACACAAAGGCATTCGCAGAGCAGACTTATTAAAATCACCTTCCTTGTCTGCTGGCAAAACACACATTCAGTTCTGCCTCAAGAACGAAGTTGTGCATGTAACCGGTGCACGTGAGACAATCGGTTTGTTGCGAGAGACCACATCGGCCCCTTCAGAGATACATCGGTTCATTTCGCCTTGTGAGGTGCACTTTGAAATCCTTCGCACAAGGCTCAGGAATTCCAGAGTGCTCAACCTTGGTTCTACGGCAAACCTGGGATCAAGTTCGAGAACACTTTCAACATAGTCTGAAAGACTAACCTTTCTGAAGGTTCTGATGCCACAAGGTCCTGTAGGTCTATTTAGGGATGCTGGTGTGCAGGCCGGGTAGGGTCCTCTGCCACAGGAATTTCGTGCCGCTGATGATGATCGCTAGGAAGTTGCTCTAAAGAGACCAACAGGACCTTGTGGCATCAGAACCTTCGGTGAGGTTAGCCTTCCCGACTACATTGACAGTGTTCTTGAACTTGATCCAAGTTCGCCGTAGAACCAAGGTAGAGCGTGCTGGAACGTCTGAGCCTTGTTTGTGCGAAGAATTTCAAAATGCGCCTCACAAGGTGAAGCGAACCGATATATCTCTGAAGAGGTTTATGTGCTCTCGCACAACAAACCAATTGTATCACGTGAACCGGTTACATGCGCAACTTCGTTCTTGAGGCATAGCCGACTGTGTGTTTTGCCAGCAGACAAGGAAGGTGGCTTTGTAGTCCTCAAGGAAGGTGATTTTAATAAGAAAGCCTGTTCTGCTATTGCCTCTGTGTTCAACCAGTGTCATAATGTATCTCTTAGAGAGATCAATCTAGAAACAAAGCGTCTTTGCATGAAGGCAGACCTTAGTCAGTTGCTTCGTGAAATTGACAACACAAAGACGAGTTGCCTTCAAATCATGGTTAATGCGAAGGCGCACAAACCCGTATGCCCATTAAGGGTAATAGTTTTAGAAATCGGGTCATGGCAAAAAGGTTTGCCCTTATCTTGCAAGAAAAACTCAGAATTCTTAATATTGACCCACTTTTGGTTAAAGGAGTACTGACACAAAAAAAATCCACGTGGTTTTTTTCTGCTTTAATAAGTAGTTATTGACCCAGTAATCACGGCACGAAACCTCATTTACTTCAGAGCGTGACAGGTAATTATTTGCAGTCTTTTTTGTAGCGACCAGTCGAAGTTTTGGTTCCAGAGAGCAACGAGACGGGACAAACGGGAATGTAAACAAAGTGGTCACGTGTTCGCAAAAAACCATGATGTATGCTTTGACTCGCAGCCAGCGTGCGCGACCAACTTGCTGAACATTGTCTTGCGACTGCCGCATCGGTCGGACGACTGCAGCCAATGACAGCGCCGGTAGCATGAACGTCATGGCCACGTGGTAGATACGGCGGGGCGGGGCCGGCGAGCGGGCGCCTCGCCGCTCCGATCGTGTCTGTTTTTTATGCGAAGCATACTAGCCGCACAACCACGCTCTTCCTTGCTGCGCCGTGCGCGGCCGCGTAGCTACTATATGACCTCATAACAGCTGAAAAAGCGGAGGCTCAACTCGTGCGCTCGCTTGCGGCCGTGTAGCTACATAGCCGGGTCTCAGCTCGTGCGCTCGCCTGCGGTCGCACAGATGGTACTGCGGCCTAACTCCCGCTCCTCCCGCTAGGGCAATGACGTCACAACAGCTGCAAGCCGGGCTCAACTCTTGCGCTCACCTGTGGTCGCACAGCCGGTGCTGCGGCCTAACTCCCGTTCCTCCCGCTAGGGCACTGGCGTCATAACAGCTGTATAAAAGAGCGGCGCGCTCTCGTCCAGGCCAGTTGTATAGCGCGATGGCGGGAAAGGAAAGGGCCGCTCGTCAGACCGCAAAGTGCAAGTTACAAAGAGCCACGGAAACAGCCGAAGAACGAGAAGTTCGGCTTGTCAAGCGACGTGCACAGTACGCGGCTAAACAGCAGCGTTCCTCCACAGAGTCCGAGGTACAGGATGAAGTTGCGAGTGTATCTGGGAGTACTTCTACTCTAGTATGCTTCGCATCCTGGGCTTAACCTTAGCTAAGCCACAGCCAATTTTTTTCTCTCCCTGGTCGAAACGCGGACCTCTTTCGCCGCTGACGGCGGCGCATAAATGGGCTATAATTTGTTTCTGACACGAAATAACTTCTAGAATAAAGTGGCCTCGAAAGAGTGCGAGTTATAAAACGCTGTGCGAAATAGTAAATCGTTGGCGTGATTTCTACTCGGACGTGGTCAGCGCAGACGCGCCAGCAATCGTCTGTATACGAAGCGGCTCGCCTGACTGGCCTGTTTACTCATTGCTACTAACGGCACCGGGAAAACTAACCATATTTTCACTTAAGAGAAACATAAATGTTCAGGCATTGATTGTGCTGACGAATTTAGGCGCTTTATTACGAGCTGCGTACGCATCGCAAGGACCCTCAGCCCCGGATGCCCCGCGCAGACGGCTGGCAAGCTAGGCCTACATCGTCTCCCAGCGATCGCAAGCTCGCTTGGCATGCTCGTTCGCTTCTGTCAGCGCCAATGAAATCAAATGTGCTGCAATTTAAGCGTGACATAACTGTGTACACGTTGTGCCGACTAACATAGGCGCTTCGTTATACGAGCTGCAAGCGATCGTGTCACAAGCACAACCAGTGTCGGATTCGATGGCCCAGCAAGCTATGCCTGCCGGCTCTTGGCCATCGGCGGCTGTCAACGGATCCGATACTGCTAACGCGGCCTTGCGGAAACACGTTTACAGTGCTCGCATAGACGTGTTTATATTGTCATCGTTTGTTTCAAACAAGATAGCTGTGCAAATACGGTTGCTTTCACTTTCTGTTCGAAGTTACGCAGCATTCCGAACTTCCACGCAGCTGC
The DNA here is from genome assembly GCF_023375885.2 of Dermacentor andersoni. NCBI lineage: Eukaryota > Metazoa > Arthropoda > Arachnida > Ixodida > Ixodidae > Dermacentor > Dermacentor andersoni. The sequence goes on along the minus strand of NC_092824.1, from coordinate 8,919,902 downwards.
GCCGGTTCTGGGCCGCCGCTCGCTCATTCGTACCATGTGTCCCGAATCGCCGCATGCGGCAAGTCGCACACGACGCGCCGTACTACAGATCACACGGAAAATCGCGCCATGTGTCTCGCGCTTTAGACGTGGCCAATCACTTAGCGACTCGGATATTGCAGCCGGCGATGGCGAGGACGAACCTCAACAAAACCCTCGCATCGGCCACGATCGTAAGACACTACAAATCGGTGTTGAACGTTGTGGCAGCGGAGTCAAGCTGATAGTGTGGGAAATATCCCGATGGACGCGACAAAAACTGCAGTTGCAGCGACACGGAGAGTGTCCCACTACAAGTACAACAGCTAGAACAAGCAACAACAGAGGAGAAGAGCACATGTAAGCCGCATGGCAGCCAACGAAAATTCGTGACGTAGCCACATGACATGGCGTTTTCTTGGCTATTTGGATGGATGGATGGATGGATGGCGGCTACACCTTTTATAACGGGCGGCGGCTGGCACCACCTAGCCTTTTGCTCCACCTCCTTTTTTTTATTTCTTTATATCCCCATGCACGTGAACACTTCGGTTTCAGCCCATTTATGGCCATGACAACATTGTTTTCTAAGAAAGTCGGAATGATCAAATGGTCACTATAGGCAAACCCTGTGTCATGCTCACCAGGAGCAGGAGTTGCTTTCATGTATACAGAAGAAAATTGTTTGGCAAACACTTCGGCGATATCGTAGGAACTCGTGAGGATACTTCTAGAAGGATCAAATGAAGCTGTTATCGGTGCCTTGTGTGACTTATCTTTAGCATAGGTAAACAAAAGCTGTGGATCTCGCATTAAACGGTCTTCAATAAAAGTAGCATTGGTGGCAGCCTTGATACGGCGCATGGTATGCTTATCGTTTTTGTGTAGATTGCTGAACTTAGCCTGCCAAGAGGCTAGCCTTGTGTCCTTGTATTTTGTCTGATAATTCAAGTTTTATAAGCAATGAGTGCAACTTCTTCATAAACCACTGAGGGTAGTGCCTAGACTGATGTTTCTTTCGAGGAATAAAAATATTCATGGAGTGTCTGGTGAATTCAGTCACTACACAAACTGCTTCGTTTACACCTTTCGCTTCATACAGTGCAGAGAAATCTGTGTCGTTTAGATGGTGTAAAGCCATGATAGTCGCCACCTGAATAAGTTGATGGCTCATTTATAATATCTGGCACTGTCTCATTCTTTAAAACCACAATGAATTCCAGGGGAGTTTGCCACTGATATGCTAGAACTTAACTATTGTCAGCCTCGGTAACATTTTTTACAGGAAAATTTGTGAGAAAGAGATGTGATATGTGTCTGGCTGTGTTTGGAACACAGTTCAATTGCTTCAGACCAAGAAACTCAAGAAATATCAACAAATGGCACAACCTAATCACCTGTCAATAGCAACTTGTATTTCTCTCCATCAATTCTATTGGCTAAGGTACACATGTGTTTGGCAAAGAGTGTGCTGCTCATATTAGTTGGGAAAGTAAGCTCTGCACACAAGCAGGTTTTTTTTACTCTGAAACAACCTAAAGCCAGCTAGTCTCCAGAAGTACTTCAAGGTTAACCCTTCTAAATGTGGTAACTGCTTTGCACGACAATTAAAATACCTCCACCGAGTTTAGCAGTTTCCTCAAGTCGCTTCGATGTATTTATATTGCAGTGCTAAATAATTTCCACACACAAAATCAGGATTCAACCACATTTCAGTCAGATAAGTGTCGAAATCATTAGCTAAAATGTTCGGAGACTGTGAACATTTTGATAAAAGAATGAGTATTCCATAAAATCTTTTATGTACCTGTTATAGTTTCGAATATCACTTATTCTCGCCTTGTTGATCAGTTTTGACAGTTCTGCAAATTCTACCTTATCTCTTGAGTTGGACACTTTCATTCTTTGTCGTTTCTTTATTAGGTCCTTTGTTACTTGGGGTAGCTTGGGGCCTTGTCTCCCACTTCAGTTGCTCCCTCTGAAGCCAGCCTAGTTATGGTTTCATTCATTACCTCTATGCCATCTTCATCTCGCTGTTCTAAGGCTGCATATTTGTTTTCAAGTACCAGCCTGAATTTGTCTGCTTTTGCCCTTACTGCCTTTAGGTTGACCTGTTTCTTCTTGACCAATTTTACTCTTTCTCTGTTCTAATTGAGGTGAATCCTAGCCCTCGCTAACCTATGATCACTGCACGTTACCCTACCTATCACTTCTACATCATGCACTATGCTGGGATCAGCAGAAAGTACGAATTCAGTTTCATTTCTTGTTTCACCATTATGGCTTTTCCAGGTTCGCTTTCTGTTGCTACGCTTCCTGAAAAAGATGTTCATTATTCGCAGCTTATTCCTTTCTGTGAATTCTGCCAGCATCTCTCCTCTATCGTTCCTAGAATCAACAGCATAGTTGCCAATATGTTGTTCACCAGCCTGCTTTTTCCCCATTGTTTCGTTGAAGTCGCCCATTACTATAGTATACTGAGTTTGCACTTTTCTCATCGCTAATTCGACATCTTCATAAAAGTGATCTACTTCATCATCATCGTGGCTGGATGTTGGAGCATAGGATTGTACTGCCTTTAATCTATACCTCTTATTAAGTTTGATTACGACGACTGCTACCCTCTCATTAATGCTGTAGAATTGGTAAATGTTGCACGCTGTGTCCTTACGGATTAAGAATCCTACCCCGTATTGCTTCTTATCTGGGAGACTTCTATAGCAGAGGGCATGGCCATTAGTCAGCACTGTATAAGCCTCACCAGTTCTTCTAATCTCACTAAGGCCAATGATATCCCAAACAATGTCTGATAGTTCCTCAAAGAGTCCTGCTAAGCTAGCCTCACTTGACAGAGTTCGGGTGTTTAAGGTTTCCAGGGTCATTAACATCCAAACACTTCAAATGAAAACAGCGGCTGCAGTGCCCATGACAACGCAGAAAATTCTGGCGACCGAAGAGTGGCAGTGCACATCAATCATTTTTGTCCCTTGATGCCGTCATGATAGGTCACGGTAAAAACATGTTCGCCCCTTAGAGTGAAGAAAACAGGAGTGCTCCAAATGTGGCCACATGCATTCAGTGCACACTGAAGACTGCCTCCTTTGACGAGCCTGCATAACAGCCCCCATCGCTTTGTTTCATGTCGCGGTACAGATGAAAACAGTATAAATTGCACAGAGTAAGCACAGGAGAATGCAGGCAGTGCAGTCTGGCACAGTGTCTCAAAGCTCTTAGTGTCACGAGGGAAGAATACGAGAAACTGGTACATGCCAAACATCTCAATGAACTAGTTGACTTTGGCATGAGAGAAGTATGCGTTTGATTGTGGCTGAGTGGTTAGAGCACTGGACTGCTGTGCTCGAAGGCAAAGGTTTGATTCAACTATTTGTCGTGCATTTCTTCTTATTGGAGAGGTCTGAGAAAAGGCAAGATGGGAACCTAGCTACCTATTTACCACCCAAGTGCCTAGAAAGAGGCGAAGAATGCTTCACATTAAAACAGGAATATGATTTGAAGACACCTTGAATTTCCTGTGTGCTGACAGTCTGCCGTTGCTTCTGCACATCTCAGAATGCCATTTGATATATTTGTGAGCCTTGCAGAATGGAAATTAGTTCTAAGTGAGCACTTGCCCTGTCGTCTTCCTTGTTTTTGTCCTACTGTGTGCTTGTCTGTTCGTAGTATTCATAAGTGATCAGAAGTGACTTTGAAATCGACTGATGCAATTGTTGCTCCAATCAGAAGTTGTCTGGACCAAGAAGCATTGCTAAACTGTACGAGTATGAAGTCCGTAAACAACATAGCTGGTCCTGGTGGGGCAGTTATCTGGTGAAATGTTTTTGCTGGCTTAGAATGATAAAACCTGTGAAAAAGACAGATTGTGTGCGAAGGCACAGTAAGTCGAGCTGGAATTTTTATGCCAAGGTGCCAGCGGTGAAAGAATGCTCTGAAGCAATGTATTGAACGGGCTGGTAATTTAAATTTGTGTGGGCCGTGCAATGAACAGGCATATTGGGGCACAGGTCCAACCAGGGTTCTGTAAATGAGTATTTTGAAGTTAAGTGTGTCAACAATTTTACAAAAGAAAAAAAAAAGAAAAAGCAGCGCTAATTTTCTTGAGTCAAGACTAACAATAAATACAAGCAGCTGCAGTACACGTCATAGAGAAACTTTGCATGTACTGCATTCAAGAACTAACTGTGCGAATCAAAGGCTATGCCATGTTCCGGCATCTTTACTTAACTCTCTTGATTAATTGGCATACTTAATATCATTTCAATTAGGTGCCCATACTTGCCATTCATACTGTCTTTTGCATGTATGCTTTAGTGCCTTTGTTTATTTTTTTCTGACGAACATGCATTTTAAGCTGCAACTGCAGAGTGACTTATTAAATTTTGTATTTCTGTGAAGTTCTTCTTAAATGAAAAGTGATTTATGCTGTCTGCATTTCGTTTTTCTGTTGTTTTTTTCTGTAGTTTGTATGACATGTACAATTTCTGCATTCATGTTGGTGTTTTTGCTGCTGTGCAAAAATAATTTTGTACAACTTGTCCCATTTTAGCCACACATTGTTTATAGTTATATTGTCTTACTAATACACGTGTTCATGTGTTGTATTTGTGCACGCATTGTTATGTCTTGTTAAACATCCAATGAGGGACACAGACCTTTTCAAGCCAAATTTGTGACTTTTTGCCTGTGCCCCTGTTATCTGTACGTTGTATAGATACAAAGGTAAAGTTCAAAGTTGAAGTTACGTTGCATCATAAGAAACCAAGAATGCGATTAGCAGAATTTGTAACACAAGTAACATGATAGAACGAAGTTAATTCTAGAGAAATTATAAATGCCTAAGTATTTCACTATGTATGCAGTGGCAAATAGCGTTGTTTAAAGGCTGCTTACTAGGACTGGCCATTTTGAGCTGGCAAAAGCACAGCGCGTACAATGCACACTAACAATCACGTCTGCTAAGTATTGCATCACTACGCACCACGGAAAGAGCTGAAATTTCAAACCAAACGCTGTTTGCCCTTGTTCTCATAGGCGCCGTTCTCCCAGCTGTAGAGGTGACGTATATGCGCAAGTGCACCTACAAATACGTGTTTGTGTTGTGATGTTGCTTTTAGTGACACGTGACTCCGAGAATTATTCAAGGCAACATCTGTTATTTGTGCAATCTGTTGCTTCAATGGGCAAGTTTAGAGAAGTAATAAAACACACAACCCTAATGTCCGCTTGTTTTTGTTTCACTTTGTACCATAGCAAGAAAGATGTACTTCAGTTTTGACTGCGTCTTCCCAAGTCGTTCAGTTGCTCATGCAGACAATGAAACAATGTAATTTTCTACCCTGTTCCAGCGCGCGATCATGCTTGTGTCTGCTGCCTCAGTGTTCATATAGCAATGACTTACATGACTGGTCAGGTGCTCTTGTGCATAGCGCACAGAATCGTGCACTGCGCGAAACGAGACAAATGCAACCGCTTGCGTGCGATGCCATCAACGGAAGTGCACTGCGCAGCAATAAAGGGAGGGGAGGGGGGGGGGGGAAAGAAAGTCCGTGCCTGTGACGTATGCGTCCTGCGATCCTCGAGCTCTGGTATGGGAGAGTGCAGGGAAGGAATTCTGCTTGTGCAGGCTCAACGGGGCAATTGGAGAGAGTGTTATGTTGGCAGTGACGCTCGTCTCCTGAAATCATGGGTTCGGTGCACTGAAATATTTATCTCAGCTATTAATGAACCAGTTTGAAAAATTCTTTAGGTATAACGCTCCCTAGAGAGAATGTAACTTTCAGTGTATAACCAAAATTTCCTATGTGGCATGGTGGGGGGCCCTTTAAGGAAGTAGCTTGTACATAGTAAACACCAGTGGTAAAATGAGATTAGCACTGTTTCGTTAAAGGCAAACTGCAGCAAAACTTTCTGCTGCATAAAAAGACTGTCTTGAAAAGGAGCAGTGCAAAAGACAGGACAAGCGAGGCAAACACATAGAGTGCTGTCTTGCCTTACCAAATACCTCAGATTCTGACCTTAGTGCTGTGAAAAACCTAAAAATAGTATATATGTGGAACAGCCTCTGCTCAAAATTTAAGTTTGAATGATGAGTGAATGCATCACAAAAGGCTAACAAAAATGCACGTTTTTGGTACTAAAACTAGAAAGGACTCTGCCATCACTGCTCGCTGGAAGTAATGCAGGAAATAAAGTTTATTTGAAACCATTGGAACTGTATAGTTCATGTGGCTGTTCTACTTGAGCTATGAGTTAATATATGTGCCCAGGTATTGCGGGCAAGCTCCACCACTGGAAAAGCTGGCGTCACCATCGGCGTGACATCGCATGACAGATCATGTGGAGAAAGCAGCTGGGTCGACTGCTTCGGAAGCACCGAAGCGAGCTGAAAATGAAAGTATAAAGTTCCACATGTGCTGCGGTTCTGATTAAGCAGTGAGGCTTTCCCGCCTTAGGTGTCTGCTTGACAACATTTGAAAGTACTATAACAGGTAGTGGCTGGCTTTGGAGGCGTGCAGCATGGTAGGCTACTGCTCAGTGCTGCAGTGCCGGACGTATGCAACGGAGCTTGGCGTCAGCCTTATTCCCATGTAGCCACAGGAGAAGAAGCTGCATGAAGCTTGGCTTGCGAAACTTAGAACCGGCAGACAGCCATCGGCTACAACTCGGGTACGCAGCAAGCACAGATGGGAGGAAGATTTCTGCTATGGCACCGGGTCTGCGATGTTCGGTGAGTAGCAGAAAACGCACACTGAGACACTCGCCCACACCCGCTGCCTGGCTAATGTCATGACAGTTTGGTCTATGAACTTGTTGGTGCTAGATACTGGCAAGTTCACTGGAATGGAAAGGGAACGGTAAGAAGCACATTAAAAAAAAGGTATGGCATATGGTCATCTTTGTGTTATTTATTTTTTATTATTTATTTATTATACCCTCAGGGCCAAAGGTATTACAGAGGGGAGTGTGTAATATAGGTTGAAAAGACAATCAATACAGTACAGTGAATTTTGTTAGAACATAATTATAACATTCTCCAACATAAACAAAGGTTGCTAGTGCATCGCGAAATTTTTGATTATCTTGAATGGCTGCAATATTGGGAGGCGGTTCCATTCGACAGATGTCTGGGGAAGGTAGGACTAAAAAAGTGCTTTAGTACTGCATTTTTTTATGCCAACCTTGTGCCGATGATCAATGCGAGACAAATGATTAATTAATGCACTGGATTACAAAAAAGAAGCAGCGGGAAATAGCACGCTGGGAAGACCGATAAACATACAGTGTGATGCAACTTGAGAAATAATGTTGAAACGCCCAGAATTTAGAAGAAGAAATAAAAAAGATTGAATCGTTGCGACGGCACATCATAATCGAAATTATTTTTGAACAGTTCTGATAGTGCACACAACAATAGTTGCTTGTGTACTGCCAAATACTCATATTCTGCGACCTAAAGCTCACAGCATGGTGCGAAAATGCGCACGCAACTAAACCGAAACATTGTTCACGGATATGCATGCAGACGTGCAGTTGGTCACTGGGAATCCGTGCGATCGCTGCATTAAGGCTTCATTCTGTTATGCTCCATTAGGTTATACAGACAGCCCGGTGTAAGAACATACTTCACATAGTTTGCTCTCAGCATCTGCCTACCTTTCACGCAAGAAACTGGTTCGGGAGACTCCATCGCGGCGACTAAGCGCAGTAGCCTTCACTGTACATATTCAGTAAAGAGATTGCATTTGTAAATGATTATGTGCTTTCAGCTTGCCCAAGATTATTATTTATACAGAAAAAACTTCCCTTGTTTTGAGAGCACTTGCAGAAATGTCTAGGAGGGCTGCTGCGTGGTGTTTTTATTGAGCGCTATAAGCGAAACCTCTGAGAAGGGCGCTGCATGATCCCTCGTACTACGCAAGGCAGGCGCTTCCGACAGATGGCGAGTACGTAAGTCCTCGCCCCCAATACTGACTTTATTTTATTTTATTTACAGTACACCCTGCAGCGCCGAAGCATTATAGCAGGGGAGTGGGTACAACATAAAGTGACTAGCACGAGAATATAATCACACAAAAGGGAGGGATGACAAAGGAGCAATGCATCAAGATAAAAATAAGTACATGAAAAAAGTAAATGAGAAACAGTACAAGAAAAACAGTATAAGAAAAAAGTTCATTCAGCCTGCAGTCATTGGTTTGGAAGACGATTGCAATTACAAATCATTGATTAGTCTTAAAAATGCCTCCCGGGGAGCACTCACAACTTCGACTGGCAACTTATTCCATTCAGAAATACTGCGGGGAAAGAAAGAAAACTTCATATAGTTTGTTTTGCAGGAAATTTCACGTATTTTGAAACTGTGGTCTCTTCTGTTTGAGATATAGTGTGGTGGTTTAAGGTATTTTAACTTGTCAATGCCTGTCGCGTCAGTGTATATTGCATGCAGAAGTTTCAGTCGGTGCTTCTGGCGTCTTATCTGTAGCGGCTCTAGTCCGATGTGTTTCTTTATTGCTGTTATGCTTGCGTGTCTGGAGTACTGCTTTGATATAAACCTGGCAGCGCGGCTTTGTATGCCTTCCAACTTATCGATCGGGTACCGCTAGTGGGGATCCCACAAGGCGGTGGCATATTCTAATTGCGGCCTTACCAGGGACTTATATGCTATGGTTTTAAGAATCTGAGGGGCAGTTCTAAGGGTTCGTATAAGTAGGCTAAGCATTTTCCCGGCTTTCCTGACGGTCATATCAATACGGCTGGAAAAGGACAGATCAGCAGTTAGATGAACACCTAAGTATTTAATTTCGTTAACCTTCCTGAGCATGGAAACTCCCAGTTTGTAAGTAGGTTCATTAGTGATTTTAGATTTAGTGAATGTTACCTGGTAACATTTATCAGTATTCAGGCTAAGTTCCCAGTTTTGACACCAGGAGGCTATGCTGTTGAGGCCCTGCTGGAGTACGTCTATATCATGTTGATTGCGAATGGACCTGTAAACAACGCAGTCATCTGCGAAAAGTCTAATTTGTGAGGAAATGTATGAAGCGATGTCATTGATGTGAATTAAGAACAGCAGCGGCCCCAGTACCGAGCCTTGCGGCACTCCAGAAGTGACTTGGGCAAAACTAGAATTCTTGCCTCCTATAACTACGCATTGTATTCTGTCGTTCAGGTAGTCTTCAATAACCTTCATGACTTTCGCATCCAAATTAAGAGTGCTCATTTTATGTATTAACAGATCATGTGATACGGAGTCAAAGGCTTTGCGATAATCGAGAAAGACTGCATCTGTACGTATTCTTCTTTCAGCACTATCTGGAAGCTCATGAAATAGTTCTATCAGCTGAGTGGTACAGCTCACGCCTTTGCGAAAACCGTGCTGATTTGGAAAGAAAAAATTGTTTCCTTCTAAGTGCCTTATGATATTGCTATAAAGAATGTGCTCAAAGATTTTACAACATATGAAACAAAGTGAAATTGGGCTGTAGTTAGATACGGATGACTTGGAACCGCTTTTAAACACTGGAACTATATGGGCTTTTTTTCAATCTTTAGGGAGCACGCCACTTTCGAGGGTTTTGCAGAATATAATTTTTAAGTATTGAGATATAATGAATGAACAGGCTTTGAGTATCCTCGGAGAGATTCCCTCTGGTCCAATTGCTTTGGCTTCATTATTGGAGTTGAGACAGTTCGTGATACCCTCCAATGTGATAGTAATTGGAAGCATTACGTTTGGCACACTGTATGTAGTGTTGGGAAAAGTATTTCTATGTTTCGATTTTAGAAATACCGATTTAATGTAGTTGTTAAAACAGTCCGCTTTAGCGTTGCTTTCAGATATCTGGATTCCATTGTGAAGAATACTTGGAATACCTGTACTCTCCTTCCGCGTCTTTCTTAGATAGCTCCAAAATGCTTTTGGATTTGTCTTGATAGAATCAGCTAGTCCGGAGAAGTACATGTCCTTGGCGGTATCGATAGCCTCGATATATTCTGTGTGTAACTCTTGTAGACGGCGCTCATGTTCCTTTGATGGGTTCTTTTTATATTTTTGATAAGCATGAGTCCTTCGCTTTATCTTCCTTTTAACCTCATAAGTCATCCAGGGTTTGTCTACTTTTGCATTGTCTGAGACGTATTTGAATGGTACATGTTTTTCAGTCAATGATGACAGCACGCATTTAAAAGAATTCACAGAACGTTCACACCTTCGGATGAGTGTTGTGAAAAAGCCTGAAACGCTGCTTCCAAACCAAGACTGATTTCATTAAAATTTGCCCTAGAGTAGTCATACACTTTGCGAGTTTCATGGGTAGCAGGAATTATTTTTGGAAGAGTAAGCATTGCAGTGACAATTTTGTGATCACTAATACCAGGTGAAACACAGACGTCATGAACAACGCTCGGATCATTGCAGAATAGTAGGTCAAGAATGTTATTTCCACGTGTACCGTTCATCGCGTATTGATCAAACCTATATTTGCAAACCATATCAAAAAAATGCTGAACAGGTTTCGTTTGTGCGCATGCTCTTATCCCAGTTTTAGTTTGGAAAATTGAATTCACCTGCTAGCACAATTTGATTATCGGGAAGCGAGGCCAGTGTATCATCCAGTGATGTGATAACTTGTGGTCGTGCGCTATCGTTCCTTTATCAGGAGTGCGGAGCCTGCACCAAAGTGATTCATGATCGCTGGTTTCCACGTCTATTGCGGTACACTGCAAGAATTCCTTAGCTAAGATAAATACTCCGCCGCCCCTAGAGTTCCTGTCTTTTCTAAAGACTTGATATGTTGAAGGAAACACTTCACTGTCTCTTATCTAGCCATGATTCGGTAGCAAAAACGATATCTGGATTCGTCGTCTGGAGTAGGGCATAGAACTCATCAACCTTGTTTTTAATGCTTTGGCAGTTTATTAAGAGAACAGAGCATACCGAATTTTGGGGCTTTCTATTGCTTAAGATTGGTCATTTCTTATTTAGTTTTTTTACTGATTGGGTGTCTTCATCCCACACGAACGCCTCTCCATTTATAATTAGTTTATCGTATGCCAAGGACACCTTGTCTTTACCATTAAGTTTTCTTGGTTTACCAACAGCCCAGAGCTTCTGACAAATTTCTCTGACACGCCTAGAGTAGTCCCGTGAGATTACATAATCAGTCCCTTTTAGTTTATTGCCGTTGCTTAGGATCAGTTCGATATCCTTGTATGATGCAAAGTTTGCGATAATCGGTCGTTTATGCCCAAGAGTATGTTTGCCTATTCTATGGGCCTCTGGATCATCCCTACGGTTACTTTTAACGTGTCCTGGCAAAGATTCCTGACAAGGTTTTCCGAAGTTTGCCAGCTTTCACGTGGTTCATTGTCTTCGAAGCTGTAGACAATTAGGTTCATCCTTCTGCTGTTGTTTTCTAAGTGATCTATTTGTTTTTCTGTCGTATCTGCGTTTCCAAACCGTTTTGCCATACTGCTATTCGTACTAACAGTCTCGCGTTCTATGCCCTCGAGGATAGCTATCCTTGACTCTAGGGAATCTAACCTTACTCTGAAGTCACCCATTGTATTTTCTAGCTTATTTTGTCTTGCTAGAATATCACTTAGTCTACTAAGAATTGTTGTTTGACCCTCTTGCAAACTTTGAAGGATAGCAGTTGTACCAGACCCAGGACCGGGGTTTTCTTCAATGTCACCCGACAGCAACAACAATTTGGTGAAAAGCGCCTTCAGCGACGTAACTAAATCGCACATCTTTTGTGGGAAAGGCAGCAGCAGCAAAAAGCAATCATCACTTCTATAGCAAGGAAACGGAAGTCTTACCTGAAGTATGCAAAAATGCCTGGTTAGAAGCATGTTCCCGCTATTGCCGCTGCCTTTCCCACTGAAGTCGAAATGGTACAGATGGGGCCTTTTATACTGTATGTATTCTTGAAGGTCATGTGATGTTCCCGTTGACAAGTGATATGAGTAATCACGCCAGGATTCTTGCACGTTGAAGCGAAGATCTGGCAGGCTGTGAATCCCATGACCGCTATCTTGAAGGGGGTGCGTCCTTGTCTCCACAAACATGCTGTTGTCGCAGTCACCGATGGCAGAGAGCAGCAACTGAAGTATGCAAAAATGCCTGGTTAGACGCATGTTCACGCTATTGCCGCTGCCTTTCCAGTTGACAAGTTGACAAGTTATATTGGATCATTATTTGTATTATTAGGAATTGACAATATTTGTTATTTATTGTCATTTTAACATGTGTGGACATGTGTCATCACATGTGTGGTACATGCGTACCAGTTGAGCCATGTTGAAGTGAAAAATGCTGCATTAAGTTGCCCAAAAAGTGAAAAAATGATAGAAATTGCACCACACTGCACCTTCAAGATGCCTACATAAACCATCTTGGTCCAAGATGTGAATGCGTAACCGAAACCACACGCATACCACACACATTGTCCTCACTTGACGTTGTCACTCATCATCACTGATGCCAGGTTGCTGCATCATGGTTAAACTGCGATATCAAAAAAGTTCAAATATGAATTTTCTGCAACTTCTTGATAGTCTTATTGGTGCATTTCTAATAGCATATTATCTGTGCATAAAAACACAACGGCACACGGTCACATTTACAGGATTAATACAATGTCCTGTCCATGTGTCCCTGTTTGGTTGTGTTTTTACTCGCAGACCATTAAGCGAAGAAATTTGTGACCTCATCAAATGCGCTCAACTTTGTCAGCTTACTGTGGGACACATACAGTATAACATGTGATGCATAACTCAACATCAAAAATGGGGTGTTATGGCCCCTTTAACGAAAGCATTTCATATTCTAAATCGTAGCAGTTTTGTACGTAAGCTGGTCTATTAGTTGTGCTTCTCTAAGCCTTATATAAAGTTGCTTAACAGTTTGCAAGTGATCATGTATGTTAACGGTCACCTGCTAAAGTGGGAGTGGCATATTTTATATGAAAACCTCTTTCTTCAACTGTGTGTAGTACACCTGCTTCATCCATTTCTTTACTATAAGCCATCCCAGGAATCACATGCTGATCTATGCGTGCGTATTTTGGCTGCAACGCACATGCACTGTTCATTTTCACAGGGCATTGGAGGCACACACTCTATGGAAAGACAGATGAGCAAAACTGAGGCATCTTGAATGTCTTCAAGATTGAAGACATTCACTGCCGTTCCATTCACTGCCGTGTTCACTGAAGACATACACTGCCGTTCCTGACTTTTACAGTAATAATCATAATTAATTTTGTCATTCATTGCGACATATCTGTGCACAGCCTTCGGGCAGATGGCCCCTTAAACCCAAACAATAGATTCTCTGAACATTATAATCTCAATTTATGTAAAATCAGAATTAAATGTGGGAAATATACTCAGTTTGGTGGCATTGCAACAATGCAACCCTTCACCCACGACTATTAGGTTTGTGTTTTTCTGTTTGTTCTAAACGAACAGGTTTATTGCAAGAATTGCTCGTTCATTTTCCTTTCTTTGCTGTTCTTCTTGGCGCTTGGAGTACTATTTGCAGTGAAAACAGACAAGGACACAAGAAGGCACATGAAACAGGCAGACAGGGTGCTATTTATTTCATGTGCCTCCTATTTGCCTTACAGTGCTATTCTAAGACGCCATACCAACAAGCCCGTATTGCAGCACTCTTTGTCACTATTTTGTAGCGAGTCTGGCTTTTGCTCAAGTGCTTCATTATAACATGTGTGAAAGAGTGCCCTGATTTCTTGACCAATTTTACACACTCTTTTTGTTGAGCTAGAACGTGCTATCACAAGCTTTCTACTGCTTGAAATTTAAGCGCATAATCTTCTTTGTGGCTATTTTTTAAACATTTCTGCCTTCCCTTTATCTTTTTTTTTTTACGTTTGTGTGTGAGTGCCTACTGCTTGTATCCGTTAGTGATGAGAGGATGATGCTCTTATTGTAGTCGAATAATCACTTAACCATGCTGGTTGGGAGGCTACATTACTCCTCTGTTGATCGGCCAATCGGGCTGTACTTTAAAAAGCACTGAAATGGTATGGCAGAGTTCTGTACCACATCCTGTAGGTGCAGAACTCTGGTAAGAAATGTCCACTGTGATGTACAGGTCAGCTGTATTTTTTTACCAGAATTGTGGTGCAGCAAAAGAAGATGCATGAAAGGACGGACGTAGATATGAGCACACTTACAGATAATTTATATCAAGAAGAAAACAGACGTTATATATGTGTATATAGAGCACATATGCATAAAGACGAAATTGAAGGTCATCCACCAAAATGTCTGTTTTCTTGTGGGTGTTCTTTTACTGTACCACAATTCAGATATAACAACATTCACCAACTAGCCCTGCAACGTGGTTTTTTGAAGACTGGTCAACTTCCATTGCTTCAAGTCCACAATGAATACTTGGCATTGAAGAGAAAAATTATTTGAGCTATGTTACCCTCCCACAATAGTGAAAAGCCAGTCTTACTGCTAGAAGATGCTTGGTACCTCAGAAAAGACTCAAAAACGAAAGATGGGGGTGGGGACTGGTTGCCATGAAATTCCCGCACCATCTCGATGTGACATCATGGATTTCGATGCCATCTGCTAGGGCCTAGTTAATCTTCTATTGGTCAAAATGGACGACATCGTATCCTAAAAGAACCAAAGATCGAGTTCCAAGAACATTTACTGAACCACAATGGCCTAAATGCAAAAAATGCTTTGCAATCCATAACGTCACACTGATGTACCAGCCTTGGGATTTTGTCATGAAATTCAAAAGGGGAACTTTGACCCTCATTTCCTCTTCTAGTAATGAAGACACTGAATGAAGTACAGTTCTTAAGAATCCTTTATCAATCTAAACTGGCCCAATGTTTCTCTTTAGTGTCCCTTTTAAAAGTGTTCTGTGCTAGATTATATCAGAATGCATTTGAGAGCCTTAGAAAGCACAGCTCTTCCAAGAACGCCCTGGAGTCTCGCAGACCTTTTCAGGTGGCACATTTCTGGATGTAGTCTTGTTTTCTGTGCAGGAGGAGGTTCGCTCATCCACAGAGATCCGCTTGTGGCTGCCACAGATTCAGAAGGAGATTGAAGTCTGCCTCCAGCGAGCTCAGGTGATCGACGACCAAAGATTGGTTCTTTTGGCTTGTGTATAGTGACATTCCTGTTTTTAGAAATGTGCAAAATATCCCAGCACAGACGCCTGTTTTCCAACAGGTATGGTCAGGCAGTCTTGACATTTCCTGCCATCTCAGCCATGCTGCACTTTCCCTGACAAGTTTATAGACTTTGTGTGACTAAATTTCAGGCACAAAGGAAGAGTTGAAAGGACAGACATAGATGAGTGCTAATTTCCAACTAAATTTTGTTTTAATATGGCACGACTACGTATATGCATAGGGCAGAAACATGCTAGAAAGGGGGGGGAGGAGGAAACCAAAACAGCACCATTGGACTAAGACGCATGCAAGTCTAAGACTCGGAAACACTACAGTAAAGTGCAAGCTTTGGCTGGTTCTACATGTTACATGAAAGAATGAGTAACACCACAAGAAACAGTTAAATGGGCGAAGCGCAGCACACAGTCAGCTCTTTGTCTGTCTCCTTTTTTATGTTCTGTGTCATGCACTGTTGCTTGTTCTTTATACATAGATACTGGCACATTTAAAGGATGTGCCACTCCTGTGCACCCTTGAATGCTTGCTTCAACTATCTCCCTTGTTTACTGGCACAGGGGTATGTGAATGTATAATTCCAAAGGCAGAGTAAAGTGCCATCCACTGCTGTGTAGAGCACATGAGCGGCTGGTTTTGCTCTGCAGGGCAATACCTCGCGGCAATTGCTGGGTCCAAGATAGTGTGCCCAGGAGCAAGCGTAACCTAACAGACATGCACAACTGCTTTTGACGAATGGTGACGTTAAAAAGCGCCTTTGTTTACCCTAATCTGCACTCATAGGTTGGCACTGTGGGATAATACTCACTCACACCCTCACCTCAATTTTTCCAGGCCTCGCACTCACGTTCACGCTCAGCTCCCCTCACTCACCCAAGCGCCCACTCACGCTCGCACTCACACTCACTGGCACTCACTTGCACTCGCACTCACGTCCATTCACACTCACTGGCACTCAGTTGCACTCGCACTCGACTCCACTCACACTGACTGGCACTCATTTGCACTCGCCTCCGCTCACACTCACTGGCACTCACTTGCACTCACGTCCATTCACACTCACTCACACTCAGTTGCACTCACGTCCATTCACTCACTCACACTCAGTTGCACTCGCACTCACCTCCACTCACACTCACTTGCACTCACGTCCATTCACACTTACTCACACTCACTGGCACTCAGTTGCACTCGCACTCGCCTCCACTCACACTCATTGGCACTCATTTGCACTCGCCTCCGCCAAACCTGTGGCATGTGGCGTGTTTCGCGCCCAAGCCTTGAGGTGGCGCCACCATCGAAACGACGACAGCGCACCGCCGGCGGCGGTAATCGAAACGTCAGCTAAGCCTTTATTATGTAAACTTTATTTGCAACGCATCAAACCAGCACACACAGAAAACCATTTCTATCTGAAATTATAAACTTTTCGAAGCAAATTCAGCCTAAACGCTTAAAATTTTTATAACGTGACTTCTCGAATGGTTAACTGCAAGAGAGAGAGAGAGAGAGCAGGCATTCTGGACCAGAAGACGAACAGCCGCGACAGAATTCGCCGTTGTGAAAGCTATGTTTCTGCTCAAACAGGAGGCACTCATTCAAATCAAGATGCAGTTTATGAATATTGTGAACGAAGCGGCGTGACATCTTCACCTACATAATTGGAGGAACTTTAGCAACATACCATCGTGGGACGGCTTTATGTGGTCGGATGTATTTCTTCACTCAGCGGCGGACAGCTTGTGTTCACCAGAAATGTGTGGCAAGACTGTATGTAGTATCTTATTGCACATAAACAACTATGCATGTTACGCACCAGTATATCTTCTGAAACGCTATTCACATGCTTTTTATTTCATGTAAACATCGATGATGTTCTAATAACGCTGCTTATTGGCAGCAAGTTAGTGTGATTAGCGTTGTGATTTCTCTCGGCCTATGCAGCAGTGCCAACCTTCAAAGGTAAATGTACAAGCTAATTCTGAGTCCTAAATAAGAATATATATATATAGTGGGATATACCTGGCCAAAGCAAGCGGGCAGAGCAAAAGCGATAGCAGAAGCAGACGACGTCGGTGTCGGTCGTCTGCTGTGCGGTATTCCTCACAAGCGTCATCGCGCTTTCGATACACGTGTAACTTTCTAAGCAACTAGAAATTGTTCAGACGTCGCCTTTCATTTTTAAATTTAGATTGAAAGGGAATAATATTCAAAACATTATCTATTATTAGTAAACATTTTTCTGGTATCAGTGCAACTACCATTAGAATCCAGATGGAGCTAGCGTCGCCTGCGAAAATCGGCCCCATCGGTCTTATCAGAATGTCACGGGCTTGCCTCCGCTCACACTCACTGGCACTCACTCGCATTCACGTCCATTTACACTCACTGGCACTCAGTTGCACTCGCACTTGCCTCCACTCACATTCACTGGCACTCATTTGCACTCGCCTCCGCTCACACTCACTGGCACTCACTCGCTTTCACGTCCATTCACACTCACTCACACTCAGTTGCACTCTCCTCCACTCACACTCACTGGCACTCATTTGCACTCACATCCATTCACACTCACTGGCACTCAGTTGCACTCGCACTCGCCTCCACTCACACTCACTGGCACTCATTTGCACTCACCTCCACTCACACTCACTGGCACTCATTTGCACTTGCCTCCGCTCACACTCACTGGCACTCATTCGCACTCACGTCCATCCACACTCACTCACACTCACTCACACTCACTGGCACTTATTTGCACTCGCCTCCGCTCACACTCACAGGCACTCACTCGCACTCACGTCCATTCACACTCACTGGCACTCAGTTGCACTCGCCTCCACTCACACTGACTGGCACTCATTTGCACTCACCTCCACTCACACTCACTGGCACTCATTTGCACTCGCCTCCACTCACATTCACTGGAACTCACTCGTACTCACGTCCATTCACACTCACTCACGCTCACTGGCACTCAGTTGCACTCCCACTCGCCTCCACTCACACTCACTGGCACTCATTTGCACTCGCCTCTGCTCACACTCACTGGCACTCACGTCCATTCACACTCACTGGCACTCACTCGCACTCACGTCCATTCACACTCACTGGCAGTCAGTTGCACTCGCACTCACCTCCACTCACTCACTGGCACTCATTTGCACTCGCCTCCGCTCACACTCACTCGCACTCACGTCCATTCACTCACTGGCACTCATTTGCACTCACCTCCGCTCACACTCACTCGCACTCACGTCTATTCACTCACTGGCACTCACTTGCACTCGCACTCGCCTCCACTCACACTCACTGGCACTCATTTGCACTTGCCTCCGTTCACACTCACTGGCACTCACTCGCACTCGCGTCCATTCACAGCACTCAGTTGCACTCGCACTCACCTCCATTCGCTCACTGGCACTCATTTGCACTTGCCTTCGCTCACACTCACTTGCACTCACGTTCATTCACACTCACTGGCACTCAGTTGCACTCGCACTCGCCTCCACTCACACTCACTGGCACTCATTTACACTCGCCTCCGCTCACACTCTCTGGCACTCACTTGCACTCACACTCACGCCTTTGAAACGAGTGTGAGTGAGTGTGAGTGAGTGCGCCGACCTATGTCTGCACTCGGTCAGAGGGTGCTTGCGACACGGCAAATGCCATAGAATGGAGCATATGGGCTGATCACGCTCACCAGTCCTTTTGCAAAAAAAATGAAGCGTGCTCACAGACTGTTCGAGATAACAAAAGCGCTTATGAACATCACCTCTGGGTAAATGCAACATGTGCATGTTTGCATGTATATTAGGTCATGCATGCTCTTGGGCATGCCATCTCGTACCCGATAACCATTGCCAGGTGTCGTCCTGCAGAGCAAAGCCAGTCACAGCACTGTATAACAGAAAACCGTTGGGCCAATAACCAGGGTTAGGGGAGGCCCCTGATCACACAATTTGCAGCACAGCACATATAAGATTACTAAGCAACATAGCAGGGATGTAATACATTCAAGTAGTGATTAATGTAACCGAATTGCATTTAAGTAATAATTCAAACAACATGTGCAGCTAAATAAAGATGGTTGAAGCAAAGAAGAAGCAATCGCAGGCAATGAAGTAACATTAATGGAATCAAATTGAGTGCAAAATAGAATCTTTTAATTGCTAAAGAAAAGTTTGTTATTTTGAATGTCAAGATAGTATTTGGTTAAAACACATTGGCGGGCTAGTTGGTTTGAATATGTGATAGAGTGCGAGTGTGTAAGTGCGACTGAACGAGGACGTAGAAAGAAACAGATACACAGAGACAGCACTACTTTTACTATAGATATTATTTTTGCACGCATCAATAAATATATACCGTACAAGCGGAACCAAATGAGACAGCAAGAAAGAACATTGAGTGGTGCATGTCGATGAACCGTACACGTGTCCAAGGCATGGTGAAAACATACACTGCGATGGTTACAACGATGAACCGAGGAATCGTTCTTTCAGACAGCGACACATGGCTTGCTCAAGCACCTTTCCTCTAATTTTGCAATTTCATAGGCCTCCACAATCTCCCTTGTCATCCTGCTATGAGCCTTATACAAGATTGGTGTACTTTTAGATGTGGGTTTGCAGGGACAGTCTTGGCAAAGAATACCCAAATGACCTGAGATTACCCTAGTGATGTTATATCTATGCTCCTTTTAGTTTCTCATTGATGCATCTGTGAGTTTGACCGACATACATTCTTCCACACGAAAGCGGAATTCCACAGACAATGTTATGGGTGCAGGTTGCAAATTGTTTGCCATGTTGAGTAGAACATGCATTCCTTTTGTTAGTCTCTGAATTAACATGCTTGCATAGCTTCTGTAGATGCTCAGGGGCAGAGAAAACCACATCCACCCCTGACTTCGCTGCTATTCTTCTGAGATTATGTGAAATGCAATGAAGGTATGGCACCACAGTGGCTTTCTTTCGTGCTCAAGCCCTCCATTACAGAAGTGAGCATACACATCAGGTAATCAGAATCTGCCAGGCGCTTGGCCTGATCTCTGAAGCTGGTTTCCACTTTGTGGTCACATGACTTCATCAGAGAATTATAGAAACACGATGTTACTACTTCGCGTTTTACGAGTTTTGAACAAGCGGAATGAAATGGTAGGACTAGCTCATTGCCTCTCAGCTGATAACTCCAGCAGACCTCTTGTGGTGAAAAGTACAATGCCAAGTCTAAAAACCTTATGAAATTGCCTACGAGGACTTCATGCATCAACGACAAAGGGGACAACACTTCAGTGAACAAGGTTACGGTTCTTGAAACCAGCGAGTCAAAATTGTTTGATTCGTTATCCAAAAAAGATAAAAAAATCATCAACGAGTCCGAACAGCTTCATGACATCACTGTTACTTTTCAGGCGTTCATCAAGAACCTTGTCACGGTTAGCTAGCTATAAGTCACTTAAGCAGGGAGCAATACTACATGACCCAGCGTATGCCATCTTTTTGTATGACATTTCTCTACCATGTCGCGATGTAAATCGAGTTAGTATAAAAACTAAGAAGTTATAAAAATCTGTCGCAAGTCCAACCAGAAGCGTTTTGAAATCGAACCGCTCCTAACTTGTCAGTGCAGTCAGTTACATATTTCATCACGTCATTCTGCAGTAACGAATAGTACAGATCTTTTAAATCAATAGAAAAAGCGACAAGGTTCGTGTCTTGTCAGTCTTTAAAGAATTCCACCACTTTTTCAGACTAATACCCCTGTCACACGGCAAATCTAATGTCATTTCCAACAAATGACATTTGTTGCGATTAATGTCACTATAACAGCGCGCTGTCATACGGCGAAAACTAATGTCATTTGAAAATGATGACAATGACGATAGTAAAAAAAAAAGAAAGAAAAGACGCCGCAACCCCACTTTTGTCCAATAATTATTTTCCAATATGCTAGATTCCACTAGAATATGTGATCGTGCTTTCAAACTGTAGCATTCGATCACTAATTTGTCGACATTGCCAACGAAGTCGAGTCAAGCCAAGCCAAAGCTAAGGCAAGCAACAGGGTGAAGAGAACGATAGGTGCGTACGCTACATCTGCTAAAGTGCTACGAGAAGGGCAGTTGCATGTCATTGCCGTTGTGATGTGCATGCGGGCTCCTAATATCCTCATTCTTGGCGCGTGCTACAGGAAGACACGCATGCTTTTACGCCAAGTCAATTGTAGCGGCCGCGGCCGATGCTCCGGTGCGGACCAACACGACTGCTGCAGCGAAAGCTAAAGACGGCTGTCTGGTCACTGGATTGAGAGTAGTTTTCTGTATTTACGCACATGATGGACTTCAATGTCGTTAAGGCAATAATTGGGTAATAAAATTGGTAGAATAATAGTGATTTTCGTTAAAACAAAAAAAGAAGCATGTACTGTTTGCGAAACACTGGTACACTCATGGTGTCGAGGATACACATTCGGTTCCAAACAAATGCGAATGAGTTTGCCGAACTCATTTGTTTGTAAATGTCATTTTCGACGAATGTCATTACTTTTTACCGTGTGACAGCAAACAAATGGCATTATCAGCGAATGTCATTCGTTGTAAATGACATTAGATTTGCCGTGTGACGGGGGTATTACTTACAAAATATGTTGTTAATTGGCAAGAGCTTTAAATACTTTTGTAAAAACGTCGCTACATGTTTCTGCCAAGTTTCATTCTTACACTATCACTTAGAGGGGACATTCTAGCTTGTGCATTTTTGCTGAGAAAAACAAATCAAGGTCCCCTTCTGTGCTTTTTTCGATATACCGCGATAACCCATCAGTTTGAAACTATTGCATAGCTTCTTTGCTTCATTTTGTACTTCTTTAAGTGCTATGTCGTTGTGGACCCTGAAGGCTGACGAAATGGCTTCACGAGCCTTTGAATTATACATCGTCCTGTTCATCACCACGAAAGCACCCTCCTTATCCACGGGGATAAGTGTGAACGCATTGTCTTTCATGAACTTAAGTCTTATTCAAGGAGAACATTTCGCAAAGGGGACGGGACCGCATTAGCACATCCACTCCCTCTGATACGTACCTTTCCGACTCAGCTTCAGGTACTCGCTGTGATACTTGTCGTACCATTGCCAACAGACTGGGAGCAGACTTCTTTGACTGAGTCGCGAACTTTGACCCACATTTGATACTTGCTGTACCTTGTCCGGCAGCACCACGTCCTTGACGATGTGTACCTGGCTCATTGATGCTGAAGGCTTCTTCTGTAATCCTGGCCTCAGGCTTGCTGGAACATGCTGCCATAGGAATTCCGTCGTGGGGTCGATGATCCGGGAGAACTGTTGCCACGAGTGCCCACTTGTTGCAGGTTCCAGAAGCAGCGGCAAGTTTTCTCTGTACATTTGTACCTGTTGGTGCCATTCTGAGCGCATCAGTTTGCAGATCCGAACGCTGTTGTTAGTTGAAGGTTGGCAACACCTGAATAATACGACAACTTCGGGTGACAGAATCTTGTGTCACATGCAGAAACCAAACATGCGAGTTCTGCAAGCTGCCAAAGCAATCAGTGGGACGATGTGGCAAACAAAATACCACAATGGAATGCCCGATGTGGTAGAAATGAACTTGGTTAAAACACGTTGGTGGGCTAGTTGGTTTGAATCCATGATAAAGTGCGTAACCGCGGCTAAACGAGGACATAGAAAGAAATATACACACAGACAGCGCTGCTTTTAATGATAGATTTTATTTTCGCATGCATCGATAAATATATACCGTATGAGCGGAAACAAACGAGACAGCAAAAAAGAACATTCAGTGGTGCATGTCGATGAGCCGTACATGTGTCCAAGGCCTAGTCAAAACACATACTGCAATGGTTACAACGATAAACTGAGGAATCGTATTGGTAGCTTCGATATCTGTCGCTACCTTGTCATCGTATTTTGTGGCGTCTAAAGTCTCTCTGTAGAGTAGGTCATCGAGGTGTCTCGTCAAATACCCCCTCATCGAGTTTTGCAATCTTTTGGTGAAGTGGCTCTATTTGAACTTAGACACTTACCTCGGATGTCAAAAGGTCTTTCTTTGCAGTGTGCTTTCTGCTTCAGTTACGATGCTGTCCATTTATGAGCGGGGGCTGTGGCATCATCGGAGTAGTACGTAGTTCCATCTGTTGGCAGGTAGCCTGGAACTCGTCATCAAATCGCAGGTACTGCGGAGCAATTCTGTGCGTTGGGGAGGTCGACATTGTTACAAAGGTCCTAGATTTCAGCACCACGTGGTGGACATCGGGGTCCACTGTCTACTGCATAGGCATTGAAGCTGAAAGACACCCAGGATTTGCACACCTTCTTCAAAACCCTTAAATTTGAAAACGAGATTCAAGGGCCTTAGAACTTCTCGAAAACAAATGAGCTCCTTGAATTCCTTGAAAACTGAGTAATAGGCGCTGTTGTGTATTGTCACATAGTAGTGACGGCAAAGAAAGCAGCAAAACTGGGAATGACGAAACTAGCGTATTATTGGGCGAACTTGTGCCCTAAAAGAAAAGGCTATACTCAAGGAACGGCAACAGCGACGAACACAATCGGCGATTGTCGAAAATCTGATCAGCGGGTCAAGCGCGTCAGCTTTTATAGATGAGCAATCGAAGGTTCCAGAGTAATCACTGATGTCTTCCAGAAAGTTCTACACAATTTGCGTCGCACATGCAGTCAGATTACACAAACTTGGGTAACAACAGACAGCAGAAAGAATAGACAACAGCCAAGAAACTTCCAATACATCTAGGTGCATCCCGCATCAAGCTGTCAGAGTTTGATGCCGACGGCGGAAGCTTTGACGTCTTCATCGTATGCTTGAAGCTGTACATTACGGCTAGTGAGGTCGCTGATTCTAAGAAACTACTCTTGGTCCTGAGCACCATTGAATAAAAAGCGTATATCACCTTTTGAAGCCTGCTTCTTCTGAAGATGCCCAGCACAGCAGCATATGGGGAAGCAATGTTAGTGCTACAGAAGCACTACACTCTAAGGGGGTCTGTGGTAACAAAAAGATATCGTTTCAACCAAAGAAAGCGAGCACCCGACGAAAGTGTTGTGGACTTTGTGGTTGAGCTCAAGAAATAGGTGGTTCTCTCTGACTTCCAACAACTGCATATCATATTGACTTCCTGGAACAAGTACTTTGTGACCGTCTGATCGCTGATCTGCATTCTGAGGTCATACATTGTAGACTGCTAGCTATGAATGACACCAAGCTCACCTGGAACCATGTTTGCAGCATCGCTGTGGCCATAGAAAAGATACCCTAGTAATGGCTTCATAGAATAGCTTGACATGCTCATCCGGTGCTAGGGCACTAAAGCCGAAAGCAAATTGTCATTTATGTTGTCTGTTCATGAACAGCACTTGTTATAAATGTAAAAAAAAAAGGGCATACGGGGAAAATGTGCGAAACTAGACTTGTGCATCAGGTCGAGCAAGAATCTTCGGACAGTGAGTGGCTTACATTGTGTCACACTATTAATTGCCTAGGCACGCCTGCCATTGTTGCCATAGTACGGATAAATTGGAAAGAGGTACCCGTGGAACTATACACAGGAGCGGCAGTTTTCATTATCTTGTAGGCAGAATGTACGAAGCATTCTTTGATGCTAACCACAGGGATTGTCAACCTTGTAGCGTACAATGGCAAGCGAGTTGATAACAAGGGAATCTTTGATGTTAATGTAAAGTACAATGGTCAGTGTTTTCATTTGTCTCTAGTAATCGCAAAACAGACTGTAGGTACAAGAATGCCCACTTTGTTTGGCCGCAACTGGCTCGCTAAAGATCAGGTGGCATAAAGTGATGTAGGTGAAGGCACTAACAAAAGAAAGGCTTTTGATTGACAAATATGGTGAAGTCTTCGAGCTGTGTTGCTGTTGTAAATGAGCTATGACCAGGGCAGCAGCATGAACGATACGCTGGCTGGTGGTGAGCAACTTTAGTGATAGCACTGCTGCATTATATAGGAAGCAGTGCTGAAAGGGCTTGGGTAAAGAAAAGGGAAATGATGATATGCTGGTTTAGGAACAGAGGGAGAGAAAACGGATGTGCATGCACGGCTTGCTTGACTAGTCCTCAACAACAAACAACGAAAACGTAACATTCCTTTCTGCTTAATTAGAACCGTTGTACTGGCTTCTGAGTTCGTGTCGATCGCCTTAGGTTAGGTTGCACGAGGCTGGTCATTTAATCAGCTGCTTCGACGTCAGGAACTTGCTCCGGCAGTAGAGCTGGGACATTTCTCTGGCCTGTTGGTGTCTGTTCTGCTCCGGATGTTTCCTTGGCTGCCATACGTGGACATGATGAGACAGCACTGGTTGTGTCAGGTCAGCCCCCCACTTGCACTACCTTCGTAAGCAGTTCCTTCAGGTGTAGCTTCATGACGGTGGCAGACTTTGCTGGCGTTTCAACCTTTACCATGCTGGCTCCGAAGGTAGACTGCACGTGCCCTGGTGCCCATTTTTGACCGGTTCCATAATTCCACAAATGTACACTACTGCCTGGCGAAACAGCCCAGTTGTCAGGGCCCGTCAATGAATCGGCAGCCCTGGACGGCAAGCTTGTGTCCAAGCACAAACGTAGCTGATAGTCGAGCAGCATCTCGGAGTGAGACTTTCCTTCCCTTTGGGGTGGTTCGCCTGTAATTGAACAACAGTTGCATTAGGTTATCTTCTTGCACACCCCATCCTTCAGAGTTAGAACTCTTTCTGCTTCTCCATTCGATTGCGGGTGGAATGGTGCTGTAGACAGGTGCACAGTATTGTTTATTGCTACAAATTTGGCGAACTCCTGGCTTGTGAATTGTGTGCCGTTATTAGGCACGATTGTGTGTGGTACCCTGCTGTAGTAGGTGCGCTTAGGTTAATCCGCCGTCTGTCTTCCGTTTTGTGTGCTTGCTCTATCAGCATGGAAGTGCTGACTGCGAAGATACACTGAGTTCATCACGATGCCGCAATTAAAAGGAAAGTGATGACCTGTGCGGAGACGAATGGAAATTGGGCTGCATCACGGGCATTTGGAGTTGCCAAAACTTGCATGTGGGACTGGATGTTCATGTTTTGCTTGTACACGCATGACACCATGCTTGTTAATTTAGCTAGTAAGCAAATGTTTAAAAGTTTATATGACTGATAAATCTACTATCCTTACTTTTTATATAGCTGTCTACTAATTTGCTGTCAAAATCGTGCTTCGCCTTTTGGGTGAAACTATGGCTTTTTTTATTTATCAGAACTTTTGTGCGTTGGGAGTAAATCTTTGTTTTTCCAGAAGAGAGAAAGTTGCATTTCTGTATGAAAGAATGAGGTGTGTGGTACTGTAAAGGACTTTTCTTTTTTTTAGGTAACGGCAAACGGGCACACGTTACAATCGAGGGCAGTTTTCTTTTTTTCTTTCTTTTGGTCACGGAAAACAAGTGCGCATTACAATCGAGGGCATGTTAGAATTTAGTAAATACAGTATGTGAGCATGACCAAGAATAAACGCAACTTTGCGACATTTCGTGGGTGTGGTGCTTACATGATGGCATCTACGTTCTTCTCAATGGGGTGCATTCCTTCCTGATCTATGGAATGCCCAAAGTACGTGAGTGAAGGCATATAGATATATATATATCTTCTCTCATGCAATAAACACTCAGTTGTTAGTTATCCCTGTGTCCCATCTCTTTCTTTAGTTGTCCATGTGCTTCTGCGCCACTGTTTAAATGATGTCATACCACCTAGCCCACTAGTCTGTCCTTTTGGACTGAAAGTTGTTGAAACTTGCATTTGTCAGCTTTAAGCTTAACACCATTATCTTGGAGCCGTTCTAAAACTTCCTTAAGGCACTCTTCACTGCCACTGCTACGTTCTGCCACTAGCACACCATCAATGTGAGCTTGGACGCCTGGTAGCCCGCTGAGTATTGCGTACATCTTTGAAAAATAGCCGGCGTGGATGCTATACCGAACGGAAGTCTATTGTAACAAAACATAGTACGATGAGTGTTAATAACACACAGCTTGCGTGACGCGTCGTTGTGCAGTACCTGACTGTACACGTCCTTCAAATCCAACGTGCTGAAGCTCTCACTCCCATTCAGGCTAGCAAACATCCCCTCGATTACAGGAAGTGGATAATGCTCCACATCACATGCTGGGTTGAGGGTGAGCTTAAAATCTCTGCATATTCTTACAGTACCATCCTTCTTTAATACCATTATGACAGACGTAGCCCACTCTGCATTTTGTACTGGTGATAAAACTCCAAGGGCCACCAGCCGATCAATTTTGCATGAGACCTTATCATGTAGTGCATAAGGAAGGGATCTAGCCTTAGAGAATTTCCGTGTGGCCATCTCCTTGAGCTTTAGGTTTGCAGGAGGACCTTCGATGAAACCCAGATCTGCCGAAAAGACGTCTTCGTAACTGGTGAGCAGCCTGTTCACCATGTGCTCGGTTGGCCTAGTATCGGCTGGAATATCTGGCGCTGTCAGCTGTCCAGTTGAAACGCCCCTCTTGCTGAGCGCAGTTATGAGGTCTCAACCACACATACTAGGTCCTGTAGAGACAAACACAATCAGCTCGCATGCGATGGACACTTTTTCATGCTTCACCGACAGTTTAAGTTCACCCAGCACATGCAATTTTCCTGCATAACATGACAACTTCATTCGCGGCGCCTTCAAGCATGGCAACTGTGCAATGTCTGTCGTAAACTTGTCATGACATGATGCACACCAGGGATCCCATGTTGATTTCCATGGGCAGTTCCATGTCTCCCCAGCAAAACGTGAGTCGTATCGGGGGTTTCAATCCATTTCTCCTTTGGGAAGTTAGTGTCCAGACACGTAACTCACTGACTTCGACGTTATCATCATTGTTCTATGCAGTTTGCATGACAGTCAATGCTTTTACACTTGCTGAGTGCTTTGCAACTTCTATGTGTGCTGGTGTGCTGTAACACAATCTAGCTAAGTGATCATGCCGTCCGCAATGAAAACGGCATGCTTTTGCCCACAGGCAGACATTAGCGTCATGTCTGGTGCTTCCGCATTGTCCACAAGCTTGTGCTGCACTTATGGTTAGCTTGGAATGATCGTTGACAGGCTTGCACGTTGAGTATCATTGGCAGTCCTACGCTCATATCTTTAGCATCGCTGTCCGCCGCTTCCGCTGAAATGGCCAGGCTTTCGGTGTCGTCTAGCATTAACCCTTTCTTAGTCAGTAACTGATTTTCTAGATTAATTGAGCATACCCTGTGTTGAAAGTCGCAAACGACCGTCAAACATTGTTGCACCCGTGGGTGGGGGCCCGACGACGCAAGAGAGAGAGGGAGCCGGCCAACAGACAAGGGGTGCCCCGCTGCACCACGTCCCGGCCAGCGCCCCTACTAACACCCTGATCTGTTCCGCCGGCTTTTTGGCGAACCACCTACTAAGTGCAAGGCGCCGTCGGTGCGCCCAAAAAAGAATGTGGACTTTGTGTTTCTTCTCTCTTTCCTTTCTCCTTTCTTCGATCTGTCTTTTATAAATAAAGCAGTCCCGAAACGGATCCCAACTAGTGAAGTCCTTTCCTTTGAGACTCCTGCGTGCACATCCGACGCTGTCCAGCTTAGTTAACGCGCAGCAAAAGTTAGCGGAGTCGTCCAAGAGCGACAGCAATTAGAGTCAGCCCAACGGCGCGAGCATTCATTCACACCCCACAAATTATCTGATCCCTCAACATTCGGTCTAATGTGCTGCCAAAGTTGCAGTTGCATGTTATGCACCATATGTCGATGAAAAACTCTTGCATTGACTTTCCTTCTTGTTGGCAACACATAACAAACTTGTAACTCTCTGCAGTCTCGTGACGCTTGCGGTCGTAGTAGTTGTTTAGAGCTGTGACTGCTTCAGCATACATGGTGGAATTGGGTGTTTTTGGCACAATTCAGCTAGCGAGCACTTGAACTGTTTGCATGCTGAGAGAAGCCACAAGTGGTACTCGGGGCTTGTTTGTGTTGGTAATGCCATTGGCTTCAAAATATGCTTCTGCACTTATGAGATATGGTTTATCTTATCCCTATATGGTTTATATATATATATATATATGGTTATAGTTAGGATATGGCTTACTTATCTCTGGCATCATCGAACAGTGGTAGCTCGACACTGGCCATGGTACTTTTTGGTGCTTCACTTAGTGGCAGTCTGTCTTGGTCTCCTTTCATCGCATGGTTAGTATCTGTAATTTTCGTTGGCAGTCTTGTAGATGAGCAGCAGCATGAATAATACGCTGGTTGGTGGTGAACAACAACTTTGTCGACAGCACTGCTGCATTCTATAAGAAGCAGTGCTGAACAGGCTTGGGCAAGGAAGGGGAACAACGATATGCTGGTTCAGAAACTGGGATAGAACATGAGCACACATGCACACAGCTTGCTTGGCCGGTCCGAAGCAACGAACGACAAATATGTAACAGCTACGGAGTAATGAAAGATTTCAGGGCAAGAGTAAAGTTTAATTCGTCTGTTGTCCTCGCTTCTCCGGTGGAACGTGAAGTTTCTCGGACAACGATTGGCAGTAGTTGATTGAATGCAGACAGGAAGCGGTGGAGATCAGATATACAAGAAATATTTATCGGTAAAATTTCCTACATACATGGCAGACAGAACAAATGTATTACAACTTGAACAATTGAGACACAAAGTCTCACTCTTCTACTGTCTCAGTGACTGTTAGAGCCCAAACTCATTTTAACATACATGGCAGGGAGCCTCACTGATCTGTCAGCAATCCTGATTGCAGCCCAGTCTGAGGGACAGCATATCGTCCCGGTTACTATAGTTCAAATAGACAAACAAAAAGAGCGGTAGGGCTGTTGGCCCGTCCCCCAGATTTAGTTGCCAACGAGTGTCAAAAATTTGTTAAGCTACAACCCAAAGGGATGGGCTTTCTTTTAAAAGTAAACATATTGGAAAACAAAACTATGTTCCTTCTTCCTAAAACTCCGTTCCCCTCTCATTTCTGCAAACTCAGTGACTGCCTCAACAAATAAACGCCAGACCTGCACAATTTATTGCTAAGCCATCTCCAACCATGATGGCGTCTCTAGGCCATCTCAAACCTCGTTGGCGTCTCTTCACCGCAAATATCTCTGAAGCTGGGGCTCCAACACTACGTACCGCAGTTGCACTCAAGATTTGTCCGCGTGGGAGATTTATGACCGTCAATGGCATCCGAACTTGTTGTCTATAAGACGAAGTTCTCCGAATGCTTGTTTACAAGGTGACGTTGTCCAAATGTGCTTCTCACATGTGCACTGCATCTCTACAGTGCACACTGTAAGTTGTCACTCGACACCACGCGGGCTTTTCTCCGCACCCAGCAACAAAGGCTGACAATTGCCTCCTGGACGCGTAGAATAGACCCCCGCTTCGTACATGCAGCACATAGTCAATGGTACTAGGCCCTTCTAAATCTCGGCGGTGTCTCCAGCCAGCCAGGGAATAGGAAGGCGGTGCCACAACACCGCATTCAGCGGTCCCACTCAAGGTTTGTCTGTGTGGATCTATTGTGGCCGGCGGTGGAATGCCAACTCAGTGCGCACAATACTGCCTTTGCCAAATCCACACTGCACCCCCCTGGCGCACGCTGTCACTTGTCACCAGACACCACGCGAGCCTTCTGACCCCTCGTAAAACACAAACTGTGGCCCCTCAGACGTGGAGGGAGGTGGACTTCCTCTCTATACACAAAGCACATGGGTGACTTGGGACACTTGGGAAGTACACAAAACAATCAATGCAGCCTTACATGTCCCTCCTAAAGAGTATACTGGGCTCACAATGTGCTCAGCTATACTACAATATCCAAAGGCCGCTGTATCCTAGGGTCCTTAGCTCTGCGAGTTCCGTCAAAAAAATTAAACATATGCTGCCCAACTTAGGTGCTTGCGGAGCCTGACATGAATATTGACGACTAAGAAAAACAATTTTCTCATAGCAATGAACAAAGGAGCGAGAATGCCATGCATTCCTGGTGGCGAGCATGCAAAACAAGACCATCTCATGTATGTACTGGAAACACTTTCCAAAGCACTGCATGGTGCAAGAGCAGAGAGTTGAAGTTTGTGGGTTATATAAATATTCTGTGCACAGCCTTACAACACTCACACACACGTACAACCACAGCCACAAAAAAAATGCCCGATCGGGTAAACGGGAACATTCACGCCTGTCCCAGCTAGCATGGCTGTTTCTTTGCAACTAACACCGCACTCTGGCTCAGTGCTATTCGCTATTTCGACCGATCGGACCCCAGCTGCGCTGGCTACTCGCAGATTATTTTCTCGTACAAACTCCTCTTTTCCCTGCGCCCGAGTAGCTCCCAATCCTCCTTCGAAACCGACAGTCCACTGTCTTTGCAAGCTCGTCTATGACGGCACACACCAGATCGACCCTCTGTGGTTGTCTCACAGCCCCCAGGCGATTTATGTTCCTGGGCGGCGTAGCTAGGTTAGCTCGAATGGTGTTTCCGAATGCCGACTCGAGTCTTACTGCTCCCAATGGCTCCTGCAAAACAACGCGCAATAATGCTTCACAGGCAACCATTATTTCACCACCTGTGTCCAGCACAGCTTCCATTTCTGTGTCGTTGCACATGATCGGGATAAGGTCATGCTTTGACCTGCCTGAGTGTCATTGCACATGATCGGGATAAGGTCAAGCTTTGTGGGGGTTCCACTCTGCGTGCGGCTAGGGCTGAAGGCGAGCTCCGGATCTAGCCCCACGCAGTCGCTTCATGGTACTCCCAACCCGTAGCGCGGGGATCGCGGCTACGCCGGGTTCGGACGAATAAGGCAACCAGCGGTGTCAACGGTAACAACGTTTATTGCTATTAGCAATAGCGAACACTCGCAGAGGGACGTCCTCTCCGTAATAGTAATAAATAGTCTGGCCTCGTTGCCCGGGATAGTCAGGCAACGTGGTCACTCACGGGTAGCAGCAGGTACTCCAGTCCGGCAGGTTATGGGTCCGGCCTCCGAGAGAGAGGGTCTCCCCCGGTCGCGCTGTTTTGTACCTTTTTAGCTGGGCGAGGGGAATGTCCTCCTCGCCCGTCAGCTGCCTGCCCGCGAGTCGCGGAGGAAGGGCGCGTGCGCGTCGCGAGAGCGAGGGAGAATCGGGAGAGGGCATAGTGCGCCTCTCCCCCGTCTATGCCGGCTCTCGACGCGACGGCGCGGGGGAAGATGGGCGCGTGTGCTCCCCACAGCTTTGACCTGCCTGAGTTAGTGTTTTGCTTTAGGACTTTTACCCTAGCGCTCAGCATCCTTTCCGGCTCTGGCGGCGTTTCCTCACAGGTTATGGGAACATGCTAGACTCTCTATTTTGGCACAGTCAGCGCCTTCCCCTGCTGTCCTTTATTTAAAGCTTTACCGCCCGTTATCTCGCATGGGGAAAATGGCGTCATTATTCATAAATATTGCTGACATTTCTGAACATGCTGCTTCCGTTACGCCTCCACCTCCAAAAGATATCACGAAACACCTATTCCCCATTTACCTCACAATCCCTGACATGCACAGGAAGTCTGATATGCCTGTTTCGGCAATATCCCAGTTGGCTCAGCCTAACATGTTCTATAAGTTTCCAGATTATCTTCAAGTATTCACAGATGCATCTGTACACAGCAACGGTCAAGGCGCCTCTGCAGCTTTTTTCTGCCCTTCGACTCAAGTACGGCGTACCTTTCAAATAGCTCATCGAACTTTGTCAACAACTACGGAGCTAGCAGTGATTAATGTTGCACTGAAATATGTGCAAGAGGAGTTAATTACATCGAAGATCGCCATCTTTACAGACTCCCATGCTGCCCTTAGCAGGTTACAACACAGTGAGATTGATTTCCCAGTTGGGCGCAGCATTACCGACTCTGCGAGCAAAATTTCATCACGGGTATCTCTTGTTGCTCAATGGAGACCTTCACACGTAGGAATCGCCGGAAATGAAGAGGCTGATCGACTCGCTTCAACTTGCACTCATAACAATTGTGACTGCCCAGAAATTTTGTACAAGCTTGATGACGCTCGTCTGCTAATTCGTCGCCACCTACTCAGCAGCATCCAGACCAGCCCATCGCAAATGGAACGTTCCCGCCCCGTGTTCACGGCCGAGGCTTGCCTCGTCGCGCTAGAGCACGACTACTCAAGAATGTTTACACAGACAAGGACGTGTGGCCAGTCCATCGTGTACGTCTTGTGGCTGCTGCGAGACAATTCAGCACCTTATATTTGAGTGTCCCGCTTTCAGTGCGCAGCGCATGTCCCTAGTGAGAGACTATCATCTCCTTGACCTGCGGTGTACGACACTCGATGAATGTCTGTACCCCAGTGGTTGTGCGTCTAACGTGATCAGGCTCATCACGCTCTACTTACTTTTCTAGAGTTAACTAACTTTGGTTCATGTTTGTAGCGTCGAAACTATTCTATTCAACATTCTGTAGTAGCGTGACCTTCAGTGACCGGCCCTACTGTGTGTGATCTGTACTGTGTTCTACTTTATTCTTTAGGTTTGTCCTGTTGCTCTTCCTTTCCTCTTTTCTCCGCTCCTTCCTATCTTCCATTTCTGTGTTGCTGTCGCCTCCCTTCTGAAGAGTAGGCAGGCATTGTGCCCCTCCTGGTGGCCAGTTGCCAGCCTGCTCCTCACTTTCCCTTTCCTGTTAATTGTATATATGTGTTCAAAACAAATAATATTTAAAGCTTTAGGGCACTTTCTGGCCAGGTGACCCTGTGTATGACATACGTGGCACTTTAAATTTGTCTTCTGCAGGCTAGACAGTTTCACGGGTGGTGGCACAGAGTCTGGTGCAGCCGGCTTAGTTGCTCGTCCTTGCCTCTTTCGCTTGCTCAAGTCTCCAGCACTTTCGCCACCTCCACTGGCTGAAGCCAATGTTCGCCCTCCCGTAAAAGAACATATTCAAGGCCTTCTGAGCTCAGACTAGCTTTCATTCGGTCAGCGACCATAAGCTCCGGCATAGCTTCTTTTGTCCTTGCATTTCGAGATTGAAGGTAATGGGCAAAATAAGTTCTAGGCAAGAGACGAACTGAGCCCAAGTTTCATTGTTTCTCTTAGATGCCTGTTCAAACCTCTGCAAGTATGCAGCTGGAGTGAGCTTGAGTTCGTCTACTACCGCCTTCTTTACAGACTCGTAATCTGAAAATTCCTCTTCATTGAGGCTACGCAACAGATAAAGTACCTACTCGGTCCGCACAGGCAAGATCAAATGAACATGGCTGTGTTCTGGCACTTGGAAAGATGAAAACAACTTTTCAGCCTCCTGAAACCACATCGGAATGTCAGCGTCACAGGGCAACTGGCATGCCTTAAGTACTCTAGCGCATTGTGCTATTCCATCTGTGCTGGCACGGTGGCGATCACTTCCTTCCGACACCGAGTGCGGCCTGCTCGACTGCTCGAGCTCCACTCTCCGTAAAGCAATGTGCTCACATTCTAGCTGCAGGCGCACTTTTTCCAGCTCCAGCTCCAGGCGTATCACTGCCATGGCCTCTGGATCTGTCATGCTCAGAGCTTGCGAAGCTCCGTGCATCTCTCTAGCAATTAGAGTATCTGACGTCTCAGACTCTGTCTCTCCGCTGTGTTGCTGTTCCTGCCGTCTCTGACTCTCTCTTTGCTCAGATGTAATATCAATGTTTACGTTAGCCTCCATCGTGTTTGCCATTCTGCGCGTGAACATGATTAACCTCACTGAACAACAGCCATGCCAACTTAGATAAAACGCAAGGAATCCCGCTCACCCGTTGCTGCTGGAGGCGCTGCCTGACGTCCTGGTCCAGATGAATTTCAATGCTTGTGGCATTGGCTGGTGGCCCCCTGATGCCTTGCGCCTGGCTCAATGGAGACCTGGTCGTTGCTCGTCGTGGGGCTTACCGATCTTGTCGTGCTGTGCAAGTAAAGTTTCATTTGTCTGTTGTCCTCGCTTCTCCGTTGGAACGTGAAGTTTCTCGGACGATGATTGGCAGTAGTTGATCGAATGCAGACAGGAAGCAATGGAGATGAGATATACAAGAAATATTTATAGATAAACTTTTCTATATACATGGCAGACAAAATAAATGTATTACAACTTGAACAATTGAGAAACAAAGTCTCACTTTTCTACTGTCTCAGTGACTGCTAGAGCCCAGACTCATTTTAACATACATGGTATGGAGCCTCACTGATCTGTCAGCAATCCTGATTGCAGCCCAGTCTGAGGGACAGCATATCGTCCCGATTATTATTGCTCAAATAGACGAAGAAAAAGAGCGGTAGGGCTGTTGGCCCGTCCCCCAGATTCAGTTGCCAATGAGTGTCAAAAATTTGTTAAGCTACAACCCAAAGTGATGGGCTTTCTTTTAAAAGTAAACATATTGAAAAATAAAGCTATTTTCCTTCTTCCTAAAACTCCGTTCCCCACTCATTTCTGCGAAGTCAGTGACTGCCTCAACAAAAAAAAAAAAAATTGGACGACGCTTAAGCTTCGCCTTCAAGAGTGGAACGCGATAGCGTTATCGCACCCCGTTCGCACCGCCCACTCTTTCGCTCGGCATGCTCTTGAGTCGCACAAAGACGAAATGTGCGCCTGAGCAAGCGGAACGAACCAAAGAACTCGGTGTTTCGGAGGGAGAAAAGATCTACTTGAGCCAAATGTCGTGATCGGTATGGATAGCCGAGCCGCAAGGCGCCATGCAGGCGGACGCGATCATGGGGCTGACGCCTCGATGGGATCATCCTCTATCTCGCTTGGGAGCACCACGCAGATGCATGACTCCTCGCCAGCAGCACGGCACACATCGCAGGGGACGCTTTCCCACCAGACGTGCTACGGCGCAGCGATCATGTCAGAGGTGCCCCGGATCGGACGCTGCACCTAGGAATCGCGCTGCGAGCAGAAAGAGGAAGCGCGTCGCCGAGAAAACTTATTAACCGCAAGGGTATTGGGGCATCCTCGCACCAGTCCCCGCACGGCCCCAATGTGCTCAAACGAGACGAAGGGGAGATGCGGGCGAGTGGTGCGCCACCTATCAGGGCAGAGCCGTACATTGCGAGAAGGGGATCTTCTGTGATTGCCGCAAGATGGCTCTGCATGCGCGCCAAGCGCAGTGAAGCGCCAAGTGCATTATTCAATGAAAACAGTGAACAGACAGTGGAGATACAGGGCCAAGAAATACCTCGGGTAACAGAATATGAATACCTTGGTATATGGATAAACGAAGGCAATGGATATATGGAAACACAGGAAAAAACCATAACAGTCAAGGGGAAGAGAAATGCAGCCATAATGAAGCACAGAGCGCTATGGGGATACAATAGGTACGAGGTCCTCCGAGGCATGTGGAAAGGGGTAATGGTTCCAGGACTTACTTTTGGAAATGCGGCTGTTTGCTTTAAATCAGGGGTACAATCAGGACTCGACGGTAACCAAAGGTCAGTGGGTCGCCTCGCATTGGGCGCTCACGGGAAGACTACAAATCAAGCTGTGCAGGGGGATATGGGCTGGACTAGTTTTGAAGTGAGGGAAGCTCGCAGTAAAATTGAGTATGAAGAACGGCTGAGGAATATGGAAGAAAGTAAATGGACTGGGAGAGTGTTCAGGTATCTGTACAGGCAAAAGATTGATTCACAGTGGAGGAAAAGAACTAGGAAGCTTACGAGCAAGTATGCAGCCTGTGGGGTGGGCAACACAGCGACAAGGAAGGTCAAGCGGAAAGTCAGAGAGGCTGAAATAATCTCATGGGTGGCGGCAATGGAAAAGAAACCTTCCATGAGTAACTACTTAAGAGGAAAAAACGAAATCAGGAAAGAAACCATTTATGATAACTCAAAAGGAAGCTCATTACTTTTCGAAGCGAGATCGGGATGCCTTAGAACACGCACCTATAAAGCGACATATAAGAAGGAAGAAGCATGTGCTTGCTGTGGTAAAGCTAGGGAAACGACGGAGCATATTTTATTCGAATGTGAAGACGTCTACCCAGCGGTCAATTTAGGCACCACTGGCCTCCTTGAAGCCCTTGGGTTCAGCGGGAGCAGTGGTAAAGCAAACAGGTCCGCAATAGACATTAGTAAGAGGCGATTGGAGGATTGGTGGAAGAAAAGTAGGGAAACGACAAAAGACGGAGACGTACAAAAGCACAATTCGCAATAGGGGATCAGAACGTTTGGACGTGGTAGTTCATAGTGTTTTTTTTTTTTTTTTTTTTTCATTGGTTAACCTAGGTAGGATATTAGGCAGCATAGTAGCAAGAGCTTGGTGGCGCAACCCACCACCCCGTTCCAAAGGGGACACTCATAACATATATCCATCCGCAGAACTGTAGCGGAAACGTACTTCGCTACGCGTTTAACTGCGACTTCTGTAATTTACATGCTCATAATTACCGATATACACCACAGTATAACTTTCTACGGCACGTTTCTAAAGCAACACCGCATTCACTAGAGGTGCTTTTGTCCCGTTTTTAAGCATCAAACTCATGGTTAACTGGTAGTGTCTCCGTCTCACACTCCAGAGACCCTGGTTCGATTCCCACCCAGCGCATCTTGGAAGTTGTTTTTATTTATTAATTGCCTTCCACCATTTTTCCCTCACGGCCAACGCCGATGACGACACCGGCTTTTCTGCGACACAAGCTCCTTAATGCTATCGCGTTAAAACACCAGACCCACACAATTTATTGCTAAGCCCTCTCCAGCCCTGATGGCATCTCTAGGCCGTTTTCAACCTCAGTGGCATCTCTTCACCGCAAATATCTCTGAAGCTGAGGCTCCAACACTGCGTACTGCAGTTGTACTCAAGGTTTGTCCACGTGGGAGATTTATGCATGTTTACAAGGCGACATTGCCCGAATGTGCTTCTCACATATGCACTGCATCTCTACAGCGCACACTGTAAGTTGTCATTCGACACCACGCGGGCTTTTCTCCGCACCCAGCAACAAAGGCCGACAATTGCCTCTCGGAAGCGTAGAACAGACCCCTGCTCTGTACATGCAGCACATAGTCAATGCTGCGAGACCCTTCTTAACCTCGGTGGCGTCTCCAGCCAGCCAGAGAATAGGGAGGCGGTGCCACAACACCGCGTTCAGCAGTCCCATTCAAGGTTTGTCTGTGTGGACCTACTATGGCCGCTGGCAGAATGCCAACTCAGTGCGCACAATACCGCCTTTGCCGAATCCACACTGCACCCCCCTGGCGCACGCCGTCACCTGTCACCTGACGCCACGCGAGCCTTCTGACCCCTCATAAAACGCAAATGGTGGCCCCTCATACATGGAGGGAGGTGGACTTCCTCTCTATACACAAAGCACATGGGCGACTCAGGACACTTGGGAAGTACACAAAACAATCCATGCGGCCTTACAGCAGGCATTGTTGTTAGAGCGCTTGTCCTGTGTTCTGTAAGGCACTTTCAGTGCCCTATGCTTTGTATGAACAAGTCAAGCAGGAATTGGTGAACTTAGAAAGAGGTGGAGTTATTTACCGGATGCTGCACTGTGTGTGTTCGACACCACTGGCGATCGTGTAAAAGAAAAATGGCAAAGAGCTTCGACAATGTGGTGATTACCATGTCGTGGTAAACCCTGCAATTGAGGTTTACCGGCTCCCTCTTTCTCTGCCAGAGGACATTTTTGCAATGTTACAAAATGGAGCTGTCTTATCAGTTCTGGACCTCTCCAAGGCATACCTGTAGCATGAGTTGGACAAGCAAGCTCAAGTGCTGCTCGCTATCAATATACACCTGGGCTTGTGCTGGTTCCAGCGCTTGCCATATGCCACAGTGTGCACTCTGGCAATGTTCCCGGATGTCACGGACCATGTCCTACATGGGCTACCAGGCACCGCCTGCTACTTAAATGACGTCATCACGGGCGAAACTAGACAACAGTGCTATGACAGGTTAGAGCAGGTGCTTGCACACCTTAGGGAACATGAAATAAAGGTCAACTCTGAGAAGTGCACGTTGTTCCAGCAGCGAATAAGGTATCTTGGACATGAAATTGACAAAAATGAATTGCACCTTACTCCGGAAAGAACAGCAGCCATAAAGAATGCACCAATGCTGACAATGTGACCTAACTGAAAGCCTTTTGGGTCTGATTATCTTCTACTCCAAATTTTTGCCTAATCTAGCTACAGTGCTAGAAACCCTACATGATTTACTGCACAAAGAAAGCACATGACATCGGTCGCATCAATCTGAGGGTGCGTTAAACGCTTTTAATGAAATGCTGACCA
Source organism: Dermacentor andersoni (assembly GCF_023375885.2). Lineage (NCBI taxonomy): Eukaryota > Metazoa > Arthropoda > Arachnida > Ixodida > Ixodidae > Dermacentor > Dermacentor andersoni. The sequence continues at coordinate 8,880,377 of NC_092824.1, read as the reverse complement.
AGGAAAATGTTCTGGAGCTATATGGTGCCAGAAAAAGAAACGCAGCTCATGTGTGACACACCTGAATATGGATGTGTCATGTGGCCTTGTCTTTGGCGCTGTTTTGTCGCACATGGTGAATGGAACAGAAAAGCCGATTGCAATTTGCGTTGCGATCACTGTCACCAGCTTGCTGATTGCAATTCTGGTCAGACTGAAAAAGAAGCCTTGAGCATTCTCTTCGGCATCAAATCGTTTCATAAATACTTGTATGGAAGAACTTGTAACGTCGCAGATCAACCATTAATCACACTTCAAAGAGAAAGGGCTGTGTCGTGGTCGCTGCTAGGATACATTGATGGTTTGCATTCTTTGCAAGCTACAGCTAGATAGCCCACAAGCGTGGCACAGCAGCTGGTCAGGCAGATGCTTTGTCTAGACAGCCATTGGCAGTTTATGAAGAGCAAATGAAAGAAATGTTCTATTTTCCACAATTTATAATTTTCCTGTAATGTAAAAAAATATTGATTGCAAAACAAAGCACAATAAACTGCTAGCAGTGGATCGCGACATAATATGGCATGTCTGGCCAAAGGCTGTTTCTCAGAAATTGCAACCTTTCTGGGTTCAGCGCTTTGAACTTTCCATTGAGGCTAGTTGCGTTGTGTGGTGAAGCTGAGTACTTGTGCCAAAGTGTCTGCAGAATGGGGTTCGGGCCGTGCTGCTCGAAGAGCATCTTGGAATCGCAAAGATGAAAATGGTCGCAAGGTCAGTGGTTTGGTGGCCAGGAATTGATGGAGCGCTCGAGCATGTGCAAAAACGTGGCATTTGTCAAAGTGTCCAAACCACAGCACAGGTAGCGCCACTGACGCTGTGAAAATTGTGCGCAAACCCACGGGAAAGAGTGTACTTGGATTTTGCTGAGAAAGAAGGGAAAATGTTCCTTTTCAGCTGTGGATGCGTACAGTAAGCAGTTGGAAATTAAAGTATTGAGCATGACAGTGGCCGTAGGGACAGTTGAGGTTGTTATATCTGTTTTCTGCACATGGTCTGACTTTGGAAATCATAACAGATAACAGGCCACAATTATGTGCAGCCGAGCTTGAAAACACTCTGAAAGATCTCGGCACAGAGCACCCCTCCACACCACCCACAAGCTAACGGGGCAGTGGAACATGCTGTACAGACTATGAAAGCAACGCTATTCAAACGACTGTTGGAAGACAGTACATGGACCATACAGCACAGAATTCTGTGAAGATGTTAGTAATTCAATAAGAAAAGTAAAGCAGGCAATGACGGCAGGCAAATGAATCACGTTTGCATTTATTACAATTGAGTGTCATTAAGCAACGATCCTTGCACGAGTCAAATTGAAGGGCTGTTAGGTCAGCAATGTTATTGACTGCATGTTAAATAATGCAGTCATTGGGAAAAATACAGATATGGCAGGACAAATGCAAGGGTAAGTTGTTAATGTAAATTAAGAAAAGAAGGGGACTAAGGGACAGACCTGTGGCACGCCTGATGTGACGGATGCAATATTGGAAACGTGGTTGTTAACTGACACATACTGTGAGAAATTCGTTGAAAATTGCTCGAGCCATTTTAGGATACAGTAGACGTTCGCCAATACAGATCTGGCTAATTTGATTTTTTGGTTTATTAGATTTCTTGAAGGTCCCAGCCAGGACGAATGCATTCCTATGACCCAAGCTTTCGTCATTTCAGTCCTAGAATTGGCCTTCGCCGGATAGTTTGATCATGCCCAGTCAGCACACATAAACACAAATTACCTTAACGACCCCTTTAATGGCAACGTGTGTCTCGCCGGAAGTTGAGGACAGTGAATGTGTGGAACACTTGCTGTCTCCAGTTAAAGGGGTGTACGGTAGCACAATTAAAAAACAGAACAAAAGAAGACACACAGGGACACACACAGCGCTGTGTGTGTCCCTGTGTGTCTTCTTTTGTCCCGTCTTTTAATCGCGCTACCGTACACCCCTTGAAGATGCATTACCAACAAGCCCACATTGCAACCCTCGTGTCCAGTTGAAGATGGCTATTTTCTGCTGCCCTAGGACTTCTCAAGCAATAACCGTAGCTTACAATATCTGGTTACAGTATTTACCCAAATTACCCGCCGTGGTTGCTCAGCGGCCGCCGTGGCCGGGCCACGGCAGCTGCATTTCGATGGGGGCGAAATCCGAAAACACCCATGTGCTTAGAGTTAGGCGCACGTTAAAGAACCCCAGGCGGTCAAAATTTCCGGAGTCCTCCACTACGGCGTGCCTCATAATCAGAAAGTGGTTTTGGCACGTAAAACCCCATAATCTAAATTTTATTTACCCAATTCTAACACATGCCTTTTCTTTTCAAAAAAATTGGTTCGAAAATTGCTTGTGCAGTGTCATCGAACACATCACCAAAACCAGCTTTGAAGCATTTGTATGCTTTACCGCATAACAGGAATGTTTAGAACTGCAGAAAGTTGAGCTAGTTGCTAGGGATTCATCGTAACAGAAGCTAAGTAATGCAGACACTGACACAAAAGAACCAGACATCACAAACGCCACTATCAACTGTAGGGCGCACTGTGGCAGAAAACAATGTAGATACAATAACTCATCTGTGCATGCTCAGGTATGGCACCACCACCTGTCAATTTGGCACACGTGCAGGCCTACGTGAGAGTATGTGCTACCACTAATATTTATATGCCGAGCCTTAAACATTAGATGCGTTTCTTTGTTCTTGTGCATGTATCGAATTTTGGCATCCATTTACAATCTCGACAGTGCAAAGAAAGATTAGATGGTGATCCTCCGGTTGACAACCTTTCATGCTTCATTAATCTCTGATGAAAACAACGGCCTATCTGTCCTAAGTAGAAGCGGCCAAAGCTGAAGGGAACATGTACCCCACCAGTACGGCAGTCCGTAAATTTGTCCGTGTGTTTTACAAAACAAATGTCTGTCTGCTATTTGTCTTCTACTTGCTCATTGTTTCTCTGTATGGCAGCTCAAATCATACCTAGCTTATTGGCAGCTGTAAAAACAATGTTGATGCCGAATCTCCTTCCCAATTTCTTTAGCCTGTGCGATAAGGAATGAATGTGTGGAATACCAATGACTCATTTCTTATTATTATTGCTTTTTGCAACCATGTTTGAACTTGACGAAATGATGGACTAAGTATTCACCGACAGTGGCTACTACAACGCGAGGATAACCTACCTCTAATAGACTCATAACCTGTACATTAACCTGCTTCTGGCTCTCTTCTCTTGTGTCCCTGCCTGCATGCCTTACCTTCTCTCACGATAAGAATGTATTCCGACGAAGCTAACTTTAAGAAAACGGCTGCTGTTGCGCAAAACATATTAGACCCTTGCCCATTTTTCTTGCTAAAAAATGGGCTGTGCATTAGATTTCTACTTTGTTTGGGTCCATTTCTATGCTAGTTTTCTACTTTTGACAAACAGAAAATGAAAATTTGCTTCGGGGGCATGTTAGAATTGGGGAAAGTACTGCAGAATTAATCAGCAGTGTGTTCTGGCGTTTTTTCTGCATCTTGTTTAGTTCAACCCGCCAGATTTTTAAATAAATTTTGTTGGTCCGTCACGATCAAATTAACGAAAGTCAACTTTATCAAGGTGCAGATACAAATGAGAAAGTTTCAATAATAGGTGCTGACGAGATATTTTGTTAACGTTTTCATGTAATAAAAAAATATGGCATCTGTTTGTACGTCAAGACTAGCGCGAATGTCATGAACAAATAGTGCAAGCTGGGTCTCGCAGGACTGGCCCCTGCAGAACTCGTGCTGCGAAGGATCAAGAAAGTTGTTGCTGTCTAGAAAGTTTATAATGTGGGAGTAGATTACATGTTCCAGGACCTTGCAGCGAATGCATGTTACTGAGATGGGGCGGTAATTTAGCGGATAATTTTTGGTACTCAATTTGTACACTGGAATGACCTTCCCAACCTTCCACTCCTCTGGCATTGTGCTTGTGGAAAGCGACTGAAGATATTAATAAATGCAGCAAGGCTGCAGAAATATGTTTCGTGTTTTTTAGTACAGTGTAGACCGCTTATAACGTAAGTTGCGGGAGTTGTAAAAATCCACGCTATAAGCAGTACCGCATTGTAACCAAAGCATGCTTTTTTTGGCTTTTGCCTGTGCCAAATGGACTATCCACCTTTCAAACACAATTTATTACATATTTCACTCGCAGACACATGCGACACAATCACAACACAGCACAGAAACCAAGTTCTTCTGACAAGTGCGGCATCAGTGGAAGAATGCTGTTATTTTCGTCCGGAGATTTTTTTTAACAGCGCTTTGAACGATTTAATCCCCTTTAAGCACTGAAATACTTTCTGACTCAAACTGTTCTTCGCGCAGTACATCTTCACTTTGCTGAGTTATTCAATGTGTCTTTGCACGAGACATCTGGGTCTTGCGTCGGGTCAACATCGTCGTCCGATTCGTGCTCCCCCCTCTCCGCGTTTGCGCGCCCGGCTACCATGCGGCCGTGCAGGCCGGGCTCAATACCTCTGAGAAAAGGCCGTGCTCCGTGCACAGATTTCCTGGTCGTGCCGCTTAAAGGAATCTCGCTATAACCGGTATTCTGCTTCGCGCGCCTAAGCAATAAATGGTCCGCCTAACATTGAGTTCTATGGGAGATATATTGGTGGTAAAAAAAAAACCACGCTATAACCGGTCCCGCGCTAAAACCGGTTACGTTATAAGTGGTCTGCACTGTAGTTTGGAGTTAATGTTGTCAATGCCAGCTAACGAAGACAACTTAATATTTTCTATTACAGTTAAAAGGCCACTTCCTGTGAATGTGATAGCAGACATGTCGCATCGTATATTTGTGGTGGGTGGAAGAGGAAGTGTCCCCATTTCACTAGTGAACACGGATGAAAATGCATTGTTGAACATGTTAGCGCAGCTTAACTTCGTTGCTCATTCACACAGCTCATTAGTAAGAGTAATGATGTGCCCTTGTTCAGAGTTTATCACCTGTAAATCAGGTAAAGGAAAATTAAACTGGATGAAAAGATAACTTGCGGGGGATTAACCCACGTTACACGTGCAGTGTTTCACCAGTTAAGCTACTGTGGCGTCATCTGGCCACTTTCTTTAGGTATTAGTAAATTTGTGCGCTACAAACAAGATTAGCCCCGAAACACTGCTCTCAACCAACACAGTGGGTGTGTCATGTAGCATGTAGCTGTGAGCAGCGCTTGCCTACGCTCTAGGAGCTAATCTATGAATGAGTGATAATAAGGTGATAATTAAAATAGCTGTAGCACATAATGACACAGCTTCTTCACAGTGCTCACAGTATCATGATAACATAAATTACGCATTACATTTTTAACCAGTGGTAATTGTGCCACACATTGATGTCACATTCATTGCATTAAGTGCTCGAAATAGCCACATTTGTGAAGCTGCTCGGGGCCATCCAACAAACTTTTTCCCAAGCGTCACAGGGCCCTTTTGAGCGCTGTTCCCAAGTGGAGGGAAACTGTCTTCGCTGTATAAAATTACGCGGTTTCAACACACATTTTGGAATTTGTTTATAAAGCACTTAACAATGTACTGTTCATCTTCTGCAACATGTCTTACAGCATAGCTACTGTGCACTTGCCCAGCAGATCAGCACTTATAATACTCACATGATCCACGGATTACACTCCGTCTTCGGGCATGGCCCAGTTTTCATCATGTCGTCTCTTTGACCAGCCCAGTTTACTATTGCACTGTTTTTAGGACTGGCTCACCTTACTCGACAAAAACTGCCCGAGCAGACATGCCAAACTCTTGGAATGAACACATAGAAAGTGTTTCGTTGTAATGATATGCTTGAACGCTATTTTGTACATGCAGGATATTAAGGTGCTGTTTGTTGTTTGTATAATTCAGTAGAGAACAGAGCCAGCCACTGGCACATCTGTAGGCTGATGTGTTATAGTACGAGGGTTGTCGTGTGTTGTTCGGAAAGATGGGAGGGTTTACCTAGTAAAGCTTGCTTTAGTAGTTTTTTACAGTTTGCGCCTGCTTGAAATTGGATGAATTTGTAGAGCAGGTCTGTTATAGGACGACTGAAATGGTCAAGCATGCCCTTTTTAAAGGGACACTAAAGGTTACCAGAAACTCAAGTTAAAGTGGTAGAGCAATGTTCTAGAACGTCTAAGGCGTCAATATAATCGCGAACAGAGCTTTAGTAACCGAGAAATTGAGGTAAATGCATGACACGATTTGAGACCCCCCAGCGACATTCCGGTACTAGCCCGATGACGAAAGCGCTCCTCATAATTTGTGTTACTAATACTCAACTACTCGTATTAAAAATATCATTTCATTTGATTATAAGACGGAAAAAAATGCTACTTGTCTACGTCTATTCGATTCTAAGAAAAAATAATATTTTGAGGTTACCCTTCAGTAATATGGGTGTTCGAAAGGTTTCGTTTTCGCTCGACTGTGCGCGCTCAACTCTGTGCCGCGCACGCTTTGGAGTTTCAGTAGTTTCGTTATCGCGTCGTGCTGTGAGGGTTCTGCTGGCTCGCGAAAGTTTCATTTGGAACAAGCAGCGAGAATGCCACGTCCATGTGATGTCGTGGGAAGCCCTCGTTGCTTTCCCGCTCCGGAGAGCAGGTGTCGAGGCCGCCGTCGTAGTACGCAACGACGCCGGCAGTGCGAGCCCTCAGCAGCAGGTCGCGCTCGTCGGTGTTCAAATCGCTGAAGTGTAGCCCACCATCGCGAGCCAATCTGTCGGTGTCAGGGTCCATTGCGACGAGCGTCGAAGTTTGCGTCATAGAATGAAGTACCAGCTTATGGGCGTCTTGCGCTGGAGTTTGAGGTATAGTAGCGGCGCCTGGTGGCGGTGCGGGAAACGACATCTGGGTCGTGCCAGCTTGGGTCGTATTGAGCCCTGGCTGTGGCGAAGCACGTTTCTAGGCCGAGTTTTGCGTCGATTCGCACTTTTTTATGCCATGTTGCAAGTGCGAAAAGGCTCGTCACTTCTCACAGACCACGCCGACCACGCTGCGAGCTCGCCGCAGCCTATAGTTTAACGAAAACGGACTCTCCGTGTGCCGTGGGACGTAATGTGGGACGTAATTCGTTTCTCCTTCCGCTAGCCACCATACTCCCGCTTTCGCTCTGCTGTCGGCTCTGTCTTGGCTCTGTTTCTGGCCGCGCGTTTGCGTTTTGTGCAGAAAAGCCGTAGCACCGTCTGCGGACGCCGTTCTACTCACCGATGGCGCAACGTCACTTTGAGACCATGATGTCAGTACTCCTCGATCGGAGGGCGGGTGATTTGAACTGCGCTAGAGGTACGCGGACGCTTCAGAACGCATTTTCTCTTAAAATAAGTCTCTCCTTGGCACGAAACAAGCGTTTCGAGGTTTCTGTGATGGTATTTCAACAGTCCACGTTGACTTAATAGTAACCTTTAGTGTCCCTTTAACAGTGCTCGATCAGTGTCAAAAAGCAGAGTGAAGAGCTCAGTGCAGTGGTTCACCGTCAATATTAATGTCTCGCTGTGCACGAAGTAATGTCCACTCTTGCCACTTAGCTGTCTTCTGGCATGCCAGCAAACTGCAACATGGTCAGCCTCTCCACAATGTTGAGGTCCTGTCTAATTGGCAGAGACACCAGAAGGTGGCACGAGCACCTTTCAAACAAGTGCCAACTAAGCTTAAACCGACCTTGTCGAGCTCTTCTTGTTACGCGATACATGCCACTTGTGTCCGATGGTGTGCTCACATCTGCTGTGCTGGGCATCACTCTCGTCTTGCCAGGACCCAGCCCAGCCAACATACCAGGTGGCCGATTTGCAGCGGCGAGTGCGCCAGCTGCAGGACTACTACCGGGCATGCCGCTGCAGGCTCCAGGAGCTGGACGAGAGTGAGACCTCCTCCTCCAGCTCCATTCCCGTCACAATCACACACCACGTGTCCACCACTGCTGTTGCAGGTGTTTGTTTTTATTGCTTTGGAAGTGATTGATGATTGCATGTTCTTTCTATTTCTTTTTTTTCAGAGGGCAGGGGAAGGGAGAGCAGGGAGGGAAGGCAGCAGCTGGAGTGGAGCCCATGCATGCATAGCAAAAAAAAAAAGCATTAGACAGGATGTTTGGCAACCTGGACAACTTGGAAAGTCGTAGAAATTCCAGGCACCTAGAAAAGTCACTAAATTATCAGAGAACCCTTTTAAAGGAGTACTGACACAAACATTTTAGATCTTGCCTTTTCTGCGGTACAAGTAGCTAATGACCTAGTTATCATGGCACAGAAGCTCGTGCTTTATTGGTTAAAACACGTTGGCGAGCTAGTTGATTCGGATCGGTATTGCTGTTTCCTCCATAGTGATGCGGTTGGTCAGTGGTGTTTGATGCAGTCGGGACATTGTAGAGAAGCAGTCCTTAAAATCGTCAAGCAGTTCCCTGAGACTTTGTTTCTGTTGCGGCGCTATACCTGGGTCACCGTCGACGACGGGTGCATGTGGTATCCTATCGGTGGTCGATTCCTCTTTTACAGCAAAGCAGTGTTTAACGTGGTCAATTTCTTCAAAGTATGCCACAGCGATGCCTGTACTGATGTGCCGGCATTCATTGGTGAAATTTGTCAGAAGTACCTCTATGCGACCACCGATTAGGCTGACGATACCCCGAGCAATGGCAACACCCTGATGGAACGGAAGTGTAGTTAATTGTTCGGCTACACCGTCCTTGTTCAACTGTTCTCCGCCGCTGACGAAGACAAGACTGCATGATAGTGGTGGTATGCAGACATCGTCGTCGGCGACGACGAGGTACGTTGGTGCTCTTTGTTGCGGCTCATGCCTGTACTAGTTGACAAGGTTATCTCGCCGTCCCGGATGTTAACCACGGCGCCGTACTCCGGCAAAAACTCCATTCCAAGGATGAGTGATCTGCAGCACTCTTTTAAAATCATAAAAGTGGCGACAAAAGCTGTATTTCCTATCTGGAGTTGTGCAGTACATTTTCCTGTAGGTGTCTGTATCTGGCCCCCGGCATTTTGAATATAAGGGCCCATCCATTGCATTTTGACTTTCTTAAGCCTATCTGCAAACTGCTCACTCATTATGGAAAAGTCTGCGCCAGTATCAACTAAAGCTGTCACGCCGTGCCCATCAATCGTTAAGAGTAGGTCTGCGTTCACAAATTCGTCGGCGTTCCGTTTCTCCGGCTTGCTCTGCTCATTTCTCAGTAATAATGGGTGTCTTTCGGCGGTTCAACGACTTGCAACCTTAGCCCCGGAGGTCGCCGATTTCAGTTTCCCCACCGTGGGCTTAGAGAGCAGCCTCTTACTACGTCGGCGAAACTACGACGGTTCGACGAAGAATAACGTAACGGAGACGGTGCGCGCGACTGAAGATTAGCTGAGCTGCCTTGTTCCCGAGTGACACTGTCGTCGAAGCGTGGATGTCTCTCTGAAAACTGTCGCGGAGTGGCAGGTGACATTTCCTGAATGCCACCCTGGTGGTGAGGGCAAAAACGATATTATGCCCTGGTTCGCCACAGTGAAAACACAATGGTCGGCAATCAGCAGTGCGCCATACATCAGTCCTGCGGAGCTGGGGTTGCCTGAAATGCTCCCTCTGTATACAGGCAGCAATAGGTGGCCGCTGGTGGTACTGCTGTACTGGCACGGTAGAAAGCGAGTGACGGACAGCGTCTGCGTAGCTGTATACACGCAGCTCAAAGCGTGGCTCAGGGCACAGTTCAGTGAGTGGCTCAGGTGATGCAAATGCTTGCCAGATTTCTTGGCGGACAACTTCAGCGGCCGATGCAACAGTAAACTTCTTCAGTGTCACAGTTTGCTTTGCAATCTCCTCGCACACAATGTCTCTTATTAGTTGGCGCAGCAAAGTCTCGTCTATCACTGTCAGTACTGCGGCTCCTGCAGACGCATCGTTAGTCAGGCATTCGTATTTCCAGCAATGCTGCTGCAGTGCCTGCTTGATTGCTGTGGCTTCCTTAAGGAATTCTTCCACTTCCACAAAAGACCCAGAAGAAATGCTGAGAAGAGATTGCCGCAAGCGTCTCACCATGTACTTCTCACTGGCTAGCACGAGAAACGCCTATGTCTGTCAGCCATGCATGCTTTACACGAAGCTTGCCAACATCCTTCTCTAAGGAATCGAAGCGCTCCACTTAGTGCAGCGGAAGGTTCCTCGTGAAAACTAAGTCCTGAGCAACTGAATCATGCCGGGCCTCTTGTGAGGACAACGTTGAAGCAGCCTGTCCTACCACGTCATCGCTGCCGTTGCCGCCTTGCTATCTGATGCAAGCATGTTCGCGCCGATCGTCTCATCGGTTAGAAGCATTTAGTTTCAAAATCTATAGTCGTGCGCTTTCTTTTCACCGGCAATGGCGTGCATTGCTGATGATCAGTGGGTGGGTCAGCCATCTTCCGTTTCGGCGGCGAGCGAAGCGAAGTTGAGAAACCGTGTGGCCAGGAACGACTTCGACAAAACCAACAGAAATGAACGCAAGCAATTAAGCTGTTCGCAGAACTCCACCGAGGAGCCAGTGAGCAACATGCGAGAAATCTGCTTGCGGCGCAGTTGGCGATGAAATTTTGAAATTCGCGGGCGCTAGTTGGAATCGGTTGGCAAAGGACAGGGGTAATTGGAGATTGTAGGGAGAAGCCTTCATCCTACAGTGGACACAAAATAGGCTGATGATTCTGGTGCTGATGGTGATTTGTGTTTCGGAGGGTGGGGGCGGCGTAGAGCTATGGGGCTCAGTTGTGTTTGGGGGGGGCGGAAGGGCAACTGAATAGAGCCGTGCGAAGATGGCTAGAAAATCAGTGTGCAGTGGCTGTTTGAGCAGCGGCCCATCGTGCAGTGGCTCAAATTTCTTGTTTTCTTTTTTTTCTTTTCAAGGATTTCACATTTCACAATCTTTCGGCTTGGACACCCAGCTGCCAGACTTCATCATTATAACAGATAATGCGGCATCAGGGCATTGTAGTAAGCGGGTTATTTCAACATGAAAAACATACAAAAGTCGATGGTGCAGTAGCTTCTCATTGTTATAACCGATACATTGTTAAAACCGGTATCATTATAACTGGTTTCGACTGTTTGAGCTATCTGACATATCTTTATCTTAAGGGCCTTAATGCTTAAATTTGGCTTGAATATAGCATAAAATTCATTTCTTGCCAACTTTGGAAGTATTTTTCTCAAAAAATATATTTATTAATAATTCCGAATTATTTTTAGCATACACTATAGCAACAGGCAAAAAGGGAGAAAAATTATGGTAGCTTAAGAAATAAGTTTATGGAAAAACTTTCTGAAAATGCAACTTTTATTGCTTTTTCACTGAGCCAAATAAACACGGAAAATTCTAAAATGCATTCAATTATGATGTCATGTGAAAGAAGGATGCCAATACAATCGTCTAAAATAAAATTTGTTATTGCACCTAGTTTCAGACTTGATTAAAAGATATATACCTCTAACCAACTATTGCTTCTTTGCGGAAGTTTCAAAGAGCGCTCATGTTATGAAAACATATTTTGCTACAGAAACACTTCGGTGAAATTTTATTCACACAATAGCCATCTAGCCCATTTTTTTTTTTTTCGAGAAAATCAATGATGGTCACTTTCGGTGTCTGGGACGTTTTGTGTGGAATGACCCTATTGTGATCAGCATCTTCAACTATCTGTTTTACAGCTTATGGTGCATGGTGTCATTGGCAGCGTACGGCACGCTTTTAGTATGCAATAATCTAAAAGTGCCGCTGTTCCTTGCTTTATGCGGCTCGATGTGAGCATCACGTTTCACTTGGGCGGCCTCCGGCGTCGCCCACCAGCTCGATTTCATTTCAGTTTCCTGTCGCTCTCTTAAAAGACCACGCAATAAGAAAACAATAAAATGTGTCTCGGTCTGCTGGAGCACCACCCGCCTGACGAGCGTAGACGTCTCGTGCTGCAACGATCCGCACACCGCTTCGCATTACGTAGATGTCAACAATTGTCTGTCAAATGTTTTTTAGCTACTTCGGATCGTTTGTTTTCCCGGTTTGTACATTATTTCTCGCATTTCTTTCCCGAATGTATGAACGAGGTTCTACTGTATTTTGTGCACATTACAGCGTATGCTTTTAGGCCACTATACACAGGTACCCTTTGTAATTGACTGCAGCATTGACTACATTGTAGCATTTCTTGACGCTCTTTGGCCATTACTGGCCCTTACACCACAAAATACTCTACACCGTCATCAGTATTAGAAGTACCAGTGCTTAATATAAAACCAACAGAGTATGGTATGGTATGGTAAAACTTTAATGAAGTCCTGCAGGTCGTGAGTCTTCACGAAGCGGGCCGCTCCCACGTGGGAACCGGAAGGCCGAGCCTCTCGGCCGCATCGTGGGCCTGCTGGACAGCCCAGAGTTGGTCAGCCAGAAGAGGGCTGCGGAGAACCGCCTCCCATCTGGCCGAGCTGTTAGCGATGATAGTGTGTGACCGGGCACACCGCCAGAGCATGTGGTCTAACGTGGCTATTTCTCCACAATCGTGGCAGGTAGCATTGGTGTAAATATCCGGATAGATTTTATGTAAAAGCGACGGATTGGGATAGGTATTCGTTTGTAGTAGACGGAGCGTTAATGCTTGAGCTCTATTGAGGCGCGGATGAGGAACAAAGTAGGTTCTACGGCTGAGATAGTAGTGTTTAGTAATTTCGTTGTAGGAGGAGGGCGTGTCCCTGTTCTCTGGGAAGTCGGCTTCCGATGGGTCGAGGGTAGCGCGGTGGGCAAGTTCACGCGCAGCCCCGTGAGCCGACTCGTTGAGGTTGGGAGGAGCACCCTTTATCTGACCCTGGTGTGCGGGAAACCAATAAATGAAGTGGTGCGTGATTGCCTTGCCCCCAATAAGTCTGAGGGCCTGTTTGGAAATGGTGCCTTTTTCAAATGCTCTGACTGCAGATCTTGAATCACTATAGATGACATCCCGTGAGCTATCCAGCAGGGCTAGTGCAATAGCCATTTGTTCAGCTATTTCGGAGTCCTTCGTCCGAACCGACGCAGCATTGGTGATTCCTTGCCGACCATCAACAGCGCCGATGGTGAACGCCCGACGTTCTTTACAAGAAGCGGCATCCACAAAGCTGACCTGTCGCTGATCACTGTATATTTGCTTAAGGAGGTTGGCCGCCCTTGCCCTCCTTCTACCGCGATTATGATCGGGGTGCATGTTCCTAGGTATTGGTGCGACCGTAATGTTCTCACGAATCGACGGAGGAACGTCAGAGAACTCCTCCGCTACTCTATCGGGGTGATATCAGAGTTCCTCCAATATGGATCTCCCTGCCTTCGTTGTTGTGAGGCGAGTTAGCTGTGCGCGCTCCTGGGCCTCTGCAATTTCTTCAAGAATATTATGAATGCCAAGCTGCATTAAGCGCTCTGTACAAGTGTATACGGGTAACCCGAGAACCCGCTTAATAATCTTCCTAAGCTGTGCATTCAATTTATCTCGCTCTGCCCGTTTCCATCGATGCATGGCTGCCACGTATCTAAAGTGGCACAGAACGAAGGCATGCATTAGTCGAATGAGGTTATCCTCCTTGAGTCCGTGATGCCGATTTGATACCCTCCGAACTAAACGAACAGCACTTTCAGTTTCAGCAATTAGCTTGCGTATAGTCTTGCCATTTGTACCCCCTGACTCAACGATCATGCCCAAGATTTTGATTGAATTGACTCTGGGTATACGGCAACTGTTTCTTGTATATAGGTTAATGTCTCTGTCTTCCAACGATGTCCACCCCTTGGGCCTTGGACCGCGTTTCTTGGGACTATACAGCAAAAGTTCCGACTTCAAGGGGGAGCTTCTGAGACCGGTGGGTTCGAGATAGGTTTCGATAGTGTCTATGGCCTCCTGTAGCCTCAACCTGACCGTCATTGCCTCCTGTGCACCATATAGTTATATCGTCAGCATACATAGTATGTTTGATGCCTTCAATCTCGAGAAGTTTTCTGCTTAAATCGACCATGGCTATATTGAACAAACAGGGGGAAATGACTGACCCCTGTGGGGTGCCCCTCTCGCCAAGTTCCAGTAGTTGTGATTCGAGATCGGCTACCCGGAGGGTAGCCTTCCTATCTGAGAGGAACGATCTAACGTAGTTATGAAATCTCTCACCCTGATTGAGTCGAGATATCGAGGCTAGGATATGCAAATGTAGAACGCTGTCGAACGCCTTCTCAAGATCAAGTCCCAAAACGGCCCGAGTGTCGCTAGAGTTGTTGTCTATGATTTGATGCTTAATCATTTTCATGGTATCCTGTGTGGATAGGCCTGGTCTGAATCCTTTCATACTATTGGGGTAAATGTCGTTATTCTCCAGGAACCGGGAGAGTCGATTCAGGACTGCGTGCTCCGCTACCTTACCCACACAGGATGTAAGCGAGATGGGCCTCAAGTTGTCAACACTAGGTGTTTTGCCAGGTTTGGGGATGAGTACTGCGAGAGCAGTCTTCCAAGGTAATGGCACGGTTCCATTCCTCCAAATTTCATTAATGTCCTCTGTGAGGTATGCGATTGATTTTTCATCCAGATTTCGCAACGCCTTGTTGGAGATGCCATCAGGTCCTGCTGCGGATCTACCATTGAGTCCATGTAGAACGCTACGAATCTCCTCAACGCCAAACTCTGCATCCAGGTAGGAATTGGCCTGGCCCTGGTAATCGAGATGTACAGGAGACCGCCCTGAGCCGACTGGAAGATATTTGTTAGCAAGCGTGCGGATTAATTCGTCCTCAGAGGTCATTCGTGCGGCCTCATGTATGGTTCTACCAATGACTTGCCTCTGATTAGACTTAGTATTGGTCTCGTTAAGCAGATGCTTAAGCAAGCTCCAAGCTTTACCATTGCGCATTTGGCCGTCTATCGAATTGCAAACCTCGTCCCACTGCTGTTTAGAGAGGGTTACACAATGCTCCTCAATGTGTTTGTTAATCTCAGATATCTTCTTGCGTAGCCTACGATTAAGCCGTTGACACTTCCATCTGTTGAGAATGGACTGTTTGGCTTCTAACAGATGGGCTAACCTGCTGTCCATTTTCTCAACAGGAAGGTCGGTGCAGACCTTAGAGGTTGCACGCCGAACGTCCTCTTGGACCTGAACCATCCATTGCTCGATGGTAGGTCGGGAATCTGGGGGAGGCCTGTCCTCCCGAAGCTTGCGGAATTTATCCCAGTCCGTGTACGAGAATTCGCGCTGTTTTTTACCCACGATAGGAAGCTGGGTCTCACAAATATAGTGGTCACTAGCAAGGTTCTCCGCCAAGTTATTCCATTTGGCTTCAGTCACGTTCTTGACGAAGATGAGATCAGGTGTAGAGTCTCTACACGTGGATGTCCCGATTCGTGTTGGAAAGTTAGGGTCAGTGATCAGCGTCAGGTCCAGATCCATGGCATTCTGCCAGAGATGCTTACCCTTATTGGTATCATATTTATAACCCCAGACATGAAGCGGGGCATTAAAGTCCCCTGCGACAATAAGAGGGCTTGAGCCTGCCAGGTCTACAGCCTTGCGGAGCAGAGTCTTAAATCGTTGCCTTTTTTCATTGGGACTACTATAACAGAGTGTCTTTTTTTTTAATATTTCAAGTGAGTCACCAGGTTTAAGTGAAATGAGCCCCAAAATAATGCTTTTTAGTAAATCGATGTTTTTGGCTTTGTTGATGACCATTGTACACTCATTGCTTTATACCAGTGCTAACGTATGAGGCAGAAACTTGGATGTGAGCAAAGAAACTCGAGAACAAGTTAGGGACCGTGCAAAGAGCAATGGAATGAAACATTTAGGGTGTAATGTCAGAGACAGGAAGAGTGTGGTGTGGATCGGCGAGCAAACAGGGATAGCCGACATTCTAGTCGACTATAAGAGTCAAAAGTGGAGCTGGACTGGCAATGTAATGCATAGGGCAGATAATGAGTTCACCATTCGAGTTACAGAATGGGTGCCAAGGGAGGGGAAGCACAGTCAAAGATAGCATGAAATTAGAAAGGGTGATGTAATTAGAAAATTTGCGGGCACAAGTTGCTCAACTCAGACAAGAATCACAAGAATCAGCAAGCACAAGAAAGGGGTAATTGATGATCGCGGGGAGAGGCCTTCGTCCTGCAATGTACATAAAAATAGGCTGATGATGTTCATGACCATGGATATTCCAGATACAGGCCAGCATGTGCTATGTGGATGTTTCCAAGTTAGATGTGATGCGTAGGTCAGGATATGAGTAAGATTACACCCTGGTGAACGGCAAGTGGTCTTTGAGTTGGTTGTTAATGTGTTGCGGTACTTTGATAATCAAGGAGCCAGAGCAAAAGAAGTTGGTGCTTATGTGGATCTTGACTTTGCCACCTCCTTCCGATACAAATTCAATTCCAGAATGAAATGGTGTGTGTGATCATCTCTTCTGAACAGAGGACCTCGGGGAGTCTTTGCAGGATGACGAGCTAAGCCACTCTTCACTGGAGGAAGTCTCAAGCGAGAGCATCTGCGGGCAAGTTGTTGCTGCAGCCGCAGTGGCTGTCAGTGGCAGCTTTGAAAGGTGCACCGAGTCTTGCAGTGACTGAAAAGGTAAGGGCACACTTTTACTAGTTAGCTGCATCGGCTTAACCTGCCACGCTTGCTTAGTGGGTATGGTGTTGGGCTCCTAAGCATGAGGTCATGGGATCGAATCCCGGCCACGGCGGCTGCATTTCGATGGGGGCGAAATGCAAAAACACCCGTGTACTTAGATTTAGGTGCAGGTTAAAGAACCCCAGGTGGTCCATATTTCTGGAGTCCCCCACTACGGCGCGCCTCATAATCAGATCATGGTTTCAGCACGTAAAACCCCATAATTTAACTTATTTTTTTCATCGGCTTTGGCTGTTGACAATGCAAGATCTGCAGCTGTGGTGGCTCACGCATTGTGTAAGCTGTTGTGCCGGCTCCACTGTAGCATTGTTAGCTTGTTTACATCTCAACAGTGTTGCCACTTCATGGCCCTAAACGACATTTTTAGCAAAATGTTGCTAACTGATGATGATGATGAATTGCTCGAAATTGTACCATTAATAGTGTTGTGATGCAGAACAGGACATGCAGACAAGAGACGATGACAAAGAAGTGTTGTTGTTGCTGGGCTGCCATGTTCTAGTGTCAGCTGGCGCCTTCAGCATTCGCCTTGCATAAACAGCATTCGTGCTTGTCTCCGCCTCGCAACATTTTGGCAGAGGTGTGGGGCACCAACACGGAGCTCTGCAGCGGTCACCGCGTGAGCCCTGACACTATGATCGACCGCCAAAGCGCACCAATGACCGACTGCCTGTTTCCGGCGTCTGACTCTGACCTCCGTCGTGTTGTCCTAACCGCGAGACCCAGAGACCTTTAATAGCATCGATGGCTGGGACATTGAATACTGGATTTCCTTGTATGAGCGTGTTAGCGAAAGTAATCGGTCGGACCCAACGCTTATGCCAGCAAATCTGATATTCTTCCTCCCAGACACAGCGCTAGCATGGTACAAGACCCATCAACAAGACATAACGAGTTGGGACGTCTGCAAGCAGAAGCTTCTAGACCTCTTTGGAAAACCCTTTGGCCATCAGCTGGCAGCAAAGAAGGAGCTATTTACCTGTGCTCAAATGTCAACAGAATCTTACGTGGCATACATTCAAGATGTCCTCGCACCACCAAGGCTGGGACGTCGCTCTGCCATATGTCACTTTCGCTTACAATTCGTACCACCATGACACTGCACGTTACTCACCACGTTTTCTCTACTGTTTGACCGTGGTCCCATTTTGCTGCCCCTGGACACTGTACTTCCACAAGTAACAGTCGCATACCGCTTATGTCCACAATGCAATTTCTATGGCAGCACAGGCCGGCCAGATTGCCTGCGCTCGCCTCACTGATTCCCAGGCTGTCCAGAAGTTCCATTACGATACGCACCATAGGGTTGTGCAGTATTTACCTGGCTCCCTCATGCTCCTGTGGTCATCATCTCGTCATGCGGGCCTATCGGAACAACTTCTGTCGCGATATTCAGGTCCCTACCAAATCCTGCAACAGCTTTCGGATGTGACATATGAGATTGCCCTCAACGAGCCAGACCCGTCGCCCATACAGCTAAGAACCAATGTTCATGTCTCTCGTTTAAAGCCCTACGTGCGTGCCTTTGCCAGTTCATAATCACTTGCGCCAGGTCGGTGCTCCGGACCCCGGCGGTGTAGTGTCGCGATGCAGAACAGGACGTGCAAGCAAGAGATGATGACGAAGAAGTGTTGTTGTTGCTGGGGCGCTTTGGCTGCCATGTTCTAGTGTCAGCTGGTGCCTAAAGCATTCACCTTGCATAAACACCATTCATGCTTGTCTCCGCCTGGCGACAATATGTTTGAGTTAATTTTTATTGTTGCTGGACATCCTATAATATTTCAACTTTGAATTAAAGACTGTGACGGAAATGGCCAGAATACAAAAATACAGAGTAGTCCATGATTTTCTAAAATGGTATGACATATCAAGATTTTGGTTTTCCAAGAAAAACAGCTAGCTTTGATGCAGACACTTTCACTTGGGCATCATCATCCTCTTCTGCTCTCACCCTCACGTGGTGAGATGAGGGACAGGCAGACATTGTGAGGCTAAATAAAGAAGATGTAATTCATATCGCCACACTGTAGTGACGGTGCAGGATGGCGCAGTGTTAAAACTGAGTTACAAATTTAACTCTTTATTGGATGAACTTGTGAACAGCAAGACAAAACACTCAAGCACGTTGGTTTTTATAGATGACTCGTCGAAGGTTCCAGTATAGTCACTGGTGCCTGCGTGCCTTCCAGAAAGTATACTAAACAATTTGCGTCGCACATACGATCAGGTTACACAAGGTTTAATGACAACAGACAACAACTACAACCATCTATAACCTTCAAGAAAAGAAACTTCCGGTACATGCAGGTGTGTCCTGCGCCGACCATTGTGGTCTTGTTTTGGCACTCCACTGCGACCCCTGGGTTCTCTACATTGGTGACCCGGGAGAATGTGCCTTTCATCAAGTGACATGCTGCCATGGCTAACTGACTGGAGCCCCATTTCAGCCCACCACTGCCACTGTTCTGGTCAAACTGCACATAGTTCATGCATTTTGAGGCGGGCGGCACTGGAGCTGAACAACATAACAATCCAGGAGTTCAATGCGGTGCTCCTCGGCGTCCTCCCACTTGATCTCCAAGTCCGCCTCAGCGTTCTATCGCATGACCAACGCCACTACGATGAGCTACGAGAGCTCATCCTTAACTTCTATGGCGCTACGTACCGCCCTCTTCCAGAGGTTGACCGCATGGTATGCGACTCATCTTTGCCAACACCCTCACGCACAGCACCAAGTGCACCTCTTCCTGCACCCGTATGCCACATCCTTATCAGGCCAGATTTCTTACCTTGACCTGCCACGATACCTTCTCGTCAACCGCCATTTGCATCGACTGACTTCTGCCAGGGGTCTCTTATGCAAGTACAGTCGAGCCCACTTATAACGATACCGGTTTCAACCTGCTTACTACAATGCCCTGGTGCCGAATTATCGGTTATAACGATGAAGTCTGGCTGCTGGGTGTCTGAGCCGAAAGGTAGTCAAATGCGAAATCCTTAAAAAGAAAGAAATATAACGAGAAATTTGAGCCGTTGCACGATGGGCCGCTGCTTCAACAGCCACGGCGCGCTCATTTTCCAGCCATCTCCGTGCGCCTCTCTTGCGTCGCCCTTCCACCCCCTCTGAATATGAATGGGCTGCGCCAATAGATCTATGCTGCGCCACCCTCCGAAACACTAATGGACCATGCCAATTGCGCTGCTCCCATGTTGCTCGCTGGCTCCTCATTCAGTGTAGTTCTGTGAACAGCTTAATCTCTCGTATTTGTCTTTGTTGGTTGCTTCGAAATTGTTCCTAGCCACGTGGTTTCTCAGCCTCTTTTGACTTGCCACCGAAACGGAAGATGGCTGATGCGTCCGTTGATCATCGGCAATGCACGACGTTACCGGTGAAAAGAAAGCTTAAGTGCTTCTAATCAAGGAGGCGATCGCCGCTGCTTGGTAGGGCAGGCTGCCTCAACGTTGTCCTCACAGGAGACCAATCAGATGATTCACTGCCCCCGGTGCTTCGTTCTCACGAAAAACCTTCCGCTGCACTACATGGAGCACCTGGATGCCTTGGAGAGGGATGTCGGCAAGCTTCGCGTAAAGCATGCAAGGCTGACGGACATAGGGTTTTCTCGTGCAAGCCAGTGAGAAGTATGTGGCGAGATGCTTGTGGCGATCTCACCTCAGCGTTTCTTCTGGATTTCTCAAGCTGACAGGATGCCGCGGCAGCCTTCTCGCAATATTTAAAAGGCTCCTTTTGGGGACACCAACGCAATGCCTCGGCGGTGCTCGCATATCGCTTGCCACCCGTGACCGCGCTTTGCAGTTGTTATAGCAGTGCCATTCTTTTAACGCTGACAGCTGCGGCTTGCTACACGCGGTCGGAGCGCCCAGGAAGCAGTTAAATGAGTGAACACAATCGGCAGCTGGATGAAGAAAGGTGGTGGGGAGGGGCACTAGAGGGGCCTCCCCACCGTTATAGTTTTCTGGCATCAGCTCCACGATCCCCCTATTTTGATTTTTTCATGCAACCCGGTTATAACAATTATCAGTTATAGCAATGGAATTTTCATGGCACTTGAATATTGTTATAAATGGGTTGGACTGTATGCACACAATGTTCTCGTCAAGGGTATGGGCACGACAATGATACCGGCGACTTCATCGCCTTCCTTGCCACCATCAATGGCACATGACTGTGGTGACATCACCGATCTAACTCCTGCTTCCGCACCACATGCCATTAAGTCTGTGTCAAACATGGGGTTGTGCGAATTGTGTATTTTGAGTTCGAAGTGAATTCTAAGCAAATAGTGATTTTGGTCGAATATTTTCAAATCGAATATCAAATAGTTGCTGTTCAAAAATCTTGGCCACAAAGTGGAGAGATAATTATTGGATATATGCAATTGTTAATCCCACAAAGCCCAACGTATCATTTTTATGCCTGAAAAATCTGATTTAGTGCTGTAAAGCCAATGTACAGCCCATGCGAGTCTTTAGCCTTATTGATATTCTGGAGGGAGTGTTAAGTTGTGATCAGTTTGGCAAATGAATTAATAATTAAGTATATTAATTAATTTTTACTCGGGAATAATTCCACTTTTTCTTCATACCAATATACTCTCCATGACCAGAAATATGTGTGAGCAAATTGTTTTAATTTTCATTGATGTGGAATGGTGTTGGGGTTAAGTGGACTAATTTGTGAGAATGAGAGAGTATGGAGCGTAATGCACACGGTGGTACCCACAAGAAGATTCATTTATTGATAACAAGGGAACATATTTATAGCCACGCTTAAGCACCGTGTTGCTCTCTTCGTTCGCACAGTGTTGCTGTCTTGGTTGGCCATTGCATCCTCCTTTCTTTAAAGAATGAAAACACGGAAAGCACTATATCGATGAGTAGCAGTCGACACTCCTAGGCTGCTTCAGTCTGCTGGAATCCGTGCATGTAGGCCAGGCTGTCTGGAGGTCTTCATGGTCTGGTAGATCGTCACAGTGAATCTGGAATGTTGGGCGGGCCTGGTGTGCCTGCTGGTGGTCGACCCTGTGTGGCCTGCGGAGGTTCTGGCCGCTGCTGTGAGACTGCACTTGGAGATGAATCGGGGGCGTCGTTGCAGTCGTCCGCCTGGTAATGAATGGTTTGATAGAACGCTTCTGGTGTTATGCGAAGGTGCTATCTATTTCGATTTTCGTTCGTCCCGAGTCCACCTCGGCTCGCAGAAGACAGCTGCCATCACAAAGTTCCCACAGCCCATCAACAAGAAGGCAGTGCGTAGATTCCTTGGCATTTGTGCCGCTGCAGGTGCTTTGTCAAGGACTTTTCACGCATTGCTGAGCCACTGATACAACTAACTAAATGTGATGTCTAGTTCAAATGGGAATCGCCGAAGGCCGATGCATTTCAAGAACTCAAACAACGCATGCAGTCGCCACCAGTGCTTGTGCACTTCGACAAGGACGCCGGTGCCGAAATCCACACTGACGCCATTAGGCTAGGTCTCGGTGCCGTCCTAGTCCAGAGGAAAGACAGACTTGAACACGTGATAGCTTACGCTAGCCAGTCGCTGTAAAAAGCGGAAGGCAATTATTCTATGACTAAAAAGGGATGTCTCGCCATCATTTGGGCTACAGCAAAATTCTGCCCTTTCCTATATGGCAGGCCATTCAAGGTCGTCAGCGACCACCATGCATTGTGTTGGCTAGTGATATAAAGGACCCTTCAGGACGGCTGGCGCGGTGGAGCCGCATACTGCAAAAACATAACATCACTGTACCCTACAAGTCCGGGCAAAAACACTCTGATGCTGATCGCCTATCACGCTCCCCCATTGACCCGCCGCCGCAAGATGACGAGGGAGACGACGCCTTCTTTGAAATAAAAAGCGTGGAACACTTAGCTGAACAGCAACGAGCAGACGGGGAGCTAAAAAGCCCTGTCGAGTATTTGGAAGGGCACACCGACGTTTTCCCTAGGGCATTTAAGCGAGGATTGTCTTCGTTCTCGCTTCAAAACAACCTACTCGTAAAGAAGAACTTCTCACTAGTGCGCGCCAACTACCTTTTTGTTGTCCCGTCAGGACTGCGTCCAGAAGTATTGCACGCCCTGCATGACGATCCGACCGCTGGACACCTCGGATTTTCGCGGACACTATCGAGGATACAGGAAAGGTATTATTGGCCGCGCCTGACCGCCGACGTCGCCTGTTACGTCAAGACACGCCGAGATTGTCAGTGACGGAAGAGGCCACCGACAAAGCCAGCAGGATTACTACAGCCCATCAAGCTTTCTTGCCGACCATTTCAGCAGATCAGGATGGACTCGTTGGGACCCTTTCCGACGTCAACATCTAAAAATAAGTGGATCGTGGCGATAGACTTCTTTACCCGCTTCGCTGAAACGAAAGGTCTGCCGCAGTGCCGTCAAAGTGGCGAAATACTTTGTCGAGTACATCCTGCTGCGACATGGTGCCCCAGAAGTCCTCATCGCCAACAATGGAGCGGCCTTCACAGTGGAGCTCACTCAAGTCATTCTCCAATACAGCCAGACAAGGCAGAGGAGGACAATTGCCTTCCACTCGAAGATGAATGGTCTTACGGAGTGCCTGAATGAGACCTTCATCGACATGCTAGCTATGTATGTCGACGGGGAACACTAGACCTGGGATGCCGTCCTGCCGTACGTAACCTTCGCTTACAATACAAAGGTGTAAGAAACAACATAGATCTCACCGTTCAAGCTGGTTTATGGCAGGAACCCGATGACGATTCTCGACGCCATGCTGCCGGACGTCACCGACGAAGAAAATCTTGCCGACGCCACCTATCTCCACCGCGCAGTAGAAGTCAGACAGCTCTGCCCACCTGCGGATCAAGAACCAACAGAGGACCGACAGCCAACACTACAACCTTCGACAACGCTACGTCGCCCGGCGTAGCACCCGGCCCGGCGACTGGTTTGGGCTTGGACCCCAATACGCCGATGAGGACTTGGGGAGAAGCTTTTATGTCGCTATTTCGTACCCTACAAGATCATCAGACGCATTGGCGCACTCGACTATGAAGTCGTACCAGATGGCATTTTGCTATCACAGCGGCGCCGCTCATTACTTGAAATAGTCCACGTTGTGCGACTTAAGCCGTTGTACCAGTGCTAATGAAATTTGGGACTTTGTTTTTTTTGGGGGGGCTGTGTTACTTTGGGCTTTGTTTCTTTGATAAATGTCCTTTGGTGTTTCGCTCTCCTGTTATCTTTTAGCATCGGGACGATGGTTTTTGAGAGGGGGGCTTTGACTCGTAGACTTGCTTATCTTTTTCGGGTGAGCCCTTTTCACCGTCTAACAAATGTTATCGTTCAGTGCAGGATGTGCCTGCATGTATCGGAAGTTTCTGGAATGTTATCGATGGTTCTATCCGCTGTGTCTGTTGTCACAGAACTTAGTGTAATTTGATGGCATGTATGCGCGATGCGAATGGTATAGAACTTTCTGGAGGACACGCGGGCACCAGTGATTTCTCTGGAAGGCTCGATGACTCGTGGAAAAAAGCCGACGCACTTGGCCGGTAAATCACATTTTTGATGATCACCGACTGTGTTCACCGCTATCATTGTTCTTTGAGTGTAGCTTGTTTTTGAGGGCAGAAGTTTGCCCAATAAAACACTAGTTTCGTCAGTCACAGTTTTACTGCCTTCTTCACCATCACTACAACATAACAATATGTTAGTGTGATGGCCTGCAGTCCTTAATATGTCATTAATATGCAACAAGAACAGCAAGGACACAGGACGCTTAGGTTCCCCAGATATTAGTTTTACCGTGTCCTGTAATCCGGTATGCGGAATGGAATTTGCATAATGCCAGTTTAGTGGATGTCACTAGTGACACCTCGTTGCCTTCGTCTAACTAGAATGCCTTATGGACATGTCTTCATGCTGATTGATCATTTTTATCGAAAAAGAATTCTGTGCCATTCCACTCTGTGACGGTGGATGACCAGCAAAGCTGTGTATGTGGGCCCCTTATTGGCAAACTGTCTATTACCGTGCGTCAAACGCCATTTGCATGTAAAAGGAAGGCGAGGTGCGACTAGCTGTTCTGTACCTCACCACACTCCGAAGGCACACACTCCTTCACCGTAGCCAAGGCGATCGTGCGTTGATCGACGTCCCACAGAGCAGTAATGGTTGCGAAGTCACTTGAAAACCACAAGCGGTCACACACAACACAGGCCCCACAAAATTCGTTCCCCACAAACTCCCTCTGAAACCTGGCCGTTGCTCCTGTGAAACGTTCCAAGTTTGTGGGTCAGGGCCACATGGATGGTTCGCATTTCTTTCCGGCTCACGGTCCTGGTGGGCAGGCACCACGGGAGAGTGGAAGGAAAGGAGATACGCAAGCGTTTGGAACACCGACAAAGAGAGGGCTGTGCAAACGTAGACAGGCCGACACAAGTGAAAGTGTAGTACCTGTTCTTATCAGCTTAATTTCTGATATTATAATATGATGATCTACACAGCTAGATAGAGGCATGCAATTTTTTTTCCCAGGGCCTAGCCATATACAGCTTCGCTGTAAAAGGAGGAAATGCCAAACTGTTACGATTATGCCGCTGCGAAAAATTCACACAGAGGTAATTCACACAGTTGCAATAATTGATCTCTGTTTGTCTCGTTGAGCTCTGCACCACCAGTCCAGCCATTCCATTTACAACTCACCAACTCTGCAATCCGTGAACGATACCGTATACGCTAAAACTCTATTAGAGTGAAACAGTCGGAGTATTGCTCATCTATTTCAGCGAGCTGTTTTCGGTTATTTAATTATATGCAGCAATCCAGAATATTAATGTTCTCACAAGCCAAAATTTGGCATCAACCTTAATTTAGTCTTTGTAAAGACTATGATGTTTATCGCAAAAGTAACCTGTGTCCTTAATTATTTTTTAAATTAGAAACTGTGGCTTCATGCTCACATTCTATTTTGTTTTTCTGGTGCAGCCACATCTGGACGTGCAAGCCTGGCATTCTATCAAGAGAAATATTTTTGTTGTGTGGCGGAAGCAAACATCTGGTGTCCATGGTGAGTGTTCGATAGTCAAGGATAACAATGAAGAAAAAAGGAAGAACAGTCGCCCAACAGCAAAGCAGCCGCTAGGGAAGCCCACTTGCCCTGCTGTTTGTTTTTATTGCGAGCAGGTGACCAGGCAACCGTCTCAAACTGGGAGGTGACGGGTGCACCTTTTAAAAAAGAAGGCATGAAGGCTTGATTGCATATGAACCAGAGAACAGATTCTGCGTGTTGTGTGCTTATTAGCTGACTTGGATTGTCCGATACGGTCCATCTCGTTTTTCAAATGAAGTCTAGGATCAGTGCGTGTGAATGAATGTTTGAAGACTGCACAAGTGTGTTGTTTAGATCACAACGAAGCCGGTGATTATAGGAATGTGCGCCTTCGAGTGCCCTTCAACTGCAACCACTTCCTTCTATGGCGAGAGCCACAAGCGAAGCCCTCTCGTTGAGAGAGTCGAGCGGGCAACGAAACAATTGCGCGAGGAACCTGCCAAGGTCAACTTCCGCAACAGCCTCCTTGGACCAACTGTTGTCTGGAAGTCACTACCTACGCAAGCTCAAGCGCTGACCATTGCTCGCACTCTGGACGATGACGTGCGGGTGTTCTCCTACGAGCTTCAAGAGAGCGATGTCCCTGGGAAGCGTGCGTATCTGGTGACCCATCCACTCCACTTGTGGAACGTGCTGCAAATGCGCCGCCCTTCGGACCGCTGCTTGTACGAGGTGATTGCAGAGGATGCACCATGCAAGCTCTACTTTGACCTCGAGTTTGAGCGCAAGCCTAATCCGGGCAGAGACGGCGTCGCCATGGTCGAGCACTTTGTCGACTCAGTGTGCCGCGAGTTGGGAGATCTCTTCGGGGACCGCTGCAGCCGAGACGATGTCCTTTGGCTGGATTCCAGCACTGCAAAGAAATTCAGCTGCCACCTCATTTTTCAGAGAACACCCATGTTTCGAGACAACCGCGAAGCCGGTGCCTTTGTTCACCTTGTGTGTGAGAAAATGAGGAAAGGTTCTGTGGCACCAAAGTCTGCCTTGGCTGCTTCCCGGGCTCGCCGGGCAAACCCTCTCGTGCTTAACAAAAACGGCAAGGAAGTGCTTTTCTGTGACGAGGCTGTGTACACGCGCAACCGCAACTTCCGTCTATTTCAGTGCACAAAGCTCAAGAAAGACACACCTTTGGTGCTGTCTCAGAACGACTGCTACGTCCGTTCCTTAAGGAAGCAGCCGGAAGACAAGGACATCTTCCTCGATAGTCTTGTCACATGGCCACCTCAGCAGACCGGTGCACATCTGCTGACACTTTCTGTGGACTGTGCTGTAGCAAAATTGCCTGCATCTGTGACAAAGAAGCAAGGCAGCTTTACGTCGCTTAGCTCGCCGTATCCAGACGTTGATGAGTTCATTCGAGGCGTCATTGCCCCGCGTGGGACAATCCGACAGGTGTCGCACTTTGCCGACACTGACACGCTGGTGTACGATGTGCAAGGCTACCGGTATTGCGAGAATATCGGGCGCGAACACCGCAGCAATGGTATCATGTATGTGGTTGATGTGAACGTTGGCAGCTTCTACCAAAAGTGCTACGATCCTGACTGCCGAGCGATATCATTTCGTTCGGTCCCTCGTCCTGTTCCACCTGAGTGCCTTCCGTCCTTCTGGCTCAGCCAGATCCCTGATGAAATGCTCAGTGCCTGAGTGGTTTTTGCTTTGAATAAATTTCTCCGGTGAAAAGCTGTTATTATTTTGTGTTTTTGCCATAGAACTGAAATCAAATTTGCATATGAAATGTGTGTAGGTAAATGCGTTTTTCTTTCTTTTTAATATTCAATAGTTGTCTTGCAGAGATTTTATAGCAGCTTTTCCACCAATATACAGGGACGTGCGTATCTTGCTTACAATTAAAAAAGAAAAAAACATTTTGCACTTACCGCGGCATTGGTCTTGCTCAAATTTCTCTGAAAGAAAGCATTTGGAGTCTTTCTGCTGTTTTGTTACTTGACTGCTTCTTGTAAAAAAAAAATGAAGGTTGCCTTCATTTATGGCAACGCAAGCTGCTGTTCAGACGGGCTAGCATAAATTTGTGTTGCAGCCTTTCGGCAGCTGCATGACAGCAGCCATTCAGGGAGTGTTCCCGCATGCTGCTCACTCATATGGAACAAGTCTTTCAGTAGCCACCGAACTTGTGCCACCGCCTTTCAGAAGTGTGATATTTCGGCAAAATTTGAGCAATAATATTGCAACAGTAAGCCAAAAATCTTTTTTCAAAAATGTTAAGCGAAATATGCATTTCCCGCATCATGCATGTCCTGTACGTATATTACTGTGCAAAGACGACTTTTTTTTTTTGCTAAAGGGACTGTTTACCGTTTTTCATGGTCCACAGGGTTACCAGATTGTGCTAGTAATAGACAAATTTGGGTACTTCTCATCCGAGTTGACTTCAAATTAAATGCCCCTTTGGCTGTCCGGTCAATTTTGAGCTACATTTCTTTCTTAAAACTAACCCCCCACCCTTTAAAACGAGTGTTCTCTAGAGCTAAGTGAGCTACGTGACGAAGGGGCGGGCACCATATGATCATTTTACTGGATGATTATTTGAAATAGTTCCTGGGATACCAGATTTGGTAACAGCAAAAATGTAGCCAATGGCCTAGCACCTTGCTTTGCTGATCAATTTAGCAAAGTGTTGTAGTAATCAGTTAACATCCCTGTTTTTGACGTGCAGCTACCATAATAGTATCGCATTTTGTCTTGTGTTTTATGAAGTTGTCATTAGGTAAACTATGCTGAATGCCCATTATTGGTCAGCATATTTATTAAGGGTTGCTTTTTGTGTGTTCTTCATAGAAGTGATTCTTCTTCTGCCTTGAGAAAAACAAGAGACTGCATTTTTTTTTTATAAAGTGTGCATTCTCCCTTGTAAGTCTGCCTGCAAGCCTACATTGCTGCACTCCTTGAATTGGTGCTGCGAGTGCAGGGAAAGAGTGAGACATGGCATTTTGTGGCCATATATGTGTACTTAAAGGAGTAATGACAAAAATTTTCGATCTTGTTTTTTCTGTTGGAATAAGTAGCTAATGACCCAGTAATCACAGCACCAAACATCATTGGCTTCAGAGCATGACAGGTAATTATTTGGAGTCTTGTATGTAGTGACTAGGCCAAGTTTCGGTTTCAGAGAGATAGCCAAATGTGTAGTTTCTAAATAAATACTAATATGAAACTCTATGGCCTCGGCACTTCTCCTGTAACGTCACCACACAGCCCGTCCGCCTCTGCTAGAGGTGCCATCGAAAGAAATAAAGCACAATACTGCAGCATGTTCGAGGGTATACCTCCGGAATTTATTTGCATCCAGTATAAATTTAGTACTGGCGTGATTGAGGAACTAAGACAAGTTTTTCCACGTGAACTTCGGCATTTGGAGTAAAGCTGACAATGGCCCCCATAAAACAAAATGCACTACAGAATTTGGGTCTAGAAAGACGATGCGTCGGAAAAACATCTGTCTTTTTTCAGTCTATGACAGACAGCTGTACAATTCATATCACACATCTTATTTGGCATTGGTTTCCACTATCACAGAATAACATTCGAACACGCAACACTTGCATCAATAAAATATGATATACTACATCAACCTCACTAGCTTAATAAGAAAAGTCTGCTGAACTTCACAATGCTGAATAATTTTAAAAATTTCCTGAGTAGTCTAGACAACATTGCACACAGTTCATATATTGTATGTATTGTAGCACACACATTCGCGAAAACAGCACACGTCATTTTCACTTGAGGGTAATCAACTTTCTCTTTTTCCCATTATTCTTTTCTTTGTTTATCTTGTTTTTGAAGGCTGCGTAATTCTTCAGCAGAGTGTTTACTGCTGGATTAAGGATATTCTTTAACGTTGACTCTTGACTGTGACATGTTGCACAAGTGTAGAAGTCTTCAGTGTCACAGAGCAGATACTTCATCGCACTTAGAAGTGCAGCTCTCCGATTACTCTCTGCATGAAACATATTCTCATATTCTTTGCCTGTAATATGTTCTAGCACAATCTTGGTGCACAGCAACACATGGCTGTGGAAATTTCAAGCCGCCTCTGCTCATATTATTAATCAGCACATGCTCACTGCGTTCAAGTTCTCTCTCAGTAATTGCGAATAAATCACAGCAGTCATTGCAAGGCTGGTGCTTCAAAGCAGCGTAGGCACAGTAGCAAGCAATGTACACCAATGCCGGCATGTCTTCCCAGGGCTTCTTTAGGTCACAGCTTCTTAGCTTTATGTTATATTTGTCAATCAGCATTTCAGCACACGTTTCTTTGCAAGTGTCAGTGGATGCTGGCATATCTAGCAAGATCAGTGTGTTCTGGAGGCAGATCTTTGCCTCAGCTCCAAATGCCTGTGTGAACGACACATTGTAATGGGACCCACACAGCTTGCGGTACTTTCCAAACAGAACTTCGAGGGGATTGGTTTGAAATTTTCCAAGGAGAACGTACGTAAAACCGAGCTCCTCCAAACAATATCTTGACACCTTACTAACGATCAAGGCGTATGTGGAAAGCCGGAGAGCTGAGTGGGTCTCCTTTGTCAACGCACCTGTGTGCCCACACCTACTTTTACAGTCGTCGAGCCACGTAACAAATGTGTCGAGGAACTGCAGCTGCTCACCATTGATTTCACATACTGGCTCTTGCCACACATCTCTCACTCTGTGTCCCTTATGGGGAGTCTTGACATTGACGATGCTCCACCATCGCACAATTAGGTCAACGAAATCTGCAGTACCATCTGCAAGCGTCATATGCAGGGTTTGGCCTCTTATCCTCAAAGCAGGTGAAACAAAAGAGTTAAAAATTTGCAGAGCAAGTTTCACGTTCTGCCTCTCAATATTTGTGGGGTTTAATGCTTTATGCGTTAGCCCAAAAGCCACTTTCACAGTATTAGTTTGTTCCGCCTCATGAAGCTTTCTGAGTGATGTGAATGAAGCACCCTTCAGTTTCTTGCTTTCTGTGGTTCCACAGGGAAAAGATGGGTAATATAGACATTTGTCAGGATTTTTTGGTTTAGCCAGTTGTTTCTGGTACTTTTCAGCAAATGCACAGAGTCAACAATATGAAAGAGTGGCTGCTGCGGATTAGCTGGATGGGGGTAAACAATTTCGAGCTTCTGGGCCTCACTGAACATAGCCATTACTTTCCGGTTAATGGAATTATTGTCTGTGATGACTGCAACGATATGAAGGTCCGCTTCTTCAAGTCTCAAGACTACTTTTTTTACAGTTTCATGCAGTTTCTCCACAGTAATTTTTGACGCTGGAAGGATGTGTGCAACATCTTTGAACGGTGACAGGAGAGACAGCACTATAAATATATGCACTGTCTTAGCGAGTTCAGAACAGTTCACAGCAGCCCCTGTTATGCTGTCACCCTTGTATTCAATGAACTTCTGTAAGTGTATTCCATCTACCATTAATGTTGCAGTTCTTTCATGAGCTTTCAGCAGACTTGCCCTCCTTTTCATATATTTTAGGAAGCCCTCTTCATTTTACTCCTTTATAGGACTAACATATGCACCACAGACACGCTTGATTGTTTCAGTATGAGGCAACACTAACTTTCCACTGCTCCTCAAAAACTTGTAGCCATGCGGTTAAATAGTGTACAAAATGCTATACAACACCAAGAGTTCTGCAGAGTACCGAACAGCATTATTCCTCTTCATGAGGAGATGACAACGCTCTTTGAGAAACATCACAGCGCCCATCTTTTCGTCCTCCAGAAGGTCTCCACTTGAAATGTCATCAAGAAGTGAGATCATAAATTTCAGTGCAGCCTTTCCTTTGTCCACTTGTGGTTCTTTAGTGCAGTGGTCCTTGGCCAAGAGCTGAATAAGCACGTGGAAATCGTGGATGTGATCCGGGATCTCAAAACACTTGTCAGATGCAAGACAAGCACCTCTCCAAAACACACGCGCAGACATATCCGACGACACAGTCACTTTTCCGTCATCTTGATGTCCTGAGGCAACGTCTTCCAATCGTGCCCCCGTCTGTTCGCCTGTCGTTTCTTTCTATTTCCATTTTCTCTGCTGTGGGGTGCGCAATGGCAGGCACTGACCAAAGGATAGGCAGCCTCTTACTGCTGGGTCCTTTATTCTCTCTGTCGTGGTGTGCCGTTAGTGGCCACCGGCGACCATTTGGCCACGTAATGTGTCTCAATTAGACGTAGATTCGGACGTATTGATAAAACTGGTCCTTGTATCGAATGCCAGCCTAATAAATGTTATTTCTTCTTTCCCGAGTGCTTTGCCTAGGGTCTCCTTTGCTCCGCGCGCAGTCTCGCCTTCCCAGCCCTAGCCAGGGCCGTGGGGGCGCGCAGCGGCTCATCGGCACACGAAGCGGGCGGGAGCAGGTGTGGATGCGGCGCCCTGTGTATGCATAGCGGCTCGGAGTGCTCGAACCCACGGTGGTCATCCTGCGTGCATGATATCGGAACGCGCGCGCCGTGAGTGTAGTGAGGAGACCACAACGTCAAGTCAGTCTGCAGGCTATGCACAACCAACTACATATGCCTTCTGTTCGGACAAAGAACTTCTCATTGTAACTGATGAGGATGGAATGGGCAAAAAACAAAAGCAGCAGCTCCATTAATCTGGTTTCACTGGTATCAGCAGTGTTTTGTAAGCGTGCATCACCATGCTCCCCACTGCCTTCTTGGGTGACATCAGCAAGGACCAGCTTGAGGCAAGGGGTAATAGATGTCTTTACAAGCTAAAAATGAATGCATGCATGGAGAACACATTGTATCCAAAAAGTTGGCACTTCACAGGGGCACTGGAGAAGGAAGAGATTATTGACAGTGGGCAAAGACAAGCTTCTCTGCTTGTCTTCTAAACACCCAACACTGTTGCCATGTAACGACCTCTGAAACAATCCCTCTCAAAGAGGAAATCATCGCTGTGCATCCAAAAGAGGGCAGACAGGCAAAGCACCTTCAGCAATGCTGCCAGCTTCAAAAGGCCCACTTCTCACATCCTGAATGCTTCCTTCTTAGACGTTGCTGGGTGCAAGCGTTCTACTGTCCAAAAGTTGTCATTGAGAGCACTGTTGGTATGGCAGAAATATAGTTCAGACTCAATTGCTACAAACCTCTCTTCCTAGTTGGTCTGGAGGCTCACGGTCCTCATGGAACACCATGAGACAAGCAAGGTGACTGGATGCCTCCGAGCCTTTGTTCGTTTATCACATTGTTCTCTTAGTAACAACTATGAGACCTCAAAACCAACAAGCTAAAGTTCGGCACTCGCGTGGTTACTGTGGAGGATTCACAGTAAAAAGCACAAAAACAGAAAACTGAAGGGAAAGGATAAAGCACCATTTATGAAATGAAAGTTTATTTCCATCTTGTAAGGTACAGATGGGGGGGGGGGGGAAGCTGTCCATTGGACAGCTTGACAAGTTCACTATCCATCATTTGGGCAGAGGCAGCATCACATTCTTTCATTCATTCAAAATATACACATGTACACTCTACATACATAGTATTGCACATCATATACATTACTCAAAAGTCGCGAAGAGCATCAATGGAAAAATACACATAGAATGGTCACACAAGTGTTACAATGCAATCACATACATCAGCCGGAGCTCATTGAGAGACGAAGAGAGAAGATTGAAACGAAACGAATTGTAATAACTTAGGAGTGTGAGTAATGTATACCTCGGGCACTGTTTCCCATAGTTTGACCGTGGTGGCAGTACTGTCCAGTCTTCGAAGTGTCTTGTGATATAATTTGGTGCTCTAGTTTGCAATTGGGCGAGTTCATGCAGATTAAAAATATTCTTATAGACTTCCGCCTTATAGATGTGACTTAATCTATATTTGTACAGATTATATGCTGGAATTACACCGGTGTTCATGAAGAAAGATATTGTCGATGCAGTGTAGGGAGCATTGTATGTATGTCGGAGATATTTTTTCTCTAGTAAGTGAATATGCTCTAGATTGTTGGATGTCGTGTTTCCCCACACTAACTGACAATAGTTCAAGTGTGAAGAAAAAATGGAATTATGTAGCAAGAGTTTGATGCGTGTAGAAAGAATATACCTTAAGCGGCCTATTACACCTGTTATTTGGCCCAATTTGATTACATTTTTGACATGGTTATCCCAAGACAGGTTCGCGGAAATGACACCCAGACATTTGAAATTCTCGACTATTACAATACTTCGCGAGTTTAATTTAATATCTTGATGCAGAGGTATACGTTTGTTTTTCGGTTTAAATATAACTACTTTCATTTTGCTCTCATTTAACTTCATTAAATTAAGTTTCGACTATTCCTCTAAGGATTTCATTGTACTGTTACATTCTTCATCACACCTTGCTGGTGAAGCAGCGCACTGACACGGACACAGTGAAGACAAACAGGAAAAGACGACACTCGCTGCTTGTCTTCACTGTGTCGCTGTTTGTTTTCACTGTGTCCATGTCAGTGCGCTGCTTCACCAGCAAGGTATGATAATCACTGACCAACTAGCCCAACTTTCCACTTTACTGAACTGTTACATTGTTTAATAAGAGTATGAATATCATTACTGGCAAAAAAAATACTGGTGTCATCTGCATAGATAATAAATCTTGCCTGAGGGTTAATGTTGACGATATCATTAATATAAATATTAAAAACTATAGGGCCTAAAATACTTCCCTGGGGCACTCTGCAATGGACAGTCCTGGTTTTCGAAGTAAAAGTATTCATTTTAACAACTTGGGCTTTGTTGGAAAAGTAGGATTTTATAAGAGATAGTGACTGTCCTCGTATCCCATAATAGTGTAATTTCTCCAGCAAAATATTGTTACGCGCGAAGGAGACTGTTTATAACCCTTACAGATGAAGGAGATTGTTTACTTTAAGTCGCGAAGGTGAGCGCAAGAGCGGCCAGCTGGTTGATCAACAAGCGTCGTTCTCTTCTTCCTTCCCCCACTTGGGACCGCAAGCACGTTCACCGGTCTTCGTTTTCTTCATGCGTAACATTCCTCTCGTCGGAGACCAAGCCCGCTGGGCGAGTCAATCCATTTGTCTTGACGTGAACAATTTCAAGCGGGCGACATGGACCACTTGTGTCTTGGCAGCTCTTCTACCACTCGCCGTGAGGCGAGCTATGTTATACGTGACTTCCGTGAGTCTGGTAATAATAACAAACGGTCCATCGTAGGTGGCCAAAAGCTTTTGGCATAACCCGCGTTTCCGTACTGGAGTCCACAGCCAGACTAAATCACCAGGGTGATGGGTTACCGGACGGTGGCGAATGTCGTAGCGTGCTTTTGATCTGTCCTGCGATGCCAAAGTGCGCAAACGAGCACTACGACGAGCTTCTTTGGCAAGGCAGAGAGTCTCGGCGACAGTGGGATTTTCATGACTACAGAAAGGGAAAACAGTGTCGATTGTGTACCGGGGTGGCCGTGCGTACAGCAGAAAGAAAGGGCTATAGCCAGTAGTCTAGTGCTTGGCGGTGTTGAACGCGTACGTGATAAAAGGCAGTACGTCATCCCAGTTCTTGTGGTCGGATGAAACATACATAGATAGCATGTTTACAATTGTTCGGTTGGTACACTCCGTAAGCCCATTCGTTTGTGGATGGTATGGTGTCGAGTGACGCAAATGGGAATCACACAAACGAAGCAGCTCCTCTACGACGTCCGCTGTGAATTGTCGTCCACGGTCGCTGATGATCACGCCAGGCAGACCATGTCGCAGGATCGCATATTGCAGCAGGAATGTTGAAACGTCAGTGGCAGTTGGGGAGGAAACGGCCGCCGTCTCGCAGTAGCGTGTGAGGTAGTCGACGCAAACAACTATCCAACAGTTTCCCTTGGCTGATTTTGGAAATGGACCTACGAAGTCAATGCCCACTTGTTGGAAAGGCGTGTTTGGAGGCGAGATCGGCTGCAGGAGACCAGCTGGAGCAGTAGATGGCAGTTTGTGGCGCTGACACTGCATGCAACTGGCCATATACGTCTCAACAGACTGTCGCATTCCAGGCCAATAAAAGCGTTCCTGAATCTGGTAGAGCGTCCTTGCCGAACCTAGATGGCCAGACGTAGGGTCGTTGTGCATAGCACTCAGAATCGCTGTGCGAAGGCTCTCCAGTACCACTAGGAGAAAACGTGCACCAGTGCTGGAAAACATCTTATACAGGAGTCCATCACGTACACAGAAATGGTTTGCTGTCGTCGAGGCGGTCGTAGTGGTGAAGAGCGGTGTTCATGTATCATCTTTTCGCTGTTCGGATTTGAAGCAGTCGGAGTCTGGAAAACGCAGCGACACAGAAGCCACGAGGTGATCGAAGTCGTCGGCGTCACAGTCCGTAGTGCTAAGTGGCATACGCGAGAGGCAGTCCGCATCAGCGTGTCGTTGACCGCTCCTATAAGAAACAGTGAAGCTGTATTCTTGCAGTCGGAGCGCTGTCAGGATTGGGGGCTCAATCCCATCGCTCGTGATCCGTTGTCAAGATTGGAGTCGGGCATGAATTAGAAGCCGTCGTCCAACTTATCCACGCTGAGGACATTGATGAAGGGAAGGACTGCTTCTCATCGAGAACGAGGAATATGGGTTTATTTACAGTATTTATATCAGTCTAACCTGACTGTTTGAGAAAGTACATCAGTCTAACATGACTGCTTGAGAG
Source organism: Dermacentor andersoni (assembly GCF_023375885.2). Classification (NCBI taxonomy): domain Eukaryota; kingdom Metazoa; phylum Arthropoda; class Arachnida; order Ixodida; family Ixodidae; genus Dermacentor; species Dermacentor andersoni. The sequence goes on along the minus strand of NC_092824.1, from coordinate 8,843,909 downwards.
AGTGTCCTGAGCCGCCGCGCAACAGCGGTTTTTAAACACTTGGTCCTCTCCCGATACAAGGTGATGCGAACGTTCGTTTAGTCATCGCAAACTAGCTGCCTCCCCGCAGGACGGTCTACACATACACATGCACACACGCATACACACAGGTGCGAAGGTCCGGAGCCGACGTCAGAGGGGCCCCGTAGAACTCGGAGCCGTTCCGGGTAGCGCATTGTCTTGCATCTTGGTAGGTGCGTGGAAAGCAGCGCAAAACGGCGTTCCCGCGGCAACTCGCGCACCCGTAGCAGATCAGGTCCGCGTTGGGAAGTTTGGGAACAATAGTTTGCCCACCGAACTCATTCCGTCACAACGGCGATGAGCCTAGAGGTTGGCGGCGGTTTCAGCACAAAGCCTGCTTCATCGAACGCATCCTAGCTGAAGCGACGGAGAGTGGGGGATGCGCGTCTTGTTCCCCGACATGAAGTCGATTTAGTCACTTAGTAAAGCAATGAAGGGGGCTAGTTGGTGAACGCTCATGGTTATATTGCGCTCAGTTTTACAAACACGATATTAAGGAAGGACAAGACGTGGACGGACGTAGTGCAAATTGCACTACGTCCGTCCACGTCCTGTCCTTCCTTAATATCGTGTTTGTAAAACTGAGCGCAATATAACCATGATCGATTTAGTCACGCTGTGGCTAGAGGTTGGCGGCGATGCTCCCGAGATGTTGCTTCCACAATCGCAACGGGTTGGCAAAAGTTTGCACTGCAGCTGGCCGTTCTTAACAGCGCCTCCAGGGCCCAGAAAATCTCGACTGTCTAGCGCTGACAACCGCTGGGCAGGAAGAGAACGGCTGGTGGCCAGGGGGTGATTGATGCCTTGGCTTGCAGCTACCACATGCGTATTGATGTCACCGCCCCAAAACATCCAACAAGGACAGGCAACTGCAAAATGAACCCCACAACACGGCTCTGCGCCGAGATGACGTACCTTGGCTCTCACTTTAGACCCGCTAGGCTTCAAAAAAATAAAAAACACATAAGTGCAGAAACAAAAAAAATGCTGCATTTCACTATGCCAATTTCTGAAGCAATTTCGTGCTGACAAATTCAGCAATCATGGAGGGAATCCTGCTAAATGAGAGGGGATCTTCTTGGCTTAACAAAATTAACACTAGTAACCCTAAAGTTTAGGTGGGACCCTCAAACGCAGAATTCACATTATACCCCTGTCACACGGCAAATCTAATGTCATTTACAACGAATGACATTCGCTGATAATGCCATTCGTTTGGTGTCACACGGCAAAACGTAAGGACATTTTCGAAAATGACATTTACAAACGAATGAGTTCGCCAAACTCATTCGCATTCGTTTGGAACTGAATGTGTATCCTCGACACCACGAGTTTACCAATGTTTCGCAAACAGTACCTACTTCTTTTTTTGTTTTAACAAAAAATCACTATTATTCTAGCCATTTTATTACCTAATTATTGCTTTAATGACATTGAAGTCCATCACGTGCATAAATACAGAAAACTACTCTCAGTCCAGTGACCAGACAGCCGTCTTTAGCTTTGGCTGCAGCAGTCGTGTTGGTTCGCACTGGAGCATCGGCCGCGGCCGCTTCAATTGACTTGGCATAAAAGCGTGCGCATGTTTTCCTGTGGCACGCGCCAAGAATGAGAATATTAGAAGCCCGCATACACATCAGAACGGCGATGACATGCAACTGCCCTTCTCGTACCACTTTAGCACATGTAGCGGACGCTGCTATCGTTCTTTTCGCCCTGTTGCTTACCTTAGCTTTGGCTTGGCTTGGCTCGACTTCGTTGGCAATGTCCACAAGTTAGTGATCGAACGCTACGGTTTGAAAGCAACGATCACATATTCTAGTGGAATTTAGCATATTGGAAAATAATTATTGGACAAAAGTGGGTTTGAGGCGTGTCTTTTATTTTTGCTATCGCCATTGTCATCATTTTCAAATGACATTAGTTTTCGCCGTGTGACAGCGCACGGTGATAATGACATTAATCGCAACAAATGTCATTTGTTGGAAATGACATTAGATTTGCCGTGTGACAGGGGTGTTAGCCTGCTCAAACCATCCGCATTGCTATGCAACTTTCCCTTCTTAAATCTAACGGAGAAGTTGTACTCTTGGAGAGTGAGGCTCCATCGGAGCAAGCGGCCATTTTTGTGTGACATTTGATTGAGCCACGTCAGAGGACAGTGGTCGGTCTCAAAGATGAACTTCGCTCCGTACAAGTAACACGACAACTTCTGGGCGGCCAAAACTAAACAAGCACATTCCTTCTCTGAAGCACTGTAGGCTTCCTCTCTTACATTTAGTTTACGGCTGGCATAGAGGATAGGATGCTTCTCGTTATCGCCGCCGACCTGACTAAGTACCACGCCCATACTTCTGTTGCTTGCGTCGCATTGACCTATGAATTCCTTTGTATAGTCTGGCGCGCGAAGGACAAGACAAGAAACCAATAGCGTTTTCAAACGTTGGAAAGCGTTCTCTTTGTCCTTATCCCAGGGTACATTACTCGGTGCTCCCTTTCGGAGCGCGTCCGTTAATGGACTTGCCATTTGCGAGTAATTCGGAATGTACCGTTGATAGTACCCCACAAGTCCCAAAAATGAACGAAGGTCTGTTTTCGTGCGTGGCTGAGAAAATTCTCCAATCGTAGCTATTTTCAGCTCGGCCGGCCGTCTCATGCCCTGACCGACAACATCGCCCAGATAAGTAAACTGCGAACAACCAAACCTACACTTTTCCGCTTTCATCGTTAAGCCGGCTTCCCTCAACTGTGAGAACACCTGTTTGAGGTGCAATACGTGTTGTTCCCAGCTGTCCGAAAAAATTGCTACATCATCAAGATAGGGCAAGGCGAACTCCTGCAAGTCTTTTAGGACAATATCCATTAACTTAGAGAAGCTAAACGGCGTGTTCTTCAGCCCGAAGCTGAGTGCGAGAAGGCAAAAAGTGCCTACAGGTGAGATGAATGCGGCATAGTGGCTGGCACTTTCTGAAAGGGGAACTTGCCAGTACCTCCGCACGAGATCTATAGTTGAAATCTATTTAGCAGCGCTAACTCTTTCAATTCGTTCCTCAATGTTGGGTATCGGGTACAGCTGATCCCTAGTGATGGCATTTAACTTCCTGTAGTCAACACCCGGACGAGGGTCCTTGTTAGGGGTTTCTACCAGTATTAGCGGTGACGTGTAGTCACTCTCAGCGGGCTCAATAACTCCCAACTCTAGCATGCGCTGTATCTCTGCCTCCATAATCTCTCTCTGTCTTGGAGACACCCTGTAAGGCTTTGATCTTATTGGTTCGGTTGATGTCAGCTCAATTTCATGCGTTATTAGTTCGGTTCTACCTGGCCGATCGCTGAACCTGTCGATATATTCCCCTAACACCCCTTTTAGCTCATCTAGCTGCTCGGGTCTCAGAGCGTGCGAGCTTACCGAGTGTTCTACTACTTCTCTAGGCCGATTTCAGAGTTGGAGGTCGCCCTATACTCCTTAAACTTGGTACTAGTGCCATCCTGCTCTTTGATGGTTTAGTTAATGACTCCGCTCCGCTCTACATACGGATTCATCAAATTACAGTGATATATCTTCACTTCCTTCCTGCGACCGGGCATTTTCAGGGCATAGTTAGTATCTGAAAGGTTGTGCAACACTTTAACAGGCCCGTCCCAGTGAACTTCAAGCTTGTTCTTTCTTGAAAGTTTGAGGATCATTACCTGGTCTCCGGCGTTAAAGGTTCGAAGCCTCGCATTCTTGTAATAGAATTTGGCATTCTTTTGAGCTACTCCCATGTTCTTTCCGACTAGTTCTTGGGTTGCGCTTAGCCATTCCAGCAAATTTAGCACGTATTCAACCACTGTTGGACTATCCGCTCTTTCCTCCCACATCTCTCTTAACATTCTCAGTGGAGAACGAAGTGTCCTCCCATACACTAGTTCTGCTGGCGAGAACCCTGTCGCTTCATGTGGAACCGTTCGCAAAGCAAACAAAGTTGCCGGCATGCAGTTCTCCCAGTCCTCCTTGTGCTCGTAACAGAGTGCACGCAAAACTCGCTTAAGCCCCGAATGCCACCTCTCTACACTGTTTGACTGAGGGTGATAGACAGAACTGTGTATTAACTTTACCCCGCACTTCTGCAAGAATGTGGAAGTCAGTGCGCTCGTGAATACTGACCCTTGATCTGCCTGAATTTCGGCTGGAAACCCAATTCGTGCAAACACTGTCAAAAGCGCGTCTACTACTTCGGTGGAGCTGAGCTCTTTCAGAGGGATTGCTTCTGGAAACTTTGTAGCCGGACACAGCATGGTAAACAAGTACCTGTAGCCCGATTTTGTTTTTGGAAGGGGCCCTACCGTGTCTATTACAAGTCGTCTGAAAGGCTCTGTTATTAAGGGCACTACCTTCAGTGGAGCTTTCCATGTCTCTCCTGGTTTACCAGAACGCTGGCAGGCGTCACATGATCTTACAAAGTTTTCTACGTCTTTGAAACAGCCAGGCCAGTAGTATTCCATAAGCAATCTTTCCTTTGATTTGTTTATGCCTAGGTGGCCGGACCACCCATTTCCATGACAGAGACTCAAAAGGTCCTCCCTATACTTAGTAGGTACGACTAATTGATCTAAAATCCTACCGTTTCGATCTCTGTAGTGCCGATACAACAATCCTCTTCGCTCATGTATCGTCACGTTGCGCCTAGCAATGCCTTCTTTAGCTGTGTCATGTAATTTAGCTAAGCTCTCATCATTCTTTTGCTCGGCTGCCACTGACTATCCAAACGTAAGCGCTGATGAAAGTTCTTTGAGGCCGGTGATAATTATGACCCTGTCTCACTTGTGAGTGCGTCAGCTTGCTCTTCCCGCAGGCTTGAACTTTGACACTCTAGTGCTACGCTCTCATTGAACTGGTCAGCTGGCAGGCTTTTCTGAACTGTTTTTTCATCACTCAAGCCTAGCTCGGATTCAGTTATTGCAGTTATCTCCTTTGCTACTTCCGCTGGAGCAGCTTGTGCATTTTCGGCCGAAAGCGACGCGATTTTACGAGCTTGGCCTCGCGTCAATGCCTGTACTACGCCCTCTCCCGGTTTAAGCCCTTTTTCACGCGGTAACTGATTTGAACGATTCGAAAAGATGTAAGGGTACTGAGTGACAAAAATTTGGAAACTGCAGCCTCAGTCTCTAGCTCTCCGAATGGTCCACTGATTTTGACTATGGCCATGGGCAGACACGCTGTGTTCTTCTACAACCTGTTTGATGCGTATTTGTGGTGTTCTTACTATGTTTGTTGAATTGTTTATTCCTTTTTTTTTTCGCATATTCTTATTAGTGTGTTTCGTGTGCCCCCCCTATGTGATACCCTCTCCTAGAGGGCCTTTAGGGTATTTGAATAAATAAATAAATCCATGCCACTTCTCTGGTGAAGTCATCTACCATCACGTAAGACGGATGGACAATGTCCATCGTGGCGGCACTGTCTCTTAGCACTCGGCATGGTTTCCCATTAACTTGCAGGTCGTGAAGATATGGACTTAAAAGTTCCATATTCTCGTCTTTTTCCTCTACGTAGGAGAAAACTAAGCTAGGCTTCCCGCAGTTTACAGCTATATGTCCCAGTTTGTGGCATTTGTAACAGCGAATTGGTCTAAAAGATTCGAATTTTCTTTTCTGTTCTTTTTGTGCAGTTTCTCCGTTAAGTTTCTCCTCGCCCTTTTCTGCGGGCTTTTCCTCCATGTCTACTGGCTCCGATCGTCTAGTCTGCGAACCCTTTTTGAACGGAAATGGTTTCCGCGGTCCATTTCGACCGTCCAAGTTTCCGTCCTCGGCGTTCAACTTTCTACGGGTTGCGTACTCTTCGGCTAATTCAGCCGCCCTTTCCACAGTGTTTACATTCCCTCTGTCTTGCACCCACAGTTTCACAGCTTGGGGGATGGTTTTGTAAAACTGCTCTAGACACATGCATTCAATGATCATGTCTCTGCTGTCGTACGCTTCCGCGCTTTTCAGCCACTCGACTAGGTTGGCCTTTAAGCTATATGCAAACTCCGGATATCCCTCGCTATCTTTCTTGCCTGTGCTTCTAAACCTTTGCAGAAAAGCTTCGGCTGAAAGGCGGTATTTCTTCAGGAGACTAGCCTTAACCTTTGCATAATCATATGCATCCTGTGCACTCAGTCTGGCGATTACTTCCGCCGCCTCACACGGCAACATAGACAGCAACCGCTGTGGCCATGTACTCGGGCCGAAGTTCATCTTCTCGCAAGTCCTTTCAAAATTGCTTAGGAACAAGCCTATGTCGGTCCCGACCTCAAATGGCTATAATAGCCTGCCCATGCGGTATGATTCTGCCTCACTTGATCGTCCCAGAGCCCCTTCATTTCCTTGAAAAAACTCCAAACGTTTGCTTTCAACTTCAAGTTGCATTTTTCTTAACTCACGTTCCTCCCTCTCTCTCTCCCGTTCTTCTCTTTTCTTCAGAAGTTCCAACCCCATTTCAATTTCTTCCTCACTGGCCTGTTCGGAAATTAGCTGCAATACTTCCGATTTTAGCATTTCCTTGCGTACATCTAGGCCCAGTTCCTCACTAACAATCAACAATTCGTCTCTCAGCAGTCTCCTTAAATTCATGATTGCTGCTTTACTGCCTTGGTCCTGCTCGCTAAATCTAGCTAGGAAAACACAACCTAGCTAACACTCAACAATCTAGCTTCCCTACTGTTCTAAACAGAACACCCACAAAATGAAGCCTAGAGAGTCAAAGCAAGAACCAAGCACTCACTGCAGTCACAGCACCATGTCGCAAAGTCCATCTCACCGCTGTCAGCCAGTTGTCAGGATTGGGGGCTCAATCCAATCGCTCGTGATGCGTTGTCAAGATTGGAGTCGGGCATGAATTAGAAGGTAGCTGGCCCATGCCGTCGTCCAACTTATCCACGCTGAGGACGTTGATGAAGGGAAGGACGGCTTCTCATCGAGAACGAGGAATGTGGGTTTATTTACAGTATTTATATCAGTCTAACCTGACTGTTTCAGAAGGTACATCAGTCTAACATGACTGCTTGAGAGAGAGTGTCCTGAGCCGCCGCACAACAGCGGTTTTTAAACACTCGGTCCTCTCCCGATACAAGGTGATGCGAACGTTCGTTTAGTCATCGCAAACTAGCCGCCTCCCCGCGGCCTGGTTTACACACACACACGCATACACACAGGTGCGAAGGTCCGGAGCCGACGTCAGAGGGGCCCCGTAGAACTCTGAGCCGTTCCGGGTAGCGCGTTGTCTTGCGTCTTGGTCGGTGCGTGGGAAGCAGCGCAAAACGGTGTTCCCGCGGCAACTCGCGCACCCGTAGTAGGTCAGGTCTGCGTTGGGGAGTTTGGGAACAATAGTTGGCCCGCCGAACTCATTCCATCACAACGGCGATGAGGCTAGAGGTTGGCGGCGGTTTCAGCACAGCCTGCTTCATCGAACGCATCCTAGCTGAAGCGATGGAGAGTGCGGGATGCACGTCTTTTCCCCGACACAAAGTCGATTTAGTCTCGCTGTGGCTAAAGGTTGGCGGCGATGCTCCCGAGATGTTGCTTCCACAGTCGCAACGGGTTGGCAAAATTTTGCACTGCAGCTGGCCGTTCTTAACAGCGCCCAGCACGCAAGGCGGCCACAAGGGTCACGAAGATTCACAAGCCAACACAATGAGTGGTGGTCGGTGACCACTGTAAAGGGGCGTCCATACAGGTAAGAACGAAATTGCTGAACCGCAAATATTACCGCGAGGCATTCTTGTTCCGTGACAGTGTAATTCTGCTCGGGCCTACTTAATGAGCGGCTTCCATATGCGATCACGTGTTCGCGGTCACCGTAGCATTGAACTAGGACGGCAGCAATACCTATGCCACTGGCATCCGTATGGAGTTCCGTCGGAGCTGAAGGACTGAAGTGTTGAAGAACCGGTCGTGACGTCAGCAGAAACTTCAACTGACGAAAAGAGTCGCACTCCGGAGTCCACTCAAAGGGGGTGTCCTTTTGTAGCAGGCATGTCAGCGGATACGCGACGTCGGCGAATGTAGGAATAAATCGGCGGAAATAGGAGCAAAGCCCCAGAAAACTACGACGCTCCTTGACAGAGTGCGGTGCACTGAACGCTTCAACGGCTGCTGTTTTCTGGGGATCAGGGCGGATGCCATCCTTGTCGACGAGGTGCCCAAGCACAAGGGCTTGGCGGTCTCCGAAGTGGCATTTCTTAGAGTTTAAAACTAGACGAGCGTTTCTGATGCAGTTCAGGACAATATCCAGATGCGAGTTGTGTCCGCTGAAGGTGCGGCCAAAGATGACGACGTCGTCGAGGTAGCACATGCAGATGTTCCACTTCAAGCCGCGCAAAACAGTGTCCGTAAATCTCTCGAAAGTTGCTGGAGCGTTGCACAATCCAAATGGCATCACATTAAATTCGAAGATCCCATCAGGGGTTACAAAGGCAGTCTTCTCCTTGTCGTCAGGATGCATCGGAATTTGCCAATAGCCGGATCGTAAATCTACTGAGGAAAAGTACGAGGCGGAATGAAGGCAGTCTATTGCGTCATCAATACGTGGGAGTGGGTACACGTCCTTTTTTTGTTACAGCATTCAAACGGCGATAGTTGACGCAAAATCTCCAAGATCCATCTTTTTTTTTAACAAGAATCACTGGAGCTGCCCACGGACTCGCTGACTCTTGTACGACTCTATTTTTCATCATTTCGTGCACTTGTTCGGTGATAATTTGGCGCTCTGATGGTGAAACACAATATGGCTTTTGTCTAATCGGATTTGCCAAACCCGTGTTGATGGTATGGCGCGTTCTAAACGCAGGGATTGCAGGTATTTTGTCCTTCTGCGCAAAGTCGAATACCAAAACGTGCTTCGAAAGCACACCCACTAACGTTCGGCGTTCACTCGTGCTGAGCGATTTATTTACCATCGACAAAAGGGGCGTTTCCGAACTGTGACCATCAGGTTCTTCCGGCACATCTGTAAGTTCAGCCACTGATAAGGACGCGTGTTCCCTGGCGAAGGCTAATTTCATGCCGTCTGATAGCATAACGGGCTCCTCAGAAGAGGTTACTGTCCATAAGCCAGTGCGTCCGCCGCTTTGATCGACACCACGCAATGTGGCACCAACACATTCTTCTTCATACAGTTAAAGTGCATCGGTTCTATGGTAGCTTCGAAGCTGTCGGAATCAGCGCCGCAACAGACAACGGGAATGCAAATGGTAGATGATGCAGGTATGACCGTATCGCCACAAACACACAGTGTAGTTTCATGATCTACAGGGTTCTCCAGGGGTCCTGATGGAATCCTACCACTTAAGAATACCGTTCCTGTACGGCAGTCGACAGTAGCACCACACACCCGCAAGAAGTCCATGCCGAGAATAACATCATGGGTCGACTGAGAAATAATTACAAACTCTGTCGTAATAACATGGCCTCCCAAAAACACGTCAGCACTACACACCCCAATAGGTCGCAACGGCTCGCCACTCACTCCACAGAACTTTGAATCTTCGTCCCATTTAAACAAAGCCTTTCGCCCTAACACGTGTTTAAAAGAGACAATCATGACCGAAATTGTTGCGCCTGTGTCCACCAGAGCCATCACAGGGACATCATCTACAAGCACGCGCACTTTGTTTTTCAACATCAACACAGGAGGTATTTCTGTCAGTAGCACGTCTCCAGCGACCTCACCTCCATCGGCCGCGCTCGCTAGTTTTCCGGTGACGAAGGGGACGTGGTGCGACGCAGAGGTGAGGGAGAACGGGGAGCATGACATTGCGGTGGGGGTGTCAAACTTCTGTCAGATGCCGGGGAGCGATTCCGGGAGCTGCTCGGCCAATACCCATCGCGAGATGGTACGTGTGCTGGCCATGGGGCACCGTGTGGCCGTTCAGAGGGCCGAGAAAACTCTGACGGCTGGCCATACCACGTGGTCATACGCTGGTTGCAAAACCGCGATATATGACCAGGGACACTGCACGAATAACACACCGGGAGAGGTCGAAACCTTGGTTGTTCGTCGATGAAGCAGATATTATCATTTTCCCCCGTCTAGTGGGTTGGTTCGTGGCGTGTGTCACGACGATACATCGGGCGTCGAGAAGGCATGCGCTGAGCGCGTTGGTCATAGTGCGGAGTCGATGGGCGTGTTCTCATCCTCGACTGTGGGGCTGCGCTGTACTCTACGGCTGCTGCGGTAACCATCAGTTGCCAAGGGGCCGAATGTGGTGCCGTTATGGCGTCACGTGACGTGTACACGCCATGGTGGTCGACAGTTGAATGCAACTCTTCGCGGCGGGAAAGTTCCTCACGGACAATCTGTCTGATGGTCGAAGCAAGGTCGAGGCAAGGACTCGTGCCCACACTGGCAACCGTCCTAACGTTTGCCAACCGACCAAACTTTGGCGCAATCCAACGCATCTTGAGCGTTTCAAAAGTTCTGCAGTGCCGAATGACGTCGGACACAGAACTGAGGCTCTCCTTTCGAATTAGACAATTGTACACATCCTCAGCCACTCCTTTCGGCAAATGTCCAACTTTATCTTCTTCCGACATGCGAGCACTGACCACCTTGCACAGCTTTAACACTTCTTCGATATATGTTGTGCATGTTTCACCTGGTAGCTGTGCCCGTTGCGACAGTGTCTGCTCCGCACGCTTCTTTTTGGCGACTGAGTCCCCGAAACACGCCTTTAACTCGTCAACAAAATGTTCCCACGTCGTAAGCGCGTCCTCGTGGTTCTCGTACCACACGAGGGCGGTATCCGTCAGGGAGAACACCACATTGGTGAGCTGAGCGGTTGCATCCCATCCGTTGGATTTGCTCACTCGTTTGTAGTGGACGAGCGACTCGTCGGCATCTTCCCCCGCTTTGCCTCCGAAGGTGGGTGGAACTCGGTAGTATGGCAGTGGACTGCTAGGCGCTGCCCTCGGAGTGGCTCCTTCTTCTGGCATGTCGAAGACTGTCACGGATGATGGCGGGAGGCCGGCAAGTCGACGGCTTCGACGAAGCTGCGGCAGTGACAGTTCCGTTGTTGTGAGCAGTACCCAGCACCTCCACCACTTTTTTACGCGCGAAGGAGACTGTTTATAACCTTTACAGATGAAGGAGACCGTTTACTTTAAGTAGCGAAGGTGTGCGCAAGAGCGGCCAGCTCGGTGATCAACAAGCGTCATTCTTGCTTCCCCCACCCGATCGGGACCGCAAACACGTTCACCGGTCTTCGTTTTCTTCATGCGTAACAATATATGGTCAACTAAATCAAATGCTTTAGAAAAGTCTACGAAAATACCAACAACTATTGCTTTGTTTACAAACTCTGGTAGTATATATTCTTTCTGTTCTAGTAATGCTAACTCGACTGATTTGTTCTTACGTAAACCGTATTGATGGGGTGTTAACAAGTTGTTTTTAAACAAAGTGTGTCATCCCAGAACACAAAATGTTTTCAAACACTTTTGAAAACACGGGTAGAAATTGATACCAGCCTGTGATTTCCCAGATCATTGCGATCTCCTTTTTTATAAATAACAGTAACCTTTGCACACTGCATTTTCACCGGAAAAATTGCTGATTGCAAGCACGTGTTAAAAATATGAGGGAGTACTGGGGCAATAATGTCAACCACATGTTTAATAGGGCCAACTTGAAGACCGTCAATGTCACAACTGGTGATGTTGTTCAATGCTTTTATAACGGACACAACTTCATTCAGTGTTACAGGATGAAGGTACATTGTGTCGTCATTATGAGCGCATAAGTAGTTACTAGCGTGAGAGGATGGAGACCAAGTCTTACCGATACCTGTGAAAAAATCATTGAATGCGTCAGCGAGTTTAACACCGGATAAATCTTTGCCATTAATTTGTAATTTCGTTAAAGGCCTATGTGAGTGACTTCGATTTAGGAGAGTGTTCAACCTCGACCATAGCAAACTATGTTGACAACACTCAATGTCCAGAAAAGATTAATAGTATACTGTGCGTGCGTGTCACAACTTTTTTGTTAGCTTATTGCGATACTTTTTGAATGCGACAAGGTCATTGGTTGATCGTGTCTGAAGGAAATGTTGGTATAACTTGTCCCTAATTTCCATTTCATCGAGTAATTCAGGAGTAATCCATGGTTTCCGCGTTTTCGTACTTTTTCTTCGTCTTCTGAAAGGGAAGCTCTTGCGGTATAGTTGGGTCAGTATATCCAAGAACTTGTCGTAAGCCTCATTGGCATCTGTAAGGTTAGTGATCATGTCCCACTTTGTTGACATCAGGGCGTCGCAAAAGAACTTTAGTGTTTCATCTGTAAATAGTTGGTACAACACTGGTGGCAACTTTTTTCCTTTTGACTCGCTTAATTCTGCACACAGAAACACCGGCATGTGATCACTGATTGAACACAATAAAGCTCCAAATTTAACTTTTGACTGCATGGAATTAGTGATAAATAAATCAAGAGTTCACTAGCCTTACGGGGTAACCCTAGTTGGCACATTAAGTTGGCAAAACCATTTGATAATATAACTATGTTGAAATCATTTGATGAATAACTGTTCATACTCAGGTCAATGTTTAAATCTCCACTGGCTGCTATTGTCTTAGAATTATGATTTTGAGCCACAAATGCTAGAAATTGGTCGTAAAACTCTAGAAACGCTGATATATCACTGGACGGTGGCCGATAACACACTGAAAATACATGCTTATCTGTGCACAATGACAACAGTTCATAGTCTGGAGACATTACGGTATAAGACTCAATGATTTCACATTCAGCATCACCCATAATGAGCAGCGCTACACCACCCCCCCTCTAGAGTGCATACTGTTTAAATAATAGGTATTATAATTAGGCAACTTAAAAACATCACAGTCATTAGTACTCCATGTCTCGGTTAGCATGATAACTGAAAATTCAAAAGAAAATCTGGTAAACAGCTCCTCCAAACATGACACCTTATTTCTCACAGATTGTGTATTCAGGTAGATACATTTGATGCAGGGTGTGGAAAATGCTGCAACAATTTCATCTACATCATTAGGCAAGTGAAACTTTACCTCCTCATGCATCCTTCTTTTACCACACAAAAAAAACTATCCATTATAGCTCTTCCAGTTTGCCCCTATCCTTAATGTGAAAGGCATGAGCTCCCTCAGTCTTTCGAACAAGCACCTTGCCGTTAACGCACCAAGCAAACTTATATCCTTTCTCTTTTGCCACTTCGTTTGCGAATCGTAGAAGCTCCCTGCTTTGCCAAGTCAAGTTTTCTTGAAAGAAAATTACCGGTTTTTCATCCTGAAGGTCGTTCTTTTTCTTAAGCCATGCATCTCTGGTCTCCTGCTTTATGAAACATACAATAATTCTCGGCACGTAGTCTTTCCTCGCAGCCAGCCGATGCACGGATGCAACGTCAGCCTCTACAAGCTGAGGTATCTGGAGCTTATCAGCAACCTCATTGAGAGAGGACATCAAGTTTTCATTCTCCTTAACAGGGAGTCCATGGACTTCTAAGTTCAGTCGCCTACTCCGGAACTCAAGGTCATTCACCTGCTGTTGAAGGCTGGATTCTATGGACACATGCACCTTTTCTCTTTCTTCCAGTTCTGTCACTTTTTTTCTTAGATCTTTGATTTAATTGTCCTGCTTAGAGATCTTTTCCTGAAATTCATCAAATTTTTGTGACAGAAACTGAACTGCCTGTTCCATGCTGTTCACTTTTTCTACCAGAGTCGGCAGGCCCCCAAGCTTCTCGTTGATTGAAGCAAGTGCCAGGCTTATGGCAACGTCATCCTCACTGCAACTAGCCCGCAAGCCAGCGCTCTTGCATGTCGCGCATTTCCAGGCCTTTTTTGCCGCCTTAGATTTTTATTTGTAGGATATTTCTTGCAAACCAGCACCCTTCCCGAAATGATACATGTACAAACACTCACTGCATTTCACAGACCCTTCGTCCTGTACAGCAAGCTGGCACGTTAAGCAAATGTCAGACATAGCGCAAAAAAAGAAGGCAAAAATAAATGAAAACAAGGAAGAAACCAGCAACCAGGCACTACAGTAGACCAGTCATTGGCTAGCACAACTGTACGATTCTACAACAGTGGCAGCAGCGACACCATAAATGAAAACCGCAGGATTTCAAAAGAAAGCTGAAAATTACTAACCTGCAACAGCAGAGTACGAAGGTTAGACGTGTTTCCGGATGCTGCTGCCACTGCCAAATGACCGCCCACTGGGAAACGCCCCACTATATTAGGCTGCGATGCGTCGAACGGCGCTTGCTCAGAGAGTGTCCGCACAGTCGCCAACCCAGAAGCAGAGCCGAGCCGTCGTATTTCCTCGCAGAAACACTGATGATAAGAACGGCCGCAAGAAAAGCAGTTGATCCAGGGATGCTCCAGTTGGGCCAAAACAGCTCGGCTTCGATGCAGCAACTGCAACAGCAGCAGAGTACGAGGGTTAGACGTGTTTCCGGATGCTGCTGCCACTGCCAAATGACCGCCGACTGGGAAACGCCCCACTATATTAGGCTGCAATGCGTCGAACGGCGCTTGCGCAAAGAGTGTCCGCACAGTCGCCAACCCAGAAGCAGAGCCGAGCCGTCGTATTTCCTCGCAGAAATACTGATGATAAGAACGGCCGCAAGAAAAGCAGTTGATCCAGGGATGCTCCAGTTGGGTCAAAACAGCTCGGCTTCGATGCAGCAACTGCAACAGCAGCAGAGTACGAGGGTTAGACGTGTTTCCGGATGCTGCTGCCACTGCCAAATGACCGCCAACTGAGAAACGCCCCGCTATATTGTCACGTGGTAGTTACGGTGAAGAAAGCAGCAATACGGTGGAATACAAAACTAGCTTTTATTGGGCGAACCATTGCCCACAAAAACAGGCTACACTTATAGCACATCGATAGCGACGAACACGGTCAGCGATCGGCGGAAATCTGATCAGCGGGTCAAGCGCGTCGGCTTTTATACAGCAGTCGTCGAATGTTCCAGACTAATCGTTCGAACCCGCGTGCCTTGCACAAAGTTCTACACCATTCGCGTCACGCGATGAAACCAGATAACACAAGGTTCGGCGACTACACACAGCCGGGTAGAAGCATCGATAATTTTCCAGAAACTTCGGATACATGCAGGCGCGACCCGCGCTGTGCGATTACATTTGTTAGGCGGCAAAACGTGGTCGGAGGTTGTAGTGTCGGCTGTCGGTCCTCTGCTGATTCTTGATTCGCAGGCGGGCGAACTGTCGGGCTTCTTCAGCGCGCTGGAGATAGGTAGCGACGTCAAGATTTTCCTCGTCAGTGACGTGCGGCAGCATGGCGTCGAGCGTCACAGGGTGTCTACTAACCTGGAAAACCGGGAATTCAGGGAATTTGAATAGTATGGAAATACTCAGGGAAAACTCAGGGAATTTGTGCTTCTATCAGGGAAAATTAGCTGTAACTTCATTGAAAGGGAACGAAAGTCGTGTTAATGCTGACTCCAGTAACAGGAATTGCAACGAATCGTCATTGACGCCGTGTCATCGGTACGAGGTATTGCCAGAGTAGTTAACGACCGATTTTCCAGACGCCCAATTTATCGGACATGCCCGATAATTCGCACGGCTTTGCGGCACCACCACGTACTCCATATAGTCAGTGTAAATTGCCCTGACTGCAGGCCTGAAATGGCAATAATCAAAGCCACCACTGCCGCCATTTAATCTCGCCGCCTCGAACCACGCAGATCCGCTGGCGGCCGTAGCCACCACCGCGGCAACGTTAGGTCTAGCTGTTTCTATGTTCGCTATTAAGCTTCTTGCCGTGCGGTGCGGTGTCTTTTCATTGAAAGAATTTGCCACTGTCAGCAATGGCACCGACTCCGCCTTTGTAATCCTCGCGAATAGCTTACAGCGCGGTGCGTAATGACAGTGTCTGAAAGTTAGCTTCGCCTCAGTACAGCAATGTTACGCGATGAAGCATAACAAGCGTGGGAAGGGGCAATTGTCAGAGGACACAGTATGTATACACACATTTTGGCATCTCCTGTCACAGTACGAGCACCGATATGCCTAATAAGTGTACTGGCAGGCCTTAGGAGCTTTTTCGGACGTGTCTGTGGAAATTTTAGCCCTTAAGGGCAGATAGGACATGCATTCCTTTTTTTCGGACTGCCCGATTTTTCGGATGTTCTTGCCCTAGGGAGTCCGAAAAATGGGACGTTGACTGTACAACTGACGAAGAGGATGCTTCAAATGATCGAGGGAGTGAACACATGGCATAAGGAGGATGAGAACATGAACGACCGACGTACTGAGGAATTAACAGGAAAGGAAGCGTGCCGCCGCCTCTTTGAAGGAGCTTGAGCTCAAAAAACAAAGCATTGGCTGATGCCGAGATGCAGGTGTCCCTTATCCAAACCAAAATAAGCTCTTTAAAGCAGTGAAACCCAACACTGAGATGTTGTGTACGGGCTGAGAGTATGTCAGGGCAGTTGAGGTTGACTTCCCAGCTGCTGAGAGAGAATCTTAGTTGTGACAAAGTTCAGGCTTCATACCGATGAGCTTGCTATCAGTTCATAGAAATAGCTCATATTCAAAAATATTTACTTATGTATGCATCTCCTTACAATTCATATTTGAATATGTTCGACCCAATTTGCTATGTATTTTATCATTTCTTTCGCTGTGCATTTTACTAACACCTTCCTTCTGTTTTCTTTTTAAATAAACTAGATATTACTCCTTACTATTCATACTGGATTAAGTCATTTTTTTGTTTCAACATGCATACTACAGCATCGGGCAACATGGTGTCAGCATGTCCTGACATAAAACAGAGTTCAGGCTCATTCATGAAGTTTTGCAAAGGCTATCAGGGAAAACTTGGAAAACTCAGGGAATTTGGGAATGTGAACTTGGTAGACACCCTGCGTCGTCGTCGCGTTCCTGCCGTAAACCAGCTTAAATGGCGTGATCTGTGTTGTTTCTTGCACCGCCGTGTTGTGAGCGAAGGTTACTTACGGCAGGACCGCATCCCACGTCTTGTGCTCGACGTCGACGTACATTGCTAGCATGTCGGCGAGGGTCTTGTTCAGGCGCTCCGTGAGACCATTCGTCTGCGGATGGTAGGCAGTTGTCATCCTGTGACTTGTCTGGCTGTATTGCAGAATGGCTTGCGTGAGCTCTGCTGTAAAAGCCGTTCCTCTGTCGCTGATGAGGACTTCTGGAGCACCATATCGCAGCAGGATGTTCTCGACGAAAAATTTCGCCACTTCGGCTGCGCTGCCTTTCGGTAGAGATATAATTTCAGTGAAGCGGGTGAGATATAGTCCGTCGCCACGACGATCCACTTATTTCCGGATGTTGATGTCGGAAACGGTCCTAACAAGTCCATCCCGATCTGCTGAAAAGGTCGGTAAGGAGGCTTGATCGGCTGTAGTAATCCCGCTGGCTTTGTCGGTGGTGTCTTGCGTCGCTGACAGTGTCGGCATGTCTTGACGTAATGGAGCTCTTGCATTGCCCAGGGGGCGCTGCGAAAAAGGTGCTAAAAAGTGCCCTCTGTCCTAAAATGGGTCGTACCAAGCTCGGTCGTCTGCTTCGGAAAGCACGTTATGGACCCGCCACTTTCGGTTGTGTTGTATCACGGCCTACAGCGAATATCGGGCGCCGAAGATTTTTTCAGGAGTGGCCCGCTGCGTAAAAGCAAGAAATTATGCAGTGCCGAATACGTGTATGCCGTTCAAGAATTAAGCGGCGAAGCTTTAGCGCGGTGTCAATCGCACGTGAAGCGAGTCGCGTACGAAGTGGAACTTCAGGTAAGGTTTGCACGCTGCTAGATTCAGGCGCACAAACTGCGAGGAAATGCTTGCTACAAATGAATCCACAGCAGCGATAAGCAGACATGTTTACGGAACTGCTCGAGCACACGACGGTACGCGCCGCGACGGCAGCGGTCTTTCAGCATGCCGCGATGTATGAACTGCTCGGGCGCACGATCGTACGCGCCGCGACGGCAGCGGTCTTTCGACATGCCGCGAAACGGCGGGTATCCTGCGATCTTTGTTGACTGCATGCCGCTAAACAAGTAGTTATGCCTGCGTTGTAGCAGCGGCCATCTGTCCCTTTTAGTAACTGGTAATAATTAACTGATGCAATGCATATGAGCTCGCACGTACGTGCGAATCGCGCTGCAGCGCGAGCTCGTGAGCTGCTCGCTTGATGTAGCTTTTAATGACAACACTCGAAAATCGGTCTGCTGTAATCAATACTATCTTGCTGCGCTGCCTCAACATGCTGGCTTGAGGACAAGTATGAGCACATTTACCTCTCTAACCTGTGCTGCTCGTAGTGGGGTAGTGAATTGTCACCGAATCAGCCCAGCCATTTGTGGTCATTTGCCCACACCTGGGCACTTCACCACTTCGCACCGGTCGAATTGTTAATTGTCGCTGTGGCCGGGTTTCGAATCGTGGATCACCAGCCATGTCTGCTGCTATGTCGGTCTGCCGTCGGGACTGTAGGTGCAAAAGACCGAATTTTAGAACGCAGATCTATAATTAAGCAAGCTTCAAGACAGGTGAAGCAGTCAGCATGGCGCGAAGTTTCGCTTACCCAGCGCGACGAACTGCAGTTATACAGCGCGCCCGACGCTCCGCTTCGTGAGGCCTTGAAGGGAAACGATAAAATCGGATGTTGGGATTCAGGCCTTCTTGTTCATGGCAGCCCACGACGCAGCAGTATCGACGGTGACGCTTTTTCGATGCTGAGCTAGGTCCCTCCGGATCGGCGTCGCCGATTCCTTCTGCTTCCAGCATTACGTCGCACGGCACACGCAGAGTCCGTTTTCGTTAAACTATAGGCTGCGACCAGCTCGCAGCGTGGTCGACGTGGTCTGTGAGAAGTGACGAGCCTTTTCGCACTCGCAACAGGGCAGAAGAAAGTGCGAATCAACGCAAAACTCGGCCGAGAAACAAGCTTCACCACAGCCAGGGCTCAATACGACCCAAGCTGGTACGACCCAGATGTTTCCCGCGCCGCCACCAGGCGCCGCTACTATACCTCAAACTCCAGCGCAAGACGCCCATGGGCGACATCGGCGGTTAGGTGCGGCCAGTAATACCTGTCTTGTATCCTCGATAGCGTCCGGGGGAAACCGAGGTGCCCAGCGGTCGGATCGTCATGTAGGGCGTGCAGTACATCTGGACGCAGCGCCGACGTAACAACAAGAAGGTAGTTGGCGCGGACTGGTGAGAAGTTCTTCAGAGTAGGTTTTTTTGAAGCGTGAACGAAGATAATCCACGCTTAAATGCCCTAGGGACAACATCGGTGTGCCCTTCCAAATACTCGACTAGGGCTTTTAGCTCCGGGTCCCCTCGCTGTTGTTCGGCGAAGTCTTCTGCGCTTATCATATGCCAAGGAAGGCGTCGTCATCCTCGTCATCTTGCGGCGGCGGGTCAATGGGGGCGCGTGATAGGCAATCGGCATCTGAGTGTTTTCGTCCGGACTTGTATGTTACAGTGATGTCGTATTCTTGTAGTCTGAGGCTCCACCGCGCCAGTCGTCCTGAAGGATCCTTTATATTCACTAACCAACACAACGCGTGTTGGTCGCTGACCACTTTGAATGGCCTGCCATAGAGGTAAGGACGAAATTTCGCTGTAGCCCAAACGATGGCGAGGCATTCCTTTTCGATTGTAGAATAATTGCCTTCCGCTTTTGACAACGACCGGCTAGCGTAAGCTATCACGTGTTCATGTCCGTCTTTTCTCTGGACTAGGACGGCACTGAGGCCTAGGCTACTGGCGTCAGTGTGTATTTCAGTATCGGCGTGCTCGTCGAAGTGCGCAAGTACGGGCGGCGACTGCATGCGTCGTTTGAGTTCTTGAAATGCGTCGGCCTGCGGCGTTTCCCACTTGAACTCGACGCCACATTTAGTTAGCTTTGTCAGCGGCTCAGCGATGCGTGAAAAGTCTTGACAAATCGCCTGTAGTAGGCACACATGCCAAGAAATCTACGCACTGCCTTCTTGTCGATGGGCTGCGGAAACTTTGCGATGGCAGCTGTCTTCCGCGGGTCGGGGCGGACTCCAGACTTGCTGATGACGTGGCCTAGGAACAGAAGCTCATCGTAAGCGAAGCGGCAGTTTTCTGGCTTCAGAGTAAGCCCTGATGACTTGATGGCCTCTAGTACTGTCGCAAGCCGCCTCAGGTGATCGTCGAAATTTCCGGCGAAGACGACGACGTCATCCAAGTAAACGAGACAGGTCTGCCACTTCAATCCTGCTAAAGCCGTGTCCATCATGCGCTGGAACGTTGCAGGCGCCGAGCACAGTCCGAATGGCATAACCTTGAACTCGTAGAGGCCGTCTGGCGTGATGAAGGCCGTCTATTCGCGATCTCTTTCGTCGACTTCTATTTGCCAATAGCCAGACTTGAGGTCCATTGACGAGAAGTATTTAGCGTTGCAGAGCCGATCCAATGCGTCGTCTATCCGTGGGAGGGGGTATAGTCCTTCGTGATTTTGTTCAGACGACGATAATCGGAGCAGAAACGTAGGGTTCCATCCTTTTTCTTCACCAGGACAACAGGGAATGCCCACGGGCTTTTCGACGGCTGGATGATGTCGTCGCGCAGCATTTCGTCGACTTGTTCTCTTAAGCTTTGCGTTCTCGCGGCGAAACTCGATAAGGGCTCTGGCGGAGTGGTCGAGCGCACTCCTCCGTGATGATGCGATGCTTGGCGACTGGTGTTTGTCGAATCCTCGATGACGTCAAAAAGCAGCCATTGTATCGTCGGAGCAGACTTCTCAGCTGCTGTTGCTTAATCACGGGGAGACTTGGGGAGATTAATGTCGTAGTCTGGTTCGGGAACCATGGTCGTCGGGGTAGATGCGGTGGAGTGCGAGAGGACAAACGCGTTACTGGTTTCCAGAATTTCCTCGATGTACGCGATCGTCGTGCCCTTGTTGATGTGCTTGAACTCCCGGCTGAAGTTTGTCAGCAACACTTTGGTTTTCCCTCCATGCAGTCGACGATCTCTCTTGCGACGCAAATTTCACGGTCTAGCAGTAGACGTTGGTCGCCTTCGATGACGCCTTCTACGTCAGCGGGTGTTTTGGTGCCGACCGAAATAACAATGCTGGAGCGAGGCGTGATGCCCACTTCATCTTCGAGCACGCTCAATGCGTGGTGACTACGAGGGCTCTCCGGCTTCGCTTTATCTTCTGACAGCGTTATTGACTTCGACTTCAGGTCGATGATTGTGCCGTGTTGGTCCATGAAGTCCATACCGAGAATGACGTCTCGTGAACACTGTTCGAGCATAACGAAGGTGGCAGGGTAAGTCCGGTCATAAATAGTTATTCTTGCCGTGCAGGTTCCAGTCGGCGTGATGAGGTGTCCTGCAGCGGTCCGAATTCGAGGGCCTTCTCATGCAGTTTTAACTTTCTTCAACTGCGCGGCGATGGGTCCACTCATGACAGAGTAATCGGCTCTTGTGTCCACTAAAGTGGTGACTGCGTGGCCGTCGAGAAGCACGTCGAGGTCGGTGGTTCTTTGTCTGGCATTGCAATTAGGTCTTGGCGGCGGATCACGGCTGCGTCGTGTTGAACTGAAGCTGGAACGTCACGTCGTGAAGTCGTCTTTAGTCGGTGTAGTCTTGGCTTCCTGACTTCGTCGGGACGGCGTCGTGTCGTTATTATGTCGTCGAGATGGTCTCTTCGTCGTCTTCGTCGGTGGCGGAGGACCTTCGTCAGTTCGACGAACAGCAACCACACCTCCATCGGTTGCTGCTTTTAGTTTTCCGGATAAGGGCTCGCAGAGCGGCCCCGGGCTGGGCCGGTGTATGGTCGGCGCTGCGGCGACAGGTAGCGGCCTGGTGACGGCGAACAGGACGGTCCATGAGAGCTCCACTGAGTAGCGGCGAGGTAGTCGGCGATGTCACAAGGGCGTTCACCTTCCCGAGGGCGCGGTGCATCGACGGTGAACCCTCGCAATCCCAGGTCGCGGTATGGGCATCGGCGGTACACATGGCCGGCTTCGCCGCAGTGGTAGCAGAGCGGGCGGTGGTCGGGGCTCGCCAAATGTCCGTCTTCCTCGCGTAGCTGCGCTGGGCGACGGGTGGGCGTGCTGGCGGCGGCGGCGGTGGACGACGGAATTGCGGCGTTACAGGGCCCTGTCGAGGAGGGGGACCTTGACGGCGGGCGACGGCGGCGTAGGTCATCGCTTCCGGCTGAGGTTGCGGTGGTCGTGGTTGCACCTCAGGGACCCCAAGCGATCGCTGAACCTCTTATTTGACGATTTCAGCGATTGGATCAACTTGGGACTGCGTCCTTGGGTAGAACTTCTGCAGCTCCTCCCGTACGACCGCTCTGATAGTCTCGCGTAGATCGTCGGTAGCCAGTGATTGAACCCCGGCGTAGTTTGTAGAGGTCGTGCGGCGATCGAGTTGCCGGTTTCGGATCTCGAGTGTCTTCTCAATGTTCGTCGCTTAACGAAGAAACTCTTCGGCGGTCTTCGGTGGGCTTCGTACCATTCCGGCGAAAGGTTCCTTCTTTACACCACGCATCAGTAGGCGGACTTTCTTCTCCTCGGCCATATCCGGGTGGGCGTGGCGGAACAAACGGCTCATTTCTTCCGTAAAGATGGCAACGTTCTCGTTTGGTAGCTGCACTCGGGCGTCCAGCATAGCTTCGGCCCTTTCTTTGCGCACGACGCTTGTAAAGGTGCGCAGGAAGCCGCTACGGAACAGGTCCTACGTTGTCAAGGTCGACTCCCTGTTCTCAAACCCCGTTCTGACGGCGTCTTCTAAGGCGAAGTAGACATGCCGCAGCTTGTCGTCGGAGTCCCAGTTGTTGAATGTCGCGATTCGTTCGTAGGTCTCCAGCCATGATTCCGGGTCTTCAGTCGCTGCTCCATGGAAGGTTGGTGGGTCCCGAGGTTGTTGTAGGATAACGGGGGACGCTGGGGCAGCCATTGGGGTTGTCTTGACCACGATCTTCTTTGTCGACTCAGGTAGAAGTCCGTGCTCTGGGGGCAGTCCTTGCAGTCTGCGGCTAGCACGCTGGTCTTGGGCGATGTTGGTTCTGTCCTCGGGCTTCGGGCTTGAATCGCGGCTTTGCGGGGGCGTTCGGTACATGAACGCACAAGCACCTCCACCAGATGTCACGTGGTAGTGACGGTGAAGAAAGCAGCAATACGGTGGATTACAAAACTAGCTTTTATTGGGCGAACCTGTGCCCACAAAAACAGGCTACACTTATAGCACAACGATAACGGCGGACACGGTCGGCGATCGTCGGAAATCTGATCAGCGGGTCAAGCGCGTCGGCTTTTATGTAGCAGTCGTCGAATGTTCCAGACTAATCGTTCGAACCCGCGTGCCTTCCACAAAGTTCTACACCATTCGCGTCACGCGATGAAACCAGATAACACAAGGTTCGGCGACTACACACAGCCGGGTAGAAGCATCGATAACTTTCCAGAAACTTCGGATACATGCAGGCGCGACCAGCGCTGTGCGATTACATTTGTTACGCGGCGAAACGTGGTCGCCCGATAAAGATAAGTACACGTGTCAATATTAGACTGCGATGCGTCGAAAGGCGCTTGCGCAGAGTGTGTCCGCACAGTCGCCAACCCAGAAGCAGAGCCGAGCCGTCGTATTTCCTCGCAGAAACACTGATGATAATAACGGCCGCAAGAAAAGCAGTTGATCGAGGGATGCTCCAGTTGGGTCAAAACAGCTCGGCTTCGATGCAGCAACTGCAACAGCAGCAGAGTACGAGGGTTAGACGTGTTTCCGGATGCTGGTGCCACTGCCAAATGACCGCCGGCTGGGAAACGCCCCACTATATTAGGCTGCGATGCGTCGAACGGCGCTTGCGCAGAGTGTGTCCGCACAGTCGCCAACCCAGAAGCAGAGCCGAGCCGTCGTATTTCCTCGCAGAAACACTGATGATAAGAACAGCCGCAAGAAAAGCAGTTGATCCAGGGATGCTCCAGTTGGGTCAAAACAGCTCGGCTTCGATGCAGCAACTGCAACAGCAGCAGAGTACGAGGGTTAGACGTGTTTCCGGATGCTGCTGCCACTGCCAAATGACCGCCGACTGGGACACACCCCACTCTGCGATGCGTCGAACCGCGCTTGCGCAGAGAGTGTCCGCACGGTCACCAACCCAGAAGCAGAGCCGAGACTCGTAGAAACACTGATCATAAGAACGGCCGCAAGAAAAGCAGTTGATCCAGGGATGCTCCAGTTGTGTCAAAACAGCTCGGCTTCGATGCAGCAACTGCAACAGCAGAGTACGAGGGTTAGACGTGTTTCCGGATGCTGCCGCCACTGCCAATTGACCGCCGACTGCGAAATGCCCCACTATATTTTAGTCTGCGATGCGTCGAACAGCGCTTGCGCACAGAGTGTCCGCACGGTCACCAACCCAGAAGCAGAGCAGAGCCGAGCCTCGCAGAAACACTGATGATAAGAACGGCCGCAAGAAAAGCAGTTGATCTAGGGATGCTCCAGTTGGGTCAAAACAGCTCAGCTTCGATGCAGCAACTGCAACAGCAGAGCACGAGGGCTAGACGTGTTTCCTGATGCTGCCGCCACATGCCAAAATCTCTTAGCACTTAGTATTGCTGCAGCCCACCCCTCTTTTTTATTTTGTCTGGTCATGCTATATATTTTTTTACTGTAGATAGGCATGAACTTCTCCTGTGCACAGCTTACAGCTGAGAGCATAGGTGATGTTCCCAAGCTTAATCAGTGTCTGATATTTATATACACTATGTGCTGGCTCAAAGAGCCTCGAAACACTTTAATGGAAGCTTCTGGTAGAAAAGGTGCCTGGAAGAAGAAAAAAAAAAGATGCTGTGCTGCAACTGTCTTGGCAACATCTTGTCCCCTTAATAAAAATTGTACTTCCATATCAACTTCAGCCCTCTAGTTTAGAGTAAAGTACCAGTGCATTTAGAACAACGAATCAATTCTTAAAGAGTATGTGCAGTCCAGCCAAAAGCATGGGCACGAATGCGCATTGTGCTCCTGCATTGAAGGTGAATAATGCGTTCCATAATGGTGAATGTACTTTAGTAAGCTTCCCTGCAATATGAATTTGTAATGTACAAAGAATATTCAATGAAGTTACCACGAGCACAGATGCACTTGCAAATTATATCACAATTGAAAATAATGAGCACAGTGTAAACCTATGTGCACTTGCACTCTTATATTATGGCGCGTTCACACTGGCATTCGGCGTCTGGAGCGGCGCCCAATTCGGCGGAACCCAGTTCGGCGGCGGCGAGATCCGCCGGAACAGCCCCTTCCGCGCCGATCGCTCCCGGACTGCTTTTTGCGGCAGCAGCCGCCGGATTGCCTCGCCGCGAACCAATCGGAGCGCGTCTCAGCAATTCGAAAGATGGCGGTTAAGCCCAACGCTCTCGTCATATCACAGTCTTCGAACGCGTCGCAACATCGGAAATGCTCATCGAATTAGTGCGTAACCGCCCCGTCCTTTTCGACAAGTACCACGCGAAGCACAAGGTATAAGCGACATGACAAGGTGGCGTGACCAAGCTACGCGCGCCCTTGCAAAGCAGGACGAACCCAGCAACGCCGGTGGCGTCGTCTCTTCGGCGAATGCATCTGCGCGTCAAGCATCGCCAGAAAGGTGCTTGCCAACAGGCCTAGCAGTACTGCCTCTTCTTGCTCAGGGTTCATCATTGCCTTTTCAAGCAATGGTGGAGACGCGCAAGATTAACACACGAACTCGACGTGAACGGAGACAACTGCGCAATTTCGAGCTGCGCGAACATCCGGAATATACCGCGCTTGGTTGGAGGTTAGCACTTTATGGGGCAGATGGCGCTGTATCTCGTTCCGGCGGCGCGGTGCGCAAGCAATGTGAACGACACGATTTTCGGCGGCTGGAGAATTCCATTCTCTGTAGACGCCGGATTCCTCAGTGTGAACGGGCCATTATAGTATGCTTTACTGCACGATGCTTATTTCCATCCTTGCATTGTGGTGTAGCAAACCACAAAAGAAACGTTGCATAATCGGGCTTTTTGAGGTTACCTTTCTCGCAATACATCGGTGCTTTGCGGTGAAGCATACTAAAACTGGAAAGGGGCCACTGTCACTGAATATAATAGAGAGTTTTAGAATAGGGGCCCCAATAGTTTGGGGCCCCAAACAGCTTTGCGGGTGTTAGCGTTGGGGCACGTAGGAGTGAAGAGTTTTAGAATAGGGTTTTACGTTTGCGGATAGCGTCTTGCGCTGACAGCGCCACTATACGGCGTCAAAGAAAAGCGATTAGAAATAATTAAATAAAATATACCATTTTATGATAGGAATAATAATTTTGACCTGCGTGTATTTGCGTTTAATTACAATTTAGAGGTTATTCTGTAAGCAGCAAATAATTAGTTGCGCTTAGTTTTGAGCAAACCAACTTTACTAGCTTTCACCAGCCAAGCTTAGCCGTGTTAGGCTTACGAGCCATAAAATCCACAATCGAATTCAAAATCAGTGGCGTTTAATGAGTCAATCTTCATAACACACGCTAGTTGGGAGAAAGCGATAACCGCAGTCACTTCTCCTAGCTTGCGAACTTCACGCGTTACCGCGAATCGAACCCAGTTTCGTGCTAGGTTAGAGCCGTCGCTTCGATGGGTGCCGCCATGTTTGCCGACGCAAAGCTTTTGGGGACGCTATTTGGGCTCCCGCTAAATCGGTGAAATAGCGTTCCCAACGCAAAACCCAAACACAGTTTGCGTCGTGCGCATGCGCAGTGGCTTCGACGCTATTTCTTTGGGGCCCCAAAACGTTTGGGGCCCCTATTCTAAAACTCTCTAATATGAATAAGAGTTCTTTAATTATACACTCGCGCACCCGCCGCCTCTCAGATCGCCTAAGTGGACATACTAGGCTGGGTGATAGCGGCCCCTCCCACTTTTAGTATGCTTCACCGCGTAACTAAAATGTACTGCGGCGAAGAAGCAGTACATTTGTACTGTAAATAAACAAATGGTTTTTACAACAGTACAAAAATAAACGCGCACCATGCATTGGTCTACCACACAGAATAGCGTCGCAACAAAAGGTAGCTGATTCACACAGGCTGTGTATTTATCAGTCGTAAAGGAAACTTTCAGACACACAGAAATATGTTTATATATACGTTCATACTGCTTGTGTACTAAGACTGGCAGAACTTCCGCAATAGAAAGTAATTTACAACAGACAAACACAAAGAACGCAGACATACGCCTCGGTTTCAACTCGGTCATCATGTAAATGACATATATCATGGAAAAATGCGAACATGCCGTGTGTTAGCATCGTAAACTTAATTCATACTAGGCAAGGAGCACACCACCATCCCGCGACAGCCGCTAATGAGACCAAAACAGGAGCACATGTCTGTGAATGCGCCAATGGAGCACCTAAGCCACTCTGCTCCTCCATCACCCCCGCTGCACGGCTGCACTTGTTTCAAGCACAGCACATCAAACACATTCAGTGCTGAACAGTGGGTGGTCGACGCAGCCGCATTTTATTTATTTATTTATTTATTTATTTATTTATTTATTTATTTATTTATTTATTCTCATACTCTCAAGGCTCGGGGGCATTACAGAGAGGAGTGTTGATTACTACAAACAAATTCGTTAACTATATTCTTGAAGTTTGTGGCGTCAGAAATGGCAGTGATGGAGGCAGGGAGGCCTGCCTCCATCCCACCCTTCCACTCATTCGTCGTTCTTGGTAAAAAGGAATCAAAATAACCGTTGGTACGACAAGTTGGAACTTCAACCTCAAAAGGATGATCCGTGCGTGACGATATGTATAATGGCAGGGAGATTAGTTCATCTTTAAATGTTTCGTTAGTGTAATAAATCTTATGAAAAAGGCATAGGCGAAAGTATTTACGACGTAACTCTAGGTTAGGCAAGCCAAGGGTTAGTTTCATCGATGAGACACTTGCATGACGAGAATAATTCGAAAGAATAAAACGAGCAGCTCGGTTTTTAATGGGATCGATGGTGTTCTTTAGCTTTAGAGTAGAAGGGTCGAAAATGGAGCATGCATATTCAAGTTTAGGCCTCACTAAGGATTTGTGTAGAATTAAGTAACTTGACAGCTGCAGTTGCTGGTGAAAAATTACGTCGTAAAAACCCAAGCATGCAATCAGCGTTACCATAAATGTAATTTATATGAATGTTCCATGTAAGATTGTGTGTAATGTAGATATCAAGATATTTGTATGATGAAACATTTTCTGCAGGTATGTTGTTAATTTTGTACGTAGGAAGGGTGGTATTTCTGACAGCACTGGGCACACGCTTCGCCTTACACTTATTAGAATTGAGCTTCATTTGTGATCTAGAACACCATGATGTTACTATGTCAATGTCTGATTAAAGAGTATTGCAGTCGCCAGAGTTAGAAATGACACGATAGAGAACACAGTCATTGGCGAATAACTTAATTGATGATTTAATTTGATCTGGGAAGTCATTAATAGAAATTAAAGATAATAATGGTCCTAGAACTGACCCTTGCGGTACACCGGAGGTTACTTGACCAGTGGAAGAGAAGCATTCGTTAGCATAAACAAATTGTGAACGGTTAAACAAAAAACACTTGATCCAAGCAAGCAGGTTAGGATCAATGTTGAGGTTACTTAGCTTAGTTAAAGGTCATGCATGTGAAACAGTATTGAAGGCTTTGGCGAAGTCTAAAAAATGCAGTCAATAATAACGTTAGCATCCATTGCCTGAAATAAATCATTAGTGAATGAAAAAAGCTGTGTTTCGCAGGAAAGGTGTTTTCTAAATCCGTGTTGGTAGAAGGTAAAAATTAAGTTTGATTCGAGAAACGAAACCAGGTGTGAGTAAATTATGTGCTCCATAAATTTGTAGGGAACACTGGTTAGGGATATATGTCTGTAATTAAGTGGGGAGTACTGACTGCCAGACTTATGTACGGGAATCACCCTCCCTGCCTTCCAATCGTTCGGAAGGATGGTGGTTTGAAGTGACTGAGCAAAGATTTCGCTCAGAATTATAGATGAATAAGTAATAGTTCCCTTAAGAAATTTTGAGTTGATACCATCTACTCCAGGGCATGCAGAAACTTTTGAGGTCTGTATCAACTTTACAACGCCATCAAGGTCAATGGTAATAGGAAGCATTGGAAAATAATGCACATCAGAAAAAAACAGCGCTTGCGTACAGCACAGAATCCGAAAATACACAGATGAACGCATCATTCAACACTTTACAACAGACACTACGATCGACAGGTTCGTTGTTAAGATCGCACAGTTCAATGGCACTAGATTTTTTACCGTTGACCACACTCCAAAATTTCTGTGGGTTGTCTTTCAAGAAAGAAGGCAATGTGTGCTCATAAAATGTTGTTTTCGACTCTGCTACAGCATTCTTGTAGTCGTTCAGAGCTATTGTGTAAGCATTCCAAGGCTCATGATTGCCAGTCATTTTTGCTCGTCGGAATAGCCTTTTCTATTTGTTCAGTAAACGTATAAGACGCGCGAGTTGAACCAAGGTGCGTGAGAATTAGAATAAATACGTTTTTGCGGGATGTACCGGTTAATTAAGGAGTTGGCTTTTTCTTTGAATATTGACAAGTTTTCTTCAACCGATTGGGAGTGGAAACTTGGAATGTAGTCAGTGATTACGTTTCTAGTTTGTTATTAATTGCGGCAAAATCAGCATTTCTGTAATCGTGAATAACTTTGGACGAGGTAACAGATGGGATGGTTAACTGCAAATTACACTGGATTATACAATGGTTGCTAATACCCAGTAGGCAAGTAAGAGGCGAAACAAATTCTGGGGATGTAGTGAGGACTAAATCTAGGATATTAGCCGAGTGTGCAGAACATCGAGTAGGCTTAAGAACAAGCTGGAGCAGGTTAAAATCGAGGCAAAGGCTGATGAACTCGGAATATTCAGAACAGCGCTCTTAGGTAGAAGGGGGATCAGTATGCCAGTTAATGCCAGGAAAGTTAAAGGGACACTAAAGGTTAATATTAAGTCAACGTGGACTGTTGAAATACCATCCCTGAAACCTCGAAACGCTTGTTTCATGCGAAGAAGAGACTTATTTTAAGAGAAAACGCGTTCTGACGCGTCCGCGTACCTCTAGCACAGTTCAAATCGCCCGCCCTCCGATCGAGGAGTGGTGACATCATGGTCTCGTAGTGATGTTGCGCCGTCACGCTCAAACCGCCCATCGCCGCACGCCGCACCGCATGCAGATGGTTCGTGAAAAACGGGCGGTCGTCGCGATCGGTCACAAAATTGCATTTACGCTGAAACCGCATGACGCGGTGCAGTTAGCATGCGCCCTCTGTTTGTCCAAATAGGTAACCAGCTACTGGCAACATGCATCAGCGAGTTGGCAGCCTCGTGTGCTGGCGACCAGCAATATTTTGCGCCGTGCCAGGATTTTGTTATTACGTTTGCTCTTTTATTAGTTATTTTTTTATTAGTTAGCTCGAGCGGTTCGCATGCGCCGGCATCCGCACTTCGATTTGGGGACGCGACGTCTGTTGAAAGCCAGCAAACATTCGGCAGTGCGCAGAGCAACACTGTTCGAAGTCGGCAACTATCGCTAACAGCAGACGACAGTGGCATATTTTTGTCGATGTAGGTTGAAGCTTTCGCGTCATGGTGAAAACGCGACTCTTGCACTGTCACATTCTGTGCTGAATGTGTGGCGTTGAGGTGGTGACCCACCTTTGGAACATTGTGCAGTCATCTTACCTGTGCCGCTTTTTTTATTTGTTTATTGCTACCACATAATGTTGCAACAACATACGTCACTATGTGCTCGGTTGTGTACAGCGCGATGGCGCACTTTCTGTAGCTGTGCTAGCGAAAGCTTGTGTTGTGGACAAGCGACGCACCACCGCTCCTCGGTTGGACAAAGCACCAGCGCGGAAGAAAGGGGAAACGACCCATCCCGAGTCGAGTTCTGAGAATCCTCCCTCGCCCTCAGGGTCTCGGCTACAGGACAGGGACCTAGAGTTTGGCCCCCTCGAACACATATGCAGCTATCACCTGCGTCTTTTGTATGAAATAAACGCAGTCTTCTTTCTGCCACCAACCGATGCGCACTCCTTTCACGGATGGGGCCAGACCCCGTACGTAACACTGGCGATGAGGCAGGAGTTGCGAAGCGGATAAGTTTTCGAAGTTAAGGCTGTGGCTACAGGACCAATGCACGGCGCTGTCGAGCCTATCTCGGGCAAATCATGGGAATCGTGGATCCAGCGCCTCGATTTTACTTCGTGGCGAGCGACGAAACGAAGAAGCGGGGACTTCTCCTCACGCTTTGTGGAGCCGACACTTTCGAACACTGTGCGCGCGTGCTGATAGCGCCGAAGATGCTGAGAGAAGTCAACTTCAATGATTTATTGACACTTCTCGGGCGGCACTTCGACACCAGGACATCCGAGCTTTACAGCCGGTACGTGTTTCAAAGACCCGACCAACGGCCAGACGAGTCGATCAGCAGCTACGCTGCGGCCCTGGAACCTTCACAGCCGACTGCAACTTCGGAGCGCTGCCTTCGGCTACAATATCGACGACGTCACTCACACCCAAGCGACCGCTTCAGCAGCGAACCCAACTGTGCCGTGATGCTCCGGGAGAGGTTCGTCCGCGGCGTTTGGGACGAACATCTTCCACAGAGACTGTTCGCAGAAAAAGCCTGACATTTCAACGCGCTGTGGACTTAGCCCTGTCAGCGGAAAGTGCGTCAAGGCATCAGCGAGATATCAAGGGAGTACCAAACTCGGGGAAATTAACAGGACGTCGCAAATCAAGCCAGAAGGCAAGCGTACGTCAGCACGACATTGCTATCGATGCGACGGCTTGCATGACCCTGAAACGTGCCAATTCAAGACAGCCGAGTGCCGTTTCTGTTCCAAGAAAGGTCACATCGAGCATGCCTGCATCTAAAGAAAGAAAAACATGGAACCACGCTCGGACAACTAGCAGCTACGGGCACACAGTGCCAACCCACCACCTGTCAGCAAATCCTGCTGCAAGCTGCACACAGTTAGTGTACGTACACGCTGCCCCAAGTTCCTCGTGGACTTGAGAGTGGAGGGAAAGCCAGTCCAGTTTGAGCTGGACACAGGTACGACATGCTCCCTGATAAGCGAGGACACGGACTACAGAATGGGAAAGAAAAACACTGCATGGCTTTCATGCGAACCGCTCAGTTTGCGCACATGGTCAGGTAAAGAATTACACGTCCTGGGCTCCGCACAAGTTCGTGTGAGGTTGAGTTCAAAGGACTATCTGCTGCCGTTGTTGGTAATGAAGGGCACCAGGTGCAACCTCCTAGGAAGAGATTGGTTTTTGGCACTTCACATTCAGGTGAAGGGGATCAACCACGTTGGAGAGCCAGCACTAGAAATTACAGAGGTTCTGGGATGACACCCAGATGTCTTTAAGGAAGACATTGGAAGCTATACAGGTATACTTGTATACAGGTCACTGCAGCACTGCTCACAGTGAACACCACAAAACGACTATTCAGGGTGGAATGCCTCCCGTTCTGAATTTCCGCTGCACCAGCTATCTTCCAGTGCGTGAGGGAGACAAAGATACCTGGAATTTCAGGGGTGAGTGTTCACCTTGACGACATCATTGTCAACGGGAATAGTGCAAATGAGCACGCACAGTGTCTTCAGGTTCTATTCAAGGCTAACTGAGAAAGGCTTACGCCTCAAGAAAGAAAAATGCAGGTTTGGAATTATGTCAGTTGGGTTTCTGGGACATCGAAATGACAGAAACGGTGTTCGCAACACCGAGAAAAAGGTTGAGGCTATACTTAAAACACTCAAACTATTGGACAAGACATCCCTAAGGGCTTTTCTGGGCTTTATTTCATTTGACGACTGCTTTTTGAAGAACGGAGCGATGGTTGGGGTGGAATTGTATAGGCTCCTAGAGGAAAACATGCCCTGGAAGTGGAAGAGCAAACACCAAGCCAATTTCGAGGCACTTAAGGAGATGATCTGTGCATCTGCAGTGCTCGCTCACTACGACAAGACAAAGCCCCTTCTTTTGTCCGTGGAAGCATCGCCGTACGGCGTTGATGCTGTCCTCACTCGGGAGGATGCTATTTGCCGAGAGGTGCCCATTGCATTCGGTTCATGAACACTGGGAAGTGCCGAAAAGAGCTACTTCTAGCTGAACAAAGAAAGTGTAGTAGTAATCTACGTCATCAGTCATTTTCATAAGTACACAGCTGGCCGGCATGTGACCATAATAACAGATCGCCAGGCATTGATTGGAATCGTGAGTGAAACAAAGCAAGTACCCCGGGTCTTTTCATCAAGGATGACGCGGTGGTGCCTTAAACTAGCAACGTATGATTACAAGTTACTGTACTGGCCTGGCCTACTGCACCAAAATGTGGACACTCTAAGCTCACTTCCACTACCGGCACAAGTTGATGGGCCTTATCCCCCAGGAGACGTGCTCATGTTGGCTACCATGCCCAGCTTCGAGCTTTCACCGAGTCAACTAGCACGAATGACTCAAGGAGTCAGTTTTGTCGCAAGTCTGGAGGCTGTCTCAAAACGGTGAAGTTCATAAACTGCCAAAAGAACAGTTTTCATCGTGCAGGAAACTGGAGGCTGAGCTTTCAGCGCGGAAAGGGTGCCTTGTTAGAGGCTCCCGGATGGTAACTCCAACAAAGGCAAGAAATTACCTTCTTAAACTCGCACCTGCAAACCACCACATAATTGTGGCCATGAAGGCATGCGCACGAAGGTACTTTGGTGGCCAGGCATTGACGCAGATATCGAACGGCTCACTAGAAACTGTGCAACTTCCTAACACCAAAGGGCACCAGTGCCCAAATGGGAACGCGTAAGAACGCCTTGAGACACAGTTAACGCAGACTTCATTGGTCCCATAGAAGGCAGAATGCTGGCTAATTGTTGTGGACGCATGCAGCAAATGGTTGGAAGTGTGCTCCATGCGCAATACACAGTCTGCCACATCGATCGAGGAACTCTGGAACCTTTTCGCAGCTTTTGGGCTTCCCAAAAAGCTTGTGACTGATAACGGACCATCCTTCGTTTCAGTGGTAATTGAGAGCTTCCTAAAGAATGGGGTGACCTACGTAACAAGTGCACCATATCATCCTACAATGAATGGCCAAGCAGAAAGGATGGTTTTTGAAACAAAACGAGCATTAGCCGAAAACTAGGACGGAACATTCGCGTGTAGGCTGGCCCAGTTTTTGCTAAAGCAACACACCACCACCTGCACATCAATGGGCGAAATGCCAGCTGCACTTGTGTTCGGGCGTGAGCTGGATACAGCTCTCACATGCATTCAGCCCCAAGCAAAAGCGAACAAAATCCATACCAACTGCAACAGGAACACAAAGTCGAAAGTACTCGCTGTCGGACAAGCAGTTTTCTTTCGAAACTTCGGAGGGAATGGTTTTGGAAAAGCTAGGCTACAGATCGTGGCTCCTTAAAAGCCCTAACAGGTTAGTGTGATGACAATGTGACCACATCAAGCCCGGTGCTTTGAGACACCCCACAGAAGATTCGGCAACACAGGATAAGGGCTGTACAGTAACCGCGAGCAGTGTCCCGCTCCCATTTATGTTTGGGAGAAAAGCACATAACTCCATGTCGTCAGAGGCCACTCTCTCAGGAACGCTGGAGCCTTCGCAATCATCAGTGACCAAACCAGAGATTGGCATTGCCCCTGAGGCCGTGCCAAACACTACTGCAGTCATGCCCGCAGCGGGAACGACGCCCTGCGGATCACTACGGCGACTCCATCTAAGGGAGGAAAGTGTTGTGTACAAGTGACGCACCACCGCTCCTTGGCTGGACAAAGCACCAGTGTGGACGAAACAGGAAGCGACCCCACCCCGAATCAAGTTCCGATAATTCTCCATCACCCCCAGCGTGTCGGCCACTGGACAGGGACCGGGAGTTTGCCCCTTCGAACACATGCGGCTCTCGTCTGCGTCTCTTGTAGAAAATAAATTCCGTCTGTTTTCTGCCACAGACCAACGCACATTCCTTTCACGAATGAGGCCAGACCCTGTAGGTAACAACTTGCAAGAACGCGCATACACGAACACACAGGTGTATCTAAGCCAATGAGCAAGGGATCTGTCGCAGCAACAGCGTAGCACGCTGAAACGCCGCAGCGTTATCTATTAACATACTCCTATACAGATGGTTCTATTATCACGGAATACAGCTGTGTTAATTGACAAGTCACTTCATCACCGAGCACGCGTGTGAATCATCAACAATGGCGTTTATTCAGGTGCACTTTGCTGCTGAGGTCTTTTTAGTAGCTGTCAATAGTGAGCCTACAATTGATTACATTATGTAATATGGCATCGTACTTCGGAACAATGATGTAACACTGAATGAACGTACAGGGGCGCTGTGCGACACACACAAAGCTAGTATTTGTTCATTCTATGTTACGTCATTGTTTCAAAGTGCACTGCCATATTAAGTCATGACTAACCAAAGAGCCCACCAGTAAGTCTTAAGCAATTGATTACAGTAATGACAGACATAAAAGCGATGTGTACATATCATAGTTACTTCTTCAGGCAGAGATGCTTGTCAGATATGTTTTCAAGAGAAGAATGTTTGCATGAAAACAAATATCAATTCATATTGCTGAAAAGACACCCCATATAGGCATGAATTCACGTAATGTTTCCATTTCTTGTTAGTGCTAAAAATGTCCCTGCAAATAGAAGTAGCGTTATGTCATTCATGCCTTAAGAGATGACAGAGGTCTACGGGGGTACACAAGGCAGCAATGCCCATGCATAAAGGCCTGGGTGGCCAATCTGCTGCCCCTTCACTATTTATCCATACTTCTACCAGCATTTAAACAATGTACAGTCTATGGTCAAAGTGAATACAGGCATGCTTGCTCTCTCAGCAATGGTGACAATCAAGGATGATTGCCTTGAGATCGTTTGCTGCTGTCAACATCATTTATGCATGCATTCTCTTTTTATTCTTTTCTCTAGATAACAAAGAAGCTTGCACAGTCAGTAAGCTATAGCAAAGTAATGTTATTTGATTGCGTTGGGCATGGCCCAAATGTCCCATTGTAGTGTCCCATTGTAGGTTGTAGTGACAACCCAACCAGCTAATGCACAGCCACATTAAAAAGAGAAGTGCATAGGCTAACAAACAGGCGCACAGTAACTGTACTTCATCTCAATGCAAACCAAGATTATCAAGCAACTATAGAGATCTAGATTAAGGGGGCACAAGCGTTGAGGCCTCGTAGTACTTGGGGCCTCAACGATTGCATTCCCCTGATCTAAAACTCTCTAATAAGCTTTGCAATGAGTGCAGTGATCTTGCATGTGAAATGGTTGATGTAGTAAGTCGTTTTATATTTGCCTTTCTTAATCAGTAACAGCTTAAACAAGTACACGACAATGAAATGAAATGCTGGCTCATATGGTGCACAAGACACAATTAGGGGAGGACATTTGCCATGCCTGCTGTAACACCAATTCCAACATGCAGTAGCTTGTAGGCAATGAATGCAGGTTCATTGTGTCAGAGCAACTTGCACCTACCTCTAATGAAAGCACAGAATGTCTGCATTGTAGACATTACTTCATTAACACCGTGTGCATGGCAGCACGAGAAAGTAAGAAAGTAAGACAGTTTCTTGGGTGGAGCTTTATGACGAATTCATAATATAATCTGCAATGCAGACATGTTCTATTATCCAATCACTTAAGTAGTCAAATGAATGCACATAGCCCCATAAGCACTGTGAAACGGAATGCAGAAATTTGTAGTTAAGAAGCCATAGCAACTCGCACTCTGTGCTGAACATAAAACAGAAAAAAATGCGTAGTGGCAAATTGGGTGCACATTCTCATCTGTCATACAAATCCATAGATTACAAGTAATCTTTAACTCATTCTCATATTTCTTACAGTTGCACAAACCTTACTGCAGCATCCACTGTGGAATAACATAATCTTGCAAGTCACAGCTACTTCACTCTATTCATATATATTAGCCCCCAGGCTCTCCTGTATTCCTTCACGCATGCTACCATAGCATGGCTGTGCTCAATCACCTCTTTCCCTTCCACTGAAATGAACATGGCATATACTTGTTACCAAAATATTCTCTGAAGCATAACTGTTAATCATTCTTTAAGCCTCTGAGAAGTAAGGATGGATGTTCAACCTTGCTGTTGTGGCATTTCATAGGTTCTAACCCACCGTCATATTTCTAAACAAGCAATGATGAAATTATATAGTCAAGCCATGCCATTAGGACAACTGACGTATTGCTTCCCCAGGGAGTCTCACTGCCACCTCCCCAATTTCGTAAATACTTAGACATGTTGACAACTTAGACATGTTGAAGTTAACTTCACAGCCTATGTTTTAACATGACAAATAAGCCTGATAAACCTAACAGCCCTTATATCATTCTCTTAATCACTTGAAATACTAACTAGCACATGGCATGTAGTCATATTATATTCTGTTTGTATGTTTGGTGAATTGCAAATCATTTTTGTCGCCCTTAAAGCCCAGCTGATGCTGTCTTTCTTTATAACAATTAGGCAACAACCTTACTTGTTGCATTGCTGTGAGAACTACTACTAGTTTCACAGTAGCACTGCACATGTACCCTCAGACCACATCGTAGACATGCTTCTATACATACTAGAGGCTGGCCACAATCAGTATAATTTTGAAATCTAGATAAACAGGGTGCGAATTCATGTGTATCAAATAAATGTCTGTTCCACTGAGAGGCTGTGTACTTGTGTGCGATATAGTTATCGATTCACTACACTTTCGGCAGAAGAACAGAATACACAAAACAACAAAATCAAGTTCTCTCTGAAAAGCTGCTTTTTGCCACTATTATATTGTCACATCCTATATGGTCACCGCGGGTATGTGCCAGGCGATGGGAACGACGCTGAAGTAGCGCGCGAGTGAAACAACAGAGACGACAACGACGCCGCGTTGACTGCTCTGATAAAGTGCTTCCATACGTCCTCTACGCCGGCTTTCCCGTCTTCTACTAGGCTGCGACACTGGTGGAGGTGCGGGGTAGGTTGCCTGATGCTCGGCACCCCTTCGCGGAGCCATACCTCGAAAACGGAATCACCTTCGTTCGTCGAAACTCCTGTTCACCGGTACAGTCGCCGCCTGCTAGGCCTGACGCCCGAGTTCAACCCTTTGCAGGACCCTGCTGGAACGCGTCTACCTACTTCCGCCATGGCTACTGCAACTCCATCGCAGGTGACGCTGCAAAATCCTAAGATACCAGAAAGTTTCCATGGCGACGCTTTTGAAGATGTCCAAGATTGGCTTGACCAATTTGAGCGTGTCGCCAGTTATAATGACTGGGGCTCCCAGCAAAAGCTGTCTAATGTCTATTTCGCGCTTCAAGACAGTGCGCGGACGTGGTTTGTGAACCGGGAGAGAAGTTTGACCACATGGGATACCTTCCGCACTCAGCTGCTGGACACGTTCACTAGTACCGACAGAAGAGACACTGCGCAGCGCCTACTCGAATCCCGTATTCAAAAACCAAACGAGAGCGTAGCCATGTATGCAGAAGATATGACCCGCCTTTTCCGCAGAGCAGACCCTGAGATGACTGAAGAAAAGAAGTTACGCTATCTCTTGCGCGGAGTGAAGGAGGAACTGTTTGCCGGACTCGTGAGGAACCCACCGACGACAGTGGTCGAATTCACCAAGGAGGCTACCGCTATAGAACGGGCACTAAAGCAACGGTACCGCCAATATGATCGCGCGAACTCGCCGGTGAATGCTTCAGTTCTACCTGAGAGCTACGGCACGTCTCTGCGTGAAGTCATCCGGGAAATTGTGAGAGAGGAGATCCGGCAGCTCGGGATTTCTCCTATGGCACCAGCGGTGGCTTCTGTCGCTGATATCGTTCGGGAGGAAGTTCGACAGGCCTTTTCGTCCCCCGACCGGCAGGCGGTGCCGCGACGACTAACCTACGCGGAAGCTGTCTGTCGTCCACCTCCCGCGACTTCGATGCTGCTGACACCGTCGACCACTACGACGCAGCCAGCACCGCCACCCCCGACGCCATATTTTCGCCAGTCACAGCCGCCGCCAGCTATGCCGTATCGCCGCCAGCCGATCGCTGCGCCTCGGTCTTACGGCGAATCTCCTGTGGGCTACCCGCTTCGAAAGACCGATTTGTGGCGCACCGCTGACCGCCGGCCGCTGTGCTTTCATTGCGGCGAAGCTGGACATGTTTATCGCGCGTGCCACTACCGCGCAGCCGGGTATCCAAGGTTTCCCAACTGCAATTACCCTGTGTTTGATGCTGCACGTGCCTGCGACGAAAATTCTACAAACTTTCGGCCAGAAGGTTCAGCGACGCCTCGATCACGTTCCCCTTCTCCGGCTCGTTATACCCCACCGACCCGTCGCGATTTTTCTGACGCCTCTAGGGGCAGGTCCCCTAGCCCACGCCGGGGAAACTAGAAGCAGCGACCTCCGGGGGTGAGGTTGCAAACCGTCTAGCTTTCCAAGAGCCCCCATCACCGACGATCGACGACTCTAAAACTCCGACGTCTCCAACCACACCCCCTGTAACCGATGCCGTCAGCGCCGATCTTGTCGTTTTCATTGACGGCCACCAAGTGGCCGCTCTCGTCGATACTGGTTCGCATTTTTCGATAATAAGTCAAAAGCTGGCCGACAGATTGAGAAAAGTGAAGACGCCGTGGACCGGGCCCAACATCAGAACTGCCGGCGGCCAGTTGATGACGCCGATCGGAAAATGCACAGCCAGGATAGTAATCGCCGGTGAAACCTTCGTCGCCACCCTCGTCATTCTCTTTGAGTGCTGCAAGGAACTTATATTGGGTATGGATTTCTTGAGAGAGTACGGTGCAGTGATTAATGTCCGTGATCTCAGTGTCGCAGCCTAGTAGAAGACGGGAAAGCCGGCGTAGAGGACGTATGGAAGCACTTTATCAGAGCAGTCAACGCGGCGTCGTTGTCGTCTCTGTTGTTTCACTCGCGCGCTACTTCAGCGTCGTTCCCATCGCCTGGCACATACCCGCGGTGACCATATAGGATGTGACAATATGCAGCAAACTAAGACTTCAGAAAGCACCAATATGGCTTGGGCGCATCTTTGTGCATTGTATAAGAAGTAGAGGTGGGAGAATGTTAATTTTTTTCAAACATAAATTGAACAAAAATAGTAAACATCAAATATTGAATAGTGACACGACGACGTTAGTACTTGTAGTAGCAATATTTATTTCCATAGATTTAGGTACTACCTCTTAACCAACTAATGCAAACGATAGCTAACTATTGGGGCAAAGGATAAGTTTTAAATGCAAGGCTACTAATTGTTATATTAAAAAAACTACTTGAATAGTCTATCAACAACTTTAGAGCCTCGTTGCAAAGAAGCTTTCCAAGAAATAATGGCTGCTGTATGAAGAGCTTCCAAAAATGCACAATAAATTGTTACCAAAAAACATGAAAGTTGCAGAAAAAATAAGCTTAATGAAGGACCAATGTTTTGCGGACACATGTAAACGGACTTGTTTCAAGGAAAACACAGACTTGTCGCATAAAAGATAAATCTGCTAGATCAAGAGATGTGTGGTTGGCTTTTATGAATAAAAAAAGCCTATGGGAAAGTTTTGTGCCAATATGGCTAAAAGATACTTTCGTCACCGTGCTAGCCTGCTAGCCTTTGGGAGGCTTGTCACATATTCGTTGTTAAAAAACTTCCAATTTATATATTGACACAAAAGTCTCCTCTGATCACGGAAAAAGAATAGAATTGTCATATAGTATACAAAACATTTAGAACATCGGGGTACTATTTTTCACATTACACACATTCTTGTGAAAGACAAAACTGCAAGAAACAGCATAACACTGGCATAATCCGTAACTGATTATGTCAATGAGTTTCCCATTTCATATGGCAAAGTTGCATAGGGCAGATGGGATGTGACATCTGTGATTCGGAGATGCGTTATTGTATCTGGGTACAAGTATTATACAATTGATCATTCTGGGAATAAAGAAATAAGAGGCATTGATTACCAGTATGTCATCATGTCACTTCTGTCTGAAAAGTGACTATCATTTCAAGTCAAAGTTGCATTGAGCATCATGTTTATGTGCCCATATATGTGTGTCCCATGAACCGTTGCTTTAAGTTACGACGAGTGTCATGTCATTCCTGTATGTAATTATGGTTTTACACAATGCACCTATAAAACTTTTGATCAGCATCCTAGTACATTTCCTTGTATTTGCACACAGGCTTTCTGTCGCAACACCCTCTTCGCACCCATGATAAATACTGCAGTCAGTAAAATGGAGCTTTAGATTGTTTCCTAAACTGCTTTCATTCCAGCAAGTAGACGCCGAGCAGACGCTGTGCCACAAGTGAACGTTTCATCTTTGCTGCTTATTAAGGTGGCTGCAAGGTAAATGGAGGGAAAGTGTACAGGTGAAGCAAAGCTCCGCTGTCGCATGCACGTAAACAATGCTTATGGTTATGGCATCGAAACATTTTTTGCGTCAATCCTCCAACCATGGAGCATGTACTGACAGGATGGAAAGCAGACACCGAGCAGACGGCGCAGCGCGATGAACACATCTTGAGGGGCATTCAGCCTTCCTATTAGCTAAGGAGCCCAGCAGCTTCTCCAGTGCTGCAAGGAACTACTGAGATGGAGTAAAGCTCACAGAACACATTGTTAGCGCGAAAGGTTGGTGTCGTGTTCCTGGGCTTCCGTGAACGAAGTGGCAGACTGAACTTGAAACATGTTTTATTGCATGGCAGCAACTTAATGTGACAGAATGACAGCCAAGAAATATAAGGACAAAAAGCACACCACAGCTTGGCGGCCAGTGATTATATACACATAGTGGGCAACGGTGATGCAATTGCAATATGACCCGCGTGACAGAAAGGGAAACGCTATCACACATGTACAGATATGCGACAGTTGGGCAGTGGCAGAGAAGGTGCTTTGCTGTGTCGTCACACGTGCAAAAAATTGCATAAGGAGCATTTGCATAGCTTACATTACAGCAGATGACACCCAGCACAAAATAAATAATTGCAATACAATGTGTTCTGTGAGCTGTACTCCATCTCAGTAGTTCCTTGCAGCACTGGAGAAGCTGCTGGGCTCCTTAGCTAAGGGAAGGCTAAATGCCCCTCAAGATGTGTTCATCGCGCTATGCCGTCTGCTCGGTGTCTGCAGTGATACAACTTCTAAGCTGTTCCCTAGCCTCCCCTCTTCATAAAGTGTAAAATGTGCAGCGAGAGCTCTGTAAACAAACCTGTACAAAGCAAGGAATCTGCTTTGATACAATACCTATATTGAGATGCATAAGAGCATAGGCGACCAGCGATGCTTCTGCAATGTTTATTACTTCAGAGCACATGCAACTGACAGAAAAAATTCACAGACGATTACGATACTCCCTAATACGAAATTTGAGTGCAGCTCTACACGTGTTGTCATTTCGCTGGTGTGGACAATCAGTCTCGTGTGGCATGTTGCAAACAGAGCGAAGTGTGGCGCCACTGCCTTTCTAATCTGGAGATCGCATGAGCCAGCGCATGGGTAACGCGTGGGCATGGTTCACATAAGCCACCGCCAACAAACCTCCCAGACATTGCGTGCTACTCTGGCACCATCTCGTAGCTACTGTCATTGCACTTCGCTTTTATTCGCACGCTTTTGACATACACTCCTCTGCTTACTGCCTCATGGTTCTGCTGCACCTTCCTCTCCGCTTTCCTCCTCATGCCTCTTCTCACTTGATACTTTTTTTTATCTCCCACTGCATGCTGTGTTCGCTGTCATCATTTGGTGAACTCATTCGCTCGGTTCGCTCGGCGACGAAATAAATAAGAATGGTAATTTCAATAAAGAAATCAGTTGACAGTGCAGCTGTGTCCTCATCCAGTCGTTCTTTCTGTGTCTGTGTTCCTCAAGTTCTGCTGCTACTGTCCTCGAAGAATGAAACAACTGGCCCCGTTAAACACCCTTTTGACATTCATTTTCAGCACTCTGAGCGTTCCTACTTGTTTCCTGCATCTGCTTGACTCATGACAAATATGTCTTCACATTGCCTTCTTCACTTGCTGGGCCTGCTTATCCTCATGTTGCATCAAGAAGAATGTTTCGGTGGAAGACGTTAGGTTGCTACTCGGGATGTTGTTGCCTTCCCAAGGACACGCAAGAATTATGAAGATACTGCGGGCTGAAATATGGAAACAGATTCGCCTACTCACCGACTTCCTCAAGGTGAGACCCTCTGGCAAAAAATCCTATCGTCTTCACTTGGCCAGCGGCAGTTTTAACACTGAACACATGTGGAATAAGTGGTTCCTGCCAATTTTGAAGTCAACAATACAAGGTCAAAAAGAGTACGAGAAGATAAGCAAGAACCCAGTGGTCACAGCAGGACAGGTGCAGCTCTCACAACCTTCTAAAGAAGTATTGGAACTCGGTTCAAAATTTGCGCTTCTCCCGAGACTAGACGCAGCAGTGAAGCTTGCCATTATCAGACGAGTAGCAGAAAAAGCGAATGAAGAGGGCGCCAGCAGAGTTGTGGCTGACAGAGTAGATACACCGGCTCGTTCAAAAGAATGCAAACGCCATGTGCACAGTTTTGTTAAAGCTGTAAAGGAACTGAAAAAAGAAAAGTTCATATTGGGCCTTTCAGACAAAGTGGGATTTGTAGTATTTCATGCCAGCAGCTACAATACAAAAGCATTAGAAGCCATCAACAAGAACTTCTGCAAGGTAGAAAATAAAGACCCAAAGAAAGCGAAAAGAAAGGTCGAGATGCTTCTAGGAGAAACAAATAATGGTAGCCAGCAGTGCAACAAGGTTAAAGCAGCAAAAACCACCAAGCTGTCGGTGTTCTTCAGTGGAAAAAGCCATAAAATTGGTACCCCCTTCCACGCCATTTTATTGTAAGCAGACATGTGGCAATTGCTGCTTTCAGCACACCTTTTCACGCAACTTTCTCAAGTTAGGGTAGAAGATCAGTTCATGATTAGGAACTCTGAACAACTAACCTTCAAATAAGAATGTACAAAATGAATTATTGGTACGGGTTCTCGATTGACATCGAAGATATTGTCACGTGGTGGTGACGTTGAAGAACACAGTAGCAATACTGTGTACGACAAAACTAAATCTTATTGGGCGAACCTGTGCCCACGAAACAGGCTACATTTATAGCACAACGATAGCGGCGAACACAGTGGGCGATCGTCGGAAATCTGATCAGCGGGTCAAGCGCGTCGGCTTTTATACAACAGTCGTCGAATGTTCCATGCTAATCGTTGGGACCCGGGTGCCTTCCACAAAGTTCTACACCATTCGCGGCAGGCGATGAAATCCGATAACATAAGGTTCGGCGACAACATACAGCGAATAGAAGCATCGATAACTTTCCAGAAACTTCGGATACATGCAGGCGCGTCCCGTGCTGTGCGATAACACTTGTTAGGCGGC
The DNA here is from genome assembly GCF_023375885.2 of Dermacentor andersoni. Lineage (NCBI taxonomy): Eukaryota > Metazoa > Arthropoda > Arachnida > Ixodida > Ixodidae > Dermacentor > Dermacentor andersoni. The sequence goes on along the minus strand of NC_092824.1, from coordinate 8,799,259 downwards.
GAAACGTGGTCGCCCGATAAAGATAAGTACACGCGTCAATATGTATTATTCAATACCGCATGCGGATTTGATGAATGTACTGAGAGAGACCATCATGGAGCAATGAGTCATTCCATTTCAAAACTCCGTAGGAATGTCTGTGGAGACCTTCTTGGAGCTGTTGAACGCCTATTTCGCTGCCACAATCACTGTACATGACGGTACCTTGTTTGTCCAAAACAGAGGGGTCTGCATTGGATCAAAAATTGCACCAATCCTGAGTGACTTGTACTTGGCATCATGCGACAAGAAAACTCAAGGATCCATCAAGGAAAGGCGTGTCACACGGATCTATCGATATGTGGACGACTTCTTGATACAGTGCCAAACAGAGAATGCAATAAAACACGTTGTGGGGCTAGTTGGTGCATAGCTTTCAATAGATGAAGCGCCAATAGTGATGGCACACTAGGAAGGAACAAAGACAGGACAAGGCGCTACTTGCAACTGTTTATTGAAGTCAAAGGTGGCTGATTATATAGCCATAGGAAGAGGGGGGCGTAAAAAGAGGAACACTGATTATGTGAATGCGCACGTGTGAGAACACTTAAGATATATATGAAGGAAATCGCGTTTAGTCTAAATCTAAAACTTATGTATGAACATGCTTTCATTTGTGTAAATATTCAGAGACGGCATGCTGACACACGCGTCCCCTCTTTTCTTAATCTGGTTGGCCTCCAACAATTAATGCGCCACAGAATCTTTACTTTTAAACATGATTGTTGTATCATGAAGCCTTGCTTCACATACTTGTTTCTTCTCATTCCCGCACGCCTTGCAACGAAGCGGCAAGTTTGAACCTTATCCATTTTTCAATGAAAGCTTATGTTCCCGCAGGCATTCATTAATACATCGGCCAGTTTGGCCGATATACTCTTTTCCACACTTCAGCGTATACGACCCCTTCTTCACACTTAACAAAAGGGTTCGTATGTTTAATTGAGTTTTCTTTGTGCTCAACAGCTGTTTGTTTTCAAGGCCAGTTTTATGTGCAAAAGAAAGGAATTTGTATTGGCTCATGCTTGGCTCCCGTACTTTGCAACATTTTCCTCGCGGACATCGACAGAGTGCTGCCCAAGGTGTTTGATGGAGGCAAAGTGCTCAAGGTTTTTAGGTATGTTGACGATTTTAAATTTTATACTGACGGAATGATCTCCTGTGACTTACTCGCATACTGTGCAGGGCATTTTATCTGATTTTAAACAGCAAGGCAAAGGCTTAGATTTTACTTTTGAACTAGCCAAGGATAACAGCTTGCAGTTTTTAGATCTTGACATAACCCTTACTGACGAAGGTTCCTGCTGGATGTACTGACCCTGTGCCCGCAAGGAATTGTTGCCGTATGAGTCGACACACTCCAAGACTGTTAAACGTGCGACTGCCAGTATGTGCCTCGAATTCACCCTGAAAAAATTGTGCTGTCATAAGGCACAAGCAAGCTTTGACAAACAGATTTTGAAGTTGAGGAAGGCTGGCTTTCCTTGCTTGGTTTTAAGCGCAGTTTCGGAGGCGTTATTGAAAAGGGTGAAAAAAGAAAGAAAAAGAAGTGAAGGTCAAACATTCGAAAAGAAAGCTAAACCAGTGGTGATACCATAATCTCATAAAGTGGCGCATAATCTTAAACACATCGCCGTGACATACAAAATTCCTGTGGTTTTTTTCTGCGCCCCGAAAATTTGCTACTTTGTGCCGCCCGATTGGTTCGGATGACTCTAAGAAAGTCGGGTGTTCTATTAAACATACGAACCCTTTTGTTAAGTGTGAAGAAGGGGTCGTATACCGCTGAAGTGTGGGAAAGAGTATATCGGCCAAACTGGCCGATGTATAAATGAATGCCTGTGGGAACATAAGCTTTCATTGAAAAATGGATAAGGTTCAAACTTACCGCTTCATTACAAGGCCTGCGGCAATGAGAAGAAACAAATATTTGAAGCAAGGCTTCATGATAAGACAATCATGTTTAAAAGTAAAGATTCTGTGGTGCATGAATTGTTGCAGGCCAACCAGATTAAGAAAAGAGGGGACGCCTGTGTCAGCACCCCGTCACTGAATATTTACACAAATGAAAGCATGTTCATAGATAAGTTTTAGATTTAGATTAATTGTGATTCCCTTCATATATATCTTCAGTGTTCTCGCACGTGTGCATTCACATAATCAGTGTTCCTCTTTTTTCGCCACACTCTTCCCATGGCTATTATTCAGCCACCTTTGACTTCAATAAACAGTTGCAAGTAGTGCCTTGTCCTGTCTTTGTTCCTTCCTAGTGTGCCGTCACTATGGCACTTCATCTATTGAAAGAGAATGCAACCGATTACCAACAACTTAAGGACACCGTATGGAGTACTTTCGATCAACGTGCCCAGAACTGAACTTCCCTTATGAGCGTCCGAACCACAGCCCCTGCAGTTCCTCGACATTTTACTAGAATTCCAACCAGGACATCTAAACTTGGGGTACGAGCCCAGAGCATAGAGACAATTTCTTCCCTTCACGTCAAGCCATTTCAAGACTGTAAAAAGGGCAATAGCGAGTGCAGCGTTTAGTTCAGCACTAAAGAAATCATGCCAGCATCAAAATGAACAAAGTTTTCAGCGGCAGTTAAGTAGGCTGAAAAATGCAGGGAAAAACATGCCGTGTGAATGCTATGCAGCATAACTGAAGGCCTCGTAGAGAAGACTAAAAGAAAACAAGAAAGCAAAAGCGGATCTGAAGTTGTGGATGCCAAAAACAATTCTGCAAAAATTACATATGTGCATGGACTGACCCACAATCTCGTCAAAATTGGTAAAAGACACGGCGTCCGAGTATTGTGCTCAGCACCAAACAAGGGAAAAAGTATGTGCTCGTGAGTGAACCAGGAAGAAAAGGAACCACAATGCCAGATCACGCACCAAAGCAGATACTGCGATTGTGTCAAAGGAGTGTGTACGTCATCCTCCTGTCCTGTGGAAAACAATGCATAGAGCAAACAGGAAGATGCTTTAATGTTCGAACAAGAGAGCATGCATCATCACTTTCAGGGACCCCTGGCAGCAATCTGGCCTTGCACTAATAGATAGCTAAGTAAGCACATGCACCCCCAGATTTCATGAAGTGCAAGTCCTGAAAAAGAACAACAATAGGCTAACTCGTGAGATTCTTGAGGCATTTGAGATAAGTAAAACAGGAGCGCAATGTGTAAGCACACCGTCAGTCGCCTTGACAAGAAAGGAAGTCACCGCTTTGAGACAGCCTCAGACAGATAAGAGATATGGCGACGAAATAAATAAGAGTGGTAATTTCAATTAAGAAATCAGTTGACAGTGCAGCTGCATCCTCGTCTAGTCGTCCATTCTGTGTCCGTGTTCCTTAAGTTCTACTGCTACAATCGTCGAATCATATATTGACCATACCAGTTGTGTTGTCATCTTCATGCTTTGTTACATGCATATGGCTTTTTATAAAAAAATGCAAATTGTCAAGAATCAAAAGGAAGTATGTAATTTTCACACATCATATGCTTATCATGCCGTGCCACTTGGTATTGGCATCAACAGTGTGTACTCAGATACTAACAAGAAACAAGCAGCTGAATTTCTTGCACATGCAAGGTGCTCACATCGCTCAGTATAAGACTGTATAATTTGCTTAATCTAGAAATATACGTCAGTATTTTTGCTGTTCACAACAATGTCCACATGACAAAAATGAAGAGTGCCCGAAATTTGCGTTCATGAGAACAGTGCATAAGCGCGCCCACATTTCACGACAGCGGGCATGTACTCGTGTAACTTTTAAGCTCTTCCTTATATTGCCCTCATTGATTACAAACACCTTCATAGCACGGAAATAACTTCTGAAAAAAACACAAGAAAGGGCCGGAACCAAAACTCGCCCGCAACGCTTATGCACGGTTCACTTCAGAACATTTGCATATTACATGAAACGAACACTTATACGCCTAGCACCACTGCGACACATCGCACGTACGCATCACAGTACACTTACGCTTCGTAAAAGTAAGAACCCTAGCGCTCGAACGTTCTGTACGTGTTTGCGGTCACCAATGCGCATCGCAGCCTGCAAAACAGCTCACACGCAGCAAGACACAAACAGCACATTACGAATGACTGCGATGAGGCGATAATGAAGCTCATCGCTGCACATCGTGCCATCACTTCTGAAACACAAACCAGTACTGCACAAACGTGCAATCTTGGTATCGATGAAGCGCGCGCACACCTACGAACACCACATGCTGAGGAGGGCGATCGCAATCTTTTCATTTCGCCGCGTACCGAACTAGTGTCATGCTTAGAATTCAGGTGTATGCGATGGCCTTCGCGTTTGTAATGCACATGCAAAAAACGGCAAAACACACGAAATCGCCAGCTTCATTCCTTCCGACCATCACGTAAACACAACACACATCCGTCTGTTTCCTTTGGCGATCGCACGGACTGAAGAGGTCAGGAAGAGTACAGCTGCTTGTTGCGTTGGACAAATAGCTTTGCAGGTGCTTAATAGCTCTTGCAATGATCACAATTAATAAACCACACAAAAAACAAACTGCCGCTGCAGCCTCGGCCTTGCGCTCCGCTTCGCGTCGAACCAGCGCCATGTTTATGCGGTCGCCGCACGGAGGCGAAAGTTCACGACCGCCTCTCGTGACGTCACGTCGGCCATTACTGGCGAACCGCTCGCTTGCGGTGCGGCGGTAGCGGCGTGCGGCCATGGGCGGTTTGAGCAAACGGCGCCCGCAGACGGCGCTACGGCTTTTCTGCACAAAACGCAAATGCGCGGCCAGAAACAGAGCCAAGGCAGCCGACAGCAGCGCGAAAGCGGAACTATGGTGGCTAGTGGAAGGGAAAGCGCGCGACGATAAGCTGGTTCTTTATTTTATGACGCCAACTTTGACGGTAATTGCAATGGACGACCCTGACAACGACACATTGGCTCGCGCTGCTCGGCTTCAGCGATTTAAGCACTGATGAACGTGACCTGCTGCTGAGGGCTTGCGTTGCCGGCATCGTTGAGTACTACTACGACGGCAACTGTATGTCATCCCAAGCAACAGAAAGTCCCCGTCACAATATCGCCCCCCCCCCGTCTGCGTCAGCAGGCGTTTAGTGTGTTGCGACACCACGTGCCCGAGCACACAAGGGTTGGACCCTCCCGCGTGTAGCCGTGCGCGGCTTAGCCGTGTCTGGGGAAAGGGGGATCCTGGGGGTTGAGCTGATGCTGGGTGTTTGGACCTTTACGGCCCCCCGGCGGAGGCAACACAGCCCTTTGGCCTCGGCTTCACATAGACGGCACCTCCAGACTGACCCACCTGGAGGACATCGGCAGTCACCTTTTCCTGTCTCTCCCTCCTCCAATCTTCGTCTTTATCTCTCACTTTTTGACCTTTCCTGTCTCCTTCTCTCTTCTTTTTACTTCCTTTCTCCTGGCGGCAAGGGTTAACCCTGTGTGGCTATCCAACCTTGGGTACACCATATTCGGTTATAGTAACGGAGTACGACTGGCGTCGTGCAGACTTGCATGCAAGCTCTGCCGCGTCCCCTCGTTGGGCTCCGTGGTGGGTGGTCGGCGCTGTTGCCGAATATATACATTTTTTCATGGAAACTTCTTTACCCTCCCTTGCTGATCGCCCTCAGAAACGAGGGCGCACCGAAGATGTCTTCAAGTTTTTTGGACGCCAAACCCAGAATTTTCCCCGCTTTCACGTTATTCATTCTGAAAAGCCAAACAAAGTAGTCCGAAACATTTCACCATTCCTAGTTTCAAAATCCCTGACTGATGTTTTTGGTCCAGGTTACAAGGTGTCGAGGATGGCAAGCGGCGACCTCCTCTTGGAGCTCCGCGATGTAAAACAATATGAGAAACTACCGCAACTAGTGTCATTTGGGGAGACCCCCATAACAGTAACCCCGCACCGTACAATGAACACCACCCGTGGTGTGTCAGATGATGATTTGCTTGAGCTGACTGAGGCAGAACTCCTGGAGGGCTTCAGCGAACAAAATGTGATCAATGTCAGAAGAATTAAGATGAGGCGGGATGGTAAAGAGATTCAGACGAAGCACCTAATAATTACTTTTGGATCAAGTATCTTGCCCGAGTCAATCGAGGCCGGGAACATCAAGCTCCGTGTTAGGCCGTACGTGCCAAATCCACTCCGATGTTTCAAATGCCAGCGCTTCGGTCACAGCTCGCAGAGCTGCCGAGGCCGTCAAACCTGTGCGAAGTGCAGTGCCCACGAACACACATCTGAAGCTTGTGAGAATGCTCTCCACTGTGTAAACTGTGATGGGGAGCACGCCGCGTACTCGCGGCCGTGCCCATCCTGGAAAAAAGAAAAGGAAATTGTAACAGTTAAAGTAAAGGAAAATATAAGTTTCAAGGAGGCACGTAGGCGGGTAGCATACCTGTCGAAGAAAAGCTTTGCCGATGTGGCGCGTCAGGGGGCAGCGCCACAACGGCCTCCGGCGGCTGTTTGACCCACAAGTAGTGAGTCGGCCGCTACGCCATCTGCCCCCGCGGCGGTTGCAGCTAGCGCTGCTCCGCCAACCCAGCAGACGGGGCCATCGACCCCGAAGGTGGGCGCAGCCGAGGCTGCCCCAACCTCCGAGGCCCCTTCCACCGCTGGTAACGGCCAGCGCAGCCAAATCCCTCAGGGAGCCCCATCGACCTCCGGGCTGGTGGGCGTAGGGGTCTTGCCTTCCGGGGCAGGACTCTCTCGGAAAACCTCGCGCTCGCAAGAGCGCTTGTCCGGCGTCTCACAGGAGGCAATGGACACTACACCTGTCCTCAAGGCGCACCAAACGCCTAAGGAGCGCCGAGACTCGCTCGAACGCTCCAGAAAGGGCAGAACCCCCGTTACAGGGCCTCGAAAGAGCTCTGTAACCTAAGGCATAACTTCCGTTTCCGTAAACACAGCACCAATTTTCTTTAAATATGGATACACAAATCATCCAATGGAATGTCAGAGGTCTTCTCAGGAATCTTGATGATGTGCAAGAACTCATCCATAAACACAATCCAAAAGTGCTGTGTTTACAGGAAACACACTTAAAACCAAAACACACAAATTTTCTTCAACAGCACGTTACTTTTCGCAAAGATCGCGATGATGCTATCGCATCATCGGGCGGTGTTGCAATTGTAATTCAAAAAAGCATAGCCTGTCAACGTTTACAGCTACGAACGGCCCTTGAGGCAGTGGCGGTTCGAGTTATTCTGCTAAACAAACTAATCACTATTTGCTCACTTTATATACCCCCACATTATAAACTAAGCAAACATGAATTTCAGTCCATGATAGATCAATTGCCAGAACCTTATGTTGTTCTTGGCGGTTTCAATGCTCACAGCAGCCTATGGGGAGACTCTCGTATCGATGCGCGAGGTCGTCTCATTGAACAATTCCTTTTTTCGTCCGGTGCGTGTCTGCTGAATAAGGAGACACCCACATATTATTCTCTCGCAAACAGAACATTTTCTTCAATAGACCTCAGCCTAGTTTCCCCTTGTATACTGCCTGAACTCGAATGGGAAGTTACCAACAATCCTTACGGGAGCGACCACTTCCCCATAGTGCTAAAAACACATAAAGAAAAAGAATGTCGACCACAGGCTCCTAGGAGGAAGATCGATACAGCCGACTGGGAGAAGTTCCGAAACTTAACTAGTAATTCATTGAATGACATGTCTTCTTTAGGAATTGATGCTGCTGTGCAGTATCTCACAGTCTTCATTATAGATGTTGCATCTAAATGCATATCAGAAGTAAATGGCTTGGCATGTAAACGGCGGGTCCCGTGGTGGAACGACGATTGTAGAATCGCTCGTAAGAAACAAAACAAAGCGTGGGGGTTGCTACGCGCTTCTCCCACTGCAGAGAATCTAGTCAACTTTAAGCAAGTAAAATCCCAAGGCAGGAGAACCCGCCGACAGGCCAGAAGAGAAAGCTGGCAGAAGTATTTATCGAGCATTAACTCGCTTACAGACGAGGCCAAAGTCTGGAACAGGGTAAATAGAATTAGAGGGCGACAAACATATTCACTCCCTCTGGTAAATACACAGGGCGATACACTGCAAGATCAGGCAGACTCACTTGCGGAGCACTTTCAGAGCGTGTCAAGTTCAAACCATTATTCGCAATCTTTTCTCATACATAAACAAATAGAAGAACGTAAGCCATTAACAAGAAAAAGTCGAGAGAATGAGCCTTACAACCGTCCTTTCAGTATTGCCGAATTGAGAGCTGCCTTGAGCGCATGCAAGAGCTCCGCACCAGGATCTGATAGAATCATGTACGAAATGCTGAAAAACTTACACAATGACACGCAAGTTACACTACTTACACTTTTCAACACTATCTGGGACGCAGGGTACGTTCCGACCGCATGGAAAGAAGCCATTGTGGTCCCTGTTTTAAAACAAGGCAAAGATTCTTCCTCAGTGGCAAGCTACCGCCCGATAGCCCTCACAAGTTGCATGTGTAAGGTATTTGAAAAAATGATAAATCGGCGACTGATCCATTTCCTTGAACAGAACAAAATGCTTGATCCCTATCAGTGTGGCTTCCGAGAAGGGCGCTGCACAACCGACCATCTTGTACGTATTGAAGGAAATATCCGGGACGCATTTATACATAAACAGTTCTTCCTCTCGATATTTCTCGATATGGAAAAGGCGTATGACACAACGTGGCGATACGGGATCTTGCGAGACTTATCGGAAATGGGCATTCGTGGTAATATGCTAAACGTAATAAAAAGCTACTTGTCCAATCGCACCTTCCGAGTAAAAGTTGGCAATGTGCTGTCACGTCCTTTTACACAAGAAACTGGTGTACCCCAGGGTGGCGTGCTCAGTTGCACACTCTTTATTGTTAAGATGACAACACTTCGTGCTTCCTTACTACCGGCCATTTTGTATTCTGTCTATGTGGACGACATTCAAATAGGTTTCAAATCCTGTAACCTCGCAGTGTGCGAGAGACAGGTACAGCATGGTTTGAACAAGGTGTCAGGGTGGGCAGAGAAAAATGGATTTAAAATCAATCCTCAAAAGAGTTCTTGTGTTTTGTTTACAAGAAAGAGAGGCCTGGTTCCGGATCCTTGCTTAGAACTGTGTGGACAACAGATACCTGTAAACAAAGAGCACAAATTTCTAGGTGTTATACTTGACAATAGACTCACTTTCGTCCCACACATCTAGCATCTTAAAGAAAAGTGTCTAAAAACAATGAACCTAATGAAACTTCTATCCCAGACTACGTGGGGTAGTGACAGGAAGTGCCTAATGAATCTCTATAAGAGCCTAATCCGATCACGATTAGATTATGGTGCCGTGGTATATAACTGCCGCCCCGAGTGCGCTAAAGATGCTAGACCCTGTACACCATCTAGGTATCCGCTTAGCCACGGGCGCTTTCAGAACAAGCCCGATTGAAAGCTTATATGCCGAATCGAATGAATGGTCTCTCCACCTACAGTGATCATACATCAGCTTTGCATATTTCCTTAAAGTGCGCTCTAATCCTGAACATCCATGTTTTGATACCGTTACCGATATGACGTGCGCTACACTTTTCAGCAATCGTCCCTCCATAAGAAAGCCTTTCTCGCTGCGTGTGAAGGAGCTTAGCGATGAAATGCATGTCCCACTCCTGAGCATCGCTTAATCCACCTGACCAAGCTCTTACCTCCTTGGGAGTGGCAGGTGATACAATGTGACATATCCTTTATAAAAGTTACAAAGCACGCTCCTGAGGCCGAAATCCGGATGCATTTCCTAGAACTACAGTACAAGCACTCCTGCGCAGAGTTCTACACAGACGCTTCGAAATCAAATGCCGGGGTATTCCATGCAGCCGTCGGCCCATCGTTTTCGGAATCCGATGTACTGCATCCGGAAACAAGTATCTTTACGGCCGAGGCCTACGCATTACTCTCTGCTGTGAAGCATATAAGAAAATCAAAGCTTCCAAAAGCAGCGATCTATACAGACTCTCTAAGCGTCGTGAAAGCCTTAATGTCACTCAGCAAACATAAAAATCCCGTATTTAATGAACTATATTCGGTCTTGTGTAAAGCGTACTCATCTAACCAGAATATCATAATATGCTGGGTCCCTGGCCATAGGGGAATCGAAGGTAACGTTCTGGCAGACGAGATGGCCACGTCAATCACATCGCAAGCTGTTAACCCTACTGCTGATGTGCCTGTCACCGATCTGAGGCCTTTCTTACGAAATAGACTGCGAAACCATTGGCAGTGCACGTGGGACGCGCAAACAAATAACAAACTGCACTTTATAAAGCCACAGTTAGGTTTTTGGCCCTCCCCAACAAGATCTCGGCGAACAGATGTCCTATTCTGTCGCCTCAGAATAGGACACACATTTGGCACCCATAATTATCTGCTTACTGGAAGTGAACCTCCAACATGTGGTAGATGCGAGGAAAGGCTGACCGTGCTCCACGTCCTTCTGGAGTGTCGGGAAGCCGAATCTGAGAGAATGAGACATTTTTCCTTAGCATACAGACAGCACATTCCTCTTCATCCAGTAATGTTCCTCGGCCCAGAACCGCTTTTTAATACAGACACAGTCCTAGGTTTCCTGAGAGATGTGGTCTTACATGTTATTAGCCCCATGCATTCGTAGCGCTTCCTCTCTTTAGAGGATGCCGCTGGGATAGTTGTACTGTATAGCACATGCCTCCAGGCCCTTGTGTTTCAAGGGCTTTAAGGAGGCAGTAGTGCTCTAGCATTTCTTATAATCTGATATATTTTACCTACCGTATCATTCTTTTTAAATGCATATAAATGTTCATAGTACAAGTCATACGTCATCGCCATAATTTTATTATTTAGATTTTACGAACTTTAGAGCGTATATTTTAAGGCCCCTTTACAGCCACGTCACACCAACTTCATAGTAATCATAATTACACTGCAAACCCATTACCACAGACATGGCGCTTTGGCCATACCTGGCCCTTGCGCCATAAATCCCCATACATCATCATCATCAATATCGGCCCGACGTCTCTGGCCGACTGCAAAACGGTTGGCCCGACGTCGGCGCCCGATGGAGGGCCGGTATCGGGAATTGACATAGGCCTCGCGTCCGGCGACCATCGGCAAATGACTTAGGCCCGACCACTGTAGCCGACGTGGCCGAGTGCACACTGCGTGCGGGCCGACTACGGCCCAATATTTCGTAAGCACCGGTTTGCCGTTGGTCGGGTGCGGACGGTTTTTTTTGTTATTTTATATATTAAAAAACACATCAGGTTTTTCTTTCTTTTTTTTTGCTGTGTGTTGCGTTTTCAGGTCAACGATATACAGTTTATTAGAGGCGTTTAACTCGTGCTGCCAATTAATATACGCGATATGCGCGCAATTCACAAGTGAAACATAATTAAACGCCTCTAATTCTCTGTACTCGTTAGTGTATATACGCAACACGCAACAAAAGAAACACGTGAACGCAATGTTTTCTCTTTTTAGGTGTTTATTTTCCAATCATGAAATACATTAATTTTTTCGAGCAGCAGTGTTAACAATTTGCAAGGAGTATTTGTTCCCTGAAATAGTATGTTATAGCTAAAGGACAGAGCTGGTCTGCTGTGAGAGTTTCCCACACTGCCCGGGAGGCTCTATTTCAGCCGTTCCCATGTTCTTGGCTCTGAACGGCATAGCATCCGCCATTTCTCTGTCACCGTCGAGAGTGAAGCTTGGATAGTTACAGTGCTCATAAAAACTGAAACAAACGAACAAACAAATAACATAGTAATGAATAACTCTGTGAACCATGCAGATGACTTATAGTGGACTTTTTTCACAGTCGTATGCAAGAAATCCCGATCCTGACACAGCCACGCACAAAATAATTATTTTGTCGTAGCACATGCACGTAATGAACATATACTGTGCACTTTCAGTGAAAATTAGTGCGTTCAACTTCTGCCACGTGATTCACGCTTTAGAGCCGCCTAAGGAAACCTGAGGACAGGAAGGATAGATGTACTGACTTGGCTCAGAATACCATTGCAAAAAAAGAAAAAAAAAACATCCAGGCAGCGCGATAAATGAATACAACACATAGTTGCACAAACAAAATATCACGCAGACTGCCACGAGACAAATGTATAGGTATACATAACGTCGAGACCGCGGTGACAAAGTATTACACGTAAACTACGAAAATGCAGCATCAGAAAAATTGAGGAACAACTTACGTATGAGCTATCAGCAGGGTTTCACATACGTGTCTTCTTATCTGATGTTCCTAGATCTACTCTAGTCCACATGCGGTGAAGCGCCACACACAATCCATTCTTACCTGCAATGCACCAGACGTATATCGTACAGGTACTTACAGTTTTGTTTTTTCATCTGTGGGAAGGAACAAAAGCAACTTCTAATTAATTATGACTTTTCCGCAATGACAACCAGACAAGCGTCTTACCTGATTTCTTCCCGAATGATGATAACAGTTCCGAGCGTAGCAGGTCATTCGCACACTGTGCTTCAATTTAAGCAGTGTCGTTCCAGTGTTTCCTACAGAAAAATTAAAAAAAATACAAGACGAAAAAATAATATTAGGAATATATAGATGAAAGTACGTCTCACATTTCCCTGTCCCAACTCTCGAACGCTTGATCCGTTCTCATATAAAGCCTCTTTTTTCTTCTGTCAGAAAAAATAAACACAAAAAACAAGGAGTTTATCATACGTTCCAAAACCATTTACGCAATACAAAGCGAATTCTGTTCACTTGTAAAAGACTGTTATGCATTACACAACGTGAAATTAAAATGCCACTTACGAGTACGCATATCTTGAACGGCGAGATACGGCGGCTCCACTGCGTGGCAAGTGCTTGCGCTGTTCTTGTCCATGTCACTTTTGTGTAGTTTGCGTTTATATGCGCAGTCCATGATAACAGAAATGATCCAACTAGTCTACCATGAGACGCGGAACGAGCTGGCATCCAGAGCTAGCATTTGGCGGCAACTCGCGCCCCTGCTTGCGCCTCCGCGCCATTTGGCGGGAACTCGCCTGCGCCCCTGCGAGCAGGCGGCGTTGCCCTTGACGATGAAAAAATAGCAAAGAAAGCCCCGCTTCGCTTTTTCGCCCCGTCCTCGCTGGTGGGAGCTGATGCTGCTTTCCAAGAACCTCTCCATTCCTTCTGGGAGAGGGAGATGCGACCGCGCAAGACGACCGCGGTTCCCCCAGTCTTTTCCTTTTTTTTTTTCAGGCGCCTCCTATGAGCGCGTCGCCGTTTCCTTTTGGTGTGTGTGTTGGGCACGTGCGTGCGTGCGTGCGTGTGCGTAATGAAAATTTGCGTTCTATATTTTGCAGGGATTGGTAGCTCTATACGAGTATGTATATAGCTTATGTATACAATAATTTTGACGTCTTCAATGCGTCGAACAGTACTTTAGGTGCGATGTACAGGCTCGTCCAGGGTGAATACGGCTCACCGTGGCCGCGCTCCGCGGGGCGCCAGTGCGTCCGGCGCGGCGGCGCATCGAAGCGAAGCGACGCAGGCGCACACGGACCTAGGGGAGGCGCTTCGCGTCGTCTGCTACAGCGCTGGAGCGCGCCGCTCTGGCTTTGCTGTAAAGTACACTTCCCTAGACCCAGGTGACTGAGCGACCGAGGCGGCGTTGCGGGAAGGCGCACTTCACTAACTTGAGCATTTTCCAGCTGGTTCGGTCTACAGCTTGTGAACAGCCTGCTTAATCAATACACATTAACAGAAACAAGCTTTTCACCACATAAATCACTTAGCATGTTTTTATAAGTGATGAGGGTAAAAATACGGTCATTTTCTAGCACTCTTTATTAGGCTGGGGCGTAGAGGCGACGCTTGATAGTCGTGTCAGAGACGTCACCCAGCCTGAGGCTGTTCTTAATTTCCCGAACGGTGGAGGTCGGGTTTGCAGCAGCCGCCGCAACAATGGTCATGTATTCAGCTTCAGTGGTCGCTCTTTACGAGGAGCATTTTTCAGTTTTCAGTGGCCTTTTTCTCATCTCCGATATAACGCGTTGAGAATAGTTTTGTAGGCACAGATCTACAATGCGTCGTCTTTTTTTTTTCCAGTACCCGCGACATGGCTAGTTTCCGAAAGTGCACCGGGGAAATAAAATTGTCCTGCAATGTTACAGCGTTTTTATCGCCGAAGTACCATGGCATCCAGCAACCGAACAAAATGCAATTCATCATGCAAGTCGACAGAAATGCGTCTAATGGAGACACCTCTGGTGTCTTTCGATTTGACGAGTCATCCCAGAATGTTTAACTCATGAGCGGCCAGTCACTCACTTGAGCAGCCATTGGCTGCACCGCATCCCCATATTAAGCTAAGATGGGGTAGCATTACCTAAGCAAACAAAAAAAAAAGGGGGGGGGGGCTCGGCGGTAGACTGGCCCGACCACAGCAATCTGGCTTGGGCCGGACTTGGCTTTTACAAATGTCGAGCCCATTGGCCGACCACCGGCATGCTGTCCGCGGACGACACCGGGCCGGCCTCACGACCGCCGGTTTAATTACCGTGGCCGCGTTCGTCCAACACACGGACCGGCCACTTCCCCACGACAGCAAAAGCATCTCTTGTTCGCGGCAAGGGTTCCTGTGCCGTATTCATATTTGGGTTTTACCCACTCAGCCTCGCCCCCCCACCCCTAACCTCTAAAAAAAAAAGATAGAAATCAATTCTTCCTTTTCTCCAAATTTATCCGATGCTTACCCATATTTGAGCAACGCAGAGGCCATGTGTCTCTTCGGGACATATAGTGCACAATTAACAAATTATTATATGCTAGTATGCATATGACCTATTCGGAGGAAGTACTGAAATGAAATAGAAGCGAATAACGACCTAATTACCCGGCAGGACGTAATTTAAGCTAGAAAACAAACATGTAGATTATAGATTTTCCACTCCAAATACCTATTCACAACGTACAGAAAAAGCGTTCGCATGCGGCGTGCATTGACTCCAAGGAGAAAAAAAAAACAAAAAAAAAACGACGGCGCCACATGTTTTACTTCACCTAATCAATGTAATCAAATAATTGACCACGAATCATCTAAATGAGAATGTTACTTCTCGCATCAGGTAGCCGTCAAAAGACTGGCACCGCTTCGGTGATTTTACCCAAACTGTGACAACAAAAATGAATTTAGTTTTTTTATAGGATGTAGAAAGCTGAAACGGGGGAGTAAAATTGCCGCCAAATTAGTTGCTATGCCGGGGAGAGCGCTTTCCTACATCGCGTAAGCGCTTCATACACCCCTACCAGAGACCTTAACGCGTCAATAAGAGAGTCGCGAAGTAGCGGATGTCTCTTCTTGGTTGCTGTCGAAGTAATATTATTGCCCTCCTTAATGGTAAAATCGATGGCAAACATGATGGTGCATGATTGAACAATCGCTCTGTAACTTTCTGTGGAACTTATTGCGGGTTTTGGTCGCTTTCTTAGGTCAATTAGGCAAATTTATTCTAGCATCAAGACATGCGCGAAACGGCGCGCTGGGCTCATCACATGATGACTCCAACGAAGACGAGCGCGCCTAATAGGTTTCTCGGTATGCACTACACCAAGTGCTGTGAGAGTAAAATAATATGGCCCCTTCCTAATAAAGAGCGCGAAAAAATGACTATTTTTACCCTCATCACTTATTAAAAACATGCTAAGTGATTTATGTGGTGAGAAGCTTGTTTCTGTTTATGTATATTGATTAAGCAGGCTGTTCACAAGCTGTAGACCGAACCAGATGGAAAATGCTCTAGTTAGTGAAGTGCGCCTTCCCGCAACGCCGCCTCGGTCGCTCAGTCACCTGGGTCTAGCGAAGTGTACTTTGCAGCAAAGCCAGAGCGGCGCGCTCCAGCGCTGTAGCAGACGACGCGAAGCGCCACCCCTGGGTCCGTGTGCGCCTGCGCCGCTTCGCTTCCATGCGCCGCCGCGCCGGACGCACTGGCGCCCTGCGGAGCGCGGCCACGGTGCGCCGTGTTCACCCTAAGTGGACGAGCCTGTACGTTAGCATGTAGGTTGTTTTCTCTTTTGGGAGTATTGTCTAAATATTGTATAATCTTGTTTTCTTTCCTTTTGTACTTGCTCATTATTGTATAAATCTTATTACTGTGTGCAATTATCTTTGTTATCTTTGCAATTATCTTTGCAAAAATCTCGCTGTAAAGCTCTGCCAAGCGAAAGGAGGCTGCGGCTTTGTCAAACTGTATCTGACAGCTTTTTCTGCGCCTCCGCTATCTGTGCCTTTACAAGGCTGAAATAAATAATTTGAATTTTAATAAATATTTATTGTCAATGCATCACGTCTATATGTGCACGAAGTTCGATATGTGCGTGCATGCATACACAGTCAATACGTTTTCCAGGGAGCTTTGCACAAAAATGTTAGATATGCTTCACAGGAGACGGCGCTTCCAAAAAAAGAAACACTCATGATATACCATGAAGTTATTAATTCTTAACTGCTTGATTGTTGAATGTCGTTAGTTCATTGAGCAACAATTGGAAGAAATTGATCTAACTCTAGTTTTTCCCAATAAAATCCACGTCGACAGCAGAAATGCTCCATTTTATGATTTACATTGATTGGCATACAGCCTCAACTATTCTTAGACGAATCGACAACAGCTACAAAAATTGCAGATTTTGACATCTCTTCACAATTCGGCTTCGTACAATCGCTTCTTTCACCCTCCCCAGTGAAAACATCCAACTGAAATGTTTCCTAGAACTGTACATTCCACGAGTCGCCTGCGATTAGATCGTTTGACGATTTTTGCTGTGCTGCGACAGGGCCGTTTACAATGAACATGCCGTTCGCAAACAATTTTGCTTGACTCTTTCCGCAGTTCAGATGACTATCGCGAGAACTGTCTAATGCAATATCCACTTGATTAAATTTTCTTCCCCGTGTAAGAGTTGGAGCGGTCGTAGTTGTAGGGATGAACTTGATTCTTCGCCGGGACTTAGGCGAGCAGGGTTTATTTGCATGATTTACATTTAAAACAAAACATACATCGACAGTCTAGCGTGACTCCCAAATGGGGCCCACAAGACTAACATACAGCAAACAGCTAGCTTACGAGCACACAGCTCACGAGTACATTTCGAGCATGACAACGAGCACACAGCTCACGACGACGAGCACGACAACGAGCACGCTCTCGCAGCCGACAACCGCTGCTTATAAGCACTTGTCCCCCCCCCCCCCCTTGATTCCAAGCGAACGGAAACGTTCGTCCAGTCATCGTTCGACGTCACCGTTCGACGTCACCGAAGATGACCCGCCCTTTTGGAGGAGGCGGGCTCACATACTCGTGTTGCACACACACATAGGTGTAAAGGTCCGGAGCCGACGTCAGAGGGCTTCGTAGAACTCTGCTCCGTCAAGGGTGGCACTGGCGGGTAGCACCCCACGAAACACGAAAGCAGCTATTTGATGTCTAAAAGATGTCTTGAACGGCTAGTTCAAAAGCCTAGTAGCTGTCTTGATTAAGACATTTTGTAGCCATGGACGTCTAGAAGTACTTCAGTAAGCCCTGCTAACGTTACGCTAAAAGTTGGCTAATGGACAGCTTGACAAAAACAACTGAAGACTTTTATTAGACATTCCCTCAAATTTTTGCAGCAGCTGTTACAGTAACACGACGTTTGCCCACAGCTACAATTTATTTTAAGCGAGGCATGGACATCAGAAAAAAAACAGTTTATATTGTCGAATAAAGTGATGCACAGGTAGTTTTTCCAAATGTGAACCATGGGAATAGTGTAGTACAGCCTCATTGGTCAATTAGTGCTTTTTAATTAGACCAATCAATTGAATGCCGCCTGTCAATTATTTTGCAAATAAAACAAGATCTGTATTGTATGCTGATATAATTCCAATGTTCACCCATTGACCTAAACAAGAACATCTCTGCGTGAAACACGTCATTATTGACAAAACTTCGCCCTGCTGGGTCTCCACCAAATTGAAATAGTTTGTAGCAAAGAAAAATTTTGTCAGTGATGCTGCAGTTCAAGCAAAAATTAGATCCTGGTTTCAGCTACAGGGGGCACAATAGCCTTACACCAGTATACGAAACAGAGCACTATGCTGCAATGAATTGTTAAGAAATAAAGGATAGTACACATCTAGAAAAACACTCTGTGAACCACTCTAACTGGCAAATGAAATACACTTTTTCTGATGTCCATGCTTCATTTAAAAGTAAATTGTAACTTACTTTGTGGGTGCCTCTTGTAAGGTAACGCCACATGCTTGCAAAGCATCACGCAGAAATAATGACCAGTTCTTCAGCATACCATCCATTAGCGAATTCCTTGTACGTTGCATGTTACTAGAACTGAAAGATAAATCATAATATGCTGTTATTTTTTTCATAAACTGCATGATGAGCTTTTCATGCATAAAAGATGATTGCAAGTGAAAATGCAGCAAGACATCAACTTCACACCATGTCACATACCCATACTTTATTACAGGCACGTACCCAAGGGGGGGCCCGTGGGGGCCCGCCCCCCCACCCCCGAAGTTAAGTGGCATAGCCCCCCCCCGCCCCCCCATCTGCCCACGCCACCACTCCTCACACACATTCCTAAAGCGCCGACAAATCTATCTACTCGGCAGTCAACATTTTGCTGCCTTTTACAGCTAAAGCAGTGTATGACTAATATCTGTAGTTTTTTTCGATGTCAGTTAACAGAAAAAATCTCCATGTGGAGCCATCCTGGTCATAGTGCAAAAAGGCTCCAAAATAAATGGCACATACCCCTGCGGAATCGGGAACCTATAGGTGGTGGTGGTAACAACTTTATTGAGACTCTGCTCAGTTATGATCTGGCAGGCCCGAGTCCTAGAATGGCCCCTCACGAGGAGCGACCCTTTCGGCCCAGGCAACGAGGGCTTTTTGTACTTTTTCATCCGGCGTTCTGAGGAGCTCTTCCTACGTCTGTTGTGAGGGAGCTGGCAGGAGCGACCTGGGAGGGGGTAAGCCCTCGCACCCCCAAAGAATGTGATTTTGGGTAGCCAATGTTTGATTTGTGCAGTTTTGACATATTGGGTTCCATTGCCCGTTGGTAATTATGGCTAGCCAATGTGGGCTGGGGAACGATTTAGTTTGGATTCGACGCAGGATCGAGGCTTGCGCTCGCGTGAGGCTTGCGTTTGGAGGCGGGTAGATTCGCCTTTTTTGCTTGTAATAGTTTGTTATTTCGTGGTATGTCGTCGGTGCCTCATCCATGGGATCCGAGTCTGAGGGGCACACCTCCCGGTTGATTAGACCTCGGGCTACCCAGTGCGCCTCCTCATTCCCTTGATTCCCCGAATGGGCAGGGACCCATACGAGTTCAACAGTGTTTTCATTATTAAAGTCCCGTAGGACTCGCGCTGCACAGACGCCTATGCTGCCTCTCGAAAAGTTGACTATTGCCCTTTTGGAGTCGCTTATGATAGTTTGCACGGAGGGATTCATGATGGCCAAAGCAATGGCAGTCTCTTCCGCTTCCACGGTGGACGCTGTTTTTATGGTCGCGGTGTTGAGGATACTTCCCTCTCCGGTCACGACGCTCACTACATAAGTTTGGTGATTTTGCTTTGCTGCATCGACATAAGCGGTGTGCTGGTTGCTTTGGTACCTTTCTTGAAGGGCCTTGGCTCTGGCAGACCGCCTCTTATCGTGTCTCCCAGAGAGCATGTTCTTAGGAAACGGTTTTATAACCAAACGGCGTTTGACCGCACCGAGTAATGTTGTTCTTCCTGCTGAATTCATAACGGGATTCAGCCCGAGTTTGCTTAGAATAACCCTGCCAGTTGCGGTGCGGGAGAGTCGTTCACGTTGGGCTGTTTTATGGGCCTCCACGAGTTCGTCAAGGGTATTGTATATACCTAGCTCGAGTAATCGTTCAGTGTTCGCATACCTCGGGAGACCAAGGGCAGCTTTATGAGCTGTGCGAATGACGCTGTTAACCTTTTCTTTGTCAGAAAGGCGTAGGTGGTAGTAAGGGAAGGAATACACGACGCGACTGATCAGGAAAGCGTGCGTCAAATGTCAGATATCAGCCTCCTTCATACCGCGGTGGCGTGTGGCTACTCGTCTGATTAGGCCACATATTTGGCGGGCTGCCGTCCGTAATCGGACAATCGCCTCAGAATTATGGGTGTTATGTTGAATTAGCATGCCCAGGACTCTTATAGTCAGTACGGGCGGAACTGGGCCGTCTTCCATACTGACTCGTATAGGGGAGGTGGCGTCCCTTTCGGTGGCGTGTTTCGTTGATTTATCACGGATGACGAGAAGCTTTTGTTTGTCGGCGATTTTGTCGGCGAGCACGCTAGACCATTCTGCCGCACAAAATTTTGTACGGTATCCGCGGCCGCTTGTAATGCTTCCGTGATTTCTCCATCGGAACCGCTATTTGTCCAGATGGTGATATCGTAGGCATAGATGGAGTGTTTGATATGCGGGATCCTTTCCAGTAATGGAGGCAGGTTTCGCATGGTCACATTGAAAAGGAAGGGGGAGAGAACCGCACCCTGAGGGGTGCCCCTTGTACCCAATTGAAATTGTCCGCTTTTAATGTCCCCAAAATGTATTTCTGCAGTGCGATCCTTGAGAAAGCTTGTAATATAGCTATAAGTGCGCTTCCCGACATTCATTTGGGCTAGATTTGCGAGTATTGAAGCATGTGACACATTGTCGAACGCTTTACTCACGTCCAGCCCTAGAATTGTACGGGTGGCTCTTATAGGGCCCGGATGTAGGATATCTTGCTGAATTTGCCACATAATGTCTTGAGTGGACAGATTTGATCTGAAGCCTATCAACGTATAACGCGCCCTTCAGAATCTTTGGGATGGGCCCACGTATGGGGAGTGCTTAACGCCTGCTTCACCTCCGCCGTGGGTGGGCCCGGTATTGCAATATATTCAGGATCGGCCTACGTGTGGGGAGTTCTTAATGCCTGCTTCACCTCCGCCGGGGGTTGGCCTGATACTGCACTATCTTCGCAATCGGCCTAGTATGGGAAGTGCTTAACGTGTGTTTTACTTTTGCCGCACGTCGGCCCGGTGTTGCAGTACTTACGGGATTGGCCCACGTATGCGGGGTGCTTAACGCCTGCCTCACCTCCGCCGTGGCTGGGCCCAGTGTTGCACTACTTTCGGGATTGGCCCACGTATGCGGGGTGCTTAACGCTTGCTTCACCTCTGCCGAGGGTCGGCCCGTTGTTTCACTACTTTCGGGATTGGGCCACGTATGCGGGGTGCTTATCACCTGCTGCACGTTCGCCGAGGGTCGGCCCGGTGTTGCACTACTTTCGGAATTGGCCCAAATATGCGGGGTGCTTAATGTCTGCTTTACCTCCGCGGCTGGTCGGCCCGATATTGCACTATATTCAGTCCGACCCGCAGCGGAGGTGAAACACTTTGCTTTTCGTTTGAGAGCATTGACTGTCGTCAGCTTTCGCTGCCATTCCATCTCCACAGAGTGGAAAGGTCAAGTTTTTCACTCCTTTTGGATGGCGGTAGTTATCGGCATCTCCTGGGGTGTAGGGGCCACTTTTCTCAGCGATTCGGTGCCCACGCGATAAACTCAAGATGAATTCAGTTGTCACCATCTATTGCAGCAGGCAGGGCGTAGTTTATTGTTTTAATCATAATATTTTACTTTATGATGCCCAACACAATTTTTATGTCACCATCGATTCGACGATCACGCGCATCGCTGTTGCTATGTTAGTTCAACCTTCTTTGTTTAGACTGCTCCAGGGGCCAGGAAAGGGACTCTTCATTAAAACTTCTTTTTGGGCGAGTTGGTGCATACTTGACATAAAAATTCTGTTCATAAAAACAGAATACATAAAAACTCTGTTCATACCCACCTGGTCTGTATGCTCGTGGAATGAGTTGTGGCCGTAGAAAACGCGAGTTGCGTTTAACTTTTCCTTTTGCTTCATTATTTCCTCGAGTGACGGCTCGCCGCGACGCTGGCAGATCCTCGGAACCATATAACCACGATATGGTTTAGATAAGGTGGCAAATAAAATATTGCGAAACAGCGTCCATCATCAAACCATGTATTGACCGTTCAATCCATAAGCAATATGACATTCACCCCTTACCTCGTCTGGTTTTTCCGTAATTGTACAGCACTTTTCGTGCGAAATTGGCAACTGGAAATAAGAGTCGCAAGGAGTTGAGAAATTAAGCGATCTACTAAGGGAGAAAGCTAAGGCAACAGCCAAACAGGGAGGACAAGCGAAAATGGTTTGTGAAAATATTTATGGATCAACATCTTTTTATTTAAAAAGGAAGTAGAGAAAACGCCGCCGGAAGTGGATAATAATTCCGTGTGTTTTGAATGACTCTTCTACAGTTACCAATCAAGCCGCCTGACGTGGATACGTCCCTACTGTGCTAACGGGGGTGTTTTTCTAACCTTCCTCGGTGGGCTCAGTACGTCTAGAACCGCAGCGTCCTGCGCTCTACGCCATTGTACGGGACTGGTGACCACGCATCGTTACGCAACTTCCCAAATAACGACACGAGTCGGTTTTGGCGCTTGGTAGAGCTGTATAGGAGGGATCCAAAAGAACTGTGATTGTTCCGCAAATATACATTTCTCTATAATTCTTCCAGAGCTAATTCAAAAAACGCTACTAGAAATCATTATTTTGCACTTTCGCTGCTTAACTTGTTCTTGGCAAGGTTCTTCCTGCACATCATTCATGCGCGAGTCCATTTGATGTGGTTCTTCTTTTGCCAAGTAAAGAAGAGGTGTATCTCACAGGCGTACCTGTGAGATACACGTTATTTCAATTCTGTTTTGCGGTTTTACGTGGCTTTATGGCGAATGGTAGGCATTTTTCACATTTGTACTAGTAAAAGTACCCTCCCACTCATTTGCATAGAAAAGTTACCTTGGGTTGGGCCCCCCTCGAAAAAAAATCCTGCGTACGTGCCTGCTTTATTACCTAATAAATTAGAAAAGATGCAGAAAGTGTAACAAGAGTCACAAATAGCAGCAAAGGTGATCATGGATAAATCTTGAAGATGATTGGCGCCGCTGCCAGAGTAGGCCAGCCTTCGTAGGAGTGCACTTGCTGCACACAAAAGCTTGCTGTCACAGGCGACGCGTGACGGTTCTTGTAGACATAGGCAAGCAACACCTGCACAGAAGAGGAAAAAAAAGGCGAGGGAGGAAATGGGAATGTTGAAATTGGAACTTCAATTAGCAATATGTGCTAAGTAAGAAGTTTGGCTCACGTAAAAAATAAATTTAAGCACTCCTTTCTCTTAAATTACAGGTATCTTAAAGTATGTATGCGATGATGTTGAAAATGACTAGTATATTTCCTATCATAAGAAGCCAACAAACACTGACACCAAGGACAACATGGGGGAAATTACTTGTGCTTAATAAATGAAATAAAAAACGATAAATTAATGGAAATTAAAGTGGATGAAAAAAGACCTTGCCGCAGGATGGGAACCGAACCCACAAACTTCGCATTTCCCGTGCTATGCTCTACCAATTGAGCTACAGTGGCGTCGTTTTCCCATCCACTTTCTTGGGTATTTATGTGTTCTAGTAGAACCCTGGGAGTGTCAGCCAGCGCCACAACTCGGAGACCTTGTTCCTGGCATATAGTCATTAAGTTGCATAGCAGAGTCAAAGTCAGTCTTTAAATTATTATATGGTGTTTTGTGGCTAAAAAGCCACTTATCAACCTGTCAAAGAAGTCTGAGGAGCTTCCTGCAAAATATAATCAGTTTAAAGCAGTAATTCACTCTGAAGGTAAATGATGTAGTAACTTAATAAAAAATTAAGTAGTGTTTTATATTGTTGAACTAAACGCAAGTTTGGCATTTTGCGCTGCCTAGCTGTTGCCTTTCCTTCAAACTTAAACATGACCCAGTACAGAGTAAGCAGGTAGCATGCAAAGGAGGACTGGTGATAAAGTAGTGTTTCAAAGCAACACTCCTAGCTGGATCAATCACTTTTGTTGATATATTTTCATGTGACCCTAATTGGCTTAGGGCAATACCTCACACAAATGATGCAACACCTTGGATGATGCGTCATACAAAATTGAAAGTATCTCGTGATGTGATCAAACGATAACATTGCCCACTGTCTTGGAAGTGTTAACATGCTGTGTGAGCGAGAAAGTGCAAAGTAATTCGTATAGGTGGCAAATTTATAAGTGCATCTATAGCCTCAGGTAATTCTGAGCATCTATGTTGACTTGCAATTGAGAAGCCACTGCACACAAAAAGGTGTATTCAAGTAATGGTCCATGCTGAATAATTGTCCACCTAGTGAAAAGGCAAATGTGCCAGGCTCATGAACCAGGCCAAATAGATTGCCAAATTCTGATAATACCTCCAATGATATTATTGAAATAGGTGATAAAAAACAGCACAGGTAAAATTGCAGTTATGACAAAATTTTAAAGGCACCTCCGCAAACTGCTGGAACCCGCAGCATCATGCCTGTTCTACACGCACATATGTTGCAGCGCAATCTATATCTCAGACGCAGGCACCTCCACACATCACTTTGTGATCTCCTCACAATAAGGTTAAAAACAGTCTGGCACAAGCTACCTGATGTCATTCATTTTGCAAGCGCTAGCCAAGTGCTGATGGTGGTAGAGCGAAATTGAAGTTTGTCCTTGTATGGAAGCCTCGGCCCATGTTTTACCAATTCTAGCGGCAAAGCACACCTTTTACAGCACACATAAATCTTAAATTAGACTCCTTGCTGATGCTGTACAGTAAATTCCTGTAAAGAAACTAAATCACACAGACAACATTTAGAATACCTAACTAATCAAATACTGGCTTGAATAGATTTGTGCATTAGGGAAGCAAGGTGTAATGTACACTGTTGTAGAAAATTTTGCTCATGCATGGAATACTTGTACGACACAGCAGAGTTAATTTTTGAGTTCTTACATAGCAATGACTACCTACAGGTACATTCTGTGAAGCTTAGCGAAACTAATTATTAGTAGAACTGTGTATGTACACTGGCACTGAGAAATTGGTTATAATTAATAGTGGCAGCTTATAATGGACCAGTGCAAAAAAAATGCCCGTTTGTGAGACACCAACTAGCTATTTTACCACGAAGCGCTCCCTGGCCTTAACTCATAAAAAGCACTGGGAGGACCAGAGAGGGTACAGTACATTGGCTTACACTGATCATGATGAGGTCCCGTCATCCAGCTGGCGCCAAGGTACAAGAAGGATGTCCAGCCGTCTATAGGGTGAAAGGAACAAAATAAGAT
The DNA here is from genome assembly GCF_023375885.2 of Dermacentor andersoni. Taxonomy (NCBI): domain Eukaryota; kingdom Metazoa; phylum Arthropoda; class Arachnida; order Ixodida; family Ixodidae; genus Dermacentor; species Dermacentor andersoni. The sequence continues at coordinate 8,773,882 of NC_092824.1, read as the reverse complement.
AGCATCAAGTCAGTTGAAAGGCAGATTTGCAATTACAAATAAGGTGACCCAGTCACAGTCATTAATAAATGCCAAGCTGTCGTGACTTCACTCGCAGACAGTGGCGTAGCCAGAAATTTCGTTCGGGGGGGGGGGGGGGGGGGGGGCTCACAATGCAGCTTGGCCTCCTCCTTAAGAGGAAGCTTTAGCTCGGGTGCTCCTATCCAAATACATGTAGAAGGTGAATTCGTTTTTCTCGGCAACCATTGCACAAAATTTGACGAGGTTTGTTGCATTTAAAAGAAAAACAAATTCTACTGACTTCTGGTTTCGAATTTTTCATTTAGGTTGTCAATTCGTTATTAAAAATTGGCAAAAATCGCAAATTCTCAGAAAAGAAAACTATCATGTTTAAAACTATGTTACTCAACAATGAAAAATTATAATACACTTATGTGAATCGCATCTAATAGTACATCTACAGCGGACAAAATTGATATGTTACCAATGAATCTCAAAAGATTTAGTATTATTGAAATACGGCTTTTGCAGAACCCTTGTACACCAGATAACCAATTCACGTAAGATACCAATTGACATACGAAATTTGCCCGCTTTGACTCTTATTATAGATGCTGTTTGAAGAACCACAATATCTGTTCTTGATGTAGAGCTATTAATTTGTAAACGTCGTGCTTCTATTTTTTTCCACTTTCCCATTTTTCTAAATATTTTAAACAAAATTCTGGCCCTAAATCAATATTCCGCTTCCAATAGATACTAGAATTTAACTTCCTCTCTCAAATGCAACAAATTTCATTAAAAGCGACCTAGGGGTTATCTCAGAAACGCGTTTCTGCGTTTTAGATGTATTTCAATAGGCCGCGTCGGAGTTGGGCCGGAGCTAAAGCTTCCTCTTAAACAATTTGTCGAGGGATCAAATACATTAATAATAATTGCACTGCCATTGCCAAAGATGCTGCAAACGATTTCTTGAACGCTACGCACTGTCAAAACAAGTAATATATGTATTTTTTCATAAAAAGTTATACTCGTATGTGCCAAAAATTGTGCCCGAAATAACTGATATCAATGCTTCCATGTTTTTGTCTATTTAATAAGTAAAGAAAATATCACCCAATCTTTAGAACTATATCAGTTCGAAACCAGCAAAGCAGTTCATGCCGCTGATATGAAAAATATAAAGGTCATGAAATGAACAAGTTGAGGACAAATATGTTAATGAAACTTTCAAGAACCTTGTTTCAAGCCTTGATTCAAGAACCTTGTTTACATTTTTGTACATATGCAACGGCCAGGGAAAAATCTCTATGACGCTGTCATTTATTCCAATGTATTACGCAGTAGCAGCTGCCACCGGTCATGTATCGCGAGTAATTGCACCGAAATTATTGTTCCAACAAAGAGCGCGTATATAAAGCCATTCTGCAACATATACGAAGGCGAGTCAAATGAAAGTAAGCCAACGCGAATATATGACAAACGGGGTACCTTATTTAAAAGTAGTCTCCATGAGCATTGAGACATTTGTCCCATTCACTAACGAGTCGGGTGATTCCCGTCTCATAAAACTCCTTGGGTTGCTGCTTCAAAAAATCTGCAACTGACTCTTTCACGTCATCGTTTGACACGAATCTGTTTCGCTTGAGTTGTTTTTCATTTGTCCCAAAATGTGGAAGTCGCAAGCTGACAGGTCTCAGCTGTATGGGGCATGTTGCAGCGTTTCCCACTTGAACTTTGCCAGTTTTGTATTAACCACATCAGCGACGTGGGGACAAGCATTGCAGTGAAACAATTAAAAATTAATTATGGGGTTTTACGTGCCAAAACCACTTTTTGATTACGAGGCACGCCGTAGTGGAGGACTCCGGAAATTTCGACCACATGGGGTTCTTAACGTGCACCTAAATCTAAATACACGGGTGTTTTCGCCTTTCGCCCCCATCGACATCCGGCCGCCATGGCCGGGATTCGATTCCGCGACCTCGTGCTCAACAGCCCAACACCATAGCGACTGTGCAACCACAGCGGGTAGTGCTTATCATCAAGATGACCCCATTCGACACTTTTCAACGTCGTTTTTTCTTGATTGCGACACGCAGACGATCCAGCGTTTCACAATATCGGAAACGATTGATAGTCTCTCCGGCTTCAGCAAATTCTATCAGTAATGGCCCCTGACGATCGAAAAAAAAAAGAAAGTCAACAACACCTTTCCGGTGCTAATGACGGTTTTGCTTTCTTTGAAGCTGGTGAATTCGAATATTTCCACTGTAAGCTTTGCCATCGTGTTTCGGGCTCGTAGTAGTGACACTATGGTTCATCCCCAATCCCAATTGCATACAAGTCGTCACCCTCATTGTGGTACCGGATCAGATGAATCAAGGCAGCGCAGAACCTTCTTCTGGTGGTGGTTCAAAATCTTGGGCATCCACTGCGCACACAAGAGCCGATAACCGAGATGTTCATGAATTGTGGTGTGAACAGAAGCATGGCTGATGTACGCTCTGCCAGTTTACCGATGCTTATCATCCGTTCTTGTCTAATCAGCTCATCAACCTTTGCGATTGTGTTGGGGGTGATTGCACGGTGGCTTTGGCCCTGTCTTGGATCGTCTTTGCAACTTTCACGTCCTTTGTTGGACCGTTTGCTCCAACGCTTCACAGTGGCCAATGAAATGCAATGTTCAACGTACACGGCAGCCCTACGGCAACTAATTTCTTTTACGGAAACACCTTCAGCTGTCAAAAACCTTACAGCACCACTCTTCTCAACTTCTGCAGCGTCCATTACGTCACACAACCATGTTCAACCAAGTGTATGAGAGCATTAAAGAACAGTTATCCTCACACCTGCATGTCACTTTTGTAAATGAGAGATGCTTGTGTGCTACGCGCATCCCTCGCAGATAATCCACCGAATCATTATTGCGCGGGGTGGGTTGGCTCACTTTCATTTGACTCACCTTCGTACATTAGAAATGTGAAGATACAATGGAATATACAAATGCGAAGCTATAGCTTGATAAAGGTCAAAAAAGTGTCACTGGAAACAAAGCTCACTGCACGTATACACAAAACCTCGCAACAAGATATTTAAATATACGTATAAGTATCCAATAAATCTACGTATCTAAGCAAAAAGCCACTGTTATAATGTATCAAACAAGGCAAATAAACACGTTGCGCAATCACAGATTCACAGATCATAGAATCCTAAGGCCTTCCAATCCTTCTTCCACTTCCCCCGATGTATAGCGCGCGACGGAAGGCGGCGCGCTTGCTCCCCGCTTTTCTCTTTTGCGCACCTAAGAGTGAGCCAACATCGTCAGCTCACCCATCCAACCCCCCCCCCCCCCCCCGACACAAGCTTTCCCTCGCAGATACACCATGTGGTGCGATGTCACGATGGACTTTATCCGAAACATGAGGGCGACGGCGACGGCAGAAATGGGCCTGGATTGTCCATATAATTAATTGCTATCGCAATAATATAAGCGTATCTGGCAACTGAAGCGTCCCGTGGCCCATTACTTTCCGCAAAAGAAGAAGTAACAAAATCGAACTTTCACTATGCGACAATGCGCTGCGCCGCAACAATGTGTTTTTTTTTTCTTCCTTTTAAAGGGCGGGGCCACCGAAATGAACAAACGCATAGTATGTTGGCTACAATCGAATGCCTACTTTGTGCACCTAATGTGGCTACCTTGGGAATATCGAAGAAAACGTGAAATGCTTGGTCCACCGAGAGCCCATACGCATACTTCTCGGTATCCTACACCGGCGAGACAAGACTTTCCGGAGAGGTTGCGCTCAAGCGAACGCAGTACAATCCGTCGAGTCCCCACAGTGAGGGCGACGAGCGACCATTGTTTCTTTTTCTAGTCTGAGAGCCAGAAAGCCTTCAAAACTCTGGAAGGCGAAAATCCACTCGGCCAGAGAAAACCGAACGCGCACCGAAGTGCGCCGCGTGGTGGTCGGGGCAACACCAGAAAAACGCATGCGCTCTGGCTGGCTCTGGCAGCCCGCGCGGGTAGGGTTGCGAGAAAAAAAATTAAAAAAAATTTGAAGAAGCTCAATGTGTCCTCGCAAATAAAAGCCAAAGTAGAAAAAATAATTAAGAATGTAGTTACCGTGGCTGGCTTTAGTGTCTTGACATGGATGCTTTGGCGTAGGTGAAAAAGAAAAAGGATTTTTTATTACGTGACATGACGGCACAAATGAACCACCACAACGTTTTGTCTCACTGAACCTCGCTGCGTGCTTTGTCAGCTTGTCTGATAGTGGGCTGATTTGCCTTGTCTCGTTGCATGTTCCGATGTAAGATTTTAGAAAAGTCAATGAACCTTTGCTGTCAAATGTTTAAAACAACATTAAACCCACAAAGTTCCGCAATTGAATATCTAAAGCCCAACTTTGGAAATGTCAATGCACCTTTCACATCAAAAGTTTATGAGAACTGTATACCCACGGAAGTTTCAGAATTTACATCCATGGGCTCCGTAGATTCCGCGGCCTCCGCGATATGCCGCGACGAGCCCGCTCGCCATCAAAACGCCCTTGAAACTTTGTGCTCGGATGGGAATCTTTGTGTTATGTGACTCCTGGTGCATGGGCGTTGCCGCGAAATCCAGCCCGAGTTCGCAATGTTTGCGGTCAAATGTCGTTTCGAGCGTGAAAAAGACACTCTAGAAAAAATCCAGAATGATTTCCGGCGCCGGGGGTTGATTTGGTCGGCGAGGCACGGACAGCATGAAAAAATTTCGGGTGGGGGGGCTGCAGCCCCATAAGCTCCCCCCCCCCCCTGGCTACGCCCCTGCTCGCAGATTAAGCACCTACTAGGTTAAAGGTTTTGCTGCTTATTTAGAACAAAACACAAGTGAAATTTGTACATCAGCAGACGATTTAATTTGGAATTGTATAGATGAAGTAAACATTGCAGTTATATTTTTGTTTTGCTATAAAGTGGAAACGCTACAAACTGCACAGCCACTGACACACGCGCGCACACGCAAGGACAAAAGGAGTTCAGTCTGGTTCAGCATTACAGCCAGCGCGTCGTCTTCGAATGCACTCCTTTCGGTTGGTTCGTGCTACGTTAACCACAAAGACTAACAAGCAGGGCAAAGTTCTGACTGGTGTTGCGGAAGTCGTGGAGCGCGGTAGTGCTGAACGGCTGAACACAGGCAGAACCCTCGTAAAAAGTAATGACGAAAACTCGCAGGGCAAAAAAGCTCATATATCAAGAATTGTCGCGGGTAACACCTAAAGATATTCACATTGTTGAAGAAAAACGAAGTGCAATGTATTTCACTTACCGGAAAAAGTGTTATCCGAACGTGCGACGTACAAAGACGCACCGAGACACGAAGGCGGCGAACGCAGATCCCGCCATTGTGGTAGTAAGCCATCGGCGAAAACACACAAGACAGCCGATGTCACGAAGCACTGATGCAAAACACACGGCAAACAGCATCAGTACAGTTAAATGACTCCAGTTAATAATATCCAGTATAAATGTACAGAACGGCTTAGAATGACGCACAACTGGATAACGAACCCACGACCGAGACATTGCGGGCGGCAGTTGCCGTTTTTTCAAACTTTCTGCCTCCCAGTGTTTCCAGCACAGAATGATATGTTCGACAAATTTGGATCGTGCCGCCGAAGTGATCGCAGCGCGGTGGCTCTGTGACACCGCTGTGCAACGCCGGAGTTTCGCTCCTGCTGCTGCCAGTATACCTGCTGCGCGAGCATAGAATGGTTTCGCGTCGTGGGCGCGCCCCGTATGGAAAACAATAACACGCCCTTGATGGTTGTAGTTCTGGTGTGAAATTATTTAATATTAAAGCCAATTAACTTATGTTGCTTCCAACGAGTTCGATTTGTCTGTGGAGTCTTTTATTCGCTAACGCCGACGGCCGACGGTAACCGCACTTTTAACACGTCGTTTGGCATTTTATGCACTTTTAGACAAAAAAATCTAGAAAAGTTCTTGAGTTAGACATTCTGAATGCGTTTACCAAAACACACTCTAGTGACACCAATAGTGGCATTGCCGCATGCTGAGTTAATGTTTAGAAGAAATTCTATTTTCAGTCTTATCATAGACCAAGACGTCTATAGCCGTTTGTAGCCGTTTCAAGAAGTTTTTAAGAGGTTCTGTGTTTCGTGGGACATTCCCGAGCTGACCCCGCGCCACCTGGCTGCCGGTTATCCGCAGTTCTCTGAAGTGCGCCCCGTCTGGTTGGATTGGAACACGTGCAGCGGGCTGAAATAGCTGGCACGTTGCCACCCCGTACGGCCATTCCTAACACCCGTTAAATAGTTATTTTCTCGATAGTTTAACTACAAAAGAAGAAAGCAATAATGAACGATACAATAGTGTTGCAAACATATCCGTTTTTGAAGTATTGAAATCTTGTACTTTTTGGTAAAGCAAATGTAATACTTACGCGATATGTCGTCTTCTTGCGACTTGCACACTGGTCTCCACGTACTCTCGCTCTCATAATAGTGGTCGTTGCATGCGCACCCGCGTATATGGCGAAAATAAATTTGATTCTGATTTCATTATTCACTCTAATTACTAGAGTTCAATCAGTCCAGAATAAAACACAGAACCATCTTTTAACCGGAAGCCGATCTAACTTTCTACGCCATTTGCTTCGCGTACATGCAATCAGATTACACAAGGTTCGGCGACAACAGACAGCGGATGGAACCATCGATAACATTCCAGAAACTTGCGACACATGCAAGCGCGTCCTGCGCTGTGTGATATTATGCGATGCTTTGCAACTGGTGTTTGTCGAATACTCGATGACGTCGAAAAGCAGTCTTTGGCTTTGTATCGTCGGAGAAGACGTCTGATCTGTTGCTGCTTGCTCATAGAAAGACTTGGATTTACGTCGAAGTCTGGTTCGACGACTATGCTCACCGGGGTAGATGCGACAGAATCCGAGAGGACAAAGGCATTGCTGGTTTCCACAATTTCCTCGATGTACGCGATTGTCGTGCCCTTGTTGATGTGCTTGAACTCTTGGCTGATGTTGGTTAGCATAACTTCCGCTTTCCCTCCGTGAAGTCGAGCGATCCTTCTTGCGACGCAAATTTCACGGTCGAGCAGTAGATGTTGGTCGCCCTCGATGACGCCTTCTACGTCAGCGGGTGTTTCGGTGATGACGGAAATAATAATGCTGGAGCGCGGCGGGATGCTCACTTGATCTTCGAGCACACTCAAGGCGTGGTGACTACGAGAGCTCTCCGGCGTAATCGCTTCATCTTCCGACAGCGTTATCGATTTTGACTTCAGGTCTATGATTGCGCCGTGTTTGTTCAGGAAGTCCATGCCGAGAATACGTCTCGTGAACACTGTTGGAGGATAATGAAGGTAGCAGGGTAAGTCCGGTCATGAACGGTCATTCTTGCCGTGCAGATTCCAGTCGGTGTAATGAGGTGTCCTACAGCGGTTCGAATTTGAGGGCCTTACCATGCAGTTTTAACTTTCTTCAACTGGGCGGCGATGTGTCCACTCATTACGGAGTAATCGGCCCCTGTGTCCACTAAGGCGGTAACTGCGTGGCCGTCGAGAAGCACGTCGAGGTCGGTGGTTCTTTGTCTGGCGTTGCAATTAGGTCTTGGCGTCGGATCACGGCTGCGTCGTGTTGAACTGAAGCTGGAATGTCGCGCCGTCAAGTCGTCTTTCGTCGGTGTAGTCTCGGCTTCCTGACTTCGTCGGGACGGCGGCGTGTCGTTATTATGTCGTCGAGATGGTCTCTTTGTCGTCTTCGTCGGCGGCGGAGGATCTTCGTCAGTTCGACGAACAGCAACCGCACCTACATCGGTTGCTGCTTTTAGTTTTCCGGATATGGGCTCGCTGACCAGCTCCGGGTTGGGCCAGTGTATGGTCGGCGCTGCGGCGACAGGTAGCTGTCTGGTGATGGCGAACGAGACTGTTGTCGAGGGCTCCACTTAGTGGCGGCGAGGTAGTCGGCGATATCGCCAGGTCGTTCGCCAATCTGTGGTCGCGGCGCGTTAACGGCGAACCCTCGCAGTCCCATCTCCCGGTATGGGCATCGGTGGTAGACGTGACCCGGCCGCTTCTCCGCAGTGGTAGCAGAGCGGGCGGTGGTCAGGAGCGCGCCAAATGTCCGTCTCCATAGCGGCGCTGGGCGACGGGCGGGCGTTTGTGCGGTGGCGGCGGTGGACGACGGAATTGTGGCGTTAAAGGGCCCCGGCGCGGTCGTGCAGGGGGACCTTGGCGGCGGGCGACTGCGGCGTAGGTCATCGCTTCCGGCTGGGGCTGCGGTGATTCTGGTTGCACCTCAGGAACTCCAAGGGATCGCTCAAGCTCATCTTTGACGATTTCGGCGATTGAGGCTACTGGAGACTGCGACCTGGGGTACAACTTCTGCAGCTCTTCCCGTACGACTGCTCTGATAGTCTCGCGCAGATCGTCGATGGCCAGTGATTGAATTCCTGAGTAGTTGGTAGAGTTCGTGTGGCGGTTGAATTGCCGGTTCCGCATTTCGAGCATCTTCTCGATGCTGGTGGCCTCGCGAAGGAACTCTTCTATGGTCTTCAGTGGGCTTCGTATCATTGCGCCGAAAAGTTCTTCCTTCACACCACGCATGAGAAGGCGCACTTTCTTCTCCTCGGGCATATCTGGGTCGGCGTGGCGGACCATTTCATTTCTTCCGTCAAGATGGCAACGTTCTCGCTAGATAGTTGCACTCGGGCGTCTAGCATGGCTTCGGCCCTTTCCTTGCGCACGACGCTCGTAAAGGTGCGCAGGAAGCCGCTACGGAAGAGGTCCCATGTTGTCAAGGTCGACTCCCGGTTCTCAAACCACGTTCTGGCGGCGTCTTCTAAGGCAAAGTATCCATGCCGCAGCTTGTCGTCGGAGCCCCAGTTGTTAAAAGTCGCGATTCGTTCTTAGCTGGGTCTCCAGCCAGGATTCCGGGTCTTCAGTCGCTGCTCCATGGAAGGTCGGTGGGTCCCGAGGTTGTTGTAGGATAACGGGGGACGCTGGGGTAGCCATTGGGGTTGTTTTAACCACGATCTTTGTCGACTCAGGTAGAAGTCCGTGCTCTGGGGGCAGTACTTGCAGTCTGCGGCTAGCACGCTGGTCTTGGGCGATATTGGTTTTGTCCTCGGGCTTGGGGCTTGGATCGCGGCTTTGCGGGGGCGTTCGGTACATGAACGCACTAGCACCTCCACCAGATGTCGCGTGGTAGTGACGGTTAAGAAGGCAGCAAAACTGTGATTAATGAAACGAGCGTTTCATTGGGCGAATTTGTGCCCTCAAAAACAGGCTACATTCAAAGAACAACGGTAGCGGCGAACACACTCAGCGATCGTCGAAAATCTGATCAGCGGGTCAAGCGCGTCGGCTTTTATAGATCAGTCGTCGAATGTTCCAGAGTAATCGCTGGGACCCGCGTGCCTTCCACAAAGTTCTACGCCATTCGCGTCGCGTACATGCAGTCAGATTACACAAGGTTCGGCGATAACAGACAGCGCATGGAACCATCGATAACATTCCAGAAACTTGCGACACATGCAAGCGCGTCCTGCGCTGTGTGATAACATTTGTTAGGCGGTTAAACGTGTCGCCCGAGAAAGACAAGTACACGTGTCGATATATATTCGTCCGTCAACATTTGTTACGCAAAAGCAACAACAAAAAATTGCTGCCTCTCAGTTATTCAAAGCACTGCGCAGCCTGTCGGAACGCACTGGCGCGTGTGAACGCATGACCTGAAGGCTCAATTTCAAAGTGTGGTTCAATTGCTGCCTTAACCACTCGTGAAGACCTTTCGCGCCACGTTACTTTATTATGCTCGCTTTTCTTGTGACCGACGACAAGACATTAAATTTGGCGGCCTAGCTCTGCAAGGCAAAGCTGCATCAACACAGTTTCTTAAGTGTACGAATTGACTCAGCGGCTGTCGGACATTGTGCATGGTCCCCTGTGGCACGTCACTAAAAAACCAATTAAACACTTAGCGTATGTGCACAAAATGACGCGTGCACTAATATAACGTGAGAGGGAACTTCTGGTCTCACAAAAAGACTATATATATATATATATATATATTACACGAAGTGATGCCGCAAGGAAACAGGGAACGACGTATAAAAACGGGTGCTCGCAAGGCGCGATTTATTCCTCGTTACTGCGAAGTGCCGTCGCAAAATGCCGTGAAAGGACGAGTGCCTGCAGAATTATTCATTGTTACTGCTGACTTCTTTGTCGCCGTCGGCCATGACGGTTCCTGCCGCCCATGCGACCAAAGTTATTCGGAAGGCAGGACTTCAGAAATACCCGTAATAGAATCGAATACGGCGGAGGCACTGTGCGACGATTCTCCCGGCGACTTCGAAGGCCGCTCGCTTGGCGCGCCTACACATCACCGCCGATCGTCTTGCACAAGGTTTCGAATAATACGCCGTAACCATATTGATGCGACACTAAGAGCGTTTTAAACCGGGAGGATAAAGGCGGCGCGAAATGAACAGTGAGAACTCCCAGCTCGCGCGCTCTTGCGCACGGTGAAATGTCAGAGCGTTAGATAACGTAAAAGAAAAATAGCACACGTTATGTTCATGTCATGAACCCGAATATAATGCGAGGCGCGTTCCAAGGCTCGAAATATCGGGCAAAAATTCGCGCTATATTCGTGCAAATATTAAGCGCGTATCTCTCGTGTGTCGCCTCTTTTCTGGCTCACGCTGGTAGCAGCAAGTAAAGAACACCTCCTTTTATAGTAATGTTATTTCATTATTTCAATGGTCAACTTACATCAGCATTCAGGCACTCCAGCTACGTGTGTCTCTGTGTGTGGTTGTACCCATTCGCTACATTATGTCATTAATTACAAATACTCATTTAGGCGTAAACCTCGTTTATGCATTATGGTATATGTCTTTATCAATTAATGTCTTTATCAATTAGACGTCATTTCGGACGTTCGGTGATCTCGATTTGTCACGTAAGTGCATCATAGCCCCATATAAAAACCAGAAAACATGTATATACGAACGCGGAAACCGAAAGTTCGATCACGTCAAACGACTGTTCTTTTTTTTTCCATATATATGCCAGCTAGAAGAAGTGCAGGATATCTACCGGACGTTCATATGTAAAATATCCACAATGAGACTTCCGACGGATGCGATTTCGTATACTGAGGCAGTACATGCATGAGTCATATATTGTCATGACGAAGCTTTATTTTACATGAGAGCTATAGGTTACGTGTCCGCCTGCATGCAGTGCGCAGTCTGCCATTTGGGAAGTGGTGCCATTGTAGAGAAGGCCCTTCCTCTTGCGCAAGAGCGACATATGAAAGCGCTATACGTGAAAACGTATAGTATATAACCATACTGCGGTTACCCGGCCACGCTACTCGGCCTTGGGCTCGGTCCTCCCTTCTTGCCCGCATTCTTCCCCGCCTCTGGACTATTTTCCTTTACTTATTTTTCCCTTAGTCCGAGTCGCCAGAGGCTATATCAGCTTGTCGTTGGAAGTAGGCTTGCGCGTTTACATTGCTTGTTCGTTCGCGCTCAAATTTCGCATTGAGGTCGCATTCTTTCTCCTTGCATTTTTCACAGAGTGTTTAATTAGTATCTCTGCTTGCCATGGTTCATGTGAAAAAGACCCAGTCGAACCGAACCAGCTGCGAACGAACCAGTTTAAAAGCAATGCAAAGCGTTTCATCAATGCGGAGAAACAAAAAATGCCGCCTTTTAGCGAAGCGTCAGTGGAAACCAAGCAACAACACGAGCAAACTCATTAAAATGTTTAAAAAAAAGGTCCAGAGTTGCAGTCTGGTGCTTCGGCAGTGTGCATCAGCTGTGGCAGCATGCAAACTGCTTGTTATTATATTGTAGTTATGTACTTAGTGCAATACATTTTATGCTGTCTAACAAAAAAAAATACGTGGAACCAAAGTTCAGTCGGCAACTAAAGCCGGCCCGATGCATTGCCGGCTTGTCGCACCGACGAGCGTTTGGCGCGCTCGGCGTTCACTCGTGCTCTGACGGAGGCCCAGCCCGCGCGGCCGGCCGCGTGCCGATGTAGCTGGAAGGAGACGTCGGGCCGACTGTTTTCGGAAGTCGGGTGGCCAGTGAAGCTGGCTGCCGACTATTTCCCAACAATCGACCAATCATTGGCAGTCGGCTAGGGTTGCTTGGGATGGCTGTACATATTCGCACATTTGTAGCTTTTCCTTCGTGAAAACCTATGTTGCCGCACTCGACCTGCAGTTGTTCTTGCACTTCCGAGGATGCAGGCAAGACCGACGGAACAGCGCTACGGAAAAGCATTGCTTTGAAAGGCACTCCACACGACTTCAGTAAGTCGGCGTTGAACTCGTAATTCTCTGGACCAAAGTGCAGCGAGCACACTATGCAATTTTTGGGCTCTTTGCCGACGCGCTGTGGCAGAGGTACGGCCATGTGGGTACGGCACTTAACCAAAGTTGGTTCTTTATTCTATGACTTAACCACTTCGAACGGAGAGGTTAATTCGTTGGCACACAGTGATAAGTAACGTTGGATTCGCGGCTGCAACTGCCCTTGGTCAAGTTATGCGGACCGTTCGTGCATACCACGACGCCCGCCGTGGTTGCTCAGTGGCTATGGTGTTGGGTTGCTGAGCACGAGGTCGCGGGATCGAATCCCGGCCACGGCGGCCGCATTTCGATGGGGGCGAAATGCGAAAACACCCGTGTACTTAGATTTAGGTGCACGTTAAGAACCCCAGGTGGTCCAAATTTCCGGAGTCCTCCACTACGCCATGCCTCATAATCCGAAAGTGGTTTTGGCACGTAAAACCACATAACTTAATTTTTTTTAATCCCACGACATCACATGGACGTGGCATTCTCGCTGCTTGTTCCAAATGCAAGTTTCGCGAGCCAGCAGAACGAGCGCAGCACGACGCGATAACGAAACAACTGAAACTCCAAAGCGTGCGCGGCGCAGAGTCGAGCGAAAACGAAACCTTTCGACCACCCATAGGCTAGTGCGCGCCGATGGACGCGCCACTGGTGGCGGCCTTGCGCAGAACACGCGGGCATAGAGTTAGTAGAGTCAGTATACTAACTCTATGCACGCGGGAGAGGAGCCAGCCGCGCCAGTTGTTCTTTATTCTATGGCCGCGCGCCGTAGTTTGTTGTGCCGTTGATAGTGCTTCTCTCTCTTATTCATGTTTTCGGAGCAAAATAGGCAACATCCTTCGCATGTGTGGGGTGGCCAAAGCTTCAAGGAATGTCGAAGAAGAATTGTTGCGCAGTGAGGGGCTCAAATACTGGCGAAAACCTGCCGGCGATGCGGTTCTAATCATTGCCCGCAAAGCCTCATCAGCGGGAGCAATGGTAGCAATGGATCGTCGCTTCGGCGGCAAATTTCTTGTTCTCACCCTTTCCTTTGTCGCTTCGGTGTTTTCTTTCACTCGATCGTAGCTATGGGGAACCAGCGCTGGAGTTTTCACGGCGCCTGCAGCGCCGCCTTGTCGGTCAGAACGTGCACAATGCAGCCTCCCCCGCGGACGAAAATTGCGTTGCGTGCCCTGAAAGTCGAAGGAAAACAAAAGGGCGCCGACGATACTGTTGCGTATACAAGTGCCACAACTAAGTCGGGATGAGGGAGGATGTATCCTTCTGCGTCTTTCCATCTAAACCCTACGAACAAGAACGGAGGCGGCGTTGGATCCAAGCAGTCAGGCGAGCGGAGTAAGCTCCCGTCTTGTCGCCCTGTCAAGCGGTGTCGGGCTGGTTTCTAAATCAAATTTCGCGTGTATCCTTGGTTTATTCGATAGTGAAGACGGTCAGCCATGGCAGACAGTACCAAACAGCAGAATCTGCAGTCGGTATTTCGCCGTAAACAAAATGAGCAATAGCATGCACCATCCGGCATATGTACCATTTTTCTTTCGCAATGCCACCGCCAAGCCCCTTCCAACGCCACCGCACCAAGTGAACGATACGAAAGGTAAAAATTATCCATTGATTGCCAAGAATTATGTGGGAGGGAAGCTGCCTTGTAATACGCGTTGTATGCGCATAGTGCCGGCGCACGCGCGACTAAGCCACCTATGTGTTTATAAAAATGCGCATGCAGATGAGGAATCGGCGCTGAGATGCATCCGGCAAATTTATGTAATTTGTGCTAAATGTAGCCAGGATTGTTACGGATCAAGCAGCGGAGCACTCAAACCTTTGCTTGCGCGAGTCAGCTGATGCGATAAAGCTTTCTTCTCCATTGACTGCTGTGGCGAAGTAACATCAGAATTTTTTTATGTCTAGCCAGAGAAATATGGAATATCTTCAGGCCAACTAATACTTACGAAATCATAGCGCAGCACGACCGGAGCCATAACTGCTAGATTTGCGAGGCAGGCAGCCACGCAAGCATGGCATCGATACACGACGCAACCGTCAAAGAAACACACGTGCTCGCCGCGATGCACTGTGAAAAATATATAAAGCTTAAAAAGCTTCTTTCGTCATTTCTTCACTTGATGGCGCTAGCTTCTTTACAAAAACTGTCCACTTGAAGCGGCGCGAAAACGGAAACATATGAACTATAATACGGCTGCGTATGTGTGTGTGTCGTCTGGTTGTGTGGCTGGAATATGCCGCGTTTCGTCACCAGGGCGGCGTGCAACGCACTCTTTTCGACGCGCCGCCTATCCAGCGCTGGTTCCCGACGAAGTTCGTCTGCAGTGCCGCATGCGGTTTAAAGACGTTTCGCTAAAGTGTGGAATGCCGTTTGCCGCTTATATTGTTTTCCGCCTCTTTACCGCGTTGGACTAGCTAGGCAGCACGACTGCACGAGCGCATTGTGTTGTATGCTAAAGCTACAGAAGTTTGCAAGAACTGAAATTGTTCGTTTTTATGCGGCCCGGTAAATCGTCGCACCAGCTGTCGCGCACTTCATGTTTTTACATCTATTTTATGCGTGGCTTCGCACATGTTTAACTGTTACTAGTTGCTTCATGCATAACTCTTGATTCTTTTGAGCTGCGAGGTTTTCACCCTGCCTCGTTTGTAAACGGTATAAATCACGCTGTGCCTTATCGGAATTATACCAAGTAAGTGCTTCTTTAAGAGCTTTATTCTTTTCGCCCGAGGGCATCTTAGATATTGTGATTTTTTGGGTAAACTTATTTAGAAGGTAAGTAGTTCAGGGCGAGAATTACTAATAGTTGCTGCTTATGGTATGTTTGTTCCATTTTTCGCTGAAAAGTTCGCGTCACGTTTGGGAAGTCATCACACCTCGATGGTGTCTGAGCAGAGTTAACCCGCTGAGTGTTTTGTTTGTTTCACAACGCAGTCGCTTCTTGCATGTGGATTTTGTACTGAACTGAATTATTTCTTATTATGCTTACGCCGCAGAGGACTAAACCCGGCCTTGCCGCCAGCGCTCATCTACTTTGACTGGCGCTGCTCTCCCTTTAAATATATCATGTGGCACCTCTCTCTAGTAACATTAAAAAATAAGTACTGAAAGGTTAGTCAGACTTTAGCTTTGTACGTTTCCAAGCAGCTCCCTTGGGGAATATAAAATTGCAACAACTGCAGCGGGAACGGCAGTTCATCGGCGGTACAGCGCTAACACGCGCTTTTATTAACCCATGCGTTTGGTGACTTCGTTGACTAGCGTACGCGTTTCCATCAATAAATTCGCAATTACTCTTTTTGAGGCGACTTTGACTGCACTTATTCGGCGATGTCACATGTGTTCATCAGCAGAAAAATCACAACCGCATATGCAGACATCGCAACGTGAGGATTTGTTTGATATAAGTCTGCGCTAACGACGGGTGCTTGTTATTGAGGTACAGAAGCAGCATATTACGGCAGGGGTAGAATAAAAAAAAAAGAACACTATCGAGACACCGCATTAGTCAACAAAATTTATCGGCTAGTTAACATGAGCTCCACTTCATGTAAATGGGTTTCATGGTGTTTGTCTGCGGGACGCACCTGGCACGTATGTGGACCATGTTGTCCCAAACACCAGTGTCATCGTGTTCATACCCGCTACCACAGAGGTCAGCGTCTTCCCTACAGCTGTCACCGCAGAAGAAGCAGTCTGGCGCCCGAACAAAGGAGAAATCCCCGCCGCGATGTTCAGCCGTGCTTGCTGCAAGGGAGTGTCGTCTGCTACTGCTCCCGCGCGTACTGTTGGAAGCGCCCGCTAGGTGGCTATCAGTGGCGCCTCTATTAGCCCCGAGAACGAACGCGAGCGGCGCCGCGAGCGCCGCTCGCGTGACGTCAGGGCACGGACTCGCGCCTGTCGTCTGCTACAGTTCGGGCGTTGTCCGGGCGCTTTCTGCGGTGTTTTCGTTTGTTCGCCCTCGTTCTCTCTGCTTGTATACTTATGGTGGTCGTCTCAAATATATTTTTACGACGTCTTCCTTTGCGAACATTTATTCAAAGAGCTAATTTCTTAGCCAACAATGCAGCTCTCGAAGGCAACGCTACAGTGCCAGCCGAAGCGACGCAGACCAGCCCATTGCAGGTTTTTCATACGCGGATAGACAATCGCAAAAGCATAGCCTATAGGAATCCAGTTATGATACCATACCTGCCGCGGTGCAACAAGTATGTCACAAAGCTGGCTATATATGACTTCTACAGCAGTTACGTTGATTTTATTCCGCTAAAACAGGTTTGCTCACGACGAGTAGTTCATGGTATAATATCGAATTTTTGCATTTCCTCACAGAAACGCTCGGCAGTAGCACGGGGACTTAATACTGGA
Organism: Dermacentor andersoni; assembly: GCF_023375885.2. Classification (NCBI taxonomy): domain Eukaryota; kingdom Metazoa; phylum Arthropoda; class Arachnida; order Ixodida; family Ixodidae; genus Dermacentor; species Dermacentor andersoni. The sequence continues at coordinate 8,757,104 of NC_092824.1, read as the reverse complement.
GCTTAGATTATACACGCCTCACTTGCTTCTTTAACTGCTTGTCAACATTAGGCGGTTCTTCACGCGTTTATTTTTTTTAAGCGGCGGAAATTTGAAGTTAAGGTAATGAAGGCTTACAGTTATTTACAGAGTACAAATAGGAATGTACCAATATATATTCCCTTTTCCGTGCTACACGTTCAACTCACCTCTTTAGAGCGCGTTTGTTACTGATTAATAATGTATGTTATGTTCCTTTTTTTTTTGTCTATGTTACCAAGTGTATATCATTTATTTATTTCAATGCCGCAGTGTGTTTTGCATTGTTATTGTGGAAATATTTCACTGTCCTTTCATATATTGTATAACTGCAATGTTTTATGGCCACTATATAAATGTAATTGATATGGCGCTTGATGTGTTACTCCATGCGGCCATATTGTACCTAAGGGGGTGAGGTTACCTCAAGCCGCGTCTGTGCTGCTTTTTTCCCTAGCTCATCTACCTCCATTTACCACTCCTCTGTACATGTGTGTGTGTGAATGGAAATTAATAAATCAAATCAAATCAAACTCACTTGAGAAATTTACTGGTGCTTGTTGCTTGAGAAATATACATGACGAATCTGTTTGGCGAACTGACACAGGCTGCTTGGCCCAATTTTTTTAGTGAAGTATGCCTGCTGGACCGCATAGCTGCAGCCAGAAAGAAGTCGAAGCGTCAATGACTAGTAGTATGGGACATATTGAAGTTATCGAAATTCCCCCGGTGGAGGGTCAGAAATCAAGTGAAAGTATATGCAAGGCTTGTGGTGCTTTCTTTATGAATGTTTGCGATTGGATTGGAGCAAACTTAATTTAGCCTGCAAGGTTCTCTTTTATGTACCGATGAAGCGAATAGTTATCCGTTTGTATAATTAAATAACGCTGGATCGAGGCATGGTGCGACAGAAGGTGCTTGAATTTTCCTTTTGTAGGCAATCTAAGCTGCGGTGTAGTAGCTCGAGAATACTTTAGCCATTCCAGTTGGCGCTGTAAAAAAATGCTTTATGGTTTTAATTCGAAGTTGTAGTGAACTGATGGGTTTCGCGAACATAGCGTGCCTCGCTATACGGACAGTCGATTGCTACCGTTACGTGATCAGGGGTGTGCCATATTGTCGATAAAGGCTACTGAGGGCCACTATGAAACATTTCATCACTTTCAATTGAGTGGCTCTCGATCTTAACAACGAAACTTTTCTCTCAGGTGATTGCTACTATGGTGTTTGTGAATTAACTATGTAAATACTCTACACGACGCGCCGTCGTGTTAGCAGCCATGAGCAATTCGTTTTTTGGAGGCCTGTTTCAGAGGGGGATGAAAGTAGCAGCAAACTTTTCATAAGAAATGCGCGCCTAACAATTTTTTTACGCATTAATGAATGGCCATCTTTGAATAGAACAACACACCAGAGTAATAGGAATCATGATGACAGCTTCGCTGGGCAGTGTCTTTCTAACATCGGATAACATGTTGACGCCAATTACCAAATTTTTCTTGCACGTAAAATGCAATGCCTCTCATAGCTAAATACTAAAGGAGTGTTAAGTGTTTAGCGAAGCATCACACACAACTTCGCGCGTTGAATTTGCAGATATTCTTTTTTTAGTCAAAATTTACCGATAGACACGGCGCATATATGCATTGCAAAACCTAGTAGACCCCTTTAACGCTACTTAGCTTACGATATCCAAGCCGCAATGTTTCTCGACTCACACGCTTTTGAAGAAGAAACTGTGGTTAAGGTATGGCAGCTGAAAGAAACCGACGTTTTTTTTCAATACGTACGGCTCGAGCCACCCATACCCCAAGCATACACGAAGGGAACAAGCGCGCGCGGCAGCCGAGCGAGCCGGAGGGAGCGGCGTCCTGGCCGTGACGTCACTCGCAAGAGGGCGCCACTCCTAATTCTCGCCGCTAATAGGCGGTGCACGAGGCGTATATTACTGAAGGGTAACGTCAAAATGTTATTTTTTCTTACAATCGAACAGAAGTAGACAAGTAGCATTTTCTTCCGTCTTATAACTTAATGAAATTATTTTTTTAATACGAGTAGTTGAGTACTAGTGACATATATATTGTGATGAGGAGTGCCTTCGTCATCGGGCTAGTACCGGAATGTCGCTGGGGGGTCTCAAATCGTGTCATGCATTTACCTCAATTTCTCGGTTACTAAAGCTCTGTTCGCGATTATATTGATGCCTTAGGCGTTATAGAGCATTGCTTTATCAATTTAACTTGACTTCATAGTAACATTTAGTGTCCCTTTTTTAAAGTCCCCGAGGAGTATTAGCGGCGTGGAAGGAAACCGTAAAATTAGACTATTTATTAGACGTGAAGGTCTGAACAAAATGTGTTAGGTGAGGAAGGGGGCCTGTAAACGACGCAAATGGTAATGTTTTTGCGTTCGAAGCCTACGCGCGTGCACACTAGCTCTAATGGTGACGCAAGCTCGATTGCTGCAGTGGTAATCGAATCAAAAACGCCGATAAGTACACCACCACCACACCGCACATCACGGTCATGTCGATATAAACGGTAAACACCCTCACATTTCAAGATTTCACGGTCTTCAATTTTGCTAGAAAGCCATGTCTCTGTCATTTACATGATTTAATTGTTGCGAGCAGCACATCCCTCGATGTCCGTTAAGCAAAGTCGGACACCGCGACGCCACATCGCGGTTCGCATAACTTCGCTGCTGAGGCCACTTCGTTGCGTAGTTATGGTGTACTGAGGTGCTATTCTCGACACGCAATACTTTTAGAAGATTCTTGCCGCGTGAGCTGAGAAGCTGGTTCCCATGTGCTGGTTCCGGCCCACGGAGGAAGGAAACTCAGGAGAGGCCCTGACGTCACTCTTTGTGAAGCTAAAATGAAGCCGGAAGTTGGCGTTGCTCGTGGCGTTGCTCCGCCTATCGGGCCAGCTCTCCTCCCTTGTTTACATTTCTCGCGAAACCACGCCGCGCTGCGCGCAAAGGGGCTGCTCGGACGCGCGCGCTCCGCAGCAATATTAATGGTATCTTCGACTGGTCGCCTGTATGCCCCGAAGCAGAGTCGGGTAGATCGGTCGTTTCCCGAGCTCAAAGGTAGGGGACAAGCGCGCAAACCGAATGTGCTACTCGCTCTCGGAGGAGGAAATTGCTGATGCGAAACCACGTGACTACTGCCAACGTCCGATGTTTCGCCTATCCAAAGCTCCCGGCGCTGCCCAAAAAACCGGCGGACGTGCCGGCGGGACGAACGTTCGTCGAGACACCAGCATGCAGTGGCCTAGGTTGCCAAGGTTACGGTGGGCCGTCGCCAACAGCAGCGACGCGGCGCTGCGATGACGTTTCAATCTCGATGACTGCTCCGACTACAGGGCTCGGAGCGCCTCAGAGCGCTCCAAGATAGAGGAGAGCAATCGAGAAGAACCAGCCGAACGCAGGGCGCGCACCCTCTTTCAACCAGTCGAAGACAACGCCGCTCGCGAGAGCGCCCCAGAGTGCTCAGAAACGACCAACCGAAGATAGCATAAACAATCGCGATGTCTCATTGTATTATCGTTGCCGAGGTCGTGTTGAAAGAAGTTCATAATGAACTTCGCAAATTTGGCCGTGAGGTCGAATCGGCCGCTTTTACCGGCTTTTATTAAAATAAGCATGCCTTATAAGGCTTGCCAACTGAACTGTTCTCATCAACCGCAGGTACCGGCCGCTGCTCAGTTCTTGCGTGTTTTTAAAACAAGGTCACCTTTATCGCTGCCTTCTACTTGCTTTTCTCAGCTTGGGCTTCCTGGGGCTCTCAGACGGACTTGCTAGCTAGACGTCTGGCGATACGCAAAAAATGTACGCATTCTCACTGCACTGCAAGAACGCACTGGAGACATGTACGACACACCGACCCATTTGCGATCCACTTGGAGTTTATGAGCACAAAACACATTCTCGCTCGAGGAATCGTCGTGCTTTATTGAACAAACTTCGGGTGGCCGCACATCACTACGACAGCGCGTCGGCGAGGAGGCGGAATGCCATTTCTGGCTCCGCGTTTAGATTCATTGACTGCGGCCTGAGGTGCCTTCTTAATTACCACGGTAAGTGAAGCATCACAGAACCAAAGTTTTGCGATAGCCGGCGCACGGTGCAGAACAGTACGCGCGTAGAACCGGCCTACGTGCGACCACGGAACAGCCGTTTGATGTGTTCGCAGGCGTACGTTCTGCGGAGCCATGCCAACCCTTGCAGCGCATCCGCTAACCTTCACTTCCCTGTGCTTCTCGCGCCCACAGATAAGATACGCCTGTGGTAGGGAGGATTCGTTCCTTAAAGGGACACTAAAGTGAAAAATGATTTGTTCTGTATCAGTAAATTACCTTTCTACAATGCCAAAAACACCACTCTTACAACGATAAGACGTTTGGTAAGCCAGAAAAAGCGCAAGAACGAAATACGGGTGGCGACGTCTACTTAAGTTCCCGCACCTGGTGGCTGTGACGTCATGGATTTTTATGACATCTTTAGGGCCTACTAATTATTGTCACGTGGTAGTACGGCGAAGAAAGCAGCCCAACTGCGAAAGACGAAACTAGCGTTTTATTGGGCGAACTTGTGCCCTCAAAAACAGGCTACACTCAAAGAATGGCGACAGCGGTGAACACAGTCGGCGATCGTCGAAAATCTGATCAGCGGGTCAAGCGCATCGGCTTTTATACAGCAGTCGTCGAATGTTCCAGATTAATCGTTCGGACCCGCGTGCTTTCCACAAAGTTCTACACCATCCGCGTCACGCGATGAAATCAGATAACACAAGGTTCGGCGACAACAGACAGCCGGGTAGAAGCATCGATAACATTCCAGAAACTTCGGATGCATGCAGGCACGTCCCGCGCTGTGCGATTACATTTGTTAGGCGGCGAAACGTGGTCGCCCGATAAAGATAAGTACATGTGTCATTATATATAGCGGTACAGACTGACTACATTGTGTTCTAAAAGAACCAAATACTAAACATGGCAAGTTTCGGGGACCTTTACTCAGCCAACGCGGCCCAAATACGAAAACATACTTTGGAATCCCCGACGTCACGCTGACGTAACCACGCTGTGGTTTCGGAGCGGAATTCAAATACTGATACTTGGACCTTCATTTTCTCAACTAATAATCAAACTATTTTTTTGAAATGACTGCCTGCGGGGTTCTGAAACAATGCTTCATTAGTCTAAACGGATTTATTGTTTCACTTTAGTGTCCCTTTAAGTCAAAGCAGCCGCTTCTTTCCCGTCTTCCAGGATGAAGCGTCGGCGCTGCTGCGCTGTGGTAACCTGAAGCCGCCTGAAGCGCTATTCTCGACACGCATGGCGGCTGCACGGCCGCCATTATCCGCCATGTTTACTGTCTGATTGGCTGTCGAGAGATCACGTGCTTTGAAATTTATGCCGGGAAGCGGAAGTTTTGCAAAATGCAATTTTGCGTTTTCATTAAGATGACGAAACGTGACGTCCAGCTGCAAATGTTATGGATTAATACATTTTTTTTGTCCTTGGCAGCTATATTGAGACGTTAGCGCTTCAAAAAGAATGTGAGCGTTAGCGTACAGAAGCCAGTGCAATGCATCTGCAATTTCGCGAATATGTGGTGGCGATCCAAGATATGCGCCATGCCAGCTTGCTGTTTGGCTGCAGGAATATCCCGTGAGGAGCGTCACAGGAAGGGCTGTTTCGTAAACGGCATTTTGACGATGCGTGACGTTGCGCTGGGCCGCCATAGCTGAGATTTTCCGCCATAATTTATGGTGCGACGACCCGCGCGAATTATGATAATGAGCAGCCATATGCAATGGCAGCCGAGAGGAATGCGTATCGCCACATTTTCCCCGTCGTTTGGCGCCATGATAATTTTTTGTTCATAACGCTTGCTCATAGTATTTGCATCGCTCTCGGGTGGTGTTGGCATTTGTGTTTGGGGCCATCATTTTTTAAAAGAACGCGTTTATATGAAATAATATTGGTTGAATATAGCAAACTTTCGGCAATGTTGTCCACTTTTCACTGCTGCATTTGTATTGTAATCAAGATTAATGCCTTTTCGCACAATCAAAGATTATGACAACGGCGTATTTATAATCTATAAAAAGAAATGTACGCAAGGTAGCGCCTTAAAGTTTCCTCCCGAAGCACGGGAAACTCAGAGTACAATCCTATACGAAAAACATCTGACGAAATTGGACGATAACAGATGGGCAGCTAAGGTGTTTTAATACCCATACAGAAAGAGCGTTGACTTACAATGGAGGAAAGAACTAGGAAGCTAACCAGCAAGTATGCCAGGCACGAGGACGAAGAAAGACAACATTAAACGACAGGTTAAAAACGCGGAAGGTAAAAATTGGATAAATTCAATGGAAAAGAAGCATAGTGTGGAACTATATCGATACTGGAAACAGCAGATCAGGAAGGAAGCGTTTTATGATAACTCAAGAGGCAGTGCTCTACTCTTTGAAGCTAGATCAGGATGTCTTAGAACGCGGAGCTATAAAAAGAAATTTAACGAAGAAAAAGACACATGTACTGTGTGTGGTAAATATTTATTGAGGATTCATCATCATCATCATATGTAGAAACAATGGAACACCTCATACTAAAATGTGATGGTATCAAGCCCGATGTCGATGCGGCCACAGTCACCCTTCCTGAGGCCCTAGGGTTCAGAGATAATAATAGTCATGTAAATAAATATGCGGTGGAAATTAGCAAAAGGCGATTGGAGGATTGGTCGCTCAAAACAGAGAGGTGACATAAGGTTAAAAGGGTAGGAAGACGTATTTAAAGAAAATCGAGAATTTCAATAACACACAACACAGGTAAATAAAAACAAAAGGCAAAATAAAAATCTGAGCATGGTGGCAACTGCCATCACCCCGTTTCAAAGGGGAAGTTCCTACCTTCCATCCATCCATCCTTTCACGACTTCGTGCCTGGGCTAAGCGGGCTTTGGTTCTCGCGTCAAAACGTGTTTGCCTCGTGCGACGTGCATTCATCTCGTGCTTTTTCGTGCGTGTGTGTGTGTGTGGACAAGTTTGCCTGTGCTTGCTGTGCTTTGTTAAGGCTCTTAGGTGTGCATGTGTGCCATAGCCAGCCTTGTTCATGTGCGTGATACTGCGCAATCGTTATGTGCCACTCTGCGACACAAATGCCAAAAACGACCAGGCTGTGAAAAATCACGAGTTTGCCAGTTACTTGGAGCGTCGAAAAGCATGGCTGAAAAATATCTCTCGCCAAGGAGTGCCGGTACAGGTGAATATATTCAGGAGGGCTTGTCGCCAGGAAACGAAATGTCACTGTGCTCCTGCTGCGCTTCACGGAAACCAAAGGCATGGTTTAAGGCATGCTTAAACCATGCTTAGGGCGATAGACCCATGCGCGAGGACCGTGGCGAAGGGAGCGGCCATGGCTCAAGGCATCGGCTTCACAGCATAGAGAAAGAATAGTTCACAGTGCGCCAGCACCTGCCACGGTAGCGTGCGGAAAGGAAGCGCCATGCCCCATGCACACGGTTCTTAACTGACCTTAGCTACCGTATCTATTCGAATCTAGGCCGATAGCTTTTTCAAATAATCATATTCCAAACTCTAGGGTCGGCTTAGATTCGAGGATATTAAAAAAGGCGCCAGTTTTTCATTGAAACTGCTAAATATGGTGCATAGCTAGCGCCATCTAGAAAAGTCAGTATCGCAGTCGCTACTAGCCATGCCAGTAGCCACCGTACACAAGCGAGGTCGCCATTCTGACCAATGCCTCCTTTACTAGATGCCTGCCGCGTTGTCCAGTAGCTCGGTTCCGGGCCCTCTCCCTTTTCTCTCCTCCGGATGGATGGATGGATATTATGAGCGTCCCCTTTGGAACGGGGCGGTGGGTCGCGCCACCAAGCTCTTGCTACTGTACTGCCTAATATCCTACCTAGGTTAAACAATAAAAAAAAAACACTCTGAACTACCACGCCCAAATTTTCTGATCCCCTATTGCGAACTGTGCTTTTGTACGTCTCCGTCTTTTGTCGTTTCCCTACTTCCACCAATCCTCAAGTCGCCTCTTACTAATGTCTATTGCGGACATGTTTGCTTTTCCCCTGCTCTCGCTGAACCCAAGGGCTTCAAGGAGGCCAGTGGTGCCTAAATCGATTGCTGGGCAGATGTCTTCACATTCTAATAAAGCATGCTCCATCGTTTCCCTAGCTTTACCGCAGCAAGTGCATGCTTCTTCTTCCTTCTTATATCTCGCTTTATAGGCGCGTGTTCTAAGGCATCCCGATCTCGCTTCGAAAAGTAATGAGCTTCCCTTCTAGCTATTATAAATGGCTTCTTTCCTGATTTCGTTTTTTCCTCTTAAGTAGTTGCTCATGGCAGGTTTCTTTTCCATTGCCGCCACCCATGAGATTAATTCAGCCTCTCTGACTTTCCACTTGACATTCTTTGTTGCTGTGTTGTCCAGTCTCTACAGGCCGCATACTTGCTGGTAAGCTTCCTAGTTCTTTTCCTTCACTGTGAATCAATGTTTTTCCTGTACAGATACCTGAACACTCTCCCAGCCCGTTTACTTTCTTCCATATTCCTCAGCCGTTCTTCATACTCAATTTTACTGCGAGCTTCCCTCACTTCAAAACTAGTCCAGCCCATATCACCCCGCACAGCTTCATTTGCAGTATTCCCGTGAGCGTCCAATGCGAGGCGACCCACTGACCTTTGGTTCCCGTCGAGTCCTGATTGTACCCCTGATTTATAGCAAACAACCGCATTTCCAAAAGTAAGTCCTGGAACCATTACACCTTTCCACATACTTCGAAGGACATCGTACCTATTGTATCCCCATAGCGCTCTTTGCTTCATAATGGCTGCATTTCTCTTCCCCTTTACTGTTATGGTTTTTTCCTGTGTTTCCATATATCCATTGCCTTCGTTTATCCATATACCAAGGTATTTATATTCTGTTACCCGAGGTAATTCTTGGCCCTGTATCTCCACTGTCTGTTCACTGTTTTCATTGAATACCATAACACCTGATTGTCTAACACTAAATTTCAAACCTAAATTGTTGCCTTCCTGTCCACAGATATTAGCCAGACGTTGCAAATCACTTTGCTTGTTAGCTAGCAACACAATGTCGTCCGCATAATATAAACCTGGGAGTTGCTGCTCTATTACTGTACCCGCCTGTTTGTATGAGAGATTAAACCCGATATTACTTCCTTCTAGCGCCCTCTCCACCTTCACCATGTACATCATAAACAGCAGCGGGGATAAAAGGCACCCCTGCCTCAGTCCCTTGTTGATATGAACTTTCTCCTCGCTCCTCATCCCTTCCCAATCAACGCAAACGGTATTTTCTAGGTAAATCGCTCTCAAAAGCTGTAGACAATCGTTACCTAAGCCTTCCCTTTCCAGAATATCCCACAAAATGTTACGGTCTACGTTGTCGTAGGCTCCTGTAATGTCTAAAAAGGCCACATACAACGGTCTGCTTTCTGCTTTTGATATTTCAATACACTGAGTAAGAACAAACAAGTTATCATCCAAACGCCTACCTATTCTGAAGTCATTCTGAAGCTCTCCCAAAATGCCATTATTCTCTGCCCATACTTGAAGCTTTAATTTGATTGCCTGCATTGCTAGCCTGTATATTACCGATGTAATGGTCAACGGTCTATACGAGTGAATTCTGTCTTTCTCCCCCTTACCGTTATAAATTAAATTCATTCTACTTTGTCGCCAACTGTCTGGTATTCGTCTATCTTTTAAAGTTTTTTCCACTCCTTTCACCACAACTTCCTTACTTTTGGGTCCTAGTTCATTTATCAGCCTAACGGGAACCTCGTCTAGCCCTGTGGCTGTGCGCTTAGGAATTTTCTCTTCGGTTTTCTTCCAGTTGAAATTTGTCAGCACCAGCTCCTTTTCCACCTGGGTCTCTTTCATGCTTTTTTTTTCTTCAAATACAACCTCGTCTTTGCCTTGGAAAGATTCGGCTAATATTTTTCGGATGTAATTTATTGCCGCTTCTCCTTCCAGTCTGTTTACATCTTCGTCTAGGATATGTTGTTGTATTGTTGACTTTTTGCCTAATAATTTTATGTGGTTCCAAAATATTCTAGGTGCGGCCTTCTTTTTCTCGCGTATTTCTGACGACCAACGTTCACTTTCACCTTTTAATTTGTTTTTGCACCAGTATTTGAACCATAGATTTTTTCTCCCGGTATATTTCCTATTTACTGGCTACATCATCCTGCGGTAACTGCGCCTTTTTTGCCTGCCTGTGCTCTCGAGATGCTTTCTTTCGTTCGGCGATCGCTTCTCGTATCTCGTTGTTCCACCAGCTTTTCGGTTTCTTTTTTTCCTTTCTAACGAACATGTTGTTTCTCTTTCTGTATTTCTGCCGTTATTACACTTAGAAGCTCACCATATTCCCACTCTTTACTTGGCCATTTGCCAAGTTCTTCCTCAACTCTAGTGACTGTATTTGCTATTTGTTCAGCGTTCAAATTTGGACTGGCCATATTGCTCTCTTTCCTAACTACATATCCCATTTTCAAAATGATGCGTTTATGGTCACTCCCTATGCTGTTAAACCCTTCCGCATCGATGACCATTTCTCTCAACTTATCATGAATTCCTTCTGTCATCAGACAGTGATCAATGGTCGATTGCCGGTTTCCCACTTCCCACGTGATCTGTCCTTCACACTTAGGCCCTGTATTCACGATCACGAGGTTATGTTGCTCACAAAGGTCCAGCATTGACTTCCTGTTATTGTCGGTACAGCCATCTAAATCCTGTATGTGGGCATTCATGTCACCTAATAGGACAATTTCAGCACCACTCCCGAAACCCTCAATATCAGCGCTTATGCATTCCACTAACTCTTTATTCTTCTCTGTGCAATTTTTTCCGGTCCAAAAATACGTAACGCCCAGCCAAGTTTCTTTCCCACTCATTGTACCTGATAACCAAAGATGCTCTTGACATTGTGAATTTACTCTTTTCCATTTGGCTCCCTGATGGATGAGCGTTCCGACTCCCCCTCCCTTTCTTTCCGACATAGTTCTGTTGCACCCTTCCCAAACATAATTCTCAATAACTGGCGGCTCTTCTGAGTCTCTAAGGTGCGCTTCTGTAACCACATACAACCCTATTTGTTCTCTGTGTAACTGCTCCTCAATCTCTGCCCACTTTTCCTTTCTTCTGCCGCCCTGCATGTTTATGTAGCTTATTGCATGGCGAGCTCTTTTTCTTGTTTTCCTCCTTTTTCTGTTATCGATGGTGATGCCCTTCTGATGTTCCGCTAGGGGACCTTCTTCATTACTATCTACTCTGACCTCCTGAGCGCACGCGGGCCCCCTAAAAAAGCAACAGCGCGACCACCAAGTCCGCGAAAAGGCAACGAGCGCCTCTCATGGCGAACGCCTGCAACTTGCAATCACGTGCTGCGGCCTCTGAGATTAACGTGACATCTGTCACCGTCTCGGAGGCCCGCGATAACGCCCGCTAACAGACGCCCGCGCATATAACGCGCCAGCGGATGTATTCAGCCGCCGCTGCCACATCTGCCGGAAGTTGAAAAGGCAACGAGCGCCGCCTCACGGAATTTATTCTGAACTAACTTCAACTAAGGGAACCGCCGCTACAATGGGAAAGCGAGCAACGCGGCGGTGTTAAGAATGGCCAGCTGCAGTGCAAGTTTCCCACCCAGTTGCGACTGTGGAAGCAACATCTCGGGAGCATCGCCGCCAACCTCTAGCCACAGCGTGACTAAATCGACTTTGTGTAGCGGAACAAGACGCGCATCCCCCACTCTCCGTCGCTTCAGCTAGGATGCGTTCGATGAAGCAGGCTGTGAGCTGAAACCGCCGCCAACCTCTAGCCTCATCGCCGTTGTGACAGAATGAGTTCGGCGGGCCAACTCTTGTTCCCAAACTCCCCAACGCGGACCTGATCTGCTACGGGTGCGCGAGTTGCCGGGGTAACGCCGTTTTGCGCTGCTTCCCACGCACCGACCAAGACGCAAGACAACGCTCTACTCGGAACGGCTCCGAGTTCTACGGGGCCCCTCTGACGTCGGCTCCGGACCTTCGCACCTGTGTGTATGCGTGTGTGTGTGTAAACCGGGCCGCGGGGAGGCGGCTAGTTTGCGATGACTAAACGAACGTTCGCATCACCTTGTATCGGGAGAAGACCGAGTGTTTAAAAACCGCTGTTGTGCGGCGGCTCAGGACACTCTCTCTCTCAAGCAGGCATGTTAGACTGATGTACTTTCTCAAACAGTCAGGTTAAACTGATATAAATACTGTAAATAAACCCATATTCCTCGTTCTCGATGAGAAGCAGTCCTTCCCTTCATCAACGTCCTCAGCGTGGATAAGTTGGACGACAGCATGGGCCAGCTACCTTCTAATTCATGCCCGACTCCAATCTTGACAACGGATCACGAGCGATGGGATTGAGCCCCCAATCCTGACAGCGGGCATCTAGTAAAGGAGGCATTGTTCTGACCCGTGTGCCCGTGTCGTGTCGGCCGTATCGGTGTGCGGCGTAGCGTTACCGCGATGGTACCAAGCAGGAGATGCCACTACAGCTAGTGCCGCTTCAAGCGAAAAGTTGTGATAGCCGCAGAGGCATTGTCGAACCTTCAAGTCGGGCGGTACTTGTACATCAACCACAAAAACGTCCGTCGTTGGAGGGAACAACGTCAGCAGCTTTCTGCATGCGCCGCAACGAGGATGGCGTTTAGCGGACCAAAGAAAGGCCGTCATCACGAAGTGGAGACAGTTTTGGCCGACTTGGTTCGGACGCAGAGAGCAGCTGCCTTTCCAGTGACAACAGAAGTGCTCCAAGCGAAAGCTAGGGAACTATCAAGGAAGCGAGGCCTAACGCCAAAGGATCTTAAAGCCAGCCGGGGCTGGCTTGAGAAATTCATGAAGCGCTTCGGCTTCAGCCTCTGACGTCGCACTTCTATCACCCAGAAGCTGCCAAGCGATTTCGAAGAAAAGCTGATAGCTTTTCAGCGCTACGTGCTGCGAAAAAGAGAAGCGGCAGGCTACAACCTTGGGCAAATCGGCAACGTAGACCGTCGGTTGTGTATTTTGATATGCCAGTGGCGTACACCCTAAATGAAAAGGGTGCCAAGGAGGTGGAGGTGCACTCTGTGGGCTACGAGAAGCAGCGCGCAACTGTGATGCTGTGCTGCACAGCTGATGGACAAACTCCCTCCTTATATGATATTTAAAAGGAAGACACTGCCTGCTCGAGAAACTTTCCCAACAAATGTCATTGTGCGGGCAAATGAGAATGGGTGGATGACGGGTGCGATGGTGGAAGAGTGGGTTAAGGTTGTGTGGCGACGGCGTCCAGGAGCCCTTTTGACAAAGAACTCGCTCCTTGTCGTCGACTCTTGCCGTGGGCACTTGACCGACAACGTGAAGGCTGCGCTCCCCCAACCGAACACGGACCTCGCTGTGCTACCGGGCGGTACGACGGGCCAGTTGCAGCCACTTGATGTATGCATCAACAAACCTTTCAAGGATCGTCTGCGGAAATATTACACAGACTGGTTGACTGACGAAGACCACATGCTAACGGCAACGGGCCGCATCAAACAACGTGCATCGCTATCGCAGCTGGCAGGCTGGGTAGCTGCAGCCCAGTTACTTTGATCGTGCGCGCCTCGAAAAAGTGCAGCATATCTAATGCGCTTGACGGTGCCGAAGGTAGTGCACTGTTTGAAGGTGACAGTGACAAGGAACACAGCGACGAGTCTATCAGCGACGACAACGTTGAAATAAAGCCCCTCCATCCACGCGCCACCGCCGTACCTGGTCGGCGGAAACGTGTAGCGGCTTTAGTTGAATGAGCTCTGCACGTTCAGATTCAATAAATGCTGTTTGCATTTTGTGAACGCTATTCTCGCTCTTTTGTTCGGCCTACATTAGAGGTAACACATATTTTTTTTTTTTGGCTTTGGACTTCAGGGGGTCGGCTTAGAATCAGGGTCGGCCTATAGAATCGAGTAAATATGGTAGTTATTTAAGTGGAATATGTACAAACAATATTATGAGGAAAGCCACATGACATCAAACCATGTCCTTGGTTTTACCCAGCTGTGGTCAACCACATTTTTTTTAAATCTTTCGTTCAAGTTACATGCAACACCCTGTACAACACCATAATGAAAGGTTAACTAATTTTAGAAAAAAATGCTTGCAATGGTTGCCTCCGTGCTAAGATACACTGGAAACGAGGATGTGTATGACAAACACTTGTGTGCATCTGCCCGATTGCGATGCAACAAACAGGCAGCTTTGCATGGCATTGACAACTCAGTGTCATTAAAAGACTGCAAGGCAGTGAAAGATCTAAGGCAGAGCCACTGAGGCATCAGTGAATAATTATAAACCACAGTTCAGTGTGTTGGTGCTCTCGGCAGCGCCAAAACCAGCACACCCTTTGTTGTCAAGTTGGCCTTGCTGCTGAGCTTTTAGTTTCATGCGACAGCACTTATCGAATGGCAGCGCGTAATAAACACGCAATTCTGGCCCGTTGCGGGAGCTAATACCTTAAATCTATTGTGACAGAATGCCTAATGGTGCCTGGAGTACTACGTGGAACTCACCAGTGCAGAAAGAAACACTCACGTGCAGTGCTGAAGAACATGGAGGCTTCCCGTATGACGGTGACCAATGGAAGAAAATATGGGGTGGAATCTAAAGAATGCTTCCTATTAAAACGCTGTTGCAAAACTTAATGGACACCTGGTCTCGTCTATATTCTGTGTGTGCTCCGCATGCTAATAGAACATATTTGCTAAAGAAAAAAATTGCTGTGGCTTAGCTAAGGTTAAGCCCAGGATGCGAAGCATACTAGCCTTTTAGTTGAACCACTGTTTAGCCTGGTGAACTGCTGTTGCTTGGCTATATTATGCGTTGCATATTGCAATCACTCAGTTCAGCCCTTGGGCGCGGCCGGGCAGCCACCATTGACCTTTAGCGCAACCACGTGACGTGACGTCACGACAGCCGGAGGAAAAGCTGGGCCCCAACTCGCGCAATATGCAACGCATTCTTGGCTTAACCAAGCTAAGCCTGGCCATTCTTTTGGTTCGGCTAGACGAAGAAACAACTCATGCAGGCGAGCGCACGAGCTGAGACCCGGCTATGTAGCTACGTGGCCGCAAGCGAGCGCACGAGTTGAGCCTCCGCTTTTGCAGCTGTTATGACGTCATATGGTAGCTACGCGGCCGCGCGCGGCGCAGCAAGGAAGAGCGTGGTTGTGCGGCTAGTATGTTTCGCATAAAAGTCACAGTTCCCCTTTGTGCTGCCTCTTGCTATGTCATCGCTCTGAGAAAATGTTTACTGGCGGCTCCTAATGCAAAGGCACAGCAACCGGGAACGGCGAGGCAGCCCGAAGCACTGTCCAAACGGAAGCCAGCAATCAACAGCGCGAGCCGAGACGAGCCGCGCGTTGGCGATGCGGCTGTGCCGCGAGGCGCGTCTTCTTCTTCACAGCCTCCCCCCGGACAGAAAGAGCTATCCTGGCGCCTTAAGAATCGGGAGGCAGAGGGTCGTGGTAGGGCTTGAGACGCGAGACGTGGACAATGTCACGTCCACGCCGGCGCAAGTCTTCAGGTGGTGACAGGGGCTCAATGAGAAAATTCACCGGGGATGTTTGCTCCAAGACTCGGTAAGGCCCTTCGAATTTTGGGACGAGTTTCGAGGAAAACCCCGGCGTTTGGAAAGGGACCGACAACCACACAAGAACGCCTGGAGCGTAGGTGGTGTTTGGAAGCGTGTCGATGCGGTTTTCTTTCTGGCGCTGCTGTTGCTCTGCCGTAAAAGAGCGCGCTAGCTGGCGGCATTCTGCGGCTTGTCGGGCGACGTCGGACACAGGTAGACACTCGGAGGCGTCAGGACGGTATGGAAGGAGCGTGTCGATGGTATGCGTAGGCTCGCGGCCATACAGGAGGAAGAAAGGTGAAAATCCCGTAGTGGCCTGGATCGCGGTGTTGTACGCGAACGTGATGAATGGAAGGATGCGGTCCCAGTTACCATGATCAGATGCCACGTACATAGAGAGCATAGAGCCCGTTAGTCTGTGGATGGTATGCCGTGCTTGTCCGATGAATAATATGGCATTCCGAAAGAAAACTTTCGACGACTTCGGAGAGGAAGGCGCGACCTCGATCGCTGAGGAGTTCTCGAGGTGCGCCGTGTCGAAGGACGAAGCGATGTAGGACGAAAGAGGCTACATCCCGCGCTGTAGCACTTGGTAAAGCAGCAGTTTCGGCGTAGCGTGTCAAATGGTCAACAGAAACTACGATCCACCGATTGCCGTCTGGCGTCATAGGAAGCGGGCCGTATAGGTCGATGCCGACGCGATCGAAGGGTGCGGCAGGGCACGGAGCGGCTGCAAGGCACCAGACGGGCGTAAAGGCGGCGATTTGCGGCGTTGACAGTCAAGACAGCACTGAACAAACTTGTGTACAAAATTCTATATGCCGCGCCAGTAGTAGCGGTGGCGAATTCGTTCGTACGTCTTGAAGACTCCGGCGTGGCCACACTGCGGATCGTTGTGGAAAGCGGCACATATTTGAGACCTTAAGCTGCGGGGAACCACCAGAAGCCACCGACGACCTTCAGGAGTGTAATTGCGTCGGTGCGGCAGCTGGTCAAGAATGGCAAAATGAACTGCTTGGCGTCGGAGGGTTCGGGATACAGGGATGGTCGATGATGCAGAAAGATAGTCGAAAAGAGAAGTGATCCACGGGTCACGACGTTGTGCGGTGGCAAAGGAGTCCACGTCGAGAGATGACACGGAATGTGCAGAAGTTGTTCCGCAGGCCGAGTCTGGAGGTAAAGGTGAACGAGACAAGGCGTCTGCGTCGGTGTGTGCGCGTCCGCTGCGGTATACGACGCGAATATCATACTCCTGGATGCATAGTGCCCAACGGGCTAGGCGGACACTGGGATCTTTCAAGTTGGCGAGCCAACAAAGCGCATGGTGATCTGTGACCAAGTCGAATGGGCGCCCGTACAGATATGATCGGAACTTGCCAAGTGCCCGTACTAAAGCCAAGCACTCTTTTTCGGTCACGCTGTAATTTGCCTCAGGCCTCGTCAGCGTGCGACTCGCATAGGCGACTACGTTCGGGGTAGCCCGGCTTTCGTTGGGCGAGGACGGCGCCGAGACCGACCCCGCTGGCATCTGTATGTACTTCAGTTGCAGCTGACGGGTCGAAATGGCGGGTGACGGGTCGAAATGCAGGGGACCAGCAGGAGAGGGCGGCGTCACCGTCAATGGCGCCATGATCGATCCGAAATTTCGAACAAAGCGCCGGAAATATGAGCATAGACCCACGAAGCTTCGAAGTTCTTTGATGGTCTGAGGCTTCGGAAACTCAGCGACTGCTCGAAGTTTTGCAGGATCGGGTAGAACGCCATGCTTGGACACAACGTGGCCTAAAATGGTAAGCTCTCGCGCGGCGAAGCGGCACTTCCCAAGGTTGAGTTGAAGGCCAGCGTTTGTTAGACAGGTCAAAACTTGTCTGAGGCAGAGCAGGTGAGTAGGAAAATCAGGCGAGAAAACAACGACATCGTCGAGGTAACACAGACATATAGACCACTTGAGGCCACGCAACGTGTTGTCCATGAGTCGTTCAAAGGTGGCAGGGGCGTTACAAAGCCCGAAAGGCATCACCTTAAATTCGTATAAGCCGTCAGGCGTAATGAATGCGGTTTTCTGGCGATCGGCCGCAGCCATCGGGACCTGCCAGTACCCTGAACGCAAGTCAAGGGACGAGAAGAATTCCGCTCCCTGAAGACTGTCGAGGGCGTCGTCGATGCGCGGCAAAGGATAGACGTCTTTGCGCGTTACCTTATTTAACAGACGGTAGTCGACGCAAAAGCGAATAGACCCGTCCTTCTTGCGAACGAGAACGACAGGAGATGCCCAGGGACTGTGCGAAGGTTGAATATCACGGCGCAGCATATCTTCGACTTGGGTGGTAATGACACGACGCACTTCGGCAGAGACGCGGTACGGTCGTTGACGTAACGGGTGATGTGAACCGGTGTCAATGTAGTGCTGCACTTCCAACGTGCGGCCCAGGTGAGGTTGTGAAACGTCGAATGAACTTCTAAATTTGTGCAGGAGATCAAGAAGGTCGGCGCGTTCGGCAGGTGTGAGGGTATCGGCGATGGCATTCGAGAACGCATCCCTGGACGTTTCCTCAAGCGCGGACATCGAAGACGGTTGGTCGGAGTCGACATCAAAAGTCTCCGGAGACGTCAACCAAAGACGAAGAGTCGAGGAGTTCCACGAAGTCAAGGCATTCACAAACGAGCAACGTAATAGGCGCACAGAGGGGATTGTAAAAGTATATATTGCTGCAGCCGCCAGCCATGCCAAGCGTCGCGAAGGGTAGTGGGAGAGATTTACGGCTCATTAAGACGTCGGACGGTGTGAAGAGGACCGTTGCGTCAGCGATGGCATCGCAAGAGACGGGTACGAGGGCGAAGGAGCCACGTGGAATATCTGTGTCCTCGCGCACGGTAAGTTTAGAAGGGCGGTCGCAATCTTCGTCCAAGGGTGCGTCACAAGGGGAAAATTCAACTTCGGCGCGTGCGCAGTCGATCACGGCTTTATGACTGGATAAGAAGTCCCATCCGAGGATGACGTCATGCGAGCAGGTGGGAAGAACAATACACTCGACGATGTAAACAATGCCGTGGATAAGCACACGTACAGTACAGGCTGCGTGCGGAGTGACGTGCTGCGCGCTTGCCGTACGAAGCGACAGTCCAGAATGCTGCGTCGTCACCTAGCGCAGCGAACGGCACAGTTTGGCGGCTATCACAGAAACGGCTGCGCCGGTATCCACAAGAGCGAATGCAGGAACACCTTCTACAGAAATTTCGACCACGTTAGCAGGAGAGGCGCGAGGACTCGGACAGTTCGAATGGGGCGCAGTTCTTGCCTCTTCAACTGCGACGTTCAATTTTCCTGGCCAGGTGGTGCTGGTCGCCGACGCATTGGGGAGAGCGAGCGTCGGCGAGGGGATGGCGAGCGACGCGAAGGAAATTCTGGGATGTCAGCACGAGCGTACGGTTGGGGGGAAGGAGCGGCGTATTGGCGAAATGGCTGGCTGCTGTACTAGAAGGGCCGAGAGGCGTCGCCGAACGCTTGAGGGCGACGGCGGCAATATCGGGCGACGTGTCCGGGAGTGCAGCAAGAATAAAACATGGGTCGATTGTCAGGTGTCCTCCAAGGATTAGCTCGCGGTGCGGTCCAAGAGGCAGCATGGGTTTCCGGTGGCAGCGGTTGGGACTGGGTCGCGAAAGACACCTGTGGAGGCCTGCGTACTGCCTCCGCGTACGTAAGAGGCGCGGCCACAGGCAGGACTGGCTGCGCATAGGTGAGAGGCGTGGCGACAGGCTGCACTGCCAGCGCAGAGTTGAGATACGCGGCTGCAGGCGGCTGATGGTGTGTGGAAGGGACAACTTGGGCGACCTCTTCGGAAATGAGGGAGCGTGTATGGAAGACGGGAGGTGGGCTCCTGAGTGAAGGGGACTAGAGAAAGTTGGCGGGCAACTTCCTCACGCACGAAGTCCTTGACCCGCTGAAAGAATGAGGATGGGTCGTACATGTTGTCAAGGCTCGCCAACAAAGTCGTCGCTTCCCAAAGGACGCCGAGTCGAAGCGCGTTGCTTCCTTAACTCATCGTAACTTTGGCATAGGCTGACAACTTCAGACACAGTGCGTGGATTCCTGGCTAGGAGCATCTGGAATGCGCCGTCATCGATGCCTTTCAGTATATGGCGAATTCACTCAGCTTCGGGCATTGCGGCGTTGACTCGTTTACAAAGGTCCACGACGTCTTCTATGTAGCTTGTGAACGTTTCTGCCGTCTGCTGTGCTCGGGCGCGCAAGCGTTGTTCGGCACGCAGCTTGCGAACAGCGGGTCGGCCGAACACTTCCGTAAAGGTTGTCTTGAAGACTGACCATGTGGGTACGTCACTTTCGTGGTTGTGAAACCACAGTTGGGCAACACCAGCCAGATAAAAGATGACGTGGGTTAACTTGGCTTGATCATTCCACTTGTTGTGTGCGCTCACCCGTTCATATGGCGCAAACCAGCCTTCTACGTCTTCGTCGTCTGCACCGCTGAAGATCTTGGGGTCCCGTTGTCGTGGAACGCCGGTGCAGGTGACGGACTGTGGCGTCGGTGCCGTTTGGGATGAGCTGTCGGTCATGGCGGGCGGTAGCGTTCTTGATCTTAGCTCCAGGGTTTCAAGCGACGGGGTTTGAGTCCCAGCACCTCCACCAATTGAGAAAAGGTTTATTGGCGGCTCCTAATGCAAAGGAACAGCAACCGGGAACGGCGAGGCAGCCCGAAGCACTGTCCAAACGGACGCCAGCAATCGACAGCGCGAGCCGAGACGAGCCGCGCGTTGGCGATGCGGCTGTGCCGCGAGGCGAGTCTTCTTCTTCACAGCTCTTAAACTTTATACGGAACATCACGCAGACGCCGGCAATTCACCTGGAGTGTCCATATAATTGCTATCACAAGAAAAGCTGTTTGCTTCTATAAAAGGAGCTAGAACCATCACCAATACCCATGCTTTTCATGTTTCAGATGAGAATACATCCAAGTTCGACGCCATGTGGCTTTTGTTTGCAAGCAGAGACAGCAATAAGCTTCTATAATATTTTCTTTTCGTACCAAAAGAAATGTAAATGAATGTGCCTTTAATGTTGAAATAGAATTGTAATTATTGCTAGAACAAAACAAAAATGTGCATATAAGTACCTGGCTATGAGCCAATATGGCAGAAATTGGCAGCAAAATATTTTAAGGTCAGTTCATAGTACATCTTGTTTGTCAGTTAGTGTACATGGCCTGTTGACAATGGTTACTAGAAAATATTTTAATCTCGTAAATAAAGTTCTGTGAGGATACACGACCCTCAGACGCTGATGGGTGGGTAGAAGTTAACCATATTCACCACAGTCACTGCATTGCATACAGGTAGAGACAATATTAAAGAGCATCTGATATCTGTTCAAAGCCATTAAAAGTTCTTGCACTGTAACCTAGAAATTAGCACAGAGCACATCCTTCAACATGTGAGCTGCCTGGCAGCGCTGTTTGAGCTTTCACACATGCAGTTATTGTTGCTACAATGCAAATTGGTTTGTAGCTTCCATATGCCGCATTATTCCATGTATAACCCACCTCTGTATATAACTTGCACTCCATCCAAATTACAGAACCTTGGAAATTTACGCTGCCGAGGAGCCACACGCTAAGGTCAATTTGCACACTGCCCACATCCCGACACTGCTGTTAATATTTAAAAATGTTTAGTGTAGATTATACAGGCGAAAATAAGGTAGGTACTTCCCACATACATGGCCTCTAAAGAAACATGAAGGCACACACCACCATGCTTAGGTACTAGTCAATGTTTCATTCTCTTTTCTTTTACACTTTCCAGTCATCATCAATGGGTGGAATAAGGGAGCAAGGCATGAGGCTGTAACAATTAGTGGCCACACTTGGTCAGCACGGGCTTCTCTTCTTGAAAGCGCACACATGTACACAGACAAGAGCTGTACATTCGCAATAAGAAGTTTACAGAAACAAATGTGCAACAACAACAAAATGTACACAACGATCGCAATGACAACGATGCAGTTGATGGCCGAGAAGTCTATGATATAATGCATTGAATCCCTTCACCACCTCCCACATGTACAACAACAGTACTTGCAAGTGTCCGTCCTTTGAGTGTGTAACCAAGTGGTGCGACATGAGGAACAGTGCATTCTCCACAAGGCTATGGTGACGTGTGCCCCGCTTGCAAGCTGACGCGAGTACCACAGTCATTAATAAGCACATGGAATCACCGGAAGCAATAGGAACTCTCTTTCCCTATGCTTAGCGCTACTGGATGGAGCACGTCTGTCTACAAACGAGGCATGCATGTATACTGCTTGTCGGTCGCTGCTTGGCAAGCAGCAAGGGAGGGCTGTGTATTGAGCTTACTAGTGGTGTCAGAGAATGAGATTATATGCTATATGAATTTGCTTCTCCAGGTCTGGTAAAATTCTGCAAGATGAAGCCAACAGCCAGGCACATTGCTATGTGTTTTCATACATTAAACGTTGATAATCGAAATGGGCAAGCTTTCAGAGAGCTTCCTCGTTGTCAAACGTTTCTGCCATGATGACAACTACTGTAACTTGTGTCTGAAAAGAAAACGCGCAGTTGATGCTACAGTCAAGTTAAAAGCAGACAGATTTCGTACCATGGACACTGTCAAACCCAGCAAAAGTGTATGTGAACTTGATTTAAAGAACCAGATATAAAAGGGGTAAAGGAGCAAGCACAGCCTCAGAACTACCTTCACTGTTTGCCAAGAAACTGCCATGTGTAAACTGCACAGGGATATTCCGTATCACAACCACTTGTCATGCATGTATCGAATGTTTGTAACGAGAAGCCAGTCGGCAAGCTTCTCTTGCCACGGGGCCGTAAATTCCAGCCATGATGCCGCAGCCATTCCAAGTGCCAAAGCATTTGGTGGTCAATGTACAAGGAAGACGGGTTTCACTGGTCATCGTAGCATTTCCCAATCACATCGGTGCATAGTCGATCTGCACGTACAACTGTTTGACACCAGCCTGAAAAAACAAACAAAACGTTGAAAAAAAGAAAAGAAGAAAGAATAACATGTCTGCTTACTGCACAAGCACACATCAGCAACACCCTTTAATAGCTGGCAAAAAATTAAAAAAAAAAGTATTCAGGAAATGAAAATTTTTTAAATTGCTCATCTGGATAGCAATCTTTTCTTTCTTTTTGCAGATTCAAAATATACCGCATTTACTCGAATCTAACGTGCACATTTTTTCTGCTAATGGGTCCGAAAATTGCATGAGCACTAGAATCGAGTACGACCCTAAATCCGCGTTACCATATCACCATCGGCATTCTAAAAATGACCGCCTCGTACGCTCGTCTGGCTCGTCTAGCCACGAGATGTTAATTTGAGGGCTAGCCAGCCATTTATGCACAGGCGCGAGTAAGATTGGGTGCGAGAGATAAAATCTGGAGGCTTTTTCTCCTCGAATATATGACTCTGCCTGGACACTACGGAGGGGGTTTCTTAGCGCGTGTTGTAGGCGTTTGTCCCTAGGCGTGCTGGCATTGCGGAGTGGGATTGAGTTTGTTTATGCTCTGACACTGGGTGCTCGCGCAGTAAAATAGGTGAACGAGCGGGCACTGACGCCTGATCTGGCGACCGCTGTGTTGGACGGAGTGTCTTGCACCTGTGGCGCTTGTGCTAAGTCAGTTGTGGCGGATCATAGCTTTCTCGCACCTTACGCCGATGTACCTTGTAAATAACATCACAGATGTTTCTGTGGGAGCAGTAGCGACCGTAGTAGAGCCCAGGCCACATGTATTGAAAACTCTAGAAGGCAGAGTGCTGTAGCAACCACGGTTTAATGCAAGTGGCTGAAAGGCTGCCGGCGACTATGACTGACTCAGCGCTGCAGGTGCGAGAAAGTATGTCCGACGTATACCTTCAGAGGCAAAGTTCTGACTGGTGTTGCAGAAGTCGCGGCGCGTGGTAGTGCTGAACTTAACGTTACAAGTTGGCGGCTGGACGTAATTATATTTATTCAATCGTGTTTTTTTACTAATTGTAACAACGTGTCATATTTTGCATTACTGGCGGTGCCTCTAGGTCACCAAAGCGGCAATAGGGACACCAAACTAGAATCTGAACTGGCTCATGGGTTGGGACTCACCGAGGCCCCAACCCACCGGCCGTCCTGATTCCAGCTTTGATCCGCCCGTTTCCCCATGAGTGCCCTGGAGATCCTGTGCCGCCTGCTTTATTATAACCTGAGGTGCTCCCCTGAGGCCTCCGTTTGCCGGTTACATGTCCCCTCCTGGAGCATTGCGTGAGAAAAATCCAATCTATCGTCGCGACGAAAAAAGTGACCTGTGACTAACACAACACCAGTCAGAACCTTGCCCCTTCACACACAGTGATCACCAAATGGGGCGTCCGTACCCGCTGCCTCACCGCCCGGGTAGCCAGCGGCGGAGCGTAAACAAACTTGACCCCACTCCGCAATGCCGGCACGCCTAGGGACAAACGCCTATAAAACGCACTAAGGGACCCCCTTCGTAGTGCCTAGGCAGAGTCATATATTCGAGGAGCAAAAGCCTCCAGATTTTCTCTCTCACGCCCGCTCTTACTCGCGCCTGCGCACAAACGGCTGGCGATCCTGCAAATGAACGTCTCATGATGACCACGGACTTTGTCACTGACTGGATTGATAACGTTTCGTGGAAGAGACCTGGCGGCAGTTTGGGTCTGCGTGGGATGCTTGTGTTCGACTCATTCACGTGCCACCTTGACCAGCGCATCAAGGACAAGCTGGCTGCATGCCACACCGTCCTTGTCGTGATACCCGGTGGCATGACGTCTCAGCTACAGCCACTCGATGTTTGACCAAGCCAGTGAAAGATAGAATTCGGGCGCTCTATACTGAATGGCTTGTCAGTGGCTGCCACGAATTCACGCCTGCCAATAAAATGAAGTGCGCCTCGCTGCAGGACTTTGCTGGATGGGTGAAAGATGCATGTTGCACGATCCCGTCTGCCATGGTTAACAAGGCCTTTAAAAAGTGCGGGATTTCAAATGCCATGGACGGCACCGATTATAAAATGCTTTGGTCTGTTGATAGCGATAAGGAGTTGTCTGATAGCGATGATGAGTGATTTCTATTGCCCCAAGCGACTCGTACCGGCACAGTGAAAATCTTGGTGGCAAGGTATGCTGCTACCATTTGTGTTTTTATTCATCGCAACTGTAGTGTATTGGAAATAAATGTGTTTTTTTTTCCAAATGAGAGAAAATCGTACTTCTATATGAAAACACAAGGTGCGCAATATTGCACTCTTTTTTTTGTGTCAAGGACTTTATTGCCAGTGTTGCCTTGACTTATGCAACAGACAGTGCTCTGTCTAGTTGGATGTTCTTTGCGCCTGCTGTAGACAGGATAAAGGCCAGAAAGTGTTGTGCCATCAGACAAGTAAGGCCCGATATTGAAGAACATGTACGCCTGAGGGGGCAGCAACATGCAACTGGCAGCCGCCAGTCAGGCAGCTGCCAGGCCACCATCTGCAAACTGCGCATTATTGGTGATCCCTCTGATTATTACGGAAATAGTTTTTACACTGTGAACGAAATTTAAAAAAAAATTATGTCAACATTTTCCTGGCCAGTATAAATACAACTCTGTTGGGAGTTTCAGATAAAGAAAAAAAAATATGTGCCAATACTATTTATCTGACAAGTAATAAATAATAATAAATTTTTCAACACACTGCGGCAGCATGTACAGCTCGTGCAGACACACGGGCATGTAGAAAGGGGAGCAGGCACTGTACACACCTGCGTGAATATGCTGTGCGTACAGCTGAGCAGGTAGCTGACGTCAGCGCCCTTGGCAACTTCCAGCTTGAGCGTGCCAATATAGACGTCACTGCACAATGTCCAGAAGTGGGGCTCCTGCACGCTGTACACACCTTCCAGTTGCATCACCTGCATCGCACACACCGAGTCAGTCACGGATAGGAAAGAGCAGCTGGTGCATAATACATAAATTACACATTAAAACAGAAAACAGGCTCTTCATGCTGTTGGCCCCAAGGCAATCACACTGCCATGATTTTTTCATGAAATAAGTTTAGTAACCCTTGCAAACTGCTCCTGCATGATCATGGTGAAAGCAGTATCATACAGGCCTCATAAGGAATAACATTATAGGCACTACATTTTTTAATATATTTTTTGTTATTCCTTCCTAATTTCATTTGTCAACCGTTTTTGTTTCTTTCACATTGTATAACTAAATATGATTGCCTTTCTTTCTTTTCTTCTAATAATTGTTTGAACTATTTGCCTTGTAAGCATGCATTGTCCAAATGCCACACTCTTGAATGAGAGCAGCGCTATAGAATATAAAAATATAAAATATTTCAAAGCTAAAGCATAGCACCTATAACACTCGTCTTGTTCAAGGCTCAGATATTCCACACTAGCATTTGGAATTTAAATTTGACCACATGGGGTTCTTCAGTGTGGACCAAAGACATGATATGCAAGCATTTTATTGCATGCCCCCAAAGAACAAAACGTCTGTGGCTGAGAATCAAACCCACAACCTTGCGCTGTGGGGATGCTCAACTCTCATACGTCCATTGATGTTGTTTTCCCCTCATGGCTCTCGCGTCTTTTGTAATCCGGCTTGTCCCCGTAGCTAAGTGCTGGTGGCGGTCGGTGTGGTTACGGTATGTTACAAGATACAGCGCGAGTGTTGTGCTGCTAACGCCAACTAATGGCAGGGTTAGTTGGGCGTGGCAGGGAGTAGGCTCTTCGTCCTTGGCTTGGGGTCGGTGAGCGGCGTGGAACTTCCGCGCACGTGCTGATCCGATTCGCGGGACTGTCGCAGGAAGGGTTTGGGAACAGCTAGGACACCGGAATGGACAAACACGATCATTCGAACGTGGCACCATTCGCGTGACCGTACACACGAACAATTAGGCATTGACGTCTAGCATGTGGACGAACATATTTGCTCGTTATTCGGTTGCAGTGAGTCGGATTTCCTTGATTTGTCGCATGCCCATCGGCATGTTCTGAGGATAGTAATTCAGCTAGCAGGCATTAGTGCATGAAAGGTGCAATAAACATCCTTGCGATTGCTTGCACTACTGTGTTGTTGTTCTGTTGTCCTAAGGGCATATGTGAGACCCCCCACATCCGGCTGCCCAACCTCTTGGAACATCCGACGATAGTTCGAACAGTTTTGCTTGATTCGAGACAATCTTTGTTATGCTTGCTTTCTTGAGCGAGGTGATAGGTGCAGTAGCATGGTTCAACTTCTCAACATGCTAAGCCATGGTAAAGAAGTGTTTTTGAAGAACATTCATCAGTACGAGAGCCACGTGGTCTGCATCCTGGGAGAGCGAGGCCTAGTGCCCGCGGAGCATTGGAAAGCCCGAAGTGAGTGAGGATGGAAGCCTTGTGGGTTTCTTATGTAAATAGCTTGTTCTATCTCTTCGACTCTGGAAGTTGCGGCTCTGGGAGCCGGGTGGCCGCTGGCCATGGGTGCCGCTACGGGCTGTCTGGTATTTCGGCCTGGCACTGGGCGTTCCGACGCCATCTCGGACGGTGGGCACCATCAACTCGGATGCTTTCTGCAACAAGCAGGGTGGGACCACCTCACATAGCTGATGTCTTCTTGCGGCTGCCTGTTTCGCGCCCATTTAGGATGTTGCTTTTGGATGCCGGTTGTTGTCAAGGTAGTGACGCATTAAGCTTAAGACTTTACGAAGCTGCCTGTCGCATGTGGAGGGACAAAACCTTGTGGACTGTGGCATTGAGGTGTCACACTTTGCTTCCCTCATTCTAGTTAGCCTCACACGAATTGAAATTACTCGTTCGACTCAAGAAATCGAACTTTGTTTACATGAACTTAGCATGTCAGTAGCCGTCTGATCCTTTGCTAGCCAAGTTAAACATCGTGCCACGTGGGCAATGTGCATGCAGAATTGCTCTCTGTGCCGGCATGGCTGCAGCATGTTACAAGAGATTGCAGGAGTGTTGCACTGCTAACGCCACCTAATGGCAGGGTTAGTTGGGCACAATAGAGAGTACGCTCTTTGTCTTTGGCTAGGGGTCGGCCAGTGACGCGGACCTCCCGTGTGTGCGCCGACTCGCTTTGCCGGACTGTCCCGGAAAAGGCTTGGGAGCATCTAGGACACTGGAATGGACGAACACGATCGTTCGAATACGCCATCGTTCGCGTGACCGTACAAGCAAACAATTTGGCGTTGATGTCTAGCATGCGGATTAACATATTTGTTCGCTATCCAGTTGCGGTGAGTCGGACTTCCTCGCTTTGTTGCATGCATCAGCATGTTCTGAGGATAATAATTTGGCTAACATGCATTAGTGCATGAAAGGTGCAATAAGTGTCCAGTGTGATTGTTTGCACTACTGTGTTGTCATTCCTTTGTCCAAAGGGCATGTACGAGACCACCACAGTGCTTAGCAGCAGGGATGCCATAACCACTGAACCAGGGCAGTGGGTGACCTATTCCAAATTTTTCGCATGAAACTTCCACGGGAGTGGTTCAGTATAAACAATAATGAGAACTACTAACTCTGTTCAATATGGTAGGTTCGATAGCATGACCTTGCGTCTTGTTAATGCTTCGAACTCCATGACACTGCTTTATCAGGTAGTGTTCAAACATCCCGTTTGTCCCTGCTTATTAGTTGTTCTTGTCGTAGCTACCAGTTTGCAATAAGCACGATAATATAAGTCACCCGAACCAAGACCCTATTGGCTCCCTTCTGCAGCTTGCTCAAAGGGGCCAATCGCTACAGAAATTCGATCCTGATCTGGCTCTATCGTGATCAAAAATGCGCCACACAAAACCTGTATTAGATATAAGCAGAGTTGTGCTATTTCAGCTCTGCTTTTTTAGCTTTCATGGAGTAGTCGCTTTTATCGAATTACCACTTATATAGAATGTTTTTGCCATCCCGTTCACTTCGTTATAATGAGGGTTTACTGTAATTCGAAATATAAAATATGCCTATCTGAACTTACCCGATAACTTGCACGTTTAGGATAGTATACTGAGGTGGTGAAAAGCAAGAACTTATGCACAGTGTAGATTGCTTATAACGTAAGTCGCAGGAGTTGTAAAAATCCGCACTATAAGTGGTACCCCGTTATTATGGTACCACCCACCTTTCAAACACAATTTATTACATATTTCACTCACACACACATGCAACACAATTGCAATGCAGCACAGAAACCAAGTTCTCCAGACAACTGCGGCATCAGTGGAAGAATGCTGTTATTTTCGTCTGGAGATTTTTTTAACAGCACTTCAAGCAATTTCGTCCTCTGCAGGGCTTAAGCACTGAAGCGCTTTCTCACTCAAATTGTTCTTCGCACAGTACATCTTCACTTTGCTGAGGTATTCTAAAGCGTCTTTGCACGGGACATCTGGGTCTGGCGTCGGGTCAACGTCGTCATTCGACTCGTCCTCGTTGCAAGCTCCGCGCACTGCTGCGACGATCGCATCATCCGTGCTTGATTCCACGCAGACAGGAAGCTCCGATTTACCGGCATCGACATATTCTTGGAAGGCATCTCTGGCGGAAACAAACTTGCTTTCAACGAGGCTGGACCACACGTCGTTGGTGTTCACCATCTCATCCGCAACATTAGACAGCTTTAGTTTAGCGTTTGCAACCGAACATAAAAGCATTACGCATATAAAGAAATAGCGCCATCTTCGTTGCACATGCTCGGAGCATTATTGGGTTTCTGCGGTTTATGTGTGCTATGATAACGTACATTATTTGGCGAGTGTAATGTCCGTAATGTTTACGGACGCTAAGAAATAGCGTTGTCGAACATGGCGGCACCCATGGTTCCTGCTTCAGCATGAATTCGTTTGATGGCTACGCTCTCACTCGCGTTGATCGCCAGTAACTGTTGAAATGAGGTTTCGCTTTCTCTAAGCTCACCTGAAAGGTTAATTATGAGCGCATAGCACGTCCATTTTCTGAGATATTTCGGTGTTTTTGGCGCCCGCACGCCTAATGAGACGCCTCCACATAGCAACAGCAGGATGGCTGCTAATGTTTTGCCTTGGCTTGGATACGTTTGGCACAAGGCACCAGACGGAGCCATTTTATAACGTTTTCTTTATGTTTGTGTTTCCGTAAGGAAAACTAAAAGACTTGAAGGGATACGCACGTAATGTCCCGCAAAGGTGCTTACGTTTAACGTACATAAGGCGACAAACGCTATTCTAAAACTGTCTATTGTCCCTCGGCTCATCGGCATCAAGAGCCTCTACATTGTATATGTGTCTGTCCGTATACGTGGACAGCATGGTTTCCACATTTAAGCTAAGCCAGACTTCGATGGACTCGTCGTTGACATCACCGATTTCACCGCGCACCACTTTGCAGCTGCCGATCCTTGAATCGCTGGATCCAGCCATTAAGTTGGCTGAAGTCATCGTGGCCTAAGAGAGCACCAAGGGACTTGGCTTTTAGTTGGAGCATGGGGCTACTCACTGGTATGCTCTGAGCCCTAACTTCACGGAACCATCTGAAGAGCGCGGCCCTTATAACGCATTCCTTCGTCTCCAGCGATAAGGCCTGCCTCTTTCTCTCACCACTTGAAGACGCCGCTAACGCCATGGTGACAAAAGCCAGACAACACACGTGCACAGAGGACAACTACGACACGACGAGATCACGACGTGCACACACCAAATGCAACAAAGACTGAAAAAAAAAAAAAATAGGAGTGCGCTATCGCTTCTACCCCACACTTCGCGCAGCGCGCACCCTGATTGGACGTTGCTATAGTGACGAAAACTCTCCCCACCCTTCTCCTCCTTTTCGTTTCGCCTTTTCCTGCTTGCAACCCTGCAAGCAGGAATGAAGTGCGTTCAGTGTGGACTGTGGGCCCGTGAATCTTCCGTGCTGGTGCCACGATGGTGTTTCTAAGAAGTGCGGATGTGGCGTGCGGTGGATTTGATGAATTAAATCCAAAATTTAATGTAAGGATCTGTGCAAGTCGGGGTCGGGGACACTCATTTTGGCCATTTCCGGAACCCTAAAATGCTGTTTGTGGAAACTCTATAAGACAAACATGGTGGCACAAGCATCTCCAGTTTGGCATCTGTTGTATCCTGTACATATTTTACTTGGTTTCAGTATCAGTGTTTAGGTCGGCAACACTGTGTCCCTGTGCTTGTACGTATTGGTGGAACGTCGATTAAAGTTGGTAAGTATTCAACATGCAGCCAGTGTGCTGGTCACGTCACTCCTCCACTACAATGGCGACAAGGATGTAGAACCTCCAGTTCGTATGTAATTTCTCAGACATCACCAGCCACACTTACCTGATGTCTTTCGCCGGCACCGCTCCACCGGATCCGTTCCATCTGACACCAAGTTGCCCCAGGCAGCCGTGATCGTGATGACACGACATGTTCGAGGCCTACCTGCTGGCATCTGGTGCTTCTGAGTTTTCCCCAGAGCGACGCAAGGCTCTTCTACTGGATACCTTGGGACACGAAGGTCAACATATTTTCAACACCCTGTCTGTTTTGCAGGCAGCAGAGAAGACAAGGAGGAGAAAAGGACCGCAGCTACGCCGGATGTGTACGACTCTGCGGTAGTGACACTGTCCAAGTATTTCAATACTGCCTGCAACCTGGTCGTTGAATGTCACCATTTTCACTGCCGATTTCAGTCCCTAGGCGAGTCTGTTCAAGAATATGTGACTGTACTTCCAGAGCTCGCAACTATGTGCTTATTTATATCGCAAGAAGAATCACTATGGGACCAGTCTGTTGCCGGTGTGTCCTCGCATCATATTCGGAAATATCTTCTGTTGGAAGGGTCTTCCCTTTCGTTCAACAAGGCAGATCTCGGGAGTCAAATCGAGCATGTAGCCGGGGAAATGAAGCAATTTTCCATTTGTGTGCAACCAGCATCTGCATATACTTGCACACAAGGCTGTTCATCGGAACCATCACCGCATTCACAGCCATGTGCTTGCACTTTCGGTCAGCATGATAAGCCGAACAAGGCAGCTATGCATAGGAACCGTCCCCACCTTGAGAGGGCTGTCCCTCGAATTTGCAGCAACAAACGAATTCTTCCCACTGCTTCAGATGTGGCTCTAACTGGCATCATGCTTCATGGCCATGCTGCCCCGTAAAAAGGAAAAAAATTTTCTTTTGTGGCCGCATCGGGCATTTTCAAAATGTTTGTACCAGAGATGGTCACAAGCATCTGTCCACGAAGCTTAAGTTGATAGCTCATCGAAGGAGAAAACCGTCCAGGTTCTTGTGGTTCAATGGCCTCTACATCTGGAATTCACATTAACTTTCAAGTAAGGAAGGTCACTTTGCAATTGTTAGTCAATTCTGGCTCTTCCATTTCGATTCTGTCTGGGAAGGTGTTTGACCAGCATTTCCCTGGTATGACGCTCCTTCCCGTTCCTCGAGTGACACTTCTGTATTGTAGTACGGCAGCTAGCTGGGCGAGTCGGTACATTTACATTATTATTACTTACAGCGTGCACTAATAACAAGGACGAAGAAGAGTATTATTCCAAGAGACCAATTTTAGTTTGAGGTTGCATCTTTTCTGAGGTCTCCAAAAATTGCAGCGCATCGCTTTTGTTATATGTCATTGAACAGGGCACTTCTCTCATTGGCTTGGATGGTATTAAGGCACCGAAGCTGCGCATTGAGGGGTCCTGACTACGGCATGGTACAGACTGTCGAAATAGCTCTGGCATGTCCGGTCGAGCTGCCCACGCAGCTGCCACCAGCAGTTCAGCAGCAGTTTAGCTCGCCCTTCATAAATGAGCTGGGTCTTGCAAAAGGTTTAGTTCACAGAATTAAGACACGTGAGAGTATCTAGCCAGGAGCATTAAAACTGCACCACCTTCCTTCGATGTTACGACCACGCGTGTCTTCTGAGCTGCAGCACTTGGAAAGCTTAGACATCAGTGAACGTATCAATGCATCAGAATGGGTGTCCCTTGTTGTCATAATTCAGAAGAAAGATGGAAGTATTAAGCTTTGTGTAGATCTACGTGAACCTAACAAGGCGATTGTTCCAGACAACTTTCCACTGCCACACACAGATGAGCTTCTTCACGCTTTGGTGGGGGCGATACACTTTTCGAAACTTGGCTTGGCATCTGTTATCACTAAGTTATGCTGGATCCTGACAGTAGGGACATAATTAGATTAGCATCAGCAGCTGCAGCTTTCCAGGGTATGATGTCTCTAATTCTTGGCAATTGTGCTGGTGTCCTCTTCTACATTGACATCATTCTTTTTGGTAAATCATCTGAGGAGCACCTAAAGAACGTGGAGACAGTATTACAGCTTATCAAAGACCCAGGTCTCAAGTTGAACAGTAAATGCGTGTTTGGGGTTCAGGAGCTTGAATTCTTGGGCCACAAGGTGGCACGAGAAGTGGCATACCTTGCAGTATTTTGCCACTATCAGGGAAAGTAGACGCAGAAGTGGAAACCCCAGTTCCAAACAATGCTGCTGAACTCTGTTCCTTTGAACGTCTAGTAGGATACTATGCCAATAACTTTGTGCCACCCTTAGCCGAGATGGTACAGCCAACGAAGGGTCTCCAAGACCAAGTGTTCACCTGGCCTCCTGAGATGCATAATTGTTTCTGTCCGGTAAAGTCCTTATTATCCTCAAATCTTGACTTGCACATGTTTGATCTTGTGCTTCCAATTATCATTTCCACGGATGCATCTGAATGTGGACTCAGAGCAGTCCTCCTGCAGCACGCTGGTCATACGCTACGTACCGTCGCTTTCACATCACGCATACTATCCAAGCCGAAAGAAAGTATGTGGTAGGCAAGGGGAGCATTCGCATGCATTTGGGCATGCAAACACTGGCATGCATACCTTTGGGGAACGACCTTCATTCTCGGAACAGATCATCAGGCACTCGTTTCACTTCTGCCCTTGTGGGGCTCAGGCCAATGGCCACATCACACGATGGCACGTTTAGGTAATTTTACTGTGGAGTACCAGAAGGGTTCATCAAACAAAGTAGCCGATGCTCTTTCATGGTTGCCCATCTATAATGCAGATACTGAGTTTATTTTTAGGAAGAAATTGTTTGCATGGTCCAACCAACTTGCGTGACGAAAGAGCAGTTTGAACAAGCGGTTCTCGCTGATGCCACTCTTCGAAAGGTGAAGGCATACGAAAACGTGTCTTGGCCCTCACATAAGAGCTTGCCTGAAGGTCTTCAACCATATTTCAGAGTTCGAGGGGAGTTGTTAGTGATGGGTGAATTTTCGTGTGTGGAGAGGCTTGTAGTTCCTTTATCCCTAGAGGCTCAGCTTGTTGAAACAGTGCATGAAACACACCAGGGCATCGGGCGCACGAACTCCAGGCTTCGGGAGAAGTCTTGGTGGCTTCGCATGGTCCGTCACGTGGAGGAAGCAGTCCACAAGTGTAGCATTTGTCAGGAAGCAGACAAATTGGCAAAGATGTTACCCACCGCTCTGCAACCTGTTGAGATACCAGAGAGACTGTGGCAGGAACTTGCAATGGATATTGTTGGTCCCCTGGACAGGGTGCCTCCAGATTGCAGGTTTGTCCCGACGCTCGTGGACTACTTCTCAAAGCGGCAAGAGGTGCAGTTCTGCAGGGAAGTTTCTACAAGAACTGTGAACGAGTTCCTGCTTAATATATTTGCAAGGGAAGGATATCCAGCGGAGATAGTGTGCGATAATGAACCCCAGTTCACCTCAAAGAATTTGTTGATTTTCTACAAGAACGAGGCGATCGATTTGTCACATTCATCTGCTTATTACCCACAGGCACATGGACAGATCGAACGGTTTAACCGCACGTTCAAGACATACTTTCAGATAGCACATGTGGAACAGCGTTCCCTGTGAACTGTTATACGGGACTATCTTGCCTGCCTACCTGTGCACACCACACTCCACAACAGGAGTAGGACCAGAGGTACTGCTTCATGGCAGGCTGCCAAAAGCAAAACTCGACATCCTTGGCTTATCGCCTGAGTCATTCACAAAGACACCCAACCAGGAACTGGCCAGGTTACGGAAGCATGTCAAGTGCAGGCAACACTACAGCAAAGCCTACACCGACAGGAGGTGAGCTGCAAAGCCGACAATGGTGGCAGCAGGAGATATGGTGCAGGTGAAGAAACCATCGGTTTCATTCAAGGGTGACATTTCCTTCTCAAAGCCTAGGGAAGTCATCGGGCAACGTGGTCCAGCATCCTTCGTCCTCGATGATGGCAGAACATGGAACGCAGCAAAGCTATGTAAGGTGCCTGCTAGCTGCATGGGTCACAAGTGCCTTCAGCAAGATGCCACATGGCATGACCCACCAAATCATGACGATCCTTTTGATGCACCACTCCTCGCTGCAAGCTGGCAGCCAACACCTGCTGAGGCAAGTATTCCCACAGCGCAACCTGTGCATAGGGCAGGATTCAATCCAACTTTGCCAACGAGGTCAGCCACAGAACGGGTTTCTGCATCAGAAACTGTGCCACGCTCTCCCATGGGCAACACAGAAAGGGAACCACTTGTGTCGTGCCCCCCCCCCCCTTGCCATTGTAATCAGCTTCACTGAGGCCGACGGCCACCGGCCAGATATAGGGATGAGCTGTGAATGTGTACAGATCTTTTTCTTTTCTGCATACTCTGGTGTTATATTTCTTGATGTGTACACGTATTTCGGTGTGTATTTCTTTATGTTCTTTTTGTTGTCATGTATAAACGAAGCACAATTTACCTACTAATGTACAAACACATTCACAAAAAAGGGGGGGAGGTGAAAAATTTGCATCCTGTACATATTTTACATGGTTTCGGTTTCATTGTTTAGGTGGGCAACGCTGTGTCCCTGTTCTTGTATATATTTGTGGTACGTCTATTAAAGTTAGTCAGTATGGAATGTGCAGCTGGTGTGCTGGTCACGTCACTCCTCCACTGGAGCATCCAATGCCCGGAGCCACTCAGTATGAAGAGTGAGTGCCATGCACAATTTCTTGTGGAACGTGCTTATCGGACCGGGAGGCCTCTTACATTCTTGAAGCAGAGTGGCATTTGCTCTTGCCAATAACAAACAGCCACAAGTAGTATGCTTCATTGCATGTCAATTAATTTTTACTATCAGTGTGCTTCACTGCATTACACGGCTGTGTTGCGACAAAGCTTACTAGGCTAATTATGCTTGCATTTTAATATGCAAACAAGGCCCTTTCTCCACGAGACATCTATATTTTGAGATCCGCACCTCGATCATTTTCCGTCCACGGCATTCTTTCAGTTTCAATGCCTCGTTTGACAGTATATGCCAAAACAGTGCTGTTTCACCACCATGAATATTTCTAATGACACGAGAAGTCATTGTGGCTCGTTAGGAGAAGCGCATTTACAGGGGCGCAGCATTCGATACATCAAATGCGGCGGTGAGCAGGAGTTCGATATACAATTCGTACTGTGCTACACCTTTGGCATGGGATCTTTAAGGGGAGTTACAACTGTTCGATTTAGACAATAATTTGATGTGTCCAGGTTTGATATATCTGGGATCGACTGCCGAATATACAGGGTACAATTCCAAGTATTGTACAGGGTACGTGTGCCTTGTATGTATATTGCATATATACATACGTACATAGGTGATACTTGTATGTATTAGTATTCAACATAGGGTACAATGCATACCCTGCATTGTATCTGTATGTATATTACAGAGTACAATACATGTGATGGCATACACCCCATTACCTTTGTTTCGAAGTGCCGGTATCACTAGTGCCAGCTACCCTGTTCCAGTTACAGCATACATAACTACAACAAACTTGATTTTGGCCAGTGAAGCTACCCATGGCACGCAATAGCAGCAAGTGATGCATCACACTACCTAATGGCAGACAAGCAGTTGGCAGTGCTAGTACGCATACCGGCCATGCAGTATGCCATACTACTTCAGCAATATGGATTCAGCCCGACACTGCCAAGTGTGGTACCCACCCTCTGGTAGCAAGTTGGCAGCACTGTGTCCAGCTCCTTAGGTGTCCGTTGCATCAGCACATAGATGGAGTCCCGTATAAGAGGCAGCACACTGTGGAAGACGCATTTGATAAAGATCTTGTAGATTTCACATTAAAAATACACAAAATGAAGTCAATGTGGGCCACAAAATACCATTCCAGAAACCTCACAGAACTCGTTTCATGCCAAGGAAAGACTTACTGTATTTACTTGCATAATGATCGCACTTGTTTGTCAAAAAAATTGACGCAAATTCGGCAGTGCGATCACAACGCAAGTTAAATTTTCCGCGAAAAGAAACCAATTTTTTTTTTCCATCCTGCATTTGCTGCAGGATGACAAGTCAACAAACAGGTGGCTGCCGCTGTAACAGTGCGGGACACCAAAACAAAAATGATGGCCAGTGGATTTTTTTTCTTCTGATGAGTACATTATGTGCATTGAAACACTTTCTTCCATATCAGTAATGAATAATATCGTTAATATTGGCACGTCTGCAGCAATAACATAGCCATGTCCATTTCGAGGAGACAGAAACAGAGATGGGCGCGCTTAGCTGCAAGTGACATAGAAACACAGGGCAGGCATGCTGCGAAAACTGCGGCATTTGTCTTCACTACTATCCTAATACGGCCTGTTTCCACTAATGGTATCTTCGACTGGTCGCCAAGTTCTCCTGACAAGTGCTGTATCAGCGGAAGAATGCTGTTATTTTCGTCTGGAGATTTCTTTTTAACAGCACTTCGAACAATTTCGTTCTCTACAAGGCTTAAGCACTGAAGCGCTTTCTCACTCAAACTGTTCTTTGTGCAGTACATCTTCACTTTGCTGAGGTATTTCAAAGCGTCTTTGCACGGGACATGTGGGTCCGGTGTCGGGTCGACATCATTGTCCGACTTGTCTTCGGTTGCAAGCTCCGCACTGCTCCGCACTGCTGCGCACCGCTGCGACGATCACATCATCCGTGCTCACTTCCATGCAGACAGGAAGCTCTGACTCACCGGCATCGACATATCCTTGGGAGGTGTCTGTGGTGGAAACAAACTTGCTTTCAACGAGGCCGGACCACACGTCGTCGGTGTTGACCGTCTGATCGGCAACAATGTTGCTCGGCTCATCGGCGTCAAGAGCTTCTGCATTGCGCATGAAGCCTGCTTTGTTGAAGCACTTGCTTATTGTCGTGCCTCTTACCTGCCACCACGAAGCGAAACCATATCAATCGAGCCCCTTAAATTCACTTTAAGAAGCTGCTGCTGCTGCATGCTCAGCAAAACCCTTTTGCAGATGCGTTTTTTGTAAAGTGCCTTTACGGTAGCGATGACATCCTGGTCCAGCAGCTGACATTTTGCAGTCGTATTGGCAGGCAGAAACTTAATTTGACTGTCAACTTTGGCTTGATGTTGTGGGCTGTGCAATTCTCGAGAATGAGCATGGCCTGTCGCTTCTCTGCCACCATGTCTTCATCAAACTTGCAAAGCCAGCTTGTGAACATGTTCTGCGTCATCCACGCCTTTTTGTTGGATTTGTATGTCAATGGCAGGCACTCGCTTTTTAAAACAACGAGGCTTCACTGATTTTCCAATGACAAACAGGTGGCGCTTGTCGCTTCCATCCATGTTAGTGCAGAACAACCCAGTTATGCGCTCTTTTTGAGGCCTTGCGGCCAGAGCAGGCTTCGCTTCTCAGCGCAAGAGTGCGGTTGGGCAGAAGGTTATAAAATATGCCAGCTTCGTCGGCATCGTATACGTCTCTGTCCGTATACGTGGACAGCATGGTTTCCAAATTTAAGCGAAGCCAGACTTCGATGGACTCGTCGTTAACATCACTGCTTTCACCGCACACCACATTGCAGCTGATGCCATGGCGATTCTTCAATCGCTGGATCCATCCATTAAGTGGGTTGAAGTCGTCGTGGCCTAAAAGAGCACCAAGGGACTTGGCTTTTTGTTGGAGCGTGGGGCCACTCACTGGTATGTTCTGAGCCCTAACTTCACGGAACCATCTGGAGAGCGCTGCGTCCACGTCTTCGTACTTTGACATATGTATTCTCTTCTGTGACAGGGAAAATGAACCTTGCTGCAGTTGCTGCCGCGATTTGTCCTTGTTCCTGTATATGGTCGACAAGGTTGCGTAGGAAACGCCGTATTTGGCCGCCACCGACACCTTCTTCAGCCCACTTTCTATGTCCCTTATAACGCATTCCTTCGTCTCCAGCGATAAGGCCTGCCTCTTTCTCACACCGCTTGAAGATGCCGCCAACGCCATGGTGACAAAAGCCAGACAACACATGTGCACAGAGGACAACTACGACACGACGAGATCACAACGTGCACACATCAAATGCAACAAAGAGACTAAAAAAAAAGGAGTGCGCTATCGCTTCTATCCCGCACTTTGCAGCGTGCACCCTGATTGGACGCTGCTATAGTGATGAAAAGGCTCGCCCTCCTGGTGCTCCGTAATATGTGCCCAATGTTT
Organism: Dermacentor andersoni; assembly: GCF_023375885.2. NCBI lineage: Eukaryota > Metazoa > Arthropoda > Arachnida > Ixodida > Ixodidae > Dermacentor > Dermacentor andersoni. The sequence goes on along the minus strand of NC_092824.1, from coordinate 8,717,855 downwards.
GGAACAGGAGCATTTCGCATTACGCCCCCATCAAAATGTGGCACCTGCGCTGGGGTAACAAACCCACAACCTTACCCACGAGCCACCGCAATGGACTAGTTGGCCAAACTCCAACTGGCACTTCCAGTTCAACAAATGCGGCATGGCAGCCGGGTCCCACCTGACACCGATGAGGGTGGCGATGAACATGGAACAGATAGGGTCAGCCACGAGCCAACCAAACTGGTTCATCAGGATAGCCGACACAATGACACCTACGCTCCCCAGTGTGTCAGCCAGGATGTGGAGGAACACGCCTGCACACAGCAGAATCACGAGCGCATTCTGGCATGCTTCAATAAAACTTTGGTTTGGGCTACTGGGTTATTTTCGAAAGCGTAGGCCAAGCAGTGCACAATATGTAGATAAAACAAACACAGACTCAGGAGATAGAACAGGACAGGCGCAGGCTTACAACTACTGCACATCAATGATGCAGAGCATCGTTCAAATCATTCGAGATATAGGTTGCAAGTGCAAGACTGGCTTGGCATTTCTGGTAGTAGATTTATATATCTCTACTACCAGAAATGCCGAGCCAGTCCTTCACTGGGTGCGTGTGTGTATATATATATATATATATATATATATATATATATATATATATATATATATATATATATATATATATATATATATCACTTCATATGCATGTCTACTTCACTGTGTGCATATATATATATATATATATATGCACACAGTGAAGCAGACATGCATATGAAGTGATTTATGGATGTTTCGGCCGGGGTATGGCGTTCATTGGAATACAATAAAAAAAAGTATGGTGTAAGTGCAGTTCATATACATGTGCATATCAGCCGGAAGAAGATATGTTTACATGAAAAAACAAGGAAAATGGGTAAACAAAATTTGTGTCAACTGTTCAAGAGAACAGCTCATACATGTATAAACAGATGGCATTTGCAAACATGTCATTTGAAGATACAAAGCAATGATACGCACAAAAATGAAGTTGGAAACGTAATGGTCAGGTGACAGTAGAATACATTACCAAGAAAAAACAAACAAATGAAGAAATCAAAATAAAACAACACTAGTGACGTGCTAGTAAAAAGAAAAAAATAGTGACATGCTAGTAAATAGAAGATAAATGAGGGAAGATGTGACAGGCTAGGAAGACAGGCAACTCAATTTTTTTACACTTCCATTCAAACCAGATGAGACAGTATGAAACTTATAGATAAAAAAGCATTCACGGGCTTCTCTATCATAATTTGACCGAAATCCAGATTCAAGCAATGTGATTTTCAGCTTATCAAATGAGTTCTTAGTAGCACATCAATATTTTTCTCTTTTTACTAATACGTCACTATCGTTTGTTTTTGTTTTTATTCCTTCATTTTTGTGTTTTTGCTTGGTAACATAGCACCTATTTGGTACCATTTTCTGCTGTCACTTGACAGTTTCCTTCCGAACTTCATTTTTTGTGTGTATCATTGCTTTGTATATTCAAATTATGTGTTTGCAAATGCCATCTGTTTATACATGTATCAGCTGTTCTTTGGTATGATTGGCACGCATTCTGTTTGCCTATTTTCATTTTTCATGCAAACATACCTTCATCCGGTTAATATACACATGTATATAAACTTCACTTATGCCATAGATTGTATTCTGATGAAGGTTGGACTCCAGCCGAAATGTTAATAAATCGTTTCATACACACGGACCCAGTACACTTCTTTCATATATGTATATACAGTGGAACCCCGATTATACGACTTTCTCAGGACCGCGAAAAAGCATTGTAAAATGTGGGTGTCGTAAAATCCGAACATAAATTATGCCTATAAAAATACTACTTATTTCGAGCGACAAATTTACGAGAAACTTCAATGTAAACTACTAACATACTCTGCAGGGCTTGGAAACCCAAATTACCAAAAAAGTAAGTGCGATAAGAATTAATGCTGCAGTACAAGTACCAATCATGCGTTATTGAAACAAACCTTTACGGCACTCCACTGCCCACTGCCGCGATTCCCGCCAGCTGGTGCGAACTTTAAAAAGAGTCAATAAGTTTCTTTTGGACCTTGTTTGATCCGTGAACCAAGAGCTTTCATTCGAGTTGGGCAGCATCCAAAAGGAGGTCCTCTGCGGTGTCGTGTGAACAGATGAAGTTCCGGATGCCGTCTGTGTCGTAGCACCTCGGCGAAGGTGTCGGCACTAGGCAAAGCCTCCGCGATGGCATCATCCAGCGACACCTCGCCTCAGATTGCAACATTGTCGTCGGCCTCCACGTACTTGGTGAAGGTTGTGGTGGGGTTTAAACCCTCAAAATCATCGTCGGGGAAGCCTGCATCGGTCTCGAGCGGCATTGAGGTTGTTGCATCCACAGCAGAGGAGGCAGTCTCTCGCTTAAAGCTACAGTGCTTGAATGAGTAAGCGATTGTGCTTCGCGACACTACATTCCATGAACTGGCAATAAAATGCATGGTGTCAAGCACGGTGATCTTTTTTTCCGACTCGCTGCGCTCCATAGCTACCAGCCGACGCTGCACGAACCACTTCCGGTACCCTTGCTTGACGCACTTAATGATGCCGGCATCCAGCGGCTGCAGCCGGCTTGTGCAGTTGGGCGAAAAAAAAAAAAAACATTTATGTTCCTCAGTCTGGACGTATTGGGTGGGTGGCACGGTGCATTGTCCACAAAAAGCAATATTTTCCTTGCCTTAGCACCCATTTTGTTATCCAGCTGCTGCAAAAAATTGCTGAAGAGCGAAGACATCATCCAAGACTTTTTGTTGAAGTTGTAGCTGCACGGCAGCGCCTTCAAGTTCTTAAACCACCGTGGCTTTGCAAACTTTCCATTAACGAGCACGGGCAGCCTGTCGGAACCGTCCTCATTAGCACAGAATAGTGCCGTCACATGCTCTTTACTACGCTTGCCACCATGACAGCTGTCACCCTTAAACGCAAGGGTTTGCTCGGGCTGCATATGGTAAAAAATACCGCTCTCATCAGCATTGAAAACGTCGCAGGGCTTGTATGCAGCAATCATCTCCGGCAGCGACTCCATCCACTCGTTCACCGTCGAAACGTCCACAGAAGTGCTTTCTCCACAGGAGCGACTGTACATCATCCTGTTTCGTTTTTTAAAGCGATCCAGCCACCCGTTCGATGCCTGAAAGTCATTGATGCCCAGACGCAATGCCACAAGGTCTGCCTTTTCTTTCTTTTAGAATGGTGCTGTCAACGTTGATCGCAGAGCTCCGTGCTTGGTGCAGCCCCTTGACAAGAACTTTTTCTAACTTCTCATACTGTCCTTCATTTGCCACTTTCCGCTTGAGCCCAAACTTGTTGGCATTCTGCAATATCACCACTTTGTTTGCCAGGATCGGCTTAAGCGAAGATTCAGGTATCTTAAGGTCCCAGGCAATGCTGGCTTTCGTGGCTCCATGCCACTTTTCCGCTTCCTCGATAATATTCAGCTTATCGCCAAGCGACAAAACTGTCCACTTTCGGGACATCGTGTGTCGCGTTGCTCCACACAACTCAATACCTCCACTCAACGCTGGTCGCTAGCATTACGACAAAGAATGCGTGTGATAAACGTAGGCCTCTCCACGCTACCTTGTCGGCGATCTGCTGCTGGGAAACTGGAAGGAGAGAAACGCTTCCCCAATGCGACGAGAGGCGATGCCGCCGAGAAGAGAGGGAGAAAGTGATTGTGGAGAAGAAAAGGTGCTATTCCAGCACAGCGAGCGTCGCGGGCGGCTGCTGGTGGGGGAGAGAGAAACGAACGATGAGACGAGGCAGGGAAGAAAGCTGCGCTGGAGCGAACCGGTGGAGCGGTGTCAAGCACTCCGCATGCGGGGAGATGGAGCGAGGAAAGAGACCCACGGCACTTTTTTTTCGTCTGCCGTTCCATGCCGCACTTCGCAAGGGTCGTAGTATAACGCGGGTCAGGCGTAAAATTGCGTTGGATAACCGAGGTATTTAATGCATTGCTTCTATGGCGTCTTCGCCGGGACTGCACTAATCCGTCATAAAACCCAAGTCGTCGCAAAACCGGGTGACGTATAACAGGGGTTCCACTGTATATATATATTTTTTTTTTCTGGTGTCATCGAAGTACCCCCTCGTGTACGGGCAAATTCAGTGTTATTTTTAAGCGAGTCTTCGCTGCTGCATCAGAAAGAAAAGTGTCACCTGGAATAGATGATTACGTTGATGAGCAAAGCAGCCTGCACATTACATTGGCGCATGTACTTGGTCATCTTTTCCCAGTGACCACGTTTCACTGGCTAACAAATGTTAAAAGCTATCGCTTGGTGCAAGACACACCTGCATGTATGTATCAGAACACTCTCGATTGTTAGAGCTGATTGTATCTGTCGCCTATCTTGTCGCCGAGCCTTGTGCAATCAGATTGTGTGCACGACACGAATAGTGGTGTACATTTTAGAACTTAAACAAGCACCAGCGATTATGCTGGAAGGTTCATTGAGCCATGTATAAATAACCGACACGTCTGATCTGCAGATCATTTTTTTCAGATTGACAAGTGTGGTTGCCATTATCTTTGTGCTGAGTGCTACCTGTTCTGCCAGTCATAGGTTTGCCCAATAAACAGTTAGTTTCGTGACTTGCATTGTGCCATTTAAGCTCTTCACCATCACAACAATGTGACAATATATTTCTCATTTTAAGCAAGATCTGCAAATTAACACTGTGTTTTACTTAAAAACAGTATGTAGCATAAAGTTTAGTGGAAAAGGAAGTAATTCACTGCACCCACATTAGCATGATCAATTGTCACAGGCCAATGCAAGACAGCACCTTATCCAAGGCAAACAGAGCAAAAATAGAAGTTTCCATTGCAAAAGGAATGGGGATGATTATAACACTCTGAAGCACAGAGTTAAACTTAGATACCATTTTACTTACTTTTTAAGTACTGTTATCGAGGCTACACACATTGACAAAGTGAGTTCACCAAATGCAATAATTGCTGGTGAGTGTGTCCTACAGCAAGTGCTACGAAACAGTTCTGTGTGATAATTTGTTATCAACTAACGGAGAAGTGCACTCACTCAATGTGAAACTAAATTTGGGCATGCCACAGAGGCAATATAGTTGCCACTGCTTTGTATTAGTGCAGATACGGTACCACCATACAATATGTTCAAGAAGTGTACCTTGCATGATTTGGCTCCTCGCAGCTGGCACTGCTTTGTCGCTGTCACAGTCAGCCTCGAGACCTGCAGGAAAGACTGAATCAGCAAAACGCACTGGAACACAACGAAACTTAAAGGAGAGAGACATCAGAAGCAAATAGTATTGTCACATGGTGCGGGAACGAGGCAACACCAATGCAATCAACATGAATAGAGTAAAAAAAAAAAGCAGATTGGATGAACTTCAGCCCATAATGAAAGAAGACTAACTCAGCAGCCCCAATCGTGACAAGCACAGTAGCAAACAGTGAAATGGAACTGAAGTGGCTCTCGCTAGGCTACCATAGTTATCCCAAATTCTAACACGCCCCCAAACAACGCGTACCCAATTTCCGTAGGCTTAAATGTGACAAGCCCCCAATTTACAAAAGAAAAAGATACCATGCCCCTAACATTCATTATCAGGAAAATCACGACGTACGGAATTTACCTTCACCGATGGGAACTTAAAATAAATTCTTAATGTACTTTCATAATGAAAGCGGCGGGTAGTCGCTAATCGCACTTCATTGTCCACAGATACCATGCGCACAGGGGTGGTGTGTTTGGTGCTCTCGAGCAATCACTATAGGAGATCGCTCAAAATTTTATAACTTTTGCGAGATTTTCCCTGACTGAGCACTGGACTTGCCAAAGTAAGCCGCCGACAGCGTCCCCGGCACTGCACGCACACAGCAAGTTTGGCACAGCACCAGAAATTGGCCACATACGCCAATGCATCCAGTGTCAAGTTGATGATGTATGAATTGTATTGGCACAAGGGCCAGGTATGACAAAAGAGTGCCAAGCAACAGATAATAAATGAAGTGTTGATGGTAGAACATGACAAATGTCAGGGTTGTGAATCACGATGTGAATGGTACATGTAACTTGGCTGTAGAGAGGCCTAAAAACTTGTCCCTGTAAAGTGCTTAAAATGTATAGGTATTAAAATAATTTTGTATTTATTTATTTTTTGTTTATTTGAACATACCTTACAGGGCCTGATGTGCACTATATAAGGGGAGCATAGTGGAAGCTGTATAAACAAGAGGATGTAAAATTCCAATAAAAAAGACACGGAAAAATGGTAAGCAAGCAACGCATGCTACAACTGAGCAGTAGGAACACTATAGAAAATACAATACATGTGGGGGGAAGGGGGGTACGCTGATTAAATAAGTAACTTGTAGCACAAAAAAAGATAATGTCAAAAGTGCACATGTAAATAAAAATTTGAATTGTGAAAACAAGCTGATAAGGTAGCAGTGGTAAAAAATTTGCTATGGAAACACCACGTGCAAAAGTGTAGCTGTGCAGACAAGCAAACAACCAAAGAGAATAATTCACCACACATGATGATATAGGAAAATCAAGGGTTAGCTGGTGATATTAGTAACAAGTGAGTACTTAGATTTCACTGGGTTAGCTTCTGCGACTATGCTATCGGGAAGGCTATTACATAGCCGTATAGCACATGGCAGCGCCAATGAGCTAAATGCGTCAGTATTACCGTAAATGCATGTAAAGCTTACATTATTGCTTAGCCTACGTGAGGTATGCGGTGATGTTTCTATGCCTAAAAGATTCTGGCTAAATTGATACATGTCTTTATGAAATAAGCACAAGAGGGCTATGTCACAGCGATTACTTAACTGTGGTCGAGAAAGAAATTTGCATTACGCTTGAGTGGTAATTATAATTTTAAGAAATGAAGCACGCGGTTCTATATTGAATAACTTGTAACATGGTATTTAAATAGCTTGTTAAGTACGTTCTTTATTTCGGGAAATCCTCGGCACACGCACACACATGCAGTCTGCGTGCCGTCCCGCCGCATAGCACACGGCTTGCTTCGCCGTTTACTTCACCCCCTCAGTTTGTTGTCGTGCACTTCCCGCATGCCGACCGCGCACACACGCCTTGCATGTTCTCCCTCCCCGCCACACACCGTTGCCTACCGTCCTGTGCGTGCTACTATACACAGTTGCCTACCGTCCGTGCCTGCAACTCTACGCCACCTGGCGTCGGCCCGGTACCCTCACAAGCTTTAATGGGGGACTGGTTCGAAGAGGATAATTTGAGTTGTGGGCAGACGAACATTTGAAAAGCAAGCTTATGAATGAAAGAAGGCGAGTTTCGAAGGTTTTGACGCAAATACCCCAATGACCTGGTTGCTTTGGCACACACGTTAGTAATATGGGTAGCCCAGGAGAGGTTTGGAGTGAGCGTGAAGCCTAGATGATACTTAAATGAAGAGACCACAGATAATCTGCTGCTTGTTATACTGTAGGAAAAGTCAGAATTTGAATGCTTTCTGTTACAAGAAATTACTTTGCATTGAGCAGAGTTTAAATTCATTAGCCATTTGTCACACCAATCAGTAATTAGGTTGAGGTCATCTTGAAGGGTCTGGTGGTCTGTAGAACTGGTAGTCGGTCGATATATAATGCAATCATCAGCAAATGCATGCATGCAGGATGATGTTACTTTGCAGGTCGTTAATATATATAAGAAACAGCAGGGGACCAAGTATGCTCCCCTGTGGTACACCTGAGAAAACATTGGACAGGGACAAAGAGGAGTTGTTAACGATAGTGAATTACTGCCTATTAGAAAGAAAATTTCTAAGCCAAGATAGAGTCAGTGAATTCAGTTTTAATGCGGATAATTTTATAAAAAGGCAACAATAGGCTACGCGGTCAAATGCTCTTGAAAAATCAAGAAAGATGCAGTCAGTTTGTAAGTTTGAGTCCATGTAAAGGTGCAGATCCGTCATTAATTCCAGCAGTTGCATGTCACATGACAAACCTTTCCGGAACCCATGCTGCTTAGCAAAAAACAAAAGTTATTAGATTCCAGGTGATGATAGACATGGGATGCAAAATGAGTTCCATCATTTTAGAACAAATGCACATTAGTGGTATGGGTAGATAATTTTTCAACTAGGTTTCTACCGCCATTTTTAAATATAGGTACTACTTTGGCGGTCTTCCAATAAGTAGGAATCTGACCAGTTGTTAATGACTGCTGGAAAACATGAAATAGAATCTTGCTTGAAGCTGAAACTGTATGCTTTAGTATTTTGGAAGTAATGTTGTTGATACCTGCTGAAGTGGATAGTTTGAAGTTATTAATTAGGTTTGCGATACCTTCAGTTGTCATGTCTGTGGGTGTCATATACTGGTTGTCCAGATCCGTAACCTCGGGCAGGTCATCTAAACCTTCCATCGTGAAAATGGACAAAAAGAAACTATTGAAAACTGAGGGACAGCCGTTTTCTGCAAGAGGAGCATGATTATCATTGTGCAAGGTGATGTGATCATTGCAACTATTATGAGATAAAATTTGCCAGGATTTTTTGGGCTTAGATTTGAGGAGCGAGGCAAGGTCTTAAGAAAAATATTTATCTTTTGCAGCAGAAAGAGCGTGACAGTATTTTTTTGTACAGTTATACTTTTCACAAGTTGACAGGTTGTGCAAATATTTTATGGCTTTATATAAATGCTTCTTCTTATTTCGCAGCTTACAAAGACTTTTTGGTAAACCGTGGATTGTTTTTGTTTGCTGTTATATTTATTAGAGGCATGTGTTGATCAACCAACACGCATGCCTTGTCTCTGAACTTTAACCAGTTGCCTTAAATAGGCCCTGTGTAGAACGAGAGAAAAAGTGTGCTGGTTACAGGAGGAATCGTGTTCTCGGTTTATTTCAACATACTTGCCCTTGTTATAATCGTGTATTGTCTTCGCTGTAACTCCTGCAAATTGTAATGGAACACTAATGGTTATATGGAGTAAATTGTGATCACTAAAACCATCTAGATGTGTAACCTCCCCCGCAGTCTCTAGGGCGTTCGTAAGAATTAGGTCTAACAGGTTAGTGCTTCAGTCCGGGATAAATTATAGTCTATGGTTAGGTTGATGAAACCTGTTGAGAAAGAGCATGATGAAGACAATTGTGGCCAATCAATTAGAGGAAGAATAAAGTTGCCAAGAAGGTAAGTGAATTTAATCGAACAAAGCTGTGTTGCTTTATTGATGCTAGGCTGGAGTTCATTAGTGAAGCGTTGACTGGAGTCAGGAGTGTGGTAACAAATATCAATCAAGACCTTCGCAGATTAGCTGAGACAAAGGGCCCATACAACTTCTAGATCAGAATTTGTGTTAGCCATGTGCGAAGTGATTGCTTTTTTAATTGCCAAAAGGAGACCGCCGCCTCCTTTATCAGTGCGGTCACAGCAATATACATTATAGCTGTCCGCTAAGGCAGCAATTTCATTGTCGGCAATATCAGGGTGCAGCCAGGTTTCGATAAGGGCAAGTAAATAACAATCACAGCAGTCAAGATAAGAGGCAAGATGATCACGCTTCAACATTACACTTCGAACATTTGTGAATGATAAAGAGAAGGACGGAGCAATGTGAGAGGATTGTGGCATCCTAGTATTTAGCTATCTGTTCTGTTCCACAAATGAGTCAAAGGTGACACCATATGTGTACGTTTTGTCACCAATGTGCAACCGGCACACTAATAGTTTAAAGGGTTTATTGTGTGCCTTTGCATGCTCAATCAATATTTTTCATGACATCGGTTGCAAATACTACAAGGTTGAGCACTCGCTCATTGAACTCATCCCTGGAAAGCATCTCAAAATCAGCATCTTCGTTTTTAGCCTGCCAGCGACCATAAGCAAAGATTCGCAAATATCATAAATAAGGCAGTCAGTAGGCCAAGACGCGTCCGCTCTAGGTGGCAGGAGACTTCAATGCTCCAGACCAAACGTGGGTCTACCCCCAGACCATCCACAAAGGGGTAGACTTAGGGCAGGTCACAACCAACCACAACCTCCTGCTTCTGATGGATCCGGCATTTCCGACTAGGACTGGGAATTCATGTATGATTGACACTACTCCCGACTTATGTTTCATCAGGGGCTTCAAATCAGCCACCTGAACTAATCTCAGCGAGAATCTTGGTAGTGATCATACCATTCTGGCCACAACTCTGGAGATCGGATGTAAGACTCCCAGGGAATTCGTAGCCAGTGACTAGGACTCCTTTAGAAAAATCCTAAAAGAGTGCTCCCAGTGTGAGCAGCAGGGTGCGATAGCTAACTTGGGAACAATTGACGCAACAGATCAGGGAAGATACTAAGACGACGACCAAGAAGGTCCAGACTGACCTCGAAGTCGAAAGGATGGATAGTTGGCTGGCGCACCTTCTCGAATCACAGGAATTGCTAACCAATAGGTGGAAAAAACAAAAGCCCAATCAACGATTAAAAAAAAAGATTGCATAGGTAAACAAGGCCATAGAAGAGCACTGTCGGTTACTAAGCAAGCAGCAGTGGGACGAGGTATGCAACTCCATAGATGGACAAATGAGGGTGGGTGCTAAATGGAATCTCTTCAAGCACCTGCTAGACGAAACCAGTGCTACGTCCAACCAGAGGAAAGTGCTGGAGAAAATTGTGCATGAGGCCACTCGAAAAGAAGACATGCTGAAAATCCTGGATAACCTGGCCTGCAGGTATCTCCTGCTGTGCACGGCTGCGCCGAACAACTGCCCAACGTACAGGTGTAGATTGTACCCTGAGCTGGACGCTCCTTTCAACACCTACGAGGTTAGGGAGGCCTTACAATGTCTCAATGCCAGATCTGCACCGGGGCCTGACCATGTCACAAATAAGGCTCTCGGGAACTTAGAAGACGACTTCAAATGTTCCTGGACTCCAGAGACTAGCTCACAAAAGAAATCAACAAGGCCTCGCAGATGGGCGAAGTTCCTCGGGGCTGGAAAGAAGCCCTGGTAATACTAATCCCCAAGCCCAGCAAACCTCCAAACTTGTCCAATCTTAGACCGATTTCCCTCACGTCTTGTGTCAAAAAGGTAGCGAAGCATGCAATTCACATTCGCATAGCCAAGCGTGTCGAACAGACCGGTCTACTGCCCTTATAGCATGGTTGGCTTCAGACCAGGCATTTCGACACAAGATGCAATAAAACTCATCAAGGCTCAGGTCATAGACAACGATACGAGGGACATGCGGGGAATTTTCCGGCTCGACATAGAGAAGGCCTTTGATAACATATCGCACAGATGCATTCTAAAATCCATCGGATCTCAACCTAGGCCAGGCCTCTCACGGCTACATCACATCATTCCTGGAGGGTCGCAAAGTTACGTTAAAGGTCGGAGACCACAAATTGGAAGGGTACTCACTCGGGCCCAGAGGGACACCTCAGGGAGCCGTGATCTCGCTTTTATAGTTCAATCTGGCTATCAGGCAACTGTCAGTATCCCTTTTGGAGATTGAGAGAGCTCACCACACAATGTATGCCGATGACATCACCATCTGGTTTATTGGAGGCAGCAAAGGGGAGGTGGGATCGAGTCTACAGGAGGCAGTTGACTAAACCGAAACTTTCCTCAGGGGCACGGGGCTAAGGTGCTCAATGAAAAAGTCAGAGATACTTCTCTACAGACTGATCAGGAAAGGTCCCAGACCCACAGGGTGGCAGCCCCTGAATGACGTTTACATCAAGCTTCACACAAAGAGTGGTGCCAACATTCCTAGGGTAGACACTCTACGTGTACTCGGAATGTTCAGTGAGTCTAGTCGAGGCAACATTACCATGCTCAGAAAAATCACAACCAAGATGGAGTGCATGACTGGCCTGATCAATAGAATCTCCAAGAGAGGAGGTCTGAAGGAGGATAATCTTCTCAGACTCTTCCACACATTCCTCAAGAGCCACATCGTCTACGTGGCTGCAATGCCCAAGTGGTGCACGTCCGAAAAGAACAAGTTGGATAGGCTAATCCGTAAGAGCATCAAGAAAGTGCTAGGAGTTTCGGTAAATGCCAGCACGGAATGCCTTCTCCAGCTGGGTGTACATAACACACTTGACAAAATCATAGCTCAGGAAATGGCTCAAATATCACGTCTTTCCAGCACTCCGGGGGGAGGGAGATTCTCACAGTCTTGGGAGTCAGCCCCACTGTAGTGGAGGAACATAAATGTGCAAAGTCAGATCACCTAAGGGACAATATCATTATTGCTCCTTTTCCCAAAAATGTACATCCGCAACACAACGTGGGCAAACGCAGAGCTCGGGCTGTGGCACTGCTCCGGAAGATCCAGGAATCGCCTCATATGGTCAGCTTCATCGCAACGGTAGTCAATCACAAAGCACAGGTCACTTGTGCGGCCTCCATCAGAGGCTCCGCCCTAGGGCGGAGCAGGCAGCGATCGCTTTGGCACTCCTAGACGAAAAGAGAACTCAAATCTTCACTGACTCAAGGGCGGCAGTCAGGGCATTCGCCTCTGGCCCTATTGCCAAAGAAGCACACAGAATCATCGACGGTAGAGTAATTCGTCCACATACTATCACATGGTTCCCAGTACATCTCGACTCCCAGCTGGATTCCCTCCCCAACTGCAACGACATCTTACACGTCCAAGCGCGCGCACTAACTCCCCCCCCCCCCCCCCCCTCCGTACGCAAATACGAGTCGAGGTCTTGTTGAACCTAGGCTTGTCGAGTTCCGAGAATTTTTTCCACCTTTAATGAGGTAACTAAGCGCTAGTACCTTGGCAGGAGAATCTACTCCCCCCACACACTAAACGAAAGAGACCACAATCTATCACACTGAGCATGCTTCAGACAGGATCGTATCCAAACTTGACTTCATATCACTCCATCAATCCACATGCCTTAAGTCCGGACTGCCCGAGCTGCGGACAGAGAAGTAATTTAGAACACATGCTCTGTGTGTACCGCAGAAGTGTGGAGCTCTGCACTTCTGTGTGTACCGCAGAAGTGTGGAGCTCTGCACTGCAGAGCTCCAAACTTTCCTGTCAAATGTGGGCTGTCCAGAGAGCCCACGATGCAGCGGTGAGGCTTCGCCTTCCCATCCCAACGTAGGAGCGGCCTGCGGCTTCATCACCTCTCCCTGAAAAGAGGGCATCGGAGCCTCTTAGGACCATCAATAAAGTTCCTTGTCTGTCAGTCTGTCTTGCTGCGTAGTCAAAGAAAAGTCCTCCCGAATGTAGAAACCTGAGCCTTTTAGTTTTCGTGCAGAGGCCAAAATTTGTCCTTTGTCCTTACAATAAGTGAGCTTGGCAATGATGGGCCTTTGTTTTCTATCTGAGGACTTTCCCAGTCGGTGTACTCTGTCGAACCACACACTCGCTGCAGCGATGCCGAGTTTCTCAGAAGAGAAAGCAATTATTTTCTTTTCTGTTGCCGCCCAGTCTTCCTTAGCGTCATCTTCTATGCCAAAGAACAGGAGATTTAAACGACGCGTTCGATTTTTGGTATCATTGCATCTAGATGCGATCTTTTCCATCAGCACAGAAAAGTTGCGCAATGAGTCAGATACACTACTCGGATCACCCGAGGAAATTGATGCAGGTTCTGTCTCCAGTACAAGAATTTTCGCATTTAGCAATTTAATTCTATTATCAGTCTCCGACTGTTTGTCCTTGATTAACTTGAGATCGGCACGCAGAGTCGTGATTACTTCTTTAAGCTCATGCTCTGATTCAGAAGCAGTTGCACGATAATGATAGACGGGATTTAGATCTTCGACTAGGGTAGCCTGGCCTTTTTCAAGCTTGCGTATTCTTTCCATGTTGGCGGCCTATACTTGCTCTAGCCGACGTATATAATGCGGTGGCAAAAGAATCTGCCTCAGCCTTAGTCATTGGACCCGGGTTCAATTCAACGTCACCAGACATCACAAGCAACAGTTCTAATAAAGCAAAGCACATGATGCTTGAAAATGCCAATGAGCACTTAAGCACACGAACTAATTCCAAAATGACTGGTGGTGTAGCCTATGAACATAAAAGTTCTGTTACCAAGGAATTATGTACTGAACGAGTAACAGTAGCACTCGTACCTCACCAGTGAGCCCTTGAACGCAAGAGCTGGGAGACATGTGCTTTACCAAAATGCTATCGCAGCAGCAGCCTCTAGTGAGAGGATGTGCTATGTGTACCTACCTCGGATAACATTCAATGTGCCAACATCTCGTAAAGACATTAAAACTCTCATTGTCAAATAGTGGTCCAATGCCGAAAAACACTGCGGGGTGGAGGGGAATGTGTTGCCTGTATGAGGAGGAACAGTACCTTTTTCGTTGAGCTTCTATTTGTCGACACTCCATTAGGATGTGATGGACTGCAAGCGTTCGCCACATTTATTGCAGACAGGAAGATTATCACCGGTTAATAGGTAGGAGTGAGTGCCATTAGTATGACCTATGCTAAGGCGACAGAAAATTACCCCAGTCTGTTGTACAGTGAAACCTTGTTACTACAAACACCATATTAACATACTTTTCAGATTAATGAACCTTTCAAAAATCCCCTGCTGAATTCCTATAGCTTCAATGTAAAAATATTTCAGTACTATCAACTTCATAATATTGAAATTTTCAGAATAATGGTCGTTATTCAGCCTCCCTGTGATGTCAACAACACCTCAGTACTACGGACTAATATTCCAAAATCTGGGGATTCTTAGATTTGCGTGTCCTTCACAGCAGTCAAAACAGTAGGCTAGCATACGACAAGGAGCAGAAGAGCAAATGTTGCAGCACATAGGTTCGGAAAACCTGAGATGGTGCCCGAGAAAAAAAGAATGCGGTTAACCGGACGTGATGGTGCATCAGGTTTTGAGAGCACATGCTCTGCCCAGTAAAGTGTTGCCTAGCAATGGAGGTGCGTCTCTTCCTTCTTTCAGCTTTCTTTCTGCACATGCCCCTTTCTTTCGCGCTTCTATCTGCAGCCATACTATGTGCACAGTGAAATGTAACCTCCGTACTCACAAAGATGCCACATGGTACCACTATGCACTTTCCAGCCGGTATCATCTACCCATGCTTGCGCTTTGACATAGTTCAGGTGTCCATGGAAAGAAATGTGAAAAACAAACAAAAAGCAAGGACCACTGTGCTTTGGAGGCGACATGGAGTTACCTTTTTGTCAGTATATTTCTCAGAGTCAGAATCTGTTTTGCTTGCATCACTCTTATTATACAGTACTTCAGTGGTGCATGGCAGTGGAATCTATGGAAAATAGCAACAGCGTGCAGAGAGCCAACAGCGACACTTTCGTGGATAGCTCATATGGTGACAACTTATGAACTGATGGCTTGATGAGTGGAATGGTTAATTTTGGGGCTCTCACTACTATAACGATCTTTCAGAATAATGAACAATTTGCTGTGGTTCCCTGAAGTTTGTTATGTCGAAATTTCACTGTATTTTTGTTATTGGTGGCCAGTTTCCTACGTATGGTTTAAGGGGGGACACGGGTCTTAAAAACAAAAAAATCGCAAGAAAATCGAGATTGTGGAAGTGTTATTTTCGAAATCTATAACTATCTATCTGCCAAGTTTCTCGTTTCTAGAATCAGTATTTTAGGCGAAATAATAATTTGTGCAATGAGTTCCGGCTGAATTCCAGCCAAAATGAACCTCAAAACGGCCCTTTCTTCCATCGCGCACCTGCCGTTTCACGCTGCCTATCGCCGCCATCTCGGTCTCGTTTGAAAGAGCCACCTTCCTGCTTAAGTTTCCCGCCACCGCCACTCAGTTTCGACCATTGGATGGTGCAAAATAAATCAATAAAGAAAAGCACATTATTTGTTTCCTATTGGCTGAACGAGCCCACGTGAGAAGACCGCGCCACCCGATTGGCGGAACTGGCTGGTGTCGTCTGCTAAGCGAGCCGGCCATCACGCTAAGACACCGTGTTGAAAAACTATGTGCAGTGACTGAGAAACGCAACAATGCCCGGGTCAGCGAGAAAGTTTCATATGCTGAACAAATTCAACAAAAAGCAGAAGAAATCGATGGTTGGTAATGTTAAAGGTCGCCGCACTTCTCCAAGGTGCGGCGAGGGCGATGTAGAGGCTACATCCAGTGGAAGTTGGCGAAAACGGCGTGGGTCCAGCGTGTGCGCCAGCTCGCGAAGCCGACAGCGGACGCGTCCACCGTGACACGGTGATGCTGCAGCCTTCTGATGTGGAGCAGAACACAGGATTCGAACCGAGAAAAAACGCCTGGAACTCGCATCAATGGCAGCGACGAAGCAGAAATCGGATTGCTTTAACCATGACAGCGGTGTGGTCGACAGTGTGCTTGACGAGACGGCATTCATGATCATCAATTTGAATCTGCAACACCAGCTTTCGAGGTTTACAAATTGCACAGCGTGTGATAGCGGCAATGTTGAGTTCAAGAAAGGTGAGTGAGAATACAGCCTAACTGTGAAACTTATGCTCGCATGTTCCAACTGCGGAGACATCGTGTCCGCGTGGGACCCGCCGCGTGTGAGCGGCGATCAGACGATGAACCCGTTCGTTGTAAATATTTTGGCAGCGCGTGCTATGCAGTGCACTGGGAACCAACAGATAGCACTTAATCATATTTTTTCGGTGATGACCATTTCCGACCGCAGTCACCACAACAAGACGTGGCAGAACTATGTGAAAAAAAAAAAAAAAATTGACACCTGCAGCAATTCGTGCGGCCGAAGAAGTGATGAAGAAGTGAGTCATTCCTTGGCCGAAAGTGTTCAAGGGGCACTGAAGAGACGACATTTAAACAGCAGCAGGCAAGTAGACTACATTCCTGGTGGTTATTAGGAATGTACATGTGTATATATGTGCAAAACATTTGTTTAACTTTCATTAAATTTTGTGCTCCTTGTTCTTTGCATTTTTCTCAAAACACAAATTTTTGGCTCCATGCAATATTGAGGCCTCGATATCTCAACACCTAGAACAGTTAGAACTCAAATTATTTTTGTAGAATGAAGTCTAATGTGTACTATGAAAGATAGCAAGCAGATTTTTTACCTTTCATTTTAGAAATTACTTATTTTGCTACATTTTGTGCCACATGGTTGCCACATTTTGTGGGCTTACATTCAATGGACTGTAAAGTATCTATTAATGGTCCCATCAAAAAAGTGTTTGCTATACTTCAATCCTTACTCCGTATGCTATCTAACCATACCTTACAAATAATTTTTTATTGTGCCATTTATTTTTAATTCAGGCCACAAACAAAGGGAATTAAATGTTAATTACCTTAAGAACTAACTGAGTTAAACCAAAACTAAGTATGTATTTCAAGTCGGTGCAAGAATATCAGTAAGACTGACGAGTTTGATTAGTATATATGGGAAAATAAAGAAGATTATTTATGTAGCACTATCCCCCCTTAATAATGTGATGTAGGTCTTGTTGTGAGCCTTAATAAGAGGTACAAATTGAAGGTCGTACAGGTGTAGCCCCTACATCCAGTCATGATGACCAGGAAGTCGAAAGCTTCTATGAAGACGTGGAATCGACGATGGGTAAAGTCAAAACAAAATACACTACTGATGGGCGACTTCAATGCCAAGGTAGGCAAGAAGCAGGCC
This sequence comes from Dermacentor andersoni, assembly GCF_023375885.2. Lineage (NCBI taxonomy): Eukaryota > Metazoa > Arthropoda > Arachnida > Ixodida > Ixodidae > Dermacentor > Dermacentor andersoni. The sequence continues at coordinate 8,700,192 of NC_092824.1, read as the reverse complement.
GGAGACAAGGCAGTGGGGGAATATGGCATAGGCTCTAGGAATAGCAGGGGAGAGTTATTAGTAGACTTTGCAGAACAGAATAATATATGGATAATGAATACCTTCTTCCGCAAGCGGGATAGTCCAAAGTAGACGTGGAGGAGCCCGAATGCAAGACTACAAATGAAATAGACTTTATACTCTGCGCTAACCCTGGCATCATACAAGATGTGGACGTGCTCGGCAAGGTGCGCTGCAGTGACCACAGGATGGTAAGAGCTCGAATTAGCCTAGACTTGAGTAGGGAACGGAAGAAATTGGCACATAAGAAGCCGATCAATGAGTTAGTGGTAAGAGGGAAAATAGGGGAATTCCTGATCGAGCTACAGAACAGGTATTCAGCTTTAACTCAGGAGGAGGACCTTAGTGTTGAAGATATGAACGACAATCTTATGGGCATCATTAAGGAGTGTGCAATAGGAGTCGGTGGTAACTCCGTTAGACAGAATGCCCGTAAGCTATCGCAGGAGATCTGATCAAGGAACGCCAATGTATGGAAGCCTCTAACCCTACAGCTAGAATAGAACTGGCAGAACTTTCGAAGTTAATCAACAAGCGTAAGACAGCTGACATAAGGAACTATAATACGGATAGAATTGAACATGCTCTCAGGAACGGAGGAAGCCTAAAAGCAGTGAAGAAGAAACTAGGAATTGGCAAGAATCAAATGTATGCATTAAGAGACAAAGCCGGCAATATCATTACTAATATGGATGAGATAGTTCAAGTGGCTGAGGTGTTCTATAGAGATTTATACAGTACCAGTGGCACCCACGATGATAATGGAAGAGAGAATAGTCTAGAGGAATTTGAAATCCCACAAGTGACGCCTGAAGAAGTAAAGAAAGCTTTGGGAGCTATGCAAAGGGGGAAGGCAGCTGGGGAGGATCTGGTGACAGCAGATTTGTTGAAGGATGGTGGGCAGATTGTTCTAGAAAAACTGGCCACCCTGTATACGCAATGCCTTATGACCTCGAGCGTACTGGAATCATGGAAGAACGCCAACATAATCCTAATCAACAAGAAAGGGGACGCCAAAGACTTGAAAAATTATAGACCGATCAGCTTACTGTCCGTTGCCTACAAACTATTTACTAAGGTAATCGCAAATAGAATCAGGAGCACCTTAGACTTCTATCAACCAAAGGAGCAGGCAGGATTCCATAAAGGCTACTCAACAATAGACCATATTCACACTATCAATCAGGTGATAGAGAAACGTACGGAATATAACCAACCCTTATATATATCTTTCATTGATTACGAGAAAGCGTTTCATTCAGTCGAAACCTCAGCAGTCATGGAGCCATTGCGGAATCAGGGTGTAAACGAGCTGTATGTAAAAATACTGAAAGATATCTATAGCGGCTGCACAGCCACCATAGTCCTCCATAAAGAAAGCAACAAAATCCTAATAAAGAAAGGCGTCAGGCAGGCAGATACGATCTCTCCAATGCTGTTCACAGCGTGTTTACAGGAGGTATTCTGAGACCTGGATTGGGAAGAATTGGGGATAAGAGTTAATGGAGAATACCTTAGTGACTTGCGATTCGCTGATGATATCGCCTTGCTTAGTAACTCAGGAGACCAACTGCAATGCACGCTCACTGACCTGGAGAGGCAAAGCAGACGGGTGGGTCTAAAAATCAATCTGCAGAAAACTAAAGTAATGTTTAACAGTCTCGGAAAAGAACAGCAGTTTACGATAGGTAGCGAGGCACTGGAAGTGGTAAGGGAATACATCTACTTAGGACAGGTAGTGACCGCGGATCCGGATCATGAGACTGAAATAATCAGAAGAATAAGAATGGACTGGGGTGCGTTTGGCAGGCATTCTCAGATCATGAACAGCAGGTTGCCATTATTCCTCAAGAGAAAAGTGTATAACAGCTGTGTCTTACCAGTACTCACGTATGGGGCAGAAACCTGGAGGCTTACGAAAAGGGTTCTACTTAAATTGAGGATGACGCAACAAGCTATGGAAAGAAGAATGATGGGTGTAACACTAAGGGATAAGAAAAGAGCAGATAGGGTGAGGGAACAAACGTTACAAAACAAAAATATTAAGTTAATGACATCTTAGTTGAAATCAAGAAAAAGAAATGGGCATGGGCAGGACATGTAATGAGGAGGGAAGATAACCGATGTTCATTAAGGGTTGCGGACTCGATTCCAAGGGAAGGCAAGCATAGCAGGGGGAGGCAGAAAGTTAGGTGGGCGGATGAGATTAAGAAGTTTGCAGGGACGACATGGCCACAATTTGTACATGACCAGGGTAGTTGGAGAAGTATGGGAGAGGCCTTTGCCCTGCAGTGGGCTTAACCAGGCTGCTGCTGCTGCTGCTGCTGCTGCTGATGATGATATTAATTAGTTTAGTGTCCTTATAGAGCTCCCAATGGCCCCTCAGTTTCTTGAGTAGGAAGGGCTTTAAATCTATCACAGGTACAGCTGTGGAAGAATTACTTAGTTTTGTAGTTACTGTTGTGGCTATACGGTCGGCAAACGTATTACCCTTGATGCCTCGGTGGCCAGGTACCCAGCACAACATAATTAGGTTACATTAGATTAGGTTAGGTTAGATTAATGAGATACATACAAAGCAGAGAGGATTAAATACAGTTCAGTAAAGACAGGGATTTTATCCTTTTGTAGAGAAATTAAGACTTTGACAAAGTTTAATGAATCTGTAAACATTATTCCCTTTTTAGTTTTATTTCCTTGACGTGTCTTACAACTGACAATAGTATGTAGGCCTGCACTATAAAGATGCTTGTTTCCGCATGCAAACAGCCAGATTCTGTGAAGTATGGGTTGACAGCAGCCTAAAAAACGCCGGCATGCAACTTTGAAGCACCAGTGTAAATTTCTGGGCATGAGTTGACTGAAGTTCTAGGAAGTGCATTCTTGTGTGTATTTCATGGGCCTTCTTTGTAAGTTCTATAAAAGACGTGTCACAATCTATCAGCTGCCACATTCACGGCGGTACTGGCATGACTGGGGCCATTATTTATTTATTTATTTATTTATTTATTTCAGATACTTTCCTAGCCTGAAGGCATTACAGAAAGGAGTGGTAAGTGAAAAAAAAAAAACACTGAGAAGGTTTTCAAGAAGTGAGACAGCCATTGCTTCGATGAGGTTCCTCACACACAGCAAAGAGGGCTTTCTCGCTGCTGGACGATTGTGGAAAGTGTAGCACAAGTCATATCGTTTACGGTCTTGCTACAAGGATGTTCACGGTTAGAGTGTGCATTCATGAAATACATGAAACTGGACGACCTTTGCAGATGGAGTGACCACTCATCGGATTCTACATAGAAGCTTTGTATGGGCCTAGCTCGGAAAGCTCTTGTGGCCAGGTGTATGCCTAAATAATGAACAGGATCAAGCATCTTTAGGGCACTCTGTGTAGCAGACTGATACATCACAGCCCCGTAGTCTAAATGCAATCGTAAGAATTTTGTAGAGACTCATTAAACATCTTCTGTCATTGCCCCAGTTGATGTGGGAGAGAATTTTCAGTATTTTCATTGTTTTCAGGCACTTGGCCTTGAGGTATCTGATGTAGGGTATGGAACTTAGCTTTGAATCAAGAATGACAACCAGGAATTTATGCTCTTTGTTCACAGGAATGTGTTATCCTTGCAGTTCGATAGTGGGGTCAAGGTGCAGCCCTCTCTTTTTTGGAAAAATTGACGCCGGAGCTTTTACGTGGATTGAGCTTAAACCCATTTTTGTCAGCCCATTTGGATACTTTCTTTAGCCCAAGCTGGACTTGCCTCTAGCAGACTGCAAGGCTACCAGATTTAAAACCTATCTGTACGTCGTCTATGTAAACAGTATAGAGAATGGCTGTAGGTAGTGAATAATGGAGCGTGTTCATCTTCACAATAAAAAGCGTACAGCTGAAGATGCCTCCCTGGGGTACCCCAGTTTCCTGCGTAAATAAACAAGAGAGTTTGTTGCCTATTTTTACATGGAAAGTATGCTTCGAAAGGTAAGTCTTAAAAACATTGAGCATGTTACCTTTGATACCCATTCGTGACAGGCCTCAGAGGATTCCACAGTGCCACATGGTGTCTAGGCCTTTTCCATGTCAAGAAAAATGGATAAGAAGAACTGTTTATGGACAAAAGCATCATGAATATTGGCCTCAACACGCACGAGATAGTCAGTTGTTGACCGGCCTTCTCTAAATCTGCACTAGTATGGATCAAGCATTTTGTTTGTTTCAAGGTAATGTAGAAGGCGATGACTTATCATTTTTTCGAACAACTTGCAGAGGCAACTTGTCAGCGCATAGGACCCTAGCTCATTACTGAAGCGGGGTCTTTACAGTGTTTTAACGCAGCGATGACAACAGCTTCTTTCCATGAAGATGGAAGATGTCCAGCTGCCCAGAGAGTATTAAAGAGTGTGAGTAGTGTGATGTGTATGTCTTTGTGAAGGTGTTTGATGATATTGTACATAGCTCTGTCGGGACCCGGAGGAGAATTGTGACTTGCGTTTAAAAAAATTTCAGCTCAGCAATGCAGAAAGGCTGGTTAAAAGGTTTGTTTCCCACCTGCGGCAAGTTGTTTTTTTCATTTTCATCCACTTTAATTTCCATTAATTTATCATTTCTTTATTTCATTTATTAAGCACAAGTAATTTCCCCTATGTTGTCCTTGGTGTCAGTGTTTGTTGGCTTCTTATGGTATGACTAATAAAAATCGGGACTCTCGGTTAACCCCCTCTCTTCTCGTTTATTACATAATGAGGGTATCGAATCTGGCAACATTGGTGCCTTCAGGTAGCATGCGTGGGTTTATTGACCAGTTGCCTTCATCCAAAAACATCACGCTCTCATGATGCCTGCGGCAAAAATGACGTTCCACGTCCGCCGCCAAGGTATGCGAGTGGTAGCACTGGCTAACACTCCCAGGGTTCTACTAGGACACATAAATACCCAAGAAAGTGGATGGGGAAACAGCGCCGCGGTAGCTCAATTGGCAGGCGAAATGCGAAGGTTGTGGGTTCGGTTCCCACCTGCGGCAAGTTGTTTTTTCATCCACTTTAATTTCTATTAATTTATCATTTGTTTATTTCATTTATTAAGCACAAGTAATTTCCCCTATGTTGTCCTTGGTGTCAGTGTTTGTTAGCTTCTTATGGTGTATCAGGCTTAGCGTCACAGGGAGCTGGCCAGTTCCAAAGAGATGTTTTGTTACACTCCATTCTAAATAGGGAAAGATGGCTGTAGAGCCAATTGCTAAACCTATTGAAAAGTACGAATTACGTTGGACAGTGTAATACGTGGTCTCTCTTTTATCAATGATGCATACACCATGGATACAAGAAAGTTTTATATTAACTGGCCTCTCGTGTCAATGGCTCGTGTCACAACGGGAGTCTCCCCAAAAAGTGTGATGAGCATTAAAATCTCCAGTGATAATGCATGGTTCCAGAAGCTGGTGAATGAGGCTATAGAAGTCTGTTTTGCTGAGCTGATAGTTGGGCAATATGTAAATACAACAAATGGTTACCAACTTGTTGAACAGAATTGCTCGCACAGACACGGCCTCGAGAGGCGTCTGAAGGGCAATATGTTAGCAAGCGACAGATCTGTTGACAATAATTGCTACCCCACCAAACGAGGCAACAGCATCATCGTGGTCTTTGTGAAAAATTGCACGTTGACAGAGAAAATTCACTTGTCTGGAATTTAAATGTGTCTCCTGGACACGGAACACCTTCAACTGATGCCTATTGAGACAACAATTCAGTTATGTCATCCAGATTACAGGAGTCCCCTGGTATTCCAGAGCATTATCAGCAAGGCCATTGTAATGTTATAAAAAGTGTGTTCTGCAAGTTAAGGAGAAATTCAAATTTATATTCTTGTGTCCTTGCTTGGACCCATGATCTTTTGTTTTTCTTTCTTGGCACGGTCAAGAGAGCCGCTCTATTTTTTCGGCACCGAAGTTCTTTCGGTGTTGTATCCACTGCCTCCCGGGAGGCGCTGGATGCCTGCCATTGCAGGCGGCTTGTTTGTATTTCAAGCTACGACTGGTGAGCAGAGGCCTTGTGGCCTGACGGCCCAGGAGTTGCTCAGCTCTTTTGCTGTGTGGGGGTGGAGTAGTTTTACCTACTGCCACCGTGGGGGCAAGCACCACACCCAAAGGTTCACTGTGGACGGGCTCGGGAAGTGCCGGAGGCCAATGCAGTGCTGCCTCCAGTACGGCTTCTGTACTGTTAAAAACTGAGCACCTTTTTCTGGCTTCCTTGAATTAAATATTTTCCTTGACTTTCAAGGTAATTACTTCTTTCTCTTTTTTCCACATTTCACAGGGTCAGGAATACGCCAGGTGGTCGGCCTTCGCAGTTCACACAGTGGGGTGTGCCAGAACAGTTATCGGAGAAGTGATCTTTATCCTCAGAGTTTGCGCAGGTGACTTGACCTTGGCTGGTTTTAGTATAGCCTGTCTTGAGGGCGTCTGGTAGAATATTGGAGGAAAATGTATCAGATGCTTTGTTGGAATTTCGTTGTTATCTAGCCTGATTTTTATCCTTCTTGCTCAATGTCATTTTGCTTTTTCCAGCCTTCCAATAGTTCTGCTTTGGTTCATTCTAACAAGTCTGCATCTGAGACCACTGACTTATAATTAGGGACTGGGCCCCAATAAAGTACTCATATACGAGACACACATGGTAGTCAGAACAAGGGCACCACAGCAACATTAGAAACAGCTCTGAAAGGCTGCCAGTATGCTTATTAGGCGTCTAGGAGCTTATGAGCACCTGTGACAGCAGACAGTGCCTGTATAATTAAGAAATGCATACTGTATGTCCCATGGCAGTGACCCCGTTCCAGTCTTAGTATGCTTCACCACATAACAAGGCTGTATTGCGGCAAAGCTGACCAGTCAAGTTTGAATTATTTGGTTAAGGAGGACTTTTATATTGAAATAATGGCAGTTTGGGCCCATAAAAATGTATGGGCGCCGGCCGGGACCTTTGGTCAGGTCGAATTAACCGAAAGTTCAAATTAACCAGACATGAATTAATGGAAATATACTGTAGTACAGTCTACGCTCGTAACGATAGACCCACATACAACGAACTTTCGGATGTAACGGACCATGTTTCAGCCTTAGTCTGTAGTACCTATTTTACTAATGCAACGAAGTTCCCTCTTAAAGGGAAGCTGAAGAGTCTGTCGAATTCAATAAGACGCTCATATACGGATGCGGGAACCTTATAAACCATGTAGGTAAAATTTGTTTTTTTTTTTTTTTTAATTAGGAGCGACGTAATCGTCGGTTGAAATTGCGCTGTAGCTCCGCCCCCCGTCGAATGCCGCGCGCTGCTGCTGACGCTGACGATGCGAGCGGAGACCGGAAACCGCGGTGTTGTGACGTCAACTCGAGTGTTTCGTTCCTTCGCAGCGTCCGCGACCGTGCCTAACAGCGCTTGTTTCTGCGTGCGTGCCATCGTAATCTGCTTCGATCGACCCTGCATTCCTTTGTTCGTGCGTCTGCGTGTATGTAGAGTGGTAGTCAACGTGCGTGGTAGTCAACGTGAGTGGTCATCAACGTGAGTGGTAGTCAACCTGGTAGTCAACAGATGAAGGTCGCTACACATACTGCATGAACCGGGACGCTTTTCACGCGTTTAAACCGTCTTTGTAGATTGCCGACAGCTTTGGACAGCGCACAAATGCCGACGATCGCATCCCTGCTTACGTTCCACGAGGAGGCATGCAGGAACACAACACTACAGTTGTTTGACCGGAAACGAGCTCACTAGATCGGCGAAAGATCGGCGAGATCACTAGATCGCTTTGCAAAAAACATACTCACCAAAGAGCATTTCCAACACGAGGAGATCCCAAGACATTGCTCTCGTTCGCGTCGAAAGCACAGCTCGCACTAGCAACGATTGCTTCTTCGAGAGGCCGGCTCTTTGCAATCGGCTCGTACATGTAGGGAGTAATGTCGAACTCCTCAGAAAAACGCAGTCTCTCTAAATTTTCCATTACCGTCTCAGAAAAACAGCACCAAACTACCTGGCACCGCGCTTCATGTGTAGCGGCAGCGGTCGGTTACTAGTGTTGACGTCACGAGGAGCCTGACCAATCACAGGCGGAAACGAGACGCGCGAGCTGGGCGTGTCCGCTGCTGCACTTTTCGTCGAAATAAAATATATTTGCGCTTTCTTTCGCTCAATTTCGATACGATATTCGAATTTGGGGGGTTGAAAACCATTGTGTACAGATGTTCACTCATTTTTCCTGGAAAACCTTTCAGCTTCCCTTTAATCGGCTGCACTACAACGGACTATCAGCTACAGCAGACAAAATTAGTGGCAATTTTTTTCAACATCGGGCATATAAAAGATTCTTTTGCCCTGCCGACACGGGCTGACAAGTGACTTGCGAGGGTCAGCTGACAATTGCAGCTCAATATCGTGTGCACAAGAGAGAAAGGCCGGACGGAAATGCGCCGTGTTCTTCATGAGAGAGAGGGGTTCTATTCCGGTGGCTGCTGCTTACGGCATGGGTGCTGTATCTTGAAAGTGATCTGCGATGTGGACAAAGTACGCCCAGTGCTGGTAGCTTCGTATGCACTATGCTTTTGACATTTAGTTCGTATTCAAGCGAGAGACAGCACGAAGGTCAATTTGCTCGCTGCTGCTCCGGCGCTTATCTTGCTTAATTTGCTATCGCAACCGATGCTTCCCCTTTCGAGCGAAACTGCGACTTTTTCTTTCTTTTTTTTTTAAATTTGGACGTTCAGATGGTTGGTTGGTTGGTTGGTTGAAGGTTTATTTCCGCAACTGGTGTTGCGAGGACAGCCAGGGAAAAAAGCTGTATAGACAGCTTGAGAGGTCCTGGCTTCCTCTTACAGTGCAGCATTGACGGCGGCGGAGTACAACAACAAACAAAACGTGAGGAGAAAAACAAAAAAACAAAAAAAAAAAAACACGTACGTTCGGTACAGAGAATGAGACATGCACGTTCAGTACGCAGTACATTGTACTTGTACAGTACAAACTACACGAACATTTGGGGCAATTCTTTCAGAGAAATATTAGATAAATCAATATTCTCGTAGCAGTACAAATGGTTCAGATGTGTCGGTAAGGTATGCTGCAACATTTGTTTGCCATAGTTTGTGTGGCATTTCTTAACATTCCAAGGTTCTGTTGTGCGGGTATCATACACAGTTCTGCTCTGCTCTAACCCAGCAAGTCTAAGCAAGGAGTCATCATTTTTCATCATGGCGAGTTTATATTTATAGCACAGTCTGTAGTTATACATGGACTTCATCTGTATAATGTTGTGTTGATGAAAAAGGCCTGCAGTGTGGAAGAAATACGGCACTTTACATGCAATGCGTATAATACGTTTTTGTAAGACAGTGAGTTTGTTAATGTTTCCAGCTGTTGTTGTTGCCCACACCATACATCCGTAGTTAGCTATGGAAGAGAACAAAGAGTGGTAAAGTAACAAGTTAACTGATGTAGGAAAATTAAAGCAATTGCGGCGCATGATACCAACTGTTCCGGAAAGTTTCTGAACTACGTAATTAATATGATCATTCCACGACATATCTGCTGCAAAGTAAACGCCCAGAGTTTTCACAGACTGCACAATTTCTATTCTGGTATTGTTTAATTCAATTAGAGGAGGTTCAAAGTGTTTGTGACGTGGGTGAAACATGACTGCTGCAGTTTTGCTAACGTTAATTCGTAAGTGATTATCAGCCGCCCAAGTATTTATTTCTTTTAAGGTTTTATTAGCTCGATTTGCGAGATCAGCTGTTGAAGTACCCGAAAAAAACAAGCTGGTGTCATCTGCGTAAATTATGTACTTAGCAGTGCTGTCGATGTGGACAATATCATTGACATAAAGAACAAAAAGAAACGGACCCAAAATGCTCCCTTGCGGAACGCCGGAAGCTACCGCTTTCAACTGGGAGCATTCACCGGCAATACTAACAAACTGAGACCTATGTCGCAAGTATGAGGCAATCAGCGTATGGGCTATGCCTCTAATACCGTAATGATCCAATTTTTTAAGCAGCACAGAGTGATTAACAAGGTCGAACGCCTTTGAAAAATCTAGAAATAATCCTAGTACCATGTTTTTTGATTCAAAATTTTCTAGTATGAATTCTTTTTGAGCAAGGAGAGCTAACTCAGTAGATCTGTTTTTACGAAAGCCATATTGAGCTGAAGTGATAATGTTGTATCTTTCACTAAAACAAGATAGCCGTTTAAGAACAACTTTTTCGAGGCCTTTAGAAAACACAGGTAAGATGGATATCGGGCGATAGTTTCCCACTACATTTTTGTTCCCTTTTTTATATATTACTATAACTTTTGCCCTTTGCATAAGACGCGGGAAAACGCCGGAAACTAAAGATAAGTTGAAGATATGGGCAAGGCAAGGTGCAAGAATGTCGATAGTAAATTTTATGGGCTGTATCTGGAAACCTGACGCATCTGTAGCTTTACTATTATTGAGTGATAAAAATTCTGTAATTACTTCATTTACTGTAACCGGCATTAGAAATATTGTTTCGCTATTTCGGGCACTCATATTAGACAGATTTACATCGCTGTTTGATGTGTCCGCAAAAGAAAGAAAGTAGTCATTAAAGGCATCTGCTAGGTCAGCACCTTTTAATTCAATCCCTTCATGAATAATTTTTGTGGTCGGTTCGGAAGAACTACCAAAGATAGATTTTAAAACCTTCCAAACTTTTTCGGACTGTCCACCAGTTGAATTGAATTGGTTATAAATATATTGCTTTTTAGCGATGCGAAGTTGCTTTGTAGCGAAGTTCCTAAATTTTTTGAATGTTTTCAGCGCTTCAGGACACCTACTTTTTAAAAACAGTCTGTAAAGTTTATCTCGTTTTCTTATCAATTGCAACATATCTTTGTCGACCCATGGTTTTCTACTTTTCTTTGATTGGGAGAATTTCTTCAGTCGAAAGGAAGCATTATAAATATCAGTAAATATCTCTAAAAATTTTTCGTATGCTTCATCAGGGTCGGTTTCCTCAAAAACATGTTCCCAGTTAAGAATAGATAAGCGTTCCTTGAACTCGCATAACGTCTGATCATTTATAACTCGATAAAATGACGTTTGGTCCGGTTGTCGTTGGGAATTCGGAGTGAGATTGACAGATATGAAAATTGGCATGTGATCACTCAGAGCATAAGCGATGGTGCCAGATTTCAAGCTATCTGTTTTGAAGTTTGTTATGAAGAGATCTAAAAGTGTTTCTGATTCTGTCGTAATCCGTGTAGGTGACATGATGACATTTTCACAGGAGTGAACGTTAAGTAAAGTATTGAACTCGATTGTTGTGTTATTATTGGCCAGCATGTCAATGTTAAAATAGCCACCTAAAATTAACTGATATTGGTTCATGTTAACAAACTCTAGGAATGAATCAAGAAATAAAAAAAGCTCAGCAGAACTGCTACCCGGTGGACGGTAGCAGACGCAAAATATCCTTGTGCCAGACTTGACTGCCAAGACTTCGTAATGGGGCGTGATACAAGAAAATTCAGGCAGCATTTCCGATTCCATAAGATTCGAAACTAACATTGCAACACCACCTCCCCTTCTTATGGATCGGTTCATATAGAAACACTTATACGTCGGTACAACATAAACGTCACCTTCACAAGTAAACCACGTTTCCGAAAACATAACAACATTGAAACGAGTTTCCACTTCGCCGACAAAACAGTCAAGTTCTTCTTGCTTATTTTGGCCAGACCCGAGATTAACGTGAATACAAGAGCAGCAATGAGGATTATCAAGCTTAATGGAACTATGGAGGTCAGAAAGAGGAACTAATTCAGTAAAAAGAGACATTGAAGAAAGAGTGCCGCGTACTACCGCACATTACTGGCCTCACAACTGGTCTAAATCTGCTGCACAACGAATGACAATCGCAGGATCGTATTGTTTCCTTCTAATGAACACTTTTCCATTCCGGTGCCAAGCATACTGGTACTCATTTTCACCTGCCCAAGCCTTTGCATAGCGCAACAGCTCACGGCTTTGACGCGTCATGTTTTCAGTGACTGAAACATCCGATTGAGCATCTCTTAAGGCTGTCCGCTTTTGAAACCACATGTCACGAGTTAAGAGCTTTGAAAACCGTACAATAATCCCGGGCACCTTTCCTGGCTCTGAAGGAAGTCTGTGCACAACATCGACGTCGTTCGAAGTGAGCTCTGGTAAATTCACAGATTTTGCTACATCATTTATCTTTTCCATCAGATTCTCATCATTGGTCACAGGTATGCCATGCACCTCAAGATTCAGCTTCCTATTTCGCCACTCAAGATCGTTCACAGTCATTTTCAACGACTCCACATCATCAGCGTCGACTCTGGTCTCAAGGGCACTGACACGTTTCTTTAAGGAACAAATTTCTTTATCATGTTTCACTTGTTGCTCAAGTATATCATCGTATTTTTTTGACATTAGTTCGATGGATTTCTTCACTTCATTGACTTGGTCAGGCAGGCCAGCAAGAGCATCAAGTTTTTGAACTATGCCGGCTAAACAGCTAGCTAGGTCAGCCTGCGTACTGGGTGCGTCAGAACTTCCTGCGTTTGTTTTACGACAGTCTGGACATCGCCACGCTTTGCGACCTTTCTCGCCTTTTCCCTTATATGTTGACGGAGAGACACCAGAGCAATTGCCGAGATGGTAGGTGTACTCACATTCGATGCACTTGATGGCGAGTCCGTCACTTGGCAGACATTCTTTGCAGGCAGGGCATGTCTCCGGCATATTAGCCTTGGTATAGCTTATGCAACATACAGGTTTAAAATGGGTTTAAAGTTGCTAACTCTTTGCAATAAAGTTGTTAGACATCGCGACGAAAGTTTAGGAAGTAAGGTGTTTTGAATATTATGGACTGCGGATAAAACGGGCGCTATTTGCCGGTTTATCAGGGTCTGCTGTAACAAGAGTCGACTGTATTTCTGACAATGATTGACACAGAATACCACTCCCGATCGTAGTCAAGCAAAAAAGGAATCCATAGCAACCTTCATGAAAATGTGCTGGTGTCATGATGGTGTTGACCTTGTGCCTGGCAGCCCTTGTGTGTTGGCATGGTGGCTGTTGCCAATGCCACGAATGCAGTTTTGGTTTCGTATCTGATTGTAACATGCAGGCAATTTTTAAACCCATTTTCTTGGAAAGAGAGTGTGCATTAGATTATAGTAAATACAGTAGTTATGCATGACATAGAAGCTTCTGATGATGAGCATACAGCACAGTGGATGTTTGTGAACGAGCTGGAAGCTATCAGGTGAAGATGATAAATGGGTTTTTATGTCACAAAGGCCAAGGTCGGTCAATGAACGCCAAGCTGAGCTGAAGACACACTCAGGTTGGGCAATAACAGCAAGTCTTCAACTAGTTGCATTGATGTGTTCATGCAGTACAGGAACTCACACCTTGGAACATATAATAATAAATCACTGCATCAGTAGTGATAACAAAACAAGGTAAAGTAAATGTATCATGCTGCAATAGCAAATTAAACTAAAGTCATAAATTACAATTCCGAAAATCTCCCAGCATCTGTGGTACCCATAAGGATGCCTAAGGCGCTGAAAAAAAGAATCACTCTGTGGGCATTCTCAACTTCACCACTTTTTGCTGCATTGACTGAAGAATATTTGAGTTCTTGTACAGAATAAATTTATCCTGTTTTTCCTGGCACTCTTTGGTTGTGCAGTTCACAAAGACAAACCACTTCAAACTGGCTTAAACCATTAATTTCTTACTCCACAGTTGCCCCAGACCTGAGCCAATTCCTCCGAAAGCCCCAAAAATGTCTAACAATATTGTTCTGCAACTTGGGCAACATACACCATCTGCTACTTACACTGTCTACTGTGAAGTACCAACCACGTGGGTGATTCAAGCTGATTCAAGCGAACGGTTGGTCGGTCGGTCGATCGATTGATGGATTGATAGATTGATTTGATTAATTGATTAACTGATTAACTGATTGAGGGAGGTTAATGTGGCCGAGCCACAAAACAGCGATGAAAGACACTGTAATAAAGAAGTCTGGATAAGTTTTGACCATGTGTGAGCACCCTTTCATGCTGCATCCTTCACGAGCATCTTTTCATTCCAGAAGGTGGCTGCTGCCACTGAGAATTAAAAACTGTAACCTCATGTGAGCAGCAGAATGACACAGGCACTGACTGAGCTTCTTCCGTGGTGGGACGTTGTGCGAGGTCACTAGACGGAGCACTCCCGCAAATAGAAATTATGGGGAGGTGTCACGAGGAAGAATGCGCGAGTCATTCTGGAAGAGGTTTCAGTAAACCTGGCTGACCTGCATTTTCTTTCAACTGTGCATCCTCTTAACCCTTTCGCTGTCACCGACGTACCGGTACGTCATCGCGCTTCCCCCCCACGGTGTCACTGACGTACCGGTACGTTCTCTATCGTGTGTTCAAAATTTCGCGCCTGAGCGCAAAGCAGGCGCTCCTGGATTGGCCATGCCATCTGTTGACTCTTTCTACAAGTTCGTATATTCGCCCCGACCTGTGTTAGTCCATGTATTGAAGAGTACGGTGCGACTGCCACTCCACACTTTCTCTTTGCTGAGTGGCGCGGTGGCTCCGCGTTCGCTGGATCATGCGTTGCGCGCGTGTGGTTATGGGTTCAAGGGTTGTTCTGTAATCTCCGCTGGTTTTAAGGTTTTTATTTTTCTTCTGTTGGTGTGCCTGCTACGGCCCGTCAAGTTCAGGCGCACGTGCCGTTGCCTCTCCAAAAAGGGTGACTCGATTGCTGCTTTCGCTCTCTCGCCGCACCCTCGCTTCCGACTTGCAGCAGTAAACGTAAAGCCCTTCGAACTTTGTTTAGCCTTTTTCCATCTCCCTCTGTCTTCTTGATCACGCAACGTCACATTTCTCTCCGTTGCGCGGGTGACTGAAAGCGCATCCTCCCTGCGCGCGGTTACTTTCGGATGGCTCGGCGCGCGGGACCTTCGTCTGCTCATGGGAGCGGTGGCTGAATTCCGATTCAGAATACGAGCCGAGCTCGGATTCGGACTCGGACAAAGTCGCATGAGAGGAAGAGGGTTCCGCATCGTCAGATTCGGATGTTGAACGGATTTTAAAGTCAGGCTGATGATGATGATGATGTTTACTAACAACAGCTGCAGAACACTGAAATGTGCATATTGCATTGACTATGTTATTTGTATACCAATCATAATCAAAAATAAATTGCTATGTTCATTCCCTGTTATGCTCGTTCCCTGAAACCAAGCCGATACTGGGGGTGCGTCACGGCCAGAAACGTCCGACAGCGAAAGGGTTAAAGACTTTCCCATGCCTGTCAACCTGTGAACTTTATAAACTTAGTAAAAACCCCATGAATACAATAGCATGCGTTTCCTTTATAATTTACCCCAAGTTTCCAGCTTTTGCTGGATGTGTATGCACTTTGTATTAAAAATTGTTCCACTGAAGCACCAGCAAATTTAAAACAGCACGTATTCACAAGCAATACATTGTCTTTAGATCGCATTGACTTTTCAACAACTTTGATGTTGCCTACTTTGCCTGCTTTTCTCAATAAACTTACTCAAAGCAAGTACAGTTAAACCTCGATATAATGAATTCAGTAAAATCGGCAATTAGGCTCGTTACATCAAAGTTTTGTTAAATTGAAATATGAGCTTTTATGCAAGTAAGTAGCCACCAAATAAGTAGCCACCATATTGCAGCCCACCAAAGGGCTGCAATATTTTCCAAATTATTGGCCAATCAGAAAAAGCAAATTTGAATGAGAAAATAAATTAGTTTTGTTGAATGTGAGAGTCTTGAGAAAATTTGAGAGAATTTGAATTTGACTATGTATATTTTTACACCCTGTTGACAATATCTTCAAATCGGCGATGTGAAGCAAAGCCAGACACGCTTTCGCATCTACTCCGCTCCCACAGCTGACAGTGTCACCCACAGTGGGACAATGCTATCGGGAAAAGCGCCTGCAGCAGGTAGTGAATCCTTTGTCTGCCTCTCACTTCAACAATCTGCAAAATTCGAGGTTATGCGACCTCCAGTACTAAAGGCGCGAGAAAGCAGCGCACATAACGCCATGCCATCTCAGCATGGCCGCTCTTTACACGCGTGGCAGACTGCTTTAACAAAGGGCGCGCAGGCTGCATGTGTGCTCAGACATGCTGACAGTCATTCGAATCTATGGCGCACTAGAAAAGGGGATGCGCAGCAAACAGGAACTGCTTCCCTCGCCCTCATTACGTGCGCTTGATTGCATTACTTCGCTCCCCTCTCCCCTTTCCTCTTGCCTGCAAGAGAAGACAGCGCTTATCAAGTTACAATCTTACTTGGCTCACTCTAGCACGCTTTCACTCCCACTCAGAGCATACAAGGCACAGGCTGTGATAGGATCTTATTGCACTTGAACTTTATATAGAATGTAATGCTGCCCCGCTTTGACAGTCGCTTTTAGCTGTGTGGCGGGCTAATTGTGAGGTGTGTTGGCAAGCAGCTGCTTGCAATTCAACTATTTGACTATCTGTGTCGACGGAGGTTTTCCATTTATTGTCTCAGTATTCCATTGCGATGGCAGTAAACGTTCATTATATTGAGGTTCTGAATACATAGTATTCTAAGAACAGAATGTTATAAAAAACGAAATGCTTCGTTCTAGTGATAATTTTGTTCTATTGAAGTTTGTTACATTAATGTTAACTGTAATCTTCGTGTATGTCTGGCACCTTGCTCAGTCACAAGAGGGCGGCACAAGTACAATTACAATTTCTTTATTGCATGCATTTTCTTGCTATCTCGCCTGCTACATCTTTCAAGAGCTTTAAAACATTAGCAAAGAGAATTTCTTCTTTTTTGTAAAACTTAATGTAACATTCATAAAATAATCATAGAATGAGCCCTAATCAGTAAACTTTATAAAAAATTTGAGAGTTAGTAGGTATGCATTCCAGTTTTGACTGCACTGGGCCAGAGGGCCGACTCTTTTTCTTTAATTAAGATATACTTACTCAATACATGTCTTCCAGTTTGCACGCATTGTATAAGCATAAGAAGGCAAATAAAATAAAATCATGGCTAAATGTGCAATCACATCATCTTAAAGGGCCCCTCACCAGGTCTGGCCATTTTGAGCTGACAAGCGCAGAGCATACAATGCGCACCAACGATCGTCTTTGCAAAGAATTACATCGCTATGCGCCGCGGAAAGGCCTGAAATTTCAATCCGAACGCCATTTCCCTGTTTCCCTCTTCACTCGCGGCAAATCCGCCTGAAGAGGAATGGTGACATAGTCGGGCTCCTGCGCCTACGTAATCATGTCCGCAGTGTGACGTCGCTCATGGTGACATGTGACTTCAAGAATTATTCAAGACATCTGTTACCTGTGCGATCGGTCGCTTGAATTGACGAATTGAAGTTTAGAGAAACAATAAAACACACAAACAGAATGTCTGCGCGTTTTTTGTTTTACTTCGCACTAAAGCAAGAGGGATGTACTTCTGCTTCGTCTGCTTGTTTCCACAGTCGTGCGGTCACGTGCGCAGGTACCGAAACTATGCCATTTTCTACCGCACTCCAGCGTGTGATCACGCTCTGCAATCCGCTTGTTCTGCCTCAGTATTCATGGAGCACTGAATTATACTGCTAGTCATGTTTCCTTGTGCACAGCACGCAAAATCGTGCGCTGCGCAAATGAGACAATAGCTCGCGCGCGGCACTGTCAGTGGAAATGAGCAGGGCAGGAAAACAAGAAAATTAGGGTGGGGCCTGTGACATATGTGTCATGCGATCCTCGAGGTCTGATATGAGAGAACGCAGGGAAGGAATTTTGCTTGCGAAGACTAGACGGGGCGAGTGGAGAGAGTGTCTTGCTATGCAGTGGAGCTTGCCTTCTGAAATCATGGGTTTGCGACACTGAAATATTACTGTCTCGGCTATTAATGAGCCAATTTGAAAAATTTTTGCAGCAGTACGCTCCCTAGAGGACACGTAACAACTTCCAGCATATAAACAAATTTTTCTTTGGGGCCTGGTGAGGGGCCCTTCAAAAATCAGCAACACTAGCAGAACAGCAAAGGACATGCCCTCAAAATACTGTGCCATGGTTCAGTTATACATAAAAAAAAACACAACATCCTCATTTGAGCATGATATTATCTCAACTGTTCAGCTTTGAATTCAGCTTTAGCTTGGTAAAGACACATTACATAGCAAGTTCATGCTAAGTAGAAGGTCAAGCTTTTGCTGACTGCATATGTGGAGGCAATTTGCGAGCCAGAGACACACCATAGACATCCTGTTCTGGATACAACCTGTAATGCTTAAGACTTACATTTCTTGAGCTGTATTGGTTGAGTGAGGCATATCAGTGTCAGTGAGTTAACTAAATGTGCACTGCCCTAATCAGTTTATGATGTACAAGTCACCATGTCCATGCCACTACTGGATGTTGTGCACTCACCAAATCCGTGTGAATGCCCATGCCCGTTTCCATGCGAGTGAGCATCACCATGCGCATGGCTGTGGCTGTGTCCATGGCTGTGGCTATGGCTGGGCCCATGGCTGTGGGAATGCCCATGACCCTCACCTGCAATAAAGAGGTAAATTATTTAAAATACAAAAATCACCCAATTGCAGGCATTTGTACAGACTTTCCACTTGTTTTCTGTAAACACCTGAACAGAAAAGAATCTTTCTTGCCAGGATATCTAAGAATATGACCACCTGAAAGCATGATATCTCACCAGTTGAAGCTTTAGAGGAAGGCAATACAATTAATTGTACAACTATGCAGTGACAAATAGCATTACTGCCCTTGAAACGGTTTTCAACATTGTTCACTGCACGCAAGAGACACACTAAATATATCAAATGGAAGTTTCAACAAATTTGACAGAGCAGAATGGTAAGCACAAAACATATCTCCAAGGTAGCTACTGTTATCACAAACTCAGCAAAGACAACTAAAAGACATGACTCTAATTTTTTGTAGATAAACTACTACAACAATTTCCTGAACAACTTTTTTTTGAAGTTTGGCAAAGGAAAGCTTAAAATCTTAAAAGCATTTAATTTATGCTAACGCACAGCCCTATGATGAAGACATTGCCATCCAGGGCTTGTACTATACACAAAACGTGTCTCACATAAAAACATCTCCGCATTAGAGAGTTTTAGTTTGCCCATAAATGCCCTTTACGAAACACTGGTTTATCAGGGCTGTG
The DNA here is from genome assembly GCF_023375885.2 of Dermacentor andersoni. Taxonomy (NCBI): domain Eukaryota; kingdom Metazoa; phylum Arthropoda; class Arachnida; order Ixodida; family Ixodidae; genus Dermacentor; species Dermacentor andersoni. Next base: position 8,680,860 of record NC_092824.1, on the reverse strand, counting down.
GACGGCAGTATTGACACTGATAGTGACATCTTGTGACGCTATGTGCAACACGTTTGAAACACTTTTGTGTTATGTTAGTGTTCTCGTCGAATAAAATGTCATAGAGACTGAATGTCAGCAGTTAGGTTACTACCTGGGCTTTACAACAGCAGTTGAGCAAAACATGGTAAGTCACGGCAATAATAGCTCTGTTCCCCTCTCATTAAAGACTGCGCCACGAGTTGGCACCACCCACACAGTGGCTCGCATAAATGTATCTCGTAACTCGGTATTTCATAAAGGGCAATGCATTTACACACAAGGTAAACCTCTCCATTGTCTGGCGTTTGGGCGTCTGTCACTTATAATGTGGATCGACGTGCTAATGAGACAGTCATGAGGGATCTTTACAAGACACATTGCAATTTGCCAACACATAGTAATTTCCCCAGCTCTAAACTAATCTAACTTTCGCTTCGACCTTTGCCACCTTTTTGCAGAAAGTTGTTTGTAGTGCAGGACAGACAGTAGTCAACAAGTAAAAGCATGTCGTATACACACACAACGCACTCACCCCCGTGGGAATGCCCATGCTGGAATGCAAAGATGCCGACCAGGTTGACCAGGAAACCCAGCACCGAAACAATGAAGAGGCGTTCATGTTTCACCTCTGGTGGTTCTATGGCTCTCTGGAAAACACAGAGCACCACTTCGCTCAACCAAACTTCTCTGCAAACATTCAGCATTACTCTTTTGGTGAATCATCTGCTGTCCAGCAGCCTGTGGCATGAGCCTGTAGCAGCACGACTATCACCTCCAAAGAAGGTGAAGGAGAATATGGACTCACATGCAGGTAGCATGAGAACAGAGCACGCAAGCGCTTTCAGCTATTCTACGACCTGAGCGGATGTGGTGTCGGCTGCTCCTGAGATCCTACTGCACCATGGCTGGCTGGCCTAAATAAATCGTGGCTATGGCGGCTACCTCTTCGTGGCGCTTCCCAGAAGCCTAAGTCAAGAACTGCAAATATCTATGGGAGAGACATCTATTGGTGACCCGGACATGAGAAGCCCAGCTATGCCAGCATCAACCCACAAGTTGGTGACCCGAATGACCGAGCCCAGCCATGCCGGCATCACAGCACTGACCCTACCAAAGTGAGTGTTGTGGCTTCACGCAGTCCAACAGATGGCCTGCGGCTGTAGGCTGTCCGGCATTCTTACCTTGATATGCCGGACCTCTGGTTCATCCAGCTGGAGACCACTTCCTTCTCAACAAGGTTCCAGGCTCCGGTTGCCCTCCCCCGGCTCCAACTTCTACGACTTGTCAGCAGTTGTCCTAGCTCACTATGTCACCTCGAGCGCTCAGGCACAACCACTCTCGCCATTTGAACCAGCCATTATTCCGCATCTATTCCACGTCGCTTGCAGCCATCCGTGCTCATTGTCGGCACGTGCCAGGTTAAGCATCAGACCTCTACTTTGTCCATGAGCATCCTCCCCAGCTCAGAGGCAGCTGCGCGACGACTATTTTCAAGGAATTCACTGGGCCAAATGTAAGTGCTTTTGGCTATTTTACGGCCCGCCACTCTCCTTCCTTGGACGTTCCCACAAGCTGTCTGATTTTTGTTCAGGGGCACCTCACTCATCACCGATTCAGAGGCTCTCCCACCGGCTACACTAGGTGCTAATTTCACTCTTGCAGGCACGGCAATGACACAAGCACAACCTTCCTGATGCCTTCAGCGACCACCGCAATACTAATGCTATCGGCATTTGAGATTTCACCACAAACAGCAGCAGGCAAGCCTTCCGGTGTTCTGTGCTCGCACCTTCCGCGGATGCATGGCCTACTGAAGTTTTACAGGAACAGTTCTGCCATCTGGTTCTTTCAGCTCAAGCATCACTTCTACGTCTACATTGTGAGTGACTAACACTTGCGTTATCTCCACGCAAGTTCTAGGCCGCCAGGCAGTCTACTTTTGGAGCTCCGACTTCTACAGGTTCGGGCATTTACGAGCACCTGTGGCAGGTCATGATTTCGCACTACTGCATCACTGTGGCTGCACCTTGCTCACAACCTACGCTGCCGGTGCTGCCTGGTACCTTTCTCTTGGATTGCGTGAATCCGACACTACTAACGATGACAACATCTGCACCCTTTACCTGGACTTTATCATTGGACTTTATTTCAGTCATGCTTTGGATTAGGAGGGGAGCCCAGTAGCAGCGCGACTATTGCCTTGAAAGCAGGCGAAGAAGATGGGCTCACGTGCAGGTAGTGAAAGAATAGAACGCGCTAGCGTGCTTGACCTGAGCGGTCGTGGTGTTGGCTGCACCATGGATGACAGGCCTAAATGAATTGTGGCTATGGTGGCTACCTTTTTGCGCTGCTTCCCACAAGCCTAAGTAAAAAATTGCAAACATCTATGGGAGAGATTTTCTCTTATTTATTTTCACAATACTGTAAATAGAATGTCCAAACAGGAGAGGGCTACAAGATGAGCATATATAAACAAAAAGTGAATACACCAAAAATATACAAAGGACACAAGAAATAGCAAGGTAGCCAACAAGAATACATCAAAAGGGCAATTGCAATCAATGAGAATTTTCAAGCAATGCATCTCAATCGGTGATTGTTCTTGGAGAAAATGAATACTACATGAAGGCTTTGGGTCAATGAAATACCGTGTTTACTTGCATAATGATCGCACTCGCGTAATGATCGCACCCCTGAATTTTGTCGTCAAAATTCAATCTTTTTTCTTTCCCGTGTAATGATCGCACCCCGAATTTGCGGCAGCGATATGTCGTGTGCCAAGTTTAGCTAATGATGATTGTGCCTACGATCTGTCGAATGCTGTCGAATGCGACGCAAACGAATCTTCAAGACATACCAAGTGGTGTGCACTAAACATTCCAAACATTCTTAAGCAGATGCCCCATTTCATTCCTTTCATCACTTTCCGCACTTCCATGAAAATAAAGCTACAATCAAACTTGCCTTGGCTTTATTATTTGTAGGCATTATAATGGTTGTGGTCAATAACAACAAAAAAGGCGCCTTTCGATTCTTCTCATCTGCACTCATGGGCATGCAACAAACCGTGAGCAGCAACGATAGTAGCCACGTTTGCACTGATACGTTAGAAGGGTACCTTATTCATACGCCGGCACTTGTAGCACAGCTAAGATATTCGCCCACCCTAAGCGGAAACGTGCCGTATTAGGACAGTAGTGAGTACAAATGCTGCAATTTCCACAGCATGCCCGCTATGTGTTTCTACGTCAATGGCAGCTAAGCGTGCCCATCTCTGTTTCCGTCTCTTCAAAGTGGACATGGCTATGTTACTGCTGCAGACTTGCCGATATTAACAATATTCTTCATTACTGAAACAGAAGAAACTGTTTCAATGCACGTAGTGCAGTCATAGAGAAGCAAAAAAAATCTCATTCGGCGCATCTGGCTTGCCCCGCCAGCCGCCATTGTTGTTTTGGTGTCCCGCACTGTTGCAGCGGCAGCCGACCGTTTGTTGACCTGTTGTCATCCTGAAGCAAACGTGGGATGGAAAATTGTTTTTTTCTTTTCGCGGGAAATTTAACCCGCGTAATGATCGTACCCCTGAATTTGCGTCGCTATTTTTGACGAAAAAGTGCGACCATGATGCGAGTAAATACTGTATTGGTTTTAAGTAATGGCTGTGCTTATGTCGGGAAACTACACATATGTACTTAACTATGTAGTCATGTAGTTTTGTTTCAAGCTTTCTGAAGTAAAGTTGGAAAAAAAACTCACTTTTGCATGAAGTCACTATTGCTTAGTCACGGCCGTGCCTCTTTGAACAGTCATGCCAGCTGAGCTGGTTACTAATTAAAACGGACATTTGGGTGAGTTGGTAAGCCATTTTAAACAGAACAGCGCATATTTTGACAGGGACAAGGAGGGAGACATGACACGAACAGCGCTCGTCCGTGTCATGTATCGTGTCAATATTATGAACAATCAATCAATCAGCTTAATATAGCTACACGCGTGTGATATGATTGTTTGAACGAGGGGCGTGGGTGCCATCACTCGCGAAAAGAGGAGGAAGAACGCGGCTCTCGAGCTGTCGGCTGAACTGGCCAGCACTGCATTATCCCTGGTAAATATATGCCGTTCCCCATCCTCACCACGGAGCTTCGCAGCGGCCGCATCGTCCTGCTTTCCGCTATGGCTCCCGGTGACAACCACCTTGTCTCCTTCTACTCCTGCGACCCCAACAACAATGTACGTTACGGTTACCAATCCCCGCGATCCTGGCATATTCTCCGGCCAAGATAATGTCGACGTCGAAGACTGGCACAGCCTGTATGAGCGTGTTAGCCGAAATAACCGCTGGGACCCTACCATTATGCTAGCGAATGTCCTATTCTACTTGGGCGGAACTCCTCATGTCTGGTTTCGGACACATGAGGATGAGATCTCTAGCTGGGATGCTTTCAAGGAGAAACTCAGCGACCTCTTTGGAAATCTCACCGGTCGGCAGCTGGCTGCTAGAAAAGAGCTTGCTACCTGAGTCCAGCCTTCTACTGAATCGTATGTCTTGTACATACAAGACGTGCTCGCTCTTTGCTGGAAAGTTGACGAGAAAATGGCCGAAGTTGACAAAGTCGGCCACGGACTCAAAGACATCGCGGACGATGCGTTTAACTTGTTGGCCTTCAACAATGTGTCTATCATCAACGTCACTGTGAAGGAATGCCGCCGCTTTGAGCTCGCGAAAAGCCGCTGCGTCATTCCACAGTTCTCCCAGCTCTTTACCACGGCTGCGACATTGCCTTGTGTCGACCTTACCACTTCACCACCTTTAAATGAGCATGTCGCACGTATTGTTCGCCGCGAGCTCAAGGCCACAAGTCCTGCACCATTCTATCAATGCCCCCTTGACCCCACCACTGACCAACCAATCCCAGCGATCTCTCTTATTCAGGTAGCTATGCGTCAAGAATTTGCAAAACTAGGTTTTCCTGCTCCTGTTCCGTCTCCTGACCTAACAGTAACTGGTGCCGACTGCTACGCCTCATGGCAATCTGCATTCCCCTCCAAGATACCGCAACCCTACCGAGTGGAGAACTCCGAACAACAAGTCCATTTGCTTCCGTTGCCTCCGCATTGGCCACGTCACTCGCCACTGCCGCACCTCCTGGACGTCACCGTATTCAAGCTCCTTTTCCACGTCTCTTCACCCATATGCTGACCTGCGCCGTTACTCGCCTCGCCGTATGCCTCCCATCTCTGACGTATCCATCGATGTCAGTCATCCTGCTCGCTCGCTGTCACCTCAGCGCCGTCAGTCCCCACCGCCCCAGCCATGCCGCTATTCGTCACCGACTAATTATGGGCCCTGCCGGACGGAAAACTAGGCCATGCAGCTCTTACAGGTAGTGTAAGAGCTGTCTGTCCTGTCCTGTCCAAATCCTCCGTTGATGCTCCTCACCGACACGAACCTAATTGAAGTAGACATAGATGGTGTTCCGTTGGCGGCATTAATTGATACCGGAGCTTAAGCGCCCATAATGAGTGCTAACCTATGTTGTCGCCTCAAAAAAGTTCTTATGCCTGCCATCACTAGAGCCGTACGCGTCGCCAATGGCGCCACTAATGCCATCAGGGGTATGTGCACTACTCGCATACGAATTGCTGGCCGCCACGTTCCACTCCTGTTCACCGTGCTGACCAGTTGCCCTCATGACCTAATCTTCGGGCTCGACTTTCTGACAACGCATTCTGCCCTCATCGACTGAGCCACTGGTATGCTGTGCCTCGAGCTTCCTCTTCTTTCAGACGTTCGCCCCGGACAACCGAACACCCTATGCACTACAGCATTTGTTCGCTTACCTCCAAAAGCCCTAACCTTCGTCGAATTGGTCTCAACGGCAACCGTGCCTGATGGCGACTGTCGTCGCACCCATTCGTGATGTCCTCCTGGCACGCAACATATCTGTGCCACACTGTGTCGTAACCCTTGCTGCTAATCGGATGTGTCTCCCTGTTATCAATTTTGGCTTGACGAAGCAAGTGTTACCTGAAGGCATAGCGGTGGCCACGCTCTGGTCAGTGACAGCCGACCACGTCACTGCTTTTGCAGCCGATGCGTCTCCATATCCTCCTGATTACCAGCAAGATGCCTTGAACCTCGACGGCCCATTACATCCCATGGTCGCTCCAGACCTCGCACCTGACCAAGCAGCCACCCTATATTGCCTTTTCCTTTCCTACCGCGACATATTTGACACTGACAATCGACCACTTCGTCAGACATCCCTCATTAAGCATCGGATAAGCACTGGTGATGCTGTTCCCATCCACCGCCGACCGTATCACCTGTCCATGGCAGAGCGGCAAGTTATTCAGCAGGAAGTAACCAAGATGCTCGCCAGAGGCAGTGTTGAGCCCTCGTCGAGTCCTTGGGCGTCGCCGGTTGTGCTCGTCAAAAAGAAAGATGGCATATGTTGTTTCTGCATTGATTACCACCACCTAAACCAAATTACTAAAAAGGATGTTTACCCTTTACCACGAATCGACGACGCTTTGAGTGTCTTCACGGTGCCAAATACTTTTCGTCTATCGACCTTCGATCTGGTTATTGGCAGATTTACCAAGAAAATACCGCTTTCGTCACTCCAGATGGCCTCTACCAATGCAAGGTTATGCCGTTCGGTTTATGCAATGCCCCTGCCATGTTCGAATGGATGATCGACTCTCTGCTTCAAGGTTTCAAATGGTCAACTTGCCTTTGTTACCTCGACGACGTCCTTGTGTTCTCTCCTACATTTGAGACGCACTTTGAGCGCGTCGCAGCTATCCTTGACATCTTCCGCAAGGCTGGGCTCCAATTAAAGTTCATGAGGGTTGCAATGTGGGCTTGTTGGTAATGCATCTTCAAGGGGAGCACGATAGCGCGATTAAAAGACGGGACAAAAGAAGACACATAGGGACACACACAGCGCTGTGTGTGTCCCTATGTGTCTTATTTTGCCCCGTCTTTTAATCGCGCTACCGTACTCCCCTCCAATTAAACTCATCGAAGTGCTACTTTGGGGGCTGACAGATTACAGTGCTAGGCCATCTTGTCGATGCTTCAGGAGTACAGCCCGACCCGGAGAAGGTTCGAGCAGTAACGGCTTTTCCTGTACCTCAATCTGTCAAAGACGTCCAGAGTTATGTGGAGCTCTGTTCTTATTTTCAATGGTTCGTGAAAGATTTCGCAGCAATCACTCGACAACTTACTGAACTCCTGAAGAAAGACGTGCCTTTTACGTGGGGTTCCCCTCAGGCTGCCGCATTTTCAAGCCTTATCACGATTCTCACCAATGCACCGGTCTTGGCCCACTTTGACCCGTCCGCACCTACAGAGGTCTGAACCGATGCCAATCGATATGGGATAGGCGCCGTATTATCGCAACGCCAACACAGACACGACCGTGTTATAGCCTACGCTAGCCGGTTCCTGACAACTGCAGAGCGCAACTATTCGATTACCGACTGTGAATGTCTTGCTCTCATCTGGGCCGTTTCAAAGTCACACTCATATTTATATGGCAAGCCCTTCTCAGTAATCCCAGACCATCATGCGCTCTGTTGGCTTTCACCGCTCAAGGATCCTACTGGCCAGCTCGGTCGTTGGGCCCTCCGACTACAAGAATACCCCTACACAGTGACTTACAAGTCAGGACGCCAACACCACGATGCAGATTACCTCTCTCGCTACCCAGTCGAAAATGCGACCTCTACGTCTGATACTGACACCGACGCCTGTGTTCTTTGTTTTTCCACTGCTCCATGTCGCCGACGAGCAGCGCCGTGACCCGTCCTTGCATATCATCATTGACCGCCTGGAATCGTCACTTGTTGACAGCTCCCTTCGCTTATTCACACTTCAAGATAGCGTACTTTACCGCCACAACGTTCACCCTGACGGCCCTCCATTACTCTTTGTGATCCCTAAACACGTTCGCTGTGCCGTTCTCCATGAACCTCATGACCTCCCTACTGCCGGTCACCTGAGTGGGTCACATACCTACGACCGGATCCGCCGACGCTTCTTTTGACCAGGGCTAGCTCGCTCCGTTCGACGATATGTAGCTGCGTGTGAGAAATTCCAGCAAAGCAAGACACCATCGGCGCTCCCTGCTGGGTACCTTCAACCACTCGACATTCCCGCAGAACCATTCTTTCGGGTTGGTTTGACTTACTTGGCCCTTTTCCTCTTTCTACCTCTGGGAACAGGTGGATTGCTGTGGCCACGGATTACGCCACGCGCTATGCCATCACCCGAGCGCTTGCTACAAGCTGCGCCACAGATGTTGCCGATTTTCTTCTACGCGACGTGATTTTATTATATGGAGCTCCGCGACAACTTCTCACAGACCGTGGCCGGACATGCCTATCAAAAGTTATTGCGGACATCCTGCAGTGCTGTGCCACGAGGCACAAGCTTTCCACGTCATACCATCTGCAAATAAATGGCCTCCCGGAGCATCTCAATTGCACTCTCACAGACATGTTCGCGAAATATGTCTCTTCAGACCACACTGACTGGGACCTCGCTCTACCGTTTGTCACATTTGCTTATAATTCCTCATGCCACGACACAGCCGGTTATTTCCCATTTTTCCTTCTGTTCGGCCGAGAACCAGCAGTGCCCCCCGACACAACTCTCCCTGTTCACGCGGCACCGACCAGTGAATATGCACTTAACGCCATCGCCCGCTGTGCCCACGCAAGGAAAATTGCCCGTGACCGCCTTCTGAAATTCGAAGAGAGTCAAAGGCGTTTGTATGACTGGTGACATTGAGACATGCACTTCCTGCCTGGTTCTTTGGTGCTTCTATGGTCTCCGTCGCGTCAGGTCAGCCTGTCAGAAAAAGTGTTGTCTTGTTACCCAGGACCATACCGAGTGCTTCGTGCCGCGACTCCTGTCACCTACGAGATCGCCCCTGATGCCCCATCTGCTCCCCAATCCAGTGATATCATGCACGTTACATGACTGAAGCAGTATCACCATCCCAGTCATGACATTTAGACGCTCCGGGACGTTGCTTCTGCCGCCGGGGGATTATGTTACACGCGTGTAGTATTTGATTGTTTGAACGAGGCGCATGGGCGCCATCACTCGAGAAAAGAGGAGGGAGAACGCTCTCTGGCTCTCGAGCTGACGGCTGAACTGGCCAGCGCTGCATTATCCATTGTAAATATATTTTGTCTATAATCTCCAGTTTTAATCCCTCGTTCGCGTAACAATATTTTTACCAGTAGCAATAAAAATTGAAAACAAGAGAGGACCAGGAAGAAAGACAAATGCACTTTGTCTTAATGAAGCTCCAGTCTCTCATGTTAATGTGTTAACCTTGTAATAATGCCCAACATGATTAACAGTGGTAGAACAAGGAAAGTCACTGAAGGTGATGTTTCGACAAGAAATTTGTTTGCCTAGGAGCAGCAACTGACAAAGACGACAAGTCGAAATGTTAGCTCCAGCGAAATTTCTTGTTCTACTACTGTTAATAATTCAAGCCGCAACCTTCCTGTGAACCTGTTTCTGTTTGCAATGCTCAATGCATCATATATGCTACGCTGTTTGATACCTTAAAATATTGATTTAAGCATAGTCTATCGTAGTAGGGTTCTTGATATGTGGGACTGAATTTTCAATTGTGGACAGTTCAGCGAATGAACTAGTTAATTAGTTACTATACAAATTAAATATGAACACAATTACACTGATCCTGTCTTAAAAAAATTATTATCCATGGTCAGAAATAAATGTAAACAAGTTTATCTAATTTTAGATTCTGTAGAACTGTGTTTAAGGATTACGGATTTAACAGCGCCACAGAAAACAAGACGTAAAATGTGAAGTGCCCAGGACAGGTTCTGAGCATCGACTAATCTTACTACAATGTACATGCATTGAAACGCTCACATTCGTGTCAACAGTTTCAGAACACATCGCTTCTGGTCACACATGTACACCATGTACACACCACATGCATCCTCTTACTCAAGTAATCGCAGAATTTTTTGGTGGGGATCCTCGTAGAAGGGGCACATTGGGTGCAGAAGAAATGAAGGACTGCCCCCTATGAGATCAGTTTTAGTGCAATAATACTGCTTAGGACATCGAACACAGAACCCAGCTTTGCAGTAGCAGTGACATGAAGTTAAAAGACATAAGCTTGCACAATGATTCTTTATCCCCGTCATTAGAGTTTGGAACCAGCTACAAACATGTACTAAAGAAACATTTAGACCACTCTTGCGCAGACATCTGAAGTACATATGCAGGCTGTCATAGGTAGCTAGTTTAGCGATGTGGATAAATTAAATTACATTCTGGAGTCATACATGCCAAAACCAAGATTTCATTATGAGGCACACCGAAGTGTGGGACTCCAGAATAGTTTTGACCACCTGTGGTTCTTTAACGTGTACCCAATGAATGGAAAACCTATGGAAACGTGAGGATTTGTAGAGACCCGTAAATCAGAATTTGTGAAGACCTGCAAAAGAGACTGTTGCCAGAAGGCACAAAAGCTTGACACTATTCATTCCACACTGCAAATATGAAGAACACAGGGAGTACACAAGCCTCCACAGGGAGTGTACAGCACTAAGTTGGCTGGCGTAATCATTGATGGCCATTAAAAGCAGTCTCACCTCAACGGCCTCAGAGAAGATGAAGAATGCGATAAAGAGGAGGAAAAGGCCATTGACAAATCCTGCAAGAACTTCTGCTCGCACGTACCTGCAGAAAAGAAGAAACAAACAGGCCACGGCTGTCTCACAAGGACGGGTAAACCACAAGGCAGCTACGGGCAAGGGTAAAGGGGTAAAGGTAAAGGGTAAGTGTAACATGCCTTACTTTCTGAGCTTCGAAGCCATTGGCGAGGCTTACAAAGGCGGAGTCGGCGTCATTGCTAAAAGTGATGAATTGTTTCAATGAAAAATACCGCACCAAACAGCAACCTTGGTAGCTAATGCCGAAGTAGCTAGGCCTTGCAAGTCCCGTGGTGGTGGCTACGGTTGCCAGTGGATCTGCGTGCGAGAGTGGACGGTTCGAGGTGGCGAGATAATTAATATGGCCGCGGTGGTGGCTTTGATTAATGCTGTTTTGGAACTGCGGTCATGGCAAAAAAGTTAGGAGAACCAGGTGGCTAAGGTTTTTTGCGTCCGAAATTTCTGACGTTCTTTTACATCGACTCTATGGGTTACGTGGCGGTGCTGTGAATGCGTCCTAATTTTTGGGCATGTCCGAAAAATCGGCCGTCCGGAAAATCAGCCGACTGTATCTGAATGTTTACAAATCAATTTTTATAGTGGAGTAGTTGCACAACCCTACTGAAAACATTGCACTGCCGTGTAAACATGAAAATACCAAACTTTTGTGCAGTTGGCGCAAATTACACTCTAGTGGGTGCAGCCAGGAGTAGGCAAGTTGAATTGTAGCAAAATGGCGGAGATGGTGCAGTTGGACCATCACTGCGAGGACAACCAGGACAAACACAGAATGGAACTTTTCATGTCTGTCCCGATCGTCCATGTCTTTATTGCGCACTTCAATGCTACTCATTATGAAATACCAACTACTATATGGGAGAGTGAAAACTTCCTTGCTACACAAAGACTCTGGGGAAAAAAAAAAAGCAAATAGAGGGTCTGGAAAATATGGGGGCACCTAAGCAATTATTATGATGTGTAAATGCAAGAGCATTACTTGTTGCTGAGTGTGTTGCCGAGTTTGGTGTTGCGGCAAAATGTTGCTTGGTTTACTGCTGTTACGTTACGTTTCCAAGTGTAATGCTGCTGCTTATGAGGCTGCAACAATGCAATATCACAAACTGGCCATATTGCGGTCTCTCAGCTGAGTTCTATTTGCAGAGTTCTCAATATATTGTTTCACACACACTGTATTCAGTGCTCTTTCTCGATGACAGCACTTTTCTGAGTGGTACCATGGTGTTGACACATTTCTTCACCAGGTTCGTAGGAGAACTCCACCTCATACTCTGGGGGGATGACGTAGTTGTTGCCTGACAGGTGCCTGAAGCGAGTTGCATCTTATTCATCATTGTCGTCCATGGGCTCCAGCGACAGCATCTGCAGGTCCAAGTTGATTGACAGTAGCATGGCGTTGTAATCAGAGTAGTATATCGGTGTGTACCCTACTTTGTGCACTATGCATGGCATGTTCTCGAACGCCAAGTCAATGCCGGTGCCTCGCGAAGTGGTGATTGCATCTATTTGAGAGGCGAGTCTGAAGTTGAGATTGGTGTGCATCCCACCGATGAACGTTGGTGTTGAACGTGTGTCCTGATTGAAGTCTCCTACGACGAGCATGGACATGCTGCATCGTAGAGCTGAAGGCAGATTCCTCTACATGGTGCACAATCCAGTGAATCACCCACCAGGCAGAGCCAAACCACATGCACAGCCTCGAAGATATTGAAATGGGCAGAGATATAAGGTTAAATGGGACTGTGTTTACTATTCAGAAGATAAGGCCGGTACAACCAGTATGGCAGAGTGTTAGGCTAGTCCCACTACGACGTCTCTTTCGTCTTGTTGATTGTATTCCTTGTCGCTCTCGTGACACCGTGACATAACCCCCAGTGGTGAAAGCGCCGATCCAGCGCCTGCTAGACGGTGGGCGCATGACATTGCTTGAGACGACCCACATAGACATCAGACGACGTGGACAAAGGGGAAGCATTGGCTGGAGCTATTTCACAAGTGACATCATTGAGTTGTCGGATGACGTGGCAAGGGCCAGAGTACTGGGAGAGCAGTTTTTCCAATAGGCCCACATGCCGTGAAGGATTACAAAGGAGGACGAGGTCGGCGGCACAGAACTGGACATCATGATGGCGGTTGTCATAAAGAGACTTCTGTCTTGCCTGCGACTCGGAAAGGTGCCGGTGGGCAATCTGGCATGCCTTGGCGGCTGTTGCTATGGCATCACGAGCATACTCACACAGGGACTCGAGCAGTTGGCTGGAGCGTGTCGAAAGGCAATGTTGGGTGACGTCCAATGAGGAGATAGAAAGGGGAGTAGAAAGTGGTGTCGTGACGTATGAGTTGCATGTGAACGTCACAAATGGGAGGGCGGCATCCCAGTCACGATTGTCTGAGGAGACATACATTGAGAGCATATCTGTAAGCATTTGGTTCAGGAGTTCAGTGAAGCTGTTCATTTGAGGGTAGTATGCTCATTAACTTGTATTTCGTGGTGCAAGAGTGAATAACCCTAGATAAAAAGTAGCGGCCCCTGTCTGTGAGGAACTGACAAGGAGATTCATGGTGTAGGATGACGTCTTGGAGCAGAAAGTCTGCAACGTCAGTAGTGCAACTGCGGAACTGGCCTGTATGGCTTGTGGTGGCACAGCGGCTTGAATTATCAGTTGCAATGACACTCATTTCCAGCTTTACCCCTTTATGCCTTACTTTTTGCTGTTGAAGCAGCTGTGGCTGAGGCAGTAATGAAATTTAATTCGGGGAATGAGAGAGATTCATCTGCCATACTCCAGGAGCTTCATTTGAACCCAGGGCTCCCGAACAGCATGAGAATGGCCGAGAAAGACAAGTGGCGAGCAGCAGCATTACCCCGCAAGCATGCATCTGCAGAAAATCTGTGACAAGCGTTCAAAAAACGCCATTTGGGTTGCTCTAGGCAGCCAGATTACATCCCTCGTGGCTACTGACCATTTATATATGTGCATATATCAATACTTTGTTATATTTTAATAAAGATCAGGGTGTCTATCAAGTTGACATTTCCAAATTCCCTGAATGAGCCAGAACTTTGTTTTATGTCAAGACAGGCTGACACCATGTAGCCCGATGCTGTCACTCTCTAGTAAGCATGTTGAAACAAAAAAAATGTCTTAATCCAGTTTAAATAGTAAGGAGTAATACCAATTCGAAATTGAGTCGAACATTTTCAAATCCGAATGAAAAGGAGACGCATACATAAGTAAATATTTTTGAATATGAGCTATTTCTATCAACTGACAGCAAGCTCATCTATATGAGGCCCGGACTTTGTCACAACTAAGATTGTCTCTCAGCAGCTAGAAAGTCAATTTCAACTGTCCTGACATACTCTCAGGCCATACACAACATCTCAGTGTTGGGTTTCGCTGCTTTAAAGGGTTTATTTTGGTTTGGATGAGGGACACCTGCCCATCTTGGCATCAGCCAACACTTTCTTTTTGAGCTCAAGCTCCTTCAAAGAGGCGGCGGCACGCTTCCTTTCTTGTTAATTCCTCAGTGTGTCGGTACTTTCTGTTCTCATCCTCCTTCTGCCATGCTTTCACTTGATGGATCATTTGAACCATCTTCTTGGTCAGTTGTATAGTCAACGTCCGATTTTTCGGACTCCCTAGGTGCTGCAAAAACATCCGAAAAAACAGGCAGTCCGAAAGGAAAGACTGCATGTCTTTAACTGCCCTTAAGGTCTAAAATTGCCACAGGCACGTCCGAAAAAGCTCTTCAGGCCTGCCAGTACACTCATTAGGCATATCGGCACTCATACTGTGACAGGAAACTGGGGTGCATGCGTGCATAATTAAGGAATACATACTGTGGCCCGTGACAATTGCCCCTACCAACGCTTAGGCTTCACCGCGTAACACTACAGTATTGAGGGGAAGCTAACTTTCGGAGACTGGCATTACGCAATACGCTGTGCTCTGAGAGCTTCGAAGCCAATCGCGAGGATTACAAAGGCGGAGTCGGTGCCATTGCTGACAGCGGCGAATTCTTTCAATAAAAAACACGGCATCGCACGGCAAGAAGCTTAATGGGCGTCTTGCGCTGGAGTTTGAGGTATAGTAGCGGCGCCTGGTGGCGGCGAGAAACGTTATCTGGGTAGTATCAGCTTGGGTAGTATTGAGCCTTGGTTGTGGCGAAGCACGTTTCTAGCTCGAGTTCCGCGTCGATTCGCAGAACTGTTGCTAGTGCGAAAAGGCTCGTCACTTCTCACAGACCACGCTGCGAGCTGGCCGCAGCCTATTGGCAGCGAGGAGTTACGGAGTCGCCATCTATCGGAAGCGCCTCAGTGGCGTAGTATGAGGGATCACGGGGCGCGCTCCTTATAGGTTTTGCTGTCAGCGCTCACTGAAAACACCACGCACGAGCTCTTCCGGACATTTCTGTACGTAGTTTCGAAACGAGAGAAGTTTTTTACTGTCTAAATAATAATCTTGGGCAAACTGAAAGCACAGAATCGTTTACAGACGCTATCTCTTTACCGAATACGTACAGTGAACGCCACTGCGCGCGGTCGCCGCGATGGAGTTTCCCGAAACGGCTTCTTGCGTGAAAGGTAGGTAAACGTTGAGAGCAAACCATGTGAAATATGTGCTTATAGTGTTTGTATAACTAAATGGAGCATAATAGAATGAAGCCTCAATGCAGCGATTGCACAGATTCGCAGCGACCGACTGCGCGTCTGCATGCTTGTCCGCGCACTGTTTCGCTTTCACCGCGTGCGCGTTTTTGCTCCGTGCCATGAGCTTTAGGACGCAGAATATGAGCATTTGACAGTATACAAGCAACCATTGTTGCATGGGCGCTATCAGAACTGTTCAAAAATAATTTCATTGTAGATACTTCGACGCCTAAGGGGACGGTGATGTGCCGTCGCTACGATTCAATCTTTTTTTTTTCTTCTAAATTCTTGGTCGTTTCAATATTATTTCTCGAGTTGCGTCGCACTGTACGTTTATCGGTGTTCTCATCGTGCGATTTCCCGCTGCTTCTTTTTTGCAATCCAGTGCATTAACCCTTTCGCTGTCACGGACGTACCGGTACGTCATCGCGCTTCCCCCCCCACAGTGTCACTGACGTACCGGTACGTCCTCTATCGTGCGTTCAAAATTTCGCTCCTGAACGCAAAGCTGGCGCTCCTGGATTGGCCACGCCATCTGTTGACTCTTTCTACAAGTTCGTATATTCGCCCCGACCTGTGTTAGTCCATGTATTGAAGAGTACGGTGCGACTGCCACTCCCCACTTTCTCTTTGCTGAGTGGCGCGGTGGCTCCGTGTTCGCTGGATCATGGGTCGCGCGCGTGTGGTTATGGGTTCAAGGGTTGTTCTGCCATCTCCGCTGGTTTGAAGGTTTTTATTTTTCTTCTGTTGGTGTGCCTGCTACGGCGCGTCAAGTTCAGGCGCACGTGCCGTTGCCTCTCCGAAAAGGGTGACTCGATTGCTGCTTTCGCTCTCTCGCCGCACCCTCACTTCCGACTTGCAGCAGTAAACGTAAAGCCCTTCGAACTTTGTTTTAGCCTTTTTCTATCTCCCTCTGTCTTCTTGATCACGCAACGTCCCGATTCTCTCCGTTGTGCGGGCGACTGAAAGCGCATCCTCCCTGCACGCGGTTACTTTCGGATGGCTGAGCGCGCGGGACCTTCGTCTGCTCATTGGAGCGGTGGCTCAATTCCGATTCTGAATACAAGCCGAGCTCAGATTCGGACAGAGTCGCATGCGAGGAAGAGGGTTCCGCATCGTCAGATTCGGATGTTGAACGGATATTATAGTCAGGCTGATGATGATGATGATGTTTACTAACAACAGCTTCAGAACACTGAAATGTGCATATTGCATTGACTATGTTATTTGTATACCAATCTGAATCAAAAATAAATTGCTATGTTCATTCCCTGTTATGCTCGTTCCCTGAAACCAAGCCGACACTGGGGGTGCGTCACAGCCAGAACGGTCCGACAGCGAAAGGGTTAATTCATAACACAAACATGACCATATGCCATGCTTTTTTTTAAATGTGCTTCTTGCCGCTCCCTTTTCACTCCAGTGAACTTGCCAGTATCTATAGCATCGACAAGTTCATAGACCAAACCGTCATAGCCGGGTAGAGGACTCGGGCGAGTGTCTCATGCGCGTTTTCCGAACATCGCAGACCCGGCGCCGTAGCAGAAATCTTCCTCGCGTCTGTGCTGGCTGCATACCCGAGTTGTAGCCGATGACTGTTTGCCGGTTTTATGTTTCGCGAGCCAAGCTTCACGCAGCTTCTTGCCCTGCGGCTACGTGGCCACGTGTAAAGCTGACACCGGGCTCCGTTGTGTACGTCCGCCACTGCGGCACCGAGCGGTAGCCTACCATGTTGCGAGGCTTCAAAGGCAGCCACTACCTATTGCAGTGCTTTCAAGCGTTGTAAAGGCGACACTCGAAGCGGGAAAATCTCGCCACTAAATGAGGACCACAGCGTACGAGGGAATTCGAACTCTCGTTTTCAGCTCGCTTCGGCGCTCCCGAAGCAGCCGACGCGGCCGCTATGTCCACGTGATCCCTCATAGCACGTCACGCTGACGGTGGCGCCAGCTTTTCCAGTGGTGGAGCTCGAGGCCAATAGTTTCACGGAAATCTGTGTGCAGTGGGACGTAATGCTGGAAGCAGACGGAATCGGCGACGCCGATCCGGAGAGACCTAGCTTAGCCTCAAAAAAGCATCACCGTCGTTACTGCTGCCTCGTGGGCTGCCATGAACAAGAAGGTCGGAATCCCAACATCAGATTCTACTGTTTTCCTTCAAGGCCTTAGGAAGTGGAGCGTCGGGCGCACTGGATAGCTGCAGTTCGTCGCGCTGGGTAAGCGAAACTTCGCTAGCGCCATGCTGACTGCTTCGTCTGTCTTAAAGCTTGCTTGATTATCTGCGTTCTAAAATTCGGTCTTTTAAGTGCACCTACAGTCCCGACGGCAGAGCGACACAGCAGCAGGCATGGCTGGTGATTCACGATTCGAGACCCGGCCACAGCGACAATTGACAATTCGACCGGGGCGAAGTGGTGAAGTGACCAGGTGTGTGCAAATGACCACAAATGGTCGGGATGACTTGGTGACAATTCACATCACTACCCTACTACGAGCAGCACAGGTTAGAGAGTTAAATGCGCTTATCCTTGACCTCAAGCCAGCACGTCGAGGCAGCGCAGCAAGGTAGTATTGATTGCAGCACATCAATATTATGTTCGAGCGCTGTCATTAAACGCTACATCAAGCGAGCAGCGCACGTGCTCGCGCTGCAGCACGATTCGCACATACGTTACTGCGAGGTCATATGCATTGCATCAGTTATTTATAAGTTGTTAAAGGGACAGATGGCCGCTACTACAGCGCAGGCATAACTACTTGCCTAGCGGCATGCAGTCAACAAAGATTGCAGGAGGCCCGCCGTTTCGCGACATGTCGAAAGACTGCTGCCATCGCGGCACGTACGATCGTGCGCTCAAGCAGTTCGTACATCGTGTCATGCTGAAAGACTGCTGCTCTCGCGGCGAGTACCGTCGTGCACTCGAGCAGTTCCGTACACATGATGTCCGCTTATCGCTGCTGTGAATGCATTTATAGCAAGCATTTCCTCGCGTTTGCGCGCCTGAATCTAGAAGCGTGCAAACCTTCCATGAAATTCAACTTCGTACGCGACTCGCTTCACTTGCAATTGACACCGCGCTCGCCGCTTATTTCTTGAACGGCATACATGCATTCGGCGTTGCATAATTTCTTGCCTTGACGCAGAGTGCCACCCCAGAAAAAATCTTCGGCGCCCGATATTCGCTGAAAGCTGTGGTAAAACACAACCGAAAATGGCGGGTCCATATTGTAAACGTGCGTTCCGAAGCAGACGAACGAGCTTGGCACTACCCAGTTCAGGACAGAGGGCGCTTTTTAGCATCATTTTCGTTTATTACTGACTCCGCCATTGAGCCACCAGTGATCACCATTGATTACTGTCTGATGACAGAAGGAATTCCTGCTAAGTTGAGAGAAACGGTCATTGATGAGGAAGGGTATAGCAGCATAGGGAGTGACCATAAACACATCATTTTGAAAATGGGATATGTAGTTGGGAAAGAGAGCAAGGAGTGCAAAATGGCCAGACCAAATTTGAACGCTGAACAAATAAATATAGCCACTAGAATCGAGGAGGAACTTGGCAAATGGCCTAGTAAAGAGTGGAAATACAGTGACACTAATGACAGAAATAGGGAAAGAGAAACGACATGTTCGTTGCAAAGGAAAAAAATGGCTGTGGCTTAGCTAAGGTTAAGCCCAGGATGCGAAGCATACTAGAGTAGAAGTACTCCCAGATACACTCGCAACTTCATCCTTTACCTCGGACTCTGTGGAGGAACACTGCTGTTTAGCCGCGTACTGTGCACGTCGCTTGGCAAGCCGAACTTCTCGTTCTTCGGCCGTTTCCGTGGCTCTTTGTAACTTGCGCTTTGCGGTCTGACGAGCGGCCCTTTCCTTTCCCGCCATCGCGCTATACAACTGGCCTCGACGAGAGCGCGCCGCCCTTTTATACAGCTGTTATGACGCCAGTGCCCTAGCGGGAGGAACGGGAGTTAAGCCGCAGCACCGGCTGTGCGACCGCAGGCGAGCGCACGAGCTGAGACCCGGCTATGTAGCTACGCGGCCGCAAGCGAGCGCACGAGTGGAGCCTCCGCTTTTGCAGCTGTTATGACGTCATATGTTAGCTACGCGGCCGCGCGCGGCGCAGCAAGGAAGAGCGTGGTTGTGCAGCTAGTATGCTTCGCATAAAAGAAACCGAAAAGCTGGTGGAACAGAGAGATACGAGAAGCGATCGCCGAACGACAGAGAGCATCCCGAGAGCACAGGCAGGCAAAGAAGGCGCAGTTACCGCAGGATGATGTAGCCAGTAAATGGGAAATATACCGGGAGAAAAAATCTATGGTTCAAATACTGGTGCAAAAAAAATTAAAAGGTGAAAGTGAACATTGGTTGTCAGAAATACATGAGAAAAAGAAGGCCGCACCTTGAATATTGTCACAGTCGGTAATGTGGGAAAAGGAGGACGATGATGGTGGCCTTGGAGACGACGAAGAGTGTAGCATTATCGCTGCTCTACGCTTGCTGGCTCAGCCATTAGAAGCCATCTGTAAATAGATGCACGCTTCTTCCTTCCCGTAACATCTTTGGTGGACGTGCGGGGTAATCACTTGCGCAAGACAGAGCTCCGCAGCGGACGTAACCTGGCCGCCATGTCATCCGAAGGAGAGAGTTCAACCACGGCCCCGTCGTCGCCACCGACGGTCATCCTGGCCCAGCCTCACGACCCTGGCATGTATTCCGGGATCGACAAGGTTGACGTCGATGACTGGTTGCAGAATTACGAATGGGTCAGCACACACAACAGCTCGGATAACACGCTTATGCTGGCCAGTATAATATTCTACCTCAAGAAAATGGCACGGGTCTGGTTCAAAACACACGAAGAAGAGATTACAAGTTGGGACCAGTGCTAGCAGAAGCTTAGAGATTTGTTCGGCAAGCCCGTCGGCCGCCAATGTGCTGCCAAGAAGGACCTTGGGACCCGGGCATCGCGGACAACGCGTTTAACCTGATTGTTTACAGGAACGTAACAACGGTCAATGAAATCATTAACGAATGTCGCCGCTATGAAGATGCGAAGAGTTGCCGCATAGTTCAACAGTTTACGCGTCTACCTAATACCGCAGCTTCATCAACGTGCGAAGACGTTTGTCCACCACGTGATCCCACCTCCTGCGAGAACGTCATACATATCATTCGGCGAGAAATCGAAGCAGCGTCTCCTGCCACGCCAGTGACGCAGTGCTTTGACGATTCTCGGCCGTTTGTGTCTCTCATTCAGTCAGTAATTCGCCAAGAACTTGCCAATGTGGGCCTTCCGTCCATCTGCTCCGCCAGCCGTCCTGACTTTGCTTCGTCTGCTGCCTCTGCCCCTGTTCACCGGAGCCAATATGGTCCATATCCGAGCTATCGCAACCAGGCCAAATGGCACACACATGACGATAGACCCATCTGCTTTTACTGTGGACGTGTGGGCCACATCTCTCGCCACTGTCGAAGTTCCTGGCCATCCCACTCTCGACCGAGCTTTCCCGCCTACCGCCGCTCTTCACTGAATCCTCGCCCGCCATCACTCTCCACCGAGGTTGAAGACGCTCCTGACAACGCTCGAGCCACCGCGACCAGCCGATCGCCATCGCCACATAGTCGCTGCTCCCGTTCGCCCCAGCTGCATCGCTCTCCAACCCCAGCTTGCCGTCGCCGCTCTCCAACGGGAAACTAACTGGGGCAGCTCGTGGAGGTGACGCTGCTCTAGAACCCCGGCCTGAAATTCCTCTGCTGACCCTGCCTACTAATCGGAACCTTCTGGACGTGGACGTGGATGGTTTGCCCGTTACAGCACTCATCGACACTGGAGCCCAAATTTCCATCATGAGTGCGGAGCTTCAAACGTGCTTGAAGAAAGTACTGACTCCTGCTCCAACTCGACTGCTCCAGGTCGCCGACGGTGGAACTCCAGCTGTGCTTGGAATGTGTACTGCTCGTGTCAGTGTCGCCGGTCGCCACACGTCCGTTTTGTTTAGTGTGCTTGAACGTTGCCCTCACAACGTCATCCTCGGACTAGACTTTTTGGCCGCCCATTCTGCTCTGATTGACTGTTCCGCCGGCGTTGTACAACTTGACCTACCACTACCTGTCCCCGTTGACCTTCCTGCTCAAGCTCCAACTCAGCTTTGTTCCACAGATTTTATACGCCAGTCATCTCTTGCAGCAACCTGCATCCCTGTCTTAGCCTGACCACTTGTACCTGACAGAGACTATGTCCTTACTCCCGCGACTTCAGTTCTGCTTTCTCACAATGTCTCCTTCCTGCACACCATCGTTTCCGTTGCGGACGATCAGACATGTCTTCCCATCCTAAATTTCAGACAGTGCCCACAAGTACTTCCTCGAGGCATGTCTCTAGCCACGTCACCGACGCACGAGTGCCACACTTCCGCTCTATCTGTTGCGCCGTCTTCGACCAATGCTCATTTTGCGCCTTCTGCATCAGCCCCGACTGACGACTTTACAAAGATGATTGCACCGGACCTCTCCACCCAACAAGCCGCAGAGCTCCATGGCCTCCTCGAGTCCTACTCCAACATTTTCTATCTGAACGATCGCCCTTTGTGTCAAACTATGGTCGTGAAGCATCGTATAAATACCGGCGATGCAGCACCTGTTCGCTGACGCCCATACCGGGTGTCACCTTCTGAGCGACAAGTTATCCAGAGCGAGGTTGACAAGATGCTTGCTAAAGGGATTATTGAACACTCTTCCAGCCCGTGGGCGTCCCCTGTTCTCGTCAAAAAGAAGGATAACAGCTGGCGATTCTGTGTTGACTATCGTCATCTAAACACGATCACCAAGTAAGATGTATATCCACTTCCCCGCATTGACGATGCTCTGGACTGTCTCCACGGTGCCACTTATTTTTCATCTATAGACCTTCGCTCTGGATATTGGCAAATTGCCGTGGATGAAATGGACCGTAAAAAGACCGCATTCGTCACACCAGGCGGCCTATATCAGTTCCAGGTAATGCCTTTTGGCTTGTGCAATGCCCCGGCGACCTTTGAACGGATGATGGACATGCTCTTAACGTGGTTTGAAATGGTCCATCTGTTTGTGCTACTTGGATGACGTCATCGTATTCTCTTCAACTTTTGCGACGCATCTTGAAAGACTTTCATCTGTTCTTTCTGTTTTTCGCACCGCTGGCTTACAGCTCAACTCATCCAAGTGCCACTTCGGTCACCGCCAAATAACCATGCTCGGACACCTCGTCGATTCGTCAGGCATTCACCCCGACCCCGCTAAAGTTCATGCTGTGCAGAATTTCCCCACACCAACTTGTGCCAAAGATGTTCGCAGCTTTATTGGCCTTTGCTCGTACTTCCGCAGGTTTGTGGAAAATTTCGCCCATGTTGCCCGTACCCTAACTGACCTCCTGAAGAAAGACATTTCTTTCTGTTGGGGCTCTGAACAGGCGTCTGTTTTCTCGCAACTCATCACGCTGCTCACACCTCCTGTCCTCGCTCATTTTGACGCCTCCACTCCGACAAAAATCCGCACTGACGCCAGCAGCTACGGCATAGGCGCAGTTTTAGCTCAACACCAATGTGGGCACGACCGCGTTATCGCCTACGCCGGCCGCCTCCTCTCTCCCGCAGAGCGCAATAACACAATTACTGAGCGCGAGTGTCTCCCCCTCATTTGGGCGGTGGGCAAGTTCCGACCCTACATATATGGTCGACCATTTACAGTTACAACCGACCCCCACGCCCTTTGTTGGCTTTCCTCCCTCAAGGATCCCACCGGACGCCTCAGCCCCTGGGCCCTACGGCTACAGGAATGCACATACACTGTCGTCTACAAGTCGGGTCGTCTACATCAGGATGCCGACTGCCTGTCTCGTCATCCCGTCAATGTACCGGACGGCTTAGTGGATGTCGCACCGATCTGCATTCTTTCGCTCTCTGACTCATCCCTTCACATGTTCGTACTACAAAATGGCATCCTGTATCGCCGCAACATGCACCCCGACGGGCCCGAGCTCCTAACCATCATTCCGTCTCATCTGCGACAAATTGTACTGCAGCAACTGCATGAAGTTCCCACCGCTGGACACCTTGGCATCACGCGGACCTATGACCGAATTCGGCGACGGTTTTTCTGGCCCCGTCTCAACCGCTCCGTCCAGCGCTATGTTGCCGCGTGTGAGTCGTGTCAACGCCGGAAAAGACCAGCTATGCCTCCCGCCGGACTGCTGCAGCCTTTGGATATACCGGCGGACCCTTTTTTTCGTGTTGGCATTGATCTTCTCGGACCATTCCCTATATAAAATGACGGAAATAGGTGGATTGCCGTTGCTACGGACTATACAACTCGCTATGCCATTACTAGAGCCCTACCGACCAGCTGTGCTACAGACGTCGCGGAATTCTTGCTTCATGACTTTATCTTACACCACGGTGCACCTCGTCAACTTCTCACCAATCGCGGAAGATGCTTTCTTCCCAAAGTCAGACAACCTACTTCGATCATGCGCTACTAAACACAAACTTACTGCTGCTTACCATCCTCAAAGTAACGGTCTTACCGAACGCCTGAACCGCACATTAACTGACATGTTGGCAATGCATGTTTCCTCCGATCATCGCGACTGGGACATTGCTCTACCATCCGTCACCTTCGCCTACAATTCCTCGCGCCACGACACAGCTGGATATTCACCCTTCTATCTCCTCTTCGGACGTGAGTCGACTTTGCCTTTCGAGACTCTCCTTTCGGCCACACTCGACTCGCCGACAGAATACACTTGGGATGTCATAGCCACAGCGACCCAAGCAAGCCAGATTGCCCGCATTCGTCTTTCTGCTTCACAGATACGCCAGAAGTGCTGTTACGACCAGCGACATCACGACGTGCACTACGAACCAGGTGCTCTTGTGCTAGTTTGGTATCTAACTCGGCGTGTTGGTCTTTCGGAAAGATTCCTCTCGTGGTACTATGGCCCTTACTGCATCCTTCGCCAGGTGACCCCTGTCACATATGAAGTGTCTCAGCTGGATGCCACGGTGCCTTCACGCTTCTCTGACATCATCCACATCAGCCGCCTCAAACCCTACCTTTCTCAGACCGATGAGCCGCACCAATAAGGTGCTTTTTCCGACAGGGGTAATGTCACAGTCGGTAATGTGGGAAAAGGAGGACGACGATGGTGGCCTTGGAGACGACAAAGAAGAGTGTAGCATTATCGCTGCTCTACGCTTGCTGGCTCAGCCATTAAAAACCATCTGTAAATAGACGCACGCTTCTTCCTTCCCGTAACAATATTTTGGAACCACATAAAATTATTAGGCAGCAAGTCAACAACAATGCAATAACATATTCTAGACGAAGATGGAAACAAACTGGAAGAGGAAGCGGCTTCAAATTGCATCCAAAAAATAACAGCTGAATCTTTCCAAGGCAATGACGAGGTTGTATTCGATTAAAAAAAGAGCATGAAAGAGAACCAGATGGAAAAGGAGCTGGTGCTGACAAATTTAAACTGGAAGAAAGCGGAAGAGAAAATTCCTAAGCGCACAGCCACAGGGCTAGACGAGGTTCCCGTTACACTGATAAATGAACTAGGACCAAAAAGTAAGGAAGCTCTGGTGAAAGCAGTGGAAAAAGCTTTAAAAGATAGACGAATACCAGACAGTTGGCGACAAAGTAGAATGAATTTAATTTATAATGGCAAAGGGGAGAAAGATAGAATTCACTCATGTAGACTGCTGACCATTACATCGGTAATATACAGACTAGCAATGCAGGCAATCAAATTAAAGCTTCAAGCTTGGGCAGAGAATAATGGCATTTTGGGAGAACTTCAGAATGGCTTCAGAATAGGTAGGCGTTTAGATGATAACTTATTTGTTCTTACTCAGTGTATTGAAATATCAAAAGGAGAAAGGAGATCATTGTATGTGGCCTTCTTGGACATTAGAGGAGCCTACGACAACATAGACCGCAACATTTTGGTGGATATTTTGGAAGGGGAAGGCTTAGGCGACAATTGTCTGCAGCTTTTGAGAGAGATTTATTTAGAAAATACCGTTTGCGTTGAATGGGAAGGGATGAGGAGCAAGGAGAAAGTTCATATCAACAAGGGACTGAGGCAGGGGTGCCCTTTATTCCCACTGCTGTTTATGATGTACATGGTGAGGATGGAGAGGGCGCTAGAAGGAAGTAATATCGGCTTTAATCTCTCGCAAAAACAGGCGGGTACAGTAGTAGAGCAGCAGCTTCCAGGTTTATTTTATGCAGACGATATTGTGTTGCTAGCTAACAAGCAAAGTCATTTGCGACGTCTGGCTAATATCTGTGGACAGGAAGGCAACGATTTACGTTTGAAGTTTATTGTTAGAAAATAATGTGTTATGGTATTCAATGAAAACAGTGAACAGAGAGTGGCGATACAGGGCCAAGAAATACCTCGGGTAACAAAATATAAATACCTTGGTATTTGGATAAACGAAGGCAATAGATATATGAAAACACAGGAAAAAACAATAACAGTGAAGGGGAAGAGAAATGCAGCCATAATGAAGCACAGAGCGCTATGGGGATACAATAGGTACGAGGTGCTCCGAGGTATGTGGAAAGGTGTAATGGTTCTAGGACTTACTTTTGGAAATGCGGTTGTTTGCTATAAATCAGGGGTACAATCAGGACTCGACGGGAACCAAAGGTCAGTGGGTCGCCTCGCATTGGGCACTCACGGGAATACTGCAAATGAAGCTGTGCAGGGTGATATGGGCTGGACTAGTTTTGAAGTGAGGGAAGCTCGCAGTAAAATTGAGTCTGAAGAACGGCTGAGGAATATGGAAGAAAGTAAATGGGCTGGGAGAGCGTTCAGGTATCTGTACAGGAAAAACATTGATTCACAGTGGAGGAAAAGAACTAGAAAGCTTACCAGCAAGTATGCGGCATGTAGGGTGGGCAACACAGCAAAAAAGGTCAAGCGGAAAGTTAGAGATGCTGAAATAATTTCATGGGTGGCGGCAATGCAAAAGGAACTGGCCTTGAGTGACTACTTAAGAGGAAAAAACGAAATTAGGAAAGAAACAATTTATGATAACTCAAAGGAAAGCTCATTACTTTTCAAAGCGAGATCGGGATGCCTTAGAACACGCACTTATAAAACGAGATATAAGAAGGAAGAAGAAGCATGTTCTTGCTGCGGTAAATCTAGGGAAACGATGGAGCATGCTTTATTAGAATGTGAAGACATCTGCCCAGCAATCGATTTAGGCACCACTGGCGTCCTTGAAGCCCTTGGGTTCAGTGAGAGCAGAGGAAAAGTAAACATGTCCGCAATAGAGAATAGGAAGAGGCGATTGGAAGAATGGTGGAAGAAAAGTAGGGAAACAACAGAAAACGGAGACATACAAAAGCAAAGCTCTCAATGGGTAGTCAGAAAATTTGGTACTGGGAGTTCATTTTGGTTTTTATCTCTATTTCTTTTTTAACCTAGTTTTTAACATTAAGCAGTGTAATAGCAAGGGCTCGGTGGCACAACCCACCGCCCCGTTCCGAAGGGGACACTCATAACATCCATCCATCCATCCATTCACAGCACCACCTGGGCAATGCAGGAGCCCCATAGCGAACGTAGAAGCAGCTAGGCCTCATGTTGCCGTGGTGGTGGCTACGGCTGGCAGCGGATCTGCGTGCGAGTGCCGTTTCGAGGCGGCAAAATAATCAAAATGGCGGCGGTGGTGGCTTTCATTAATGCCATTTCAGACCTGCAGTCAGGGCAATATACACTGACTATATGGAGCACGTGGTGGTGCCGCAAAATTGTGCGAATTATCAGGCATGTCCGAAAAATCAGGTGTCAGGAAAATTGGACGTTAACTACTCTGGCAATACATTGTGCCGATGACATGGCGTCAATAACGATTTGTTGCGATTCCTATGTTACTGGAGCCAGCATTAATGCGACTTTCATTCCCTTTCAATAAAGTAGCATCTAATTTTCTCTGATAGAAGCACAAATTCCCTGAGTATTTCCTGAGTATCTTCAGTCTGTTCAAATTCCCTGAGAATTCCCGGTTTTCCCGGTTGGTAGACACCCTGAAAAATAAGCATGTCTGCTTTTTTTTTTGTTTTCTCAAAAGATGAATTTTTAAATATTTGCCTCCTTCCGGGAGCGATTTCGCAGTAATCGAGGCACCTAGAATCGTAATTTTTGTTGCAGTGCTGAGCTGCATGAATAATGCACACAATGGTAGGACCGGATTTTTGTATCTCAGTTTTAATATTATATTATTGTCCGTACATTAAACAGTCACTTTGAACCCATTTTGAACAGAAAGCGCTTTGATGTGCTGTACAATTGTTAATAATTGTTATACCAAAACACTATTCAAAGCCCTAGTATCCAGCTATGTGCATAAAGTAAGATATTGATTAGTAGTTTTTGCTCCATTGTTCCCAGAAACAATGCTAATTATTGGCATATTTTAAGAACAATTGCATATTTGGAATTGGCACAAAGAACTGAACCAGACTGTGCAGTTTCATTAAATTTGGTTAAGGAATTCTTAATGAAGGTCAGAATACCCACTTCCCCCCTTAAATGAAGATGTCGTAATTTGTGTGCTGTTTGTCTACCACGGCTCTTTCTGCCCCGGCTTTTTCTGCCCCTGCTTTCTTCTGCCCCTGCTTTCTTCTGCCCCTGCTTTCTTCTGCCCCTGCTTTTTTCGCATGATCCTTGCTTTTCGTATAGCTGTTGACTAATTTGCTATCGTAATCGATGCTTCGCCTTTCACAATTACCTGTGACTTTTTTATTTGTCGCAACTTTAGTCCATTGGGAGCAAATCCTTGTTTTTTTGAAATGAGAGAAAGTTGTTTTCTGTATGAAAGAATGAGGTACGCGGTACTGTAATGGACTTTTCTTTCTTTAGGTCATGGCAAACGGGTGCGCGTTACAATTGAGGGTGCGCAGAATCGAGTAAATACGGTACATTATTTTGAATATCAGTTATTGTCAGCAGAAGGAAGGTTTGAGAAGGAATGTAGTGCAAACAGATGGCCAGCAGGGTAATAGAACAAATGCTATTTCCGTTGCACGTGCTCCTTGGGGATTTCCTCTGCAGGGTGATCGGTATCCAAATACGGCTTTCAAAAGGTGAAGCGCCAATAGTGACGACACACAAGAAGGAATACAGACAGGACAAGGCAACTTGCAACTGTTTATTGAAGTCACAGGTGGCTGATTATATAGCCATGAGGAGAGGGGAATGAAAAAAGAGGGACACTGACTATGTGAATGTGCACGTGCGAGAACACTGAGGATATATATGAAGGGAATCACTCTTATTCTAAATTGTGGGGTTCTCCTCCCGTGCTCTTGGGACAAAGGAACGACAACACAGTAGGGCAAACAATCACAAGGGCATTTATTGCACCTTTCATAGATCAATGCCGACTAGCCGAGTAGCAATCCACAAAACATGCCGATGGGTGTGCGACAAATCTAGAAGTCCGACTCACCGCGACCATATAACGAGCGAATGTGTTCGCCCCATGCTGGATCACAACGCCTGGTCGTTCGCGCGTACGGTCACGCAAACGGTGGCGCATTCGAAGGTAGGCCAAGCGAGGCAGTCTCGCAGAAGCATGGATCGGCGCGCGCGCGGGACGTCCGCGCTGCTCGCTGGCCCGCACCTTGTCTTCCCCGCACCCAAGTAACCCCGCAGCAGCGCAACACTCGCGCCATCTCTCGCACTGCGCTTGTACCACTCCGACCGCCGCGGGCGCCAGGCCACGCGGCGAAGCCACACTGCAGGCGATGGGAGCTATGCGGGAAAACAAGATATCAGGGGACGCGTGAGAGTCGCGCATCCCCACAATATCTAAATTACTCATGGCTATATAATCATTCCTCATGGCTATATAATCAGTCACCTGTGACTTCAATAAACAGTTGCAAATAGCGCCTTGTCCTGTCTGCATTCCTTCTTGTGTGTCGTCACTATTGGCGCTTCACCTTTTGAAAGCTATGCACCAACTAGCCCCACGTGTTTTAGTCCAAATATGGCCACTGGAAACACTTACCCATAGGAAAACCTTTCATTTGCACGCCACTTTGTGATGACTGAAGCTGCCAGGCCTGCGAGCAATGCCGTGCAATCGAAGAACATGTGGAATGAATCTGAGATCAGGCCCAGGCTGAAAAAAAAGGAGAAAACAACACGGTGTGTATCACTACACAATCATCAAGCACCAGCGTAACAAAGGCATCAATGTGTACACAGAAACGTGGCTTTTTACTGACTACCAAGTGCATTCTGATGGCACGGTCACATTCCAATACATTTTGTACGAGCTGCCTTTACCTTGTGGTCAGTGCTGCGTCAGCTCAACCAGGGCTTTGAAGGGGCACAGCGACACAAACCATGCATATCACTTTTGTTCTACGTTTGCTTACTATACAACCTGACAATGCTTCAGCAACGGTCAAAACGCAAAGATTAGAGTAATTTATATTTTAATTTGCTCCAGGAATCGGTTTCTGTGCCGACAACTGTGTCCTACACCAATGATTTTCAGCAGCCGATGTGAGGCAGAGGACACCTGACATGCTCGTGCTGTTTCGGTTGGATGGGCGTGAAGACCATACTGTACATGGTCATACTGTAATTGCAGAGGCAAACTGCAGCTGTGACAAAGATCTGCAGGCTGAAAAGCCCCGTTGCCACCCCCCCCCCCCCCCTCGCGTGGCTCATACCCATTTCGCTCTCTGGCTTCGCCCTACCTGCTGGTGCTGTGTTTGTCGCTGCTGCTCTATGTCCCGGATAAACCCCCTTTACAATTGGTGGAGCTGCTGGATACAACAGGAATTCTGGAACTTCGCAATCGGACACTACAGCTTGTCTTCATTATGCCGGAAGAAGGACCACCACAACCACAACCCGCTGCCCCGGTGACTATCGTGGTCTGGCCCGGCTCGTTGCATCAACGCGACCCACCCATCTTCAACGGTACCGAAGACCATGGCGTAGAAGACTGGCTCGCTGACTACGACCGGGTGAGCTTCCACAACCACTGAGATGACACCAAAAAACTGAATTACATGTCGTTTTATTTGAGTGGTGTCGCTAGCGTGTGGCCACCATGAATGGGATCTCACGACGTGGACAGCCTTCAAAACTAACGTGACAGAGGTATTCGGGCACCCTGCTGTTCACAAGCTCCATGCTGCGCAACGTTTGTGTGGTCGTGCTCAACAGTGTGGGGAGACATTTACCAGCTATATAGAAGATGTCAACCTCTGTAACCGCGTTAACATCACAATGGCTGATGCCGAGAAGATCTACCATATATTAAAAGGCACTGAAGACAACGCCTTCCAGATGCTGTTGGCGAAAAATCTGGCGACAGTCTCTGAACTCGTCAGTCTCTGTCAAAGCTTCGACGAACTACGCAAACAATGCATAGCCACCCGCCAATCTCCTCCTCAGGTCACTTCAATGTCGAGCTTGGCTGTTGCCCCTGGATAACACTTCACTACTCAGGGTGTCTACCAACCGGGAAAACCAGGAAAACCGGGAATTCTCAGGGATGTTGAATAGTCTGGAATACTCAGGAAAATTTTGGGGGAATTTGGGGAATTTTTGCTTCTATCAGGAAAAATTTGCTGTAATTTTATCAAAAGGGAACGAACGTCGCGATAACGCTAGCTGGCTCGAGTAAAAGAGAGAGGAATCGTAACGAATCGTCGTTGACGCCATGTCGACGGCTGGAGGAGTTGCCACTGTACAGTCAACGACCGACTTGGTCAATGTATAAGAACGTCTGAAATTTCGGACGCAAGAACCTTTCGCTGTCCGACTGTCCGGACTTTTTGCCGTCACTGCAGATCTGAAACAGCATTAGTCAAAGCTACCACCTTCGATTTTGAGTATCTCGCCGCCTCGAACCAGCGCTCTCACACAGATCCGCTGGGAGCCGTAGCCATCACCGCAGCAACGCCAGGCGTAGCTGCTTCAACATTTGCTATTAAGTTTCTTGCCGTTTGGTGCAGTGTTTTTTATTTAAAGGACTTGCCGCTGTCAGTAATGGCACCAACTCCGCCTTTCTGGTCCTGGCGATTGGCTTCGGAGCTCGGAAAGCACGGCGCATTGCATAATGCCGGGTCTCGAAAGTCAGCTTTGCCTCAGTACAGAAATGTTACACAGTGAAGCATAACAAGCGTAGGAAGGGGCAATTGTCATGGAACACGGTACGCATTCCTTAATTATACACGCGTGCACCCGCCATCTCCTGTCACAGTACGAGCACCGATATGCCTAATAAGTGTACTGGCAGTCCTTCATAGCTTTTTCGGATGGTTCTGTGGCAATTTCGAGCCCTCAAGATCAGTAAAAGACATGCATTCATTTTTTTGTCATCCTCGCTTTTTCGAAATGCCCAGTTTTTCGGACGTTTTCGCGGCCCCTAGGGAGTGTCAAAAATCGGACGTTGACTGTACAACTAACCAAGAGGATGCCCCAAATGGACCGTGGGGCAAACGTGCGGCAGAAGGACGAGAACAGAAAGGACCTACACATTGAGGAATGAACGGGAAAGGAAGTGTGCCGCCACTTCTTTGAAGGAGCTTGAGCTAAAAGAAAACGAAGTGTTGGCTGACGCCGAGATGCAGGTGTCCCTTATCCAAACCAAAATAAAATCTTTAAATCAGTGAGATGCAACACTGAGGCATTGTGCGGGGGCTGACAGTATGTCAGGACAGTTGAGGTTGACTTAATTACCAGCTGTTGGGAGAGAATCTCATTTGTGACAAAGTTCGGGCCTCATACCAATGAGCTTGCTATCAGTTGATAGAAATAGTTCATATTCGGAAATATTTCATTTGGTATGCATCTCCTTCCTATTCGTATTTGAGAATGTTCAACTCGATTTGCAGTGGGTTTTGTCATTCTTTTTGAAGGTATTTTATTCACTGCGCAGTTTATTAACCCCGGCCTTCCGTTTTCTGTTTTGAATAAAATAAGCGCTACTCCTTACTACAGTCGAACCCGTTTACATCGAATTATTATATATTGAATAATTTTTGGACAGGGTATAGTTACAATGAGTATATATAGCGAAAATTCCGCTTACATCGAACAAAAATAGCAGTGACTACTGATATATCGAACAACAGGCTGCGGAAAAATGCCCCCAGAAGTTGGCTTTCTCTCGTGGTGGCGGGGAAACCCGTCGGCGCGGCTCCATCCAACCGCTCTCCCTACCATGACTGCGCGGCGTTGAGCGAACCGTCGCCACCCCCCTGCAAAAAATGATCCTGGCCCACCTGCAGCGCTTGCTCAGACAGCCAATCAGAGGCTCTTGTGCCCTCGTCGTGCAAGGTGGCGAAAGTGCGAGTTGTCTCGCTGCTTTTCTGGTTCATTGTGTGTGCATCTTGTGGGCCTTCTCCCGCACTGTTGCCGTGATGAAGCGGCAGAATTCGCCTTTCGTTGTGAAGCTCTAAATCATAAATCGGGTCGAACGCGGTGACAAGTCGGATGTCCCTGCAGCATGCAAGATTCCGAGGAGCACTCTCAGCACGATCTTGAAGAATAAGGGGAGATTAGGGATAAAGCGGCCAAACTCGACCCGACGCGTACGCACGGCCGTGTAACGAGTGATTCATCCGAAATAGTTTCAGCCGTGTCGGCTTCCGCGTGCTCAGTGATGACTGATGAATGCAACGAAGCCATTGCCTGTGTTGTCGAAGTTTGGAGCGAGCTGTCAGAATTTCCGGAAGCTGTTGACGAATCAACGGTGGACGAGTTCGCGAGTGCAAACTACATTGCCGACATCGTACCGAGCACAAGTGAAATTGGGCACAATGAGGAAAGCAACGACTGTCCTTTGCCCACGTCCTCCGAAGTGATTGGTGCGCTCGCACTATTCCGGTGCTCTTGCACGAATGCGGAAGGTTGCGGCCTCAGCTGCTTCGACTCCTTAGACAATGTGGAGAAGTGCGTGCGTCACAGGCAGCGAAATTGCCCAAGCAGAAGAAAATGCAGGACTATTTCATGCGAAACTATGCTAATTCCATCGATAAAGTGATTTTATAAATGGTATGTGCTTTTATGACATCCAATTATTTAGCAGGCTTATATCGAATTATGCTCTATATCGAACTGATAGGCGTTCTTTTGCGAGTTCAATATAGCCGGGTTGGACTGTATTCAAACTGGATTAAGTCATTTTTATTTTTTAACATGCTTACTAGAGAGTGATAGCATTGGGCAACATGGTGTGAGCCCGTCTTGACATAAAACAAAGTTCTGTTTCACTCAAGAAATTTTGCAGGGGCACTAAGGGAAAACCTGGGGTACATTAGATTCGCCTGCACCACTTGAACCAGTTCACGAGGTGCTGCACCCTGCCATTCGTTTTAGCGGTGCAGCAATGGCGCCCGCAGAACCACGACGTTCGTTTCAAAAGGTGCAGGAAAGGTGCAGGGCTGGTTCATGATTTTGCTGCACCCGCTTCACTGTTGGTGCCGACTTGGTGCAGGCATACAGGTGCGAAGCAGCGACGCAGCAGACGACGCAGCACACGGGCACGAGCACCGTAAAAAGCCCGCTTACACACGTGTGATGTGTCTACGCAACTGTAGTGTGTATTTACGCCCCAGAAACTGATCATACCTGCAGTTCAGGACCTCTCAAACTTACACACTCCATGCACGTTAGTCTGACATAGCATAACGTCTACACCGCGTTTGCACCTTTGCATGTGTTTTCGAGTGTTTCGCTGGGCCTGCACCTCC
Source organism: Dermacentor andersoni (assembly GCF_023375885.2). Taxonomy (NCBI): domain Eukaryota; kingdom Metazoa; phylum Arthropoda; class Arachnida; order Ixodida; family Ixodidae; genus Dermacentor; species Dermacentor andersoni. The sequence goes on along the minus strand of NC_092824.1, from coordinate 8,646,657 downwards.
GGAATCGAGCTGCACAGTTTCTGAACTTCTCGTGAACCGCCGTGAACTGGTTCACAGTGGTGCAGGCGAATCGAACAGACCCCTGGAAAACTCAGGAAATTTGCAACTGTCAACTTGGTAGACACCCTACTGCTGCTACAGATCAAGGAGTTCGTCCGTGAAGAGGTAGCTTGTCAGCTTTCTCTGATTCCACTTACACACATCCAGTTGAGTTTTCTGTTGGCCGTAAAGGCATCATCAGAGGCTTGCGAGCAAGTAGAAAGTTCATTGTCGCCTTAAAGAAGTTGGTTTAGTGGTGTGATCACAGTAGCCAAATTGCAAACAAAACGTCGAAATAGGAGCGTAGGCCAATGAAGCTGCATAGTGCTTTCAAGTTAGTGGGCTTCGGGAATTCGGATACGGTGAAAAGTTTAGCAGGATCAGGAAGAATGCCTTCTTTGGAGACAATGTGGCCTAATATAGTCAGTTGTCTAGCTGCAAATAGGCACTTTTTTAAGTTAAGCTGGAGACCAACATTCCAGAGACAGGTCAAAACTTGATGTAAACGGCGAAGATAGGTCGTAAAATCAGGGGCAAAGACGACAACATTGTCGAGGTAGTGGAGAGAAGTATGCCACTTCAGGCCGCGTAGGATGCCATTCATCATGTGTTCAAAGGTGGGGGCATACCACATTTCAAATCGATCGATCCAAAATGTGGTAGCCCACCACATTTCGCCTTCTCTCCAGCAGGCTCTGACTGCCGCTCCCTTGACGTACGCCGAAGTCGCTATGAGGCCTGCACCACAGACCTACGGTCCCCTTTGCCCACCTTTGCACCCGCCCGTAGCCCCTCCAGTCCGGCCACTGGTGCAGTATGCACGACCTCAAGACCATTGGCGCACGGAAGACAATCGTCCAATTTGTTTTCATTGTGGCTGTGCTGGACACGTGGCACGTCACTGTTGCCTCCTTACACCGAACGTCCCCAACAATGTGCATCCATATGCGCCACGTTTCCAACAATGCTGCAACTATTCAGACACCTTTGAATCTGCTCCTGTTGTCGAGACTGAATCTCCACTCGCCATTTAGCTTCTCCTCGCCGTCGCCCCCTTTCCCCCATGCACTGTCGGCGGAGCCTTCTACAGCAGGAAAACTAAAAATCGCAGTTCAGGAGGCGAGAACTGTGGTGTCAGCGAAATGTATAAGGCCTCACACCTCCCTGAAAAACGTTATTGCACTCGAAATATAAGGAACATTGACCCTAGCACTTGTCGACACCGGCACTGCACCTTTAGCGATAGATGCCTGTATTTGCCATATTATAGAAACAGTGACGACTCCTCTTTCTGGACTGTCCCTTTGGACTTCCAACGCGCAGCACGTCGAGCCATCCAGCACCTGTACTGCTCGTGTCGTCATTCAGGAGGTCCTTTATATCATAGAATTCATCGTGTTGCCATCATGTTCACACAGCGTCATATTAGGTTGGGACTTTCTCTCCACACATCATGCGATCATTGACTGCGCCCGTGCCGAAATTGAGCTGTTTCAGTTTTCGACAGACATTATCACCGACTACAACGACCCTTGTCGCAAAATCGCCGTTTCAGGAGACACTGTTATACCTGCCTGGTCTTTCGCTCTTGTAAGTATCTCTTGTGACTGTAGGTGACAGCACAGCACTCTTCACTCCGTCTGAACTCTTAGTTCACCACCGTTCACTACCACTGCCATTCACCATCCTCGAGTTCAAAACTGGCGCCTCTCTCACGTGCGTGTCAAACCCATCGGCTGAACCAATTACTTTACGCTGCTGTGAAAGCCTGCCCCTGGCCTCATCTTCAATATTTGACATGGTGGACGACTCCACTTATCTTGCCACTCTCGAGGCATCGCCTCCTGAGACACTGCTGCGTTCTTTTACACCAGCTATTGCCAGTAACCTTACGACGACGCAGCACGATGAACTTCTTCACTTGCTTCAAGGCTTCTCTTCCTCTTTTGACTGCCAAGCAACATCACTCGGCCGTTTGTACACTATCGACACTGGGGGCCATACCCACTCGACAGCGTCCCTACCAAGTATCGGCGACTGAAAGATGCATTATCAATGACCAGGCGAAAGATACACTCAAACGCGGTGTCATCCAGCCTTCTAGTAGTCCCTGGGCATCCCTAGTCATGCTAGTTAAAAAAAAAAAAAGATGGCACCATACGATTTTGCGTTGATTATCGAAGGCTTAACAAGATTACCTGAAAAGATGTATACCTGTTGCCACGTATCGACGTTGCACTTGACTATTTGCAAGGAGCAGAGTTCTTTTCCTCCTTATATCTCCACTCTGGCTGCTGAAAGGTGCCCATGGCCGACGCTGACTGTTCTAAAACCGTGTTTGTAACACCAGACGGCTTGTATGAATTGACTGTAAAGCCGTTCGGTCTGTGCAACGTGCCCCCCACTTTTGAACACATGATGGATGGCATCCTACGCGGCCTGAAGTGGCATACTTGTCTCCACTACCTCGACAATGTTGTCGTCCTTGCCCCTGATTTTACGACACATCTTCGCCGTTTACATCAAGTTTTGACCTGTCTCTGGAATGTTGGTCTCCAGCTTAACTTAAAGAAGTCCCTATTTGCAGCTAGACAACTGACTATATTAGGCCACATTGTCTCCAAAGAAGGCATTCTTCCTGATCCTCCTAAACTTTTCACCGTATCCAAATTCCCGAAGCCCACTAACTTGAAAGCATTATGCAGCTTCATTGGCCTATGCTCCTATTTCGACGTTTCGTTTGCAATTTCGCTGCTGTGATCACACCACTAAACCAACTTCTTTAAGGTGACAATGAACTTTCTACTTGGTCACAAGCCTCTGATGATGCCTTTACGACTCTTCGTCGCCTACTCACGTCTCCGCCAATCTTGTGCCATTTTGACCCAAGGGCACCTACAGAACTTCACACTGACGCCAGTGGTGAAGTTCTTCGCCAACGGCGAAGATGCGTCGTAAAATCAGGGGCAAGGACGACAACATTGTCGAGGTAGTGGAGACAAGTATGCCACTTCAGGCCGCGTAGGATGCCATCCATCATGTGTTCGAAAGTGGGGGGCACGTTGCACAGACCGAACGGCTTTACAGTCAATTCATACAAGCCGTCTGGTGTTACAAACACGGTTTTAGAACAGTCAGCGTCGGCCATGGGCACCTTTCAGTAGCCAGAGTGGAGATATAAGGAGGAAAAGAACTCTGCTCCTTGCAAATAGTCAAGTGCAACGTCGATACGTGGCAACAAGTATACATCTTTTCAGGTAATCTTGTTAAGCCTTCGATAATCAATGCAAAATCGTATGGTGCCATCTTTTTTTTTTTTTTTTTTAACTAGCATCACGTTCACACAGCGTCATATTAGGTTGGGACTTTCTCTCCACACATCATGCGATCATTGACTGCGCCCGTGCCGAAATTGAGCTGTTTCAGTTTTCGACAGACATTATCACCAACTACAACGACCCTTGTTGCAAAATCGCCGTTTCAGGAGACACTGTTATACCTGCCTGGTCTTTCGCTCTTGTAAGTATCTCTTGTGACTGTAGGTGACGGCACAGCACTCTTCACTCCGTCTGAACTCTTAGTTCACCACCATTCACTACCACTGCCGTTCGCCATCCTCGAGTTCAAAACTGGCGCCTCTCTCACGTGCGTGTCAAACCCATCGGCCGAAGATGCTGTGTTCGCACAACATAAGAACACTAATGCTGAATACGTGGTCGCTTATGCCAGTCATGCCGTCACAAAACCTGAGTCCAATTACTCAGTAACAGAAAAAGAGTGCCTGGCTATCGTATGGGCTCTTCAAAAATTTTGCACATATTTCTACGGTCGGCCCTTTGAAGTGGTGACTGATCATCACGCTCTTTGCTGGTTGTCTAACCTCAAAGACCCATCGGGCCGCCTCGCTCGGTGGGCCTGCCGAATCCAGGAATATGATATCTGTGTTGCCTATCGTTCTGGACGCAGACACTTTGATGCCAATGTCCTCTCGTACTTCCCAGTTACTTCAGACAGCAGTACTACTTCTACCTAAAGACATGATATCTCACCACTTGACATCCTGGACATGGTCTCGGAGCAATGAAAAGACCCATGGATCGTCATGATATTCAACTTTTTTGTAAAAACCTCCGGCAGCTTTGGCACCTCGAGCGTTACACCGATGGGCGTAGCATTTCACCATCCGAGACAAACTTTTATACCGCCATAACTACCACAATGACGGCTGCACATGGCTCTTAGTAGTAGTAGCCACTTTCGACAAGATTTATGCGACGCTTTTCACTCTGGCCTGCAGTGTGGTCACGGCGGAGTGTGAAAAACCTACACACGGCTTTGCCTACAATATTATTGGCGAGGAATGTACAACTTCATCCCCAAATATTTACGCTCCTGCATTGCCTGCCAACGATGCAAATGTGTCCCGCATCTCTCCAGCCACTTCCCTGCCTAGCTCAGCCATTTGGTCGTGTCGGCATTAATTTATACGGGCCTCTTCCATCTACTGGCGCAGGCAACCAATGAGTTGTTGCCGTCATAGTTCATTTGACACGATATGCTGAAACCACTGCCTTGCCTGTTGCATCAGCAAAAGACGTTACCTCGTTCATTCTAAACAACTTTGTTCTCCGCCATGGCGCGCCTCGTGAACTGCTGAGCAAGGGGGGCGCATTCCTCTTGGACGTCCTGCAGACTCCTATCTGAATGCCAAATTATTCACCGCACTACTACTGCTACTACAGAACAATTCAACAGAACTCTTGGTGACATGCTATCAATGTATGTTGCGTCTGACCACTCTAACTTGGATCTTGCACTTCCGTTCGTCACATATGCATATAACACTTCCTCTCAAGCCACTACCGGATTCTCACCATTCTTTCTGCTTTACGGCTGCCATTCCTCCAGCACGATCGATACGGTTCTCCTGTACTGGCTGAATCCTGCTGAATGCTCACCTGTTTCTACAGTCGCTCAGTATGCCAAGAAATGCCGACAACTGGCCCCTTCTTTGACGTCTGCTCAACAGTGCCGCCAAAAAGAGCATCATGACCTCAGCCCACCCCTTCCCCATCGACTCATTCGTGTGGCTTTGGGTCCTGCCTATTGCTGCTACTGGCCTTTCGTCCAAGCTCCTCCCGAAGTACCACGGGCCCTACCGCGTGGTTGCGCAACCATCACCAGTTAATTACGTGGTCGAACTCGTATCGCCATCTCCTGATCTGCATTGTTAGGGGCGAGAGACTGTGCACATTGACCGGCTGAAGGCATATTACGATCCCCTCACCTCTTCCTAAGTCGCCAGGATGGCTACTCTTCAATTTCGGGGGTCATTGTGACGAAGAAGACTGGCAGGCTGAAAAGCCCCGTTGCCCCCATCGCATGGTTATACCCAATTTGCTCACTGGCTGTGCCTGACCTGCTGGTGCTGCGTTTGTTGCTGCTGTTCTACGACCCGAATAAACCCACTTTACACAGCAAAATTTTACTTTGGAATTGAAAAATAATGAGTTGTGTAGTATACACTACTAAAGCAAACTTCATAAACCCACATTGTTTAATTTTCCTATTAGCATCCTTTAAACACCACATAAGCAGACACTTGAACCTGGTTCATCGCAGATATGATGAGAGTTCTAGCACATTGCTTCCCGAGATTTGTCAGCATGCCACAGAAATCAGCGGGCCTATCTCGGAGCCCGTGCAGAAGATTCGTGCATCACTTCTGACAAGCCATAGTGGCGGCTCCTTTTTTTTTCTTTTAATGCCACCATTAAAAACATTTACACTTGAGCGGATTTTGAGATGCATTCACTTACATTTTAAATGTAAGAATTTGCATGGAAGCTACTCTATCGCTGCATTTACATGGATATAGTAGCAGCAGGCCCTGCACACTCTTAAGTTACAGTGATCACCACAGAGGGCAAAAAGTCAACCGCAGCATGTTCCGGCATGAAGCGTGCAAGTTAAGCTACTGTAATTTGGTCGCTTACTATAATTTTTTCTTTTTGCTAGGGGCACTCAACACGGCTAAATATTTGATCCATAAATGTACATATTATAACCAACAAACATGGTTAACATGTTATTATTGCAACAGAAATGATATGGACACTCCAGGTGCATTTCTGCTGTCGGCGTCGCCATGAGGTTCCATATGAGTGAAAGCGTGTGAGGGTGAGTCAGCGAACGCGGTTCAATCTAGCGTGTTCAAGCGAGGAACGTGGCCCGGATGCGTGCACTCTCCTGTTGCGCGCAAGCCAGGGGGTTCAGGTGAGGAAGGAGGGGCGTTCTTCTCGGGCGGCTGCTAGGGTGCCTCGATGTCCTTTTCGCCCGCTGCTCTGTATAGAGTGGAGACAACTGCAACGTCTACTACAGCATTGGCCCCGTGAATCACGGACACCATAGTAGACGCCTTTGGTGGATGCCATAGGGATGCATTGCCAGTGCTCGTGTGCCTTGAAAGCAATCTGCGACGGGGCCAAAGTGCGCGCTTGCACGGGCCTAATCTTCAAAACGATTTGCAATGTTTGCAGCATGTGTGTAGCGCTGGTGGCTTCGTAGGCACTGTGCTTTCGACGTTTCGTTTGCATTGAAGTGAGAGATGCATGAAGGTCAATTTGCTTGCTGCTGCTGCGATTCCTTACTCCACAATTTTGACAGCGAGTTTCCACGCTCATCGAGCGAGATGTGTACATGTTTACTTGTGCACGCGTGACACTGGGCTGGTTAATTTGGTTAAAACACGTTGGTGGGCTAGTTGGTTTGAATCCATGATAGGATGTGTAAGCACGATGGAACAAGGACGTAGAAAGAAACAGACACACAAAGACAGTGCTGTCTCTGTGGGTCTGTTCCTTTCTACGTCCTCTTTGAGTCACGCTTACACATTCTATCATTGTTAATTTAGTTAGTAAGCAAATGTTTACAAGTTTATACGGCCGACAAAACTACTATCCTTACTTCGTACAGCTATCTACTAATTTGCTGTCACAATCGGTGCTTCGCCTTTTGGGGAGAACTACAATTTTTTTTGTTGAAAAATACGTGGACAATTCTTTTTATTGGACTTGAATGAATGTGTGATGTTTAGTGGCACAAGGGCCAGGTATGGCCAAAGAGCACCATGCCAGTGTTAATGAGTTTGCAGTAGATAGATGAGTTCTGTGAAGTTGCTGTGACTTGGCTGTAAAGGGGCCTAAAAAGTTGCTGTAAATTGCATAAAATTTATGTGTAATAAGATTTTGGCAATGCCTGGTGACGTGTATACTATGAGCATTAAAATGCACTGCGAAAGAATCATGCAATATAAAACATATGTGAGACACTAATCCTCTGGAAAGAGGATGTGCTACGAATTTAATGGGTTTATAACATGTAGCACATCATTCAAGAAAGCGAGGACTGCTTTGGTCTTAAAAAGCGGTTCTTCACCAAGAAACATAGCTGGATGAAGAGGGACACAATAGTGGTATGCGAGAGGAAAATGTTTCTTCCTGTCTCTTTCAGCTTCCCAACACTCCAGGAAGACATGGAGTACGGTCAGCCTGTCACCACATCTACCACAGGTTGGAGGCTCATTACCAGTCAAGAGAAAGTTATGAGTGCCAAATGTGTGTCCTATTCTGAGTCTAGTGAAGAACACATCTGTTCTTCTGTGTTTTTGTAGTTGGGAGCCAGAACACTAACTTCGGCTGAATCACGTGAAGCTTACTGCTCGTTTCAGCATCCCACAAGCATTGCCAGTGGCTTCGCAGTTTGTTTCGTAGATAAGGCTTCGTGTCTGTGGCAGGGACAGCAGCAGAACGAATACCCTACGATGCTATTGATTTGGCGATTTCGTTGGCAAGCAGATTACCGTCGATTCCTCTATGGCCAGGAACCCAGTATATTACTACATGTCTATGTGATAAATAAATCTTGCATAAGAGTGAGTAGAGTTCATTGAAGATGATTTGTATGATCTTGTAAAGACATTAACACTCTAACAAGACTTAACGAGTCTATGAATATGATTGCTCTGTCAAGTTTTAATTTCTTTATATGTTTGACTGCAGACAGTACTGCATAGGCTTCTGCAGTGAACATACTTGTTAGGGGGTTCAATACGTCAGATTTAGAAAAAGAGGGACCAACCGCAGCGTAAGATACGTCAGCATGTGATCTTGACGCGTCTGTGTAGAATTCATAGCAGGAGTACTTCGATTGGAGTTCACGGAAATGCATAGTGATTTCGAGCTCAGGAGCGTGCTTTGTGATCTCTGCAAAGGATACATCACATTCTGTCACCTGCGACTCCCAGGGTGGTAATAGCTTAGCTGAAGGCATTAGGCGATGCTTGAGAATTGGGACATCTATTTCTTTGCTAAGTTCTCTCACACGCAGTGAGAAAGGTAGTCTCATAGAGGGCCCATTACGAAAAAGTGTTGCACATGTCAAGTCGTTAACGTTTGTGGAACACGGACGTTCCTGATTAAAGTGCACTTCGAAAAAATAGGTGAAGCTGATGTATGTTCTCTTTAAATGGAGTGACCATTCATCTGGATACGTATAGGCTTTCGACAGGGCTTGTGGCCAGTGGCCAGACGGATACCCATATGGTAGACGGGATCTATCATCTTTAGCGCGCTCGGGGTGACAGAGTGATATACCACGGCACCATAGTCCAATCGTGATCAAATTAAGCTTTTGTAAATATTCAATAAACGCTTTCAGTCACTACCCCATGTTGTGTAGGATAGGATTTTAAGTAAGTTCATTGTTTTTAGACATTTTGCGTTAAGATATTTTATGTGTGGAATGAAAGTAAGCCTGGAGTCAAATACAACACTTAGGAATTTGCACCCTTTGTTCACAGGTATTTGTTGCCCATATATTTCGACAGTGGGATCTGCAGCAAGCCCTTTCTTCCTCGTGAAAAGAACACAAGAACTTTTGTTGGGATTCACTTGGAACCCGTTTTTGTCTGCCCACTTAGATCCTTTGTTCAAACACTGTTGTACTTGTCTCTCATGGACTGTTATGTTGCAGGATTTGAAACCTGCTTGTATGTTGTATACGTAGACAGAATAAAAAATTGTAGTGGTAATGATGTACGAAGTGAGCTCATTTTAATGACAAAGAGCATGCAACTCAGTACGCCTCCCTGGGGTACCCGAGTTTTCTGTATGAATGCACGCGACAGTGCATTACCTATTTTTCACCTGGAATGTACGGTTGTGTAGGTAGCTTTCTATAATCTTTAACATAGTGCCGCGGATGCCCAGCGTCGATAGGTTCCGCAGGATTCCGTAATATCAAGTTGTATCGTACGCCTTTTCCATATAGAGAAATGCGGATAAGAAGGATTGTTTATGTCCGAAGGCATTGCAAATGTTTGTTTCGATGCGCACGAGATGGTCGGTTGTAGACTGTTTTACTCTAAAACCACACTGATACGGATCAAGGATTTTGTTTGATTCAAGGAAGTGTAAAAGTTGACAGTTTATTATTTTTTTGAAAAGTTTGCATATACAACTTGTGAGGGCAACTGGGCAGTAACTTGTAACTAATGTGGGGTCTTTGCCTTGTTTCAGAATCGGAATAAGGGCTTCTTTCCATGTGGTAAGGAGGTACCCTGCAGCCCATATAGCGTTAAAAAATGCGAGTAGAGTTATTTGAATATCACTGGGGAGGTGTTTATTTATGTCGTACATGATCCTGTCAGGTCCAGGTGCAGAGCTCCGACATGCAGTCTGCTACTCTGCAGTGCATGTACTAGTCTGCTACTCTGCACTGGGGAAGAGGGAAGGGGAGTGAAAGTACTGTGATAGATGATGATGATAAGAGAAGTGATGAGTGCTTATGTATATGATACAGTTGCCTTGCTAGAGTCGCTTGTTGAGTTTGATGTCCTGCAGAAACTTCAACAATACTTTACTTGCACGCATTGAAGTTGCAGTGTCAGGCCATGGGCCGAGGATAGCTTCCTCCGACAGTGGTTGCCTGCCAAAGCTGGCTAGGAAACTTTCCAACGTCCTTCGCTCCAGCATATATGCTGGGCAGGCGCACAATATGTGTGCCAGTGTTTCAGGCATCTGGCAGTGTTCGCAATCAGGGCTGTTCGACTGGCTGATGAGATGCGCGTAGCGATGGGTGAAAGCAACGCCCAGCCGAATCCTGTGAAGCAATGACGTTTTGCTCCGTGTAACCTTTGGGGGCAAACAGTATTTACCGTCTGGGTCGATCATATATAGGCGTCTGTGGATGTTGCCATCTTAGGCTCTGTATGCCTTTGTAAGGTCCTGCATGAGTGCCTTGATAATAGAGCTGGTGTCAGGTCGCAAGTAGGCAATCCATACCTCATCAGAGGAAGAGAAGGCTGATCTTGCCTCACTGTCAGCGAGTTCATTACCAATCACACCACAATGACTAGGCAGCCATTGAAAAGTGATCACATGGCCACTTGTCTCGGCACTGTGATGAAGTATGGTGATTTCCAGCACGAGCAGGTAATAGGGTCCTTTCTTTAAAAAGAATTTTAGCACCTGTAATGCTGATTTGGCATCGCAGAACAGCATTCATTTATGAGATGTCTGCATTTTCATAAAACGGACAGCCTCCCATATTCCCGCAAGTTCTGCAGCTGTAGATGTCGATTTGTGGTCTAACTGAAATCACCAAGTAATTTCAAGTTGTGGGATGACAAATGCTGCCATTGTGGCAGATGGTGTAACCGAACCGTCGGTACATACTTATACAGTCCCACTATATTGAGATGATGGTTCGGAGGCATATAAGTGGAACATACAGTGACCAATTTATTAAAAAGAATGGCCCGAACTGACACTGCATCAAGGGGCATCTGAAGGGTGACATGTCGGCAAGCTACAGACTTGTCGGCTACTATGGCTACTTTTCAGAAGATGCTGTAATTACGAAGGAAATTTGTCTTCGTGGGTTTCAGATGTGTATATTGAACACACAGCAACTTTGGATTGTATTTGTGTAGTAGTTCTATAATGTCGTCGAGGTTATGAATGTGTCCTCTAACATTCCGTTGTAGCACTTGTGTCTCCATTATGACAAAAGTGTTTTGTGCGCTGTGTGAGACTAAGATTAGCTCACGGGCCTTTTCCACGTGCCTTGACGCGAGCTTTGTCTTTTTTTGAGCGATCACGAGAATCTCGCCTCTCCTTAGGCGCTGGTGGCACGATCTGGCTGGTGGTTGTGTCCATCAGCTCTTGCGAGCACTGCATTTGACATGAAGGCCTCATCTCGAAAGAAGAGACCTTTGAGGCCACCAGCCTGGAGGTCGATGGTCCCTTCTGCTGGGGAAGCAGAACAGCGCTGGCTGCAGCCGCCGGGGGGGGGGGGAATGGCGTCAGTCACTGCCACTTCACTGCTTGCGGGTCGGACAGCTGCCGGGGGCCATTGTGGCGCCGCCCCCTGACCTGACGCACCACCTCGGCAAAGCTGTTTTTGGGCAGGTATGAAAGCAGCCTGCATGCCTCCTTGAATGATATACATGTATTCTCTTTTACTTTGATTGTTACTATTTCTTTTCTTTCTTCCTAGATGGTCAGGATCACGAGTACGTGGCGTGCTCCCCATCACAGTTCACACAGTGTCTCTACTGGAGACATGATTTTGACATGATTCAGAGAGGTGTTGGTTAGCACTACATTTTGCACAAGTCTGATGGCCTCAGCAGTTCTGTGAACTGGCCAAATCACTGGCATTTAAAAGCATTGTAGAGGATTTGGGATGTACGGTCTAACTCGGATTTTCACATACCCTGTCTCAATAGTGTCGGGCAGGTTGCTTGAGCTGCCTCCCCTGTTGTTTTAGTGAAAAAGAAGGATGGATTGTGGCACTTTTGTGTGGACTATAGGCACCTCAACAACATTACGAAGGAAATTGCTTACCCATTACTGCAAATTGATAATGCCCTCGATTGTCTGTGTGGTGCCACTTACTTCTCTTCTATCGACCTTCGATCTGGATATTGTCATATTTCTGTGGACCCCATGGACCAAGAGAAAATGGCTTTTGCAACTCCTGATGGGCTTTCCCAGTTCAAGGTCATGCCTTTCAGTCTGTGTAATGCCCCAGCCACAGTCAAGTGAATAATGAACAGTCTGCTTCATGGATTTAAGTGCTTGTGTTATTTTGACAACGTAACTGTGTTTTTGCCTACATTTGACAAACACCTCGAATGCCTCTCAGCAGTTCTTGATGTGTTCCGCCGTGCCGGACTGCAGCTGAATGCACTGAAGTGCCATTTTGGCTGTCGCCATATTACGAACCTTGGCGATATTGTGGACGCTGCCGCGATACAACCTCACCCAGAGAAAACTCGAGCCATGAAAGACTTCCCTGTGCCAAAGTCTGCTAAAGATGTTGAAACTTTGTGGAGCTCTGCTATTATTTTCGCTGGCTTGTGAAGAATTTTGCAGTGATTTCAAAACCACTCACAGATCTTCTTGAACAAGATTCCCCTTTTAGCTGGGGTCTTGCACAAGCCACAGCTTTCTTGGAACTAACCACACTCCTCACAACGCCTCCCATTTTGGCTTACTTCGAGCCACCAGCCAAAACCGAAGTCTGCACTAATGCAAATGGTTACGGAATAGACCCTGTCTTGGGCCCATTGTCAACGTGGAGGGAACTGTGTCACCGCTTATGCCAGCAGGCTGCTGTTCGCGTTGGAGTGAAATTACTCAATTACAGAACATGAATGAATTGCTCTTGTATGGGTAGTTGCAAAATTTCACCATTATCTATTCGGCCGACTGTTCACAGTAGTTTCCGACTTCCATGCCCTCTGTTGGCTTGCCTCTATGAAAGATCCCACAGGCAGACTTGCTTGATGGGCACTGCACCTGGAAGGGTACACCTACACGGTCATATACAAGAGAGGGAGCCTGCACAAGGATGCAGACTGCCCCGCTACCCTGTGGCCGACTGTGACTCCTTGTGCATTGAATCCCTCGATTGTGTCTCTTCTGTGAGCCAGTTGTTTAACACTGCCGACGAACAGTGTTGGGATGCCTACTTAAGAGAAATAATCAGCCACTTGGAGTCCTCTTCTAGTGACACCTCTGTACGCATGTTCACCCTGAAGGATGGTACCTTATTTCAGCGTAAAATGTACCCTGATGTTTTGACCTCCTCTTTTTTATACTTTCACACTTGTGCTCCACTGTTCTTCAGCTTCACAATGCCCCAACTGCTGGCCACCTTGGTGTTACTCGAACACATGACCGCGTGTGCCATCGCTTGTATAGGCCTTGCCTAGCATGCTCAGTGTGGCGCTATTTCAGCGCTGTGAGCTCTGTCAAAGTCGAAACAAACCATCTACACTTGCTAAAAGACGTTTTTTGCCGCAATTGAACACTCACAAAAGGAAGACACATAAGACAAGCAAGCACCAACTAGGCCAACAAGCAGTTCTGTTGCAACATCTACACTTCCTGATGGCTATCTTCAACCAATCGACACCTCACCTGAGCACTTCTTCCGTGTAGGTTTGGACCTTTGTGGACCCCTTTCTACAACTGCTTCAGGAAACAAATGGGTTGCTGTCGCTACCAATTACACAACGGGACACTAGCACTGGCAACCAGCTATGCTATAGACGTGGGGAATTTTCTCCTCCGCAATTTAATTTTAGTACACGGTGCCCTACATCAACTGCTGACTGACCGAGGTCGTGCCTTCCTGTCCAATGTCATCAGCGATACTCTGTGCTGCTGCTCCACACAAGATAACATCACCATGTCATACTATTCCCAGATGAATGGGCTCACTTGTATCGCACCTTAACAGACTATGCTTCCAAAGTATGTGTCGGCTGGCCACTGCAATTGGGACCTTGCACTGCCATACGTGACATTTGTATATAATTTCTCCCGTCATGACACTGTTGGATAGCCTCCCTTTGACCTCCTGTTTTGACATGGGCCAACTTCACCACTGGACAGGTTTGTTTCCTCCACCCCATGCAACTTCGAATAGTGAATATGCACGCGACACCATTGCCCGGGTTGATTACAGGCGGCAGGTAGCCTGTAGTAGATCTGCAGCGGTGGTGTAGAGGTAGAGCATCCGCCTTACTTGCAAGAGGACTGTGGTTCGAATTCCGGTGCAGCGCAATTTTCCACCGGATTAAAAAAAAATATCCGCGTGTTGATAGAATTGCATAAGCAGGCCTGGAGTGTGGCCTGATCCCAGTGACCAGAACCGGTAACGCACTCCCTCACCATAGCAGGATTGGCCACCCTGGGGCAGTACTTGGCCACAACCTCCTATATGAATATAACATTCAAACCCCGGCCCTCAATACCCAGCAGCTGCGAAGCAACTGACCACGACGACGGTCAGACGTGTGATGCAGCAGAGTGTGCTAAGAATCTCTGGGTCCAGACAGGCCGCCATTGGAATCTGAAACTGGCAACATTTAACGCTCGAACGTTATCTAGTGAGGCGAGTCTAGCAGTGCTATTGGAGGAATTAGCGGGCAGTAAATGGCATATAATAGGGCTCAGCGAGGTTAGGAGGACAAATGAGGCATATACAGTGCTAAAAAGCAGGCACGTCCTGTGCTACAGGGGCTTAGCGGAGATACGAGAACTAGGAGTCGGATTGCTGATTAATAAGGATATAGCTGGTAAGACACAGGAACTCTAAAGCATTAACGAGAGGGTGGCAGGTCTTGTTATGAAACTTAATAAGCGGTACAAATTGAATGTCATACAGGTCTACATCTCTACATCCAGTTATGACGACCAGGAAGTCAAAAGCTTCTATGAAGATGTTGAATCGGCGATGGGTAAAGTCAAACCAAAATAAACAATACTAATGGGCGACTTCAATGCCAGGGTAGGCAAGAAGCAGGCTGGAGACAAGTCAGTGGGGGAATATGGCATAGGCTCTAGGAATATCAGGGGAGAGTTATTAGTACTGTTTGCAGAACAGAATATTATGCGGATAATGAATTCCTTCTTTCGCAAGCGGGACTGCCGAAAGTGGACGTGGAGGAGCCCGAATGGCGAGACTAGAAATGAAATAGACTTATACTCTGCGCTGACCCTGGCATCATACAAGATGTGGACGTCCTCGGCAAGGTGCGCTGCAGTGACCATAGGATGGTAAGAACTCGAATTAGCCTAGACTTGAGGAGGGAACAGAAGAAACTGGTACATATGCCGATCAATGAGTTAGCGGTAAGAGCAAAAATGGAGGAATTCCACATCAAGCTACAGAACAGGCATTCGGCCTTAACTCAGGAAGACGACCTTAGTGTTGAAGATATGAACGACAATCTTATGGACATCATTAAGGAGTGTGCAATAGAAGTCGGTGGTAACTCCGTTAGACAGAATGCCAGTAAGCTATCGCAGGAGACGAAAGATCTGATAAAGAAATGCCAATGTATGAAAGCCTCTAACCCTACAGCTTGAATAGAACTGGCAGAACTTTCAAAGTTAATCAACAAGCGTAAGATAGCTGACATAAGTATAATATAGATAGAATTGAGCATGCTCTCAGGAACGGAGGAAGCCTAAAAACAGTGAAGAACAAACTAGGATTAGGCAAGCATCAGATGTATACATTATGATACAAAGCCGGCAATATCATTACTAATATTGATAAGATAGTTCAAGTGGCTGAGAAGTTCTATAGAGATTTATACAGTACCAGTGGCACCCACGACGATAATGGAAGAGAGAATAGTCTAGAGGAATTCGAAATCCCACAAGTAACGCCGGAAGTAGTAAGGAAAGCCTTGGGAGCTATGCAAAGGGGGAAGGCAGCTGGGGAGGATCAGGTAACAGCAGATTTGTTGAAGGACGGTGGGCAGATTGTTCTAGAAAAACTGGCCACCCTGTATACACAATGCCTCATGACCTCGAGCGTACCGGAATCTTGGAAGAACGCTAACATAATCCTAATCCATAAGAAAGGGGACGCCAAAGACTTGAAAAATTATAGACCTATCAGCTTACTGTCCGTTGCCTACAAAGTATTTACTAAGGTAATTGCAAATATAATCAGGAACACCTTAGACTTCCGTCAACCAAAGGACCAGGCAGGATTCCGTAAAGGCTACTCAACAATAGACCATATTCACACTATCAATCAGGTGACAGAGAAATGTGCGGAATATAACCAACCATTATATATAGCTTTCATTGATTATGAGAAAGCGTTTGATTCAGTCGAAACCTCAGCAGTCATGGAGGCATTGCGGAATCAGGGTGTAGACGAGCCGTACATAAAAATACTGAAAGATATCTATAGCGGCTCCACAGCCACTGTAGTCCTCCATAAAGAAAGCAACAAAATCCCTATAAAGAAAGGCGTCAGGCAGGGAGATACGATCTCTCCAATGCTATTCACAGCATGTTTACAGGAGGTATTCAGAGACCTGGATTGGGAAGAATTGGGGATAAGAGTAAATGGAGAATACCTTAGTAACTTGCGCTTCACTGATGATATTGCCTTTCTTAGTAACTCAGGGGACCAACTGCAATGCATGCTCACTGACCTGGAGAGGCAGAGCAGAAGGGTGGGACTAAAAATTAATCTGCAGAAAACTAAAGTAATGTTTAACAGTCTCAGAAGGGAACAGCAGTTTACGATAGGTAGCGAGGCACTGGAAGTGGTAAGGGAATACATCTACTTAGGACAGGTAGTGACTACTGATCCGGATCATGAGAGTGAAATAATCAGAAGAATAAGAATGGGCTGGGGTGCGTTTGGCAGGCATTCTGAGATCATGAACAGCAGGTTGCCATTATCCCTCAAGAGAAAAGTTTATAACAACTGTGTCTTACCAGTACTCACGTACGGGGCAGAAACCTGGAGGCTTACGAAAAGGGTTCTACTTAAATTGAGGACGACACAACGAGCTATGGAAAGAAGAATGATAGGTGTAACATTAAGGGATAAGAAAAGAGCAGATTGGATGAGGAAACAAACGCGCATTAATGACATCTTAGTTGAAATCAAGAAAAAGGATCAGGCTACAGCAGATTTATTGAAGGATGGTGAGCAGATTGTTCTAGAACAACTGGCCACCCAGTATACGCAATGGCTCATGACCTCGAGTGTACCGGAATCTTGGAAGAACGCCAATATAATCATATCCATACGAAAGGGGACGCCAAAGACTTGAAAATTATAGACCGATCAGCTTACTATCCGTTATCTACAAAGTATTTACTAAGGTAATCGCAAATAGAATCAGGAACACTTTAGACTTCTGTCAACCAAAGGGCCAGGCAGGATTCGTAAAGGCTACTGAACAATAGACCATATTCACACTATCAATTAGGTGATAGAGAAATGTGCAGTATATAACCAATCCTTATATATAGCTTTCATTGATTACGAGAAAGCACTTGATTCAGTCAAAACCTCAGCAGTGATGCAGGCATTACGGAATCAGGGTGTAGACGAGCCGTATGTAAAAATACTGAAACATATCTATAGCAGCCCCACAGCCACCGTAGTCCTCCATAAAGAAAGCAACAAAATCCCAATAAAGAAGGGCGTCAGGCAGGGAGATACGATCTCTCCAATGCTATTCACAGCGGGTTTAGTGGAGGTATTGAGAGACCTGGATTGGGAAGAATTCAGGATAAGAGTTAATGGAGAATACCTTAGTAACTTGTGATTCGCTGATAATACTGCCTTGCTTAGTAACTCAGGGGACCAATTGCAATGCATGCTCACTGACCTGGACAGGCAAAGCAGAAGGGTGGGTCTAAACATTAATCTGCAGAAAACTAAAGTAATGTTTAACAGTCTCGGAAGAGAACAACAGTTAACGATAGGTAGCGAGACACTGGAAGTGGTAAGGGAATACATCAACTTAGGGCAGGTAGTGACCGCAGATCCGGATCATGAGACTGAAATAATCAGAATAAGAATGGGTTGGGGTGCGTTTGGCAGGCATTCTCAGATCATGAAGAGCAGGTTGCCATTATCCCTCAAGAGAAAAGTGTGTAACAGCTGTGTCTTACCAGTACTCACCTACAGGACAGCAGAAACCTGGAGGCTTACAAAAAGGGTTCTACTTAAATTGAGGATGACGCAACAAGCTATGGAAAGAAGAATGATGGGTGTAACGTTAAGGGATAAGAAGAGAGCAGATTGGGTGAGGGAACAAACGCAAGTCGATGACATCTTAGTTGAAATCAAGAAAAATAAATGGACATGAGCAAGGCATGTAATGAGGAAGCAAGATAACTGGTGGTCATTAAGGGTTACAGACTGGATTCCAAGAGAATGGAAACATAGCAGGGGGCGGCAGAAAGTGAGGTGGACTGATGAGATTAAGAAGTTTGCAGGGACAACATGGACACAATTAGCACATGACCGGGGTAGTTGGAGAAGTATGGGAGAGGCCTTTGCCCTGCAGTGGGCATAGCCAGGCTGATGATGCTGATATCTGGTGATTTCCAAGGCAATCGGAAGTGCCTTTATGACCAGCGACACCGCAACAAATGTTTTGCTCTGGGTGCCCTCGTGCTGCTTTGGTACTCCTCCCAACGTGTGGACAATTCCGAAAACCTCTTTCCTCGCTACATGGGCCCATACCGTGTTTTTCTACAAGTGACTGACATCACGTATGAGGCTGTGTCTGCCAGTCCCACTACCTCTTTTGTTCCGTTGTCCAGCGACACCATCCACATTTAGAGACTCAAGCGTTATCACCATTGCTCTGCTGTAGGTCTTTAGTGGCGTCGGGCTGGTGCTTCTGCTGCTGGAGGTCATGCTACGTGCTACTAGAAGACGATGTTGACCTTGGATTTAGTGGGACCTACCCATAAGTGGCCACTGTTGATCTGCTGATGACGAGGTGGTTTGCTGGATGTTGGCTGCCTTCCATGTTAACCAGTGCTTGCTACCCTTGTAAGTACACCAGTGCTTGCTACCCTTGTAAATACACCCTGTAAATAGCATTACTATTGTGCTTTGACATAACAATATTACAAGCACAGCTGGTTGATGTAAGGTTATATGTCAAATCACATATTATTTGTGCACATTTGTTCTTCAGGTATGAGGCATACTATGCTTTGGTCACAAGTGCACATGATGGACTATGGCTATTTGTCGTAGAAACGTGTCACTACGTTCAATAGGTAGTAAATAGGTTCAGATCTGTGACACTTTCCATGTAATAATTGCAGCATATTTTGCGACATAAAAGTGTGACACAATGTAACATCAAACTATGCAATGCCATATCTACATATCTTTCTTTCATATTTAGTGGACTATTTTTTGTTTGCAAATGCAAGCAGTGACAGAAGTCTCTCTAGCCTTCATAACATTGCCCGCTATATAGTATGAAATAAAGTATAGCTGGATTCTGCACCTTGCTGCCACTTCACAATTGTACTCATTTCACAAAAGCAACATGGCAGCATCTGCACTTCATCACTTATTTTACATAACACAAGCTTTGCGCGCAGAACTGAGCTCACAGCTATTCTGTGCACTCACATGAGAGGTCGTGCAGGCCTTATACAGGACATGCTGCACCCATTCTGTACAAGCACAGATCTTTAGCACTGAACTACAGTGACCTATGAAGTGAATTGAATGGACACGATGGATTAAAGTGTGGGGACGCTTGACTCTCACGTGTGCCCTGCTGTTCTTCCCGCATGGCTCTTGCCTCGCCTGTAGTTAGGCTACTCTGCATAGCTAAGCATTGCGGTGTAGTTGCAGAATAGAAGGAGAGATGGCGCTGCTAATGCCCCCCTAACAGCGGGGTTACTTGGGTGCAAAAGGTAGTAGCCTATTCCTCTTTGGCTTGGGGTCGGCAGTGTGCAGATGCCTTGCACGCTGGCCAGCACGCTTTGTGGAACCATCCGAGAAAGACTTCGAAGCAGGACACCGGGATGGACGAACACGGTCGTTTCAACGCGCCACCATTTGTGTGACTGTGCACATGAACAACTAGACATTGGTGTCCTGCATGAGGCGAACATATTTGCTCGATATCATGTTAAGGTCAGTTGGAATTACTCGAATCAATAGTGCTCATCGGGATGTTCTATTGGTAGTCATTTGCTAGCTGGCGTTGATGTATGAAAAATGCAATAAATGCCCTTGTGATTGTTTACATTACACTGCATCATTTTACCTTTGTCCCAGAGTTGCCAGATGCTGCCAAGCAAACAAGCAAATAATCCTCTCAAAAGAAGCCCCCAAAAAGCGGCACAACTTTCGCAAAGAAGCCAAAAGGAAGTGGACATTAAATTTTCTCATTCTTGAAGATAGCTTAATTATACAGTAGCATCAAAAAGTCACACAAATATGAAGGGAAGGTGAACAAATAACTTGAATTATTTTGTACCACAAAAATATCTGCAAGAATGAATGAAAGCACTCATTTACTTTTTACCCTTGTCCCCAGGGTAGTCTGCACCCTGTTCATTGCATGTTTGCCGATACATGAATAATGTTACTTGTTGACTCCCCCAACGAATGTTTGATTTCATGGTTCAACTACATACAGTCATTATTGCAAGTGTCCGACTCGTCAAGAAAATCCTCTGCACCCGCTTCTGCACCATGCATGTTTTTAGAGTTGAAGAGCTACAACATTGTTACTGTCGGCTGAAAGTCCCGGCAGCAAACACCTAGAAACTTTAGGCCATAATGTAAGTGCAGGATGCTGCTCAACATAGGACTCTTCATTCTGTTTTGATGGTGCGACTTCACGAGGTTCGTGTGCGAGAACATGCGCTCGACAACGGCGTTGCTAAGGGGCGTGGTTAACAACGATAGAGCAAACTCTTTTTTCTTTGAAACAGCTTTCACTGCATCCATCTATGAAATGTAGCACTTCTACCCAGAAAGAAGTGCAGTCCTTGTTTATATTTTTCCAGGGAAGGAGTACAATGTAGTATCCCCCTCCTGGCAACTGATACCAACACTGGTGCTTAGAAACAAGCATTATAGCAAATTATTTAAGGCAGAAAAGGTTTCAATGTCCCGAACCAACACATGGGCCACAAGAGATGCTGTACTGAGCATTACGTTAATTTTGACTACCTGGGGTTCCTTAATGTAAGAGCTAGGTATGGCATGCGAGTGTTTTATTAATTTTGCCTCAGTCAGAATATTGCACTGCCGCACGAAATAAAACTCAGAACCAAGTTTAGCAGCAAAGCATCATAGCTACTGAACACACCAAGGTAAAACCATCTTCTATTCTATTCAGTATATTCAGTAAGTAGCAGACAGGTCATTAGCTATCGGTGAGGAAGTGATAGACTCACCTGTTGGTCCATACTCCGTACAAGAGTTCGACAAATGCAAAGGACAAGTTGAGGATGAGGAACAAAAAGAGATTCCGTGATGCAGTGTCCGAGAAGATTAACCTGCAAAGAGAACCGCACAATGAGAAAATACGTGACAGGCAGGAGAAAGGCCTGTCTGTGCCAGATCGAAACAGCTGGACTCGAAGTGAACCCCACAAAGCCCAAACACAGTTTTAGGCCAACTTCATCGCCTTATTTCTGGACATGGAGATTACATTAAACTCAATAAGTATAGTAATTTATGCTTTAATTGGTTTGCCGAGCAATTGGCAACTGAAACTATGAGGTACAAAACTCTCCCTACTAAAAGTTTGGCACTGTGGCGTTAAAGGCCAACTGCAATGCAATGTCAGTTTGGCTGAACTGGTAAAAGTTTAGTAGTATATATAGTAATAAAGCAATCTTGGCAAAATTACAGAGCTGGTAATTGTATAACTTTGTTATCAACAGCTTTAAACAGCTTTTGTAGCATTTGCTACGAACGGGTGGATGTCTGATTTTCCCTTTGTTAATTGCTTCTCTCCACCTTGTGGGTTTCCGCAGAACTATTATGTCAGCCCTTTATTAGACGATGCGTGCATCCAGCGGTTAGCACATATGACGCAAGATCCAATCTGAAATTTTGAGCAAGTCATCCCGCCTGGGAGTTCACACCGAGAACCCCTGCTCTTTCTCAACACTGCATCACAGATAATTTCCGACGAGCAGTAATGGTGATTTCTCTTTTGTCTTTTTTTTTTTTCAGTTTCAGTGTCAAAAGCAGTAGGCTTCAGCAGGCTTTTCGCGACGCATTCACTGTATTTCAACTGTACGATTGTGCACAGACACTGCTGTAGATCAGTACTGCCTGAAAGCAGACTTTTTTTACAACTACAAAATTTGGTTGCTGTTAGTTTTTAAAGAGAAAATAAAGAAAAATATTAGGTTAACCTGCATTGGCAAATTATACTTATGTGAATACAAAAAAAAATTAATCTGACCATGGAAGGAGCTTTCGCAAGCCATAAAAGGCAGCAACAACAACAAAAAAAGTTTTGCAGCAGTTCCTGTAGTAGTTTCTGGTGCTGTCATGAGATGTGGAGAGTGTCTGCTCCGGAATACGTAATAGCTTATTACATAGTAACTTATTATTACTGATTACACAGCATTCTTAAGGAATCAAAGGCTCAACCTAGTGAGTTTTGACAATCTTTTTTGGGCAAGAGTGACCCAATCATGCGAGAGTACTTTTGAGAACCATGTTATCACGCCAACGTAAGGTTCATTCGATTCAACCAAGTTCCTCTGCACCTACTAACAGTGCACTGCACCCTTGAGCCTTGCAGTGAGTGAGTGCAGCACAGCTCACCACAACTGGCACCGCCTGGACCTTTTCAGTTCGGGTGCGGTGCACCTTTTCTTAGTCAAACAAACCTATAGAGGCACAGCTGTTTGGGCACACAATCCGAAAAGGGAAGAAAAAGCTGTTTTTCATCTTTTCCACTGGCAACCAACCTCTTTCCGTCAAATATGCGTAAATTGAGCATTGCGAAAAATGCTTCACATGACAAAACTAACCTTGTGTCACTCTTTCGTGTCCCTTTAACCTACCGACACCTTTTGTAGATTACTTGCATGTTGCCTTTGGCGCTTTTCAAAATTAACTCGGAAGCGACTGCATAAAATACTTGTTCCAGACAAGGTCAGGTGCATGTAGAACTGTACGTAAGTGGTTTGATCCTACTCCGACCTTCAACTTTTGACAAAATGCGCACTAGTTTGATCCAGACCGTCATCAGAGATGACAAAAAATCATGTGTGAAGTATGTTTCAAATACTGCAACATGACACGAAAAAGCACCATGTCTTTATCTGTGTCCTCATCTTTTGCACTGTGCTCGTTTTGCCATGAATTACCATAACATGCCCAAGCCTCTACCCATGACGTTAAAATTCAGGTTGCAGCATCAACATGGGAACAGCATGCACACTGTTGCACCTTCATCTCTGTTTTATGTGCACAAAAACAGTTTTTACGACTACATGAGGAGAGTGCTAACTTGTCCACATACATAGATATATTGTTTTATTCATCTTCTAACCGTTGAAAGTTTAAAGAAAAAGTGGCTTTTCACATCCATAACATACAGACTTGGACAGACTTGAAAAGTTATTACGCCTTTCAGCTGTCTTCGGGTCTCGCGAGATTAAATGCACACTGCAACAAAATTTTAGGCCACGTAAAAAAGCCAAATTTTAAATAGAGAGATACAGAGGAGGTTTCGTGCAAAATATTGCACACGAAATATGATCAGAAGCCTCATGGAAAGCTGACAAAAATAGCTGTTTTCAATACTAAAACTAAAAAAAGAAAGGCCATCATTATTGCACACCTGAAGTGACGCATGATCTAGAATATGCAGCTTCTCAGCATAACCTTTGAGATTATGCGGCCCCCGTGGCTGGCTGTGGCACGCTGACAACTCTCGGAAGCGACATGCTGAGACTTATGTGCATTCACCACTGGGTTGTTGTGAGGTCAGCAAGTCCCAAGTTCCATGAGGTCAATCTCACCATTGCCTATCACTGTTGTGAAGTCGGGGGCCCGTGCGGCCAACGAAGTTTCCATGGATGGTGCCGTGCCAAGTGCCGGGAGAAAAGCTTCCGAGCGACGTTTAAGAGAATGAAGAAAAAGGAATATATAGAAAAAAAAGTACATGGTTGAGATTTACAAAACAGCTCCAACCATCGGATCACACTATGGTAGCGTCTTAGCATGTCCGAGTCTCACACTGTTCCCGAGCGTCCTCCTCCTCCTCCTTTCCCGGCCATCTGGATCTGCTTTTTATGCCTGCGTTGTCATTGTTCATGGTTTCCACCAATCCAGCATCAGGGAAACAATGGGGTCATGTGACCGATGGCGTCGGTCGGTCGGTTGCCCTTTTCCTCTGAAGAAAGCTTGGTCGGAAATGCACGCACCTCACATGGCACAAACAGGGAAAGATGGGAAATGTCCAATGACTCCAATTCCAGCGTGGTCGTGCCAATTTTTGCGGTCTGCTTAGGTGCTCTAAGAACGCCTCTAATAAGAAGACAATATCAGTCTTGCAGCTTTGCCAAGATTGCTCCATTAGTATACACTACATCAATAGCATATACTACTCATTTATAACCAATTCAGCCAGAGTGAAATTTTGTTGCAGTTGGTCCTTTAAAGGGATGCTAAAGATGAACACTAAATCATTACATTAGAGTACATTACACTGGTAACATACTCTTTCAAATCTCAGTCTTTGTTAATTTTTTGGTGAGTGGTGGAATGCTATAAAAAAATATGAAGACCAAACTTAAAATTATTTGAATTTAAAGCCAACGCCCTATTGCCAGTACATCATCGTTATGTTATGGATTCCAAAGTGTTTTCTCGTACATGGGCGAAGTAGGAGTCCTTGAAACGAACCAAGTTCAATCTATGGCTTTTTTAGAATGCAACGTAGTCCACCTTTACATATACAACGTTAACTAGGCTCGAACACAAAGCGTCGAAATCCGTGTCATATGGCAAGCTGGTGCGTAAACTTCAAGGTGATGCCACCACCTGTCAACATTTTCATTTTCTCTGCCTTGTCAAGCGTTGTTTCAAGGCAAGAGTGGATTTTTCAGTATTGTACAGGGTGATACACTAATACAAAGTGACTTGTTTTACTGTTTGGTGTGCCTCCCCCCATACGACACCCTCCTTGACTCAAGCCTCTTCAATCAAGAAAGCATAAAAAAAGCTTTATCACGCAAATAACTGTACCTACTGGCAAGTCAAATGAAAAAGCATTTTATCATTTGCTTAAAGAACAGACCTTGCATGCAAACAGCTGTGTTCATCAATAAATATTTCAGTTTAACCAGCTTTAGAGAAACAAATAAAGCTGTTTCTGGGTGGTATCTAAACGGGCGCAGAATTACCGTGCTTCTTTGCAAGTGTGGTTGTGTCGTGCCTCATGACACACACTGCTGAGTAAAGCTTGCAAAAAAAAAAAAAAAAGGTTTAAGAAGTGTGGAAATGGGTGCAAGCACTTTGCTTTCAGATGGTGCTTAGGACCCTTGCTTTGACATTTCTAAACACCTTTATGCCCGTGCATAAATGGAACAGTTGGGTGCTCTCACTAATTCTAAGCATAATAGTAAACTCGGCACGTTGGCATTGGCTCATGTTTAACTCAATGCCACTGCCGACTCTGTGTTTGACAGCTGGAAGTTAAATATTTCGCCAGTATTACCAGTCTGGTTGGAACAATTATTTAGGAATTTAAAAGCGACTCCAACCAAAAAGGAGGAGCTGGATGGTCCAAAACATTGGGTCTAATAAATCCACTTTTTGCTTGAAGAACTGCACGTGCAAACAGCAATTTAACAGGGTGCAGGTAGGGTTGCCAACCCTCGAGCGTCTGAATAATTTGCAGCTGGTGACAACTGACCTTGTCAGTGCCAGAAGCAGCCAGTCTGTAAGTTCAGAAATGTTGCACAAACTACTTCTGCCCAATAATGTCATAATTTACGACAAGTTGCAGTAGTTTCGTGGCCAGCAAGGCTACCAGTACAGATAGAGGTGCTGCGAATGGTTAGGGCTTGCAAGAGAGCTAGAACAACAACAAAAACACAACCATCTTTACGTTTATGGCAATAAAAAAGGAAAGAAAAGAGAACAATGCACAACCAAGCCAACAGGCATTATAAAAAATTAATCTGGTTTATTTAAGAAGGGTGCAGGATTGGGCTTGTTGGTAAAACATGCTTTAAAGTTTGAATAACAGCGCAAGGATAGCAGAGATAGCACACCAACCATGCGGGTGCGCTAATGTGTGGCTATAAAACTTGCTATGCTTTCTGAAAAGACAATAAACTGTTGGAAGTTAGCACTCTGTTCTCTCTTCTGTCCCTTCTGCTATTCTTGCACTGCTATTCAAACTGGTTTATTTATTCAGTAGAAAAATAGAAAACGTGGAAAGTTGGGACATTTGGCTGTCCCAACTGGGTCGAGTCGGAAATCAGGTCATTAACTCAAAAGTCAGAATTGTCCCGCTAATTTCAGGACCCTTGGCACTAAAATTGGGATCTAATGTTACGAGACTTTCTGTAGGCTTTCTTTGTGAGAAAGAATGACACTGATTATGCGTCAGCCATCAGTTTCTTTTTTGTATATATTGAACTTGCACCTTTGGATCTCCGATAGTTTAAGCACAGTACGCACTTCGCTGATTACTCATTTTCTTCACGTTTTGGGAAATTGTGCGCAATGGCAATGCAATGGCACGTGACCTATATAAAGTTCTGTCTGTTAATAAATTTTGTCACATTGAAAGGCGGTATTGTCACTCTGTATGCGTCTTTTATTCTGCCTTAATTTTGACGCTGCTCCCTTAAAATGAATAAATTGTTTGACTGAGCACTGATAGCATGCAAACAGCTGTGTTCTTCAATTAATATTTTAGTTTAACCAGCTTTAGACAGACAAAAAAAAAAAGCTACGTTTCTGGGTGATTTCTTAAACGGGCACAGAATAACAATGGGCCCGCTACTGCCGCAAAAAAGAAAAGAACGCGGAACTGCGTGGACTTAAGCAGACTTAAGCATTTGCACATCTGTACAAACATACGCTTTTTTTTTTTTTTTTACCATCATGTGTGTGTCAGGATACCCCTGCTCCTTAGCATCTTTGCATTTTCACGTGCTGCAATCGAAAACCACCGAGATTGCGAGCCTCGCTTTGCAGCACATCATTCGCAAGGAGTCGCCGGGTCGGGCGGCGCACTTTGAGCACAATCTCGCGAGAGAACATCCCCAGAATTCATCGCGACGATAAGCGCGATGTTCCTTCGTGGTAGAACCTCAAGAA
The DNA here is from genome assembly GCF_023375885.2 of Dermacentor andersoni. Taxonomy (NCBI): domain Eukaryota; kingdom Metazoa; phylum Arthropoda; class Arachnida; order Ixodida; family Ixodidae; genus Dermacentor; species Dermacentor andersoni. The sequence goes on along the minus strand of NC_092824.1, from coordinate 8,619,417 downwards.
GGATTAGCTGTTGGTCTAGTTCGTCTTGCACACCTGAGAAGGGGAACTAACTAGCGCAACAAAGGACACATACATGGGAAGAGGAGATGGTGACAAGCGCTACTTTAATAGCGGGAAGGGTTCTTTTACCCTTCCCGCTATCAAACATTCGTAAGGTAGCGCTTGCCTTCGTCTTCCGTTCAGGTGTGTGCGTCGTTTGTTGCGCTAATTCCCCTCATCAACTAATCCCAAGACCGCAAGGTCACTCGCGTAATTGCAGCGATTCAGTTTCGCTCCATCGGCCAAGGCAAGCCGGGAAGATGCAGGATCACGTTGCCATCTGACACCGGTTCAACCGGTGCGCTCTTCGAAACAAGTAGGAAGCAGTAGAGCACTGTGGACGACCGCCGTGGCGCGTGGTGGTTTCCGAGATGCCGGCGTGTCTCATCTGCGATGCCGAAGGCAAAGCGACACGGCGACCCGACCATATGCCTGCAACGTGCGACAGCACGCCGAGGAGCAAAAGCCACGTCGCCACTGAACACACACAGACCTGAACCATCCCTGCAGCCGTTCAGTGAAACGTAGGCCCCGTCGTGCTCTGAACTCCTTGTCGTCGGCATGTAGAGGCAACATCGGGTCTGTCCGCTGGGCCTTTCGAGGGTCGCCGTCGCTGCCTGGTAGTAGTACCTTTCCTCGGAGAGCCGAATTCCGTTTGCTGCCTCAGTGGTGGCTGAATGGGCGATCACAGGACATCGCGTCAAGCTACGGCAGCGGCCGTCTTTCGCTACAGCTGAGATAGGCGCGCCACGCAGCTGACGTCGTGGAGACAGTTTCGCTTCTGACGTTTCTGCACTGCCATAAGTAATGCGTGGATATCATTACTGACTCGCATAAATAAGTTACTGGTATTTGTGAATTCGTTCATGTAATTTTGTAAGAGCTTGTACAACAATAAAAGTAACGTATGTAAAAAAAAAATATTTCAAATTCATGCAATCAGCATCAATAAAACAATTTTATATGTTTCTATTTATAACATTACACTTAGTTTTAATTTTATTTTAGTACTGTTGTTTTGTTTAAGGCAGATAGCTCATGCGAAACAACTGCGTGCAAAAGAATTCAGCACGTCGATGATTCACTTAGTCGTCGATGCTGAGGCCGCAGTTTCTCACTATCTTTCACGGCAGTAGCGTCGCTTGTATGCTCAGGCTCTTGGTCCTTTAAGATTAAAATTACATTCAGCGCCTTTTAATGTTTTTGAAGCGCCCGAACTTCGTGGCGACGCCGGCGCTGTCTCAGACTCGGGGATGCGTTACTGCGCCTGCAGATTTCTGCACCGTGCGGTGGCCGTGAACCGGCCCAGCGCCAGCGCTGCCTCGCTATCATCTGACACGCTCCTCGGTGGAGGCGTAGTGACCAGGCGGTGGTGTGACCGGCTGCTGCGGTCGCAGGCCGAAACATGTAAGCGTGGTGGCGAGCGTGCGATGAAGCAGATCTGGAGAGTGGCCCTGCGCAGAAACTACGCGAGCAGCCATGCCAGTTTGCCGTCGTCGTCGCCGGCTGTGAGGCATCGCGGCGGGACCGCCCGGACCGGTAATCTGCTGCTGCTGTTGGCCCCGATCCGGTCGGCGGCCTACTACCCCGCTTGCCGCCGCGGCGGCGCCGTGGTCCCGAGCCGCCTGGTTGTCGCGCCGGCAGCTGCCATGCATTTCTCGACGAGCAGCACGGCCGCTGCGCAGTTCGGCAGCGCCGAGGAGCCCGTGTTCCGGCCCCGGCGTGCGCTGGTGCTCACCAAGTTCTCGCGTTACGAGTTCGAGAAGCGGCGGCACGCGCACCTGACCGAGGAGCAGCTGGTACAAGATGTGAGTGTTCTCTGCCCTTATGGCGCGGCCCTGATAAATGGACGCTGCTGCAGGACGAACCACTGGGGCTGAGCCTGACGACACGCTTCGCGTAGGCGCAGCAGCGGTGGTGTTGTACGACGAACTCCCTGAAATAATTGACCGCAGCCTCACGCGATCCAGCACAGTTTTGCCGTATCGAAGGCCACGCTCCGCTGTCGGAGACAAAACCCCGGAGGGCCCGTGGCGTTTGACGTTGAGTGATGCTAGGTGGTCTGGAAATTTGTACACATTCGACGCAAGGTCCCCGCTTTCATTTCAACCTGCGCATATATATATATTAACTGACTTGTTTCGCAAAGTCTTGGACATAAACTCACTTTTCCTACCGAGTTTGTAGTACGTACGTCCTCAAAGGTATTTTTCATGTTATTGTTGGATGCTGGGAGACTCAAGGATGGGTCGCACCATAACTACATAGCGGTGCCTGTACTACATCTGCTTTCTACAGCTTGAAATATTTTAGCTAAAAAGAAAAAAAGTTTACGCACGAAATTGAGACGAACAGAACTATTTCCTTTTTTTTTCTTTGTAGCGTCATCCTGCATTACTTCAAGCTGAATGTCAGTAATTGTCAGAACACATGTTTCTTAGAGGTGGTCTTCGGAAAGTGCCAAACTGTGATGACGCCTCGTGCTCGCCTGGAGGTCGTACATACGTGACGAAAGATAACGTGAATTCCAGCATCACACCACCTTGATGACTGCTCTCACCTGCTCTGGAAAAACAATAAGGCAAAGCTACATTGCCCGTTAGAGCCACCCCCTGTGCAAAGAAAGATTTGTAAGAGTGTGCGAGACCAACACTTCAAGTGTGGTTATCTCAAAGGGACACTGGAGGTGAATATCCTCATGTGGCCCATTGTACATCATATTGCAAAGTGCCTTCAGTCATTTTCAAACTTAGCCTTGAAGCATTTACATAAAATATGCATCTCTGGTATAAAGTCGCATGCATGCAGAACTGTATGGAAATGGCTTGTCACATTCTTGCCATTAGTCTAAGTGAACATTGACATTAATTTGTTCTAGATTGTTGTGCCATCACAGATGGCAAAGAGCACCCATCAAGTGTGTTTTTAATACAGGGAGTTGGCATAAAAGTCCGGGATGTAGCACAAATATGCCAACCACAAAACTATGCAACACATTCATCTTGTGTTTAAGCAGAGAAAAGCAGCTTTTATGGCAAGAAACGCAAGATAACTTTCTGCCTACTGCACCTAACCATGGTATTTAAAGAAAAAATGTTTTTGATATTCATAACATACCAGTAGTAATAAGAATGAACTTGAAAAGTGATTGCCACTGAGCTGTCTCCAGGTATGCATGAGGGGTATGCAAAGGTATGAGGAGGATATGAAGACATCTGGATTACCAAAAATTATGCAGATCCCACGCACTATGGGAATCGATGTAAGCGAAGCTTTCCGTGCTCGATGCTTTGATTGACAATACTTAGCGGGAATGTTGACGGCTAAAGCCTAATTTCAACGGTTAGTGTAACACGAGAGTGGCGAGTTGATGTTAAAAGTTATCTTGTGTGCACCACTGCTGTTTGTCTGCGTAGTACACAGAACACACAGGGAGAGGTGTTTGCTTGAAGCATTGTTGTGCGCCATATTTCATAACCTCTGAGAGGGTTGAGCATTGTCGTTACCTCACATGGCACATTGCATCGTGGCAGAAGTATTAAGCTTGGATTATGAGGCTGTATACGGTGGGGTGAAAACGAGTTTCTCTCCTGTTGGCTTTCCTCTCTGACTCGCTCCTGTCATGTATACACATGCTCTGAACGACCCCACGGGGTGTGCCGGACAGCAGCAGCAGCAGCAGTGGGAAAGTTGAAGGAAGAGTCGGAGAAAGCTTCGCTTTAAAAAGAACTATGCCAGGACTTAGCACTGCTAACTCTTTTAAGTGTACGATAGCATACTTGGATTGTAATGATTGTGATGTCTCGACAGCTGCTCATGCGTGTGTCATGGGCGACCTTGCACTCGATTAATCAGTGGGACGTTATATCTAACTCGCAATTTTGTACACACTGTGAAAGCACTCGTGAACACTCGACACGCCTTGCTTTTTATTTTACAATACCTCCAAAATGGGTGAAATCCACCGGTAATGCTATAAGGATATACGGGACTGAACCTCTTCCAGCACAGCAGCCTCTTGTCATCAGGCCACAATCGCACGCATGCCTCTCGTGTGCCGTGCCAAAGTCACTTTCTCAAATGTCTAACATGTGCGTCACGTGCCTGCTGCTTGCATTCTCCCCTTGTTGCAAGCGAGCACTGTGCTAGACTGCACTGCCATTGGGATGTCGGCCCGCATTTTTCGCCTGACCCACAAAGTTTGTGAGGTCCACCTATAATGCCATCACATTAAACAACGGGGGTAGGAAAAAATGCCACCTTTACAGTCAGCAGAGGCTTGGCAAGCTTGAAAAGAATTGAAAACGAAATACAGCTGGTGCACCACCTTGCAGTTCTCACACTTGCAGTGGAGTCATAGATTTTGACAGCACCTGCGTGGGACTAGATAATAGTTTAACGTAAGCAATAATGGCACTGCTTTCTACAGGAAACAATAACTCAACTTAGCAAGCTTTGACAGCTTGCATGGCACAAAGGCACCTTAAACACGAAAAAATAGATAGCAATTCATGACATTGCACTGATGTACCAGTGTTGTGGCTTGGATGCAATGCTGATAAAGGAAAAACCTGTGATTTCATTTTTTCTACAATGTTTTCATGGCAAATAAGTGCACATTTTTAAAATAATGTTCCAACTGTACCTTATCTGGTGCCACTTTTTAGTGTTTTTTTTTTTACAGTGACTGCATGCCTAAAGTTTACAGAATATGCGTAAAAGAGAGGGTATCAAGGGGATGGGTGCTTGTTAAGTCAAATAGCTTAAATAAAAATAGAGTAAGTTCTGTTAATTTAGTCTGATGGGGTCGTCATTCTCAGTGTTTAAAAGACAGCCTTCCCAGTGCACCAGTGTGCAACGGTTTACCAACAACGTAACTGACATTCTGTAGTTATCTCTCCACTGTTCTGTGCTGAAACCATCTAGTAAGCGTTTAGAATTTAGGCAAATGTTACTGGCCTCATGTGGGAGGCATTTTGTGTTTGCTGTCTTGCTGCATTAACTAATGCAAGCATGAGCTTGACTTATTGAACATGCAGTGCTTTCTCAGTATTATGATTTATTTAATTTGATTGAGCTCTTTGCAAGCAAGAGAATGTGGTTGATGAGAGCTGCCAGGGACCAGTTATTTTTTTAAAGCGAAGCTTTCTTTGCCTCTTCGACTTTCCCGTTGCTGCTGCTTGCTGCTGTCTGGCACACCGCGTCGGGGGGTGGTTCAGAGCGTGTGTATACATGACAAGAGAGTGGTGGAGAGGAAAGGCGACGCGAGAAGCTTGGTTGCACCTTTGCACCGCTTCCAATGTGCACAATGCCTTCTGGAGCTCCCTCGGTGTCGGCACGTTAGACTCTTGGCAGCTGTAATTATCGGTGACCTCCGCAAGAGCATTGCAGAAATTGCAGCGCTTATCTTTCTACTAAAGTGCAAGTCCAGAGGGAAGCTTAATATAATGGTAAAGAGGAGGGGAAAAGGAGGCACAGAATGGATGGAATGGAGGTACGGTACAGTACGTTGCTGCTGTTTCTGAAAAATAAACACCACGCAAATACGTCAAGCGGACAAATTACGCAGGGTGTGCAGAAGCAGACCCACATTAATTAAAGGGCACCGCAGGGTCCAGGCAACACTACGGAAGCAGTCGACAGTCAAATCAACACTTCTGTGCTTGCCGCGGTAGCTTTGCAGCTATGGCATTGCTAGAGGTCGCGGATTTGTCCCGACAGCGGCAGCCGCATTTCGATGGGGGCGAAATGAAAAACGCATGTGCACTTAGATTTTGGGACACATTAAAGAGCATCATGGTGTCAAAATAAATCAGGAGACCGCTACTACACCGCGCCTCGTAATCGGATTGTGGTTTGGCACGTACAGCCCCATAATCGAAGCTTAATACTTCAGCAACAATGCGATGTGCCATATGAGGTAATGACAATGCTCAACCCTTTCAGGGGTTATGAAATATGGTGCACAACAATAATTCAAGCAAACACCTCCTCCTGTGTGTTCTGTGTACTACGCGGACAAACGGCAGTGGTGTACGGAAGGCAACGTTGTAACATCAACTCGCCACTCTCGTGTACGACTAAACATTTAAGAAATTTCACCATTCAACATTCACCATCAAATCAGCACTAATTGTTGTCAGTCAAAGCAAACAGCACAGAAAACTTCGCTTACATCGATTCCCACAGTGCAAGGGATCCGCATATTTACATTTTTGAAGCCAGAGATGACAAAATGCAGTTTACAGAGGCTTACAAGCATCACTGTGTTTTTATATATCAACACTGCCTTCATGTATCCTTCAATGTGAATTGTTAGCAAGATAAGGGTTTTCCTGGAAAGAGTCACTGAAAAGGTCACCGTGATCTAAAGACAATGTTAAAACAAATTAGAGTGCAACGAAACATGCACAAACCTGCACACAGAATCATTCCAAAAATCACCGCCCCTTCCAGTCCGTGAAGATGGTCGAACAGCGTAGCAGTGTTAATTACGCCGAGTGTTACACCATGCAAGTCAAACTTTGCAAGCAGTCTATATTGTAAATCTTTTGTTTCACCAGTTTCACCATTCTTACACCTTATTTTCACTTTTGCGGTTGGCAGCTTCTTCCTGGAGAGCAGGGTGTCGAACAAGAATTTTTTGGGTTCAGTTCGGGTTTGGCTTGAAGCCTTTCAGGTTCAGTTCACGAGCACCATTCCGTTCTGGTTCAAATGGGTTCAAACGGGTTCGGAGAAAAAGAAAGTGTTCTTTTTGTTTTACCCTTTTAGTGCTGTGTTTTCGTTTCTCTGTCATGTCAGTATAAAAACAGATTCATAATGTAGATTTCTTTTTGTAGATGTCGTGACTTGGCCAACTTAACTGTACAGTCTAGTGCAAAATGTTTTCCATGGGAGGCCAACGACAACACTAACTGAAGCGAAATAAAAGGTACGCAGGGACACTTAAGGTGGCTTACGTGTCTGAATGTGAAAGCATTACTGTTTATGGCAGCAAGTTTATTTTTATCCATTTGTTTTAGTTCATATAATTAAATTTTATGCTTGGCTCATAAACCTGCAGTTTCATACCCCACAGTTGTTTTCTTGAGGAAAACAACAATGGCTCTATGCAGCCGCCGCGGTGCCGCCTTGTGCTCCACTCCCCTCGCTGGCCAGTGAAGGGCTGCATCTCGTCTCCAAATAATGCATCCTTGCCGCAATCTTCTGGCAGGCAGGCCTGTAGCCTCCTGGCCAGTGGGCAACGCCTCTGTGCCGCCGAGGCCTCCCCCACCCCCCCTTCTGGCTGGCCGGCCGGTGACGGGCCATTCTCTAAATCATGCATCCTCGCCTGAATCTTCTGGCTGGCAGGCAGGCAGCCTCTTTTGTGGACAGGCAACGTCTCTGGGCAGCAGAGAGCCTGCCCCTCCGCCATCTTTTTTCGGTACCATCAAATGTCGTCACACAGAGATGCACGCACATTCACATTTTCGCTCAATGAGGCAAGTAATGCTTTCGCATTTAATATGGGAAACAATGGCGATAGCAACTAGCACTTCAGCGATTGGGTTCTAGTAAAGATAGCAGATTAGTGAAGTCACAAGCAATGGTAGTCCAAGGCTGCAGAACAGTAAAAGGAAGAGAATGTATCGAAGAAAGCTATCGGATTTCCTTCGCATCAACCCAACTGATTGCCCCCCTCATTTTTTTTTTTCTTTCAGTTCAGTTGCTTCCTACAGTCTTACTCAATATAGATTCTTGTTTCAAAAACCCTTGGACGAATATAAAATATGCATTAGACAATTATTTAATAATTTTAGTGCGAGATGTCAATCTTACACTAGAAACAACACTACAGCGCAATAAGTGCATAAAGAAAGACATTGCATTTAGGTTGTCGTCACCTAAGAACTTTCCGGATTTTTTTGTGCGCAGCTCATTTCTGATTGGTCGAGAGGATTAGCGCTGCAAAATTTGCAAATGCCAAGGACCCCAAAAATATTGAGGTTGGTCCGACCCACTAATCCACATTATCCGGCCCAATAATTCCTCTAATCCAAATTAATCAACAGACCAATCCCACAAATTCACTATAGCTTACCCACTCATCTCACCAATTCATCCCAGTCTCCCCTCTAGTCTGCATTAATTGAGTTTAATCCATGTGCCCCTTAACTTTAAGGTTAAGGAGAGTCAAGATGATATGGAAATGCTGTCGCGTCTACTTTAACAGTGCAGTTAAAAAGGCCCTAAAGTTTTTTTTAATAGTCTCGTGCTCTTATAGAGCAGTAAACGAAGGACAGAATGTCACTGCACAAGAAGTGCTGGGGACATAGAGGACTGCGAGTCTTTGTGTCTCACTGCTGTTTGTATACAATGGCTTATTCAACCAGAATAAGTGGAAGATATGGATTTATTGTTCAAGTCGGTTCTCTCCAATGTGGCACTGCCACCCTCCAGGAAAAGTGGAGATGGATCCACTTAACACTGTTTAAAAGGCTACAACACGCTCTCCGCGGGCCGCGAGTCAATTTCTCTGCATCGTTCTGGAGGAGGAGGAGGAAATAACTTTATTGAGTCCTGAAGAACCCCTCCTGGAGGCTTTTGTGGCACACGCCAGCGTATTTATTCGAGCCACATAGGTTTTTCATATGTGCACCAATTTCTTATGGCAAACGGCGACCATAAGAGGTTGATAACTTGATAAAAATCAACTTGTTATTATGACTTATGATGGTTCTATCAGGATGTGCAGAGTGAGGACGGCTGACGCTGCCTCATTATCTCTCAGAGGGTCTCCCGTTTTGCTCAACAGTGCTTCGAGCAAATAAAGTTTTCTCTTTACCAGACTGCTCTGCTCGAAATCTCCGTTGCCGAAACCATTTCAGAACGGTTCCTTCAATTCGTTCTGGTTTGGGTTCAGTTCCAAAATCGCGGAAAAAAAAAAACGGGTTCGGTTCCGATTCGACACCCTGTTCAGGAGTATGGACTATTCATGGTCTTCCCATAGTTGTAGCTGAGATGGAATGTGCAGAACCACTAATTCAAAGCTCCGTATATTGGGCGCAAGGCCCACCACTGGAGATGCAGGTGCTGCAGTCGTTTTGATGATTGGTTGGATTGGTTTGATGATTGACATCTTCGGGTTTCTTAATGAGGTTAAACAGACGTTCGGCTGCAACGTAGAGTGTGATGTCAGTGACGGTGTGCCCGCAGTCTGCCGTTGTCACTTGCATTCTATGTCTCGAGTTTGCGAGGTGGCGGGGATAGCAGCATCCGCCCGCCATTGCCGCTTGCGATTCTTAAAAATTAAATTGCTTCAAAATTAAAGCTGTCCATCAAAGGAGACAATGAATGGCTTAAACCCGCTTAAGCAATGACTCATACCCCCGTAAACGAGGCCTCCCCATTACGACAGAAGAGAAGTGAAATTCTATGCTGGAATGACGAGCGGCAACGGAGCCATCTGTGGTAGAAGACGACGATGACAACGAACACGGGAGCAGTGGCATGAGTGCGTTCGCGTGGTAGCACCGAGGGACACCAATGAGCCAGCTGTGGAAGATAACGACGACGCTCGAGCCATTGCTGATGATGATAGTTTTAGCGAAGTCTGACGCCGGCACACGGTCCGCATAAACAGCTTTGCTGTAAAAGACCACCCAACCTCTTTTTGTGCTCTCACGTGTTTTGCCATAATGAGCTACAAACTAGCCCTACCACAAGTTCTTGTAAAGGCACTGTGTTGCCTGTCAGTAATTGGTGCGCCAAGTTTGGTCCTGCTTGTGTGCTGTTTCTAATGGTAACTCCTTTTTAATGATGTCCCGTGTGCAGGGCAAGGTTTTAAGAAAAGTATGTGCTATCCCTTCTAGTGGGACTATACAAATTTTGAAGTTTGCAGGTTGGCAGGTATGAAAAAGTTAAATGGGCATTCTTGTCCCCCCCTTCTCTCTCTACCAGGTGAAAATCTTTGCTCATCCTGCATAGTTCTTTTCTTTTTCTTCTTCTTTTGAAGACAAGGTGTTCTTTGGCAACTTCAGATCAGTTTGGGGTTGTGGGATCTGGTTATCTGGGTGCCACTTTCGGACCAATTTCGTCTAAACGAGGCTATTTGAGGACTTCTAGTGCAAGTAGGATGACAAAAAAGGCATCAAAATGGAGCTTGGAATGAAAAAGATGCGCCAGTTAGTGTAGAGCCATGTGCAGAGCAGTGATGGTGCATAATTAGTGCAGAAAGCTCAAATTAAGCCCAGATATACTCGTTGAAACTGCGTGTCTAAAACCAGAACTAAGTGTGGCTTTACTCAGCAAAAAATATGGGCTGATCTCGGAGATACTGCACTGTACCACATGGTGCACTAACCAGCCTCAGAAGACCTTGTCTTTCTTTGACGTCAACTGCAGTTGACTGGCCTTTCTTTCTCCCATTTGTGCTCACCCTCCTCATATAACAATAATATAGCATCAGGCTTGACAGTCTTCCTTTTTTTTTGTCTCGCGTTGGCTTGTGCTATTGCTCCTGCACCGCTCATCACGGTTTGCGGGACAGGGGAACGGATCTGGTTGGGTTGTCCGTCCTGTCTGTGCTCTACAAGTTTAGTCTGTTGTCCTCTCTCGTTCTTTCTTGCCCTCCTCCTCCTGCTGTCACCATCTTCGGCAAAGCTGGAGTCCCGGGGCTCGGACTACAACAGCCTTGTCCACCACCACAAGATCCACACCAAGAACAGGGAGCTCGTGGTCAACACGCTCAGGCAAGTCCCTGTCTGCACGTGTCTCTGCACAGCACTGCCAGTTGTGCCTACATCCTAAAAGGCAAACACTGAAGCATGCTAGACTGTCGCGCTACCCTTACAAAGACCTTGAAACACTTGTATTATGCCAGGACATTACTCAGTTGCAGTTTGAGCTGTGAACATTGTGTTTTGAAGCAAAACTTTCCCTGCAAACCTTTGCCGACAGTGGCAGCTGTCTTGCTGTGTAGCCCACACAGAGCGTACGCGTGTCTCACGGTGGGATCGAACCTTGCTCTTGGCACAAGAGTTTAACGCCGTAGCCATTAAGACACAATCCTGTGCATTGCTTCCATGTGCCAGGTAGTAGCACTTTCACGTGGTGGGTGTGTGCTTCACGCAATGCGCAGCGCACGAGTGCACGCTCGGTGCAGGCTGGACGCAGGAATGAAATGGGTATCATAGCCAACCTTACCCCACTGTACTTCGCGTCGTACTTCTCTCTTCGCCGTTCTTCCCGGAACAAACATCACCTTTATCCTCGTAATATCACTGCGTCTTGCAGTGTGAATTCGCTGTTTGCATTTCAGCGTAGCTTGAGAATGGTGTAGGGCATAAACACAAACATTGCACGACATTACACATTGCATAGGATGACAGTAAAGGCACTTGTATGCATCGCATGTAATTTTATAACATTTAATCACTTCACGAAGGCTCTGCTTCACTTAGATTCCAACATGTGCATCGGATCTGCTAAGTTGTTTTTTAATGTTGTGATACCCAAGTTCCTGCAAAAAAAAATAATTGTATGTATATATATAGACTTGTTCTAAAAAGTCACTGTGATATGATTTTTCTTAATGCAAATAGTCTTATTGCAGCCTATTCACTCTAATGAGAGCATTCCTATGTTTTGTGTATATCTAAAATAGAGGAAATAACCAGACTGTTTTCAATGCACAGGATACATTGGGCTAGTTGGTTGGTACATGTTGAAGCCATTGTAGAGCAGATCATACCCAAAGGCTACAAGACCAGAGCCAGTGGCATAGCAACGGGGGGGGGGGGGGGGGGGGGGGGTATTCTCGGCATGGACTTCCTAAACCAACACGGCACAGTCATCGACCTGAAGTCGAAGTCAATAACCCTGTCGGAAGATCAAGTGATACCGCCAGAGAGCTCTCGTAGTCACCATTATGTGAGAGTGTTCGAAAGTCAAATCAGCATCCCGCCCCACTCCAGCATTGTCATTTCCGTCGGCACCGAAACACCTGCCAACATAGAAGGCGTCATCGAGGGTGACCAACGCCTACTGCTAGACCATAAAATTTGCGTCGCAAGAGGGATCGCTCGACTGCACGGAGGAAAAACGAAAGTGTTGCTGACAAACTTCAGCCAGGAGTTCAAGCACGTCAACAAGGGCACGACGATCGCATACATCGAGGAAATTCGGGAAACCAGCAATGCTTTTGGCCTCTCGGATTCTGCCGCATCCACCCCAACGACCATAGTTCCCGAACCAGACTTTGACGTAAATCCAGGTCTCCCCATGAGTAAGCAGCAACAACTCGGAAGTCTTCTCCGGCGATACAAAGAGTGTTCTTCGATGTCATCGAGGATTCAACAAACACCAGTCGCAAAGCATCTCATAATAACTGAAGAGTGCGCTCGACCACTCCGCCAGAGCCCTTACCGAGTTTCGATGCGAAAACATGACTCTACTAGGCAGCCAGTCGACGAAATGCTGTGCGACGACATCATCCAGCCGTCGAAAAGCCCGTGGGCATCTCCTGTAGTCTTGGTGAAGAAAAAGGACAGAACCCTATGTTTCTGCGTCGATTATCGTCGACTTAACGAGATCACGAAGAAGGATGTATACCCTCTTCCACGGATAGACGACGCATTGGATCGGCTCTGCAATGCTAAATACTTCTCATCGATGGGCCTCAAGTCTGGCTACTGGCAAATAGAAGTCGACGAGAGAGATCGCGAAATACCGCCTTCATCACGCCAGACGGCTTCTATGAGTTCAAGGTCATGCCATTCGGACTGTGCCCGGCGCCTGCAATGTTCCAGCACATCATGGACATGGTGTTAGCAGGATTGAAGTGGCAGACGTGTTTTGTTTACTTTAATGACGTCGTCGTCTTCGCCGGAAATTTCGGCAATCACCTTAGGCGGCTTGCGACAGTATTAGAGGCCATCAAATCATCAGGGCTCACTCTGAAGCCGGAAAAGTGCTGCTTTGCTTACGATGAATTTCTGTTACTAGGTCACGTCATCAGCAAATCTGGAGTCTACCCTGACCCGCAGAAGACAGCTGCCATCGCAAAGTTCCATCGTAGCCCATTGACAAGAAGGCAGTGCATAGATTCCTTGGCATGTGTGCCTACTATAGGCGCTTCGTCAAGGACTTTTTATGCATCGCGGAGCCACTAACACATCTAACCAAATGCGATGTCGAGTTTAAGTGGGAAACGCCGCAGGCCGACGCATTTCAAGAACTCGAAGGACGCATGCAGTCGCTGCCCATACTTGCACACTTTGACGAGGACGCCGATATCGAAATCCACACTGACGCCAGTAGCCTAGGCCTCGGTGCCGTCCTAGTCCAGAGGAAAGACGGACTTGAACACGTGATATCTTATGCTAGCTGGCCACTGTCAAAAGCGGAAGGCAATTATTCTACGACTGAAAAGGAATGCCTCGCCATCATTTTGAACGCACAATAGAGAACGTACCGGTACGTCAGTGACACTGTGGGGGGGAAGCGCGAAGACGTACCAGTACGTCCGTGACAGCGAAAGGGTTAAGCGCGGATTGTCTTTGTTCACATTACAAAACAACCTACTTGTAAAGAACTTCTCACCAGTCCGCGCCAACTACCTTCTTGTTGTTCGGTCAGTGCTGCGTCCAGAAGTACCGCACGCCCTACATGATGATCCAACCGCTGGGCACCTCAGATTCTCCCGGACGCTGTCGAGGATACAGGAGAGGTATTACTGGCAGCACCTGACCACCGACGTCGCACATTACATCAAGACATGCCGAGACTGTCAGCGACACAAAACACCACCGACAAGGCCAGCCGGATTACTACAGCCGATCAAGCCTCCTTGCCGACCTTTTCAGCAGATCGGGATGGGCTTGTTGGGACCGTTTCCGACATCAACATCCGGGAATAAGTGGATGATCGTGGCGACGGACTATCTCACCCGCTTCGCTAAAACTAAAGCTCTACCGAAAGGCAGCGCATCCCGAAGTGGCAAAATTTTTCGTCGAGAACATCCTGCTGCGACATGGTGCCCCAGAAGTCCTCATCACCGACAGAGAAGCGGCCTTTACAGCAGAGCTCACCCAAGCCATTCTGCAATACAGCCAGACAAGCCACAGGAGGACAACTGCCTACCTCCCGTAGACGAATGGTCTCATGGAGCGCCTGAACAAGACCCTCGCCGACATGCTAGCAGGGTACGTCGACTTCGAGCACAAGACGTGGGACGCGGTCCTACCATACGTAACCTTTGCTTACGACACGGTGGTGCAAGAAACAACACAGATCACGCTGTTCAAGCTGGTTTACGGCAGGAACCCGACGACGACTCTCGACGCCATGCTGCTGCACGTTACCAACGAAGAGAATCTTGACGTCGCTACCTATCTCCAGCGCGCCGAAGAAGCCCGACAGCTTGCCCGCCTAAGGATCAAGAACCAGCAGCGTACCGACAGGCGACAATACAACCTCTGATGGCGCTACGTCGCGTACTAGCCCGGCGACCATGTTTGGGTTTGGACCCCGATACGCTGACGAGGACTCAGTGAGAAACTATTGCGACTTTATTTCGAACCCTACAAGATCATCCGACGTATTTGGGAACTGGACTATGAGGTCGTGCCAGACGCAATTTCGCATTCACAGCGGTGCCACGCACAGTCTGAAGTGGTCCACGTGGTGCGTCTTAAACTCTTTTATGCATGCTGACGAACTTCTTTATTTTGTTGTTTCTTTGCTACGAGTGTTTTTATTACTTTCGTTTGCTTGCAGCATCTGGTCGATGCTTTTTTAAGAGGGGGGTATTGACACGTGTACTTGTTTATCGGGCGGTCAGGTTTCACCACCTAACAAATGTTATCACACAGCGCAGGACGCGCCTGCATGCATCGAAAGTTTCTGGAATGTTATCGATGGTTCCATCCGCTTTCTGCCACTGAACCTTGTGTAAGCAGATTACATGTATACGTGACGCGAATGGTATAGAACTTTGTGAAAGACATGTGGGTCCCAGCAATTACTCTGGAACATTTAACGACTGATGTATAAAAGCCGACGCGCTTGGCCCGCTGATCAGATTTTGACGATCGCCGACTGTGTTCGCCGCTGTCGCCGTTCTTTAAGTGCAGCCTGTTTTTGTGGGCACAGGTTTGCCCAATAAAAGTTAGTTTCGTCTTCCACAGTATTGCTACTGTGTTCATTATATGTCACTACCATGTGACAGTATTGCTCAGCACAAGACACACCTAGTGTGTCTGAAAATTTTTTAGTGGTGTTGCGGATTCTATAGTGAAAAAAATCTTGTTTAAAGAGAATGCGCTGCATGAATAGTGGTGTGAATTCTGAAATGCAACTAAGTGCGACCAATTGTTCTGGAATATGGTGTGATAGGTGTATAAATAAACAATGCACTTGACCTGTATGACGGTCTACGTTTGCAACCGCCTTGTGACCATTATCAAGAGGTTTGTGCCGCCAAGGGTAAGGTTGTATGGCTCTCCCCACTTGCAGAAAGAGTTCAGTGCACAGCTGCACTGAAGGTGTCTGCTCTTGCTTATGTGGCACACATAGGAGCGTGGGAAATATGAACCTTCATAATTCCCACATGCTTGATTTGTTATTGCATCATTGTTACGATGCATTCTGCATTAGTGATTTTACAATTGGGCGTACAGGTTAGGTTGTGCAAACTGCAAACTTCACGTATCGGCCACTTTTATGAATTTATCCTAGAATGGCTGATGACATGAGTGCCATGTCTCCAGTGGTCCATGATGTGAAGTATATCATCTGTTGGCAATCCATCTAGAAGAAATTGTGCTTACTGCAGCATAATTAGAAAAGCTTTTTCAGCCCGAGATTCTGGCATTCTAGAAGACAGGACAACAGAAATTAGTGAAATGGCACAGGTGCCCAACTCAACCAGCCCAGCACTGCACCTTAATTTTATGGATCACGCAGCCATCATTTTAGTGTCGGAGCCTCTTCATTTGGGGCTATGTATGCAAGAATACATGGCTTGAAGGAAAGCTTCAATCCATAAATAATGTATAATAAAAGATAAATGGAGCACTCACTTAATAGGTGCATTGAGAAATCGCCATGTTCCGGTTATAACACAAAAAATGATAGAAAAGAAGTAATAAGTAATGGCAGTGTAGGAAGCGTGCCTTTAATGTTCATTCATGCTTATGTGTGTGTGCATTTCCTTTTCACCCAAGCCTGCACAGCTGCACTGCCATCATCGTACACGTCCCCAATTGTTGCGTGGTGCTTGTGTGATTGACATATCCTTCATCTCAATCCGTGGCACTTATGACGAGTGTTGTCACTGAGTGCTGATAATGGGAAGGGGGGACAGATGTTCAGTGCGCGCAAGATAGTGATTAGGTTTGTTTACCTTGGCTTGTCAGTCAATGCCGTTGGCTCATTCTGCACTGCAGCTTACGTAAGTGCTATGTTGATGTAATTATATGCGGGTGTTTTTGTTGGTACAAGCAGGTCTGGTTTTCATGCTCGTTTAGAAATGTGCAGGAATACCCTATAATTTGCCTAAAGGTTGAAAGACTGGTGCTGCTAGATGGGCTAGTTGCTTGCTATATCCGTTATTTATGTTACCAGCGTGATATAAACAAGACACCTACTGACACAAAGGACACACCAGTGTTTGTTGTGTCAGTGTGTTCTTTTTGTGTTCTGTTCATACTGCACTGCTAACTTTGATCAAGAATGTCCTTTGAGGTCACTGGTACCATTTGAGGTTGCCACTGAAGGTGTCATCTGGTGATCCAAGTGTTGTAATTGCGAATTGCAAGGAAGTTAGCGTTGTACTCAGTGCATGGGTGTAATACTGAAGCTATTTTACATCTAGACAACACTACGTGCAGAATGATTACTCATATTGACATGTTTCTTTTTGTTACACTTTCTTGCTGTCAAGAACATGTGTGCTGACGTCGCACCTTTTGTTTTAGAGGCTAAAGTGGGAGTAGATAAAACTGAAAACTCTAGTGTACATATTAAATGAACACTCAGTGCAATGCCCCACCACAAAGCTTCGCTTTCTTCTTTTCTTGTATGTTTTAGAGGTGGGCCGTTGTGAACATCAAGTGTTTGTGATCGCAGGGAGAATGGCATTGAGACACGCCTCGTGGATCGGTTTGAATACACAGACAGCAACATCGACTGGGCAGACGTCATCTTCACGACAGGTGGCGATGGCACGTTCCTCATGGCGGCCAGCAAGATCCACACACGTGACAAACCCATCATAGGCATCAACAGTGATCCTTCCAGGTTAGTAGCGGATGCATAGAATTCCTTACAATATTACCTCGAGTGAAAACTGGTGCTGCGACACTGTTGTATGCATGGCAATGCTGAGAGTTAGTGGCTTCGGATTGGCATCGTTCTTGGAGAGCCAGAACACCTAGAGGTGCGCCTGACTGGCACTGTTCCATCTGCAAGAATGGTTCATCCTCTGCTGAACCAGCACATAAAAAGCTGTTTCAACTTTAATATAACACAAAAACACATTATGTTCAATCATGAGGACCTGTGCTTGGATGTACAATTACAGCCAACAAACGATTTTTCAGACTCCCTAGGGACTGCTAAAATGTCCAGAAAAACAAATGCATGCCTTTAACTGCCTTCAAGAGCTCAAATCGCCAGAGCCACATCTGAAATAATTTTAACCCTTTCAATGTCACTGACATACCGGTATGTTTCCACATTTCTATCTCGCCATGCCACTGATGTCTGATAGGATGGTGAGGACCACACACCAAGAAAATGTTTGCCATTATCTGTGTAATTTTTCCCCTTCTGCTTAACCATAAATAAACCAATATGTTGGTTTTATAAGATCTGATAAAGAAACCTGGAGCTAGAGGTGCGTCACCTCTGAACTAACCTGGCACTGAGAGGGTTAAAAGCCTGCCAGTGCACTGATTATGTACAATCTATGCTTGTTACAACGGACCCATGTACAAAGACTTTCGGATATAACAGACCATATTTCAGCCTTGGTTTGTTCTACCTGTTTTATGGATGCAGCGAAGTCTGTTTTTAAAACAGACCGTGCTGCAATGGACTATCGGCTACAGCGGACGAAATTAGCGGCAATTTTTGTCAAAATCGGACCTATAAAACGGACTTTTGGGCAGCTGACTTGCGAGGGTCAGCCGACGATCGTGGCTCTATATCTTGTGTGCGCATGAGGGAGGGAGGGAGGAAGGGAGGGAAGGAAGAAAGAAAGCAAGTGGGGCAAAAGCACGGTGTCTCTCGAGCGCGAGGCACAATGGGGAAGCGAGGGAAAGGAAGGGTTCTACTCCAGTGGCTGCTGTGAACGGCGTGGGGGCTTATCTTGAAAGTGATCTGCAACATGGTCAAAAATGTGCATCCGCGCGAAACCGTATCTTGAAAGCGATCTGCGATGTGGACAAAGTGCACGCCCGCGCAGACATCGCATCTTGAAAGCGATCTGCGATGCGGACAAAGTATGTGCCCGCACGGGTGCCGTATCTTGAAAGTGATCTGAGATATGGACAAAATGCGCACTCGCGTGTGCACCTTATCTTGAAAGCGATCTGTGATGTAGGCAAAATGCACGCCCGCGTGGGCGCCGCATCGGGAAGATGATCTGCGATTTACACCAAGTGCGCCCAGTGCTGGTAGCTTCGTATGCACTATGCTTTCGACGTTTTGTTCGCATTGAAGCGAGACAGCACGAAAGTCAATTCACTTGTTCACTTGTTGCTGCTGCCATGCTCATCTTGCTTAATTTGCTATCATAATCAATGCTTTACCTTTTGTGCGAAACTGCGACTTTTTTGTTTCTTTATTACTTTGAATGTTCGCCACTCACTGTTTGCAATAAAGTTGTTAGACATTGCGACGAAAGTTTCGGAATTGAGGTGTCTCGAATATTGGACTTCGAATAAAATGGACGTATTTTGTTGGACTATCAGGGTCCATTGTAACGAGAGTCGACTGTATCTCAGTAATTGTGTTGCGACAGGAAATGACAGGTGCTTGTGGGTGTGCCCCCGCTGCATAATCGTGCTGCTGCCGAAAATTTACATCAACAGCAAAGTAGAATGCACTTGGCTACTGTAATGTTAGTTCTGTGTTTGTCTGGTTGAGCTCTGCACCACCAGATGGCTGCACCATGCTGACCATTCGCGTTTGCAGCTCCGCTCATCCAGTAAAATGGCCAGTCCACTTGCATTTACCGGATTACCAGACACGCTAAAACTCTCTAATGTTGCGTAAAAGGAAGTTCATGATATCATTCGTGCAACTCTGTTACAGGGCTTGGGAATTTGTGTAGCCACAGCTATCCATTTGTTTCCCAAGGTGTATATGGGAGAAAGGACGGGAACCTCTTGTCCAATGTGAAAGAATGGTTCTGTGGGCATGTTGATTGACTGAAGGTGAACAGTAGGCAGCAGCAGGGCGTTTTGCAACGTAGGCATGATGCGCAAGTGGCTACATAATGGCGGACAGAGCGTGCTAGGCCTGTCCAAAAGAAACTACAACAGACATGCTTATAAGGGTCAGATATGTGGAGATGTCCAACAGTGAGTGAATCATGAACTTTGGTGAGGCCACTCTGGCGTAAGTTTCTAGGGAGGATAAGAAGGTCCGGTCTGTCATTTAGGTTATTGCAGTGGTGTAGGATACTTTCCTGAAGCACAAATTTGCAGACAGATGCATCATTAAGGGGGGAAGCGGGGATCAGATCGCGATTTTCGCGAAAAAAATCGATTTTTGAAAAGTACGCTTTTCAGAATCTACAGCATCATTTCTATCTTGTACTGAAATATTTCACCGAAAAACAAACTCTAAGCACTTAAAATAAATATATTTGTCGGTGCCGGCGTCCACAAATCCGCCCGAAATCGCGAAAAAGCCGCGAAGTTCAACGCGCGACTGCTCGGCTTTCCCGCCACGGAGCGCCGCCATTTTGGTATCGTTGGAAAGCCCGACTCTTTGACTCTTTGTCCCAGCCCTTCCCTTCCTTCCCTGCCAGCCAGCAAGCGCACAAAAAAAGAAAAACAGGAGAGTGGCAGCACGGAGCAGCCAATGGCTGCCGCGCCCCGATTGGCTCTGCGCCGCGGCTCGTTGTAAGGCGCCTCCTCATTGGTCGACGCCGCGCCATAATGGCGGCCGAGGCAAGGAGCGCAAGGAGCGTCTGCTTTTGTCCGCTGCTGGGAAGCCTTTCTGGACTTTCCTTCTCTTGTGTTTCGAGGACGTCGGCCACGTGCAATGGATCCGCGCACGTTCGAAAAGAAGTACCGGACGAAGCATGCCTACGGGAAGCGGAAACGCAAGCCCGTCACAGCAAGGAAGAAGCGGCGATTGTCAGCAGGTGGTTCGGCCGAGCCGAGCGTCCGTTCAGAATCGGCGGAGTACGCGCCCAACGTGCTGTGCGATCTCTCGCCCAACGTGCTGCGGGATCTTGCGCCGAGTCGAGCACCAGCCAGCGATAGTGAGACGAACCATGATCTTTTGCCGTCGAAGCGCGGGCGCAGTGTTACTTCACCGGTGACGATCGACATGCCAGTGAGTCTCGCCGTACGCGAGTGTCCCGTCGCAAGTTCGTCCAGCACAGATTACGGAGTGAGCTTGCAGCGGTCATCGCCGCCCGACTGCAGAGCATCGGAGACGCGCTTCCGCGGTGTGTCGTTCAACGCCGAGATGTCTCCGCAGCCAACAACCGCCAGTGAAGGCAGTCCCATGCCATCGACGAGTTCCGGCGCTTCGACGGAGCTGCAACGCGGGCGCACGCTCGCTGCCGCGGATGCGCCGGCGGCCGACCTTGCCGCTCATCGCAGTGTTGACTGTTCGCCCAGTGAACGTCGCACTATTCAAGCTCACCTGGAAACACGATTTGTGTCCGCGGAAACTGCAGAACTGCAAGCGTCGAGAGTTCGCGAATCGCTTCGCGCGGTTTCAGCAACGGAGCGCAAGTTCGGGCTGACTGGCTCACAGGAAAATGCCATTCCCGCACCTCCAGAAGAGGAGTTTATGCTTGTTCAAGTTGCTGCTTTGAACTCGCTGATTGGTTCCCCGCTTTGCCCAACTTGTCAGCAGCCCGGCCTAGCAGTGCACCGCGAGACTGAACTGGGACTAGCTGTGAAGATGGTACTTTCATGCATTTCCTGTGGTAGTACCCTACAGTCTGAGTGGTCCTCACAAAGGAAGAGCGGCTCTAGAGCTTTCGAGGTCAACATCAGAGCTATGCAAGCAATAAAGAGCATTGGGAAAGGACCAACTGCTCTTAATGACTTCTGGGCCACCATGAATGTCTCGCATCGTGGGTTACACCACAAAACATATGATGGGCACCTCAAAAAGACTTTCAAGCCTGCCGCAGCGGCAGCTGCACACAACATCTTCACAGATGCTGTAGAGGCAGTGAAAAAGGTGTACACTGAAATGGAGACAACATTTTCAAAGAACATTACAGTAGTGTATGATGGCACATGGTTGACACGCGGCCACAGCTCCCATACCGGCGTAGGCTGTATAATTGATTTCCATACAGGGCTTGTGTTGGACTGCATAGTTCTGTCCAACTTCTGCCTTGGGTGCAGCCGACAGCCAGCAGAAAGTGACCCCAACTATGCTGAATGGAAGCAGCAACACCAGTGCCAGAAAAACACTGATGTGAATTCTGGAAGAATGGAGGTTGAGGCTGCACTACAGCTCTTCAGGCGCTCCTTGAGCAGAAATGATCTACGTTACACAAACATAGTTTGTGACGGGGACAGCCGCATGTTTCGCACTCTATGTGATGAAGAAGTTTATGGTTTTGTGCAGCTATCTAAAGAGGACTGCATAAATCATGTTAAAAAACGAATGGGGGCTGCACTTCGCTCTTTGGTGGCCAAGGCAAAGAAAGGAGAGCCACTAGGTGGAAAGGGGGGCCTGACACAGCAGCTCATCAAAAAACTGACAAACTACTATGGCCTTGCTCTGCGGAACCACTCGGAAGTCGAGGAAATGCAAAGGGCAGTAATGGCAACGTACTACCACATCACATCAACAGATGATGAGCCCCATCATGAGCTGTGTCCCCCTGGCCCCCTTAGCTGGTGCAACCACCGGTCAGCTGAGGCAGAAGGGCAGCCAGCACCAGCTCACAAGTACAAGCTTTCAGCTAAAGTTGCTGAAGCACTCCTGCCTGTGTACCAGCGCCTCTCAGACCCTCAGTTGCTGGCCCGGTGCAGAGGAGGCAAAACTCAAAACGCGGCTGAGAGTCTCCATTCAGTGATATGGTCACTAGTATCAAAAGACCAGCATGCCTCACTGTTTGCTGTGGAAACAGCAGTGCACGAGGCAATTTCAAAGTACAACTCGGGCAGTCTGAAAGCTTATTCAGACCTGTGCACAACATTGGGCCTGCGCCCTGGTGCCCTCTCTCTTCAGCGGGCTGTCGAGAAAGACTCCCAGCGAATGAAGAAGGCACACAAAGTCCATCTCCTGAAAGGACAGAGGGCTAAGAAGTCACCTGCTGCCAAGGACACCAAATTCTACAATGCAGGAGCATTCTAGACAGTGTGTGCCAGTATGGAACTTTGAGGCTTGTTTTCTCAAAAGTTTGTTTTGAGCTTATCACCTCGCTCGTGGAAAGCATAGCACGGCAATGGGAGCACGGATTTTAATCCTGTTTGTTTTGCTGCAATTGGTGAAGTGTGCCTTATGTCAAGACAGTCTCAGATTTACCATTTAGGCTCACCATTTTTTTATTACACAATAATTGGAGCATGATACATTCTAAACATAAAGAGAAGGTGCATACTATATCGTTTAGAAGAAGAGCAGAGAAATTTAAAAAGAAATTAAGAGAATCTTGACTTAGACTATACTTCTTAGTAACTATTAAAAACATTTACAGACCCATAACCCATTTTGCTGTCACGCTAGGCTTTCCACGAGCAAGCAACATGTGAGCAATATATAAATAATGATAAAATAAAAACTACTGAAGATATGATTGTGAAACTTTGCAGCTGTCTGTTTGATGCTATTTCGAACCTGTATGCCAAATTTCATCACTCTAAGATAAAAAATGAAAAAGTTAGTTCCGATCCCCTCATCCCCCCTTAAGCGATGATTCCAGGCGATTGATAATTTCTCACAAAAAAGGGTTCGCGACAACAATGGGTTCTGTTCTTCACCAATGTGAATCGAGTCTGATGCAGAAGAAATAGAATAGGTGGTGGGCTCATCAGCATTCTGAGGGTTGTCAACAAAATACCGGGGCAAGCAATCTACATCCTGGTGGAGGCGACATCCTTGTAGTCTTTTCAAACATGAACCTGCTTTTGGTCAATGAGCAATGCTCCGTTTCGTAGCAATATCATCATCATCATAAGTATCATCATCAGCCTATTTTGTGTCCACTGCAGGACAAAGGCCTCTCCCTGTGTTCTCCGATTACCCCCTGTCCTGCGCCAACCGATTCCGACCAGCAATATAGCCATGCATACTACCCATATAAATGTGTTGGTGACCGGCTCTGTTCTCTATAGAATTACGCAATGAAACAACAAACTCACTATCAAACAAACTCGAAACTATCACTATCAACAAACTCAAAATATCCTCACTGCAGCAGATATATTACTTCAAGCACATACCGTATTTACTCGTGTAATGAACACTGTCACAGACCAGCGCCAACCTTGTTATATATCTTTCTTTAGAGTGCGTTGTTTTGGGCCCCCCGTTCAGAAGCTACGGGAGGAGGCCGCAACAGAGGGCTGAGAGGACTGCCCGGGGTCAGAGGGCATCTGGAGACGCTCGGCTTTGTGAGCCGTGCAAGCGGCTGTTCTTCGAAGGCGGCTTCGCTGTCCCCTTCGGCGGAATCGGGGCTTGGCCATGGTGTCAGGTTACCAGAGCGGAGCAGGCAGAGCACACGGTGAAGAGAGTTTTGCGCTCCGTGTCCACTGTTCGGTCACTTCCGCTGTTCGGGATTGCAGGGACAGCCGGGCCACAAATTGACAGAGCGCATGCTCTATTCGATGGCACCGAAAAGAACGCTCGTAAATAACCGCTGGGCACAGCACTGTCTTTGACCAGCGTCTTCCACCGGCTTGTTAGCAGTTCCACGAGAAGGGACACAGTCGGTTGGAAGCAGGCAGCGAAGAAGGTTGCGTGAGTCTTTGCAGCGTGCGGTGCCGAATTCCTGCCGGCGACGCGCGCGCTTCATAGCACTGGGCCCGCCACCTTCGAGCCATCGCCGCGACGACTGCCACCCAAGCCTTCCCAGTTCTTCGCCTGTGCTCCGATATGGTCTGTCCGCCGGATTGTCCTCCTTTTTCTGTTAATTCTCAATGACTCATGTGCCTCTAAACTCATTTATTTGCTTTTGTTGTAACCCTGCCTGATTATTGTGTGTTCTGGTCGCGTTTCAAATTGTGTGTGCTTTTCTCCAATTTTGTTTGTTCCTCTGTTAAATTCTTTGTTCCCTCATTGTCCTTGATCAGTCCTGTATATGATTAAATGCTTTGTTATCCCCCTTCAAGGAGTTGCTTTGTGATTGCCGACGCATCGATAACTGAGCGCCTTGCTCGGGCTGACCAACCCTGAATAAATAAATGTTGTACAAAACCTCTCGCTTGTAGACCGGGGCGAAGCGTAAAGCAGACCCCTGTGCTCCGTCGGCTTACGCCTGGCAGCCGGATCGGCGAGCGAGTAATATTTTTGTTACAATAATTGGCGTCCACGACAGGACCTGGTCAGCCACGTGTCGGTGCTGAGGATCCGAAGGAACTTGTTTGAAGGATCGTGCTAGTGGGAAGAAGTCCACTGTTTCTTTGAGCACGATGACAGAGGCCGAGTTTGATAAACTCATTGATCAGGGACGGAGCTTTGGCTTTGAAGGTAAGGAATTGTTTTCATGGATAGAGCAGAAGAGAGCTAGACGTCGAGAAGAGCGCAATGCAGAACGCACTTGGCACAGGGAAGAAGCTGAACGCGAAAAGACTGAATGAGGAGGAGTCCAAATTAAAGCTTGAGAGGGAAAGAGAAGAGTCCACCTTAAGAATGGCTCTGCTTGAAAAAGAAAAGGTCTTGTTGCTGAGGCAGCAACCCGGCAGTCCCTCGGAAACGGACTCTAAGTCTGGGTCGGAAGAGAGGGGGCGATGCAGGGAAACAAAGTGGACCCGCACAAAGTTATGCCTGTGCTGAACAACGCGATGACCTCGACGCGTATTTGATGCGTTTTGAGCACGTGGCTCAAGGCCAAGGTTGGCCACGAGACCAGTGGTCCACTGCATTGAGCTTGTGTTTGAGTGGTGAGGCACTGAGCGTTTTCAGTAGGATGTCCGCGCCAGATTGCACGGATTATGAAAAGTTAAAGCAAGCATTGATGCTACGCTTTAGAATGACCGAGGAAGGGTTTAGAGAAAAGTTTAAGGGTGCATCCCCTATGAACGGGGAAACATGCTCCCAGTTTGTTACTCGGCTCACAAATTTCCTTGAGCGGTGGGTCGAGCTGTCCAACACCAAGAAGGAATACAAGGATCTGTTCAAGCTGATGGTGAAGGACCAGTTTATTTCAAGCTGCGTGGCATCACTAGAACTGAATAAAGGGAAAATGAGACATCCACCCGTTTGTAGCAATTGCTACAAAGGAAACCCATACGGGTTCCTCGAAAGGAAAGCCTCATAGTTGAAGAAAAATTCTTCCTGGTCCTGGACGGGCAAGGTGGGTTTCCGGGCTTCCGCAAAACTACTACGTCGAACACTTGCCTTGCTTCGTGTTGTCGACAAATTCGACTTCGCCCTGCCATCTGCTAGCCGCCTGGTTAGCTCAGATGGTAGAGCGGCTGCCCCGGAAAGGCGGTGGTGCTGGGTTCGAGTCCCGGACCAGGACGAATTTTTCTTCAACTATGAGGCTTTCCTTTCGAGGAACCCGTATGGGTTTCCTTTGTAGCAATTGCTACGAACGGGTGGATGTCTGATTTTCCCTTTATTCATTACTTCTCTCCACCTTGCGGGTTTCCGCAGAACTACTACGTCAATCACTAGAACTCTTCCTAAAAGAGAAAAAGATGCTACTCTTCAAGAAATTATAAAAAGAGCGGAGCATTACGTGGACGCGCATAGATGGCTGAATTTCGCAAGACATCCAGCTGCAAAGAAAGAGCAGTCAGCTACAACAGATGCGGAACAAAAAGCTGAAATGAAAGGAGAAAGTAAGTCAGCTGTGAAGGCGAGGAATCGGGAAGTGCTGAAAAGCTTCCTTTGCTCTCGTACCAGCCATCCAGCCGAAAACTGTCGCAGGGGCAGAGCGGAGGGCAACAACCAACCTCTGAAATGTTCCAAATGTAGCAAAAGCGGCCACACTAGTTGGAAGTGTTGGCAGAAGAGCCCAAACATGCCGAAAGGCACGGCAGAAAAATCAGGGTAGTTGTGTATTGAGAACGAATACATTGAGCTGAAAAATAGGGAGAAGGTCCCGGTCGTTGGCACGGGCCTGATAGATAAGCCCATAAATGTCAATGAGAAACTTCTCATGGTCACCGGGGTGGTTGGCAACCAAAGGGTTCGTGTGCTTAGAGACACTGGGTGCAACACTGATAGTAAGGAGGAGTCTAGTCAAGGATGGTGATCTCACAGGATCCAGCTCTCCCATGTACCTCCACGATCGGTCAGTTCTCCTGCTTCCAGAGGCTTGGGTCAGCGTGGAACACCTTATATCAAGGGGCGCCTTCGAGCAAAGTGTATGAAGGATTCCCTTTATGACCTGGTACTCGGCAACGTTGAAGGAGTTAGAAGTGCCGCCGATCCGGATCCCGTCTGGAGATTGGAGACGATGGCCGTGACTGTGCCCTCCTCGAAAGAAGTACAACTCTCAAGGAGTATTAGCGCTGAGCAGGAGTGCGACATTGCTGGAAACCCGGATGGTGACCAGGCAAACGCCGTAGTGACGAGACTTCAAGTCCGTGAGAAAAGACCATTAAGGGGCCTTAGGTTGTCGGCGAATTCAGATAACGTAAGCCGGGAAGACCTAGTCAACACTGCGGGCACGCTTTGGTCGACTAGGTCAGGTGGTGCGCAGCAAAAAGGGAGACAGTCACCGATTCTCTCTGCGAGAAGTTCTCCAACGCAAGTTCACTTCCAGGTTTGGCGGAGAACATGTGCGGGTAGCCGTGCCAAAGAAATTTTGGACAGCTGTGCTCGAACTCGCCCGTGACGGTGTCATGTGGGTACACCAGGGCACCAAGAAAACTGTGCTCAAAGTACAGAGTTTTTCTGGCCGGGACTGCAGGCCGACCCGAAAAGTTTTGTCGCGTGGTGCGACTCGTGCCAGCGTACCACTCCTAGGAGCCACACACGGAAGGCGCCCCTTGTCAGAAAGTGCCAGTTATTGAGACGTCCTTTCAGAGGGTGGCTGTTGATCTTGTGGGCCCACTGAACCTAAAGTCGGCTCAGGGAAATCTATACATGTTAACAATGGTGGCTTACTCCACTTGATAGCCTGATGCGGTTGCGCTCCCCAGCGTTGAAACGGAGCGCGTTGCTGAGGCCCTCATCAAGATGTTTTCACGTGTGGGAGTCCCAAGAGAGGTATTGAGTGACTTAGGGACGAACTTCACCTTGGACGTGATGAAAGAAGTGAGCCGACTGCTGTCTATAAAACAGCTCCATGCGACCCCTTACCATCCGATGGTAGATGGTTTGGTGGAGCATTTTAACAGGACACTCAAACAGATGCTAAAACAGATATGTCAAGAGAGACCAAGGGACTGGGACCGTTATCTCGCTCCGCTGCTTTTCGCGCATCGAGAGGTTCCACAAGACAGCCTCCAGTTTTCCCCGTTTGAGCTCCTTTACAGGCGGAGCGTAAGAGGGCCACGTGCGGCACTGCGGGAGCTATGGACAAATGATGCCATTCCGGATGAACTAAGGACCACCTACGAGTAGAGTCACTGGAAAAAATTTCAGAGTACCGCAAAGGTCGGGATTTGACTGGCAACACTGAGCGGCCACCGCCATATACCTTCCAAGCCGACTGCGTCGCGTGGAGGCCGCCGTGTTGGAAGAGCTTGATATTCAGTGACACATCGGGTTGAGTGTTTAATGAAGCACAAATACTTTGTGCCCGGAGATAATGGTTGCCAAGAACGAAAAGAAAACGTTATTTTGTGCGAAGTAATGCAGCCGGCGGATGTTTTGCACTCCGATCGTGTTTACTGCTGGAACTGTGCTATGATTGTGGGCAGCAGCTTAGCGCTGCTATCGGGAGCTTATGCACGCGTTTTTTTTTTTTTTTTCCCTTCCGCGGAGCGAGCTACGTAGGAAACATTTCGTCACTTCGAGCCGGAATGAGGCAAGCTTGTGCTTTTGGGCATGAACATCGTGGACCGCCGTCGGCTTCTATTGAATGTTTCCAAGCAGGACGAAACTAACACCTGACAGTGTCATCGGCACGTACGTTCATTGTATAATTGCACAAGCTAAATCGGATACATTTATTTAGTTTGTAATCGGATACCGCGCGTTCTCGACTTTGCCCGGCGACTTCGTCCGCCGTATACGCACGACACACTGCGACTGCCGTGTGCGCACCGGTGTTTGGCCGTTATCATAAGACGATCTGTGCGCAGCAGGCGTAAAAACCAACTTCGATTACCATTTTGCGCACTAAATCTTGTGGAAGGCCAATATGAGCCATTTGCGTTATTACAGCAACGTATATGTACTTCTGTACACTGATAATGCGCGAGAGTTTGCTACATTGCAATTTATGAACGCGGCTGTCTAGTGCGTCCATGAGCGGCTACTCTTAACTTATTTATGACTGTTTTCTTAGACTGCCAAGATATGCTGCCTGTGTAAAAAAAAAAAGCAGGAACGCCGGCTGGTGACGCAGCACTTTTTTTTTCTAAATTACATAGGCGATGTATAAAATTCTTGTGCTTTCAGAGCGGTTTATGTAACATGCATAGTGACAGAGTGAAACTAAAGCTACTGGGTGTTCTGTTGTTTTGTATTTCTTGTTATGCATCAAGCACAACAGTATTTGGGCATGTACCGTAGCATTTCAACATAAAACATAATATGTATGCTGACTTGAGTTATTGCATGTGCTCGGCTTACAAGCTCAAAATTTGAAGCATGTGTTGTGAATACCACCTGGCCATTGGTCTCAAGCTCGAAATGCGTATGTATAAATGAGCAAAGGATAAGTGGAAAAAAGGAAGTATCATGGGCCTCTTATTGACTGCGGTCGTCACGATCTGCGAAAAACAAGTGCGATATGGGTCGAGTGACTCGAGGCGAGAGCGCGCGGAGAAATCATGCGAGTACCTGGTGCACGTGAGGACGTGGAATTCTCGCGCGACAAGTGTGCCTTCGCGTGCCACGAGCACGGAATAACCGCGTGTGTTGAGCAACAAACGCGTACACGTGTACCCGCGTCAAGCGTGCAATACATGAACGATCCCTACAATGAACTCCTATTTTCGTAGCATCGCTAACACCGCGTGCACTTCGCTTAAGTATCTTCTAAAACAGTGCCGAAAAGCACAAGCAAGGTATACTTATACCTCGCACACGCGGGTGTTTGTTGTAGGCTTGAAATTCTCCCGGCCGGTTCTGTGTCACCACGCAGAACGACGCTCTCGGTCATTTTTCCCGGCCAGAATCTAGAAAAAAAGTCTTTCCAGACTCAGTTCGGTTGCTGCATCCGAAGGCGCAGCAGCCAGGCACGATTTCCTTGCAACCAAATGCGAGCGCGACAATCGGAACACAAAAAAACGTAGGGAACCTGCGCTGCCTGCGCTCTAACTCAGCCGGCCCGCCCGGCGCTTGGAAGGTGTATGGCGCCCCAGAGGTCACGTGGCACGGTTGGGCCAATGAACGCGCCGGCGGCGCGGGGAAAACGAATGCGGTACTCTGAAATTTTTTCCAGTGACTCTACCTACGAGTACGTCCTGACACTTTGTGAGAGGCAGGAAAACACCTGCAAACTGGCGCATGAAGAGCTGCAGCGGGTAGGAAAGCGGTATAGCCGCTACTACACCTTAGAAGAGCAGAAAGTGATTGCTGAAGCCTGGTGATCAGGGTCTAATCCTCTTGCCGACTGAAAACAACAAACTGTTAACGCAATGGAAGGGCCCTTATAACATTTTGGGTCGAAAGGGAGACGTTGACTATGAAGTTGATCTCGGGCACACCACCAAGTTTTTGCATATAAATATGCTTAAAGGGATAGTGAATAAAAAATTTGTCGCCGAGGTTTCTGTCTCCAGTGATACCTGTCACACCGAGAGCAACCAAAACAACACTCTTTCTGAGGAGAAGTGAGCGAAAAGTAATTATTTTAGTGAATATTTCTCAAATCACAGCACCTACCGGCCTCCTCCGAAAGCTCCGGCAAAACCGGATATCACGTCACGCTTAGCCACCTCGAGGCCCATTGCGAGCGATCGTCCACACTGAGCGCGCGAAGGGGCGAGTTGACGTTTGCAGCAACGCGCTTTCTTTGTTCGACCGTCCTACTCGCGCCGCTTCCTCGTGTGAGCTGTTCGAAAACCTCATCTTTAATCTCGTGGATATGTGGTTTGATGTGTGGAGCAGCCGTGTCAACGCCGTAGAATGCCGAGGGTCTGCTGTGGGCATGTGAAAACGGCAGGCAGCGGTAGTTTTTTTCTCGCGTACCTCTCATGAATGCTTCTCCCGTGAACCGCTGGCTTGTTCATGCTGTAGTTTTGCACACAGGTGCCGTTTGACCGTAATTTGTCGTTTGTACGACGTTCTGGGCAGATGTTTGGCCAATTCTGCCAGAATGAATCGAAATCCGCATCGTCTGAAGCGATGACTGACGAAAAAAAATTTGCCAACATGAGACTGGTGGCGCCATCTCGTTTGCACCAAGGGAAGGAGTGCTCGGCTGCGATGAAACAACGGGACGCTGAAGCCGCTGCGCATGTACTCGTTCACTCCATGAATAACAAGACGCTCCCTGCATACAGAGGTGCATTTCAGTCACTGCACATGCCTGGTTTCAATCCTCAGCCGTTGCTTCATCGCATCTATTCACAATAACAGCTAATTGCGCGCATCAAGCACCTGCCGCGCGAGAGTAGGCAGCCGACTGTTATGCTCACGCCGCCGGCCATACCTGCACCGATGGCGTAGGTATACGGAGGTCTGCACGCGTCAATATCTTCAACGATTTCTACGTCTTTTTTTTTGTACAGTATGTACACACGGCACCTGTATTGTGCATTGGTAGCTTTCATGTTTTACGCGCTAGCAGCTACCCATAACATATACAACCAAGCGGGCGGAGCAAGCCGCTTTGCGCAGAACGCAGAGTAATTTTCTTACGTTACCTGACATTGCATAACCTGAGGCATAAGCGTCCTCGCTCTGTTGAAACCAAACATGGCAAAGCGTTTGCTTGAGTGAATCACGCTGGGCGCACCGTCACGGATGCAACACTGTGAATGAGGCGTGCGCCTCTCGTCTCGCTAACTCATTCGTGACAGGTGCGAGCTGGCAATCCGAGCCGCAGGAACCGCGTTTATATCTGATTTCCACTTATGATGCCGCCCCTGATCTCTCGAGGCGAACGCGTGTACATGGAATGTACAGCGTAAACACCACTTTGCTGGTCCAGACTCCCTCGGCACCGCGGAGGGGGACTGCTGCGGTGGGTTATCAATTTCGCTGGACGACGACGACGGATCATAGGCATACGCCTTTATCGTTCGTGGTCGTTCAGTAGGCCGCTCATCCATGTCGGAGTCATAATCTCCGCTCATGCTATCACTCTCACTAGAACTTTGCATTTTGCACTGCGCAGCGCGAGGAAAACAAAACTGCGCAGCCGGTCAGTTCGCCCCGCAGCTGCTGAGGGTAGGTGTGACGTCAGATCCGCCGGCTTGTTGTCGGGAGCGCTTTGCAAGTGACGCAGTGGCCGCTCATAGAGCGTCAAAAATAAAGCCATCCGCTCAAAAGTAACCCGAATAATGACTATATACTATAGCAATCGTGTCTTAGGAATGCAATTGTGGGGCTTTCTCTATATTCTTCTATTTTTATTCTGTATCCCTTTAAACAGTATCATTGTCAAGAGGAGAACCCGAGCATGGCCACAGTGGGCGCTGTGGTGTCCACTGAGGAAGCAGATACAAGTGAAATCGAAGTGCCTCAGGACTATCAGTCGCAGACCTTTCACGACATCAGCATTGGAGACAGCTGACCAAGAAACAAAGGCCCGGCAGCTTCTTCAAGAGTTTGGGAAAATATTCTCACATCGTCCAGGTTGAACCAAGCTAGCCGAATGCAAGCTCGAAGTGTGGACCGAGCAACCTGTAAACGTCAAACAGTATCCTCTGCCCTTCGCAATCAGAAAAGTCATAGAGAAGGAGGTTTCCAGCATGCTACAGCTTAGAATCATTGAGCAGTCTGAGTCTGCATATAACTCTCGAGTAGTAGCGGTTCAAAAGCCTGATGGAATGCACCAACTATGCATCGACTTCCGACGGCTGAATCAGGCTTTGGTAGATGTCGCTGAGCCCGTTCCTCGCTCCGACAAGCTGCTTGCTACTGTAAGGTGCAAACATTTTTTTTCTAAGTTAGACTTTGCCAAAAGGTATTGGCAAGTCCCTCTGTTGGCTGACTCGAAAGCAAAGACAGCTTTCACCTCCGGTAACGGACATTTCTAGTTCTGCTACATGCCATTTGGCACAAAGACCGCCCCTGTGATCTTCACTAAGTTGATGCGCAGCGTCCTTTCAGGATTAGCGGACGTCGCATACTACTACAATGACGTCCTCATCGCGAGCACGACATGGGAAAAGCAGTGCGAGGTGCTTTGCGAGGTGTTTAAGCAGATCATGGAGGCAGGGTTGACCGTTAAACCTGTTAAATGTGAGATTGGAGTGAGCGAAGTCTCTTTTCTAGGCCACCAGATCAAGGCGGGATAAATGTCACCCCTTACTGCCACCCTCGAGAAAATCTAAAACGCCCCACGTTCAGAGACAAAACAGGTCCGTTCGTTCCTTGGGCTAACTGGATATTATCGAGATTTTATTCCGGGGTATGCAACTTTGACATGTCCGCTGTTTGACCTGACCCGAAAGGGCCAGCCCACAGCTGTTAACTGGAGCTCCGACAAGGAAGAAGCATTTGTCAAGCTAAAATGCTTATTGACAATGGCCCCCATTCTCAAGCTTCCAGATTTTGAGAGGCAGTTCAATCTGAGGACTGATGCTTCAGACCAGGGGCTCGAAGCCGTCCTACTTCAAGAGCATGATCAAGAGCTCCACCCAGTACCTTACGCGAGCAGCAAACTGCTACCGCGGAAGGTAGCCTACTCAACTGTGGAAAAGTAGGCACTGGCTCTTGTGGGGGGAATTGAGAAATTCCGAGTTTTCTTGTATGGAAGGAGATTTCTCATTCAGTGCGACCATCAGCCACTAAGGTTTATTCATGAGACCAAGTCAGGGAACAACAGGGTCTTTCGTTGGAGCCTCAAGCTCCAAGAGTATGCCTTTCGGGTTGAATACATCAAGGGCAGTGACAACGTCGGAGCAGACTGTACGAGTCGGATAGACTAATTCGCCGAGGCAGGTTGTTATCACTGTATAGTGATACACTTTTTTTTTTCAATGTCAGTGCTTCTATGTATCCATGCCACTGACAATCTCATGCAGTGTTCTTTATAATGTTCTTCCACGTGTTATGTATGGAGGCATTAGGTCTAGCTTTGTGTAGCTATGATATAATAGGATGTGGTTGCTGTCTTTGTGCCGTGCGATATCTTATGCTTCTTAGTATGGACAATACTGTGGAGTGCAGCGGGTGCACGTCAGCTGACAGTGCCCATGAAGTGACAGTGCCCATGAGACTGGGTCCAGGTCCTCATGCCATTGGGATTGGACTATTTCTTTTTGGACAATGCAACCATGAAGTGTGCATATTCACCTGTGCGTCCGTAGAATCTACACTAGTTTTGAGAGTAGATTCCTGTTCTGACGTTCGACGCTCACAGGCTTCCTGTTGTTAATATTGTGTGATTTGTCGCTGGCCTGTGGCTAGTAAAACATTATGTTGTAACATCCTTGAGTGGGGAGCAGTGTCACAGACCAGCGCCAACTTTGTTATATATATTTCTTTGGAGTGCGTTTCGGGCCTCCCATTCAAAAGCTACGGGAGGAGGCCACGATAGTGCGCTGAGAGGACCGCCTGGGGTCGAAGGGCATCTGGAGACGGTCGGCTTTGTGAGCCACGCAAGCGGCTGTTCTTCGAAGGCGGCTTCGCTGTCCCCTTCGACGGAGTTGGGGCTTGGCCGTTGTGTCAGGTTACCAGAGCGAAGAAGGCAGAGCGCATGGTGAAGAGAGTTGTGCGCTCTGTTGTGTGTTCTGGTCGCATTTCGAATTGTGTGTGCTTTTCTCCAATTTTGTTCGTTCCTCTGTTAAATTCTTTGTCCCCTTATTGTCCTTGATCAGTCCTGTATATGATTAAATGCTTTGTTATCCCCCTTCAACGAGTTGCTTCGTGATTGCCAACGCACCGATACCCGAGCGCCTTGCTCGGGCTGACCATCATCATGATCATCATCAGCCTGGTTACGCCCACTGCAGGGCAAAGGCCTCTCCCATACTTCTCCAACTACCCCGGTCATGTACTACCGTATTTACTCGCGTAATCCTCGCACTTTTTTTCCCTGAAAATCAACGCAAAGTTTGGGGGTGCGATAATTATGCGGGGAAAATTTTCAAGCAAATGTTTCGGAGTGTTAAATGCAAAGATGAATGGGTGCAAGATCAGGATTGTCAGGTCCGCAATTGTAAATATAACGAAAACATTACTTTCAAGCGTAACTTACCTTCGTTATGAAAGTACAGGGTGAACGTAAGCTCAAGCTGCTAAAGCACTTTATTTGCCACGCGCAACCTCCCCGTCACTACTCGCGTTGCGTACGTCCTGCAGGCAATTGTACTCTCCGCTCGTCGGCAATTGTATCCGCTCATCGAGCCTTGATATATTCCAGTAAAGAGGATTCGACGGCAGGAAATTTCCCAGTCTTCGGTTCACGGAAGGCCCGGCGCGTCTTACCAGTCGTCTTGAGTTCGTCGTGCTGCCGTCTCCAATACCGGACGCAAAACTCGTTGACGCCGAAGTGTCTGCTGGCGGCGCGGTTGCCATGTTCTAACGCATACTCGATAGCTTTTAGCTTAGAAACCGCTGTGTAGCTTGCGTAGCGTCCCATGGCGAAGTGGCACAAAGAGCACGGTGCAACTCGCGAACAAGGCAAACGAGACCTACGAGACACCGGAGAGCTGGAGACACCTTCGCAAAATGGCGTAGCGGTGGTGAGTGGATGAGCGGTAGCGGCGGTGGCAGCGGATGATACCACAGTACCGCCGCCTAGTAGCACGCGCGCCCAACCATGGCGATCGCTAGGACAAGCAGACGGCTCGCGGCAGTAATTTTGGGGGTGCGATGATTATGCGGGGAAAAAAATTTCCAATTTTTGATAGCCAATGTGGGGGGTGCGAGCATTACGCGAGTGCGAGCATTATGCGAGTAAATACGGTAATTGTGGCCATGTCGTCCCTGCAAACTTCTTAATCTCATCCGCCCACCTAACTTTCTGCCGCCCCCTGCTACACTTCCCTTCCCTTGGAATCCAACCCATCGGTTATCTTCCTTCCTCATTACATGTGCGGCCCATGCCCATTTCTTTTTCTTGATTTCATCTAAGATGTCATTAACTCGCGTTTGTTCCCTCACCCAATCTGCTCTTTTCTTATCCCTTAACAGCACCTAGAAGAATTCATCATTCTTCTTTCCATAGCTTGTTGCGTCGTCCTCAATTTAAGTAGAACCCTTTTCGTAAGCCTCCAGGTTTCTGCCCCGTACGTGAGTACTGATAAGACACAGCTGTTATGCACTTTTCTCTTGAGGGATAATGGCAACCTGCTGTTCATGATCTGAGAATGCCTGCCAAACCAGCCCAGCTCTTTCTTATTCTTCTGATTATTTCAGTCTCATGATCCGGATCCGCGGTCACTACCTGCCCTAAGTAGACGTATTCCCTTACCACTTCCAGTGCCTCGCTACGTATCGTAAGCTGCTGTTCTCTTCCGAGACTGTTAAACATTACTTTAGTTTTCTGCGGATTAATTTTTGGACCCACCCTTCTGCTTTGCCTCTCCAGGTCAGTGAGCATGCATTGCAATTGGTCCCCTGAGTTTCTAAGCAAGGAAATATCATCAGCGAATAGCAAGTTACTAAGCTATTCTCCATTAACTCTTATCCCCAATTCTTCCCAATCCAGGTCTGGGTACCTCCTGTAAACACGCTGTGAATAACATTGGAGAGATTGTATCTCCCTTCCTGACGCCTTTCATTATTGGGATTTTGTTGCTTTCTTTATGGAGGACTACGGTGGATTGTGGAGCTGCTATAGATATCTCAGTATTTTTACATACGGCTCGTCTGCACCCTGATTCCGTAATGCATCCATGACTGCTGAGGTTTCGACTGAATCAAACGCTTTCTCGTAATCAATGAAAGCTATGGATAAGGGTTGGTTATATTCCGCACATTTCTCTATCACCTGATTGAGAATGTGAATATGGTCTATTGTTGAGTAGCCTTTACGGAATCCTGCCTGGTCTTTTGGTTAACAGATGTCTAAGGTGCTCCTGATTCTATTTGCGATTACCTTAGTAAATAGTTTGTAGGCAATGGACAGTAAGCTGATCAGTCTATAATTTTTTGAGTCTTTGGCGTCCCCTTTCTTATAAATTAGGATTATGTTGGCGTTCTTCCATGATTCCGGTACGCTCGAGATCATAAGGCATTGCGTATACAGGGTGGCCAGTTTTTCTAGAACAATCTGCCCACCATCCTTCAACAAATCTGCTGTTACTCCCCAGCTGCCTTCCCCCTTTGCATAGCTCCCAAGGCTTTCTTTACTTCTTTCAGCGTTACTTGTGGGATTTCGAATTCCTCTAGACTATTCTCTCTTCCATTATCGTCGTGGGTGCCACTGGTACTGTATAAATCTCTATAGAACTCCTCAGCCACTTGAACTATCTCATCTATCTCATCCATATTTGTAACGATATTGCCGGCTTTGTCTCTTAACGCATACATCTGATTCTTGCCTATTCCTAGTTTCTTTTTCACTGCCTTTAGGCTTCCTCCGTTCGTGAGAGCATCTTCAATTCTATCCATGTTATACTTCCTTATGTCAGCTGTCTTACACTTGTTGATTAACTTAGAAAATTCTGCCAGTTCCATTCTAGCTGTAGGGTTAGAGGCTTTCATACATTGGCATTTCTTTATCAGATCTTTCGTCTCCTGCGATAGCTTACTGGCATTCTGTCTAATGGAGTTACCACCGACTTCTATTGCACACTCCTTAATGATGTCCATAAGATTGTCGTTCATATCTTCAACACTAAGGTCCTCTTCCTGAGTTAAGGCCGAATGCCTGTTCTGTAGCTTGATGTGGAATTCCTCCATTTTTGCTTTTACCGCTAACTCATTGATCGGCTTACGTACCAGTTTCTTCTGTTCCCTCCTCAAGTCTAGGCTAATTCGAGTTCTTACCATCCTATGGTCACTGCAGCGCACCTTGCCGAGCACGTCCACATCTTGTATGATGCCAGGGTCAGCGCAGAGTATAAAGTCTATTTCATTTCTAGTCTCGCCATTCGGGCTCCTCCACGTGCACTTTCGCCAGTCCCGCTTGCGAAAGAAGGAATTCATTATCCGCATATTATTCTGTTCTGCAAACAGTACTAATAACTCTCCCCTGATATTCCTAGAGCCTATGCCATATTCCCCCACTGACTTGTCTCCAGCCTGCTTCTTGCCTACCCTGGCATTGAACTCGCCCATCGCGTACGCACCTGTGAGCACGCGCACACAATATATACGCCCCGCTTGCCGCTATGATAATAGATAAAACCGACGGGCCAACCCATATACTGTGCATCTACACTGCATATACTGTGCAACACTGCATATACTGTGCAATATTTTTCTGGCCTTATATTTGTAACTTTATGCTTCTCATTAGTTCTTTGTGTCCTGTGAAACTGTTACCCATTGTATAATGATGCATGAGCCACTTTTTTGTATCCTTAATTTTCTGTACATCCCCCCCTCACACAATACTCCTATTTGGAGCCTGTGAGTATTTTGAATAAATAAATAAATGAAGTATAGTGTATATTGTTTTGACTTTACCCATCGCCGATTCCACGTCTTCATAGAAGCTTTCGACTTCCTCCTGGTCATCATGACCGGATGTAGGGGCTAGACCTGTACGACCTTCAATTTTTACCTGTTATTAAGTTTCACAAGATCTGCCACCCTCTCGGTAATGCTATAGAATTCCTGTATGTTACCAGCTATATCCTTATTAATCAGGAATCCAACTCCTAGTTCTCATCTCTCCGCTAAGCCCCAGTAGCACAGGACGTGCCCGCTTTTTAGCACTGTATATGCTTCTTTCGTCCTCCTAACTTCACTGAGCCCTATTATATCCCATTTACTGCCCTCTAATTCCTCCAATAGCACTGCTAGACTCGCCTCACTAGATAACGTTATAGCGTTAAACGTTGCCAGATTCAGATTCCAATGGCGGCCTGTCCGGGCTAACCAACCTGAATAAATAAATTTTGTACAAAACCTCTCGCTTGTAGGCCGGGGCAAAGCATAAATCGGACCCCAGTGCTTCGTCGCCTCCAACGAGTTGCTTCGTGATTGCCGACGCACCGATACCCGAGCATCTTGCTCGGGCTGACCAACCCTGAATAAATAAATGAACGCAGTTTACGTACTCTACACTGACGTAAAAGAGCGTGTGCGCAGGATGCGCGGCCGGGTGCAGCGCACAGGAGAGTCTAAGTGAAGAAGGGGTGGCCGGCACTTGATCGGCATAGTGGTCATAGTCGGGCGTAGTCTCGAATTCGCATGTCTGTGGCTCGCTTTTCTGTCTGCCTTGGATTTCGGTGTGTGTGATGGGCCTTAAGTCTTCATACACCTGCTGCAGGACATAATTATCTGCTCACAAAACAAAACTGCTGATCAGACACCAATAAAATTTGACTTGCCGATGAGCAGGATGGTCGAGAAAAGAGACCCACACAGTGTGCTTATCAAAACAGGTGTGTGCTTCAACGTGATGCTTGCGATAACGACAGACAGCTGGAAGTGGTTCGTTACAGCGCAATACAAGACAAGGACACAAGAAGGTATAAAAATGACGACACGGCGCGGTGAAGCCATGCAGGCGTGCAGTAGTTGTGCGGGTGGCTCCAGCCTTCCGTTGGACATTCAAGAAGGTTGTGCAAAATTCTCAAGTCCGAGTGTTGGCGACAGGTTAGAACTCTTAAGGACTTACTTCGAATCGCATGTGTGAATCCTCTGG
The DNA here is from genome assembly GCF_023375885.2 of Dermacentor andersoni. Classification (NCBI taxonomy): domain Eukaryota; kingdom Metazoa; phylum Arthropoda; class Arachnida; order Ixodida; family Ixodidae; genus Dermacentor; species Dermacentor andersoni. The sequence goes on along the minus strand of NC_092824.1, from coordinate 8,579,963 downwards.
AGAGTTTCCCACCTTCACGCCAATATGGGCAGTGGTGCAACATTGATGATTCTGCCAGTGAATTCCTCTGGCGCGCTGTTTGACCTACGCTCCTGGTGAAGAAAGGACAACAGGTTCAGGGCGATGTGCTTAACCTGAGCACGATGGCTATACCGGAAGAACATAAGTGCGTTTTGGGTCTCGGCCCGAAGTACTGCGTCAAACCTCACCTGAACCCCTTTGAGAAGGTGGCCACAGCAAGGTTGGTCTCAAAGTGTGCCAAAAGGACGAACGTTCAAGGTGTGTTTCGGAGTGTGTAGATGCCATTGCTAGGACGGGAGGAGGGAGGGGTGGCAAGGACGTGCTTGGGCCCTTATGTAACTTTCTGTGTGAAAAGAATTTACATGTGGTAGTAGCACACAAAGAAGGGCACTTCGTTGTCATGGATTCTGATGTGTATTCACAGCACAGCGCCATGTCGTCGTTTTTATACCTTCTTGTGTCCTTGTCTTGTATTGCGCTGTAACGAACCACTATGAATCCCAACCAACTGACCCAACTTGCCGTTTTGATGCAGCTGGAAGTGGCTGTGAGGACGAGCTGGGGCGTGATTGGAGATCGCTATTCGGAGATCGCTGTTCGGAGCGCGCATTCAGTTTCGCCGCATGCGATTGGCCTAGGCTTTACCGACTTCGCGCGGCTGACATGTTGGTTCTTTATTCTATGGTGGAAATATGATCTGGATGAAGCGGCCAGCGACCTGAACGGCAGGTCTGGTGGTTCCGATGTGGGGTGAAGTTACGGTTTGCAAATGGTACACATGTATATTTACTACAAAGATTATGTATGTTCTAAATCATTACTGTCTTAATTTTCAATTTTTGCTGCTTCAAAAATGTCTCCATGAAATTTACTCCGCACAATGAACGCACCCCCAATGTTGCTTCAGTATATTGGGAAATAAGTGCATTCGTTGCGCATATGTATACGTTAATCCCTTTCCTAAAGTGAAGCTTCATGTGCTGTTCCGCAGGTTTGGCACATCTGTGTGGTCAGTCACCTTGGAGGCTGAGCTGATCCCAGAGATTGTGTAAGAAAACTGGGATGAGCCATGAAACAGTGCAATCCTTGGCCACGTGGCTAGCGGGTGGGGGGGTTCTCTGTGTCTTGCCAGTTTGCCGACTAGATGTGCAATAGCAATACTGCAAAACATGTTGCGGAAGGTGAACAGTGTTGCAGCATTTAAGTTTCTCCAAAGTTTTGCTTCATGCAGATCCAAACATGTACCTTGGAAGTGCAAATGATTTCTTTTGCAGGTCTGTCGGGTACCTCTGTCTTCCAGGCCACTACACAGAGAACTTCCCACTCGCACTGAAACGGCTACTGACGGGAAAATTTCAGTGAGGATACTGTCGCTCTCATTTTCAACATTTCTAAAAATTTTTATCATAGTTGCTTCAAATAAATTGTCTCATTGTTTTGTTGCACCTTGCAATCCTCCAGATAAAGTGCATAATCTTGGCCGGTAAGCTGATTTTTTCTTTTTTTTTTTTCAGTGTAAGTATGCATGCATGCATCAGTGCCGCTACTGAGGGTGGCCTTGCTTGTTTCAGAACGTTCAGTCTTGTACTGTAAATGCTGAGGAGCTGCACATGTGCACCAGTACACGTGGGTGTCCAAGTACGAGAAATTGCACATTGCCATCGGACGAAACCTCGTTTAGTTGGAACACAAAAGCATGCTGCTTCGTTTAATTCAATGCCCCATCGCACATGAAAAGCACAAAAATTAGTAGATGGCGTAACTGCTTCCCAAGGCTTCAAGCTGTTTTTTTTTAGTGGACGACACTCCTTTCACTTGTGGAGCCATCTGTTCCTGCTTGTTTCGTTTTAAGTCGTTCTTCAAGAGCAAGAAGGAAAAAGACATTACAAAGAACTTCAAGCGATAAACACGCGAAAAAATTGAATTCTTTCAATTTGCCGTTTGTAAATTCAACCTTTTGGATAATTGGATCAAATCTTATGTTCCCTCAAGGTTTGAGTGAACGAGCTGTTATTTCCTGGTGTGTTGTTTGTAGGCAACGCTCGTCCACGTTGAAAGGGCTAATGCGAGAGCACTGACTGGGTGCGTCTGCTCCGGTGTCTGAGGCTGTGATTCCTTCACAGATGGATGTGGCGGCAGCGGCTGCGCGTGACCCTTAAAGGGGAGCACGCATTTGACCCACCAGTTGAGCTCCACGACCAGCAGCTGCAGTACCCAGAGTACCGCTTCCTCGACTGCTGGCAGGAGCAGCACCGCAAGCCCACCACCGACGATGGCGGCCTGCAGCACTCCTCGGCCGGCGACGTCGTGCATGTGCTCCCCGTACGATCTCTCAACGAGGTGTTTGTCGGCGAATCACTCTCGTCACGGTGAGTCAGGGAGTACAGTAAAACCTGGATATAAAAAACTTGGATTTGTCAAAATTATTGTCTATATTGAATGGCTGTAAAATCCCCTTCGAAATCCCATGCATAAGTATAGCTATGTACACTTGAGGCTGGACACGGGTCTTAAAAACCGAAAATCGTGAAAAAAAAAGTAGATTTTTGGGAACTACTTGTTTTGGCATCTGTAATGCCTAATCTACACTGTATCAAAACAATTCACCCAAAAGCGCACCCCAAGTGTCTGAAAAAAAATTAGTTTGTCAGTGCGGACGGTGAGAAACGACCTAAAAATCGCGCAGAAACACCTGAGTTCATTGAGCTACTTCTTGTTTTTCCCAGCACTGAGTGCCGCCATCTCGGTATCATCCGAAAGCTCAAAGTTCAGCCTTTCAGTTCCCCACATCCTCACCGACAATGGCCGCATAAAAAAAGTGCAAACGTAAAACAATCTGGGGCCGGTCTGACGAAGCTCGCGATGCATGTGGCCCTTCTATTGGCTCAGTGCGCTGAGAGATGCCTTCTGATTGGCTGTTGCTATGGCAACTAAGCCTAGCAGACGAGCTCATCTGCTAGGCCTGGCAGTGGATCGCTTCGACAACCGCTGATACGCCGTTTCTTTGTTGATTGTTGTTGCGTACGTAGGCGGCAAATCGACCTTCTTGAAAAAAAAAAGTTTGAAACTAAACATGCGTCCACGAAAAGCGAAGCGCAAGCCCTCTCTACTTCCTACGGCAAGAAAGAGGAGACGGTTATCCCAAGGTTCAAACGAGCCGACAAGATCGTGCTGGAGATAAGTCACTGCATCGCCCAATTTCATACTGCATCGGCAATAACGCAGCAGCGAAGCTAACCATTTGCCTCCTCCTCACGCCCTGCGTGGCCTCTCATTGGTTGCCTCCTCCCTTTGCATCCTCCTCCTTCGCTGTCGTTTCTCTCCTTCTTTGGGAGAGAGCCCCTTCCTAGCACCACCACCTATGGGGCAGAAACCTGGAGGCTTACGAAAAGGGTTTTACTTAAATTGAGGACGACGCAACAAGCTATGGAAAAAAAGAATGATAGGTGTAACGTTAAGGGGATAAGAAGAGAGCAGATTGGGTGGAGAACAAACCCGAGTTAGTGACATCTTAGTTGAAATCAAGAAAAAGAAATTGGCATGTGCAGGGCGTGTAATGAAGAAGGAAGATAACCAATGGTCATTAAGGGTGACAGACTGGATTCCAAGAGAAGGGAAGCGTAGCAGAGGGCGGCAGAAAGTTAGGTGGACAGATAGATTAAGAAGTCTGCAGGGACAACATGGCCACAATTAGCACATGACCGGGGTAGTTGGAGCAGTATGCCCTGCAGTGGGCGTAGCCAGGCTGATGATGACCTTCCTAGGTCTGCCCATCTTATCGGTGGATCGGACATTGATGCCGCCAGCGCACGCCGCGTCTCTCAACTAGGAGTCTCAACAGCTAGGCGCAGCCAATCCCCCACTGCGTGCCTCCTCACCCAAACACCCAGCTCCTAGCTGTTGCCTCTTTCTGTCTGCCTAGTCTTTCCTCCTCTCCATTTCTCTTCGCATAGCTGTGACGAGTTTTGAACTGTCGCCAGCACTGCTGAAACTCAGCTCCACTGTTAAAATGCCGAACAAACACTGTGAAGTGAGTGAGGTTTACCATGGTTTCGTGGCATTCTGTGATTCCGTGACTTCCAAGATTCATATGGGGAAAGAGAAGTAAACTTTTGTGCATTTGACATGGTCTTGGAAAAATAAATTGGTAAATTCCCACTTTTCACCATCTCACTACTGTCCTAGACGTGCTGGATGTGGATAAGCTTCAGACTGGCATATTTTATATTTCAAATTATCTATTTATTGAACTGTTTTGCGATCCCCTTCAAGTTCTATATGTCTGGGATGGACTGTATTGAGGTTTACATTACTCACAGGCTCGCAGAGGACCATTGAGTTGGGGGAAAGGGAAGGGGGACATACAGTAAATGACAAGAAATGACAGGAAAGGTGCAGGAACAATCAGTGAAGAACAAGTTAGTGCAAAGAAAAAAATAAGACTTACTGACGCAGAGAAATAGACAGAACGGAATGAGCACTGTTAGGTTGGTGAAACCTTCAACTCTTTCCCTACCGTGGGGAAAATGGGTGTTTTTTATAGGTTACGCGAGATTTTCTTTCTTTTCTGAAGGAACTACGTCACTCAATATTTTATGTAATACATAAACAAAAAGCAGAATGAATGCACTTTTTACGCATAAAAGCTTTATTAACGAGATATATGTCAGAAAAATTATATAAGTTTCCAGTATCAAGATTGTGGGATAAAATTGAACAGTTTGTAATGACACGCTCATATCTAGTAAAAGAAATGTAGCCGAAGTGATGAGATATACAAAATGAATTGGCATCTAATGGGGACTATCTTCAAAACAATCAAAATTTTTCATTGAAAAGATATTCCATTACAAAAATCAAAGTGCAAGCACTACAGCTGGGCGTGCCGGGCTGCGGCCGCCGATGTTCCGGGTTGGTTTGCGTCGTCGTTGCTCTCAAAAGTCGAGCAAAAAGGCAGCATCCTCAGACTCGCTTCTGCTTGATCCATTGATAAAATGAGCCACAGACAGTGGAACTGTGAGAGGTGCAATCTTTCGAAGCGCGCGCACCGCTCCAGAGGTGGCCATTTTTGCTGTCTACTCTGACGATCGTGAAACTTAGTAGCGCGTTAAAAAATTCCTGCCTAGAAAACAGGCAGGAATTTTGCTTAGAACTATGCTAAGCAGAATTTTGCTTTTGTTTTCCAAGCAGTTTGCTTAGAAAACAAAAAAAGAAAAAAGAAATAGTTCACCTTCTTCACGTCCAATAGTACAGTGTACGTGAGCGGCATGGAAGGTCTCGAAAGCGGCATTTCAAACCATTGATAGCGGGCTGACGAGGCCCAATGGGCGCAGTAGGGAAAGAGTTAATAAGTACAGTAAAACCTCATTAAACCATACCCACTTAAACAGTAGTTTCGTTTTAAAAGTAGTAAAGTCAAATCCACGACTCAGTGACCATTGAACATAATGTTTTGTATCCGTGTAAACCGTACCAGCTTATTGCGTACGTATCGGTTAACACGTAGGGTTTCTACTTTTTCTACTATCACATGTAAGGGGGGGACCCTTGAGTTGGCGGTAAACGAAGCAAGGACAGAATAAGTTTTTCTGGCTGCCAACATGACTGGCACGGAGCGGCTACCGCTATTGATAATCGGCAAAGCAGAAAAGCCAAGATACTTCAAAAGCATAAAGAAATTTCCCATAGACTATCGCTCGAATCGAAAGGCATGGATGACCTCAGCGATATTTCAGGCCTGGCTGCGCGAACTGGACCGCTGCGTTTGTGCAAAATCATGCAAAGTGCTAATTGTTCTAGATAACTGTAGTGCGCACAATAATGTTTCGGGGCTGACAAACATACAGCTGCTTTTTTTGCCGCCTAACACAACGGCTTCCCTGCAGTCTCTGGACAGCCAAGCAAAGAAAAAATACAGTTAAACCTGGATATAACGAAGTTGACAAAAGCTCGCAATTTTTCGTTACATGCAGGTTTTCGTTACATGCAGGTTTCGCGTAAAGGCTCGTACGAATGATGCAGAAACGAAACCAAATAGCTCAATATATCCGTGAAGGTGAACTCACCCTTCAATCATTTATTTTACACGAAAAAACTGCGTAATTTCCGCTTGCTTCTTCGGCACGAGTGTAGGCACAACACGCCGCTCCAAAGAGGCTAAATCGTGTAGAGCTCCTTCATCGTCGAGCGAGCCGACGAAACGGCGCATAACGTCCATTGCGTTCATCACCTCCTTTGCAGTAGGCACGTCACACGGATCTGCCTCACAAGCACCATCATCACCGCCATCCGGATTTTGCACGCTTTCAGCTACTGCTGCATCAGACATTTCTTCTGTAGTCACGGCGGCGTTGTCGGCAAACAAAAAGTCAGTCAGTTCAACGTCGTCGGGTACACCACCGTTAGTACATAGCTCGTTCCACGCTTCGGCCACATTGGACGGAGTAGAAAAGTCTTCCTCCTCCTCGTCGGCACCAGCCCGTGCGTTTTTGGCTATTCCGGCCTTTAAAAAGCAATTCGCGATAACTTCTGCCCTGACCTCTTGCCAGGAGGCAGCAAGCATCTCGACTGCTTGATAAATGTCGATCTTCATCTCCCGTTCCAGACGGATGTCGAGAAGTATTTTCAGGATTAGTCGGCGCCGGTAACAGCATTTAAAACTGTTAATGACCCCTTTGTCCAGGGGTTGTATTAGGGACGTGCAGTTGGCCGGGAAGTAATGCAGTTCGATGTTTGACAGCTGCAGGCCCTCGACGTGGTGCGCCGAGCAATTGTCCAGCAGTAGGCAAACTTGACGGCCTTGCCGCTTGACGTCCTGGTTAAATTCCTTTAACCACTCAGAAAATATTGGCCGAGTCATCCACGCTTTGGAATTCGCCACATACTTCACGGGCATACGCTTCGTTCCCTTAAAACACCTGGGACGGGCACTTTTGCCGACAACTAGCGGGACTCGCTTGTCTGTGCCGTCGAGGTTGGCACACAGCAGAATCGTTATGCGGAGCTTGCTCTGCTTTCCACCGCGGCAGTCATCGCCTTTTAACGCTAGCGTGCGGCCCGGAAGCATTTGATAAAATAGAGCTGTCTCGTCGGCATTGTAGACATCAGCCGCCTCGAAGCGACTCAGGATTCCAGGCAGCTTGTCAGCCACCCACGAAGCAGCAGCATCGCTGTCTGCGGAGGCAGATTCGCCGCTGATTACTCTTCCGACGACACCGTGCCGGCTCTTAAATCCCTGCAGCCACCCGTTGCTTGCCTTGAAATCGTCATGACCCAAGATACACGCAAAATCCTTTGCCTTCTGTTGCAAGATCGCGCCACTTATGGGTACATTTCTGGCTCGCGTGTCCAAAAACCACGTGAACACTGCCTTGTCCACATCAGTGTATGTGGACAGCTTCAGTCTTTTTTTCTTCGAGCTTGTTCCCGACTCCACTGCGTTTCTGATGCTGTGTTCCGCACTCAAAATCGTTGATAGTGTGCTCGCTGGAATGCTGAAACGGGTGGCAACGTCCTTCTTCTTCTCGCCCGCGGAGACTGCATTTAAAATTGCAAGTTTGTCTTCAAAAGACAGAACTTTTCGTTTTCTGGCAGTAGAACTCATCACGACCAACCGACAACGCAGTTAGAAGCGGAGACGCACGACTACACGCCGACAGGCAGGCCTAGCACCTCCAAAGCAAGTCGGACAAACCAGTACCAGAGCACAGTTGACACACGCACACGTGCAGAACGCAGGACAACACTCAAGATGGCGAATGCAACGCATCCATAGAGAAAGAAAAAAAAGTGACGGATATCGTTCGTCATCGTCCCTCCCCCTCTCCCTTCCGGCGCCTTGGCAATGAAAGAACCGGCTATCAGCGTTGCTTTTCAAGTGAATTCTTACACATAAGTGTGTCTAAGCCGTTGAAACAAATGAAAATCACAAAATAAGAATGCTTGTCCTCAAATCCATACGAAACAAAATAATTCTGCAACAGAAATCAGCTGCTGATACCAATGCCACCTGGTGCCACGCTAGACAAGCAAAGCCTGAAAAGACTGCTACGTTAGGCACGGAGCGGCACTAGTTGCCGCCATCATCATCATCATCGCTAACTTTGCTCGGTCGCGGCAATCCCTGGCGTTCGCGTAGCTGCTGGCTCCTTACAGCATTAATATTCAATAATCTAGAGCATTTCTTCGGCCGAATTTTCCTTAAAAGTGCTAAAAGTAATGACTGATCAGCTTTGGGAGTTCGTTACATCAAGGCTAACCGCCGCAACGCGTTCGTTACATCAAGGTCGAAAATACATGGGCTTCAATGGGGGCAGCGTTGGGAAATTCAAAAACTTCGTTAAATCCAGGAATTCGTTACATATAGGTTCGTTACATCCAGGTTTAACTGTATGATGTAAATCTGCTCAGTGCAGTGCACATTGTGGCACATGTGTGGAGCAACACACCACCCGCAGTAATTGCGAACTGCTTCCGACACAGCCACTTTGTCTGTGACGGTGATTCTTTGGAAGCTGGGGATGCGGATGTTAACCAAAACGCCGAGGAAGATGACAGTCGCTTTCACAGACTTCTGCCTCCGGACGTCCCGCTGGACGAATACATTCACATCGATAGTGACGTTGCCGTTGCCGGTCACCTGAACAACAAAATACTGGATGTACAGTCAACGACCGATTTTTCGGACCCTCTAGGGAACGTAAAAACGTCAGAAAATTCAGGCAGTCCGAAAAAATGAATGCATGCAAAAAAAAGCACCTCTTTTCTTTTTTTCTCGGATCTAGAGGTAAAGGGCGAAGTACCACGCTTCCGAAACCCTGCCAAAGCATCAATGAACGTGCTATAAAAAGAGGCGTTCAAAAACTCTGTATGCAGCCGACTGCCGGTTTATTATGTACATGTCCATCGTCGGGCAGCCAGTGTTATTGCTGCAGTGGCTTGAAGAACTTGTTGATTGTTTGGACGGCGTTCCGGTTGCATGCGATCATATTCACCTCGATCTGAGCAAGGGTCATGTCAGCACTGTACACCGATGAAAGAGTCAACAGTGCTCACGTCAACTCGGCGCTTGTAGGCGGCGCAGGCATTGGCTCCTCATTTTCAACATCGGAGTCTACTGAATCCCCCACAACCTGACGGACTATTCCCTCGTCAGTCAGTTCTGCGCAAAAGTTGAGCTCATTGTCAGCGTCAACAAATGGTTCAAAAGTTATTTCCGTGGGTACGGTACTGCTTTCCGCGCTTCGATGCCATCGGCGAGGACGACGAAGACGAAGTGGGGGCCATCGAAGGCAAGTGAAATCCTCAAGTTGCGAACAGTGGAGTTCGCTGACGAGCGTCGAAGCACCTAGGCCTAGCGTCGCAGAGCACACTTGACGCAACAGCACAACCACACACCACGCTAGCCAAAACGTGGCCTGCGCAAACAAACGAAATAGCACCACAGAACACCTATATAGCGCCGCTCCGGAAACTCCGCCAGAGGCGGAAGTGTGGCCATTTGTGGCGATGAACATAGCCAGCGTGGCCAGACCAAATAGGTGTGTGACGGCTAGATTCGGCTAGTTGTGGTTCAAAGCGGTGATATGCTTGGGCTGCAAGTCTATTTCCTTCGCAAGGGCGCTGTGCGAGGAGCCAAAAAGTCCGGAAAATTGGACGGCGGGGGGTTCGAGCGTCCGAAACTTCAGATGTCCTTATACATTGATTCTATGGGGCTTGTGGCGGTGCTGCGAAGACGTCCGAAATATCAGGCATGTCCGAAAATTCGGGCGTCCGAAAATTCAGTCGTTGACTGTACTAGGTGACGAAGAGGCCGACTCTGATAGTGAAAGTGTGCCTGTCATTGATGCATGTGAAGTGCCGCGCCGCACTGCTAAAGAGGCCGATGACGACCTTGAAGTTTTGGAAGACATATTTGTCGTTTCTCCGGACAGTCTGCACGGACTGCACCACCTACAAGAACTCCGAAAAATTGTGCTTTCCGCACAAATTTCTCGCGCGCCACAAGTAACAATAACCAGTTATTTCATGAAGTAAAGGTATGTTGATGTTTTAGGCATTTCTTGAGTTATTATTGTCGAAGCCTCATTAATTCGACATATAGGTAATTCGGACATTTTCTCCGGTCCCGTGAAATCCAAATTAACGGGGTTTTACTGTAACACTTGGTCGCGCGAAGTGAATAAATACTGCATGTTTTTTTTCCTTTCATCACACTCTCTCTGAGTTCCGTTTTTGACAGGTAAGTGGGCGTTCTCATGCTATTTCGGTTAAGCAATACTACCGTGTAGTACATACTTTTTCCGAGCTTCGGCCAACTACAGTTTAACGTGGTTTCGCTGTACCTGGAAAAGTTGGACCTGACATGAAAATACCTTTGTTATATCCAATGTTCGTTATGAGCATATGTACACTACACTCTGATATCAGCATCAAACATTTCATACAGTAGAACCTAATTGATACGGTCCATTTATGTATGGTTTTCTGGCACAGACATTTGCGATCGTGAACACAACAAATGACCCACTAGAGGTAGGATTTTTTTCACCAATTCACATGTTCCCGGAAAACACAATCTTTTGACACAACCGTTCAGTGCATTGTCAAAGTGCAATCTTATGTTGCGTTGCAGAAGTCTCATATAAAGATGTATTTACAATACAGTAAACCCTCGTTAACACGAACTCGCATATGTCGAAATATCGGTTAAGTCGAAAGTTTTCCACGCCGCGCCTTCCCCACCCATAGGTGTTATGTATTCGCATCCGTTTATCTCGAAGCATTTTTCGGGCGTAATACGGATATCTCGAAATTTCGACCGGGACGGCTGAAGGCAAAGGCCGTTACCAAAAGGTGATAAAGGCTCCGAGCGAGCGCTTGGTTCCTATTAAAGTGCCGAACGCGGTTCCCGCGGATGCAGCCGTTTTCCGTTAACCACGTCAAGTAACCTTGGAAGCAGTCACGTGGTGTGCGCCGCTTGCGCGCGGGGGCTCATGGGTTTTATCGGGTAGTCGTGCCACCGCATCTCGCCCGTGCGGACGTTATTGTGCGTGTGCGATTCTGTTCTTTGTTTCGTCGCGCTGTGCGCACGACGCGTTGACTGCAATTTTTTTTTTGTTGTGAGTGTGGTGTGTGGTCAACGGACGACGACGATGTCCCGCCCCAAGCAGTGTAAGTCTCTGACGCTGGAGAAAAAAGTCTCGTTAATCAAGGAAGTGGACAAGGCGGGAAGATCGAAAACAAGCATCGCCAAAGAATTCGGCATCCCCTTGTCGACGCTTTTGACAGTTTTAAAAAATCGGCAGAAGGTCTTCGATGGCTTCGAGCAAAGTTTTTCCAGCGAGCGGAAGCGGATTCGGGCCTCGAAATTCCCGGACGTCGAAGCAGCACTCATGCTGTGGCTCCGGAATGTCAGGGCAGCCAACCTTCCCGTGACAACCCAAATGATGATGGAGAAGGCAGACGCTCTGGCGTTGCAGATGGGCCACACAGACTTCAGTTGCAGTAATGGCTGGTTTGAACGATTTAAAAAAAGAAATAACGTGGCCTCGAAGCCTATCCACGGCGAAAGCGGTACTGTTGATGAAGGGGCTGCAGACACCTGGCGCAACCACCGCCTCGCTGAGCTGCAAAAGGCTTATGCGGACAAGGACATTTTCAACCTCGACGAAGCAGCACTGTTCTATAAGATGCTGCCTAGCCGCACATACACGCCGAAGGGAGAAGTGTGCTCAGGCGCTAAGCAGCGCAAAGACCGAGTGACGATACTTTTCGGAGCCAACTCCACCGGCGATGAAAAACTGCCGCTGCTTGTTATCGGTAAGTCGCTCAATCCAAGGTGCTTCCGAAATGCACGGCTCCCGAGAGATGCGACTTACCGCGCCAATAAAACGGCCTGGATGACTGCAGCGCTCTTTGAAGAGTATGTACGTGCTCTTGACCGCAAAATGGCAAGGGACGGCCGGAAAGTGTTGTTCGTTGTGGACAACTGCCCCGGCCACGGAAAAATCAACAACTTGGAGGCAGTCACGCTGGAGTTCCTGCCTGCTAATATGACGTCCGTGCTCCAGCCGATGGACCAAGGAGTCATTGAGGTTGCTCGCAAATTCTATCGGAAGAGTCTCCTGCACCGCATTTTGTGCTCATACGACAGTGGTAAGAAGTACGAAATAGATTTGCTGGGTGCAGTCCACCTGATCGCCGAAGCCTGGCGACAAGTGCGTCCATTGACGATTGCCAATTGTTTCGCGCATGCAGGATTTTCGCGCGCCGAGAAATCGCTCGAGCCAGACACTGACGAGTTCAGTGATTGCGATGAACTTTGCGACGAAGTCCGCAAAGCTGCCGGCTGCGCCAGCGATGCCGAAGACGGCGAAATCGGATTTGAAGAGTACGCGCTCTACGAGTCTGACGTGCCCGTTACCGGGATGTTGTCCGACGCCGACATTGTTCAAATGGCAGTAAACGACGGCGATCACGCTGACGAAGAACCACCTAGAGAAGTGCCGACAACTGCAGAAACAAGGAACTTGCTACGTTTGCTCCGCAACAAAGTTGAATGCAGCGGCGGCGAACAATGGCTCATGCGGTGCGTTCAGCAGCTCGAGGACGCTTTTCTCGCGCCGAATGCCAACGCCAAGCAGGCAAGCATCACCAAGTTCTTTTCAAAACAATAAAATTCAGTTTTTCCTGGGAATTCTGCGTTTATTGCAAAAGCTCCCCTCGTGCTGTGGAGCGTTTGTTAGCAGTGCTGGTTATCACTGGCTCTTTCAGTGACCCGGTCACTGAAATTTTCGGCATTTTTCTTAACTCGAAACTCTGCTTATCTCGAAATTTTTCCCGGATTTTACAACTTCGAGTTAACGAGGGTTTACTGTATATACAAGAGAGAGACAACGATGCATAAACAAGATGGCTGTAGAGACCAATTCCACCTCTACACATCAAATCGTCTTCTTTTGACTGGCGCCGCTCTTGGTTGCGCTATAGCATATATATATATATATATATATATATATATATATATATATTGTAACGAAGAAGAGTAGCCGCCTGCGCCACAGCACCATCGCCACCGGCATGAGCTCGTGGTTGCTGTCTTTCGCCGAACGCTTGTGACAGCTACCCGTTCGCGCCCGTTGCTAATAAATCGCTTAGCAAGTGGTGGAGGTGCTGGGTTTCGACCACCCTGGAACTTCGGAGTCGCACTCTACCCCCCATCATGCCCGACTACGCACGCACTCCTCCAGCTCCTCCAACCGCGCCGGCCACCTTGGTTTGTGCCGGTGCCTTGCGTCAGCGAGATCCCCCTATCTTCTCCAGCACAGATGACAAAGACGTTGAAGATTGGATCTCGTCCTATGAGCGAGTGAGTGCCCATAACCAGTGGGACGACGTTACCAAGTTGAGAAACGTCGCCTTTTATCTTACGGACGTTGCGAAGCTATGGTTTCTAAACCATGAAGCCGACCTCACTTCGTGGTTGGTCTTCAAGACCAACTTTACCCAAGTTTTCGGTCGGCCTGCAGTAAGAAAGCTTCGTGCAGAACAACGTTTGCGCACACGAGCCCAAGAGGCCGGAGAAAACTTCACAAGCTACATTGAGGACATTGTCGACCTTTGCAAACGGGTGAATGCGTCGATGTCAGAGGAGGAGAAGATAAAACATATAATGAAGGGTATTCAGGACGACGCATTTCAAATGTTATTATCGAAGAGTCCTCACACTGTCGCTGAAGTGATAGAATTGTGCCAGAGTTACGACGAGTTGCGCAGGCAACGGCTTCACACCCGACGTCCCACCCCACCCGCCGACTCTCTATCAAGCCTTGGAGTCGACGACAACCATGCTGCTCTCTTCGTAAAAATCCAGGAATTCGTTCGCGCCGAGGTCGCCCGCCAGCTATCTTTGATATCTTCTGTCCAGGAACCACCCCCTGCTTTGCATCCTACGATCCGCGACTTCATTCAAGAACAAGTCTCTCAAGCCGTTCCTCCAGCCGTTGAGCAGACACCAGTCACGGCTCCTCTCACTTACGCTGAAGCAGTTTCCCGATCTCGTCCACAAACGCCCGTGCCGCCCTCTATGCATCGACCACCGACATTTTTGCCGCCATCTATGCCGCTTCACGAACGCCGGCATTTTCCTCCTATGCCGCTTCCTGACCGCCAGCATTTTGCGAATCCTCAACCGCGACTCGGACCTTACCCCCACCAGTGGCGCACCTTCGATGACCGCCCAATATGTTTTGCTTGCGGTAATGCTGGTCACGTGGCGCGCCATTGTCGTCGTGGCATGCTTCCTCTTCAGAACATCCGGCGAGCGCCACCTTTCCCCGCTCCGTTTTCCTCTTCGCCTTCCAGCCTTCCTACCTCTTCCTTTTCCCCTGACCGCCCAACCGCTTCTACTCGCCGCTCACCATCTCCCCGTCGTCGCTCGCTTTCTCCGATGCGGCGTCGTCCCGTGTCCACCGAGCAGGAAAACTGATGGCCGCAGTTCCCGAGGCACGAACTGCGTCCACGTCGCAATGCCCAAGTCCTCGTCCCTCTCCAGCCAACGTCATTGAAGTCTCTGTCGAAGGAATCGCCGTCCTGGCACTTGTAGATACAGGAGCCGCCGTATCCGTAATTTCCGCCGAACTCTGCCGCACACTACGAAAGGTTTTGACGCCTCTCTCCGACTTCTCCCTTCGAACCGCGAACGCTCAAAATATAACGCCTCTCGCTGCCTGTACTGCTCGCGTCTTCATTCAAGGTCTACTGTATACCGTCGAATTCGTCGTGCTGCCCACTTGTTCCCATGACATCATATTAGGCTGGGACTTCCTTGCAAATAATAACACCGTTATTGACTGTTGTCACGCCGAACTCGAACTTTCTGCACTTCCCGACGTCGAGCCTATCGAAAACGACCCTTCCAGTGTTAAACTGTTTGTGTCCGAAGACAATTCCGTCCCTCCACGCTCTTCCCTGCTTGTGCCTGTGTCGTGCGCCGCTATTTCTGATGCCACTGTTCTCTTTACGCCCTCTGAGCTGTTCATTCGCCGCCGATGTTCTCCGCTGCCCTTTGCTCTCCTTACTCTTCGCAATGGCGTCACGAAAATGGTCGTCGACAATCCCACAGCCTGCCCTTTAGCTTTATCTTATGGTGAATGCCTAGGCCTTGTTCAACCGGTCGACACCTTTTGCATCTTTGACACTCCTGCCGTTTCTACTTCTGCGGGCCTTGGCGCACTTACTTGTGACTCTGCGATTGATCAGTCACTTCTCGACACTTTCCACTGCTCCATCGACGATGGCACGTCATCTTCAGAACGAAGCCAGCTTATTGCTCTCCTGCAGAGGTTCAGCGCTTCTTTCGACAGCCATGCTTCCGGTTTGGGCCGCACATCGACCGTTTTTCACCAGATAGATACCGGCAGTCATGCACCTTTGTGGCAGCGCCCTTACCGAGTTTCCGCCTCTGAGCGCCGTGTCATTGACCACCAGGTTGCTGACATGCTCAAGCGTGGCGTTGTGCAGCCTTCCAACAGTCCCTGGGCATCACCGGTCGTCCTCGTTAAGAAAAAGGATGGCTCTATTCGATTCTGCGTCGACTACCGACGTCTGAACAAGATAACGCGCAAGGACGTTTACCCGTTACCGCGCATCGACGACGCCCTCGACTGTTTGCAGGGAGCTGAGTTCTTTTCTTCGCTGGATTTACGTTCCGGATACTGGCAAGTCCCCTTGGCACCATCTGATCGACCTAAAACAGCATTTGTAACACCTGATGGATTGTACGAATTCATCGTAATGCCTTTCGGCCTGTGCAACGCCCCAGCCACTTTTGAGAGAATGATGGATAATATTTTACGCGGCCTCAAATGGAACACATGTTTATGCTACCTGGATGACGTAGTTGTCTTTTCTGCTGATTTCCGAACCCATCTCAGCCGTCTCGAGCAAGTTCTCAAGTGCCTCACTGACGCGGGACTTCAACTTAACTTAAAAAAATGTCGTTTCGGCGCCCGAAAGCTCACTATTCTTGGCCACGTTGTATCACGAGACGGCGTTCTTCCGGATCCAGCCAAGCTCCGCGCTGTCACCGACTTTCCGCAACCAAAGAAGTTAAAGGAGCTTCAAAGTTTCCTTGGTTTATGCTCATACTTCCGACGTTTCATTCGAAATTTCGCTTCCATAAGTGCACCCCTGACAGCCCTTCTAAGTGGCGACAAAGAACTTTCCGCTTGGTCACCCGCCTGTGATGACGCCTTCACGAAATTACGCCACCTGCTAACCTCGCCACCTGTCCTCCGCCACTTCGATCCTGCAGCGCCCACAGAGGTCCACACCGATGCCAGCGGCGTCGGACTTGGCGCCGTACTCGCACAACGAAAAGCGGGCTTTGATGAATATGTCGTTGCCTACGCGAGCCGAACTCTGACAAAGGCCGAGGCTAATTACTCTGTTACAGAGAAAGAGTGTTTAGCCATTATTTGGGCACTTGGCAAATTCCGTCCTTATTTGTATGGCCACGCTTTCGATGTCGTCACTGACCATCACGCCCTTTGTTGGCTGTCTACCCTTAAAGACCCATCTGGCCGACTTGCTCGCTGGGCCCTTAAGCTACAGGAGTACGACATCCGCGTCCTCTACCGTTCCGGCCGCAAACACACGGACACGGACGCAATATATACAGTCGAACCCGACTATATCGAACCCTTTTAGATCTAATTATTCTAAATATCGAACAATTTCTGGACACAGTATAGTATAGACACAGTCGGCTGCATACAGAGTATATATAGCAAAAATTACGCTTACATCGAACAAAAATAGCAGCGACTCCCGATATATCTAATGTCGGTTGGCAGAAAGTGCCTTCGGAGGTTGGCTTTCCCTTGCGGTGACAGCAAAACCCGGCGGCGTGGCTTCAACCTACCGCTCTCCTTAACGTGACCACGCTGCCTCGGACGAGCCGTCGACACCCCCCCTGCTAAAAATGATCCTGGCCCGCCCGCAGCGCTTGCTCAGACAGTCAATCAGAGGCTCTTGTGTTCTCATTGTGCAAGACGCCGAAAGATGCCGAAAATGCGAGTTGTCTTGCTGCTTTTCTGGTTCATTGTGTGTGTGCTATGTGGGCCTTCTCCCACAGTGTTGCCATGATGAAGCAGCAGAATTCGCCTTTCGTCGTGAAGCTCGAAATCATAAATCGGGTTGAATGCGGTGAGAAGTCTGATATCCCCTCAGCGTACAAGATTCCGAGGAGCACTCTCATCATGATCATGAAGAATAAGGGGGAGATTAGGGCTAAAGCGGCCAAACTCGCGACCGGTGCCCGTGGCGCCCAACGCACGCACGGCTGTGTACGAGTGGTTCATCCGAAATTGCTTCAGCCGTGCTGACTTCCGCATGCTCGGTGATGGATGTAAATTCTGATGAATGCGTCGAAGCCGTTGCCGGTGTTGCTGAAGTTTGGAGCGAGCTGTCAGTATTTCTGGAAGCTGTTGACGAATCAATGGTGGACAAGTTTGCGAGCACAAATGATGGTGTCGCGATCATGGGAGAGCCCAAAAACGAAGACTATATTGCCGACATCGTACCGAGCACAAGTGAAAGTGGGCACAATGAGGAAAGCAACGACGATCCTTGGCCCACATCCTCCGAAGTGCCGCAGTGATTGATGTGCTTGCACTAGTCCGGTGCTTCTACACGAATGCGGAAAGTTGCGGCCTCAGCTGCTTCAACTCCTTAGACAATGTGGAAAAAGTGCTTGCGTCGCAGGCAGCGAAATTGCCCTAGCAGTAAAATGTAGTATTATTTCGTGCAAAACTAAGCTAGTTTCATTAATAAAGTAATTTTATAAATGGTATGTGCTTTGCGGGGATGCGCGACTCTCACGCATCCCCTGATATGTTGGTTTTCCCGCACGGCTCGCGTGGCCTGGCGCCCGCGGCGGTCGGAGTGGTACAAGCGCTGTGCGAGAGATGGCGCGAGTGTTGCGCCGCTGCGAGGTTACTTGGGCGCCGGGAGACAAGGCGCTTCCTCTTTTTTCCCGGCGGGTCGGCGAACGCGCCGGACATACCGCACGCACGCGCCAGTCCATGCTTCTGCGAGACCGTCTCGCGTGGTTGGAACGTGCCACAGTCTCCGCAGTCTCCGCATAACGTGTTAAGTGGTCTACCACAAAGATTATCCACCTGTTGCCAGTAGGAGTCAACGGAAGTGGCCCGTAGAGATCTATGCCCACACAATCAAAGGGTCGGGATGGGCATTGTAAAGGCTGGAGCTCACCGGCGGAGTTGTGCAGTGGCGCATTGCGGCGTTGGCAGTCATGACAAGAGTGGATGAAGTTTCAAATTGTACATTCCCCGCCAGTAATAGCGGTGACGAAGTCTTTCGTAGGTCTTGAAGACACCCGCTTGACCACACTGAGGGTCGACGTGGAACGAGGAGCAGAGCTCTGATTGCAAGATTCTCGGAATGACAAGTAACCAGGTGGGCATCCCTTGGGGCATAGTTGCATCTATACAGTAGCTGGTCTCAAATCGCAAAATGAGGAACTTGGCGGCGAAGCGTATGTGACACTGGAACTTTTGACGTATCCGAGAGAAGGTCGAGCAGAGATGCAGTCCAGGGATCATTACGCTGTGCAGTAGCGATATTGTCAAAGTCCAGAGAGGACAATGTGCACGTGCAGGAGGAGTCGTGACTGGCCTTGGGGGGAAGCGGCAATCGGTATAACGCGCCAGCGTCGCGGTGCTTTCACCCGGAACGGTAAACCACGCGGATGTCATATTCTTGAATTCGCAATGCCCAGTGGGCAAGGCGGCCCGCTGTCCAGAGCATGATTGATGCGTGGTAATGGGTAGACGTCCTTCAGTGTGATCTTGTTCAACCGTCGAAAATCAACACAGAAGTGGATGGAACCGTCTTTCTTTGTGACAAGGACCACGGGAGAGGCCCATGGGCTCTGTGAAGGTTGAATGATGCCTCGACGGAGCATGTCATCGACCTGGTCTGCAATGACGCGACGTTCCGTAGCGGACACGTGATATGGTGTTTGTCGCAGCGGTGACTGAGAGCCAGTGTCGATGGAATGCTCGACTGTCGATGCACGGTCAGGAGATCTTTGCGCAACGTCGAAAGAACGGCGGAAGTACTGAAGGATTGCGAGAAGTTGAGATCGCTGCGAATGCGTCAGATCTTCAGCGATCAATGGGCTGAACACACCAGTCCATGTTGAATCGGGTACGGAGAGGGCACTCAGTTCAGACGGCAGTAGAAGGCAATTCGTCGAGGACGGAGACAATTCGTGTTGAATCGACCGACTCGACGTAACCAAGGCATTCGCGGCAGAGCAGTGGTAGCGGCGATGAAAGATTGTTGTAAATGGACATCGTGCTGACACCGGCGGCAAGGTCGAGTGCTGCAAAGGGCAAAGGAAGTGCTTTTCGGGTAACAAAGTGATGAGAGGGCATGAAGAAGACCGTCCCATCGGGTATAGTACTACAGAAGACTGGTACGAATGCTGAAGAGCACGGGGGAATACAGGTGTCTTCTTTCACGACAATTTTAGTCGCAGGATGAGCATCGATTGTTGTGCGGTCACCAAGTTGGAAAAGTTAATTCTCAGCCCGAGCGCAATTGATGATGGCATTGTGGCGTGAGAGAAAATCCCATCCTAGAATAACGGCATGGGAGCACGATGAAAGAACTATGAACTCAATCGTGTATAAAATGTCCTGTATGGTCACACGGGCAGTACAAGCAGTGGTAGGGCGAATGGGTTGAGCACTCGCCATTCGAAGCAACAATACAGACAAAGACATCGTCGTTTTACGAAGCGAGCGGCGAAACCTGGCATCCGTAACTGAAATAGTGGCACCGATATCGATGTGGGCGACTGTAGCGACATTTTCGATAAACACATCAATTACATTGGCAGGTAAAGGCGGAGGACTTCGGCATGTTGACACTTGTGCAGTTCTTGCCTTGGGAACTGCATCGTCTATCGGGTCGTCGACGCATAGGGGAAAGCGATTGGCGATGTGGGGTGGGTGAGTGGAGGCGTTCGAAGTGAGGATGGCGAGCAGTCTGGGAGTGAACTGGTGATGGGTCGAAGGGTCCGTAAGGCGCATTTGGATCAGGCGGCACGTAGGGCGCTCGTCGATCGTCATCGAACTCATGCGATCAGCGGCGGCAGAACCTTGCGACGTGACCGGTATACCTACATGCAAAGCATCTAGGGCAATTTTCCGGCGTACACCACGGGTTAGCGATGGCAGTGGTGGCCCAAGTGACGGGAGGGGGAGGGGGGTGTACAGGCTGCTGGAAGTGACGCATGGGCACACTGCAAGGGGCCATTGCAGCAACTGTAGCATAAGTGACCGGTGTAGCCACGGCATCCTGCTGGTGAACAGCCGGCAGCGCTTCCATGACCTCTTCATGGATCACGTTACGGAGATTAGACGGCAAAGTGCTAGCAGACTTCTGAGTGACGGACACCAGAGATAGCTGTCGTGCGACTTCGCGGACGAAATCCTTGATTTCGGTTATCAGGGAGGCTTGTTCGGGGTTGGTGGTCAGGCTGCAGAGTGACGCAGCATTTGGTGTGGGATGTCGCCTTGTCAGAGCTTGCTGCTTGCGTAATTCATCATAGCTCTGGCACAAGCTGATAATGTCGCCAACAGTGCATGGGTCTTTGGCCAGAAGCATCTGGAATGTGTCGTCATCAATTCCCTTCATGACTTGCTTGATCTTTTCCGCTTCCGTCATGGCTGCGTTCACACGCCTGCACAAATTGAGAACGTTTTCTATGTACCTGGTGAATGTCTCACCCGTGTCCTGTGCGCGTGTACGCAAAGGCTGCTCAGCTCGGGAGTTTCCTGACGGCGGGTCGGTCAAATACTTCTGTAATCGACGTCTTGATTGCCGACCACGTTTGGATATCCCTCTCATGATTTCTAAACCAGAGACTGGCCACACCGGCTAGGTAGAATGATACGTAAGCCAGCTTGTCCAAGTCATTCCATTTGTTGTGAACGCTCACCCGTTCATAGGACAACAGCCACTCTTCAACGTAGTTGTTGTCGATTCCGCTGAAGATGGGAGGCTCCCGCTGGCGAACGGTGCCAGTCAAGGGATGGGTGGCGATGGAAGAGTCTGCTGGTCGGCGTCCAGCATGGCAGAGGGTAGCGTCCGAGAATGGAGTTCCAGGATGCTAGAGTGGAATGTTACCCTGCACGGCTCCACCACTTATAAAGGATATTTATTGAGGTTTGTAACAACAGCCGGTTCTAGGATGCATCGAGCACAGTCCCCAAGCTCGAGCCACTGCTGCGCACTTGATGATACCGATGCTGCTGACTCTGCACTCACATTATCTTCCTTACAATATATATATAGCCTGTAAAGGCGCTATCTTGGCACTAACTATAAGGGAGGTGAACTCGCACCAAAGTGAGGCTTCAGCTGGGAGACATGCACAATGTCTGATGGGACACGCGAGACCAGTGGAGCTATCTCATAGTTCACATCGGCAAGCTGACGCAATATCGTGTAGGGCCCTGTGTAGCGCGGCAACGTGGCGCCCATACGCCACGATGACAACGGAGACGGGAGGAAATCGAACGTCTTGATGCTGGCCCTCGTACTGGGTCTTCTGCGTGGCCTGAGACACAGTGAGCCGGGAGCCGGCAATCTGGCGGGCCGTGTAAGCCCGGGCGAAGACGTCTTTCAGTGGAAGTGCTCATCGAGGAACAAAGCAGTGTGTCAAGGGGCATAGAATGGTGGCGTCCGAACAGAAGGTAAAAGGCTGAAAAGCCAACGGTCGTGATGGGACGAATTATAGGCGAAGGTCATGAAGGGTAAGGTGCCGTCCCAACTACTGTGGTCATCAGAAATGTGTGCAGACAGCATTTCTGTCAACGTGCGATTGAGCTGTTCCATCATTCCATTTGTCTGTGGATGGTAGGCGGTGGAAAGCTTGTGCCTGGCAGAACAGGAGCAAAGTAGGCCCTCAACTACTTGGTACAAGAAGGTGCGGCCGCGATCACTGAGGAGCTGCCGGGATGCGCCGTGTTGGAAGATGACGTCATGTAAAAGGAAATCTGCCACTGCCACCTCAGTTACACAGTTTTACGTTGCAACAGCGACCCACTTATTGCCAGATCTCGACGTCGGCAAAGGGATGAGAAGATCGAGACCTACGCGAAACAATGGCTCTGTGGGCACATCGATGGGGTGAGGGCATCCAGTGGGCAGCACAGCAGGTTTTTGCGGCGCCGTACGCGGTCGCAAGTACATGAAACACCGAGTTGGCCTGCAATAGGGGCGTCATGCAACTGCTCAAGAACTAATGTCCACAGACGGGGTGGTACAATGGGCTAAATTTCTGGTCCTGCAGGACGTAAGCTGCGACAGTAGAAAACGTCATCGCAGAGCAGGCACATGCGCAGCGTAGGCTCCGAATGTCCGGAATTGAGACGATTGATGAAAATACGTAAGCAGCGATCACGACGTTGTTCAATGCGGATTTCGTGCAGGCCAGAAATGGCCAGGATACAAAAGTCAGTGTCATGCACATCATATTCACGGCGGTCGACAGGATGATGGCAGAGGCAGTCGGTGTCCTTGTGTAAATGGCCTGACCTGTATAAAACAGCAAATGAATATTCTTGGAGCCATAGTGCCCATCTACCCAATCATCCAGTGGGGCCTTTAAGTGAGAAGAGCCAGCACAAGACGTGGTGATCGGTAACCATGGAAAATGTGTAGCCGTACAAGTATGGGTGGAATTTGGCAACTGCCCAAACTGAGGCCAGGCACTCCCGTTCGGTAATTGAAGAATTCCTCTCGGCACGTAACAGGAAGCGGTTGGCGTATGCAATTACGCGCTCTGCATTATGCTGCCATTGAACAAGTAGAGCCCCAATTCCATAGCCACTGGCATTTTTGTGAAGTTCAGTGGTGGCCGATGGATCATAATGAGCCAGCAATGGGGGAGCCGTGAGCAAGCGTACGAGGCTGGAGAAGGCTTTGGTTTGAGCAAGGCCCCATGTGAAAGGAACGTTCTTCTTAAGTAAGTCAGAAATTCTTTATAAAAAGACTTAAATATGAGCATACCCCAACAAAGTTTCTTACCGTCTGTGGCGGAAGACGCAACAGGAAAGTTCTGGACAGCACGAATATTGTCAGGGTCGGGTTGAACGCCAGCAGCACTGACGAGATGGCCAAGAATGGTAATTTGACGACACCCAAAGTGGCACTTGGATGAGTTAAATTGCAGGCCACCGTATTGGAATACACCAAGAATAGCAAATAGACGTGCAAGATGGCTCGTGAAAGTTGCTGAAGAGACGAAGACGTCATCTAGATAACACAGACACGTGAACCATTTATAACCACGAAGTAAGGAGTCCATCATTCTTTTGAAGGTTGTCCGGGCATTACAAAGGCCAAATAGCATAACCTTGAATTAATGGGACTGTCAGGTCTTACAAAAGCAGTTTTCTCACGGTCCATGTCATTTACCGAGATTTGTCAATAGCCCGATCAAAGGTATGTCGATGAAAAGTACTTGGCACTGTGAAAGCAGTCTAAGGCGTCATCGATATGTGGCACGGCGTAGACATCCTTGTGTGTGATTTTGTTGAGGTGTCTGTAATCCACACAAAAGTGCCAACTGCTGTCCTTCTCTTTGACAAGGACAACAGGGGACACCTATGCACTGCACGATGGCTTGATAACGCCATTAGTCAACATGTTATCGACTTCTAATTGTATCACTTGTCGTTAAGCATCTGAAACATGGCACGGCCGGCTGCGTATCGGATTGGCACCTCAGATTTAAATACGATGGGTGAGCAATGATGTCTGGGCTAAAGGGTGGCCGTCAAGGTAAAAAAATCTCGCAGTTAGTTTCAAAGAGACGGCGGTAGTCAGCAGCTTGTGCCAGAAGAAGACCAAGTGCAATCATCTTGCTAAGTTCGTCTGTGAGAGCCGGTGAATTGAAGGTTCCTGCAGAGGTCAACAGAATTTTGGCATCAAGAGCCAATATCGCTCAGTCGTTCACAGGCGAGATGTCGCCCGAAGACGTGCCTCTTGCAAGAATTTGAGTCGAGCAGTTAAAATTAAGGAGAGGGAGCGAGAGGTAGCAGTGAACACGGTATGGGCAAAGGCCAAATTTTTTTCAAGCAATATGTCAGCGGTGGGACATAGTACACAGACACCGTCAGGAACAAATGGGAACGATAGTTAAGGTGGGACGCGGGGATCAGATCGCGAAAATACATTGTGGCTTGAGCCACAATGCCACATACATTGTGGCTACATACATTGGTGCCTCAAGCCACATACATTGTGGCTTGAGGCACCAGGCAGATGTTTTCGGGACAGCATAACTGTGGTTGTGTGACTGGTGGACTATAGCAGCCGTGGGGCAGATCAAGCTGAATGACACTAGACACGCAGTGAAAGAGGGCTGAATGGGACTATAAAAAGTCTAAGCCAAGTATAACGTCGTAAGGGCATTGTTCCAAAACGGCAAACAAAACAGTGTTTAGGCGCCTCGTAATGCCGATGCGAACGATGCACATACCAAGCATAGTAGGCTTTCTTCCATTGGCGACGCAGAGGGCGCGTGATGCTGCAGGTGGGAGAACTTTGCTCAGGTGTCGGTGCAATTGGGCACTCATCACGGACATGTGCGCACCAGTGTCAATGAGTGCTTGGACACTGACACCATCAACTAAAACGTCCATCAAGTTCTGTTTGGTCGGCGAAGTGATCAGAGGGTTTTGCGGTCGAGTCTTCAATGCAACGTCACCTCCGGGAGCTGCATTGCTTAGTTTTCCGGAGACAGGCGTCGAGGCTGCATCAGGGACGGTGGGCGACAAGCATGTGGTGATAGGGACGATGGCCGACGAGCTGGTGGCGAACAGGACGTGACGTCAGAATGACGACGAGTGACTGTTCCAAGGAGCACGAGCGTCATTGTTTAGCTGTTGCGGTGCCAACGGAGGCTGGTAATGACGCTCGCTCTGTTCAGGGCGATAACTGGTGAATGGCAGTTGCAGAGGGAAGGAGACAGCATGGTTGTTACAGTGGCGAGCAACGTGACCAATACGCCGGCAGGCAAAACAGATTGGCCAATCGTCTGCGGTTCGCCACTTGGCTAGATTTCGGTAGTGTGCAGGATACTGCGGACCAGTTGATGCACCTGGAGTATGAGACAGCTGTGAAGCGGTAACGGCACATACAGAATGAAATACAAAATTAGCGAGTTCTTCGCGGACTATTGCCTACACAAATGGTGCTGTAGGCAAGTTGTCTGGCTCATTGGGGTGAGAGGAAAGGGCTGCAGGAGTCATGGCTTCAAGTTCTCACCACACTATCCGCATCAGGTCATCTGATGGTGATGGTCACTGCACTCCTAGCCTGTCATCACAAGAGGATGTCGCAGCTGTGTTTGGCAGATGTGCGAACAGCGTTGCGATGCGGAAGCTCTTGGCCTGCACAAAGCGTTGATACTCTTTTATGATGTCCTGTACTGTTCCACAATTTTTGCACATGAGCAGGTTGAAAGCATCATGAGTGATCCCCTTCAGTACATGCCCAACCTTGTCTGACTGAGCCATATCTCTGTCAGCCTTACAGCACAGAGCCAGCACGTCCTGGATGGAAGAGACGTCTGGGCACAGGTCGCCAGTTCTTAACGGTACTCTTCCGCCCGGCGGGATGGTCGAAGAACTCCCTCAGCTTCTGTTTGCACGTGTCGCAGTCGTTAAGCTCTTCCATGTGGTTGTCATAACACACCTTCGTCATGCATTGTAGGTAGAAGACGAAGTAAGCCAACATAATCATTGGATCCCATTTGTTGTGAGCACTTACATGCTGATACGTGGTGATCCAGTCTTGCACGTCGACATGGTCGGTGCCGCAGAACACTCCTGGATCTCGTGGCTGTAGGCATTGGTGTGGGCCGCGCCATGTCGGGTCCTGTTTCATCCGTCATGTTGTCCAGCCCAAGTTGACGACCACTGTAGAGCTCCGTTATTGTTCCTCGTGGGCTCCCAGCACCTCCACCAATTTGTTACTTTGCAGAAGTCACATATAAAGATGTATTCACAATATTTACAAGAGAGACAGTGATGCATAAACAAGATGGCTGTTGAGACCGATCCCACCTCTACACGTCAAATCGTCTTCTGACTGGCACCACTCTTGGTTGCACCATAATCCTATTTAAATAAAAAAAAGCACAACGCCAGATCTCTCGAGTTGTTGCACGCCGCATTCACAGCTATTGCTGCCAATTTATTGCGATAAGCACCTTCACCTATCTCTTTCACAGTGCGTGGGGCAAAGTGATGTTAGAAGCATACTGCATGCTTTAAATAGTCGATAACCCAAACGTGCCGCCGTTTTCTCCTACAGGTGGCACAAAGTGAGGGTCATGTTTCGCTCTGGCGCCACTGTATTGCCAACCAGCTCGACTTCATCTTAGTTTCCCATGGCTGTCTACACAATGGGAATCGGTCCCTCCTGTTGGCCCACGTCAGAATCTTGTCTCGTGCTGCCATGCATTGCGCAACTCTGCATTACATAGATGTCAACTACAGTTTGTCTGTTAAATTATTTTGTGACTTTGGATTGTACGTTTTCCAGGTTGGAACATCTTTTCATGTTATATATCTTTTTTTTTTTCGGGAAAGTATGAACGAGGGTCACTTTGTTTTATTGAGGTTTTACTGTACGCTCAATATGGCAAGCACAAGCTTGTGTGTTGACATTGTTTCTGGTGCCACTACATGCCTGAAGTCTATAGCAAAGAGGTAGCTCTGTTGAAGCCGGTCTGTGAAGTCTGTGTCTTTTTTGTTTTGCTTGCAGAGTGTCCTACTACGAGCTCTCAGTGGACGGTTCACCGCGGACGAAGCTCAAGAGCTCGGGCCTGACCATCTGCTCCGGCACAGGGTCCACCTCGTGGTCCTTCAACATCAACAAGGTCACACCGCAGTGCATACAGAGGATCCTTGACATTGGTGCGTCACTAAAGCTGAGTGGGCTGTACAGCCAGCTTCCATGGCAGCTAGGGCAATAACATTTGCCTAACACAATGGACTTCTGCTAATTCTGCTCCGGTTAATTCATTTTTTTCTGACCTACACAGTAGGCCAGTGGCCATGGTGTTGTGCAACTAAAACTCGAGGCTGCTGGTTCCATCCCAACTGCGGTGACTGCATGTCAATGTCAGCAAAATGCAAAAACGTGGGTGTGCTTTAGATTCTGAATAATATCAATCTCTCGAAAGGGCACAAGAATTCATATCGCCCGAAATTCGCACCACCCAAAAACATTCAGGAAAATCTGGAAATGAAAGTATTGAAATGCAAGCACACCTGAAAATGCTTTATTTGGGACCTAAGAAGTTTCGGCTTTGTTCTCGTTCTCCTTATTTTTCTTTTTTTTTTTTTTCAAGGTCTGAAAAAAAAAGAAAGCACGAAAGCGGTCGTTGATATCATCCGCAGCCATACTGTGCCTGGTCGTGTAGCCCGACGATTCCGCATCTATGTAGCAAGGCCTAACCCCTTTGCTAAATTCAGGTCTTGATCCAACTTTGTCGGAATTTTCAGCCTCTCTTTGAAGGAAAGGGCTTGCCACTTCCAAGAAAACATCTTTGTTGAGTCCAGCTTGTCGCAAACATGTCTGTAAATTTGTTACAGTGGAATCTCATTACAATGAACTTTGCGGGACCGCCAAATTTAATTTGTTAATTTGAATTATTGTAGTACTGAAAAACCAATATTTTTATGTCAATAATGTAACACAACAACGAAAATTACATACCTTTGCAGCAGATGCACGTAAATAATAAATTAGAAAGCTGGGCACAGTTCAATTACAATTTATTGCTTGAAGAAGTCTGTAATCTTCTGGCGAGTAGACAGCAAGCGTTGCAGGACGAATGCCTCCACGTCCTCGACCTTCCTTTGAATGTCATTGGGGACATCTTTACAGCGCCCGAGGAATGATCGCGTTTTTTCTAGAAAAACTAAAACATCCGAGCTGGAAACAGTCTCTTCCTCTTTGTGTATTGATCCAGTGTCCAGCATCGTCGCCATTACTGCAATCTTCTTGCTCACGCACTTTATTCACGATGTCTTCATTGGTGAGCTCCGCGTATGTAGCCACCGCAGTGTCAACGGGGAGCTTCTCGGTAAGCTCATTTCAGTTTTGGGTTGAGCTCCTCTATGTCCTTGCAGTCTTGTGGCGTATGTGAAGCCTTTAAAAGGCCTGCCTTTCACCAGCAGTTGCTGATCGTGCTTGCCTTCACGTGCCACCACAACCCTGTAAGCATTTCTGCAGCTTGACGCATGTTTACCTGTGTGGGCAGCTTCATTCAAATATTGATCAGGAGGCGCTGCACAAGACGCTTTTGAAATTTAGCCTTCACACATCTGATGATGCCCTGGTCCAAAGGTTGGAGCAAAGAAGTACAATATGGGAGCATAAATTCAAGTTGCACATTGTTAAATCGCACGTTCACGATATGCGCCGAGCAATTGTCAACGATGAGAATTTTTCTGTCTTTCTTCTTGTGTCGTCAAGCTGCAGCAGCCACTGAGTGAACAATTCTCGCATCATCCACGCTTTTTTGTTTGCTCGGTAGTCGCAAAGCAACGTTTTCAAGCAGCGCGGCTTGGCAGACTTGCCAACAACTAGCGGCTTGAGCTTTTCCGTGCCCGTGGAGTTACAGCAGAACAGAACCAATACGTAGAGACGTGATTTCTTCCCACCCTTGCACCTGTCACCTTTGAAGTTCATTACTTTATCAGACAACTGATAACAGAACGCCGTTTCATCGCCGTTGAAAACGTCGTCTGGGGAGAGACTCGATGATCTCTCTAAAGCGCTCGTTCCGCCAGGCAGCCGCACTCTCGGCATCTGCTGCCTTTACTTCGCCACAAGCAACCTGCCATGTAATGCCATTCCTTTGCCAGAACTGGTAAAGCCATCCAGCACTTGCATCGAAACCGAAGATGTCCAAGGCGGCTGCAAACTGTAGCGCCTTCTCTCGAATAATCGGGCCTGACAAGGGCACATCATTTTATCTGGCATCCTTAAGGGGGGACACGGGTCTTAAAAACCAAAAAATCGTGAAAAAATCAATATTGTGGAAGTGTTATTTTCGAAATCTAGAACTATATTTCTACCTATCTGCCAAGTTTCTTGTTTCTAGAATCAGTATTTTAGGTGAAATAGTAATTTGCACAATGAGTTCCGGCTGAATTCCAGCCAAAAAGAACCCCAAAACGGCCCTTTCTTCCCATCGCGCACACTGCCTATCGCCGCCATCTCGGTCTCGTTTGAAAGAGCCGCCTTCCTGCTTAAGTTTCCCGCCACCGGCACTCAGTTTCGACCATTGGATGGTGCAAAATAAATCAATAAAGAAAAGCACATTATTTGTTTCCTATTGGCTGAACGAGCCCACGTGAGAAGACCGCGCCACCCGATTGGCGGAGCTGGCTGGTGTCGTCTGCTAAGCGAGCCGGCCATCACGCTGAGACACCGTGTTGAAAAACTATGTGCAGTGACTGAGAAACGCAACAATGCCCGGGTCAGCGTGAAAGTTTCATATGCTGAACAAATTCGGCAAAAAGCGGAAGAAATCGATGGTTGGTAATGTTAAAGGTCGCCGCACTTCTCCAAGATGCGGCAAGGGCGATGTAGAGGCTACATCGAGTGGAAGTTGGCGACAACGGCATGGGTCCAGCGTGTGCGCCAGCTCGCGAAGCCGACAGCGGCCACGTCCACCGTGACACGGTGATGCTGCAGCCTTCCGATGTGGAGCAGAACACAGGATTCGAACCGAGGAAAAACTCCTGGAACTTGTGTCAATGGCAGCGATGAAGCGGAAATCGGATTGTTTTAACCGCGACAGCGGTGTGGTCGACAGTGCGCTTGATGAGACGGCATTCACGATCGTCAATTTATATCTGCGACACCAGCTTTCGAGGTTTACAAAGTGCACAGCGTGTGATAGCAGCAACGTCGAGTTCAAGAAAGGTGAGCGAGAATACGGCCTCGCTTTGAAACTTATGCTCTCATGTTCCAACTGCGGAGACATCACGTCCGCGTGGAACTCGCCGCGTGTGAGCGGTGATCAGACGGTGAACCCGTTCGTTGTAAATATTTAGGCAGCGCGTGCTATGCAGTGCACTGGGAACCAACAGACAGCACTTAACGATATTTTTTCGGTGATGAACATTTCCAACCGCGATCTCCACAACAAGACGTGGCAGAACTACGTGACAAAAAAAAAAAATATTGACCCCTGCAGCAATTCGTGCAGCCGAAGAAGTGATGAAGAAGTGAGTCATTCCTTGGCTGACACTGTTGAAAGGGCACTGAAGAGAGGACATTTAAACAGCAGTAGGCAATTAGACTACATTCCTGGTGGTTATTAGAAATGTACATGTGTAAATATGGTGCAACACATTTAATTATCATTAAATTTTGCGCTGTTTGTTTTTTGCATTTTTTTCAAAACAAAAATTTTTGGCTCCATGTAATATTGAGGCCTCGATATTTGAACACATAGAACAGTTAGAACTGAAATTCTTTTTGCAGAATGAAGTCTAATGTGTACTCAATGAAAAATAGCAAGCGGTTTTCTTTAGAACTGAAATTCTTTTTGCAGAATGAAGTCTAATGTGTACTCTATGAAAGATAGCAAGCGGTTTTTTACCTTTCATTTCAGAAACTATTTTGCTACATTTTGTGCCACATGGTTGCCACATTTTGTGGGCTTACATTCACTGGGCTGTAAGGTATCTATTAATGGTTCATTAAAAAAGTGTTTGCTAGACTTCAATCCTTACTCCGTATGCTATCTAACCATGCCTTACAAATAATTTTTATTGTGCCATTTATTTTTAATTGAGGCTGCAGACAAGTGTAATTAAATGTTAATTACCTTAAGAACTAATTGAGCTACACCAAAACTAAGTACGTATTTCAAATCAGTGCAAAAACATCAATAAGACCGACGAGTTTAAATAGTATATATGGGAAAATAAATAAGATTATTTATATAGCGGTTTCCCCCCTTAAACCATGTGAGGTCGGCGTTGTCGACGTTCTGTAGTTGCCAAGCCGCAAGAGTTTTCTTGAGGGAGCCAGCTGTGACTCCCGATGCAATTTCATGACCTTTTCCCGATCCTTGAGCATCGTTGCCATTGTTGACGAGGGAATATCACGCTCCCTGCACAGGTCGACTTGCTTTCTTCCAGCATTCAGCTGCGTCAAAATGTCCACTTTTTCTTGGAACGAAAACTGGCGTCGCTTCTTTTTAACGCTGGGGCCAGGAGAACTCATTGTCAGAAAAGCGAACGCGCAACACAATCACAGCACCGATCGCTATCAACGTGGGGACGCTAGGCCTACGACGTGGTAGGAGAGTCCGAACATGACCATACGCGACACTCGCACTGATGCCGATGCTGCTAAGGCTGTACCCGTTGAAACGGGTTCCCCAGCGCATGGCTGCTGCTGCTGCGGATGATGATGATAGGTGTAAGCCTCTGGGATTCGGTACCGAAACTTCAACGGAACTTAATATTAACGAGGCATCTTGGTGATCACGGGATTACATTACGTATGTTACTCTGAAATATTCGGTAATCTGAAATTCATAGTGCTGAAAGTTTTTTACATTGAAAATATAGGCCTTTTGGTAGGGATCTAGAAAAACATTTATAAACTTGAAGAAATCGTTAATGTGGTGTTCGTAGTAACGAGATTTTACTGTACTTGCACGCCAGCGAGTTGCTAAACCACCACATCATGTCAGAGAACACTGGCCACGCCGCTACTGAAGCATCGTGAAAGGGGATGGGGAAAGAGAGAACATGTCCATGCATGCACACACACTCGAAGCAAAAGGTATTTTTATTTTTATGTGCGGTGGCTTAGCGGATATGGTATTGCGTTACCAAGCAAAAGGGCGTAAGTTCCACTTCCGGCTGCAGCAGCCATATTTCAATGGGGTGAAATGTAAAAGATGCTTATGCACTTACATTTTGGTGAATGTTAAAGGGGTTCTGAACCACTCCTCGGGCTTGGTGAAAAAATGCAGTCCACGGATAGTGTACGCTGCTGTTAACATCTCAGCCAAATTTCGCAGTCATGCGAGTCGTGTGGAGCTCGAAAGCGGAGTGCGATGTCACTTTTTTCTCAAACACTGTCCTTTCAACAATAGCCTGCTATATTTTGTCATATAGGAGGTTCCCATACGCAGCTGCTATTGGCAGACAGCTGACATTAATCAGTGCGCTTGTTCCTACTGTTACTGTGTATATTGATTGATGCAGTTTTTAAGCAGGCTGAAGTAAGCGAAAATATGCTTTCAAATTTCAGTAAGAATCGCATCCAGTAAAACATCGTTATAACGAAGTTGAAGGGGGGGTCGTAATTACTTTGTTATAATCATTAGTTCGTTATAGCCACTATCCATTTCTATCCACAATTAGCAAGCAAGAGAGGATGTACTCATCACCGAATCTCACAGCAGCCCGTCACGCAATAAAGAAAACGGCCGTTGCATGGAAAAAAAACAAGTGAAAAAAAAGACAGCAAGGAATTGCTACTTTATTCATGCCAAACGGCTCATCACTGATCAATCAGCAGCACACCAGCTGGCGGTTCACTTCGCAGAAAAAAAGTCCTTGATAGATTTTTGCCGCGTCTTCTTCAGGGGAATGATGGCTTTTTCAGCTGCAGCCGCTATTTCGAGTCCGTCCTCGCCGTCATCGTGAGTGCCAAAGAAGCGTCGCAGCAGGACTGCTGCATCCAGCGCTTGTGCGGGTGTCGGTACGTCGGATTTGCCAATATTAGGCTTCGGGCTGTCATCGACGCTTTCATCACTGTCGTCATTAGGCACCCCCGTCCCCGCGCGCACAATTGCCACCTCCGTTAGCTCTTCCGTCGTGATCGTGTTGGCATCGGCACTGACGTACGTCCAGAAAGTGTCGCAGTTGGTCACTACGCCGATGTCAAGGAGAGCGTCCCACAACGCTAGGGCTTGGTCGCCCACGGCATCCTCGTTGGTGGCAGCACCGATGTCTTACCTGTAACCGCAGATGCTGACAAATGAGGCATGTTGGAAGCAATTCGCAATCATGCTTGCTGGCACAGCTTTCCCATCCAAGCAGCCTGTAGCATCTCGCTTGCCATGTACAAGTCGATTGCGGACTTGCGCTTCATGCTCATATTGAGCATAATCTGGTCGATGGCACGTTTGCAGTAGCCCAACTTAAAGTTCATGATAACTCATTGGTCGAGGGGTTGCACAGCTGCAGTGCAGTTTGCCAGCAAGAAGGATAGCTCGATATTTTTTAGCACAGCGACAGTGTGGTGGGCTCTACAATTGTCCAGTACGAGGCATATCTTCTGGTTCAACTTGCCCAGCCACACGTCCTACTCCCGCAACCATTGTGCGAAAATTTCTCTCGTCATCCAAGCCTTACGGTTGGATGCATAACTCACTTGGACCTTTCGTTTGCCTTTGAAGCATCATGGTGACGCACTTATGCTGACCAAGAGGGCCGGCACCTTTTCCGACCCATCCATGTTGGCACAAAGCAACACGGTTACGCGGACCTTGCTCTGCTTACCGTCCTGGCAACGTTCACCTTTGAAGGCCAAGGTTCTTTGTGGCAGCATCTGGTAGAACAGGGCTGTCTCATCCGCATTGAACAAATCCTTGACACTGTGTTTTTCTAGCAGCTGTCCAACGTTTGTCTCCACCCACACCACTGCAGCTTCACGGTCGACAGACTGCGCTTCCCCGCTGACAGCCCTGCTGACGATGTTGTGATGCTCCTTGAAATGCTGCAGCCAGCTGACAGTCGCCACAAAACCGTCGTGCCCCATGATGCATGCAAAGTTCCTCGCTTTGCTCTGCAACAGTGCCCCACTCTTGCGTCCAAAAACCACTTGAAGACCGCCTTCTCTACAACTTGGAAAGCGGGGGCTCGCAGCTTCTTTCTGTCGCCTTTTACGCCACATGCGATAGCACTGGTGACAGCTTTGCTGCTCAAAATCGTCGACAGCATGCTCAACGCTATGCCAAAATCTTCGGCCACTTTTTTCTTCTTCACGCCGGACTGTAAGGCTTTCAGTATAGCCACCTTCTGCTTGATTGATATTGTTTTGCACTTCCGTTTGCCGTTGTCCATCTCCTTTCTGGCGGTGGGAACTCGCATGAATGAACTGATAGAAACACTGATATTGTTTATGTGCACGGAGGCAACGACAAGCAACAACAAAACTGCAGTCGGCGCCATCCAGCGGAAGAGCGGGCAGGGTCCACCAGTTCCACGGGAAAGGGGAGGCCAGGAGACGCGCTCGGGAGACACGCTCGGGAGACACGCTCGGGAGACGCGAATGTGGCGCGCTATACGCGCCACTGGTGGCGGCCTTGCGCAGAACACGCGGGAGAGGAGCCTGGCGCGCGCCATAGTTTGTTGTGTCGTTGATCATGTTTCTCTGTCTTATTCACGTTTTCAGAGCAAGATAGGCAACACCATTCGCACGTGTGGGGTGGCCAAAGCTTCAGGGAATGTCGAAGAAGAATTGTTGCAGGGTGGGGGGCTCAAATACCGGTGAAAACGTGCCAGCGATACGGTTCTAATCATTCCCGGCAAAGCCTCATCAGCCAGAGCAACGGTAACAAAAATGGATCGTCGCTTCGAAGGGAAATTTCTTGTTCTCATCCTTTCCTTTTTCTCGTTGGTGTTTTTTTCTACTCGATCATAGTTAGACGCGTGAGCAACGAAGTTCGTCTGCAGTGCAGCATGAGGTTTAAAGGCATTTCGCTAAAGTTCGGAATGCTGTTTGCCGCTTATATTGTTTTCCGCTTCTTTACCGTGTTGCGCTAGTTAGGCAGCACGACTGCACGAGCGCATTGAGTTGTATGTTAAAGCTACTGAAGTTTGCAAGAACTGAAATTGTTGGTTTCATGTGGTAAATCCTCGCACCAGCTGTCGCGCACTTCATGTTTTTACATTTATTTTATGCGTGGCTTTGCACATGTTTAACTGTTGCTAGTTGCTGCATGCATAACTCTTGTCGATTCTTTTGAGCTGCGAAGTTTTCACCCTGCCTTGTTTGTAAAGGGTATAAATCACGCTGTGTCTTATCAGAATGATACCAAGGAAGTGCTTCTTTAACAGTTTTATTCTTTTCACCCGAGGGCATCTTAGATATTGTTTGCGTTTTTGGAAATGTGTTTAGAAAATAGGTAGTTCAGGGCGAGAATTGCTAATAGCTGCTGCATATGGTATTTTTGTTCCATTTCTCGCTGAAAAGTTCGCGTCCCGTTTGGGAAGTCATCACACCTCGATGCTGCCTGAGCAGACTTAACACGCCGAGTGATTTGTTTGTTTCACAACGTAGTCCCTTCTTGCATGTGAGTTTTGTACTCAAGTGAATTCTTTCTTATACTTACGCTGCAGACGACTAAACCGGGCCTTGCTGCCAGCGCTCGTGTACTTTAACTGGCGCTGCTGTGCCTTTAAATATATCATGTGGCACCTCTCTCTAGTAATATAAAAAGTACTGAAAAGTTAGTCAGTCTTTAGCTTTGTACGTTTCCAAGGAGCTTCCTTGGGGAATTTAAAATTGCACAAACTGCAGCGGGAACGGTAGTTCATCGGCGTATGCAGCAGAATTGCATCGGCGGTACAGCACTAACACGCGCTTTTATTAATCCGTGTGTTTGGTGACTTCGTTGGCTAGTGTACGCGTTTCCATCAATAAATTGGCAAATACTCTTCTTGAGGCGACTTCGACTGCCCTTATTCGGCGATGTCACATGTATTCATTGGCAAAAAAATCGTAACGGCATATGCAGAGATTGTACCGTGCGGATTTGTTTGATATGTCTGCACTAACAACGGGTGCTTATTATTCAGGTACGGAAGCAGCATTACGGCAAGGGTAGAATAAAAAAAAAACCATCGAGAGATTGCATCACTCAACAAAATTTATCGGCTAGTGAACATGAGCTCCACGTCATGTAAATGGGGTTCATGGCGTTTGTTTGCGGGACACACCTTGCACGTATGTGGACCATGTTGTCCCAAACACCGGTAACATTGTGTTCATACCCGCTCGCACAGAGGTCAGCATGTTCCCTACATCTGTCACCGCAGAAGAAGCAGCCTGGCACCCGAACAAAGGAGAAATCGCAGCCGCGAACTTCAGCCATCCTTGCTGCAAAGGGTTGTCGTCTGCTACTGCTCCCGCGTGTACTGTTGGAAGCGTCCGCTAGGTGGCTTTCAGTGGCGCCTCTATAGGCGGTGCACGAGGCGTATAAGACACTGACCTGACGGGTACCAAAATGGTCAGGAAATGCTTGTTGTGGAAAAAAAAAAATTGCTGACGATTACGTTACTTCCTAATGTGAAATTTGAGCGCAGCTCTTCAGCTGTTTCGGCTTTTCTATATACTGAGGCAAATAATCCAAGCAAGACATGTATGTACAGTTACAACTTTTTATTCTTCACTTCTTCAAGAAACACTCCACTCCTAGTTCTTGATTGTCATGAAGGTAGCTTTGTGGTCAGAGAAATAGATGGATATATGCTAGACTTGCTGCACCTAGTTCGGCGTAGCGCACCTCTGGATTCTGGTGGCAACGGTGCTGGGCCTCTGCTCGGGCAGCTCGTTTAGCAGCAGCGGCAGACGAAGGACTTCCACCTGTTGCCTCGCTCACAGCTCAGAACGAACTGGCTGAGAATAAACTACTTATCTAGGCGGACGGATTATATTATAATATTAACTGTCTGTGAGCCTTGGACAATCCGTCTGGTTCGGAACATTTCACACCAGCCGCCGCAAACGGAGCGTAGCTTGGCGCTGCTGCCTCGCTTAGCGGAATGTCGCGGGAAGCAGCGCGTATGCACATGGGAACGTTGCGCGGCGAAGAGATGGCAGCGACTGACCGATGCTGCTGACGCTGCTAGCGAGTCAACTGAAGGTGGCTTTGTGTTTCGACTTGGGAAGGGCACACCGTGATCCCCTGATACCAAGCGGGCACTTCAGCAACCGGAGAACACCGCGCGCTTTCGCGCGGTCGCCGCCACAAAGGAGAGGAGGGGGGAAAGGGTACACGCAGTGGAAAACGGTGGCAGTTATGCGTTTTGGTTTGGGCAGCAGCACATCATCGAGATCAGCCGCCACCGAGCCGGCGCTCTGATTGCGGCCGCACATGGGTGGCAATGGAGAAGGAGTGAAGAGAGCAAGGCTCGCTCCGTGCGCGAGAGATGGTGCCAGGAGCGTGCACAGCTAGTGTTGTGCGCTGGCCTCGGCTTGGAGCTGGTTATACCGAGGCACAACGGTGCCACGAAACACAGGAACAGGCGCCAAAGAGCTGCGCTCTAAAAGAAGGTTCGTTATACCCATTGTGAGGAAACTTTAGCTTCGTTAAAATGAGGTTTTCAATAGATGGGCACCTATTAGAATTTCAAGGGGAATCACGATTGATAAATACTTTGTTTAGCGCAATACAATGGACACAAGAAAGGCGACAGGACAAGGCGCCTTGTCCTGTCGCCTTTGTGTCCATTGTATTGCGCTAAACAAAGTATTTATGGATCCGCGCCAACTAGCCTGCCAACGCATTGTGCTGAATCACGATTGCTTCGTTATATCCATTAGTTCATTATATCTCGTTTCATTATAATGAGGTTTTACTGTGCTTCCGGAAGAAGCCTATTACCGTCTGTTCCTGCTTGGCCGCGACTGCTCGCGTAGGAATTAAGCTTTGGCCACCTTGCTTAGCAGTGTCGTAGCCGTTGGGGCTCGCTAATTTTGAATAGTTTTGAATGCTCAGCTAGCCTCAAGCCGCGCAAAATTTAAGATCAGCCCACATGCACGCTGTCTCCTGGCTGCTCCTTCACAGTGCAAGGCATTGAAGAAGGATCAGGAGCAGCATGAAGGGGATCATAGGCGACCTTTGATTGCCGATAACTCGGCTTCTGCTGGATGCAGTGAAGTACTTTTTGCAGCCAGGTATTTCTGAAATACTCTTTCAAGTTCAAATGCATTTCTCAACTTGGATAAAAAGCAGTTCAGAGCCCTTTTAATGAACCCCAGGCGGCCGCATTAATCAGGAGTTCCTCACCACCACATCCTTCATAATCAGATTGTGGTTTTGGCGTGTAATACTATAATTTTTTTCAGTTAATTCTTCTGGTAAACTCAATCCCAATCGAAGGTCTCAGTCAGCATCCATATATTTCAGTGGGCAAAGACTGGCTATTTCTCTCCCGATGTTGGCCCTTGTCAGATTATTTGTACACGACTGGTCAGTGTGCATGTGCCTGGCCTTGTGACCGCAGTGGCCCCTGTTACGTTTTGCGCCAGGCGTGTCGAAAGGATCAGACAAGTTCCGGTTGAACGACGTTTATTAACCCATGCTTGTGGGTTGAGGCTCGGCAAGAAAGAGAGGGCCGCTGGCAAGGGGCACTCTGCTTTTAATACTTAGTGGCGCATGCGCACTTCGCAGAGTGCTCTTATCAAGATGAGCGCCAGCCGACACAACACCACCTCCCCTTTTAATGGAGCACACAGTCACTCAGAGTCCAGCTTAGAATCTATCCGGTGGGCGACGATTTCGCATGGGGTAGCGTCTTGCCTCGGCGGGTGCTGGTGATGCCTGTTGCGCAACCGGAGTTACCATGGGCGGTTGTGGACTGGAAGGAACTGGTGCGCCGGCAGTCTCAGGATAAAACAGGAACTCGCTGGTCGTAACTTCGCCAGCTGTTCCATGCCTAGGGGTAACTTCCTCTGCAGGCCTCTGTAGCAGCTGATCCTGGTGACGACGCCAGGTGAAGGTGCCCCTCGGGGTGGTTGCACGTACTTGGAAAGAGACAGGTCCTGTTTGAGCAACAATCACAGCGGGAGCCCACTTTGGTTTTCCAGAATAATTACGTGCTAACACGCTGTCGCCTACCAAGAAGTGACGTTCGCGACACGGACGACTTAATGCCTGAGTGCACTGTCTGTGTGCTACTCTTTCCCCCACGGAAGGCTTTAAGGCATCTAACCGACTGCGCAAGCGTCGTCCTAGGAGTAATGCCGCTGGTGATTCATGAGTCGTCGCATGTGGCGTGTTGCGATACGACAGCAAAAATTTATGCAGCTTTACCTGCAGTGTTCCTCCTGTGCCGTCTTTGCGCAGCGCATTCTTTAAGATCTGGATGAAACGCTCTGCCAACCCATTGGAGCTGGGGTGGTAGGGAGCCGTGAGGACGTGGCGCGCTCCCATTGCCAGCACGAAGTGCTTGAACTCCTGCGAAACAAACTGAGGTCCATTATCGGAAACAATTGTTTCAGGGTAACCAAAACGTGCGAAGAGCTCAGTCAAACAACGAATCGTGCTTTCTGTAGTTGTCGATCTCATTTCGAAAACCTCTGGCCATTTAGAATGTGCGTCGACCACCACTAAAAGCATGGTATTCTGAAAAGGTCCCGCAAAGTCTACGTGAACACGCTGCCACGGTGAAGTCGGCCATGACCACGGGTGAAGAGATGCGTTGATTGGAGCGTTACGTTGCTCTTGACAGCTAGCGCAGCTTCTGATACGAAGTTCGAGGTCCGCCTCAAGAGTTGGCCACCACACGTAGCTGCGTGCTAGTTCTTTGCTGCGCACGATGCCGGGATGGCCGTCATGCAGTTCGTCCAGAACGAACCCTTGCAGCTTTGCAGGCACGACTACTCTTGCGCCCAGCATGACGCATCCCTGATGCACCGTCAGTTCGTTGCATCTGCGAAAAAAAAGGCTTCAACTGTTCATCCTTGATCGACGCGGGCCATCCCACATTTGTGAATTCCTTCACTTGACAAAGAATTCGGTCTTTACATGTGGCAGCCGCGATATCTCGACTAGAAACAGGCAACGAGTTCAATCGCAACGAATAAAATGTTTCTTCTGTTTCTTTGGTTTCCGCTTCAAGATCTGGCAGCGGCAGACGCGAGCAGAAATCGGCTTCCGCGTTCTCGCTCGATTTCTTGAAGATAAGATTGTAAGAGTAGGCTGCCAACGTAACAGCCCAGCGTTGCAAACGAGCAGCTGCGATGGTGGGAATACCGGTTGTCGGGCCCAATATTGTTCGAAGAGGCTTATGGTCTGTGACTAAGGTGAATGAGCGCCCATAAAGATAGAAGTGGAACTTCTTTACACCGAAAATGATGGCTAACGCTTCTTTCTCCAGTTGACTGTATTTCTTTTCCACTTCAGATAGCGTTCGTGAAGTGTAAGCAATGGGCCGCGCCCTTCCGTCATCGTAGACATGAAATAGGACTGCTCCTACACCATACTGAGACGCGTCGCATGACAGCCTAAGTTGTCTTTCAGGGTCATAGTGTGCGAGCGTAGGTGGTTGTGCCAATAGCGCTTTCACTTGGTTGAACGCTTTTCTAGCATGCTCGTCCCAGTGCCACGCTACCTTTTTTTGCAGAAGTCTGAAAAATGGTTGAGCTATCGTTGCTAACTGGGGCACGAACTTGCTGTAATAGTTGACAACGCCCAACAAAGACTGAAGCTGCTTTTTTGATTTCGGCTCTGGTGCCTGGAGAAGTGCGTCAACTTTATCTGACAATGGGGAAATGCCTTCAGCGCTGATTTTGTGCCCAAGGTAGTGAAGTTCGCTTTGAAAAAACAAGCACTTCTCTTTCTTTACCCTGACACCTCGGCTTTGAAGACGCTCCAGCAGCGCTTCGAGATTAGCTAAGTGGTCTTCTAGTGTTTTCCCAGTTACCAAAATATCATCTAGGTAGCAGCAAACACCCTTGAGGTCCTTCAACATCGTGTCCATTATCTTTTGGAATATCCCCGGCACGGAAGCGATTCCAAAAGGTAATCGGTTGACGACAAACAATCCTTTGTGGGTGTTCAAGGTTAGGTATTGCTTTGAGGCATCAGACATGACCACTTGCTGATAAGCGCGGTTCAGGTCGATCTTTGAAAAATGTGTGCCTCCAGACAGAGCCGCGAATAAGTCATCGACCTTCGGCAACGGGTAGCGCGTGACGTCAAGGCACGGATTCACTGTCACCTTATAATCGCCACAGAGGCGTATGCCACCATCTTTCTTGATAACGGGTACCACTGGCATTGCGTAATCTGATGTGGCAACGGCCGTTATGATGCCCATTTTTTCCATCTTCGAAAGTTCAAGCTCAACCGCCTTTTGCAGTGCGAACGGCACGTTTCTTGCTTTGAGAAACTTCGGTGCCTGATTAGGCTTGAAATACAGCTCGGCCCTTTCTTCTGTAATCATGCCTAACTCATCTTTAAATAGAGAGTCGTACTTTGCGATCAAGGCGTGCAGCCTTTCCTCTAAACGACAAGAAAAAGGCAGCTCTGACCTTGGCAGATGGTGGACGTTCCAGATTTTGTTCCACTCCAGCCTAATTGCCTGAAGCCATTCCCGACCCAGCAACGGTGGCCCCTCCTGGTCGACGACGTATAGAGGAAGGCTCGCCGTGTTGCCACCGTGCTGCACGTTGACTTGCAGGACGCCTTTTGGGATCACCAGGGCTCCTGTATAGGTGCGGAGCTTCACTTCTGTCGGGTTGAGCCTGGCTGATGAAAGAAATTGGCGGTATTGTTTGAAAGGCATGACTGTGACGGCGGCACCTGTATCTAGCTCCATAGGGATTGTCACATCATTTACTTTCATCGGTACCATGATGGGCTCAATGCTGGGAGCAGATACGCCCCTTACGGCTACCACTTCCGAGCGGGATACCACCGATAGCGTTTTTACAGTGTCCTTGATGGGGCGTTTCCCACGCGACTGGCCGGAGGTGCTACGGCAAACTCGTTGCAGGTGTCCCCTTTTGTTGCACTTATAGCATTTGTCATTTACGTGGGGACACGCTTTGCCGGAATGTTTCGGTGACCCGCAGCGAAAACATGCCTGCGACTGGACACTCGAAGTCGCCTGTACCTTATGCATGGGGTTGGCTGTAGACACACCTGTACGGGCTTCCGCAGTGCTTTTCGTTGCCGCCTCCATAGCCACAGCGCGCTCTACCGCTCTCTGAAACGTAAGCTTGCTATCCTCAGTGAACAGCACTCGCTGTATATCCTCTCTTAACAAGCCGCATACGAAGCGATCCCGGAGGGATTCATCTAACGCGCTTCCAAAATCACAGGTTCGTGCTAGCTTCCGTAGCTCGGCAACGTAATCAGAAATGGACTCGCCTTCGACTTGCTGCCTCCTGTGGAACTTTGCTCGCTCGCCAATGACCGATGGTTTCGGCGACAGATGGTCCCCCAGCGTCTTCGTTAGTACCTCGAAGCTCTTGGCTGAAGGCAGCTCCGGGGCAACCAGTGATTTCAGAAGACTATAGGTACTGGGGCCTATGATGCTCAGGAATGCATGTACTCTGTCACCTTTGGGAACGCGGTTGACGATAAGAAACGACGTCAGCCGTTCTTCGTACGACGCCCAGTCATTCGTGGAAACGTCGAATGGTTCCATCTGGCCCAGTTGAGCAGCAAACTGCGTCGAACCTGCACTGGCTTCTTCGTTCATGATATCAGTCAGCGAAGAAAAGAAAAAGCAGCACTCT
The DNA here is from genome assembly GCF_023375885.2 of Dermacentor andersoni. NCBI lineage: Eukaryota > Metazoa > Arthropoda > Arachnida > Ixodida > Ixodidae > Dermacentor > Dermacentor andersoni. The sequence continues at coordinate 8,537,309 of NC_092824.1, read as the reverse complement.
TCAATCGTCGATACTGAACAGAGGCTGAATGCCGAGAACACTTGCCTTCCTTGACGCTGCGCAACTCTTCAAAATCCCATCCTCGTCGCCACGTGTTACGTTTTGCGCCAGGCGTGTCGAAAGGATCAGACAAGTTCCGGTTGAACGACGTTTATTAACCCATGCTTGTGGGTTGAGGCTCGACAAGAAAGAGAGGGCTGCTGGCAAGGGGCACTCTGCTTTTAATACTTAGTGGCGCATGCGCACTTCGCAGAGTGCTCTTATCAAGATGAGCGCCAGCCGACACAACAGCCCCAAGACAGTCTGCCTCGATGGCACACTGGACGCATCTCTCCTACTGAATGCGTCATTTGTTGGACTGCCTTCAGCAGAGCTTCAAGCGAAATCAGCAGCTCACAGTGAAATTTCCTATTACATAACACTCATATTTTTTTTTTAATGCGAAAGCATCATATGCCTTATGCAAAAATCTGGTGGCGGCGATGGCATGATCGAGCGATGAGACCAAAAATGGCTTATAGTGCTACGAGTAAAAACACGTCGGAAATACTCAGCAATACGTCAGATTTGTCAGGGAGGTTCCTGTAAACATAGGAAATTATTGGCTTTGGAAAGAAGATTTGGTACGTTTTGATCGGGGTGGAAATCAAACCTGGGCCTCTGGGGTGGCGAGACGACCATGCTTACTCGACACCATGGCGGCTCCACGGTTTTCGAAAGGTGTGCCTAGTGCATGTGTCATTTTACATATGACGGCGCAGCCAATGGGGAGAAAGTAGTGCCAGGTCTTGGGTCCGTAAAATGAGCACGCTGCCTCCTGCGCATCACTTGCTTTTCGGATTTCATCGGTGGTGTGTCTACTGCGATGGACTCTTGACGCCACGTCATGAGCGTATAAAATGAGCCGGTCTGTGTCCAGCGTATGCACAAACACACACATCGAATCAGCAGAAAGAGCTTTAATGCGTGTCGAAAACATCAATCGAAAACATCTTACCAAGGGGTATGTGGTAGTAGTGCTTTCGCATTTCCACATATATGCAGTCGTGTCTCTGCCGAATCTTCTTTTGTTTTCTTATTTTTATTTTCAAGAAAATGGGTCCAAGAATTGCCCACTTGTACAATTGGGTAAGAAACCAAAGCAGCATTTGCAGCATTGGCAGCACTTTAGTGTTAGCATGAGTGTCATCGAAATTGCCACCAGAAGATGGCGACAAAAAGAGTTTTCGTGTCTGTTGGCAGCATTGTTGACAATGATGGTGCGCTGCCTTCATTACAAATATAATAGAACCTTGTTGATACAATCCCATTTTCTACTGCAGTAAAATCTCTGTGTACGATGACGCCTGATGCGAAGTTTCCAAAAGTCCTGGCCCTCATCCGTTAGCTTACAGTGTACTAAATTTTGAATGTTGCGAACTGCTTTTCACACCACAACGGTTTATACAAACAATCGTGCTACCACGTGATACCCAGCAGAGCCAGCGAGGAGGCCTCACCGCTGGTAGCACCAGCAGGTGCTGGCTGTTGTCATGCTGAGAGAGCAGCCATGCCAATGCGCCAGTCGCATTCCTGCTGTCATGGCATCCTACATCACTCTGCCTTGACTCCACTATCACTGCACCATTTCGACATGGTTTTGAGTTCCGTCTTGAAGGTTCTGGCTGTCAGATGCATCAGTGATTTTTTCTCTTAAAGGATACAGTAATCCACAAACAGTTTAAACATAGAAGTTAACAACTAGAACGATCATTAATACATATAAGGAAAAGTAATGAACACAGCACTGATACCTGGGGGACACCAGAAGTAACGGCAGAAGAAGATGAATGATCATTAACGGTAGCATACAGTCGAAACCATTTGTAACAGTATTCAAGTGCCACAAAAATTCCATTGTTATAACCAATAACTATAACTGGGTTGCATGAAAAAATCAAGAAAGGGCGGTGGCAGAGCTGATGTGAGAAAACTATAATGGCAGGGAGGCCAGAGCTCTTCCCACCACCATCCTCCATCCAGCTGTCGATTGTGTTCACTCATTTAATGCTTCCTGGGCGCTCCGATCATGTGTAACAGGCCGCAGCTGTCGGTGTTAAAGAATGGCACTGCTATAACAACTGCAAAGAGGGGTCATGGGCGGCAAGCGATATGCGAGCTCTGCCAAGGCATCGCATTGGTGGCCCCAAAAGGGGCCTTTTAAAATTGTTAGAAGGCTGTCGCAGCAGCCTGTCAGGTTGAGAAATCGAGAAGAAACGCTGAGGAGAGATCGTCACAGGCATCTTGCCACGTACTTCTCACTGGTTTGCACGAGAAAAGCCTCCTATGTCCATCAGACTTGCATGCTTTATGTGAAGCTTGCCGACATCCTTCTTCAATGCATCCAGGTGCTCGACGTAGTGCAGCAGAAGGTTCCTTGCGAAAACGAAGCCCTGGAGGAACTGAATCATCTGCCAGGCCTCCTGTGAGGACAACGTTTGGGCAGCCTGCCCTACCACATCATCGCTGCCGTTGCTATCTGATGCAAGCACGTTCGTGACGATCGCCTCATCGGTCAGAAGCACTTAGTTTCCAAATCTATAGCCGTGCGCTTTCTTTTCACTGGCAATGTCGTGTGTTGCCGGTGAAACGATTTCTATGCAACCAACAAAGACAAACACGAGCGAGTAAGATATTTGCAGAACCGCGCTGAATGGGGAGCCGGAGGAGCCAATGAGCAACATGCGAGCAATGTGCGAGCGGCACAGTTGGCGCAGTCCATTCATGTTTCGGAGGGTGGGGCGGCGCATTGCTATGGGCGGAGCCCGTTTGTGTTTGGAGGGGTGGAAGGGTGACGGGAGAGAGATGCACGGAGAAGGCTGGGAATTGAGCGCGCGGTGGCTCTTGGAGCAGCGGGCCATCGTGCAGCGGCTCGAATTTCCCATTTTATTTTTGTATTTTCAAGGATTCCGCATTTCACTACCTTTCGGCTCGGACACCCAGCAGCCAGACTTCATTGTTATAAGCAATAATGTGGCATTGGGACATTGTTGCAAGCTGGTTATTTCACCATGCGAAACATACAAAAGTTGACGGTGCAGCAGCTTCTCATTGTTATAACCAATATATTGTTAAAACCGGTATCATTATAAGTGGGTTCGACTGTATTGAGTTGATTAAAAAGAAAGTCCTTTATCTATTTAAATACGAGTGGAATATTATGCTGAATAAGTTCCAAAGTGAGTAAGTGATATCAGACAGTGTCAAAGGCCTTAGTGTAATCAAGTAAGATAGTTGGTTTCAATTCTAAGGTCAGAATTAGAAAACGGGTTATTAGTAAACAATATAAGCTGCTGTTAACTGCTAAAGAAACTTTTGGATTCAAGAAAGTCAGTGAGATGCAAAATATTATGTGCTCTAACATTTTACAGGAGATGCAGGTCAAGGAAATCAGTCGGTAGTTGATAGCAGAACAAACATCACAGGATTTATACATGGGAACCATCTTCCTCACCTTCCACTCATTAGGTAGGGCAGAAACATGTAGTGATTGGCAAAATCTTTCGGCAAGAATGACAGATGAATACAGTTAAACCTGGATACAGTGAAACCTCGTTAAACCGTAGCTAGCCGGAGCTCGGAAAAAGTATGTACTAAATGGTAGTACTGCTTAACCGAAATAGCACAAGATCGCCCACTTACCTGTCAAAAATGGAACTCGGAGAGAGTGCAACGAAAGGGGAAAAACACAAGGTATTTATTCATCTGCGCGACAAGTGTTATTTTTGTTTGATGCCGCGGAGGCCCTGCAGCGAAGACAGCAGCCTCAAACCTACTGAAGCTGTGAGCCAGCTTTTCAGCCAGCCCCCTCTTCTCGGCAAACACTCTCATGCAGATTCTTCATTGGCGTTACGTATTCTCCGTGCACGCACGTGGTAGCGCTGCGGAAATCGTGGGGCGGCTTTTTGATTGAAGGGTGCTGTTCTCGTTGCGACGATTGCATTCATGAGGCTGACGTAACAGCTCTAGTCGACACTTCGGCAACAACAGAGGCAACGATGGTGAAAAGTCGAACCTCGTAGCCAACATCTCTTTGCAGTCGCAGCAGCGCCGCCGAGCAACTTCTTCGCATTCCGAATGCCACACACCGTAGTCAACGGCAGATCCCTGTTGCGTGCTATCGCTGACTTCTTCGTGTCACGTTCGATAGCATGAACAATGTCTAATTTTTCTTCTATGCTGAGCACCACCCGGTGTCTTTTTTATTCGAGCTTCGGCATGACGCCAGTCCTTTGTTGCACGATGCCACAATGTTCTTAGGCATGGTGCCAAAATGATGTTGATGTGGCTTCACGCGCAAATGTGCAGGGAGCTTGGAGGCCGTTATTCCGATCTCCAAGGCACTGCTGTGTTTGCGCGACGAAAAGTGGAAACACAATAGGGTTTATGCACACACACAATAAGGTTTATGCGTATACAAAACACATTATGTTCAATGGCTGCTGAATCGAGGATTTGACTTTACTACTTTTTAAACGAAACTACTGTTTAAGGGGGGTCGGTTTGATGAGGAATTACTGTATAACGAAATTGACAAATGCTCAAGAATGTTCTTTACAAGGTTTTTTGTTATATGCAGTTTCAGCATGAGATTCCAAAAAAGAAATGCACACATTAAACAAAATGGGAACTAGAGGTACTCACCCAAAACACATTTATTTAGTTGCAAGAAACTGTTATTTTGCTCTGTTGCTTGTTTGTAAGGGACAGCAGCACTGAATGCTCATACGACATCAAGGAACACAATGCTACACCATCATAATCTAGCGAGCCCACGACGTGGTGCAAAACGTCCATGACATCTAGCACTTCCTTCACGGAAGGCAAAGCACGTGATGAATAGACCTCCGATGATCCGTCGTCGTCACTGTAATATTGGACACTTTCCACCAGCACCTCATCCGAGATCTCTTCAGTAGTAACAGTGCAGTTGTCCGCATAAAAAAAATCCCAAAGCTACACGTGGTCCAGGGTTGCTCCATTTGCGCACAGTGAAACCCAAGCTTCAGTGAGATCCAGTGGGCCTGCAAGCTTTTCCTCTTCACTGTCGGTTTCCGCAGCCTGAACCAGTTTTCAGGCCTGAACTAGCTGGGATGCCAAATTTGGCAGCTACATCCTTCTTTTTTGCTTCCAGAAACAGCGTCCAATATGGCTATTTTGTCTTTAAGAGTCAATATTTTACGTTTCTTCGTCGAGGCACTCATCCTTGGAATGGTACACTGAAGTGACTGGATGTGTGGACACAGGAGCCGACTTGCACACGCATGCATGGCGTCAGAAACGAAGGTAGAGACAAAGAGAGACCACGAGACACGAAAAGCTACAGTCCTTGTCTTAGTAGTGTCACTTGGTGTCAGGTTAACGAAGTGAAGTGCAGAGACTTCTGCAGCTTCTTCTGCATGCCACCAAGAATTATCAAGAGGCTTTAGCCACCGGCAACCCACAAGCGGCAGCAACGTTGCTCAGCACAAGCGGCGGGATGTTTGAAGGGAGGAGGAAATGAGGACACGGCTGCGGCGCGAAGAATGCGTCGCTGGCCGGCTCAACGGATGCAGGGGTTGCCTCAATGCACGCACAGGCATGCATGGACAAGCGTCGTCGCTCCCTACTCTCTACGCTGGTGGCACTCTTTAGAAGCATCTCTATCGCTGGGGCGTATTTTCATTTCCAGGGGGGCCTGGGGCCCAACCAGCTCTCCGAACCTCACACATATATATATATATATATATATATATATATATATATATATTTCTTGCACTTGAAGAAAATTTATGCGACCTCGAAGATTGGGTGCTGAAGTCACGACGTTATATAAGTATATATATACAAGACCTCATAGTAGGAGACAGTATAATTGCACAGCCCGAGTCCTCTCGGTGGTGTAATCTTCCTTCATGTAATTGTCACATACTTGGCTATCATTAATACTGCTTCGCCTTTCCAGCGAAATTGCATCCTCTCTCTCTCTCTTCTTTTTCAGTGAGTCGAAGTATAAGCGCTGCTGCGCATGACTGCTGTTGATTCTGATTTTGAGTGAATCCGGCTTGGCCTCATTTCGGTTATTGAGTTAATTATATTGTGTTGCCCAACTATCACGCGCCAAGACTTAAAAAAAGAGCAGTTGCCTTACTTGAAGAAAACCTAGTGCATATTGTTTCCAGTAACAGTGCAGTAGCTGCAAGTAATTATTTAACTCGAGAAGTACGGTCCTAATTTTCAAAGTGTCAATGATGCACTTGTAGGCACTGTAAATGACATCTAACAGCGATGTATTCAGCGACGAACTAATTGCCTACAGTGTTTTTCCGACTGGCAAAGAAACCTTGCGAAAAATGAAAAATGCAAATTAACTATGCTCTCACCCGCATCATAAAGCAGCGCCGTGAAATAAGCATGAGGGTTTGAGGCCAGTGCTAGAACATTCGTGCGTCTAGGACTCGAAGATGGAGCCCTCCGCTGCTGTTTCTTGAAAATAAAATCAAACATTTGTTTTTTTTCCAAAGCATGATTACAACGAGAAGGATATGCAGAAGAGGCTCCTACGGTCACAAGACTGTACCGGGACTCTGTACATGATTATTGGATACAAATTACGAAATTAGCAGCGAAATATAGAATTAACCAAGCTAAGAGAAGAAACGCTAGAAACAAAAATAAAACAGCCGGTTTGTCTCACGTTTTCATAATTTCTGATGATAGTCGATGTGTTTGGTCTACCGCCACACTTCCATGACTGATATATATATATATATATATATTCGCGGCCTTCCTTTTGTTGTCATTTCCAGGTCCCAAGGCAAGGATAATTTTTACCTCCTGCTCATTATAGAAAGACAATGCGACTGGGGCGAAACAAAACGCACCTTTAAACATTTTCGCTGACGTCAATTGCCTTTTGAGTAATAGGTTCTGTGGCAAAAAAACAATAACCGTGCACTTTATCTACGTAAAGACAACAGCCATCACAGCTTGTTTCCAACTAACACCAAACGCGATGTGTTACTTCCGCTGGGGCATGGCAGATAAGGCCCTAGTTCGATCACAATGTTTTTCTTTATTTCCTTTATTTCGTTGTGGATAACAGAGAGGGAGCTTGTTTGAGGTCTCTGCTTTATGGTCCGGGTGGAAGTGCAGTCACGTGGTATTCTCCATATTTCATGAGGTTTATTTATCACTCGGAAAAAAATTAGTACGCACTTAGTACTTCACTGAAAATGCCGCAGTTAGATCTCCCTTGGCTGCGCCTTCAGATGCCTCATTGACACATTGGTAATTAGGATAGTAGGTCTCGAGTTGTATAATTAATCACAATTACCTAATTAAATCTCAGTAACGAAAACATTACTGGCAGCTACTCTACTGTACTGTCAACAATAAGCACTAGGTTTTGTTCGAGTAACGCATCGTTTTTTTTTAAACATTGGTGCATGATAGGACACCCTGCATATATTTATGACCTTTGCATGCAAGTGACGAACTTTCTATCCCTAATAAATGTTGTAATTTATTACAAATGTTCTTTGTTTCTAGAGTCGTTAGCATTGCTTACTGGAAAGAGAAGCAATACAGTGGAACCTTGGTTATACGTCCCCCGGTTTTGCGACGACCCGGGTTTTACGATGGATTAGCACCGTCCCGGCGAAGTCCCAATAGAAGCAATGCATTAAAAACCCCAGTTATCCAACGCAATTTTGTGCCTGACCCGCGTTATACGATGACTCTCACGAAGCACGGGACGGAACGGCGGACGAAAGAAAAGTGCCGCGGGTCTCTTTCCTCGCTCAGTCTCTGCGCATGCGGAGCACTTGACACCGCTCGACCGATTCACTCCGGTGCAGCTTTCTGCCCTGCCTCGTCTCATCGTTCGTTTCTCTCTCCCCCACCAGCAGCCGCCTGCGACGCTCGCTGTGCTGAAATAGCGCCTTTTCTTCTCCACAATCACTTTCTCCCTCACTTCTCGGTGGCGTTGCTTCTCGTCGCGTTGGGGAAGCGCTTCTCTCCTTCCACTTTCACAGCAGCAGATCGCCAACAAGGTAGCGTGGAGAGGCCTAGGTTTATTGCACGTGTTCTTCGTCGTAATCCTAGCTACCAGCGTTCAGCAGAGGTTTTGAGTTGTGTGGAGAAACGCGACGCACAATGTCCCGAAAGCAGTTCTGTCGCTCGGCAATAAGCTGAATATTATCGAGGAAGCGGAAAAGAGGCATGGAGCTGCAGAAGCCAGCATTGCCTCGGACCTTAAGATACCCGAATCTTTGCTTAAGGCTATCCTGGCAAACAAAGGGGTGATATTGCATAATGCCAACAAGTTCGGGCTCAAGCGGTAAGCGGCAAAAGAAGGACAGCATGAGAAGTTAAAAAAAGTTCTCGTCAAGTGGCTGCATCAAGCACGGAGCTCTGCGATCAATGTTGACGACGCCATTCTAAAAGAAAAGGCGTCGAACGGGTGGCTGGATCGCTTTAAAAAACGAAACAGGATTGTGTACAGCCGCTCCTGCGGAGAAAGCACTTCCGTCGACGTTTCGACGGTGAACGAGTGGATGGAGTCGCTGCCGGAGATGATTGCTGCATACAAGCCCTTCAACGTTTTCAATGCCGATGAGAGCGGTATTTCTTACCATATGTAGCCCGAGCAAACCCTTTCGTTTAAGGGTGACAGCTGTCATGGTGGCAAGCGTACTAAAGAGCGTGTGACAGCACTATTCTGTGCTAACGAGGACAGTTCCGAGAGGCTGCCCGTGCTCGTTGTTGGAAAGTTTGCAAAGCCACAGTGCTTTAAGAACTTGAAGGCACTGCCGTTGCAGCTACAACTTCAACAGAAAGGCGTGGATGACGTCTTTGCTCTTCAGCAATTTTTTGCAGCAGCTGGATAACAAAATGGGTGCTAAGGCAAGGAAAATATTGCTTTCCGGGACAACGCACCATGCCACCCACCCGATACGTCCAGCCTGAGGAACAAAAATGATTTTTTTTTTTTTCACCCAAATGCACAAGCTGGCTGCCGCCGCTGGATACCGGCACCATTCAGTGTGTCAAGCAAGGGTACCGGAAGCGGTTCATGCAACTTCGGCTGGCGGCTATGGAGCGCAGCGAGTCGGGAAAAAAGATCACTGTGCTCGACGCCATGCATTTTATTGCCAGTTTGTGTAACGCAGTGTCGCGAAGCGCAATCGCTAACTGATTCAAACACTGTGGCTTTAAGCGAGAGACTGCCTCCTCTGCTGGGGGTGCAACAACCTCGATGCCACCTGAGGCCGATGCAGGCTTCACCAACGAAGATTTCGAGGGTTTAAACCTCACTACGACCTTAGCCGAGTACTTGGAGGCCGTCGACTACGTTGTGATCTGCGGCGAGGTGTCGCTGGATGACGCCATCGAGGAGGCTTTGCCTAGTTCCGACATCGCTGCGACATCGGATGAGGACAACGATGACGCCATATATGCTGTGCCTGTGCCTACCACGTTCGCCGAGGTGCTACGGCACATAGACGGCATCCGGAACTTCATCTCTTCACGCGAGGCCGCAGAGGACCTCTTTTTGGACATTGCCCAACTCGAGCGAAAGCTCTTGCTTCACGGATCAAACAAGGTTCAAAAGAAACTTTCCGACTTTTTTCAAAGTTTGCGCCGGCTGTTGGGAATTGCGGCAGTGGGTATTGGAGTGCATCATGATGATCTTTCGACATCAAACGTTCACTAAATTGCCAAACTATATTTGTATATGTTTCACAGCTGCTACACCACGGATGTAATGGCCACGGCTGCTGCATTTCGATAGGGGCAAAATGTGAAAACTCCTGTGTGCTTAGATTTAGGTGCACATTAAAGAACCCCGGGTGGTCCAAATTTCCGGAGTACCTTGGTTTTGCAGTTTTGGCACGCAAATCCCATAATTAAATTTTTAAAAGCACTCAGGGAAAATTTAAAGGCACTCGGGGAAAACCTGGAAAACTCAGGGAACTTGGAAATGTCAACTTGATAGACACCCTGGTTTGACAGCGCGTGTGGCGTGGTACCATTGGAAGCATACTGTATTCTTTTAATAGTGAATAACCTAAACATGCCGCCATTCTCTGAGCCTATTTGAGTGGGGTCAGTCTGAGGGTGCATTGCTTGCAGAAATTGAAGCAAGCTACAGTCACCGCATTGGTTGAACGAGCTATGTGCCACCCTTGTGCATTGCTTGCACAGCCGTGAATGGTGCACGCACAAGGACAGATCACTCATTCATTGCACCTGCAACACTTGTGTTGGTCTATTTGACTGCTGCGGCGATGGCGTGGAGGAAGCAAAAGTACTTGTTCCCTCAAGGAAAAGCTGAACATGCTCACTCATCCAACACCTTGGCTTGGCATGCGCAACGTCTTAGTGGTCACGTGGTCTTCTGTGGGTGTGAGGCCAGTCGATAAGCCATGACACGTACACTCTCTTCACGCAATAAATGTTGCAGGTTATATGAACAAGCACATGAGCCATTTATTGGAGGCCACTTGCGGGTGGGGTAAGCATGTTGGATGTCTAATGCTTACCCAGTGCATATTCATTGTTGGATGTCAAGGTATGTTCTGAATTTTGAAGACTCGGCAATGTTGAAGTTCGCTTTGAGACAAACACACACGCTTTTCGCTCTCGGCACATGACACCATCAAGTGTACTCTGTTCGTGTGTCTTTAGACATGTTACACCACGCTTTAGCGAGTAAGTGGATGTTTACTGCAATTCACACTGGCCATAACACTACGAGCCTTCTTTGTTTCATCATCATCATGATCAGCCTGGTTGCGCCCACTGCAGGGCAAAGGCCTCTCCCACACTTCTCCAACAACCCTGATTATGTACTAATTGTGGCCATGTCAACAAACTTCTTAATCTCATCCGCCCACCTAACTTTCTGCTGCCCCCTGCTACGCTTCCCTTCCCTTGGAATCCAATCCATCGGTTATCTTCCTTCCTCATTACATGTCCGGCCCATTTCTTTTTTTTTATTTCATCTAAGATGTCATTAACTCGTGCTTGTTCCCTCATCCAATCTGCTCTTTCCTTATCCCTTAACGTTACACCCATCATTCTTCTTTCCATAGCTCGTTGTGTCGGCCCCAATTTAAGTAGAACCCTTTTCGTAAGCCTCCATGTTTCTGCCCCGTAGGTGAGTACTGGTAAGACACGACTATTATACACTTTTCTCTTGAGGGATAATGGCAACCTGCTGTTCATGATCTGAGAATGCCTGCCAAACGCACCTCAGCCCATTCTTATTCTTCTGATTATTTCAGTCTCATGATCCGGATCCGTGGTCACTACCTGCCCTAAGTAGACGTATTCCCTTACCACTTCCAGTGCCTCGCTACCTATCATAAACTGCTGTTCTTTTCCTAGACTGCTAAACATTACTTTAGTTTTCTGCAGATTAATTCTTAGACCCACCCTTCTGCTTTGCCTCTCCAAATCAGTGAGCGCGTATTGCCATTGGTACGCAACGGACAGTAAGCTGATTGGTCTATAATTTTTCAAGTCTTTGGCGTCCCTTTTCTTATGGATTAGGATTATGTTAGCATTCTTCCAAGATTCCGGTACGCTCGAAGTCATCAGGCATTGCGTATTCAGGGTGGCCAGTTTTTCTAGAACAATCTGCCCACCATCCTTCAACAAATCTGTTGTTACCTGATCCCCCCAGCTGCCTCCCCCCTTTGCACAGCTCCCAAGGCTTTCTTTACTTCTTCCGGCGTTACCTGTGGGATTTCAAATTCCTCTAGACTATTGTCTCTACCATTATCGTCGTGGGTGCCACTGGTACTGTATAAATCTCTATAGAACTCCTCAGCCACTTGAACTATCTCATCCATATTAGTAATGATATTGCCGGCTTTGTCTCTTCTGACGCATACATCTGATTCTTCCCAATTCCTAGTTTCTTCTTCACTGCTTTTAGGCTTCCTCCGTTCCTGAGAGCATGTTCAATTCTATCCATATTAATACTTCCTTATGTCAGCTGTCTTACGCTTGTTGATTAACTTCGAAAGTTCTGCCAGTTCTATTCTAGCTGTAGGGTTAGAGGCTTTCATACATTGGCGTTTCTTGATCAGATCTTTCGTCTCCTGCGATAGCTTACTGGCATCCTGTCTAGCGAAGTCACCGCCGACTCCTATTGCACACTCCTTAATGATGCCCATAAGATTGTCGTTCATATCTTCAACACTAAGGTCCTCCTCCTGAGTTAAAGCTGAATACCTGTTCTGTAGCTCGATCAGGAATTCCCCTATTTTCCCTCTTACCACTAACTCATTGATCGGCTTCTTATGTGCCAATTTCTTCCGTTCCCTACTCAAGTCTAGGCTAATTCGAGCTCTTACCATCCTGTGGTCACTGCAGCGCACCTTGCCGAGCACGTCCACATCTTGTATGATGCCAGGGTTAGCGCAGAGTATAAAGTCTATTTCATGTCTAGTCTCGCCATTCGGGCTCCTCCATGTCCATTTTCGGCTATCCCGCTTGCAGAACAAGGTATTCATTATCCGCATATTATTCTGTTCTGCAAACTCTACTAATAACTCTCCGCTGCTGTTCCTAGAGCCTATGCCATATTCCCCCACTGACTTGTCTCCAGCCTGCTTCTTGCCTACCCTGGCATTGAACTCGCCCATCAGTATGGTGTATTTTGTTTTGACTTTACCCATCGCCGATTCCACATAGAAGCTTTCGACTTCCTGGTCATCATGACTGGATGTAGGGGCGTAGACCTGTACGACCTTCAATTTGTACCTCTAAAGTTTCACAACAAGACCTGCCACCCTCTCCTTGATGCTATAGAATTCCCGTATGTTACCAGCTATATTCTTATTAATCAGGAATCCGACTCCTAGTTCTCGTCTCTCCGCTAAGCCCCAATAGCACAGTACGTGCCCGCTTTTTAGCATTGTATATGCTTCTTTTGGCCTCCTAACTTCACTGAGCCCTATTATAACCCATTTACTGCCCTCTAATTCCTCCAATAGCACTGCTAGACTCGCGTCACTAGATAACGTTCTAGCGTTAAATGTTGCCAGGTTCAGATTCCAATAGCAGCTTGTCCGGAACCAGGGATTCTTATCACCCTCTGCTGCGTCACAGGTCTGACCGCTGCCGTGGTCAGTTGCTTCGCAGCTGCTGGGGACTGAGGGCCGGGGTTTGATTGTTGTATTCATATAGGAGGTTGTGGCCAAGTACTGCACCAGGGTGGCCAATCCTGCTCTGGTGAGGGAGTGCGTTACCGGTTCTGGTCACCGGGATCAGGCCGCCCTCCAGGCCTGTTTATGCAATTTTATCAACACACGGATTTTTTCTTTTTCTTTTAATCTTTTTTTTTTAATCCTGTGGAAAATTGCACCGCACCGGGATTCGTACCACGGTCCTCTTGCACGTGAGGCGGATGCTCTACCTCTAAGCCACCGTTGACCATTTGTTTAATTATAGTCAAATACTATCATTGCTATCTATCAATGCTTTGCCTTTTGGCTGAAACTGTGAAATCCTTTTAGCGACTTCTGCTCATAAGTTTTTCTAGATAGTATGTTTTTCTTGTGCTTTTTTGCACAATGTATGAACAATGTTCTACTGTATTCGCTCAAAGGAGAAGTTATTCTATTGATGGCATCAAGGCTGTGTCACATGTTTTTTGCTCGTTAGTCTTGCATTGCATGATGAACTGGCTAAGGGGATAACTCAGATGTGGGTTACCATCCTGATTGAAATGGCTGCAGAGTTGCTAAAAGAATGCGAACACAGTGGACCGCACGAAGGACGTGTAGCCCATCGTGATAAAGCACTGTCTGAGAGGGATGATGGTAAACCTTCGTAAATGTAAATAAATTTCCAGTCTGTAAGGCAATGTTTGTAAGCTTTATCATTTTTCCGATCGCCAGAATTTTGAAGCATGCTGCATTTTTCCTTGTTAAAATTGGGTGCACATTAGGTTTAGATGCGCATTAGATTAGGGCATGCGTTGAAATGCAGCGGTGCATATGGGCATTTTTTCTGCCTCTTTTCTACCCGCTGATTATTCTAATCAATCCCATTGGCTCCACTAAGGTCGAATTAACACTTTAACCCCCAATCCTTAGTTGTACTCGCCGTGGGAGGTTGTACCAATATCACTGCTATCTCCCAGGTGGTTTTCTTATGGGGATAGACTACATGGCTAGGTGGACATACGCAGCATGAAAATCTTCAACTGCAAGTTTGCTTATTGCCTGAAAGGTGCTAACTAGCTTCTTAATTGATCATTTCTTAATTGATCACACATAGTAGCAAAATTGTAGCAGAGAATTAACTAAGCTGACATGGGTCTGCTATGCGGAAACTTTCGAGATACAGTAGACTTCCTTTAATTTGACTTGTGTTAATTCTGTCCTGACCAAAGGCCCCAGCGAGGGACAGTTCCAAAGCATGATTACAACAAGAAGGATATGCAGAAGAGGCTCCTAAGGTCCTAAGAGGCTTTTAAGGGTGCCATACGGCACCCTTAAAAACAGAAAAGCAATAATGCTTGTGTACCAAGCTGTGGGTGGATGCTAAAGAAACCAAGGTGGTCAGAATCCACCCAGAGTTTAAATACATCAGCTACCCCATGTTTCTTTGGGAAAAGCTTCATGTACTAATCGGTTAGAGCTTACCTCTCCTCTTCTCTATTGGACACTAATCAGAATGAGACACTGTGTATGACGAGTGTACAATAGGTGGTGTTCAGAACCACCCTTCAGTGAGAGCTCCCTCGAAGTAACAGAAGTCAATCTCAAAGAAGAATTAATTGTTTGGCTAGTTGGCCTTGCATTGCTGACAAGCAAAATTAGCGCAGACAAAAAGACAAGCACTACCAGTGCCTGCCTTTGTCTTTTCTTTCAGTGCAAGTTGTCATTTTGTTTGCAGCAATTTTCTTCGTTGGCAATCTCGAAGGCCATGCTTTTGTGGACTGCAAGTGCCAGAAGTGATTGCTGGAGCTGGAAACACATCATAGTCACCATGTTTTGGATGTTACCTATATTAGTTGAACGAGGCAACACATTTTTTTTATTTTTAAGCTGCCACCGCTTGTTTTTTGTGTTAGTGACACAGCACTTTCTACTGTGCAGTAACCGCAGAGACTGGTGTGGACCTGCCAACACGGGACCCCAAGCTCATCGAGCGTGTCACGACAAATTTCAACAACTCGCTTATCTTCGACCCCTCCAAGTGCCGCATGGCCTACACCATACGGGATCCTGTTGTTTTTGGTGAGCAGAGTGTGTCCGACCGTTATTGTATTTTGTATGTGGAACTGTCGTGGCTGTAATTTACCTGTTACGTGCGCATTGCAACATGTAGCACTTCATGATGTTCAGTAATGCCAAATGAAAAAGAAAAATTTGTTAGGTTGAAGGAAGGCTGGTGCTGTGTTGGAAATGATACTGTCTGCCTCTGAGACAACACAGCTAGTACTCACATTTTTTGTTAAGGAAACAATTCGCCTTTTTGGTCCATTGTTGCTGCAAGCAATGCTCACTGCCAAGTTATTACTAATTACCCTTATTTTTACTCTATGTGCTATGGCTGCCAAATGCTGCTCGAGTGCACAATATCATGCTCTGTAGTTGGGTATACCTGTCCCAGTGTGCAACACATTTCATTTAGCAAAACTTGTTGCTGAACTAGTTGGTTCATGACATAAAAACAGAGGTTACGGCGCTAAGCACACGAGAATGAAGTGACACAAAAAGCTAGTTGGTTCAAAACTTAAACAAGGGTTATGGCGCTAGGCAGAACTGGACGAAGTGAGACACAAACGACATGTACGGGTGCCTGTATATGTCGTTTGTGTCTCACTTCGTCCTCATCTGTTTAGCACCGTAACCTTTGTTTTTGAAACAACATTCAGCGCATGGATTTTATTGGGGACATTGCATTATTTTGCATGGTTAATGACTGCGATAACTAATAATAATACTTCAGCCCCGAACAGATGTGTCATGCACTGTACTGGTTCACTATGTGTGGCATTCTAGTGCTGGGCATGGGGTCACTGATTTGATTCTCTGTCGCCCCAGCCACATTTCAGTGGGGACAGAATAGGAAATAAGAATGACGGCACTCCGGCATCATCATACGCAGTTTAGGTGGCAAAATTTTGATAGAGCCGCAGGAAAGCATGATCAATCATTACAGAGGCCTTCCCCGCTGCATCGAATTGAGCAATATTTGTCTTCAGTATTCACGGAAGCATTGTCTCGCGTCTAACATGACTTATTTGCCATGCTCAAAGAGTGTTGCAGGGCCCCTGTAAAGAACCCCACGTTGTCAAAGTTAATCCAGAGTCGCATACCGTATTTACACGATTGTAAGTCAACCTCTTTTTTAAAACTTGAACATCTGAAGTAGGGGGGTCGACTTACAATCAAAACCAAAACCTGGCATTGCAAAAAAAAAAAAAAAGCGAACCCAACGGGATATCAGGGGAGCTATAACGTAGTTCCAATTTTATATTTGCTCTTCGGCCCCACCCGTAGCTTTCTGCTATCCCGCGCATTTGTTCGCTTTTCAAAAGGGTTTTTCAACATTTTTGAGAATTTTACAGTGCACACAGCGCTCGTGTGGGGGTGTCGATAGTTCATGGAAGTGCCGCTGTTCCATTTGCGGCGGCACCCCCAGAACTGCAGCGCTTGCGGGGAGTATCAATAGTTCATGGAAGAGCATACACCGCTCGCGGCTCACATGTTTCTAAAAGACATGTTTTTAGACTGCAATTGAACACACACAAAAGGAAGACACATAAAGACAACACAGGCGCAGCAAGCACCAACTAGGCCAACAAGCAGTTCTGTTGCAACACATCGCATGTTTCTCTTTCCCTGTAGCTCATTAGTTCCATGCGTTTGATTTGACTGCCGGCCAGGTGCTAATTCCGTTCTTCTTCAGTTGTCATGGGTGCTCCGAGTCCACTAAACATTCGGCGCTCGTTCACAGTGGCGTTGACATGGGCTGCCATCCTTTACACTGAAAAAACAAATAACTGCGCAGCGAGCCGCAAGTTTGATGTTTCTTAATGTGTGGTGTGAGAGTGGCGATGGCAGCGAAACAATATTTTCACCTGTGATGGTAAGCGAAGAGGTTTCCGCGGGCCGAAGTCGGGACGCTTTCCGGAGCTAAAGGCCAAGCTTGCGGCGTACGTCACCGAAATGCGTGATCGGTCCCTGCCAGTGACGTGCGACATGGTCATGAGACAAGCCTGGATCTTCGCCTTTTGTGGCTCACCGCAGAAGTCCGCAAACTTACGCCAACCAGACATGTCAGAAGAGCCTCCCTGATGGCTCTGTGTGGTTGGGTGCTTTCGGCATGGACTTGTGTATGTATGCAAATGCAGAATTTCGCTGGACGGTGACGTGCTTCAGGACCGTAGCAGCAATGACGATGGCAGCACTAGTAAGGAGTAGTAGTCCAGTGACCATGCCAGCTTCTAATAAATTTTGGTTATGGAATGCACCTGCGGGCATGCTCTTACTTTTAACACGACAGCGTTAAGGAGCTCGTGTCGCAGAAAAGCCGGTGTCGTCGGCATCCGCGGCGTTGGCCGTGAGCGAAAAATCCCGGCAGGCAACTCGTAAATAAAAACAACTTGCAACATGGGCTGCGTAGGAATCGAACCAGGGTCTCCGGAGTGCGAGGCGGAGACGCTACCACTCAGCCACGAGTTCGATGCTTCAAAGCGGTACAAAAGCACCTCTAGTGAATGAGGTGTTGTCTTAGAAACGTGCCGTAGAAAGTTATACTGCGGTGTATATCGGTAATTATGAGCATGTAACTTACAGAAGTTGCAGTTACACGAGTAGCGAAGTACGTTTCCGCTACATTTCTTCTGCGCTTTCCGCACACGCAGAGCCAGCTTGCGGCAAACACAGAAGATCCCCTCCTCTCAATGTACGGTGCTGCCCCGACAGGTGGCGCGCCATGCGCGCATTGGGGCTGTGCGGGGACCGGTGCGAGGCGCGTCGCGGCCCCGACTCCCTCTCCCCTGACGACGCTTCACCGTGCTCTCTCACGGGTTGCAGAATCAAGCGTCTTTCCTTTCTTTAGATCACTATCTATATATTTCTCTGCCCATGCCGATCACGACGTTTGGCTGGCGTAGATCGTTTCCCCCTCCGAGACACTGAGTTCTTTGGTTCGTTCCGCTTGCTCAGGCGCACGTTTCGTTGCCGCGCCGAACGCTGCGTTGCTCGACGCTCACCGCGTGATTGGTGGGTGCAAAGTCCGATGCGGGGCGCCTCGTAAGTGATCGCTGCGCCGTAGCGCATTGTCTTACACCCCTTGGCGGGTCGACGGGAACGCTGTCGCGTTTCACTCTTGAAGGTGAAACTTAAGCGTCCTCCAATTTTTTTTTCTGTCACACGCGATATGGGGGAGTGGGGGTCGACTTACATTCAAGTCGACTTACAATCGTGTAAATACAGTACTACGCGTTGTGGGAGATATAGGGTTCTCCTCCGTACTCTTGGGACAAAGGAACGACAACACAGTAGTGCAAACAATCACAAGGGCATTTATTGCACCTTTCATAGATCAATGCCTGCTAGCCGAGTTGCTATCCCCAAAACATGCCGATGGGCGCGCGACAAATCTAGAAGTCCGACTTACCGCGACCTGATAGCGAGCGAATATGTTCGTCCCATGCTGGATCCCAACACCTGGTCGTTCGCGCGTACTGTCACGCGAACGGTGTCCAAGGCGGCCACGCGAGACGGTCTCGCAGAAGCATGGGTCGGCGCGGCACGGCACGTCCGTCCCGCCTGCTTCCCGAACCCAAAGAGGACGCGCCTTGTCTTGCGATGCCCGAGTAACCCCGCCGCGGCGCGACAGTCGCGCCATCTCTCGCACCGCGCTTGTACCACTCCGACCGCCGCGGGCGCCAGGCCACGCGAGCCGTGCGGGAAAACAGCATATCAGGGGATGCGTGAGAGTCGCGCATCCCCACAGCATGAATCATTCATATCGTGGTTTTGGCACATAAGAACACCAGAATGTTGTCAAAATGCAAAATCGTGAATGGGATTTGGTTGAAGCGCACAAAAACATCAAAATTCATTTGTAGTCCTCCGTAGCCACAGTATTTGAAACATTGATACCATATGATCAAGGCCAGACGTTACCAAATCATGACAGCCAACTTACTGTTCTCGTTGAAAAGAAAAGTGTACAGTAATTTCATTCTATGAGCACTAACATATGAAACAAGCTTGGAGGCAAACAAAGCAGCTTTAGAAGAAGTTAAGAGCCACACAACGAGTGACGAAACGAAAATGAAGCTTAACATTAAAAAGCACTGAAGACAATGGTGTGGATTAGACTGTAAATAGGGGTAGCCATTATTCTAGTTAACATTAAGGGGAATAAAGCGGAGCTGGGCAGGCCATGGAATATGTAGGGCAGGTAACTGACAGTCTATTAGTTACAGAATGGGTGCCAAAAGAAGGAAAGCACAGTTGAGGATGGCACAGAACTAGATGGTCTGATGAAATTAGGAAATTTACAGGCATAAACTAAAAGAAGCTAAATCTTTCTAGTGTCGCACTATCTCTATACCTTATTGTTGTTTTCCCAGGAACTGACTTCAACAGCAAACCCCGTGGCTTTGCCAAGAGGTGAGTGGTGCGAAGCTTGTCTTTACACATCCCAGAAATTTCTTATAGAAACTGTACTAACAAAGAACTTTGTTTTTTTGCAGGATTGAAGTGAAGTCGAGGATGTTTGACGCCTGTCTTGTCATTGACGGCGGCTTGTCCTTTGTCTTCAATGATGGTGCAACAGCAGTGTTTGAGATTTTCGACGAGGACGCTTTGCGGACAGTGCAATTTGCCGACTGAATCTTCCTGGCTTTCTTTTTTCTTTTAACTGCGGAGACTGTGTTCTTAACACGCAACTTTTGCCAGTTGCAGCTCAGTTTCGGGGAGAGTGGCGAGCCTTGTTTGCCGTTTCCAAGCTTGGGTGTATTGCCTTTATTGCAGAATGCTGCACTTGGAGCCACATGTGCTCAAGCTGCGTTATGTTTTTTCCTTTCTTTTGGTGCGCCATTTGTGACAAGTGCCTTTAGATAACACAGAACAAATATATATATGTATGTGTGTGTGTATACATATAGTACATTTGCTTTATGTATCTTGTCATTGTCTTGAGCATTGCGAGAGGATTATTCTTACTGTCAAAAGTATCCTTATATTGCCCAGCCTCGTTTTTGTTCCGAACGAGTTTTGTGTGAGCTAAATGAATTTCTCGTCTGCTGCTTTTGTGAGGTGGGGTCTCTGCTTCCTTAAAACTTTTTTGACTTCTTCATTTGGTCATTGCAAACCTATTGTGCACTGCAGAGAAGCACAGGGGAGCGTATATGGTTGCATATCGGAACTCTGTTTTCTAGACGTTCATGCCCAGTGCTCCTTGCCTTCCTGAAGTTGAGGTGCAACTGGAAAACTTGCGTTCTCTCCTCTTGTCTGTGCCTATGTATATACAGATATTAATTTCCTTTAACAATGCTTGGGACTTGTACACTTGCTCTATCTCTCTTCTCTTTCTTTCAGCGCATTCTTTTTCTTTTTTTTTTTTGTCAATGTCTGTCGGATCTCATGCCGGCCCAAAGTCATTAGTGAAATAAATATATTTTTATACGCACATTTTCTTTAGTAGTCTTGGGGAAACCCGACCGACTAATAAGAATGTGCACCTCAGCTCGCCTCACTGGTCGCAGTAGTCTTGGAAGCAACGCAGCCATGCTCACCAAGCCGGCTCCGATATGCCTTGGCGCTGCTCACACTGCCATTGCTGCATGCGTTCACTGCAGCTGCAGTCTGGTTCAAGCTCGAGGGAACTATAGAAGACAAGAACATTTGCTACTGGCGTGAAATCAAATGCAAACAATTCTGAAACTACTCAACTCCATTGTTTCGTTTCCAGGTTTACCTGCATTTGTAGCAGTGATTTAATTCATACTCCAGAATGTGCAGGTCGGAATACTCCATGCTTAAACTGGCTAAAGAGTGATTACACTCCAAACGTATATTTAATAATGCGTAATAGATGCTCTGATCGGCTATTTCATGTCCGTGTTTCAAGTTATGCTCATAGCGCACCCCGAAAACATTCATTACATTTGCAACGAACACGTGATCTCGTACGGCAGGTTGTACACTTAACATAAGGACGAGAGGGAAGAAGTGGCTGACACGAGTGCAGACTTTGAAAGGCATTGTAACTGCTGCAAAACATCTCTTCTAAGCGCCACCTAAAAAAAAGCACTTTGAGCAGACTAGCCAGCTTAAATAGCATCATTGAGAAATTTCTCAAAGAGAATCGACTAGGTAAAAAGAGGTCTAGAACATACCGGCTTAGGTACATGTGGCAAAGACTTCTGCACTCACAGCTGAATTAGAATGGAAAAAAAAAAAAAAACTGGGTGAGGTTAGTGGTATCTTACGAAACTCGTGTGGCGGTGTAGTAGCACTTGCGTGTCTCATGTGCTGTTTGCACGAGAAAGCTGTCCCTCTCCCAAGCCTGCTGGTGTGTTCCTGCCTGGCTGCCACAAATGTTGACTGTGCAAAGTAAGCTAAGCCATCTTGGAATGTGAGGGTTCCCACAAACCGTGATCACAGAACTTTCGTGACACTACTTGTAAACACTGTATTAATCTGGGAGGTTAAAGAGCATGAGGCATAGCTGTAGTGCCTGGCACCGAAACAACGATGATACAAAACTTGAAAAGACCAACTTGAAAGATTTGAAAAGAACGACTGGAAGTTGAGCAAGGTGGTAGAAATTCACACCAATGAAAGCCAGGTGTTCTGATGCACAAGTAAAAATAAAGAGGACAGCACAAACACTACTATCAACTTAAAGGTTGCACAATGGAGGAAAGGAAAGAAGGCACAGAATTTCTGTGCGCTCAAGGGAGGACAAAACCAACCTGTGAATCATGGACACTTGCAAAGGATAACTGTCCAGACATGAAAATTCTTGCTTGTGAAAAAAAAAAAATTGTAATGAAGGGATGACTTGCACACATGCTACCACTATTATTATGCCGTGCCTAAATCATAATGCACGCTTCGTTCTTATGTTCAAACAGAAGTATACTGTCTGCAAATTTTTGAATATGTTTGCTATCACATCCGTGCAACGAAAGGTTAGTCTGTGTTCAAGGTGTCTACCAAGTTGACATTTCTAAATTCCCTGAGTGTTCTAGGTTTTTCCCGAGTGCCTTTGCAAAGTTCTCAGAGTTGCACAGAACTTCGTTTTATGCGACGACGGGTAGATGCCATGTAGTCCGATGCTGTCACTCTCTAGTAAGCATGACAAAGAATAAAAAAACTACCTAATCTAGTTTGGATAATAAGAAGTAGTGTTTATTTTATTCGAAAAGAGAACAGAAGGGTGGGGTTAGTAAGGTGCACAGTGAATAAAATATCTTCGGAAAAAATAGTAAAACCCATAGCAAATCCAGTCGAACATTCTCAAATACGAATAAGGAGGAGATGCATACAGAAGCAAATATTTTCCAATATGAGCTATTTCTATCAAATGATAGCAAGCGCAATGGGATGAGGCTTGAACTTCGTCACAACTGGAATTCTCTCGCAACAGGGGGTAAGTCACCCTCAACTGTCCTGACATACTCAGCCAGCGCGCAACGCCTCAGTGTTTCATTTCACTGCTTTAAATAGTTTATATTGGTTTGGATGAGGGACACCTGCATCTCGGTGTCAGCCAACACTTTTTTCAGCTAAAGCTTCCACGCTTCCTTCCCCGTGAATTCCTTAATGCGTAGGTCCTTTCTGTTCTCGTCCTCCTTCCCCCGCTCGTTCGCCCCACGAACCATTTGAAGTATATTGGTCAGTTGTACAGTCAACATCTGATTTTTCGAACTGTATAGGGGCTGCGAAAACGTCCGAAAAATCGGCCAGTTGGAAAAAAATGAATGAATTTTACTCCTCTCAAGGGCTCAAACTGCCACAGGCAAATTCGAAAAAGCTCTGAAGGCCTTTCGGTTTCGGGAACCGGCATTATGCACCGCACAGTCCTTTCTGAGCTTCGAAGCCAATCACGAGGACCATAAGGGCGGGATCAATGCCATTGCTGACAGCGGCGAATTCCTTCAATGAAAAACACTGCACCCAACGGCAAGTAGCGAATGTCGAAGCAGCTAGGCCTAACGTGTCAGAACGACAAGTTGGGCCAGTTGGTTGGGATTCATGGTAAGGGTTCTAACAGCACACCCAAGACAAGGACAATAGAAGGAATAAAACGACGACACAGCGCTGACTCTCAACTGATTTTTATTGAAGATATGTCTAACATATATATAGGAGCCATTTTATAACCATGACATGCAGAAGATACAGATATGCGTCGAGGCAACTGTGACAAAGTGACACATAATCCAAATTGGCATAGGTAATGCAGTTCCTTGTCCTAAAGAGTGATAGACTGTTCACTGATACACGCTTTGTCCCTAATCTTTATATTGTGAACTTCGGCGATTTCCCTTGTCAATTGGCTTGAGTGTTTAAAAATGACACTAGTTTTTTTTCAATTCAGGGCGACAACCGCACGACTTGCTGTGCTCCGGGAGATGAAGTGGCGCAACCCCTTGAAGAGATAGCTCATGCTCCCGAAGTCGAACATTCGCACATCGCTTTGTTTGTCCCATGTACTCTCGACCACAAGATAATGGAATGGCATACACAACCTGCTTAGCACAATTGATTTATCTGTTCGCATGTTTGACCGTGCATTTTCCCTTCACTTGCTTTTCCTTCAGCAAATTATCAAGTAACGGGCATGTGCGACCTATCTTATGTTTCGCAGAAAAACGAACATCAATGTTGTACCTTGAACCAACGTTCTTAAGCCCGTGCGCTAGCTAGCGTACATACGGCACAACTGCGTTTTTCTTTTTTCTTCTCATTTAGTGTGAATACCTTGGTCATTTATGCTCTTGACGCCGCGCACCATACTTTCACTCACAGGTGAAATGATCGCTTCGGGGTAACCAGCATCCAGTAAACTAGTTACCTGATCGGAAAAAGCAGCCTTCGTCATATAAAAACACGACTTTTTTAATGCAGCATTCAGGATAGACTTCGCTATAGCCTGCTTCACTACTTTGGAATGACCGGATTTATAGTTCAAAATGGGCTTAACTGACCTGGGACCATATTCCCAGCACACATGATTTTACCAAAAATTATTCTCAGGTCAAGAAACTGCAGTTGATGGTCCTTAGGGACTTCGAAAGTAAAATCAAGGCCCATGCCCTGCTGCCTGAATAACGTTAAAATTTCATCAACACCTCTGGCGTGAATGTCTCTGGTAAAAAATATAACGAAATCATCAACATAGCGAAAAACCCTATTGGAAAGTTTAACAAGGTGGCCCTCTAATTGCCTATCAACACAACCTAGAAAAATGTCACTAATGATAGGAGCTACGCACGAGCCAATGCATACCCCCGATATTTGTATATACAGACCCCCTTTCCATGAAACAAAGGTAGATCTCAAGTAAAAGGAAAGGAGTTCAAGAAAGGCTTCTACTGAGATACCGCAACCATTGATGAAGGCTTGTTCGTCATTGTCTCGCACTATGCAGTCTTTAACACATTTCATAACCTGGCCACGTGGAAGGGAGTAATACAGGTTTTCTACATCTACGCTGAAGGCACACCGAATGTTCAGCGAACTGTCTTCCAGGTACTTGCACACACTATTTTGGCTATCTGGAAAGGATCAACTATTTTCAAGCTCCCAAGATACCTTTGTAGAAATCGCGACACACATTTTTCGAGACTATGGTCTGGAACGGCATGTCATCCTTGTGCGATTTCACCGTAAAGAAAACTTGTAGCTCCTGAGTTTTTGCTTTCTTTACGCTGGCCGCTAAACGTTGCAAATTCATTGCTTCCAAAAAGGTTAGTGCTTGCCGCTTAACTTTCGCAGCCTTAACCTTTACACATTTTTCCCAATTGCATCCTCAGACTTTTGTGAATAAACACAAGAATTCACGACAACGAAATGCCCTTCTTTGTCTGCTACTAACACATGCAACTTCTCACACAGAAAGTGAACTAAGGGCCTAAGCACGTCCTTGCCTGTCCTTCCTGACCTAGTAATGGCATCTACACACTCCGAAACACACCTTGAACGTTCGTCCTCTTTGGCACACCTTGAGACCGACCTTGTTGTGGCGACCTTCTCAAAGGGGTTCAGGTGAGGTTCGATGCAGTACTTCGGGCCGAAACCCAAAACCCGCTTGTGTTCCGAACACGCAAGCCAATTGACAAGGGAAATCGCCGACGCTCACAATATAAAGATTAGGGACAAATCGTGTATCAGTGAACAGTCTATCACTCTTTATGACAAGGAACTGTACTACCTATGCCAATTTTGATTATGCGTCACTTTGTCACAGTTGCCTCGACGCATATCTGAATTGTGCATGTCATGGTTGTAAAATGGCTCCTATGTATATGTTACATATCTTCAATAAAAATCAGTTGAGAGTCAGCGCTAGTACACTATAGTACATTCTACACTATAGTCAGCGCTGTGTCGTCGTTTTATTTCTATTGTCCTTGTCTTGGGTG
The DNA here is from genome assembly GCF_023375885.2 of Dermacentor andersoni. Classification (NCBI taxonomy): domain Eukaryota; kingdom Metazoa; phylum Arthropoda; class Arachnida; order Ixodida; family Ixodidae; genus Dermacentor; species Dermacentor andersoni. The sequence goes on along the minus strand of NC_092824.1, from coordinate 8,511,643 downwards.
CACCGCAGTGGTGGCTACGGCTGCCAGCGGATCTGCGTGAGAGAGTACCGGTTCGAGGCGGCGAGGTAATTTTTGTTTAGGAGCGCGTTTGCGTACGCAAGCAGAAACGCCGCCAGCGTACGTCTATTTGTCGTACAAAAATCCCTCACGTGACCTGATCCTAGGTGCCTAGGGTTAGGGATTTTTGAGAAGGCGCGATGCGCGATGCTTGAAATGATAGAGGGACCTTACGCGATGCTGGCGCCGAGCGACGCCGTGGCGTGTTCGTCCTCGGCGTGATCGTTCTCTGGACCGCGCGTTGCTCAACATTGCTCGTGTAATCGTGCGTGCGTTGCTTGTGGGTTGGTTGTAGGTTCTGTGTTACTTGGCGGAAAGCCGTGAGTAGTGGCGGTGCGGCAATGCGGCTTTGGCCTCGATGAGCTCTGGCACTACAGAATCTGCGTTGTGTGACCCGTGCTTTCTTGAGAACCCGGCGGTGGTGACAATTGAAATATCGAAGTGGCCTAGCGCCTCGGCAGCGAAGTTCTGCGAACCGCGATGTGGCGTCGCCGTGTCCGACTTTGCTTAACGGACATCGAGGGATGTGCTGCTCGCTGCAAGTCATGTAAATGCAACTGCGTCGACCGCCCACTGTTCAGCGCTGAATGTGTGTTTCGTGTGCTGTGCTTGAAACGAGTGATGCAGCCGTGCAGTGGGGGTGGCGGAGGAGCAGAGTGGCTTAGGGGCTCCGTTTGCACGTTCACAGACATGTGCTCCCGTCTTGGTCTCATTAGCGGCTGTCGCGGGACTGTGGTGTGCTAGCTCCTTGCCTAGTATGAAGTTTACGACGCTAACACACAGCATGTTCGCGTTTTTCCGCGCTATATGTCATTTGCATGACGGCCGAGTTGAAAACGAGACATATAGTGTTCTTTGCGTTTGTGTGTTGTAAATTACTTTCTATTGTGGAAGTTCTGGGAGTCTTACTACGCAAGGAGTGCGAACGTAAACATAAACACATATGTGTGTAAGATTTTGAATTACCCATAATACCCTTTACGACTGATAAGTGGGCTACACGGCCTGTGTGAATCAGCTACCGTATGTTGCGACGCTCTTCCGTGTGGTAGACTGATGCTTGGTGCGCGTTTATTTCTGTACTGTTGTAAAAACCATTTGTTTATTCACTCAATACAAATGTACAGCTTCTTCGCCGCAGTACGTTTTAGTTACGCGGTGAAGCATACTAAAAGTGGGAGGGGGCACTATCAGCCAGCATAGTATGTCCACTTAGGCGACCTGAGAGGCGACGGGTGCGCGAGTGCATAATTAAAGAACTCTTATTATGTCCAGTGACAGTGGCCCCTTTTCACTTTTAGTATGCTTCACCGCAGTACATTGCTTAGGCTTCACCGCGAAATAATAGTGTATTGCGAGAAAGATAATCGTAAAAAGCCTAATTATGCAACGTTTCTTTTGTAGATTGCTACACCGCAATACAGGGGCGTAAATAAGCATCGTGCAGTAAAGCATACTAAGAGTGGAAAGGCACATAGGTTTACACTGTGCTCATTACTTTCAATTGTGACATAATTTGCAAGTGCATCTGTGCTCGTGGTAAGCTTCATTGACAGTTCTTTGTACATTACAAATTAATGTTGCAATGAAGCTTACTAAAGCACATTTGCCATTATGGTACGTGTTATTCACCTTCAATGCAGGAGCACAATGCAGATTCTTGCCCCTGCTTTTGGCTGGACTGCACAAGCTCTTTAAGAATTGATTCGTTGTTCATAAGTGCACTGGTACTTTACTCTAATCTGGAGGGCTCAAGTTGATATGAAAGCACAATTTTTATTAAGGGGACAAGATGTTGCCTAGATGGTTGCAGCACAGCTTTTTTTTTTTCTTCCAGGCACCTTTTCTACTTGAAGCTTCCATTGCAGTGTTTCGAACCTCATTGAACCAGCACATAGCGTATATAAATATTGGACACTGATTGGGAACATCACCTAAGTTCATATATAGTAAAAAGATGTAGCACGACCAGACAAAATAAAAGTAGGGGGTGGGCTGTAGCAATACTAAGTGTTAAATGGTGCTTTATCCTTTCCCTTGAGTTTTCTCTTTTTGTGCATTTTATGCATCCTCTGCAGTAACCATGCGAGTGCTGAGCTTGAGCTTGTTGGTTTCAAGTCTCATGGTTGTTACTAACAGAACATTGTGATAAACGAACAAGGGCTTGGAGGCATCCATTCACCTTGCTTGCCTCATGGTGCTGCTTCATAAGCACCGTGAGCATCCAGGCCAACTAGGAAGGGAGGTTTGTTGCAATTGCTTCTGAACTTTATTGCCACCAAACCAACAGTGCTCTCAGTGACAGCTTTTGGACAGTAGAATGCTTGCACCCAGCAAAGTCTTAAGAAGGAAGCATTCAGGATGTGCAAAATAGGCTTTTGAAGCTGGCAGCATTACTGAAGGGGCTTTGCCCATCTGCCCTCTTTATGGATACACAAAGATGATTTCCTCTTTAAGAGGGATTGTTTCAGAGGTCGTTACATGGCAACAGTGTTGGGTGTTTAGTAGCTTGTCTTTGCCCACTGTTAATAACCTGTTCCTTCTCCAGTGCCCCTGTGAAGTGCCTACTTTTTGGACACAATGTGCTCTCCATGCATTCATGCATTTTTAGCTTGTAAAGACGTCTATTACCCCTTGCCTCAAGCTGGTCTTTGCTGATGTCACCCAAGAAGGCATTGGGGAGTATGGCAATGTACGCTTACAAAACACTGTCGATACCAGTGAAACTAAATTAATGGAGCTGCTGTTCTTTTTTTGTCCACTCCATCCTTGTTAGTTACAATGAGCAATGTCCGAACAGAAGGCATATGTAGTTGGTCGTGCATAGCCTGCGCACTAAGACTTGTTGGCATGTTATGACCTTAGCACAGTGTTTATATGTAAAAACCTTCTGATGTGTTGATGACTTCCTTCTCTTTATCATACTTTGCCTGGTGGAGCCAGCAAGTGGGTCAACCAGATGTTCAACAGGCTTCCCACTAGTTTTCCCAGAGTCTCCTTACCAGGGTGCTGCTCATAGATATCTGTTTTCTTGACCTTGCACTGCACTTCAACCATGGCCACACCTGCTAAACCTATAACATGCGATCAAAAAAGTGCTATACATCATGTTGCTCCAAACTCGTAACATGTGCTACAAGGCCTTGAGGAACACCCTCATTTATTTACGCCCTCATCATACTGTATGAAGCTTCGCATGATAAGTGCGACAATTAACATCTGCTGGTTTTTCAGTGTTATTCCTGTCCAGCTTGCTGAAAGCTATCCTGAGTGTTTCAAAAGCAAACGACCGCTGCTGGACAAGAAGTGCTTAGAACAAGGGTCGCTATAACCACATATGTCACACGAAATGAAGGCCACTGAGTATACAGGCGGTTTACTTCATATCCGACAAGCTTGGTTCTCCCTTTGCTAGTGAGTGAACTCAACTTGCCCCGAATACATGGCCTGTGACAAACTATGTGCCAGATGCTGTGTCCCCTGCAAAGCTGAAGATGTGTATGATATCCTGACACCCTGCAGCGGCTTCTACTCTGGGCAAACAGGCTACTATAAAAACGACTGCCTTTACTAATATGCTAATAACATGAAAACGGGCAGAAATTTGGCTATTCATTGGACCCAACTGCAAGTGCAAGCCACCCTTCCACCAGATGTGTGTTGTTCACAGAAACTGGAGCTATACAAATGCAGATAAAAACAATGATGTTTGAAAGTAGTAGAGCTGCACTATATTCTGCACAAGCAGTGCTATCTGCAGCGCTGGTACCTTATAGCCACAATTCATGGCTGCACCACCATGCAAAGGCACTATTCTTGAATTATTAACTTCTATTACATTTATGGTGCCCATATATTGCAATTACATATCATCCACATTGTGTGCAATATGGTTAAATGTCAATTATGATAGCCATTCCTAATCTGAAATGCAACAAAAGAGCAAACATAGGCAACAAATTGCAATTCAAAGAGACAAAAGGCAACCAGTGCACAGGATAAGTGACAGACTTCCTTTTATTGAAAAAGAAATGTGACATGTGTCATGCCACCACCAGTGGGTAGCAATCTTTCAAGCTTGGGTGACAGAGGCAAAACTTAGCAAAATGCTACAATCACGCTGTAAAACGGCCTTGGACACAAAAAAACCGACATCATATTGTACAGAATGAAAGGGCAAGATTCCATCTAAGAACAGTCTATGGCACCACATAATTGAAATGGTGTAAAAATGTTGACGTGCCCTACCCATAAAGAAAAAGCAACAAACACAGAAAACACGCCTTAAAATGCAATGTGCAGAGTCTGAAACCAAGAAAAAAACAACTCGAAAAAGGTTTCGCTACGTCTTTCAATGATTAAAATTGTCAAACTTTATCATCACTTCTTAATGAACCTGCACAGCTGAAAAGGAAGGAAGGAAAGCTTAATAGCAGGGCTGCAGAAAATGTCACCGAATAAATATACTTTGCTTACCAACGATACCTGTGGTTTAGTTGTGGTCTGTGTATAAACTAATTGTGTATAAACTTTTCTTGTTTAGAATGGCTGAGCGGATAGGGAAAAAATGACCATAAGAGCACCAGGTGTATGCATAGTCTACGCACAAAAAGCCACTGCTTTCTTACTTATTAACGCGACAGCGTTAAGGAGCTCGTGTCGCAGAAAAGCCGGTGTCGGCGGCGTTGGCCGTGAGCGATAAATCCCAGCAGGCACTTCATGAATAAAAATCTTGCAAGATGGGCTGGGTGGGAATCGAACCAGGGTCTCCGGAGTGTGAGACGGAGACGTTACCACTGAGCCACGAGTTTTTTTTTTCTTTATTGCCGGCTTTGACATACAGAAAAAGGAAAAAACATGTCAACAAGGATTTTGCTGGCACGACATATCAAAATTTTTTCAATGCTGCAAGTTTATCTAGCATGTCAATCCATGTTGGTTGTTCAGGGAGTGCCCGATGGACATCCCTGAACCGTACTACAGATTCAATGAAGTGATCACGTGTAGGTCGCGAATTGACATCAGCATTGTTGAATTGAGTTCTAGCTTTCCACAAACTGTGGAGGCTTAGGAGCATTATAGCGTCATACGGAAAAGCCTCCGTTTCTACCGGTAAGAATCTTATTCCTTGTGGATCTAAAGGTAACTCTTTCTTTAAAGTCCTTTGTAGCACATCCCAGAAAAAGATAGGATCCCAGCAATCTAGAAAAGCATGCTCTATCGTTTCAGGTTTCTTGCATAAGAAGCAGTTAATGGACCACGAGACAAAAATACCCCTGTTATGCATCTATGTTTTAACTGATAATGTGTTAGTGTGTGTTTAAAGAAAAAGTTTTTACCGAAGGGTGTACTGGCATTCTTTTAACCCCTTTTGAGGACATCTCCTGGGCCTCCACGGTTTGACATATGGTAAATCGGTACAGGGAGCATAGTGTCAATTAGGTCCTTATACAGTTTTTTCCCTAGTAATATTGGCGAGATATTGCACAGAAAACCGCACATGCAACATTCTGTACGCAAGCACGACTTCTCGCAGGTAACCTTTAACGGAACCATGCATTGCTTCACACGAGCATACAACAAATCCTGGAAGGTGACGACATAAAAGCACTTGCATGACTGTGCGAAGGAACACATCATTCTGATCGCGAAGGTACATAGAGCGCGACACAACTTGTCGCACAAATAAATGTGCCAACCCAAGGCCCCCTTTCTTTGCTGGCAAGAACAAGTTTGTGCGGCTGGTCCTTTCCCAAGTCTATGCCCATATGAAAACGGCGAAGATACGGTGGATTTCTTGGATGTTGATCCGCGAAGCACACAGCACATTCATGACATACCATATCTTGGACGTAAGAAATAGGTTACAGACCGTGGCGCGCGAGAACATTGACAGCTGTCGCCCCTGCCACGCGTTAGTCTTTTCCTTTGCTCTCGCCACTCGTTCATTCCAGTACGGCTCAGGGTCGCGATAAGAGTCGAGAGGCACGCCTAGGTAGGTTGTTGCAGTGGTTGACCACCGAAGTCGAGCGAAGCAGTCTGGCGTTTCTTCCCATTCACCATGCCAAAACCCATAACTCTTCTCCCAGTTTATTTGCGCCCCGGTGCACTTGCAGAAGGATTCAACTACTGCCACGGCCTCACAAATACTATTTCTATTTGAACAGAATATGGCGATGTCATCGGCATATGCCAATATTTTCACCTGTGTGGACTGTAACCTGAAGCCAGTTATCCGTTCATTGTTTTGGATGGCCTTGCACAAAGGCTCAAGGTAAGCCGCGAATAGCAAGGGCGACAGCGGACATCCCTGCCTCACAGAAGACAGCACTTGCACGCTGTCTGTCAGGTCTCCGTTTACAATGACCCGAGTTGAGAAGTTAGCATACGCCATCCTGACACCGTCTGTTATTACGCTTCCCACGTTGGAATGCTCTAATATGGCGAAGAGAACATCGTGGGAAACATGGTCAAAGGCTTTAGCGAGATCTAGTTGCATCATAGCCACTCGATCGCCAAATACATCGTAACATTCTAGCACACTTCGAGCTACGTGTATGTTCGTGGCGATGCTTCTACCATTTATACCACAGGTCTGATGCGTGCCAACCAGCCTCGCTATCACACCCTGCAATCGTTTGGCCAACACCTTCTTAAATATCTTTTAGTCGACGTTGGTAAGGCTTATCGCGCGATAAGACCCCACCAACTGACGTTTTTCAGGTGCCTCACTTTTGGGGATGAGAACGATGTGCAAAGTTGGGAAGAACAGTGGTATATGTCTTTGCTGATACGTTTCGGCGATAACATTGAGTAGAATCTGGGCTTTATTTCCTTTGAATGTTTTATAAAATGCTACTCCTAGGCCGTCAGGGCCGGGTGCCTTGCCGACAGGTAGTGCACCTATTGCATCCTCTATTTCTTTCATGTAAATTGGCTGTTCCAAACGCGTTCTTTCTTCTTCTTCCAGCTTTGGCAGTAACGACAGAAATTCCGCTTTAAAGCCCCCTATAATGGTGCGCGGTTGACCGAGCAATTCTTTGAAATGATCAGCGACGACGCGTTTGATTACACTGCGGTCCTCCGAAACGTCATTACCGTTTCTTAAAGGGCCCCTGAAACGGTTCGGACAAATTTTGTAGACGCGTAGGGTACAGCTTAAGTAGTACATTCGCACCACAATTTAAGTGAAGCGTTACGTATTAATGGAGCTACAAGCGATTAGAAGTTACGCTCCTCCCTAGTCATGCTTTTCCTCCTCAACTCGTTTGCCGAGCGATCGGGGCTAAGCTCCGCCTTCACTGGTTTCGCGTCACGATGCGATGTCACATCGTCCACTTCCGGTTGTTTTGGAGCCCGCCCCCGCCTGCGTGAAAACTCTCCGCTAGCCGCTTGGCCGTCGACCCCAAGCGAGAGCTATCGAAGCAGCGTGCGTTGTGAGCATTCTGTCGTAGCGCCGAACGTGTTTGGTATTCCGGTAACCACAGGCAAGCTGGTCATTTCGGCAAATGACTGCAGGCATAAACTCAAGCTGATGAAGGAACGTAGACGTACGTGCGGCCTGATCGGTCTGCACGGTCCAGCCACTTGTTGGCGCAGCGCTTAACCAGCCCAACAAAGCGCTAATATTGCTCTAACCAAGTGTAGAACATTTTACACATTTATAAAAACAAAGTGTTGATGATTACACTCCTGTGAAAAATACACACCAGCAGCCAAAGAAGAATACACTTCGTTACTGCTACTGTGTATGGTTGAGCTCTGTGCCACCAGGTGGCTGCACCGTGCAGACCATTCGCATTTGCGATTCTGCTCATCCCATGGCTCATCCCGTTACGGCACAGTCAAGCGGCCAGACCCTGTCCCCTTACGCTTGCATTTGCCCTAATACCGGACTCGCGAACCGCTATTGCGTTAGTAATCTTCCAGTGTAAAGTGACGGCCACAAACGTGCAAACCCTGGCGCCTATCGGATAGCGGCAGTCCGATGCGCTGCAGCCAGCTCGCTCGTATGCTGCCTTGCAGAGGGACACGATGTCGCAGCTTGACATATTGCCAGTCGCTACGTTTGCAGTCCACAAAGCAACAAAGCCGAATCGTAGTGCTCGCGAAAAGACCGAGACCGACTCTGACCGCGGAGCTCTCGTCAAAATGGAGTACGTATACGAGGTTGGTCAACCAGCACAAAGAGACACTTTAAATGGCCGTCCGTAGAGATACGGCCTAAACTTTGTAGTAGTAATCCATAGAACTCAATTATCCATACGTGGCCCCCATCAATATAACAACCACTGGTGTTGCTGAGCTGATCAACAACCTCCAGATGTCAACTTCTTCTGGCGGGGACGGTATAAACTAAAAAATCTTAAAATATACAGTAGTACCCTCTAGCATAGTCCTTTCCTGCTGGTGTGAACAGTCCCTTTCAACAGGGGAAGTTCCGTACGACTGGAACGTTGGTAAAGTTATCCCTTTTTCTAAGTCTGGCGATAAAAGCGCTGTTAACAATTACCGCCCAATATCACTAACAAGCGTTCCCGGTAAGTTACTAGAACGCATAATCTTTTCAAACGTAGCAAATCACTTGAAAACTAACAAGTTCTTCTTTAAACATCAGCATGGTTTTAGAAAGGACTATCATGTGAAACGCAACTGTTCGAATTGACTACGGATATTTTCCTAAACATCGATACGGGCCCACAGACAGATCCCATTTTTATAGACTTTGCTAAGGCTTTTGATTGCGTTGCTCATTGCCGTCTCATAGCTAAACTTTCACGCTTAAGCATCGATTCCCTAACAGTATCTTGTATAAGAAATTTCTTGTCATTCCGTAAGCAATTTACCATTGTCAATAACTTTATTTCCTGATCAGCGATGTAACATCTGGTGCACCACAAGGAAGCATACTCGAACCATTACTTTTTCTGATCTATATTAACGACCTGCATTCGAAATAACGTCATCCATTCGCTTGTTTGCAGACAATGGTGTGATCTATCGTCAAATCTACTCACCTTCTGACCACGTCACTCTCCAACGAGATCTTGACCGTATTACTAACTGGTGCTCTTCTTGGCAAAAGACCCTAAAGACTGATAAATGCAAACTGCTAACAACATTCACCCACAAAAAGACATTTTCCGCTTTTGATTACTCACTGGATAAGAATCCCGTCACATGCACCAACTCATACAAGTACCTCGGCATTCTCCTTACACCTAACCTGTCATGGTCTGCGCACATCGAAAAAATAACTGCTAAAGCCTCACGTACGCTTGGTTATCTTAAACGTAACCTGCACGATGCTCTTGCCCTCACCAGACAAATTGCCTATCAGACATTCATAAGGCCCCAACTGGAATTCGCAGCCTTTATCTGGTCACATCATCAAGCTTACGTAATCGAACTCTCGAGTCAGTCCAAAACCGTGCTGCTCGCTTCATTGTCAGGGATAACCACCACGACTCTAGCGTGACTAGCATTAAGTCATCTTTATCCCTCTCATCTTTTGAATCGCAAAGAACCATAGCATTGCTTTATCTGTTTCACAAGATAGTCCATAACACGCGTCCATCTCGTACATCTCGGCGTCTGCATAATCATCTGTTTCCAGGATACCTTTGGCCGAACCAATGCTTTCAATTCCTCCGCGTTACCATGTGCCATTCAGCATTGGAATAACCTACGAAACGACATAGTTGACATTCTTGACCCTGTGTCCTTCAAAGCACGCTTATGTATATTATTTCCATAATTCATCACAACTAACCTTACTGCGCACCTAAGTAGTTACCTTTAGCGAAGTTGTATAGTCTTTTGTTTGTTTGTTTTGTATTGCGTTAACATTGTTAGAGACTTGTTCTTTAATCTGCACCAGCTACCATTTGTATAATTTCTTGGTACACCTTCTTTTGCTAGTTCACACAGTCATTTTGTTTCATTTATCACATTATTTATATTGTTAGACATTTGTTCTTTCATGTTTACTTGATAACAATGTATAATTTCTTAGTACTCCTTTCTTTTTGCCAATTCCCTGTATCCTCCCCTCAAGCAATACACCTGCGGGAGCCTGTGCTGTAACTGAATAAATAAATAAATAAATAGCCCAAATAACCGTGAGGCACTCCTCTGTGGTGGAATAATTGGACTCGGCGCGTGACTGAGTGCGGTTCGCGTAGGCGATAACTCGTTCAATCCCGTCTTGCCGTTGCACGAGGATAGCTCCGAGACCGATATTGCTGACGTCAGTGCGTAATTCTGTGTCAGCATCATCATCAATATGACCGAGCACAGGACAAGACAACCGACGCTGTAGCTCCGCAAAGATAGTCTGTTCTTCATCAGTCCAGAAGAATGGGGCCTCGTCATGCGTAAGACGAAATAGCGGCTCTGCAATCTTCGAAAAATTTGAAAAATCTCGAAAAGCTTCACCATGTAAGAGTCTGTCACATGCCACTTGAACCATGACACTTGCACGCAGTGGTAACGTGACAACGTCGTCGATGACAGGAAGAGATGCTGGAGGGTGGATGGTGTTGGTCGTCGCTGCGGCGCTCTTTGTCGAGAAAGTGACTAGGTGTTGTCGAATATCGATGATAGCTCCGTGCTCCCTGAGAAAGTTCATGCCGATGATTAGGTCTCGAGAACACTGAGGGAGAATGCTCAAGCTGGCAACAAACGTAGAGCTGCGAATCTGTATTCGTGCCGTGCACATGCCGAGTGGTGTGACGATGTGCCCGCCAGCCGTACAAACTGGTGTTTGATTCCAAGGCATCGCCACTTTCTTCAGAAGGGTGGCCAGTTTTTGCTGATTCAGCACGTACTGTCGTCTATGTGTCCTCGGTCCATGCACGCATCAGTAGCTAGGGGTCCTTGAGCACGTCCAGACTGAGCGGCCTCGCCCCCGAAGGCCGCTGTGGTTAGTTTTCCCGGCGCGGGCTGGGCAACCGACCCTGCACGGAGAAAACCGCCGCAGCGAAGGGGAGCGTGACTGGTGTTGAGCTGATGGGGATCCTAGCTGCTGGGCAGCGTATTCGTCCAATTTCAGGAGGATGCTGGCCGAACCTAGGTCGCGGTGAGGTTGCTGAGAATCCGCGTAGTCTGAGCTCTCGATAGGAGCACTGTCGGTAGACATGCCCAGCTTCGCCACAGTGAAAGCAAAGAGGATGGCCATCAGGTGCCCGCCACATGTCTGATTTCCTTGGGGCCTGTCAGTGGTCCTGGTAATACGAGGCCGCTTGGAGGGGCTGTAGCATGGCTGGGCACACGGTGCGAAGCGGGGAGGGAGGTGGGGCAGGTTGCCTCAAGGCTTGCGAATATGACATACGGGGGCTGTCAGTTCTTAGCAGTCGAGCTTCTGTGTTGAAGGGTTGTTTTCTTAGCGCATGCTGAACTTCGTCATGGAGAACGCTGCACAAGGAGCTGAGCGACGGCTGTGAGGATACCAACAGTTTCTGGAGTTCTTCGCAGATTACGGAACGAATGAGCTCTCGAAAGAAATCAACGTGACCCTCGAGAGCTCCGAAGAAATTCGTAGGTGAGGCAGCGTTCACTTGGCATTCGTGATGGTGCCCGCTATCGAAGAGTCTGTTCCATGGTGACAGCCTCGGAAAGAAATTCTGACAGTCTTGGGAGGACTGCGCACGAGACCGCCGAACAGCTGCTCTTTCACTCTGCGCATCAGGTACCGCACCTTCTTTTCTTCCGACATGCTGGGGTCGGCTTGTCGAAAAAGATGCGTCATGTCCTCAACATACATTGCAACGCCTTCGTTCGGCATTTGTATATGGGACTGGAGATCACGCTCGGCTCGCTCTCGGCAATCGGGGCTCACATAACGTCTCAAGAAGCCGGCGTTTGAATTCTGCCCATGAAGTTAGGGCATTTACGGTTCTCATACCAAACACATGCGCCATCATTAATGCTGAAATATACGTTTTTCAGTTTGTTTGCGTCATCCCACTTGTTGAACGCGGCAACACGTTCTTAGTGCACCAGCCAATCTTCAACATTCTCATGTCTGGCGCTGTGGAAGGGATTCGGCACTCGCGGATTGAGTAGCGTACAATAAATTGGCGTTGCGCCTTCCCTACCGGTTGGGGTGGTCGGAGCTGCCATTTTCTCTGGGAGGAGTCAGGGGCTTGTCCACGGATCCTTCTGCTGGCGCTGTGTACAGGCGTAACCACCAGTACGGGGCTGGAGCTCCTGCTGCTCGGAGGGTTTTCGTGCATAGATTAGATTACCCAGCACCTCCGCCAATTTGTCACGCGCTAAGGCAAGTCAGGTGGCCGTGCAACAGTAACAGCAGCCAGACACGAAGGGACGGTTGTCTTGTCTTGCGTCTTGTCTTGGCCAAGAAGCAGGCGGTTTTTCGTATGCTTAGAAGTAAAGCCAAACTAGATTTAAATTGTGGAGCGTGAGACTAGAACTGTAATTCCAGCTGGCGAGGGATCTTTGACTTCGTCGTCTTTTTCGCCGTTTCTGCTGGGCACGCAATGCTGACCGTCTTGCTGGCTCAAAACACCAGGTGGCAATATTAAAAAAAATATATAAATACAGTTGCCAACCAATTTAAAGAGCTGGATATTTAGGACCCGTTTCATTATTCGAACAGATACCTACAGCAACACCACCCACTTCACTGAACCCATACATGTACAACGGCAACCGTATTTCAGGACAGTGTTACGTGAATATATCAGGAAGGAACTTCATGAATATTTCTTTCCGAGAGGCAGGTCATTTTAACTGTGAATATAGAGGAAGAGCGACCGTCTACAACACTCTTCCTTTCCCTTCCTCCTTTATTGCCTGTTTGTTCCTAGAGAATAAATGCTGTGATTAATAATAAACAGCTTATGTCTTGAGCACTAAAGCAACTTTAGTATTTTTAACCAAAATTTACTATTTTGGGGCTTCAACCGTAGTTTTTTCCATATCATAATGTTGGCAGGTCCCGACATCTCTCATTCGACCACAGTTGAGCACTTCAAGTTTCCATCTTCCTGCAGTCCTCTGTCCTGTTAAGCAATCAAATAGCACAACAGTACCATATTTGATATTTGATTTCATGATTCTACCGTGCCACTGATTGTAACACATAGTTATATTACCACCTAGATTTAAAAAAAGATAACTTGGTGCCAGTACAATCGCACACATCGGGTAATGAAACCTGAGTCGACGCATACCGTGTTGAAACAATATTATGGAACATACAAAGGCACACATATTCACACACAGCTGAATCTTAGCAGCTAGTCGCTATGAGTTGAACGACGCCTCCTTTTCGCTGTCTACTGACCGCAGAAATTCATCTTCAGTTTCATTGATGCATTAGCAATGCCAAATTTCTTGAAGGCTTGCACAACCGCTGTTTGTGGCAGGGCATTCCACACACCATGGACACGTCTTGCGATGTCTCCGAGCCTCCTCCTTCGAGTGTCGCTTACTTCAGACGACTAGGTGGCTAGCTACCTTGCATGTAGGTTTTTTTCAATGTAAGAATTTGTTTTTTTTTTATTTTGAGTAAGATTATTTATGATTGTAATGCGCATACAAATTTGAATGTACCTTTTATTGAAAAAAGGTGTGTATTAGAATCGTGCAAATACGGCATTCATGGCACCTTTGCAGATGTGAATGGCTTTCATGTGATGTTTAGCATCATTTTTCAAAGCCAGCTGCAACAGCAGCTCTGCTTGCAGCTGATTTTTCAGCGGTGGTCAGAGCCGAGACCGTTGTGCTAGCAGGTTGCTTCATTTTCGAGCAAGTTAGGCTGGCTACATTTGTGCTTGTCCCCCGGTGCCTTCTCCTACATAGCCGGCAGCCAGCCCCATCTGCCCTTTGCTGATGGTGGCAGCTGGTGATTGGCCTAGGTGCGCCTCCAGCCCTTGCCATGTCCTGTTCATCAGGTACTCGCCTGCAAAGCAGAGAGGCCATGCGGGAGGTTAGTTCCTAGCTGCATCACCTAAGCGGAAGCTTTAGCTCAGGCCCAACTCCGATGCTGCCTATTCAGATACATGTAAAAGGCAGAAATGCTTTTCTGAGATAACCACTAGGCTGATTTTAATGAAATATGTTGTATTTGAGAGAGAATATTAAATTCTAGTGACTGTTGGAAGCGGGATTTTCATTTAGGGCCCAAATTGTTTAGAAGAAGGTTTTGAAAATTGGTGTGTGAAAAAAAAAAATGGAAGCACTAAGTTTACAAATTCATAGCTCTGCACTAACAGATATTGCCGTTCTATAAACTACATCCATTAGAACATTCAAAGCGGACAAATTTTATTTATCAGTTTATATCTTACATGAATTTGTTACAGTGTTGGCAAGGGTTTTGCAAAAGCCCTACTTGTATATTAGTGGTCTATTTGAGAGCCATATATAAGGCATCAGTTTCGTCCGCTTTAGATGTACTATTAGACTAAATTTACAGAATCGTGGTATCGTTTTTCATTGCTGAGTTAGAGTTTTAAACTTTATTGTTTCATTTTCTGAAATTTTCTATTTTCAACCACTTTTATAAAACATTGATGGCCTAAATAAAAAATTTGCAACCAACAGTCACAAGATATGTTTATTTTAAATGCAACAAACCTTTTTAAATTTGCTGCAGTGGTTGCTGAAAAAAATTATTTCTCCTCCACGTATTCAGATAGGAAACCTCAAGCTAAACATAGCAGATCACGGTCAAGTGCGCACAAACAAGGACAAAGTGAGGAGTAGACAACACAAGCGCTTACTTCCAACTGATGGTGTGTTTACAAAATTGCATCATTTCAACACTTTCCTTCATGACGTCACAAGACCGAAATGCTGACATCAGGTGACCATGCTCAGAAACTTAGTTTCTTTGGACGACAGAAAAACAGAAGGTGCACTGAGACATGACACATCTGCCTTTCTAATGCAATCCGCTTCAATTATCTCCCTAACATCCTGATTCTTATCTTTGGCTATTATTTTACACATGTTGAACAAGGGTTTACACGGCTTCTTGTTCTGTATTCCACAGT
The DNA here is from genome assembly GCF_023375885.2 of Dermacentor andersoni. NCBI lineage: Eukaryota > Metazoa > Arthropoda > Arachnida > Ixodida > Ixodidae > Dermacentor > Dermacentor andersoni. Next base: position 8,496,563 of record NC_092824.1, on the reverse strand, counting down.
CATGACAATGTACAGAAAGATTCTCATCGCGATAATTCCCCACCTTCCTCCTGTGTTCTAGAAGTCTTTCATTCAGACACCTTCCAGTCTGACCGATACAGCTGGAACCACACGATAAGGGAAATTCATATACCATGCCATATACCACGCCCAAGCTAAAGACTCCTTTTAAGAGAAACACTTGATCTCTTCGAATTTACTTCTTGCATTTCATGTGCCAAAACCACAATATGATTATGAGGTGTGCTGTAGTGGGGGTATGTGGAAGGCAGTGGGATGGGATGGGGACGAAGACCGCACACAGCAGGACTTGTGTGTTTTTCGTCTTGGTCCCATAGCACTGCTTCGATATACCTTCAGGATAAACCAACTCGCCCAAATCAAGTTGTTGCTACCGCAGTGGGGAAACTACAGATGAATTTTGACCACCCGGTGTTCTTTAACTTGCACCTAAATAAAAGTACATGGCCCATCTTGCATTTTGCCCCTATTGAAATGTGCCTTAGTGTGGCCTAGGCCAATCATGTGATGCAAGACTGAACACAAACTGAATGTGCGTTTTGAACAACAATCTTCAATTGCGCCCTGCCCGTGATGCCCAAAATTTGTCATGCCACAGTTTCGCGGATATCCATATTTATTCCAGATCCAAAAGTTGATATGGTTTGTACTCTCTGGAGAGCTCACTTCAATTTCCCAATTAAGATGAGCCCACTGGAATAAATGTTCAAGTTAATTAATGGATAGTTGTTAATTAGTGACTAATTACCCTGCATCACAGGTCACCCCATGGTCACCACCACTGACAGCATATTTCCAAAGGAACCGTCTTTTTACTTCAAAATGGCTATTTTAAAAGTTTCCTTTAAATGACTATTGTTAAAGTTTCTTACAAGCATCTGGAAAGAAACTTCCAACCTCGGAAATCCAACAAGTGGTGGTAGCGCTGATGATAAACCTTGCAACCTTGAAGCTCCAAGCAACTGGGGACAGCGTAGAGGCGAACCGAGCAGCGTGGTACTGTATCTGCGGGTGAGCGTGTGGATTTCCTCCCTTTTTATTCGCCAGGCGTCAAATTTTGCATGACTATTTTGATTTTGATGGGAGTCTGGGCATTTTGTGGCATATTTTGTTTTACACAAATACATTGTAGAAATGTTTAGCCAACGTTTCAGGCAGTTACCATGGATCTGAAAAGGTTAAGAAAGCCAGATTTGCTGTTGGTGTGCGAGGAGTTGGGTAGGGATGCTAACGAAGGAGTAAGAAAGCCAGCTATCCAGAGAGCAATTACTGATAGTGGTAATGACAACAAAAGTATAGCGATAGCTTGGGAGCTGGGAAAGGAAACCCAGGAAGAGCATGATCAGAAATAGCTAGAGCAGAAAGAATATGAAAAAGAGATGACAGACTAAGAGATAAAAAAGCTAGAGCTTCAAATTCACAAGGTGCATGCGGTGATGGGGAGTGAAAGTAACGGCTCAAGCAGACCAAGTAATTTCGAACTATTCACAGTGCCAGTTCTCTCAAGCCCAATGCTTCACGTGTGGAAAACTGGGCACCTGGCACAGGTATGCCACAGGGGGAGGACGAACAGCAAACAGCAGCAGCAGCCTGGTTCAAGCCCAGGTACCACACAAGCCCGCGGCCAGGGTAGCCATTGCAAGGGTACGCGGTGGGGGCGTGCGGCAACAGGCTCGAGTTCTTCCGCGGCCAGGCTTCACATCGTGGCCGAGGACCCGCCGATTTTCGACATGTGGCACACAGGCCTTGTACCATCGTCTGTGCTGTCGCACATGCTGACCGTCGAAATCTGCGGGCACCCCATTTCCATGGAGCTGGACACAGGGGCCAGCGTGTCAGTAATGGCCGGGAAACTCTTAAGCATACTTTCTCCGGCGTGTCTGTCGAGGCTTCGGGCGTGATGCTGTGCAGCTACTCCGGGCAGCTCTCCCAGGTCCAGGGTCAGGCACAGGTCAGCGTTCGCTTTGGCGACAGGGAGGCATCCCTTCCCCTTTACCTAACCAAGGGGTCGTTGCCGACGCTACTGGGCCGAAACTAGATTCATGCACTGGGAGTTCATCTGCCAGAGTACCAGGAAGCCAGCCTGCATGCGGTGAAAGACGTCCCCAGCCTCCTAAGTGAGTTCAAGTCCCTGTTCCAGCCAAGGGTGGGCACATTCGCCGGCACGACGGCTGGCATCTATGTACCTGAGGGAGCCCGGCCATGTTTTTTCAAGCCTCGCCCACTGCCGTTCGCCCTGAAGGACGGGGGTCACCCAGGAGCTGCAACGATTACAGAGAGAGGGCATCCTGGTGCCCATCAAGACATCTGAATGGGCCGCTTCCATCGTACCAGTCCTCAAGCGAGACGGCAGTGTCAGGATCTGTGGAGATTTCAAGGTGACCATCAACTCCGTCGCTACCATCGAGAAGTACCCGCTGCCCCGGATAGATCTCTGGTCAACATTGTCTGGTGGACAGAAGTTTACCAAGCTCTACCTCAGTAATGCTTACCAGCAGCTGGTGCTCCAGGATGCTTCTCGGAAGTATGTCACAATATCAACATCTTTGGGGCTCTGTCAGTACACGCGCGCTTACAATTTGGCGTGGCCTCAGCCCCATCCATATTTCAGAGGGAGATGGACCTCTTCAGGGGCATGAGGCACGTGGCGGTGTACTTGGATGACATCCTGGCAGCTATGATGGGGACCACCTGCAAAACCTGCACAACGTCCTGGCACGACTGCAGGACGCCGATCTCAAGCTCAAGCTGGAAAAGTGAATTTTCCTGGCCCCCAGTGTTGAGTACTTGGGACACGTCATTTCTCAGGCTGGCCTAGTGCCGGCTCCCCACAGTGTTGATGCTGTGCTCAAGGCGCATAAGCCTCAGAATAAGAAGGAGCTTCAGAGCTACCTCGGCCTTATCAACTTCTACAGGAGTTTTCTGCCGAACCTGTTGGAGCATCTACAACCGCTCTATCTTCTGCTTCGAGATGGTCAGCAATGGGTTTGGAAGAAGGAACAGGACCGGGCCTTCCAACACAGCAAGGAGCTAATCACCAAGGCTCCAGTGGTAGTACACTTCGATCCTGCTAAGCCTGTCGTCCTGACCGTAGATGCGTCGCCGTACGGCGTGGTAGCCGTCGTGGCGCACCGGGACAAGGATGGCCAGGAACGCCCTGTGTTGTTTGCTTAACGTCGGCTTCCGTCCTGGCTCACCCTGGTCCGCCGGACAGGTGGTGTCTCCTGCCAGCGCTTCATTGCTGCTCGTCCGCATGCCAGATGGGGCCACATGGCACAGACACGCTGACCATATTAGGCCTCGCCTCGGGACCTGGCCAGCACCTTCGACTGCCACTTCCAAGTTCCAGCACACAGGACTAGTGGCACCACCAGTTGCTTCCAGCGGAGCACCACCCACCTCGGAGGTGGCAAGCATTGCCAGTGATGCGGCGCCCATTGGGCCGGTGTCAAGTCCGGCACCACTCACAAGGCCGACCAGTGCCGACCCTCCAGACGGAGCGAGACTTGCTCAGGCAGCACCCGGCGTTGCCACACCCGGCCCGTTAACACCAGTGCCTAGGCGGACTAATCGACGGAGGAGGCCACTGGACCATTACTCGCCTGGGTAGCAGGCACCGTTGACCCGGCTAGAACGGAGGCAGAGTCTCGTACATTGAACTTAGAAGTTTTTTTGTTGTCGACAAACAAACTGGGGGTAAGGGGTGTAACAAGCATGTGACACCCCCTCGGGTGTAATCTTCCTTGGCCTGCTAGGCTCGGTAGGCAACATTGGTCACCGCACCAATAAACACCGGCAAAACACCAGTCAGTCATCCTTTATCACCACCACGCAGCAGAGCACCTGCCTAACGGAGGGTGCCTCGAGCCGTCCCTCGTTCAGGAACCTGGGCGGATCGTGACAGGTATGATGTTACATTTGTCACGGACTATGGCACTATGCCATGCAATGTAAGAATAAGGCAGTGGTACTCTTCTATGTTAGCAGAAGTGTTGAAAGTTTGCAGCTTCTCCATCCATAACTTCTGGAGCTGCAAGTAAACGGAATGACCTGTAGGGTGTTAAGGGACAGCCGCGCGACTATGTACCTAGTTCACCTTCTTTTGTGAGAGCCAAAGGCTATGCCAAAGTGTCGACCAAGTTGACATTTCCAAATTCCCTGAGCTTTCCAGGTTTTCCCTGAGCACCTTTGCAAAATTCCCTGAATGAGCCAGAACTTTGTTTTATGTCAAGACAGGCTGACAACATGTTGCCCAATGCTGCCACTCTCTAGTAAGCATGTCGAAACAAAAAAATGACTTAATCCAGTTTGAATAGTAAGGAGTAATATCTATTTTATTCAAAAAGAAGACAGAAAGAAGGTGATAGTGAAATGCACAGCGAAAAAAATGGTAAAACCCATTCCAAACTGAGTCGAATGTTTTCAAATACGAATGAAAAGGAGATGCATACAAAAGTAAATATTTTCGAATATGAGCTATTTCTATCCACTGATAGCAAGTTAATCGGTATGAGGCCTGAACTTTGTCACAACTAAGATTCTCTCTCAGCAGCTGGGAAGTCAACCTTAACTGTCCTGACATACTCGCAGCCCATACACAATATCTCAGTGCTGGGTTTCACTGTTTTAAAGAGTTTATTTTGGTTTGGATGAGGGACATCTGCATCTCAGCATCAGCCAACACTTTGTTTTTTTGAGCTCAAGCTCCTTCAAAGAAGCAGCGGCACACTTCCTTTCTTGTTAATTCCTCAGTGCGTCCGTCCTCTCTGTTCTCATCCTCCTTTCTCCACATGTTCGCCCCATGGATCATTTGAAGCATCTTCTTGCTTAGTTGTACAGTCAACGTCTGATTTTTCGGACTCCCTAGGGGCTGCAAAAACATCTGAAAAATCAGGCAGTCTGAAAAAAATGAATGCATGTCTTTAACTGCCCTTAACTCTTTCGTTACCATGCATATTAAAATCAATCACTGGGGATCGATAGTTTAGATCACTGATTTCGACATGTTGGAGCCGTTTCATATCCACTTAATGCCATCCAGTAGTTAGTACAGGCACTAAACTGTCAGAACCAGTTGTGATTTTTGATGAACCTTTTTGTGAACGAATGCGCGTATGTTGTAGCGAAAAGGGGTGTCGCCGTCACCTTCTGCTGCGCTTGAGAAAAAATCGCGTCGCTCGCGATTACACTGCACTAGCATCAAAATTTTGCAATCAAATGACTCCCAGTGAGTCAAGAATTAAATTATACCGCCGGTTTTGAAGTCCGACAATGCTGAGTGGTGATAATTAACTGAAAATGACGCTAGCTGTTCACTAGTGAGCTTTGGTTTGGAGTCCGAGTCGTTTTATTGCACCAAAGTGTATTTCTGAAGGTCCACTGCATGTCTAGCATGTGGACCTGGCATTTTCAACCAGTTTCCAAGAGTATCGGTTTCACTTCTCTCGTAAAATCCAGGTAAGGGGCGCTGCCGGTGTCACTGCGCAGTTATTGAAAGTGGCTCCCATGGTGGCATCCCGGGACGTTGGATCGCGAGAAGTGTCATGCTCGAAACTATGCTGCACTCACACTTCAATTTAGTAATGAGGACTCGAGTTATGATTTCGAAGATGACAGCAAAGCAGATTCAAGCTCTGACAGCTACGATGTTTTGAGTCAGCATGGGACATCCACAACTGTTCACTGGTGAGTTTAGGTTACGACCTTGAGTGGTCTCCTTCCTTGTGCGCACTCAACTGCCGATCTTTTTGCACGACCTGAGAGCTCTCCTGATTATCTTCAGGTTGTATACTTCGCTTGGTTATGATGTGCTGCCATCGGCAGCCAAGACACTTCCGTTCACACCAAGAAGGCCACCCATAGCACATCTCAGCGCAGAACTGCGGATCAGCGTAAGACAGTTTGCAGGGGTGTGGGATTTCTTTCTACTCTTCTTCTCTGAAGAAGTAATAAAGACAATCTGCAAAAATGCAAACAGATATGTTTGGATGCATAATCTTGTAGTTGCCCAGCTACGCTGAGAGCAATTGGTCCTGGAAGAGGTGCATGATCGATTCTAGACGAACTGGTGACGTACGTTCCCTGGTCTTCTCATCGGATCATCCTCAGAAGATGCCGAAAAGACAGAACTGCGAAATGTGTTACGAGGACCACAAATATGAACAAATACCAGACATTTTGTGGGAAAAGTGCGGAGTGCACCTATGCTTCACAAAATCCAGGAACTGCTTCGCCGCATGGCATGAGCGATGAACTGGTCTTAGTTTCTTTTTTGTATACGAAGAACGGTGGTGTACTGAGCATTTATTTTTCAGACACTATTCCTGGGTTATTTATCTTTGGAATGTATATTAGGAATTTCCCTTGATATTAATGTTTTAGCAGATATAGTTTTTTATTGTTGTTTTTATCAACTGGCAGCAAAAATGGCATTCTAGAATTTTTATGTTGTACCGAAACATTTTTTTTGTTTGGGAATGTATGTTCTTGGAAAGAGAATTTCATTATGCACAACATGCTATGCTGCGATGTGCGCTGGAATATTATTTGTAGTGGTAAATATTTTTTATCCGAGACCTATAAACAACTACCATTTTCTCGTGGTAACGAAAGAGTTAAGGGCTCAAATTGCCACAGGCACGTCTGAAAAAGCTCTTAAGGCCTGCCACTACACTTATTAGGCATATTGTTGCTCATTCTGTAACAGGAGACGGGGGTGCACGCATGTGTAATTAGGGAATACATACTGTGTCCCGTAACAATTTCCCCTTCCCATGCTTGTTATGCTTCACCGCGTAACATTCCTGTATTAAGGCGAAGCTAACTTTCGAAGACTGGTATTACACAACGCGCTGTGCTTCGCGAGATTCGAAGCGAATCGCGAGGATTACAAAGGCGGAGTCGGTGCCATTGCTGACAGCGGCGAATACTTTCAATGAAAAACACGGCATCGCACGGCAAGAAGCTAGCGAACGTAGAAGCAGCTAGGCCTAACATAGCGTGGTGGTTGCTACGGCTGCCAGCGGATCTGCGTGCGAGAGCACCGGTTCGAGATAATCAAAATGGCGGCGGTGGTGGCTTATTAATGCCATTTCAGAACTGCAGCCAGGGTAATATACATTGACTTTCTGGAGTACGTGGTGGTGTCGCGAAGCCGTGCGAATTATTGGGCAGGTCCGAAAAATCGGTCGTTAACTACTCTGACAATACCTCGTGCCGATGACACGGCGTCAATGACGATTCGTTGCGATTCCTCTGTTACTGGATCCAGCATTAACACGACTTTCATTCCCTTTCAATAAAATTACAGCTAATTTTCTCTGGTAGAAGCACAAATTCCCTGAGAATTCCCGGTTAATAACCCCCTGTATAATACAGGGGAACTATTAGACGAGCACAGTGTGTGCCTGCTGGTGGCACGAGTGACAATTTCTGGTCCCTTTGGAGAGCTAAGGATAGAAGCGGGCATCTCGAAAGCGCTACCCATGGACTATCTGTTCCTTATTTCAGACCGTTCGGCTCGTTTGTTGCGCAAGCGTGGTCAGGAGTTCGAAAAAGGAAGGGTACATGCGTTAACCCACTCACAAGCACGCCAGATTGCTGCTCAGCTTACGGAGAATTCAAGATCAGATGTAGCAGAAAAAGACAGAGTGCTTCATAAAATAGGGGTAATTGAGGGAAAAGCAAACAGTGCAGTTGTGGAGGTGCCAGTCGAGATAATACCTGAAGAAAAGTTGCGCAACGCAGAAATGATATAAGTAGAAATCACACACGAAAAAGGGTAGTGCTGTCACCTGCCTCTAGGAGCACTGACAGGCTATTGTAGGTAGACAGAGCACTGCTCAGCACAGAGCATATGAAAGACATGAGTCTAGCATGTTTGCACATAAGCAAGAAAGAGGGCATCACCATACACAATGTAAAAAAAAGGAAGAGTCCTGTACAGACATTACCAGTGGCGTAGCAACAGTGGGTGTGAAGCGTGAAGGTGGGTACACCTTCACGCTTCACAAAGAAAGCGTGAAGGTGTAGTATGTCAGGAACGCACCTATTTGAAATTTCAGGGTAGGCGGCAGCCATGATCCTATGGGCCTCGCGGAAAAACAAACTACAAGTACAGTAGGAAGGGCCTGTCGAGATTACGCACAAGATCTTGGAGACTAATTACACCTTAAAAATTCCAGGAAAGAATAAAGTGAGCATTTACGACTGCAATTTAATGGAGCCCTATGTAAGAAGGGAGGAAATTGTGAACGCAGTACTCAATGCATCAGAGGGGGTAGCAGTCGAAATTCCAATTTTGGACATCCAGACAGCTGCAGAGTGCACCGCACATGACATTGGATCTGTCAGTAAACCGGTAAGCTCACAACACAATGAAGTAAGAGACCTTCGAGAGCTCCTCGACGAGTTTCGCCAGTGTTTCAGTGGCCAGCCAAGAAGGTCAAACCTCATCACTCATGGCGTTGCGCTAGCAGCACCAGATGAGCCAATCAGGTCAAAACTGTATCCGGTCTCACCTCGCCAGCGAGAAATATTGGAGGCAGAAATAAAATGAATGCTCGAACTTGGGGTAACTGAGCCTATGGACAGTGATTACACTTGTACCATGATTCTCATAGAAACGAGTGGCAAAGAACCTCATCCATGCGCAGAATGTAGGAAATTGAAAGCGGTCACGAAGGACTAAGTTTACTCCATAACAAACATAGAGGAGCAGGTAGAACGTGCAAGCGGCACAAAGTACATTTCCACACTTGACTTGCTTTACTGGCAGGTACCCATGTCAGAAAGCGCCAGCCGTGACGTGGTCTTTATTTTTTGGATTGGTACCTTTTGACCACTCATGCTAAATTTCGGTTTTAAGAACACACCGTTTAGCTTTTCGAAGCACATGGACATTGTTCTCCAAGAGACGCAAGGCTATGCTATCCCGTATTTCGATGATGCAGTGATCTTCTCGAACAGCTGGGATGAGCACAAGAACTGTACTAACACGTTTGCGGGATGAGGGTCTCATGATAAAGGCTGAAAAGTGCACCTTTGGGTGCTCGCAGGTTACCTATCTTGGGCGTGTCATGGGTCAGTAAATGCGGTGACCCTCCGAACTAAAGTTAGGACATATCGCTAACTTTCCTCAACTGCAAACAAAGACAGGTGTCAGGACATGTCCTCAGATTGTGGGGTATTACCAGTGGTACATCACCAATTAGTTTCAGATATCGAGCCCACTGACAGATGTGGTCCGAAAAGGAGAGCCCGAACAGGTTTGCTGGGATGAGGTGAAAGAAAGAGCGTTTCAGGGCCTAAAAAGTGTTCTAATTTCACGACCCGTGCTTCGAACCCCCAACTATTCTAAACAGTTCGTCGTGCAGTGTGACACCGGTGACGAAACGTTGGGAGTAGTTCTTAGCCATATAAGTGGAGACGGGGAGGAACACCTAACACGTTATGCTAGCCACAAGTTAACCAACTGAGAAGAGGCCTACAGCACCTCAGAGAATGAATGCGCCTGCTCAGTTTGGGTAGCCCAGAAGTTTTCTTCCTATTTGTATGGAGTGAAGTTCACTTTCGAAACAGACCACTGGCTCCAAGAAATGTCTCATACGAACCGATGCTTGCTCTGGTAGGGCCTAGTTCTCCACGAATATAATTTCATCCATAGGTTAAAAAAAAAAAAAGAAAGGCAGGATGAATGGAAACACTGATGAGTTGAGTAGATTATTTTAATAAACTGAGGTTTCACATGCACTAGTTTGTTAGTAATGGGCATATACATGTTAGTCTGAAGTTTCTCTAATCATTGTAGCTTCAATTGTTTTTTTTTTCCGTTTTCTTGTTCTTGTAGTAGTACAATTTTTGTTTATTTTGCTTTCAATGTTTGCACCAACAAGCTGTGGCTTTGTCTGCCTTAGATGAGGTAAGGTATGCTGTTTGGAAGGGTGGCTGAACCTCTCCAGTCAAAGTTCAAAACGAGAAAGTTGAATTTAAGAATTTATATGAGCCTGGTGGGTCAAGGGCAAAGGCCTGCACTAACATGTGGGGCAGCATGCTGTTGCTTCGTTTGATTCGATGTTTGTTCTCCAGGAGGGGGGACCTGGGAGTTCGCCTATGAAGATCAACGCCTGTGGAACATGTGAATATTCGTTGCTATTCTGCTTCTTCACACGCTTTCGATTATTTTTTTCTTGTTTATTCAATAATTAGCATTATTTTAACTTATGTATCCAATTTCCTGTTATAGATAATCAACTTGCCTAATTATTATTATTATTGTTCACATGACTGTACTTCTTTGCTGTTTTTGTATAATAACCCTATTTATGTAATCATAGGAGGTCCCCTGACATGTCCTGCTGTAATACTATTACCATGTAGCTCCAACATGACTGTTCCAATAAACTTGACTTGACTGGTGGCAATCAAACAAACTGCTCTCATAACTAAAGAACTAGAAGCCAATGTAATTCCTTGTGTGATCTGTACTGTCTCCTTGCCGTTCAGCTGCAGGACTGCAAGTACGAGGGTTTACCAACTAGTCTGCAGACAATTATCTGCAAAGCAATAAAGTGTATTCAACCACACTTTATACACTATGTGCAGGCATCCACGATGAGTATGTCACAGCAGTTATGTATTCTTCACAAGAAAAAGAAAAAAACAACAAATGCCATCCATGTAAAATTTGGAAGGTTCATCTGATAGACAGCGGCCTTGACTTCAATATCAGAGTGAAATGAGTGATTATGCATGCATGCACGTGGAAACTTATTGCCTTCATCATAAACATAACTGATCGGAAATTTACAAAGATAGAGTATAATAAATTATGCCACAAGAGCATCTGAAGCCACAGGCACAAGAATTAGACATATCCATGTACAGACATGCCAACCTCAAAAGTTGAAAAATACTATGTACAACAGAAACCGAAGATTACTAAAATCCGTGGGAATAAAAGTTGTTACTCGTAATAATAACTGCTTATTTTTTTAAATTTGGAGGGTGCACTTTGCAGGAATGATGTCAACAAGCATGCTGTTTTATACTCGCAGCAAGAACGATCTGTGCCACAGACAAATGGAATAGGTTATGAAGTGTATTCACTAAGCATTAATGCAACAGTAGCCAAGAATTTGGTTGCTTTTATACGCTTGTTGAATGTGTGTGTGGTGTTGCTGTAAGTAGGGACCAAATAATTCAGCAGGTTCTAAAAACCAGGCTGGGAAATCTGTCAAGGAATGTTTCGTATCCTCTTGAAATAATTTCACCCCACAGCATAGTATCGTAAAGTTATAGATGTCAATACGACAAGCATAAACGAGCTCTAAAAATCAGATACTGTTTCATGATAAATTTGTAAAATTTAGCAGGTGTTCATGCGCTACCCATCATGTTGGGGTTGGGGTTGGGGTTGCACTGTATATCAGCGTTTGGACGAGCAAGCAAAAACGAAAAAAGCAAAGTGGTGTGCGACCAAGGACTCTGAGCTCATGACCATGCAACCTGCCTTGCAGTGTACTAAAATGCAATAAAAGGCATTTTACAATACTGGCGACGAGGGAATGAGATCCTGCGAAGAAAGTTTCCCTTGAAGACGATGCCTAAAGGCAAGATACCAGAATCTGTGCCCGGCACCGACTGGTCGTCATGGGTAGAGTGCCTGCAGTTCTACTATGAAGCCAACCACGTTGTTGAATCTTTGAAGATGCGAGCGGTTCTCCTCACACTAAGCGGTTAGGAGACCTACAAGATGCTGAGGGCCTGGTTGCACCACGGAAACCTTCTAAGGTGAATTTGGTGGACATCAAGTTAATGAGACAGGCACTTCGATCCCTGGCTTTCCGAATTACTTGGACGATATTGCTCTCAGAAATGAGACCAGCTTGCTAATGAATCCGTCAAAGACTATGTGACAGCTCTGCGAACATTTGCAACATAGACTCCACAACAGTCGGTCCTAATACGTTGGGCAGAAGTACAGTCTCAAGAAGAGAATTGGCCTCGAGCTCCACCACTGGAAAAGCTGGCGCCACTGTCGGCGTGACGTGCTATTAGGGGAGCGCCGAAGCGAGCTGAAAACGAGAGTTTAAATTCCCTTGTACGCTGCTGTCCTCATTTAGTGGCGAGATTCTCCCGCTTCGAGTGTCTCCTTTACAACGCTTGAAAGCACCACAATAGGTAGTGGCTGCCTTTGAAGGCGCGCAACATGGTAGGCTACTGCTCGGTGCCGCAGTGCTGGACGTACGCAACGGAGCCCGGTATCAGCCTTATTCACACGTAGCTGCAGGACAAGAAGCTGCGTGAAGCTTGGCTCGCGAAACATAAAACCGGCAAACAGCCATTGGCTACAACTCGGGTATGCAGCAAGCACAGACGCGAGGAAGATTTCTGCTACGGCGCCGGGTCTGCGATGTTCGGAAAACGCGCACTGAGACACTCGCCCGAGTCCGCTGCCCGATTAATGTCATGACGGTTTGGTCTATGAACTTGTCGATGCTATAGATAGTGGCAAGTTTACTGGAGTGGAAAGGGAGCGGTAAGAAGCACATTAAATAAAAAGCATGGCATATGGTCATGTTTGTGTTATGAATTAATGCACTGGATTACAAAAAAGAAGCAGCGGGAAATCACACGCTGAGAACACCGATAAACATACAGTGTGACGCAACTCGAGAAATAATATTGAAACGTCCAAGAATTTAGAATAAAAAAAAAAGATTGAATCGTCGCGACGGCACATCACAGTCCCCGTCGAAGTCTCTACAATGAAATTATTTTTGAACAACTCTGATAGCGCTCACACAACAATGGTTGCTTGTATACTGTCAAATGCTCATATTCTGCAGCCTTAAGCTCATGGCACGGTGCGAAAACGCACATGCGGTGAAAGCGAAACAGTGCGCGGACAAACATGCAGATGCGCAGTCGGTCGCTGCGAATCTGTGGGATCGCTGCATTGAGGCTTCATTCTATTATGCTCCATTTAGTTATACAAACACTACAAGAACATATTTCACATAGTTTGCTCTCAGCGTTTACCTACCTTTCACGCAAGAAGCCGGTTCGGGAGACTCCATCGCGGCGACCGTGCGCAGTGGCGTTCACTGTACGCATTCGGTAAAGAGATAGCGTCTGCAAACGATTCTGTGCTTTCAGTTTGCCCATGATTATTATTTAGACAGTAACAAACTTCTCTCGTTTCGAAAGCACTTACAGAAATGTCCGGGAGAGCTCGTGCGTGGCGTTTTCAGTGAGCGCTGACAGCAAAACCTATGAGGAGTGCGCCACGTGATCCCTCATACTACGCCAGCCAGGCGCTTCCGATAGATGGCGACTCCGTAACTCCTCGCCGCCAATACAAGACTTCCCTTGGAAGTAGGATGTTTGCTTATTTGTTCAAGGTCCTCAAAGGCTCCAAAATGGAGTACTGCTTAAGGGGTGTTACAATAAGATTAAGCAGTGAAAAGGAGCAAGGAAGCTTGTTTCATATAAATTCACCATTATGGAAATGGGAGCTATACAATAGCTAGCAATAAAAGTCATCCAGTATTTGCACAATCACTTCAAGATCAAGATTTAAAATGTGCACTTAACACCTGTCTAAAAGTCACAGGATTAACAATATTAGCTATTTCGTCAGGAAGATAATTCCAATATTTAATAGCCTGTGGTAGGGCGGATGAATTAAATGCGTTAGTTTTACCAAGGAGACGTTGAGGTCCCACTAACGGTGATTAAACCTTGGGACCTCCTTCTGTACAAGCACATGTATCATTTCTAATGTATTCAATAAACTTGAATGTTACGAGACATATTGGTATGTGGGATCCACGATTCTCATCTTCAACAATGCTAGCTGAAGATAAGCTAACGTTAAGAAAGCGTACGAGCTCATTTTGACTACTGAATCAGCAAGAGATCAGTAGAGACAGATTCAAAGCAGTCAGCAACAGGCTGACAATTTCAATGTATATTGTTAAAATGTTTGCGAGTCCTTTACAAGCAAGGCACCTCAATGCTTCTTATGCTTGGCAGATCATAAGGCCAACAAATGTTTCTTCAAGAATGCCACATGTAATTTCTGCTACAAAGGTGGTCACGTCGTGAAAGCTTGCCTGTCAAAAAAGGCTAAACCACAGAAGTACCAAGGAAGCCATCATTTAGAGGAGGACAAAGTTTTTCACATGGGACTAGAGATTACAACTACAGCTAGGTTCATCGTGACAGTCTAGTCAGCCACTCAAGATGGAAGTAGACTTGGGAGCAGCGTTTTGTATAAGTGGAGTGATGTTTGCTCGCCTATGGCCCGACGATGCTCCGGCATTAAAAGAACGCAAGCTCGCTCTATAGACGTGGTTAGGAGAATGTTTGAAAATCATAGGATCCATGCTTATCAATGTTCCTTTCAACAACAAGGCACAGCTACCATTGCTCGTGGCTGGAGGAGTTTAAGCCAGCTTGTTAGGAAGAAATTGGTTAGAAAAACTGGGAATTATACTGCATTGACTGAACAATTTCATGGGAACAACAATCGACACTATATTAGCCAAGTTCATTGTGGTGTTCAATGAAGCCCTCACTGGACATTCAGGGCCACCTGTATGCATTGACTTTGCTGAAGATGCGCCACCCAAGTTTTCGAAGTGCCAGCAAGTGCCTTTTGCATTGCGAGATGCCGTATGTCGAGAGCACGACAAACTCCAGGCTCAAGGCATAATCAAGCCAATCTCTGCTTCTGAATGGGCGATGCCAGTGGTCATAGTGAGAAAGAAGAATGGATCCTTACGATTGTGCGGGGACTACAGGAGCACAGTAAATGCGAGCACAAGGCCAACAGCTTATCCTCTGCCAGTGGCAGCGGAGTTGCTAGCAAATCTTTGAGGGGGCAGATCGTTTCCAAGATTGACTTGACAAAGGCTTATCAAAAGCTGCACATTGACAAGGCCACTTCAGAGATGCTGATTATCAACACAATGAAAGGCTTGTAATGTATGCAGTAAAGCGTCTACCATTTGGCTTTTCGTCCTCACCATCTATATTTCAATGCTTGTGGATACTCTGCTTGCTTGACTGCCCTATGTTTGTGCCTATTTAGACGATATCCTCACCATGGGAGCATCAAATGAAGACCAACTAGGTGGGCTGGAAGCAGTTTTGCAGCGTTCGAAACAAGCAGGTCTCAAGGAAACAAGCAACAATGCAAATTTTATGTATGCGAAGTGCAATTCCTGGGCTACAAAGTGAGTATTAAAGAATTTGAGTCGATGTCTGAAAAGGTTGAGGCAATAATGAATGTGCCAGAACCAGCAAAAAAGTCGGTGCTACAATCATTCTTGGGAATAATAAGTTTTTTACAGCTGGTTCCTCTAAAACAAAGTGTCCATCGCCGAACCTGTTCATCGTCTATTGGATAAAGAAGCTAAGTGGAGATGGGAAGCGCCACACAAAGCTGCTTTCAACAAACTTACGCGAGTCAAATTACACGAACAAATTACGCGAGTTTACAGTTCCTGCACATTATGACAACTCTCATCCACTGATGCTGAGCTGTGATGCTTCACCTTATGGGTTAGAAGCAGTTCTTGAGCAGTTGGACGGAAACGGACACGAAATACCAGTAGCGGTTGTGTCAAGAACACTTGGCTTATGCGAAAGAAACTACTCCCAACTCAACAGAGAACGGCTTGCAATTGTGTTTGCCGTCACGGATTTTGATCAGTATATTGCCGGTCGGCATTTAATCATAGTGACTGACCATAAGCCACTTCTTGGAATAATGTGCCCTAGAAAGTAAATTCAGCAAGTTCACCATGGATGCTTCGTTGGTGCATGATTTTGAGCACTTATGACTACAAGTTGTTGCACCAATGAGGGAAAAGACATCACAATGCGGATGCACTTAGTCAACTTCCTCTTGCTTCAAATGTTGATGAACTAGTGGCAACAGGTGACGTGTTGATGATTGAAGGTTTGCGCAAACCTCCATTGACTGCCAAGGAGATAGCAAGGCTGACAGTGGAAGCCTCCATGTTTTCTCAAGTTTACATGGGGCTACAAACAGAATCATCATCACCATCATCCTACTTTATGCCTGTAATGTCAGGTTATTAGGAGGATATCAAGCATGCAAGGGTGCGAATATTGGTGCACATTGGTGTGAATATTAGACAGAGCCGTTTGCAGACAAAATGCGATTTTTTCTCACTGCACTGTCATAAGATTGAACAAACTATATTTACAGCACATGCAGGAGCACTCAGAATAAAACACCGTTATAGCTGGCAAGAATCAACAAGCAGGGCTCCATCACAGCTATACAGTTGCTCTGCACATTTTGCAACTTCCCCCATTAACGACATGATAAGTCAGAGTCACAATGATCGTATAAATGCGGGTTCACCAAGGAAGATTGCGTCGGCCCAAATGCCGGGGTCGTTGCCAAGGATGCGGCCATGGATGAACCACAGGGTCCCTTGTCGACGATGGCCTCAACGTGACGCTTGGTAGTCACGACCAGCACGGTCGATGAATGGGTCCCAGCTGTGTCCTCCGGAAGACCGGGAGATGTAAGTGGGGCCAGGTGCTGGATCAGTACTTGGGAATGGTTGGCGCACGGGTCGTAGCTGCACTCTTCCGGAAGAGTTCTTCGTCGGGCCGTGGCACAGGGCCGCGATCAGCAAAGGTCAGCAGGCTCCAGGTTGTGTGGCAGGCCTGGGCCTTCTCACCTGACTGGCCAGTCGGCTCCATCCACCAGCTCAGCTCAACCGTGGGCCGTCATCCGTGGACGTTGCCGAAACAGTGCAGTCCCTTGGAATAGAAGGGCTGCTTCCTGGCTCTGCCTAGGCATGCTTTTCTTTTTTCGATCCAGAGACTGGCACCGCCTCCTTATCACCAGTCTTCCGAGCCCCGGCAGTGTGCGCTCTCCCGCCTCATGCCTCGCGCTTTTTTCTTCCTTCCCCTTTTCAGCTTTCCGCCACCTGTCTGCTAGCCTCTTTTTCCGGGCTATTGCTGCTTTTTCCCAGGGATTGTGTTGAGTCGTCGACGCAACGTCTGAGCACAAGTCCGACCTGGCGTGCATCGTACCACAATGTCTACTGCAGGACGAAGGCGTCTCCCTGCGATCTCCAATTACTCCTGTCCTGTCCTGCAGCAACCGATTCCAACTAGCGCCAGCAAATTTTCTAATTTCATCGCCCCACCTAGTCTTCTACCATCCTGGACTGCACTTCCCTTCTTTTGGTACCCATTTTGTAACCATAATGGTCCAACGGTTATCTAACCTGTGCATCATGCCAAGGTATAAACTTACAACCCTACAAGAATTCGGTACAACAACTTTCCACGCACCGTAGCTGTGTATTATGGGGGACACGGGTTGCGATTCCTACAGAGGCTAGAGAGGAAGTTTTGACTCTCCTTCACTCTAACCACCCAGGAATGACCCAGGAAACGCTTCACTCACAGTCATCTGTGGTGGGCTGGATTGGACGCCGATATCGAGACCAACGTGCAGTTGTGTGAGACATGTCAGATGCCCAGCCGTCTTCCTCCAGCAGATGCAATGTCGGAATGGCTCCATCCAATGAACAATGGGAGGTCATTCATGCTGAATCACAAGAATGGTGAACAACCACAGCCTTTTAATCGTAGCATATGCCTTCTCTAAGCGGCTAGAAGTAAGACAAGTGCAGTCACAGTCTACTTCCGCAGCTACAGATGTGCTTTGATCACTGTCCACCACTTTTGGCCTACCGCAAGTGATAGCTTCTGATAATAGCACAGCATTCGTTTTGTCGAAAATGCAACGCTTCTTCAAATTGAACATAATCAAACATGTAACACCAGCTTCAACCACCCGGCTACAAATGGGCAAGCGGAGCACATGGTTGCAGAAATGAAGATCGTGCTTAAGAAACTAATGGATGGAAGCCTCTCCTGCCGGCTATCAGTTTTTATTTAAGCAGCATATGACACTGCACACCACAATGCATAAAAATGGCTGCAGAATTAATGTTTGGTAGGCAGCTTCCGTCTCATCTGGAAGCGCTACACCCCTGGAGAGACACCGAAAAGGGGAATGTGGACGACAAAAGAAAAGATTATGCGCCAGGCGACAAGGTGTGGATAAAGAATTTCCTGAAAAACCCCGCTTGGCTACCAACTGTAGTTGTCATCAGCCAATAAAGGAAGAAAGAAAGAAGAAGAAAAAGCATAAGATAAGAAGAAAACAAGACACGAGGAGTTGGTGGCAGAAATAAAGAAAAAAGAAGATAGAAAACAAGAGAGTACGAATAAAAAGAATACGATATGAAAGCAGAAGAAGAAGCGCAAAAGTGCACGCGCAGCTACGTGGCCAATGGGAGAAGGGACACATAGACAAAGAGAGTGGCCCAGCTACACTCTGGGACCAAGGCGAGGAGAAGGGGCTGGAGGCCGAACAGGATGGGTGGATCGTGGAGACGGCGGCAACCCAGTGGAAGCAGTTCTTCAGCTGCCGTGGCCACAACCCGCGAGCTGAGAGGACCTCCCACCGGAAGCCGTAGCTACAGGCTGACGGCACCACTTTCCGGATTCCCTGCAGCTACGATCCGCAGCTTGCGGAGTTGACCGGGCGATTCAGGCACGTAGGTCACTCCACCCTTCTGACCCCCTGACCAGGCCAACCGTGGACCAAACGTCAGACACAACGACACATCGGCGGGCCCAACGAAGTGGCGTCGGTAGCAGCGACGACGAGGTGACGTGGCTACGTCGACAGACTTTATGTACATATTTTCAACTTCATAATACGTCATGTGCGAGGACTTAAGACAATATTTTCAATTAACTAGCTTTGTATATAGTTTGTCGTATGTTAGGGTTTTGCCATTGGGTTGACAACGCCTGCTTCCGGGATATATGTATTTTTCTTATGCTCATGCCCCATAAAAGCTTTTCCTGACTCAAAAAAAAAAAAACGAAAATCCAGAAAGTGCGCGTTGTCAACCCAACGGCAAAACCCTAACATACGACAAACTATATACAAAGCTAGTTAATTGAAAATATTGTCTTAAGTGCTCGCACACGACGTATTATGAAGTTGAAAATATTTACGTAAAATCTATCGACGTGGCCACGTCATCTCGTCGTTTCTGCTTCCGACGACACGTTGTTCGGCCCGCCGATGCGTCGTAGGCTCGACGTCACTGTGTCCGACGTTCAGACCACGGTTGGCCTGGTCAGGGGGTCACGAGGGTGGAGTGACCTAGGCGCCTGGATCGCCCTGTCAACTCTGCAAGCTGCGGATCGTAGCCACAGGGTATCCGGGAAGCGGCGCTGTCAGCCTGTAGCTGCGGCTTCCGGTGGGAGGTCCACTCAGCTTGCGGGTCGTGGCCGCGGCAGCTGAAGAACTGCTTCTACTGGGTTGCCACCGTCTGCGCGATCCACCCGTCCTGTTCGGCCTCCAGCCCCTTCTCCTCGCCTTCGTCCCAGAGCATAGCTGGGCCGCTCTCTTCGACTACGTGTCCCTTCTCCCATTGGCCACGTAGCTGCGCATGTACTTTTGCGCTTCTTCTGCTTTCATATTGCTACAGAACAGCCGCCACAGTGTGGCTGCACCGAGGAGGACGAAGATGACGTGTGTGCCGGCTTGATATAGCGTCGCCATTTTGGCCTCCGTTAGCTTCCCTGTAAATAAATTGTAAATAGTATTCAGCTTCAGCTACACGTAACATTATTTAGTGGAGGTGCGGGGTATCGATCCCCGTACCTCTGTTACGAGCTGTTATCCAACAGGAAGTCAAAAAGATGCTTGCAAAGGACATTATCGAGCCTTCCTGTACTCCCTAGGCGTCTCCCGTCGTACTTGTCAAAAAGAAGGATGGAACGTGGCGCTTTTGCGTAGATTATCGCCACCTGAACAACATCACAAAAAAGGACGTGTACCCTTTGCCACGTATTGATGACGCTCTAAACTGCCTGTACGGTGCCACCTATTTTTCTTCTATCGACTTACGGTCCGGCTACTGGCAGATAGCTGTCGACGACATGGACCGAGAGAAGACTGCATTTGTTACCCCTGACAGCCTTTATCAGTTCAAGGTGATGCCTTTCGGTCTCTGTAATGCGCCCGCAACTTCGAACGAATGATGGACTCTTTGCTTCAGGGGTTCAAGTGGTCCACCTCTTTGTGCTATCTGGACGATGTCATTGTTTATTCGCCCACATTCGACACGCATCTAGACCGTCTTTCAGCGATTCTTGACGTGTTCCGCCGCACCGGTCTCCAGTTGAACTCGTCAAAATGTCACTTCGCTCGCTGCCAAATCGCCGTTCTTGGACACCTCGTGGACACCAGAGGCGTGCGACCCGATCTGGACAAAATTCGCGCCGTTACGAATTTTCCTGCTCGGAAGTCTACCAAGGACATTCGTAGCTTCGTAGGGCTGTGCTCTTATTTCCGACGCTTTGTGAAGGATTTTGCGACCATCGCACATCCCCTTACCGACCTCTTGAAGAAAGACGCCCCCTTTTTTTGGGTCCTGACCATGCCGAATCTATTTCGCAGCTGACTACTCTCCTTACCACACCTCCAATTTTGGCCCACTTTGACCCGTCTGCCTCAACGGAAGTTCGAACTGATGCCAGTGGTCACGGCATAGGAGCCGTGTTAGCACAGCGCCAGCGTGGACATGATCGCGTTATAGCCTATGCCAGCCGACTTCTATCACCCGCCGAGTGCAATTATTCAATCACAGAGTGCGAGTGCCTCGCTCTTGTACGGGCTGTTGCAAAGTTTCGTCCATACTTGTACGAACGCCCCTTCTGTGTCATCACTGATCACCACGCTCTCTGCTGGCTATCCTTGCCCAAGGATCCCACGGGATGACTCGCTCGCTGGGTGTTAAGCCTGCAAGAATATACCTTCTCCGTGGTATATAAGACGGGACGCTTGCACCAGGATGCCGATTGTTTGTCCCGCTACCCCGTCGACGAACCGGCTGATGTGGACGCCATCGCTTGCGTTTTCTCTGTGTCCCAGTTGCTTCAAATCGGCAACGAGCAACGCCGCGATCCTTCATTACGAGCCCTCATCAACCTTCTGGAGTCAACTCCTTGCGACGCCTCTCTCCTGATGTTTCTCCTTAAAGATGGGGCATTATACCGCCGCAATTTTGATCCACATGGCCTTGACCTTCTGCTCGTCATTCCATCGCATCTGCATTTGACTGTCGTCCAGCAACTTCACAACGCTCCCTTGGCTGGACACTTGGGTGTCTCGCGCACATACGACCGTGTACGCTGTCGATTCGTTTGGTCAGGTCTCACCCGCTCCGTGCGGCGCTACGTTGCCGATTGTGAGCCCTGTCAGCGCCGGAAGAAGCCCTCTACACCTCCAGCTAGATGTCTCCAGCCGATCAACATTCCACTCGAACCCTTTTTCCTTGTTGGTCTAGACTTTCTTGGACCATTTCCTCTCTCGGGCTCCGGAAATAGATGGGTCGCCGTCGCTACTGATTATGCTACGCGGTACGCAATCACCAGAGCCCTCCCGACAAGTTGTGCTACTGACATTGCCGACTTTCTTCTGTATGACATCATTTTAGTGCATGGTGCTCCGCGTCAATTACTCACTGACCGTGGCCGCAGCTTTCTCTCGGCAGTCATCGAGGACATCCTCTGCTCCTGCTCGACAAAGCACAAGTTCAGCATGTCCTACCACCCACAGACCAACGGCCTTACGGAGCGCCTCAACTGGACCATCACCGACATGCTTTCGAAGCAACCGACCACCACGACTGGGATCTTCACTTACCATATGTGACGTTCGCGTATAATTCATCGCGTCACGACACCGCCGGCTATTCACCATTCTACCTCCTATATGGGCGAGAACCTGCGCTGCCCTTGGACACTTTGCTGCCCTCGGCCACACATTCAGCCACTGAATACGCCCGCGACGCGATCGCACATGCCGACCACGCGCGCCAGCTCGCCCGCACCTGTCTCGAGGCCTCACAGGAGCATCAGAGACGCCTCTATGATTGCCACCATCGCGACGTGCACTTTTCTCCGGGTTCTCTGGTGCTTCTCTGGTCATCCATTCGACGCGTGGGCCTTTCCGAAAAGCTGCTGTCGCGCTACACTGGCCCTTACCATGTGGTGCGACAAGTGACTGATGTCACCTATGAAACCATCCCCGCCGACCTCTCAGCGTCATCGTCAGCTGCAAGTGACATCGTTCACGTGGCGAGACTAAAACCATACCACACACCTTTCACCGCGGATGTGTAGATTAAGCACCGGGACGGTGCTTCTACAGCCAGGGGTGATGCTATGGAACAGCCGCCACAGTGTGGCTGCACTGAGGAGGACGAAGACGAAGTGTGTGCCGGCTTGATATAGCGTCGCCATTTTGGCCTCCGTTAGCTAACCTGTAAATAAATTTTATATAGTATTCGGCTTCAGCTACACGTAACATTATTGTATTCGTTTTATTTGTACGCTCTCATTTCCTATCTTATTTTTTCTTTATTTCTGTCACCGACTCCTCGTGTCTTCTTGTTTTCTTATCTTCCACTTTTTCTTTTTTCTTTCTTCCTTTATTGGCTCATGACAGTAGTACAGTCTATCATCGTTACAACAGATCCACATACAACAAACTTTTGGATATAACAGACCATATTTCAGCCTTAGTTTGTTCTGCCTATTTTATTAATGCAACGAAGTTTGCTCTTAACAGACCTCGCTACAAGGACTATCGGCTCCAACGGATGAAATTAACAGCAATTCTTTTTAAAATCGGCCGTATAAGACATACTTTTACCGTGTCGACACAGGCTGACAACTGACTCATGAGGGTCAGCGGAAGATCATGGCTCAATATTGTGCGTGAGGGAGGAAGGCAGGGCGGAAATGCACCGTCTTATTTCGCGCGCGTAGCATGGGGGGGGGAGGGGGAGAGAGAGAGGTGGGTTCTACGGTGGCTTCTGAATGGGCGATGCCAGTGGTCATAGTGAGAAAGAAGAATGGATCCTTACGATTGTGCGGGGACTACAGGAGCACAGTAAATGCGAGCACAAGGCCAACAGCTTATCCTCTGCCAGTGGCAGCGGAGTTGCTAGCAAATCTTTGAGGGGGCAGATCGTTTCCAAGATTGACTTGACAAAGGCTTATCAAAAGCTGCACATTGACAAGGCCACTTCAGAGATGCTGATTATCAACACAATGAAAGGCTTGTAATGTATGCAGTAAAGCGTCTACCATTTGGCTTTTCGTCCTCACCATCTATATTTCAATGCTTGTGGATACTCTGCTTGCTTGACTGCCCTATGTTTGTGCCTATTTAGACGATATCCTCACCATGGGAGCATCAAATGAAGACCAACTAGGTGGGCTGGAAGCAGTTTTGCAGCGTTCGAAACAAGCAGGTCTCAAGGAAACAAGCAACAATGCAAATTTTATGTATGCGAAGTGCAATTCCTGGGCTACAAAGTGAGTATTAAAGAATTTGAGTCGATGTCTGAAAAGGTTGAGGCAATAATGAATGTGCCAGAACCAGCAAAAAAGTCGGTGCTACAATCATTCTTGGGAATAATAAGTTTTTTACAGCTGGTTCCTCTAAAACAAAGTGTCCATCGCCGAACCTGTTCATCGTCTATTGGATAAAGAAGCTAAGTGGAGATGGGAAGCGCCACACAAAGCTGCTTTCAACAAACTTACGCGAGTCAAATTACACGAACAAATTACGCGAGTTTACAGTTCCTGCACATTATGACAACTCTCATCCACTGATGCTGAGCTGTGATGCTTCACCTTATGGGTTAGAAGCAGTTCTTGAGCAGTTGGACGGAAACGGACACGAAATACCAGTAGCGGTTGTGTCAAGAACACTTGGCTTATGCGAAAGAAACTACTCCCAACTCAACAGAGAACGGCTTGCAATTGTGTTTGCCGTCACGGATTTTGATCAGTATATTGCCGGTCGGCATTTAATCATAGTGACTGACCATAAGCCACTTCTTGGAATAATGTGCCCTAGAAAGTAAATTCAGCAAGTTCACCATGGATGCTTCGTTGGTGCATGATTTTGAGCACTTATGACTACAAGTTGTTGCACCAATGAGGGAAAAGACATCACAATGCGGATGCACTTAGTCAACTTCCTCTTGCTTCAAATGTTGATGAACTAGTGGCAACAGGTGACGTGTTGATGATTGAAGGTTTGCGCAAACCTCCATTGACTGCCAAGGAGATAGCAAGGCTGACAGTGGAAGCCTCCATGTTTTCTCAAGTTTACATGGGGCTACAAACAGAATCATCATCACCATCATCCTACTTTATGCCTGTAATGTCAGGTTATTAGGAGGATATCAAGCATGCAAGGGTGCGAATATTGGTGCACATTGGTGTGAATATTAGACAGAGCCGTTTGCAGACAAAATGCGAAGGCCGTATAAGACATACTTTTACCGTGTCGACACAGGCTGACAACTGACTCATGAGGGTCAGCGGAAGATCATGGCTCAATATTGTGCGTGAGGGAGGAAGGCAGGGCGGAAATGCACCGTCTTATTTCGCGCGCGTAGCATGGGGGGGGGAGGGGGAGAGAGAGAGGTGGGTTCTACGGTGGCTGCTGCTTACAGCGCGGCGCCGTACCTTGAAAGTGATCTGATTTGCGATGTGGACAAAGTGCTCACTCACATGGGTGCCGTATCTTGGAAGCAATCTGCAATGTGGACAAAGTGCACACCCATGCGGGCCTCATATTCAAAGCAATCTGCGATGTGGACAAAGCACATCCAGTTCCGGTAGCTTCGTATACGCTGTGCTTTCAATGTTTTGTTCGCGTTAAAAGCGAGAGACAGCACGAAGGTCAATTTACTCGCTGCTGGTGTAAGGCTTATCTTGCTTAATTTGCTATCGCAATTGATGCTTCACCTTTCAGGCGAAACTGACTTGTTTGTTTGTTTTTTACTTTGGACGTTCATCGGTCACTCTTTGCAACAAAGTTGTTAGACGTCGTAATGAAAGTTTTGGAAGTGGGGATACAGTGAAACCTCATTAAACCGTGGTTGACTGGAGCTCAGAAAAAGTACGTACTAAACGGTAGTACTGCTTAAACGAAGTGCAAGATCGCCCACTTACCTGTCAAAAACGGAACTACGAGAGAGTGCGATGAAAAGGCAGAAATCATGCAGTATTTATTCACTTCACGTGACAAAAGCATGTTATTTTCATCTGATGTTTCGGTGGGCTAGCAGCGATGACGACGGCCTTAAACTCACTCAAGCTACGAGCCAGCTTTGTCGTCAGCCCCCTCTTCTCGGTAAACACCAGCATGAGGCTGACGTAACGCGCAACATGTGCCACTGCCGAGCCTGAATCACCCCTGCTGTCGCTTTCTGTGTCGTCGTCACCACTGTCGTTAGGCGACACTTTGGCAATAACAGAGGCAATGATGGCGAAAAGTCGAACCTCGCAGCCGACATATTTTCACAGTCGTAGCAGCATTGCCTACCAACTTCTTCGCGTTTCCAAATGCCACACACCATAGTCAACGGTAGATCCTTCTCGCGTGCCAGCACCGACTTCTTCGTGCCACGTTCGACAACACGAACGATGTCCAATTTTTCTTCTATGCTGAGCATCCGGTTTCTGTCCTAGCTTGCCCGAAACCACAACACGGGTCATAACGCTTCGACGCTGGGGCACGGCACCAAAGTGATGTTGATGTTGATGTGACTCCACACTTCCAAGCGCCCTCTGCGTTTACGCTTGGAGGCCATTAAAATCTATGAGGCTCGTTGTTCTGCCGGGCCGACGTACCGCCATGATTTTGTGATGAAAAGTGGAAACACCATGTGTTAACTGATACATATGCAATAAGCTGGTATGGTTTATGCGGATACAAAACGCATTATGTTCTATGGCCACTGCGTCGATAATTTCACTGAACTACTTTTAAAACGAAACTACTGTTTAAGCGGATACAGTTTAACAAGGTTTTACTGTATTACAGACTTTGGATAAAATGGACAATTTTTTGTCAGACCATCAGGATCCATTGTAACGAGAGTCGACTGTAGTTGAAGAATGCGGCGAGGTCTTTTGCAACGATAACCCAGGATGGCAGGTGGCACAGGTGTCATGAGGATCATATATACGTTGACTGAAAATGAAGTTCAAGAATCAGCCTATTATTCTTGTCTAGGGAATGACTCACTCGAAGACAACCGTTTCACTACTACAAGGCCCCTACTCAGTACAGGTGCCAAGCGTCCAACAGAAGATGCACCCACGGCTTTTGACTTGTCTCCCAATGCATACGCAGATTTGCGCACTGAAACTGGGACACCCGAAAGAATGCAGCAATCAGAACAGTCGCAAGCCGCTTCAGACTGTATACCATGCAGTCACTATGGTCGTGTTCTGAAGACACCAGAGTGATTACGCATTTGAAGATGTCAGCATAAAATTGACTGAGATGTGTTACGGGTTCACTAGAGGGGGGAAGTATTAAGGAAGTATATATTGCAACGGGGGTGTTCGCCTAGCAGAAGGGTCACTAGTTATAGGTTGTAGCACTAGGCTTAAACAGCTGGGCGCTATATCGTAACGGGGAAACCAGCACTTCTTGTCATCTTCTTTTGCACCAGCCCACCAGCGCCATGCCCGCTGCCCAGTGCCTTCAGTACAATCACTCCCCACCGAAAGAGTAGCCATCCTGGCGACCTAAGAACAGGAGAACACAGGGGGGTCATGGCACTGCTTGAGCCGGGAGATGTGGACAATTTTCTGGCCCCGACGACGCTGGTCGGAAGGCGTTTCAATTGGCTCGATGAGGTAGTTGACCGCGGATGTTTGTTTCAGTACCCGATAAGGACCGTGGTACTTGGAGAGCAGCATGAAGGAAAGGCCTGGAGGAGTAGAGGGCACCCACAACCAGACCAGCGAGCCAGACGCAAAGCATGTAGCCGTAGTGGATGAATTGTGGCGAAGCTTTTTGCGCCACTGGTCCTGGGATGTGAACGAACGAGCGAGCTGGTGACATTCTTCTGCGTAAGCAGCCGCTCTAGAAACAGTCGTCCACTCCGAAGCATCTGGCCGGTAAGGTAGAATCGTGTCCATAGTGCATGAAGGTTCGTGTCCGTAAAGGAGAAAGAAAGGCGAGAACCCAGTGGTGCTTTGCGCGGTGGTATTGTAAGCGTAGGTGACGAAAGGTAGAATGCGATCCCAATTCAAGTGGTCAGATGAAGCATACATGGCCATCATGTCACCAAGGGTGCGGTTGAAACGTTCTGTCATCCCATTAGTTTGAGGATCATATGCCGTGGTAGTGTGGGAATGATGCAACACTCCTTTAGCAATGCTGCAATGACGTCTGAGAGGAAAACGCGACCGCAGTCGCTCAGTAATTCTCGAGGTGCTCCATGGCGTAAAATCAGCTTTTGAAGGATAAAATTGGCAACGTCTTTTGCTGTGGCAGATGCTAGGGCTGAAGTTTCAGCGTACCACGTGAGGTGGTCGATAGCAACAATAACCCAGCGGTTGCCGCTTGGAGTGTTGGGAAGCGGAGCGTATAGGTCAATGCCGACGCGGTCGAACGCGCGTGCGGGGTATGGTAAAGGTTGCAAGGGGCCGGTGGCATGTTGAGGTGGCGTCTTGCGTCGTTGGCATATGTGGCACGACCGGACATACTGGCGAATGAAACGGTACATACCGCGCCAGTAGTACCGAAGCTGGAGGCGAGAGTATGTCTTTAATACACCAGCGTGGCCGCATTGTGGGTCGTCGTGGAACGTGGCGCAGATGTCGGAGCGGAGGTGTCGGGGTATAACAAGCAACCACTTACGGCCGCTGGAATTGTAGTTGTGGCGGTACAGCAGGTTATCCCGAATGATGAAGTGCGTGGCTTGGCGACGAAGCGTTCGAGAGGTCGGTGCTGGCGACTGGCTGGACAGGAAGTCAATAAGCGAAGAGATCCATGGGTCCTTGCGCTGCTCTGACGGCATGTCGGAAATGTTGAGGGCGAAGGCACCGCAGGTAGAAATAGACGAGTGGACAGGGCCAGAGGGCAGGGGTGACCGGGATAAAGCATCTGCATCTAAATGCTTTCGGCCTGAGCAATAAACAACGTGGATGTCATACTCTTGTAGGTGCAATGCCCAACGGGCAAGCCGACGAGTTGGATCTTTTAGTGAAGATAACCAGCATAGGGCATGATGGTCGGTCACGATGTCAAATGGGCGCCTGTACACATAAGGACGAAATTTGCCGATAGCCCAAATGATGGCCAGACATTCCTTCTCAGTAACCAAGTAGTTCGCCTCGGCTTCGGTAAAGGTGCGGCTGGCATATGCGACGACGTACTCTTCGAAGCCATCCTTGCGTTGTGCAAGAACAGCGCTGAGCCCGACACGACTAGCGTCCGTATGGATCTCAGTTGGAGCAGAGGGATTGAAGTGGCGCAGTACTGGAGGCGAGGTGAGAACGCGTAGCAGTTCTTGGAATGCGTCGTCGCACGCCGAGGACCAGGCTGATAGGTGAGAAGCTGCGTCAAGGCGGCAATGATAGAGACAAAGTTACGGACGAAGCGTCGGAAATATGAGCACAGGCCGATGAAGCTACGAAGCTCTTTCATGGTAGTTGGTCCCGAAGGATGCCGTCTTTTGAAACTACATGGCCGAGAATAGTAAGCGTACGAGTGCCGAAGTGGCATTTCCTCAAATTTAGTTGCAGTCCTGCAGTGAAGAGGCACGCAAGTACTTGCTCGAGGCGGTTGAGGTGCGACACAAAGTCGGTGGAAAAAAACCACAATGTCATCCAAATAATAGAGCCACGTTTTCCATTGCAGCCCTCGAAGAATGGTGTCCATCATTCGCTCAAAAGTGGCAGGCGCGCTGCAGAGGCCGAACAGCATGACCGTAAATTCATATAGCCCATCAGGCGTTACGAAGGCTGTCTTTTGACTATCGGCCTCTGCCATTGGCACTTGCCAGTACCCGGAGCGCAAATCCAGCGAAGAAAAGAATTCCGCTCCCAGCAGACAGTCCAAGGCATCGTCGATGCGCGGCAGAGGATAGACATCTCTGCACGTTAAGGCGGCGATAGTCGACGCAGAACCGAATGGAGCCATCTTTCTTTTTAACAAGGGCAACCGGAGATGCCCAGGGACTGTTAGAGGGCTGGATGATGCCACGCTCCAGCATGTCGTCAACGTGCTGGTCGATGATACGGCGTTCAGCAGCTGCCACACGATACGGACACTGGCGCAATGGTGTTTGTGGACCGGTGTTGATACGGTGAATGACTGCGGACGATTGACACAAGGATGGTTGGTCAATGTCAAATGAGGAACGAAAGCGTTGGAGGAGCTTGACAATATCTGTGTGCTGCGCAGGTGTGAGTTCTGCGGCGACGACATGAGCAAAGACGTCTACAGGGGCATCGGTCGTGGCAGGAGGAGTGACGGAACAAATCGGAAGTGATGCCGTATCACCAAACATGGTGGCCGGAAGAACGCTATCGAAAGCTTCAGTGGTACCCAGGCACTTGCCGCGGAGTAGGGATGATAGGCAGGCGGACGGATTGCACACGTAAAGGGCAGCAGAACCGTCGCAAAAAGTGACGACAGCAGACGGAAGCAGAAAGTTCCGGCGGCGCGCACAAGTGGCCGACGGTGTAAACAGAACAGATGAGTCCGCAGCAGAGTTACAGGACACAGGAACCAGAGCAGCGGAGAAAGGTGCGATATCAATGTCAGAGGCGGCAACAAGTTTAGGAGAAGAATGGTCGTCAGGGTCGAAGTACGGCACTGATAACGTAAGTTCGGCATGAGCGCAGTCGATAAGAGCTTGATTGACAGATAAGCAATTCCATCCAAGAATAATGTCGTGTGAGGAACGAAATAGGACGACAAATTCGATAACATACATAACGTTTTGAATGACAATCGGGCTGTGCACGACGCTGAAGGCTGAATGCGATGCGAGGTTGCCGCACGCAGAGAAAGAGAGGCAAGGGGAATGGTCACTTTGTTCAAATTGCGGCAAAGCTTCTCACTAATAATAGAAACGGTGGCTCCGGTGTCGATAAGTGCGTGTTATGTTCGACGTAAATGCAGTTCTTGCCTCTGGAACTGCGACTGTTAGTTTTCCTCTCGGGCTGGGCTGGGTCGGCGAACCATCGGGGAAATGGATTGGCAATGTGGGGAAGGTGACCGGCGTGCATCGAAAGGGAGGTGACTGTAAGATGAGTCCGGAGGAAGGCTAGATGGGTCCTGACACGGAAGTCGAGCAGACCTGTAGCTTGAGGCGCCCCCACTGTCCGGTAAACGGGGGCTGCGACGGCGGCAGAATTGTGCTACGTGGCCCGGAAAATGGCAGAAATAGCATATTGGCCGGTTGTCAGATGTACGCCACGGGTTGACGGCAGGGGCTCTAGCGGCCAAGTAAGGGACGACCATCGGGTGTGAAGGTGGCGGCGGCACATGGAAGGTGCCAGTGGCCCGGTAGGCATCAGGAGCCGGAGGAGTGTAAGGCCGGGCGACAACGTCAGCGTACGTTAGCGGTCCAGCTGCAGGCTGCGGAGGAGGGGCAGATGGCAGCGCCGCGGCAACTTGGGTCTGAATGACGTGGCAAAGCGAAGGAGCCAAGGTTGCCGACGGCTCGGGTGTGCTGTTCGCCAGAGAGAGTTGGCGTGCGACTTCCTGACGGATGAACTGCTTTATCTCCGGCATTAAAGCAGAGATGTCGGCAGCGTCGCGGCCAAAATCCAACGGAAATAGATCCGTGGTGTCCTGCTGAGCAGCGCGTGTTGATGCACGCTGCTTGCGCAGCTCGTCGTACTGCTGACATAGCTGTATGACTTCGGCAATCGTCCGCGGACTCTTTGCGACGAGCATCTGGAAGGCATGGTCATCGATGCCTTTCATGACGTGCTTGATCTTGTCAGCTTCGTCCATAGATGAGTTCCTGCGCTTGCATAGCGAGAGCACGTCTTCAATATAACTGGTGAAGGTCTCCTCCTGGCGTTGAGCTCGACCACGCAAGCACAGCTCAGCGCGAAGCCGGCGAACGGCGGGACGGCCGAAGACCTCTGCCAAAGTTGCCGTGAAAGCCGACCAGGTGGTAAAATCGGCTTCATGATTGTGGAACCATAGGTTTGCGACGTCAGTCAAGTAAAAGATGACATTTGTGAGCTTGGCGCGGTCGTCCCACTTATTATAGGTGCTTACACGGTCATATTCGGCGAGCCAGTCTTCCACGTCGTGGTCGTCTGTGCCGCTAAATATAGCCGGATCGCGCTGCCGGATCACGCCAGTACCGACGATGGCGGGGGGGCACGGGAGCAGCAGCCTGGGATGGTCCCGGTTCATCCATTGCAACAGCTGGTGGTAGCGTTCGGCTGCGGAGTTCCAGGACATCAAAGAGAAACCCAGCACCTCCACCAAATGCAACGGGGGTGTTCGCCTAGCAGAAGGGTCACTAGTATAGGTTGTAGCGCTAGGCTTAAACAGGGGCCGTATTCTGTAGCGGTTTGCTTTGCAACCGGTTCGGTCTGGCTGTTACGTCTGGATTACGTCACTCGGAGAAAGAGTGGAACGGGGCGGCATGAGGGGAACCAATCTACGAGCGGCGGTCTGCCGGAAGATCACGTCATCATTTTTGTTTGTACTTGGGGGACGGTATAGCAATTGAAGGATGATGCTGGTTTGATAAAAAAACATTGGTTTGTATAGAACACTTGCAAATATAATTTTCAGTAATTAATGTGAGCTTGCGGCACAGACGGCTACTGGGAGTTGTAATTTTATTTGTGTTGTTTCCTTATTTAGTCGCTAGATGGTAGGCCATACGTTATGCAAACAACTTGCCTTGCTTTGTTTACGTTTTGGACTTGTTCGCGCGCCGAAACCGAAACGATGTCGTCGCACAAGGACAGGCGGCTGGGTCCTCATGTTTCAGCGAGGCAGCGCGAAATACTCGTTTCATTTGTCAAGGAGCATCCCTACCTAGCAAAGGCATCGTGTGTGTTGAGCCAGCAGCTGACGGCGGCTTTCTGTTGTGCCGTGGATGGGAATCTAACCCATCCTTTTTCTTTGCCCACAACCGTAATGGCCTTGGCGACGGCTGTAATGATCCGGCTGACCGAAGGCTGCGACAGTGCAATCGCTTCTTCATTCGCGACGCACTGTTGAAAGCTCCCGGTGGCAAAAAACCGCAGCGCGCACAGCACTTTCATCGTAGTGTCGACACCACGAAATCTTTGAGGTCCGAGATGTTCTTCCAGCTCATCGCAAAGACGTCGTACTATGTCTTTGGAGAGCCTAAAAGGCCTTCGAAACTCTTCTTCGGCCATGCCGAACGCGGCACGTCGTTGTCTTTCGGCGCTCCCCAGCAGCACAACCAAAGGAGCCGCCATTGCCGTCTCTGTCTTGTCTCGTCTAGGTGCCGGCTCGTTAGCTGGCGCGAGACTAGCCGGCAGCCACGGTTGCCCTAGCAACCCTCGACATCATGCTTGCCATCGTGCGCGACCCTCGAGCGAACCACTTCTTCGCGGTTCCTCTCGTCGCAGGAAACCGGTTCCTTTCCAGATGATTGACAACCTGTGTGACGTCAACAAAATTTGTCGTCCCGCATACCACGGATGACGACAAGGAAGCGCCGACCAATGGCAACAGCCACACCGAACCGGTTCCAAAGCGAACCGCTACAGAATACGGCCCCAGGTCGGCGCTATATCGTAACGCGGAAACCAGCACTTCTCGTCGTCTTCTTCTTTTGCACCAGCACACCAGCACCATGCCCACTGCCCAGTGCCTTCAGTACAATATGTAATATTGTAAGGAAATATTATAACTGTAATATATAAAAAAGGCAACCGAAATGATTTGGGTGACTACCTGTTTTCGAAGGTCTTCGAAAAACTTTTGCACTTGCGTTTATCCAAATTCATTAACAAGTATGAACTGCTTACTTCACATCAATATGGCTTCACCAAAAATAAATCAACTGAACTGGCACTTCTTGCACAGAAAGAATTTATACTTGAACAGTTTGAAAAAAAGTGTATGGCACTTGGCGTATTTGTCGATTTTTCAAAGGCTTTCCACTTGGTGGATCGTAACATATTATTGCAAAAATTACATGAATATGGAGTCCGCTGTAAGGCTTTGCAACTAATACGGTTGTATTTATCCCAGAGAAAGCAAGTGGTTCAGCTAACTAGTTCCTTTTCTGCAATTAAATCTATCCAAACTGGTGTGCCACAAGGTAGCATGCTAGGACCTCTTCTCTTTAATTTGTACCTTAACGAGATTGTAAACATAAATCCTGATGTAAGATTTATTATGTATGCAGATGATGCTACTATGTTCTTTTCAGGAAAAAATATCTCTGGAATGATATCCGCATGTAGCAAAACCTTGACTGCACTAGGAAAATGGGCAATTTCAAACGCTATGCGTATAAATGAACAGAAAACTAAGGCAGTCATTTTCCGACCAATTAACAAAATCATTCTGCCATACCAACCCACAGTATTGAACTTCTGCAACACAGATATTGTAGAGAGTTTCAAATGTCTGGGCGTAATTTTCTCTTGCCATATGTCCTGGGACGATCATATAAACTAACAACAAAGATGGCCCCAATCACCGGTATGATAGGCCAATTAAAACATCAGCTATAACCACGAACTAAATTGCTTCTTTATAACTCCCTTTTTTTTTCTCACCTCAACTACTGCCAACTCATATGGGGAGCCTCAACCTGCAACGCATTCATCTTTTGCAGAATAAATACCTTCGTCATGTTTATAATGCACCTTACCGATCCCACACAGCTCAACTTTCTCACAATTCCAGAATAATTAGTATACACAGCTTATATAAGTACCGACTGAGCGTGAAGTTCAAAACAGAAATAAGACATAACTTCAATAGGTTAAATTTCTTGCAAATTTGCAAAACAAATACCATACTACCCAACTCGATATGCAGAAAGCTGGTTAGTAAATACTACTGGACAACAGCATTTATCCTACACGTTAGCCTCTCTTTTGAACACCTGCAAATTAGATAGCTTTGATTTATTTTCTTGTTTTTACCAGAATCTTCGCCTTATGCTTGATCCTGGATACTTCCTTTCGCAGTGACTTCATGTTATTCTATGGTTTGTACTGTAATTAGAATCTGTTTCTGTTCGACCATTGCCCTGTGCTAGCCAAAATAAACAGACCAGGGGTTGTGGGCTCATCAAGCTGTCTGCGAGCAGCTTTTTCCCCTCTGCCCTCCCTTCTAACATGTATGACGGCAAAAGAAACATTATTATTATGATTATTATTATTATCATATCAACATTTCGATGAGCGAGCGAAGACGAAGAGAGCGAAGTGCCACGACCAAGGACTCTTAGTTGATGACCACGCAGCCTGCCTTGCAGCATTCTAAAACGCAATAAAAGGCATTTTACAATAGGTTATCTCTAGTAATCTTTAAGGAAAACTCTATGGTAGACATGGTCTATAGTCGTCACTCCAGAAGACAGCCGAGGCACTATTGAAGTTTTGAGTTTGAGTGGCCTATTGGACTATGATTCTCGCAGGTGTTCCCGACCTCCTCTATTTTTTTTTTCTTGCGCGTTTGCTTTACTTCTCTGGTATTCTTTCCATTGTACTTATTCCCCTCACCCTTCCCTCTGTGTATGATAGCAAACCAGAAGCTCCTCTTCCAGTTAATCTCCCTGCTTTTCCCATCTCATTTCTCTCTCTCTGGTTAGAGGAAAGGTGGTCTCCTTGCCATGTGCACAGCACCATAATATCTGGCACATGCAACTTAGTTAGAACTACATGTTTTACGCGCTGCACTTGTTCACTCAACATGCTCGAACCTGTTCAGAACCACCCACCAGTGACAAACACATTGAAAGGAAAGACAGCTATACCTGCAGCAGCAATGTGGAGCACGGGCATGGTGACCGTGGCCTCTTTAGCCACGAGTGCACCGTGTGCGGTGCTGCCCTCGTCCTTCGTTTTGTCCTCAATGCCGAGGCTTCTTATCTTGCCAGTGATCAGGGAGACGTCGTGCTTTGGCTGTGAGGATTGCTCTGTGAGCTCCAAGTACAGCTCACCACCTGCCGATGGGAAGGGAAGACAAAAGACGTGGTTGCCACGCATATACAGTGGACATTTGGTGACACGATTCTGATATGGATTCGTAAAGCTGCTCTGCTACTGTGCATCGTCTTACAGCAGCAAAGAGACACTAAATATTGAAGCATGCTGGGTAATTGGTGAAGCCATTGAAGCACAAGTAAGACAAACACGAAGGGCAAAAGACCAGACACAATGACCGCTACCCATTCAAAGACATCAGGAAGGTGGCAGGCAGGCACAACATAGCTGTGGTTCTTTTAGGTGCCATAAAAACTCACTGTTATGTGAAAACAGAAAGCATGGATGCCAGAGGAAGCAAGCCAGGTCAAATGAGAAATGCCCACCAGGCATAGTTTACTTTATACCACAGTTTCTTTATTTATTTATTTATACATACTTTCAAGGCCCTAAGGCACTACAGAAAGGAGTTGTACATAACAAAGCAAAGTAATATACAGACAATGGTATAAAGGAAAACGTTAAGCGATAGAGTGGTAGACTGCTGTTTTGAATGAAGATGTATCTGTGATCTGAATGATGGAAGCAGGAACGTGGCTCCAGTTGACACTTGTGCGGGATAAAAAGGAATCATGATACTTGCTCGTTCGGCAGGATGGAACGGCAGCTTTATATCTGTGGACAGAACGGGATGAAATGTAGAAAGGTGGGGTGATAAGTTGATTCTTGAGCACGTGGTTAGAGTGATAAACCTTGTGGAATAGGCAAAGGTGAGCACATTTGCGATGTAATGAAAGATCTGGCAGATTGAGGGTTCTTTTCATATGTGTTACACTGGAATGGCGGGAATAGCTAGATAAAATAAAGTGAACTGCTTGATTTTGAATCGCTTCAAGGTTTATGGTTAGTGATGCTTGGTTGTTATTCCAAATGGCAGGTGCATATTCTAGTTTTTAGCAAACTAGGGTTTGGTAGAGTGTCAATTTTACCAAAGTAGGAACGGTAGAAAAGTTACGCCGAAGATATCCTAACATGCAATTAGCATTAGCAGTAATATAATTAGTATGCATATCCCATGAGAGATCATTAGTTATGTGAAGGCCAAGATATTTGTGAGCGTTAATGAAAGCTAATGAAGTGTCATTTAATACATACGGGCACTGATTGCTGTTGCTGGCCGTACGTGATATGCACATTGATTTACACTTGCTAGCATTAAGTTTCACGAGCCATTTATTAGACCAGAGTGATACATCGTAAAGATCTCCTTGCAGTTTATGTGAATCATCAGGGTTAGTGACCGTTCGGTATATTACACCATCGTCTGCGCACAGATTAATTGATAATGACGTTACACAGTTAGGGAGATCGTTAATATACATAAAGAAAAGTAAAGGCCCCAGGACGTAGCCTTGTGGCACTCCGGATGTAACTGTTGACAAAGCAAATGAATAGTTATTGGTTGTGACATATTGAGTTTGATTAGAAAAAAACTCCTTAATCCAAGACAACACATGTGGGTCAATATTAAGCTGATTAAGTTTATGGATAAGTAGGTTATGACATACGGTGTTGAAAGCTTTGGCAAAATCTAAAGAAATACAGTCAATATTGAATCCTTGATCTAAGGCGGTGAAAAAATCGTTAGTGAAACAAAGAAGTTGAGTATCGCATGAAAAAGTTTTTCTAAAACCATGTTAGATGGATGGAAGAACGAGTTGCTTTCCAGAAAATCGATGAGGTGAGAATATATTACGTGTTCTAAGAGTTTGCATGGAAAGCTAGTTAATGAGATGAGTCGGTAGTTCTCGCGACAATCTGCATTACCTGATTTATGGACTGGAACCACCCTCACCATTTTCCAGTTTGTAAGCGATGAGCACTGTACTGACTGAGTAAAGAGTTTAGATAGAATAACAGGTGAAAATAATGCCATACATTTTAACATTTTTGAATTAATAAGCTCAGGACCTGCAGAAGATGAGATCTTTTGATTATCAATCAAACGGTTAATACCAACTCAATCAAATATTATGGGATCCATAGCACAAAACAAAGAATGAGGAATATTCGGTAACTCAGCAAGGTTATTTTCACAAAAAAATGAGGTAGACACTTCATTTAACACAGTGCAACACTGGTTTTCGTCAACATCACTGCCATCAACATGAACTAAATGAATAGGGTCAGCTTTCTTGTTGTGGACAATGCTCCAGAATTTACGTGGGTTAATTAGTAAGAGGGATGGCAGTGTGACATTAAAATAGGTTTTTTAGCATTGCTAGCAGCATAAATGTGCTCGGCTTCTACACGATGGCAAGCATCCCAGTGATTGGCAAGATTGGTATGTTTGGCATGACGGAAAATATGTTTCTTTTTGTTGCATAGTCGCTTAAGGGAATTGTTGAACCAAGGTGAGCGTGAGCTATAAGGAATCTGCTTTTGAGGTACATATATACCGGTTAATTAAGTGGAGCAATTTATTTTTGTAGAGCTACCAGTTTTCTTCGACAGAGCATTCATCAAATTTATTAAGGCAGTCACTGGTAAACATTTCCAGTTCAACGGTAATTGAGGGTATGTCAGCGCAGTTATAGTCAACAATAATTTTAGATCGCCTCTTGGAAGATACATGCATTTTCAACGTGAAATTAATGATAAAGTGATCACGCCGTGGAGTAAATCAGTTTAGAAAAAAAGTGAGGCACAGTGGTGAAAATAAGGTCTGGGATGTTAGATGATGTAGAAGTTGTATGAGTGGGTTCATGTACTAACTGTGACAAGTAAAGTCTGAACAGATATTCAGAAATTGTGCATCCTCGGATGAGCTTTTGCCAGGGCATGGAACACGAAATCACTTCTCCACAAAATACTAAGAAAATTAAAGTCCCCCAGAATAAACAAAGGTGACATAGGGTACCGAACAGTTAGATTGTTTAGAACACCATGTAAATCATTGCAGAAAGATTTTGGTGCTGCTGGGGGTCTATATATATATATATATATTTTGGTGCTGCTGGGCCTACATAGGTCAAATTAGATGGTGTGTTAATCGCCGACATGATCGCCATGTGTATTATTCTGTACATCTTTTTTCTTGTCTTCTAGGGGACTGTAACAGATAAGTTGTCAATGTACTGCCCATGGTGACCGGTCTTCTGTTCTTTGTGCTTGTTTTATTTGTGCTACAATGGCTTCACCAAGTACCAGCCAACTTGCCCAAGAACAACTTACCATGAGTTACCCTTTTAGGTTGTGTCTGATTAACCGCCTAGAGACCTTCCAAAACTATTGTGATTAGCTTTTTGAGTGAAGCTGTTAGTAGCGCCTGTGACACGTCTTTCACTGGCTGTGTTGTAACGCTGCATTATGTTAAACAAGCACAAACTAGCCTGACGACGTGTCCTCCTCATGTCAGTTTTATGCAATGAGACATTTCATTCGCAGAGAAAATCTTGATTGAACAGGCTGCACATTTGTTGTGCGAATGAAATGGCCCACTATGACTGAGTTTGTTCTTCTGTGCGATGCACCACTGTGGTTTGGGTGACATACTAAACTCACCCTGACAATGACCGAGAAGGCCTCCCTAGACAGGGTTTTACAAGTTCCAGTGTACAACCAACATTTCCGAAGGGACCTGGAGCAGGATCCACTTTTGTGGTAGAGAGATGTCTGATTCACTGACAGCGTTAAAAATTTACCTTGCAATTGACACAGGCTCATCGACAGGCTAGTATACCCTAAAGACTGCACCCTTTAATTTCTTTTGTTTGCTAATGCATTCGGGATTCATGCTTTTCTGACAATTACTCCCGGAAACTTTGGTGATGCAGAGCCCCAGAATTTAATTTTTGTAATCGTTCAGTTACCATAAAAATTATAAGTTTGTCCCATATGAATTCAGACATTCTTGTGGTATTTAAATCTTTCTAAATTTCTAAGAAATCATAGTTTTCTAATCACTTTCTAATCACAAATCTTTGTGTAGATGCATAAACATGCAAATTGTTGTATTTATAGTGCAATATCTTATTGAAAATGATCAGTTTGCAAAATCACAAAGCTGTTTGAAGCCAGAAAAAAGTTTAGGCAAATCCCCGCATTGTACCCATCACTCCCATGGTGGCTGCATCGCCATAGCTGCAGTTCCCATGGACGCTATGCTAGATTTCGCTCTAGTAACTATAGCATGATGCTTTATGGCGCCCACATCTGCATGGTTCCATGAGTACCAAGACTGCCCGTGTGACAGTGACGTTACGCTGGCCACTTTTTGGCTAGTTCTGCTGTGCTATCCAACTGCACAAGTCATGTTAGGCGCACTGGCTTCCTAGACTCACCAGTGTACCCTGCTGCACGGGCGCTGCCCCAGTGTTGTGATAGTAACCTAAAGCAGAAGACCGTGCAACCATAGCACCGAAAAACCTGAACTACTTGCCTGGCAGGATGTCATTGAAGGATGCTGAAAACACTTGGCTCCACTCCCTCGAAGGGTTCAGGGCTAGTTCCAGCTCAAAGGGAGTCACGATGGGCCGGAAGAACTCCTTGGAGTCGAGCAGTGTGTTCTCGGGACACGCAACTAGCACATACACGTCAACCTCCTGAAAATTGGCGAGCTTGGCTACATTCAGCTTGCCTGTGACGAGAGTGTAGGGCTTCTTTCCTGCATTCCGGATCAGCTTCTTCAGGTGGCCTATTGCCGAGAGGTAGTTCTGAACTCCCAGGGTGCCCACGAGAATTCCCACAATGTTGGCGTCTTTCGCCTTCTCTACGAGGTAGTAACGACGCATGAGCTGTTGGTTGACTGCCAGGCTCTCCTGACGAGTCTTCCGAGTGCTTGGGTTGTACGAGTAGCACGAGCAATTGTTAAACGTGAAAACAATGTTTGTCAGTGTCCGGTTCTCGGGTCCAATGAACAGTACAGAGTAGTCGGCAAGGCTGGTGTTTTCTGCAAGATGAAATCTCCGTGAGCATTTGGTTATGCCCTTTATCCCTCTGCTGTCGTCCTTCAATTCCTGCTGCATAGACGGTATGACCAGTTCAGAGCAGATGGCATTTCTGAACAGGGCCGAGATCTTGGTAAAGATGTCACCTGCAGTAAAGCACGAAAGCCATGTTGGCAAAGGGAGGAACAACAAGTGTGCGCAGGATGCCTCTGTTATTCAAATTTGCAGCTGAATAAAACAACAAAAGGTTTCAATTCAGCGGCTGCAATTCTGTCTATCTAGGAAGAGTGTGACCAGCATAGTAAGAAACGAGAAGAAAGGGGTTTAACCGAGGGGCCTGATTTTTATAAGTCATATCATGAGAAGCCAACAAACACTGACACCAAGGACAACATAGGGGAAATTACTTGTGCTTAATAAATGAAATAAAGTACCAATGACTTAATGGAAATTAAAGTGGATGAAAAAACAACTTGCCGCAGGTGGGAACCGAACCCACAACCTTCGCACTTCGCGTGCGATGCTCTACCAATTGAGCTACCACGGCGGCGTTTCCCCATCCACTTTCTTGGGGAAACGCCGCCTCGAATCCGGCAACACTGATGCCTTCAGGTAGCATACCAGTTGCCTTCATCCAAAAAGATCCCGTTCTCGTGACGCCTGCGGCAAGAAAGGACGTTCCACATCCGCCGCCAAGGTCTGTGAGTGGTGGCGCTGGCTAACACTCCCAGGGTTCTACTAATACACATGAATACCCAAGAAAGTGGATGGGGAAACGCCGCCGCAGTAGCTCAATTAGTAGAGCATCGCACGCAAAGTGTGAAGGTTGTGGGTTCGGTTCCCACCTGCGGCAAGTTGTTTTTTCATCCACTTTAATTTCCATTAATTGATCGTTAATTTATTTAATTTATTAAGCACAAGTAATTTCCCCTATGTTGTCCTTGGTGCCAGTGTTTGTTGGCTTCTCATGATACAGCATAGTAAGAGACACACAAATCTATGCCTGTCTCCTTGAGGAGCAAATTGTTTCTGTCCATTGAAAATTTAGTTTCACAACAGTTCTTGCATGTTCAGAACAACAAGAAGTGTACAGCTGCAAAACTAATTAAGAATTTTAACTCTTCAGTGAGTTTTGTCACGTTTAGAGAATGTGGACTCCATGCAAGTACTTGCTACAGGAGTATCAGATATGAGATCATCAACTATTTCATGTCTAGCACACTTGGAAACTACCATTTCAAAAATATGCCTGATAGTGAAAACATTGTGAAGCACAGTGAAAAAGAATGAATGAGGTGGACCCGCCACACGATGACATGCTGACACTGAGAGTGAGCACCCAACTGCCTATCC
Organism: Dermacentor andersoni; assembly: GCF_023375885.2. NCBI lineage: Eukaryota > Metazoa > Arthropoda > Arachnida > Ixodida > Ixodidae > Dermacentor > Dermacentor andersoni. The sequence continues at coordinate 8,455,143 of NC_092824.1, read as the reverse complement.
TCCAACACATATCGCTAAAATTATTTACCCATATTGCTCAAACTTGCAGTACAGGTCAAATCAGAAGTGTTTCAAGATGCATGCAACGTGTTTTAAGTATTATTATTTTCATCAGCGCTTTGATTTTGATGCACTATCTTGGTGTGCACAATTAAGCACACAGCACCTGAAGAGGACGTCTGCATGCGTGATACACTAATAATAATAATAATATTTATTGCCAATAAAAATGCGAAACACAAACAGGCCGGTCTAAGCCTCAGTTGGCTTGTAGGACCGTGTCATGATACACATGGCAATAAAAGAAATATTTAAAAAATTACATGAATTGATGAGACATGTAGAATAAAGAAATAAAATGAATGACAAGAAATGGAAAAGAACAAGGTAACATTTGGTTACTCTACTTAAAGGAAGTTGAAGAAGAAAATATTATGATGCAGAAATGTTCTGGTGGTTAATTTCACCATAGCTGCTTTAATAATTCTATCAGCGTGCTTTTCAATGTCACGTTAAAAATTTCATCTGGTAATTTGCTAAAGATGTCCGGCACATATGCACAGCATCTGGCCTCACCATACCTTGTGGCTGAATGGGGAACTACATAACGGATGTGCTTTCTAAGTTCTCCTGTGGTGGCACTTTTGCGTTTGAATGCAAAATTCCAAAAATGTTTGATGACAACTGTTTTTATAAGCAATGAATGAAAATTCGGTAGACCAAGTTTACAGAAGATATTTGCAGCTGTTACTATTGGGGAATTGTAGGCAACATTTTTAAGAACATTTTTTTATAATCCTGTCTACCCTGCATCTCCAATGATCCGAACAGAAGCCGAAGACTTTAATGCCGTATCTCAACCCACTGTAACCCAGTGCATGTATAATAATCTTTTTTATGGACAAGGGTGCAAAACTTTTGATATTAAACAACAGCCAAGCTACTGACCTCAGTTTAGAACAAATAAGTGATAAGTGATGGTGCCACGACAAGTTATTATCGAAAGAGATTCCAAGATATTTCACACAATCCACGTATGGAATAGGCGCACATATACAAGAAACACAGTCCGACTCATGTAAGTAGAGAGGCATGTTAATTACTGGGATGTGAAGGAACGAGCGAGCTGATGACATTCTTCGGCGTAAGCAGCCGCTCTAGAAACAGTCGTACACTCCGAAGAATCTGGCCGGTATGGTAGAATTGTGTCCGTAGTGCATGAAGGTTCGTGTCCATAAAGGAGAAAGAAAGGGGAGAACCCAGTGGTGCTTTGCGTGGTGGTATTGTAAGCGTAGGTGACGAAAGGTAGAATGCAATCCCAATTTGAGTGGTCAGATTCAGTTCAGTTCAGTTCAGTTTATTACCTTAAAGGTCCCCGGTAGGGGCATTACATAAGGGGTGGGTTTTTATAAGATAGCAAAACATCGTCAGAAATAATTATTTAAAAAAATGGTCGGTTACAAGTTCCGTGAACGAAGATGGACAAGTCGTATTAGCGATGTTGGCGGGAAGGACATTCCAGTCTGTGGCGGTACGGAAGAAAAAGGAGGCTGCGAAGGTGGTTGTCCGTGCACGTGGGTGTGCCACTTGAAGTGGATGGCTGGTGCGATGAGATATGCGTGCTGCTGCTGTGATGTAAGGCTCTTGATTAAGGGAGGAAAAGAAGAACTTGTGGTACAGGGAAAGACTGGAAATGCGACGTCGACATGAAAGTATTGACAAGCCGGATTCTGATTTCAATGATGAAACGCTGACGTCATATGAATATGAGGTATGAATGAATCTAACAGCACGATTTTGAACTGATTCTAATGCGTCGGTGAGATATGCTTGATGCGGGTTCCAGATAGCTGACGCGTATTCCAGTTTCGGCCTGACAAGTGACTTATATGCTAGTAATTTTAAATCTGATGGGACCTGCCGTAGGTTCCGTTTTAGAAAACCTAAGGTTTTGTTAGCTGCAGAGATAATGCTAGTGACATGTGGGCGCCAAGACAAATCGTGAGAGGGTTACACCTAGATATTTATAGGATTGTACTGATTCTAATGGTGTGGTATTAATTTCATATGGGAAGAAGGAAGGGTTGCGACGGCGGGAGAAGGACACGAATTTACATTTCTTGGCGTTAAGGGTCATCAGCGAATTGCTGCACCATTCTAAAACACTGTTAAGATCATTTTGGAGTGCAGTATGGTCAGATGAGTTATTGATAGAGCGGTAGATGACGCAGTCATCTGCAAACATGCGTATATTACAGGAGACACACTGAGGTAAATCATTAATATATATTAAAAATAACAGGGGACCAAGAACAGATCCTTGGGGCACGCCAGAGGTTACTGGGAGGGGACTTGATAGGTTACCGTTGATAAAAACCATTTGTGTGCGATTAGACAAAAATTCATTTATCCAGATTAGAACGTTAGGGTCCAAGTTCAACAGTTGAAGTTTTAGTAGCAAACGTTGGTGGGATACTTTATCAAATGCCTTTGCAAAATCTAAAAAGATTGCGTCAGTTTGTACATTGATGTCAAGGTTAGTATGCAAGTCATGAACGAAAATAGCTAATTGAGTTTCGCAAGAAAAACCTTTGCAAAAACCATGCTGTGAAGGGTGAAAAAAGTTATTACTGTCCAAGAAGGCAATGATTTGAGAGTAGATGACATGTTCCATGATTTTGCACGGCACGCTTGTTAGCGAGATGGGTCGATAATTTAATGGAGAATTCCTGTTACCGGTTTTGTAGACTGGAATGACCCTTCCAACTTTCCAATCACCCGGCATGTTTCCTGAAGAGAGTGACTGTGAGAACAGTAAGGACAAGTATGATGCAGCCATGTGTCTTGTGTTTCTTAGAAGTTTAGAGTTAATTTCATCAATGCCAAATGACGATGATAGCTTAGTCTTCTGGATTATGGATGAAATTCCATCAGCACAAAATGTGATGCATGAAGCATACATGGCCAACATGTTGCCAAGGGTGCGGTTGAAACGTTCTGTCATCCCATTAGTCTAAGGATGATATGCTGTGGTACTGCGGTGAATGATGCGACACTCCTTTAGCAATGCTGAAAGGACATCAGAGAGGAAAATGCAACTGCGGTCGCTCAGTAATTCTCAAGGTGCTCCATGGCGTAAAATCAGGTTTTGAAGAATGAAACTGGCGACGTCTTTTGCTGTGGCAGATGCTAGGGCTGAAGTTTCAGCGTACCGCGTGAGGTGGTCGACAGCAACAAATATAACCCAGTGGTTGCGCTTGGAGTGTTGGGAAGCGAACCGCAAAGGTCAACGCCGACGCGATCGAAGGTGCGCGCGGGGCATGGTAAAGGTTGCAAGGGGCCGGTGGCATGTTGAGGTGGCGTCTTGCGTCGTTGGCATATGTGGCACGACCGGACATACTGGCGAATGAAACGGTACATACCGCGCCAGTAGTACCGAAGCTGGAGGCGAGAGTATGTCTTTAATACACCAGCGTGGCCGCATTGTGGGTCGTCGTGGAACATGGTGCAGATGTCGGAGCGGAGGTGTCGGGGTATAACAAGCAACCACTCGCGGCCACTCGAATTGTAGTTGCGGTGGTACAGAAGGTTATCCCGAATGAGGAAGTGCACGGCTTGACGACGGAGCGTCCAAGAGATTGGCACTAGCGACTGGCTAGACAGGAAGTCAATAAGCAAAGAGATTCATGGGTCTTTGCGCTGCTCTGATGGCATGTCGGAAATGTTGAGGGCGAAGGCACCGCAGGTTGAAATAGACGAGTGGACAGGACCAGAGGGCAGGGGTGACCGGGATAGAGCGTCTGCGTCTGAATGTTTTCGGCCTGAGCGATAAACAATGCGGATGTCGTACTCTTGTAGGCGCAATGCCCAATGGGCAAGCCGACCAGTTGGATCTTTTAGTGAAGATAACCAGCATAGGGCATGATGGTCGGTCACGATGTCAAATGGACGCCTGTACACATAAGGACGAAATTTTCCGATAGCCCAAATGATGGCCAGACATTCCTTCTCAGTAACCGAGTCGTTCGCCTCGGCTTTGGTAAGGGAGCGGCTGGCATACGCGACGACATACTCTTCGAAGCCATCCTTGCGTTGTGCAAGAACAGCGCCGAGCCCGACACCACTAGCGTCCGTATGTATCTCAGTTGGAGCAGAGGGATCGAAGAGTCGCAGTACTGGAGGCAAGGTGAGAACGCGTCGCAGTTATTGGAATGCGTCGTCGCACGCCGGGGACCAAGCTGATAGGTCAGAACTGCCGGTGAGAAGCTGCGTCAAGGAGGCAATGATAGAGGCAAAGTTACGGATGAAGCATCGGAAATATGAGCAGAGGCCGATGAAGCTGCAAAGCTCTTTCATGGTGGTTGGTTTAGGGAACTTGGATACGGTGCTAAGTTTTGTGAGGTCCGGGAGGATACCGTCTTTTGAATCTACATGGCCGAGAACAGTAAACGTGCGAGCGTCGAAGTGGGATTTCTTCAAATTTAGTTGCAGTCCTGCCTGCAGTGGAGAGGCTTGCAAGTACTTGCTCGAGGCGGCTGAGGTGCGACGCAATGTCAGTGGAAAAAACCACAATGTCATCTAAATAACAGAGGCACGGTTTCCACTTCAGCCCTCGAAGACTGGTGGCCATCATTCACTCGAAAGTGGCAGGCGCGTTGCAGAGGCCGAACGGAATGACGGTAAATTCATATAGCCCATCAGGTGTTACGAAGGCTGTCTTTTGGCGATCGGCCTCTGCCATCGGCACTTGCCAGTACCCGGAGCGCAGATCCAGCTAGGAAAAGAATTCCGCTCCCTGCAGACAGTCCAAGGCATTGTCGATGCGTGGCAGAGGATAGACATCTTTGCGCATTATTCAGTTAAGGCGGTGATAGTCGACGCAGAACCAAATGGAGCCATATTTATTTTTTTAATGAGGACAACTGGAGATGCCCAGGGACTGTTAGAGGGCTGGATGATGCCACACTCCAGCATGTCGTCAACGTGCTGGTTGATGATACGGCGTTCAGCAGCCGACACATGATACGGACACTGGTGCAATGGTGTTTGTTGACCAGTGTTGACACGGTGAACGACTGTGGAGGCTCGGCCCAAAGACGGTTGGTCAATGTCAAATGAGGAACGAAAACGTTGGAGGAGCTTGATGATTTCTGTGTGCTGCGTAGGCGTGAGTTCTGCGTCGACGGCACGAGCGAAGACGTCTACAGGGGCAGCGGTCGCGGCGGGAGGAGTGACGGCAAAAATCGGAAGTGATGCCGTATCACCAAACATGGTGGCCGGGAGAACGCAATTGAAAGCTTCAGAGGTATCCAGGCACTTGCCGCGGATGAGGGATGATGGGCAGGCGGACGGATTGCACACGTAAAGGGCAGCAGAACCGTCGCAATAGGTGATGACAGCAGACGGAAGCAGAAGGTTCCAGTGGCGCACACAAGTGGTCGACGGTGTAAACAGAACAGATGAGTTCGCAGCAGAGTTACATGACACAGGAACCAGAGCGGCGGAGAAAGATGTGATATCGATGTCAGAGGTGGCAACAACTTTAGGAGAAGAATGGTTGTCAGGGTCGAAGTACGGCACTGATAACGTAAGTTCGGCGAACGCAGTCGATAAGAGCTTGATTGACAGATAGGAAATTCCATTCAAGAATAACGTCGGGAACGAGGTAGGACGAGAAATTCGATAACATACATAACGCTTTGAATGACAACCCGGGCTTTGCACGATGCTGAAGGCTGAATGCGCTGCGAGGTTGCCGCACGCAGAGAAAGAGAGGTAAGGGGAATCGTCACTTTGTTCAAATTGTGGCAGAGTTTCTCACTAATAATAGAAACGGTGGCTCCGGTGTCGATAAGTGCATGTACGGTGACGCCGTCTACGGACAGTTCAATTTTGTTTGCCGGTGCAGAATGAGGCCTTGAAATGTTCGACGTAAACGCAGTTCTTGCCTCTGGAACTGCTACTGTTAGTTTTCCTCTCGGGCTGGGCTGGGTCGGCGAACCAACGGGGAAATGGATCGGCGACGTGGGGAAGGTGACCGGCGTGCATCGAAAGGGAGGCGACTGTAAGATGAGTCCGGAGGAAGGCTAGATGGGTCCTGACGTGGAAGTCGAGCAGGCCTATAGCTTGAGGCGCCCCCACTGTCGGATAAACGGGGGCTGCGACGGCGGCAGAATCGTGCTACGTGGCCCGGAAAATGGCAGAAATAGCATATTGGCCGGTTGTCAGATGTACGCCACGGGTTGACGGCAAGGGCTCCAGCGGCCGAGTAAGGGACGACAATTGGGCGTGAAGGTGGCGGCGGCACATGGAAGATGCCAGTGGCCCGGGTAGGCATCAGGAGCCGGAGGAGCGTAAGGCCGGGCGACAACGTCAGGGTACGTTAGCGGTCCAGCTGCAGGCTGCGGAGGAGGGGCAGATGGCAGCGCCGTGGCAACTTGTGTCTGAGTGATGTGACGAAGCGAAGGAGCCAAGGTTGTCGACGGCTTGGGTTGACGGATGACTTCTTGACGGATGAACTGCGAGCCGGTCTTCCCCGTCATGGTCGTCTGTGCCGCTAAATATAGCTGGATCGCGCTGCCGGATGACGCCAGAGCAGACGATGGCCGGGGGCACGGGAGCAGCAGCCTGGGACGGTGCTGGTTCATCCATTGCAGTAGCTGGTGGTAGCGTCCAACTGCGGAGTTCCAGGATGTCGAAGAGAAACCCAGCAGCTCCACCAAATACAACAGGGGTGTTCGCCTAGCAGCACTAGTTCTATGTTGTAGTGGTAGGCTTAAACAGGTCGGCGCTATATCGAAACGGGGAAGCCAGCACTTCTCGTCGTCTTCTTCTCTTGCACCAGCACCATGCCCACTGCCCAGTGCCTTCAGTACAGTTATAATACTTCACTACGAGGTAAATAAAGGTCCATGGAACCGAAAAATAAATAAATCTGAATATAGAAAATTTTGAAAATTCGACCACTTCAATTGCCGCGTCCCCCCTTACGGGGAAACATGACTTTCGCATCGCAAAACATGGAAAAAAATAATTGATTTATTGAAAACCACATTTTCAGTTTCTGTAACTCTTTTTCTGCCTGATTCCGAAATATCATCACTATAAAGCATGTAGAAATGCTCTAAAAAAATTTATTTTATCAGCAAAGGAGCCGAAAGTTTTACGGAAATCAAGAAAGAATGGCGTTTTTGGTGCACACATAGCATGAGCCAAAGTATGTTTCATATAAGGTCCCAGGGTGATAACACCGTCACCGCACGCCTTATGCTATATGTGCGAGCGAAAGCACACGAGGGAAGCCAACGATCGCAGCTCAATCTTGCGCATGCAAGGGAGGAAAGCGGGGAGGAAGCACGCTGTCTTCCGTCGCGTGCGAGGCACCGGGGACGGGAGGAGGGGCGGCGTTGTACTCTGGCAGCAACTGCGTACTGCGGGGACGAGCACAGTCGTGCTGGCTACACTTTGGAAGCTATTTGCATTGGAGGCTGGGTCTAGGTGCGCTGACGGCTCATGCCTTTGTGCGTGCTGTGTTCTTGCCGGTCAGTTTGCGTTGAAGCGATAGGCAACACAAAGGTCACTTCGCTCGCTGCTGCTGTCACGCTTCCTCACACCGGTGTTTTGACAGCGAGTGTCCCCGGCCATTGAGTTTGCCATAGTGCACTGCCAATATGCTTGTTAATTTACTTAATAAGCAAATGTGAACAAGTTTACATGGCCCAATAAACCTACTATCATTACTTTGTATAGTTATCTACTAATTTGCTATTGAAATCGATGGTTTGCCTTTCAGGCAAGACTGCAACTTTTTTGAAATGTAAGAGTTAAAAATAAAGTGAGCAGTTTACCACAACTTTTACTCCTCGATTTTCCCCATTTCCTGGCTCTTGCATTTCCTGGCTCATTTCTTTTCTTTTTTTACGGTTCCGTGAAAAACGTATCAGCGGTGTTCTACTGTAGAAGGCAAACAGTCTGCAAATCTCGCGGAGTTAGCTAAGGCAGCTGACGGCCTCATGGAACATGCTTGGAGGCATTTGCAGTACAAGCCGGCTCCGCCTGCGAATGACCAAGTGGCAAAGGTTCTTGCCTTCTAGTCAGCTGTAAATGTGACTGGCTTGCCAGCAGCTGTGGGGGTCCCACAACCTTCCTCCATCTGGCTGCTGATTGTGCTCACTTGTTTAACTGCTTCCTGGGCGCTCTGACCACGTGTAACAAGCCACAGCTGTCCGCGTTAAAGAATGGCGCTGCTATAACTGCAAAGAGGGGTCACGAGTGGCAAGCGATATGCGAGCACCGCCGAGGCAGCGCTTTGGTGGGCCCAAAAGGGGCCTTTTAAAATATGCGAGGAGGTTGCTGAGGCAGCCTGTCAGCTTGAGAAATCTAGAAGAAACACTGAGGCAAGATCGCCACAAGCGTCTCGTCACATACATTACATTGCACGAGAAAACCCTATGCCCGTCAGCCTTGCCGACATCCTTCTCCAAGGTACCCAGGTGCTCCATGTAGTGCAGCTGAATGTTCCTCGCGAAAATGAAGCCCCGGAGCGATTGAATCATCTGCCGGGCCTCCTGTGAGGACAACGTTGAGGCAGCCTGCCCTACCGCGTCATCGCTGCTGTCGTCGCCGTCGTCATCCGATGCAAGCACGTTCGTGACGATCGCCTCATTGGTTTAGTTTAAAAATCTATAACCGTGCACCTTCTTTTCACCGGCAAGGTCATGCATTGCCGATTATCACCGGGCGGGTCAGTCATCTTCCGTTTCGATGGCGAGTCAAAAGAGGCTGAGAAACGATGCGGCCAGGAACGGTTTCGACGCAACCAACAAAGATGAACACGGGCGATTACGCTGTTTGCAGAACTGCGCCGAATGAGGAGCCAGCGAGCAAGATGCGAGTAGCGCAGTTTGCACAGTCCATTCGTGTTTCGTAGGGTGGCACAGTGTAGAGATATGGGTGCAGCCCATTTGTGTTTGGAGGGGTGTAAAGGCGACGGGAGAGACGCGTGAAGAAGGCTGGAAAATGAGGGTGCGGCGGCCATTCGAGCAGCAGACCATCATGCAGCAGCGAAAATGAAGCCACTGTCGGCCGTCGGCCACTGTGGCTGAGCGCCTAAAGAAGTCGGTTTCGAGAGGGACGGACGTGATTACAGAAAGTAGTAATAGCAAAAAAAGAGTAGTGGCTATTCCGCATATTCATTCAGTGTCGCACAGGCTTAAAAAAGTTGCAAGTAGATATGATGTTAATGTTGCTTTCACTGCTCCCAATAAGCTAGGTAAGATATGCGCTGCCGTACAGAATAAAAAGGAGCGGGTAAAAGGCAAAAAACTAACAGATATTTGTCCAGTGAAGCACAATAAGAACAACAGTTTTACTGACTGTCGTATGGGTGTGGTTTATAAAATTCCCCTTAGCTATGGCCAGTTCTACGTAGGGCAAACGGGACGGTGTATCAATCAGAGGCTAATGGAACATAAAAGGTCGTTAACCGGTGGATCGCCTTGTAATCTTTCGCTACATTGCGGAGATTGTAACTGCACGCCAGAGTTAGACGAATGCGCGATATTGTACAGGCATAAGAATGAAGATACGCGTCTTATGGTAGAGGCATGGCATATCTATAATGGTGGAAGTGCGTGCGTGAGTCAGCCTTCGATTACTTTACATAAGGAAGAGATTAAGTGCCTTAACAGTTATCTCTCACGTAGACCGGCACGTGTACCTGACTGACATGTGGTGTTACCATTCCTGAGCATGCGCAGGTGAGTTTTGTGTCTTCTTTTTTCGCCTCAGTGCTCCCTTCAGTTGATAGTCGGCGTTTGTGTTGTCCACTTCTATACTCTTGTGTCTTGTCTGCACGCCTCACTTCTTTTTTGCATAATGAATCCTTACCAACTAGCTCAGCTTTCTGTCGTTCTATGCAGCAGCTCTAACTTCTTGCTTTCCTTTTTTTCTTTTAAGGATTTCGCATTTCACTACCTTTCAGCTCGGATGCTGAGCAGCCAGACTTCATCATTATAACCGATAATGCGTCATCGGGGCATTGTAGTATCCAAGTTATTTCACCATGCAAAACATACAAAAGTTGATGGTGTAGCAGCTTCTCATTATTATAACCAGTATCATAATAAGTGGGTTAGACAGTATAAGAAAATCATATCCCAGGAAGAACTGGGAACTGGGAAGAACTGGGCGTCTGAACCGCTGCATTGTTTATGTCACATATTATTCAGTCTCTCAGCATGTTGGTGAGTTTGGTTCCATAATTGCAGTGTTCAGACAAACACTTCAGGGTTGCAACAAAGTCGCTGGCTGCTCCTCCTTCGAAACGCCCCCTCGAATTCAAGTGAAACCGTTGCACTATGACAGATGGCATGGGGGCATAGTGCCTGTCAAGTACGGCCAGTATCTCATCGAGCATTTTATCTTGGGGTGTTTCCGGTTTTAGTAGGTTGCGAAGTAGTGTATAGGTACGAGGCCTGCAGCAGCTAAAGAAAATTGACCTTTTCTTTGCTGGCACGACGTTGTTGGCTTCGAAGAACTCTTGGACACGCTCCACGTAAGTAAGCCAGGCGCCGCCTTCCCCCTTGAATGCTTCAATCCTACCGAAGGTAGACGTGGCTGTTCATGTAGTTCAGTGCACCTTTGTTGCCAGTTCTGTCACATGTAGAGGCCAAAAGAATGGAGCTGAGACCCAAGCTCAACAGTGGACATACAACAACTGGTTTACTGCTACATCCAAACTGCTCAAGCCCTGCTCCCGTGACTTCCCTTCTGCTCGCAGCAGTAGGTGGCGCCAGTAGCCGGTGGCACTACAGCTGGTACAACAGTGCACTAACAATTGTCACATTGGCCTAGACATGCACATACTCCTGGACAGTCTAAAGAGGCCGACCAACAATCACAAACTCTTGCTCCTTTGTTGAGCTGTTGAAAATTATGTTAACTTCTGGATTGAAATCTTCAAACCTACCTTTAGACTTAGCTCGCTCAGATTCTCAATCATTTGTTGCGAGTCAACTTTGGCATTGCTGAACAGGACAATGTCACCCTGCAAACTGCAGGTTGCTGAGATATTTGCTGTGATCCTCACAGCTCATTGTTCCCAGTCTAGTAGCATGAATGCTTCTTTCCAGCATGTAGCGAATAGTGCGCCAGTCTCACAAGACCCAGCACATCAGAGATTGCTGTCTCCTTGTATGACACTTATGGTGCAATAGGATGCAAAACAATGTGAAGTAAGAACAAACACGACATTTCCTGTCCTGTTCTTGGTTCATGTTTTGTGATTACCTGATAAGTATGAACGAACTATCCCAACGAAAAGTAGCGATAGGTCACGTTTGTGAGACACTCTTCTTGTGAGATTTATAAATGGGATACAGTTAGTGTACTGGACCAAGTGGCCAACTCCTGCTCTGGTGAGAGCACATTTTTTCATAGCTCAGTATACCTTCCTAATGCAGTTAACCCAAGACTAGTGTAATCTCACTGGCTTCCTGCAGTTTATTATTATTGTGGTGGAATCAGATGCCACTCCAAGCTTGAAAAATATAATTGCTTGGATGGGGATTAGAATAAAGAAGCATTAACACTCCATGCCACCGCAATTTCATATCATTTCTCTATGAGCGATATGAAGAAACGTGCAAAATTATGATTTTTTTCAGTTCACTCTGGCTGCTGCTCTTTGATGATGCCAAACCAACCAGGCTGTGCTCCATGACAACTAAGATTGTAGATTATGCTCTGTCCACAAAGCTGCATTATGATTGTCATCTGTGCTTCCAAACTCAAAAATTCAGTTCTTAAGGAACACCAACACCGAAAGAAGTTTGCCTCTTCTGTGATGCCACAGAAACGAGCGAATGTAATTCACTGGCACATCTATATAAATCATCTTTGAGTTAGCAGTTTTTTGCAAGCCCATTTTTAGGCTATCACCAACTTGTGCACAAGCGTTACTTACAGCTGCAGTGGTCATACTGCGTGTCGAAAAGCACCACTATCCTGGCATCGGGGTCGGAGAAGACATTTTGCAGTCCCTGCAGCAACCCCTCCATGCTGCATGGTGACCTTCCAAAAACAAACAGCACCGGAAGTCTTGACGGCGTGCTCAGGCAGGAGTGGCCAAAATGGATGATGGCATCCGCCAGAATGTGCTCCGCCGCAGCTTCGTCGACACAGCAACTGGAATTACATTTCCGAGCAAAGTTAGAGCCTATTAAGGCCAAGGCTGGATGTAGCAGTGAGCGGTAATGTTGGAGGCAAACAAGCCTCCTTGAGACATGTCTGTATGGTCAATGCTTAGATAGGCGTATACTGCCACATTGTAATTACGGTGAAGAGCAGAACTGCCAAAAGTGCTAGTAAAAAATTTAACTCTTTATTGGGCAAACCTGTGCCTAGCAAAACTCGAATCACGATAGTGGCAAGCACAGTTGTCGAAATTTGACCCATGGGTCAAGCACAGCAGCTATTTATATGACTCATGGCACATTTCAATGATGCATGCACAATCTGATTAGATAAGACTCTTTTGCTTTAGAATCGGTGACAACATTGAAAATTTCTGATACATGTAGGCGTACTGTGCCGAACAAAAAGTTGACAGTCACTTCAGCATACACTAAAGGGATGAAGGTGAAAGCCTGCATGCTCACGAGACATTCATTAAATTAGTCAACATTCTCATTCGAATGTGTTGTTACTTCCTATTACTTGTTTTCTCCAACCAAAGGTTGTGGGTTAGAGTGCCTGAATTAACTCTACCTTAATTAACTGTGCCTTCATTAGCTTTCCCGTTGTTAACACCAAAGGCTGCAGGTTTGAGTGTCTTAATTATCTTAATCTTAATTGTGTCTTAATTAACTTCGCTCTAATCAACACCAAAGGTCGTGGGTTCGAGTACCTTAATTAATAATGTGCAAGTGTCAATATCTTGCATCTGTGCCCCAACAATGGTAAAACCGTACAACTGTTGGACATGTTAATAGGTGTGCTTGGAAAGCATTCTAGTACAGTTAAGCCTCAATATAGTGACGTCAGTAAAATCGGCAATTCGCTTCATTAGATTGAAATTCCGTTCTATTGAAATTCAACCTATTATGTAAATAAGTACAGTCACCGATTGATTTTTCTTACACGGAAAAGGGCTGCAGAGTTTTCAAATTGTCAAGCAATCGAAAAAAGCAGATTTGAATAAGAAAACAATTCATTCATAAATTCATAAATTTATATATTTGGGAATTGGCAACGAATGCTACGGTTTCATGCCAAGTATGTCGATGATATCTTTTTGGCAGCATGAATTAAGTGAAGCCAGCCACGCTTTCATGTGCACTCTGCTCCTGCAGCTGATAGCGTCACCTGCACTAGGAAGACACTGTCAGGAAAAGCGCCAACAGAAGGGAGCGAATGCTCCGTCTCCCTCTCGCTCTAACGGGTCACCGAAACTCGAGATTACGCAACCTCCAATACTAAATGCATGGTAAGAGAGTTTACAAGGTGCCACACCGTCTCGACACGCCGACTCTTTGCATATGCGGCATATTACCTCTAAAGCATGGTGCACGGCTGCGTATGCGATCAGCCACGCTTACAGCCATGTGACGCACTCCGCCCCCTCGCGCGCGCGCTTGATCACGTTATTGCGAGCTAGCTCCCCTTTCCCTTTCCTCGCATGGGAAGGCACAGCACTCACGAAGCCACCTTCTTTCTTGTCTCACCCTCGTACACTTTCACTCGCACCTAAAGCACACAGTGCGCGCGGTGTTATAGGATCTTATTGCACTTGGACTTTAACGGAACATGATGCAGCTCCACTTCGGTGGTCGCTCTTGTTGCGCGATTTGAGAGGTGCGCTTGAAAAACAGCCGCTGGTAATTCAATCATTCGACCATGTGCATTCGTGGACGTTTCTATTTATTATTTCGGCATTACTTAGCGGTGGCGGTGAAATGTTGTTATATTTAAATGGCACATAAACATACTTCGTTATATTGAGGTTCTAAATATATGGTGTTTTATGGACAAGAGGTTATGAAAAGTTAAGTACTTTGTTATATATTGAGAATTTCGTTATACTGAAGTTCGTTATGTCGAGGTTTAACTGTACAAGCAGACAAGAGTAAGGGGAGACAGGTTGTCTATGTCTCCATGTTCTTTCATTCCTACGCCAGCGCCTACACCAGTGGGTTTCGATGAGTCACAAACTGAAACCTGCTCTGGAAGAAAGCACTCCATGCTGTTACTCAAGCTTCCTTGTACACAAAGTGAAGATACACCCATCTGCATGTTGATGTACAACCTTAGCTCATACAGTGAAACTCCGTGGTATGTGGGACTGGAGCGTAAGGAGGACAATGACACAGACCTGGGCGAGTTCACACTTGGTGCCGTCACAGCCAGCCAGCACAAGCTGGCAAGGAGGTCTACTGCCACCTAGTTAGACTGCTGCTGCCACTACATGGATGTGTACTCGCTGTTGATTCTGCTACTTGGTCTTGGGTTTATGCAGTGCTTTCTAGCTTTGTAGCAGAGATGGTATCGGTTGATCTCTTAGCCTGGTGGCTGATGTACTGGTGCAAGCAAACAAGAACAAGAGGAAGAGGTGATGTCTACCTCACCCTCTTATTCTTGTCTGCTTGTGATAAAATGCATTCTGAATGGTAAAAGTACTTTACTTGAAAAATTCTTGCACTTATAACGCTGCATCTATTTCAGCACGTAAAACTGTGTGACAGACACTGTAGGTAATGGCCACGTGTTCTGTTACTAGGTGTATATTAGAATACTAGATTGTGTGACAGCAAAATTAGAATTTACTCTTTAAATTTTGATGGGCAAAACATGCATGCAATGCTGTCCAGTTTTTATTAAAGAAATAAAATGGTTCTACTCTTATGGAGTCTTGTTCACTGAAAGACAGGTTGGCTGTATTTAGTTATTTATTTCAAGTACCTGCAGCACCCGAAGGCATTACTGCAGAGGGGAATACACAGAGTTACATAAGCTCGATAAAATACAGAATTGATCAACCAAAAACAACACAGCAATAGAAAAGTTCACGCCGCTATAAATTCAACAGAAATGCTCTGAATGATGCTTTAGTGCGACAATCAGCAATTTCCTGCGGTAGCTGATTCCACTGTGATATTGTGTGTGCCTGACAAAGGCTGATGAAGTCCAAGGTATTAAAGAAGCCTGTCTGGTTGGGATGAAACATATTAAAAGGTAAAAAATCCATGCTATGGCGATCAAACTTTCTGACTTGACGGCGACTTTAATGAACAGACTTTTCGTTAAATACTTGAATAGCATAGCATGCATTTTTCACCCTTTAATATGTTTCACTGAGACCAGATAAACTTAGAACTCCTGGACTTTGTGGAAATTTATTTTTGGCTGCTAGTGACAATGCATGCAGTGCCATCTGATGATGGGTGCAAGCAGCAGGCCTGGCTTGCACCACAGCTTTTTCTGTCTTTACACGCAGGTGCGTGCAAGAAACAGCTAATTCTTTAAACGCTGTAATACCAACAGATGCTGTGGGTGTAATGTCTGTTGTGAAATGCATTTGTCTTCCTTCCATGGAAACTGCTAGTGCTGAAAATCAGGCATGACAGTACAGGGGCCAGGCTGTGGAAAACAGTGATGACAGTGCAACACACTTCAAAAATTAAAGCAGTTTAAATCAGGCTGTAGTAACAAAGGGAAGTGCAGGAAGAACACAAATGTAATTCATGCTTTCCTGTGATAAGATATTAGGCCCACAAGTTCTTTTGCGCTGCTGCCCTGTTAGGCGTCATTTTTTCCCTCTTATGTTCTACGTCTTTTCTGCCTATCTAGCGACAAGTAAAAGACAAGTTTTATGTTGTGTCACAAGTTGTACTTGTGAAACTTCATTGCTCTTTTTCTTGACTTCTTACATTAAGTATGCTACACTTTCCATGTCCCAAAAAAGGTGTTGAATGTGCAAATCTTGCTAGCTTTTTAGTTGTGCTAGCCACAGTACCCTCAGCTTTCAGCACATCCTGTGTGCATTTCAAATGGGTATGTCTGTAAAACCATAATGTCGTGCCATGCAATATTTACTTGCTATATTGCTCTATATGCCTGTAACACTTCCAAATCAACCAAATGTTCTGCCTAATGTTCTGCCTGTCTAAAAAAAGAAAACCAAGTGAAGGTCCAGAGAACACCTTCCATAGGATGTGTCGCCTAGAATGAAGAGTTCAGCCGGAACACTAGCCTGGAGTGCTAATGTTACGTTCACGGAGTCGACCAACATTTCGTCTGGGAACTGCAGAGCTACCTGGAAATGAAAAAAAAAAAAGCAACATTAATGAAAAGGTTAACTACACTATTAGTACAAAAGAAAATAGCAGCTCTACCAGACCACACTTTTTCGAACATCAAGGTGATTGTTTTTTTTGGGCATGGTTTCTAGAACTTCAAATGCATCAGGTGGGACGCTTAGGAAGAATGCATCCGTGGCGACTATGTTGCTGTTTTTATCTAATGTTTCTATCTGCTATCAATTAAGCACTCGTGACACACATACTACACAGGTCCACGTCGCAGAGGCTGGAGGCTTTTGCTTGGGAAGCAACCACAATCGCCTGACGTGTTTTGTCATCCACCTACCAAGAGCCTAGTTGCGCAATACCTGACAGACAGACATGGCCAACAGACATGTCCAAGGTGGCGCACAAGCCAGTTACCCAGCAATTTGAGAAAAGAGTCATCCACAAGACACTGGCCGCTGACATATTCGAAGATCTTAACAGTGCTACATGATGTTTCATCATGAAATCTGCTCCAAGAAATGAGGAGGCACGTAGATGCAAGAGTCAAAGGGATATGAAGCGAGGGTGGCTCTTGAAGTGCAACGGGCTGGAAATTGAGCTGGATGGAATATTTAGGCAAGAAGAGGCAAATGCAGCAAATTGTGCATGCACAAAATAGCCACAAATGATGACCAACTACTGCAGTTGCTGGCATCAGTGGGGCGCAATGATACCAGCAAGTTGTGGTACATTAAAACATTCTTCGACTGCAAGGCAACAGCCTGCAATTTTTGCAATGAAAACACATGAGAAAAGGCAAGGGACATTGTGAACCTTCTTAATTCACACATACAATTCCCACACACGCACATACTATGACAGTGAGTCTTGGTAAGGTTGACTGTTAAGCTAGTTGCTAGTATATCGTGAATGCTGTGCTGAGCGCCAAAATTGCATGAAAAGAAGAGGCGAGACGGACAGGAGGAGCGTCTGTGCTGTGTGCTTAAACTCTCTTTTTGCAATTTTTCCAGTTAGCACAACGTTCACGACAGCGAGCCATTTGACCTACCATATTTCCCGGTGTACGAGTCACATTTTTTTTCTGAAGTTTTCATCGGTGCGTTTTATATAACGGTGTGACTTGCACACTTTTTTTTTTTTTTTCAGAATACACTACCGTGAAAATCAGATTGAATGCTATGGCCACGCAAAGCATGCTACAGGTTGTGTGCACACTATGGAGGTACTGGATTCTTCTCGTGATCACGTTGCCAAGTGCCATGCAAGAAGGGCGGAGAAGCAACGCAAGCGGTCGCAGGGCAACCGCAAGTCGACAGACTCCGAAGTCGCCACATCTGCAGATCAGTTTCAAGATACGGCACGCACCACTGCGCAGGCTATGCAGTTGCCACCAGAATACAAGCCACCCCCCCTCACTCCCAGCGCTGCAGTCCCACTTTCCTCCCTTGTGTGCAATTCAGCTCACCATCGCACAATTTCACTCGCACTTACAGCATACGGCTTGTGGAGACTATGTTATCACCTTTGGACTTTGTAAGGAACATTGCAAGATGGAACTCACAAGAGCCCTGGGACCACCGGTCCAAAGGAGAGCTAGTGGGAGGTGATGTGACTGGTGATGCGATCATGCCATCTCCTGATGGGATTACAGACGGCAAATAGTCTGGATGAAATCCTGGCAGGGCTTGTGAAATGCCCTAGAGAAAGAGCTCGAGGACATCTTACACAGATTTTCACCTATACAGCAGCAACAGTGGTAGGCAGCTTTGGATTTGACGGCATGGAGCCTGTCACTGTTGGCGAAGGCCTGAAAAAAAGGATGCCCTTTCTCTCTCCAGCTATAGAAGCTGTATAAGTAAAGTGATGCTTGAGCATGCCTTTATTGTATCTGGCTTTGTTTTCTTGGCAAACTTTCATTGTGGTGGATTGCCACATGCCCGGATGTTGCAGGGGCTTGTCTTTGCAGATGATCTGGTGTTCCTGGCACAAAACATGGAGCAACTGCAAAACCTGGTCCGGCTATCTGCTAACTACCTGGCCTTGCGGAGCCTGACCTTTAATGTAAAAAAGTTTGCAGTTCTCCATTTCTCAGGGCTTATGGACAAGCATGACCTGCTGCTAACGAGAGGCAAGGCCACACCGCAAACTGTGTAATACTGCTACTTTGGAGCGATCCCTGCAGGAGTGTGTTACGGGGCCCGCAGGGTGAAGCTGAAGCAATAGTCACATCAACCGAGTGATGCCCTATGGAGATGATGTCTATGGGGCATCAAATGGTATGTGATGGGGTGTGCACTATGGAAAGTGGTACAGATCTCGAGCTTGACTTTTGTGAATGCCATTACGCGCCTACAGTGAGTACTCATTCTTGACTGGAACGCAGCCAACAGGAGGTGGGCAGTACAGCAGGCAGTGAACGTGACATCGGATGGTCATCATTAGAGGCCTGGGAGGCCTGCAGCAACATATTGTTCGAGGCCTGCCTTCGTTGCCTGGATGACTCGTGATAGGCCAGGGGCACAGTGATCCAACACTGTCTAACTGCTGTGAGGCAAATTTGGCTTCTTCGGCAAAGAAACCGACAGTACCATTGAATGCCCTAAAACTCAGTCGGTGCGGAGACGTGTGTGCGAGGTGGAAAGGGCACAGTCGTGACTATGTGTAAAACAAACATCCACACAGGAGACACATATAGTGCACAAGACCGCCATTGCCAGGGATAGCCTATACGATAACAGAAAAGGTGATGCACTGCACCTCAAGGGGTGCGCAGGAGCAAAGTGTAAGTTCACCTACTGCTGCCATTTTCATTCTGCTCCTCAAGTTGAAGCCATATGTTACAGCTGTGCAGGCCAGATATGAGACTGCTGATCACACTACACTTGAATGCCTCTTTCTCCCCAACCAACAAAAGACACTACTCGGCTGTGCATTGGAGGGGGAGGAAAATGATGTCGAAACGTCAACCACAAATGCTTGCCTCCGACTCTTGTGGACGACCATGCTGCACTGAACAGGGACATGGCAACACATCAGCGCAAGCGGATGCACAATGCGCTATTAAAGATAAGTTTCTGTACCTTTTTTCCATGGCTAGGTTACAGAATCTTTGGCCACATGCCGCATCGACATTAACACAACTCACCATCGCGGGTGGTGGAGAACGCGAAAGAGTTGAGTGACCACGCACTGAAAGTGATATCAACGAAAGGAACCATCTGAGTTGAGAATGCTGACATCATGCTATGCTGTCATAGGATTGGCATTATACAAGTCAAATAAAGAACCAGTTGCTTAGTTATAATTTTTATCTATTGTAACGTGTTAGCGTCACTGCAGTTCGAATAAAACGTTATACACCCGCCACGCTATCTCGAGGTCACGGCTTTGAGCCTGGCATTGCAGTGGCACTCCAATGGAGGCGAAATAATGCATAAACGCTCGTGTACTATAACGGCACGTTAAAGAACCCCAGGTGGTCACAATTAATCCCGAGTCCCCCATGACGGCATGCCTCATAATTAGACTGTTATTGTTACTTTGGCATGTAAAACCTCAAAACGTATTCCTTTTTTTTTAGATGTTATACCCCTGTCAAGCGGGCAAGTTAAGTGCACTTACGGGGAGTGCACTTCGGTACCTTGAGTCACACTTTAGGCAGCGCGCTTCTTAACGGGAAAACTGAGTGCACTCGCAGTAAAAGCAAAATAGTGACAGACAAAGAGCGCGTTTTTAAAGATGTAAATTAACAAGAGAAAGCTGCTAAAAAGCGATTGTTTTAAGAAGAATTATATATAAAAACAAACTTCATCTATTTGTCTCAACAAAAAACGAAGAAGTTTTTATTATAAGTGTGTTGCAAGTCAATGCTGGCCAAGACGAATGCCTAGCCAATCCAAAACAACATGGCGGTGTGCGGCAGTTGATCCTGCTCATAATCCTGCTAGAACAGAATATGAGCGAGTATATATGAGCAAAGACGGCAAGTTCGATATTTAGCTACACTGCAAAACGCCACGCACACGGTTCAAAGCACGACCGGCGTGGTCAGCACGCTTTCACACCAAAATAAACACGAACTGAATGAGCATGGCGGCACCGCAATGCCGCATCATTCTGGCGCCGTTAGTTGCGTACATGATAAATTCGTTTCTTTATTGAGCTGTTTCGCTTCTCGCTAAACACAAATTATATTGTTAAAAGCTGCTCAATAACTGAAATGAACATTTGTGTCCTTTTTCTATGCATTACATTTTGCGTCGTTGAAAGCGTTGGTGGCGAGGCTAGGCACTCCTTCAAACCGTTGGCAGCGAGGCTACGCACTCGGCCAGCAAAGTGCGTTCCGTGAACCTACTCCGACTTGAGTGCACTCATATGAGAGTACACTCCGCTGCGACGTTAAGATTTGGGAAAGTGCACTTAAAAACCGAGTGCACTCGCCGTAAGTGCACTTAACTTGCCCGCTTGACAGGGGTATTACATGACAATGTGAAGTACACCACGAGTATGCTGAGCCTAGCTAGTACAAAACTGAAAGTGCTTCTGACCACAAAACAGCAAGCGATGATGCATGGTCGTGCAATCTGCCCACCGGATGGATGAATGGATGTTATTAGCGTCCCCTTTGGAACGGGGAGGTTGGTTGCACCACCAAGCTCTTGATATTATGCTGCCTAATGTCCTACCTAGGTTAAAAAAGAAAAAAAGAAGAAGAAAAGAAACCCTATGAACCCCCACAACCAAATTTTATGATCCCCTATTGCGAACTTTGCTTTTGTACGTCGGCATTTTTTGTCGTTTCCCTACTTTTCTTCCACCAATCTTCCAATCGCCTCTTACTAATTTCTATTGCAGACATGTTTACTTTTCCACTGCTGTCACTGAACCCAAGGGCTTCAAGAAGGCCAGTGGCGCCTAAATTGACCACTGGGCAGTCTGTCTTCACATTCTAATAAAAATGCTCTATCGTTTCCCTAGCTTTACCGCAGCAAGCACATGCTTATTCTTCCTTCTTATATCTCACTTTACAGGTCCGTGTTCTAAGGCGTTCCGATCTCACACCGAAAAGTAATGAGCTTCCCTTTGAGTTATCATAAATTGTTTCTTTCCTGATTTCATTTTTTCCTCTTAAGTAGTTACTCATGGCAGGTTTCTTTTCCATTGCCACCACCCATGAGATTATTTCGGCCTCTCTGACCTTCCGCTTGACGTTCTTTGTTGCTGTGTTGCCCACCTTACAGGCCGCAGACTTGCTGGTAAGCTTCCTAGTTCTTTTCCTTCACTGTGAGGAGGAGAAATAAACTCTATTTGTGCACAGCAGATTTAAGACCTAGGCCTCTCTACCTAGATGACAGCCTCCAGCCCTTGGGTCCTGGCGGCATCTTCGGCCTGCTGGATTGCCTTGAGTTGGTCTTCCGGTGCACAGCTGAGCAACGCGGTCTCCCACTGCTCTCTGGTCTTAATTATTTTATTCTGTATGGGTGTACGAGGACAAGCCCAAACCATATGTTGTAGGCTCGCCCTTTCTTGACAGAATCTACATCTATCCGTGGAAAGGTCCGGGTAGTGGCGGTGGTAGGCCACCGGGTTCGGATATGTATCTGTTTGTAAGAGGCGCCATGCCGTCACTTGCCGTCTACTCAGTGAGGAGTGTGCCGGGGGGAAATGGGCCCTTCCTAATTTATAGTGTTTGGTGATCTCGTTAAAGCTGGTCATCCGGTCTCTTTCCATTCCCAGTATTTGTTGCGTGTTACCTGCTTGGCCCGTCAGTTCTCGAGCCAGGTTGTGCGCTATTTCATTCCCGGGAAGGGAGGAGTGTGTGGGTGCCCATATAATGCGAATGTCGCGATCTTCACGAAAGTTGTGTAAAATTCCAACTGCTTCCAGCGAGATTCTTCTTTTTGCATAGTTCTTGATGGCTGTCTTGCAGTTGCTTACTATGATGTTAGCTTCCGTGGAGGCTATTGCCAGTGCTAAGGCAGCCTTCTCCGCCACCTCCACCTACCGTTTTTACCGTGCCACTAAATCTGCAGTCACCATCTAGACTCGTAACTTACAACTATCGACATACTCTGTCTATTTGCGTACTTCGCCGTGTCCACCTAGACCACGTCCTTGGCACTACGGAATCTTTTGTGGAGAGCTCTCGCTCTTGCATTTATTCCATCTTGGTGAAACTCCGAGTGCATGTTTCTGGGGATTGGGGGTATTGATAAATGTTCCCTTATTTTCCTTGGGATGTCTCTCCGCACTCCGTGCTGTGCTTCGTAGGTTATTCCGATGTCATCTAAAATGTGTCTCCCCGTCAAACTCTGTGTAAGCCTTTCATACTGCGCTACCCTCTGGGCCTCAATAAGTTCGTCTAGTAGGTTGTTCAGGCCGAGCGCCAAGAATTCCTTGTTTGACGTATTTGCAGGAAGTTCCAAGGCTTGCTTATACGCCCTCCTAATAATGCATTCTATCTTGGCTTTCTCCGTAGCGTAGAGCTTGAGGTAAGGGACCACATAGACAATATGACTGATTACAAATGTTTCTATTAATCAGATGAGATTGTGCTTTTTCATGCCATAGTGCCTGTTGGATATCCGCTTTATTAGTCTGATTGTTTGTTGAACACTATTGTCAAGTAGTCTAATGGTTTCTCCGTTATGGCCATTTTCGGAGATGCGGAGTCCCAGTATTCTCCGGCTCTCCACTATCGGTATTGTGGTGCCTTCTACTGTGACCACAATGCCTGGCCTTTCCTTAATGCTTTTTCGACCCCGGCATGTGGGTCTACAGAGCAGAAGTTCCGATTTTTGCAAGGAGCAAATACTATATTACTATAGTAATGTAGAGCACGTGCCTTCTAGCAAAAACCGATATGCATAGGATCTAAATCCTCAAAATGTCACAAAGTAATTCTCACCAACCATTTAAAAGTAATCAATGCCGCACAGACTTAAGGTATGACATGTTTTCACACGTGTTCAGCTACGCGGCCCCCCTCTCACTTTCCTACCAACACACACACAGTAGAACCACTAATAGCTATTAGTCTTGCCACTTACAGGCTACTATTTAAAAAGGCTATAAAGACTTCAAGAGAAGCTGAAGAGCTTTCCAGAAAAAATGAGTGATGAGCTGTACGTAATGGTTTTCAACCCTCCGAATTCGAATATCACATCGAAATTGAGCGAAAGAAAGTGCAAACAGTTTTTATTTCGACGTAAAGTGCAGCAGCAGACTCGGGCAGCTCGCGCGCCTTGTTTCCGTCTGTGATTGGTCGGGAGCCTCGTGACGTCAACATTGGTGTTCGTCCGGACCGCCCGCTGCCGCCACACATGAAGCACGGTGCAAGGTGGTTTGGCGCTGTGGTTTGGTGAGACGGTAATGGTGAATTTCGAGAGCTTGCGTTTCTCTGAGGAGTTCGGCGCTGCTCCCTACATGTATACGTAGCAGGCCTCTCCAAGAAGCAAAAGATGCTGGTAGCAAGCAGTACTTTTGACGCGAACGAAAGCGAAGTGTTAGCATCTCCTCGTGTTAGAAATGTTCTTTGGTGAGTACGTTTTTTGCAAAGCTGTATTCAGCGATTCAGTGAGTTTGTTTCTGGGCAAACAGCTGTACTGTTATGTTCCTGCATGCCTCCTCGTGGAACATAAGGAGGGATGCGATCGTCGGCATTTGTGCTCTGCCCCAAAGCTGTCGCCAATCCACACAGACGGTTTACATGCGGGAAAAGTTTTCCGGCTCTTGTAGCACGTGTAGTGGCCTTCATCAGCGTGCCATCCGCACGCTACTCGTAACCGGAGCCGCAAAGGCGGCGAATTCCGTCGGCTACGTGAGACAGCTGGTTTCTCTCTGTGCGCGAGGGGGAGCGCAGCGTCTTGGCGTGCGCCGGCTTCCAAACACATGAAAACTTTAAACCTGCACTGCATTATGGTAGCTGCATGTTGGCTGTTTGACAACACACGTGCGAATACAAAATTAACGGCGGTTTGCAACGAAACCTGCGTCAAGGGCGGGAGATGAACATGTACCTTCCGTTCAGCGTGCTAACATGAAGGACCTAGCAATAAATCAAAATCCAGGTTTGGACGAGTTCGTGTATTCATAAGGTCTTCGTAGACAAGTTACCATCCGTCCGCTCGATCCTGTCCCGCCATTGTGCATTCGTTGCCCCGACCTTTTCGCGCTGCGTTTAGAAAGCCTGCTAGCAGAAAGTCGTACTCTCACTCATTCACGCATTATTGATAAACTATCGTAGTAATCGTCGTCACGGAAGTGGTTAGAGCACAGCACTGTTGTTCTTGAGCGCTTGAAATTCTTTCGATTCACAACAGCCTCCCACTTAGCTGCAAGCTTCTTGTCTTGCGGGGAGTAATGGAACATCATCGCGGCCGCTGGTGTTCGTGAAACCGGAGGCTGCACAGAACGCCGGCATGGTCGGCACACCACTTCAATTGATGTTGCGCATGTCAACTACCACTCTACATGCACACAAACAAAGGAATGCAGGCTCGAGCGAGGCAGACTATTACGGCACGCACGCAGAAAGAAGCGTGGTCAGGCACGGTCGCGGAGACTGCGAAGGAGCGGAACACCAGTGCTGACGTCACTACGCCGCGGTTGCCGGTCTCCGCTCGCATCGTCAGCACAGAACACCTATACATGTCGTCAGCAGCAGCGCGCGGCGCTCGACGGGGGGCGGAGCGACAGCGCAACTTTAACCGGCGATTGCGTCGTTCCTAAGTAAAAAATCCCGCCCAAACTTTTACGTGCATGGTTTATAAGGTTCCCGCATCCGTATATGAGCGTCTTATTGAATTCGACAGACTCTTCAGCCTCCCTATAATGTCCCACCCGGTTGCCCGTGTTGAAGCACGTGGCGCGAAAGGACGCTCCGACTATCCTGCAAAACCAAATGTACACGAAACACAACCGCGCACACAAAAAAAGATAATATAAGAAAAAAAAAAGAAAACTACCCAATTATTATTTAGGGCTAAAAAAATTCAACAATTTAAAAACAGAAGCGAGCTCAAAGCATGCACAAAAATTTAATTAGTCGCGGCCACGGAGCCCTTTGCTCAAGCTCAAGCCACCCACTGCAAGTGTGAGAAGCAGCGCCTTCTACAGTAAAGGCACGTTCACACCGAAGGCGGAGCGGACAAGCGGCCAAGCGGATCCGGCCAAGCGGCCGCGGATTTTCCGCTTTGCGGAAAATACGCGGCCGCTTGGCCGGATCGCGCCCGGACCGATTTTTTCCGCGCGGACAAGTTGGCCGCTTTGGCCGCAGCCAATCAGAGCCCGACGCTGAGGAAGCGCTGGTGAACGAATGTAAACAAATGCGTTTCTCTGGGCTTTTCGCTTATGTTCTTGAAAAGCGTAAAAAAGGCAAGTTGGGCCAGTTGGTTGGGATTCATAGTAAGGTTTGTTACAGCGCAACACAAGACAAGGACAAAAGAAGGTATAAAACGACGACACGGCGCCGTGTCGTCGCTTTATACTTTTTTTTGGCCCTTGTCTTGTGTTGTCGCTTTTCAATATTTGTAACAGCGCTACGCAAGGGGCGAGTAAAATGCCAACGATCTCGTCTTCTTCGTCTGAGCTCATCATTTTGCAGAAGTAGATAGCGGACGGGAGCGCGCCAACCCACGACGAAAAAAATATCGAAAGTGCGCGTACAAACAGAAAGTGCCGCGAGATGGCGGCACGTCCCTGACATTGCTAAAGAAATTGCGAGATGCCCCGCCTTCCGTGCGACGCGGGACGCCAGGCAAGCTTGTCCGGTCTGAACAGGCGTACGCGCTCACCGCCTCGCCGCGTTGAAAATCCGCTTGGCCGCTTAGACGCGCCGCTTTCGGTGTGAATGTGCCTTAACGCTTAAGCGCCTGGTTTAAGAGACATAATGTCGCAATGAACGGGAAGGAACAAACTGCATCTCCACCGCTTTTAACACACGATACCCTACGTATACTCTGTTGCGAAACACTTGACGAGAGGCAAGGTCCTACCTTCTTGAAGCGATTTTCACAGATCCAGGCAATAGCGCGCTTGACTTCGTACTTGAACTCGAGTTCCGAGCAGCCTACCGTAGGTTTGACATCGTCAGCCGACACGTCGGCGGTGCGATCAATCGCAGCTTGATCACTGCTGCTGAATGCTGATGCCATGGCAACAACGCATCAATTTGATAACTTACTGAACTTTCACAGTGATTCAAGGCTCGAACCTAAGCTGCCCTGTGCCACATTTTCAGAGGACGTTGTAAACCACGTTGTAAACAAAAACACATGGAGGAAGACACATGTTTGAGGGGTTGCCAGAACGTTCATTAAACGTCGCCACTAGCGTTGTCACCACTAAAAATAAAGGGCCAAAATAAAAGCCAGCTACAGCTTAAACTACTAAAAGTTTACAAAACAACATAACAAGTTAAAAAAATTATACGCAGCCAAATGTTTGATGATGTCGACAAACATAGAGTTTCGAAATAAATACCCAAAAGGGAAATGATGGCAAATGTAGGTTTCGAATTGACTTCAATCTTTAGACTAATGGCGTTTGCTTGCGGCGCAGTAAACGAAGCTGAACTCAAATATTATCGCGTAAAATTTTATTTTATTTTTAAGTGTGTTATATAATGTACAACATGCTACATAAACTTTGTATCATAGAGTTTCCTTCAAAAATGTAGGAAACTCTATGCTTTGTATGACATTGAGATGGAAGCACGGTTTACTATGGTTTATCACCTAGACACACCAGGGTATGCATTATTGAGCGATTCTGTTCACGATTTAACTCCAAAGAGTAATTATTTATTTATTTTTGCAACAACAATAACAACCGTCATGTACTTATACAAAGATACTCATCAAGTATTTATGGAAATAAAAATGTTGTATTGTAAGAAAGTGTTGCGCCCTTGAGCGGAATCCTACAAGTGTCGTCTGCTACGACGCCTGCTCGCTGCAAACGCGAGACTTTTCTCGCAGACGACAGGCACTTCCGAACTCTCTCGCTCTTTCGAAATGCTGCGTCGGCTGTCACGGTTGCTGAACATCTTCAAGTACTTTTAAGCACATCTGCTGCAGTGCGACTAGGACGCTATTGACCTCCTACGAGTATGCTTCATCGTATACTTTATATTGACGTACCGCTTCCGAAGCGTTATGGCGTGGCTTTGCACTTACCCATTTTGCGACACTAGACTACAACCAGGAAGCAGCAACCTTTCCTACCACAAGTAAGTTTGTGTTCTCAAAGACCTAAAACACGCATTTCAATGAGCAAATAAACGAGCAATGCATCACATGGCGCCACGGCATCACTTGGCGCCACCATCGCGCCTTCTCAAAAGTCCCTAAACAATCCTGTCCCTAGGCACCTAGGATCAGGCCACGTGAGGGATTTTTGTTGTCGCGTCCGCGGCAAGAGGAACGCGCGTATTTAATGTGCCGGCGTGCCATGTGGCCCATGCGGTTTTCTTTGGCCAGTGGTTTTCAAATATTGGCAAGTGTGTAGCTGGTGTACATGCACAACGCTAAAACTGCTCGAGTGCAGCTCAAAAGGTGGGTATTCGGCGATGGATCTCGAAAAAATCCCTCATCGCTTCGTGGACAGCATTAGCTTTAGCGTGTTCAGCACCGAAGAACTGCTGCGACAAGGCGTGCTCGAAGTCACTTGCTCCGAAACTTTTGACATCGTCGGACACCCGACCAAAGGTGGCCTCCACGATGCCCTGCTCGGTAAGACGGACTTGCAGTATGCGCTGCAATGCGACCGGCTTCTTTAACTGACCTGTTTTGGAATGGACACTTTCGTCTGCGTTTTCGTGGCCCGCTCGTGTTTTGCCTCTTGTGGGTTATCTCACATTTTCTTGTTTGTGCATTTCTTTCGTAGCCATGCTGCCATCTTGCACGCTTGATACGCATCCTTGCTGCGGATGCCTGTCGGGTATATATAATCAAAGTTTTCATGGTTACGTTCGATTTCCGCATGGATCACAGCACCATGACTGCATCAGGACTGCCGAAAGAGTTGCGGCGGGCCTGCAGCACGCAGGCGTACCAGGGGAAGGGGGGGGAGAGGGGAAAGGGGTTCGCACCGTACACGGGAAGCCCCTTCCCGAGATTTCTGTTATGCGGCCTGCCCAGCCTTTCCTTTCCCCACTTACGCTCCCCGACCCCGGTCAAGTGCGTGACCCCCCATCCACTTCGAAGGACAACAAAAAAGAAAAATTCTGGCTATGCCACGGGTCGCATGCGCTTTTGAATTGAGCGCTAGAGTGCAGGCCCTGTCGACTGACGACTTCAGGATCCAATGTTTGGTGATTAACACTATGGGTCTTGTATTTCACCATCGCTGCTTTTGCCTCAGATATCTGTAAAATGTGTGAGACTGGGAACTCTCTTACTGTGCAACATGCTGTTCCAAATGTGCTGGGCAGATGTGTGGGTGTACAGTGGACAGAAAAACTTTGCATGTGCCATAACAAACAATAACGTTACAGGCTCTGTATTGCTTCTACTTTTTGTGCTTCTGTGCTCAGTATGATGAATGAAACATGGAGGATCACAAAAAGAAAATTACCATTTATTTTGAAACTAGGCAGTGGTGCACAGATTCTCCCCATTATCCTCTTATGGAAATGAAATACAGCAACATGTGCATCATCATCAGCCTATCTCCACCAGGACGAAGGCCTCTCCCTGAAATCTCCAATTACCCCTGTCCTGTGCCAACCGATTTCAACTAGCACCTGCGAATTTCCTAATTTCATTGCACCACTTAGTCTTCTGCCGTCTACTGCAATTCTTTTGGTATCCATTCTGTAACCCTAACGGTCCAACGGTTATTTAACCTGTGCTATACATGACCTGCCCAGCGCCATTTTTTTTTCTCTTGATGTCAGTTAGAATATCGGCTATACCCACTTGCTCTCTGATCCAAACTGAAGGCTATGCCTAGCATTCTTCGTTCCATCGCTCTTTTTGCGGTCTTTAAACTTGTTCTCAAGCTTCTTTGTCAGTCTCCAAGTCACTGCCCCATATGTGAGCACCGGTAAAATGCACTGATTGTACACCTCCCTTTTCAATGATAATGGTAACATATGCATACACTACTGTAAATTACGATCATCCTTTTCATGTGTCGTTTCGCGTACTTTCTCATTGTACTAGACAATTATCATTTGGTAACTTAGATATACCTCCTACTAGTAATGTCTGCTACAATTCTTTAATATTTAAATCTGGAACGCTCTTCCTTTTATAACAAAAATGTCACCTGATTTTGCTGACGCATTACAACAATTCGTGGAACAGTTGACAAATCTCTGACGTAATCAAATATTTATCAAGTGTGCAACTCATTTGCATATTTTTGTAGATTATGTTTATCCTTTTTTTCTTCTGAAATATGTACTTTTGTATAATGTAGTTTAGATTGTATGTTACATTTGATTAAAATTTATTGGTTTTATGTTCGACCTCATATTTCAACAACATTGTATGCTTTTGTTGATGAACCTGTTGATTTGATTTTTATTTATATTATTTAACAATGTCCTTACAGGCCTCGTATGAGGCATTGGGTAAGGCGGCCGTTACAATAAGGTTAAAATAGTATATAGAGCATATAAAAAACATAATAGACATACATTAATTGACAGTGGAAAAATGTATACATTTCTTATACAAGTATTAAAAGCATTGTACAAAATAACAAGGTCTGGAATGTACATGTTAGAAAAAGACAAATGATACAGTTCCTTTAATGAAAAATAATGTTGCCACTTCAGTACAAATACTAAACAATACTAAAAAATACAAGAATAATAAGCGAAAATAGCTCATAAACAAGAGAGCACATAATTGGAAAAAAAAAAAAAAAAACAAGCATCGTGCACTTTATTGAAGTTACGCGGTGAAATATGAACCGACGAGCTGGTGGAATTTATCGGGATTAGGTTCGGAGACGATGAAATCAGGAAGAGCGTTCCACAATCGAATGGCACGAGGAAGCGCCGACCAGTTGAATGCATGTGTGTTCCCGTAGATGCATGTGAAGCTGAGGTGATTATGTAATCTGCGAGATGTGAAAGGTGCGACTTCAAGCCGTAAAGAAGATTTCCTATCCGCATGAACATACTTGTGAAATAATGATATGAGTGCAAAATCGCGTCGAGTACTTAGTGGCTGAAGTGAAATATCAAGTTTTATTTGTGAGATGCTTGAATTGTAGGTGTAGTTACGCGAGATAAACCTGGTTGTAGGTGTTGAATTGTAGGTGTAGTTACGCGAGATAAACCTGATTGTATATTTGATTTTCTTCAAATTTGTTTACCATGTTCGAATAGCCATTGTAATAAAACAAATTCTTTTTTTTTGGACCCAAGCTAGCCTAGTGCTAAGGATCCACACAGTGTGGGCAAATTTTATGTTGCAAAAGAAGAAAATAGTCAATCAAAAAATGAAAGAAAAGAAAGAAAAAGAAAGTGGTGATTTGAAGTATTCAACAATCTTCTGAGCAAGGAATGTCTCTGGCTGGTACTAATGTTTCGACAAGGAAACAATTGCTTTCCTTGGCATTGTTTATAAAGCATGCTCTCCCCCTCTTCTACTTGTGAAGAGGATGAGGCAACTAGGTGAGCTAGTAGGTGCATGTATTAATCTGCTTAAGACAATTTCTTTAAAGGCACCATAAGCCATCTCTGACTT
The DNA here is from genome assembly GCF_023375885.2 of Dermacentor andersoni. Taxonomy (NCBI): domain Eukaryota; kingdom Metazoa; phylum Arthropoda; class Arachnida; order Ixodida; family Ixodidae; genus Dermacentor; species Dermacentor andersoni. Next base: position 8,424,131 of record NC_092824.1, on the reverse strand, counting down.
TCTGAACACATTTTAAATAAACACGCATTGCGTGCAGAATATCATGACAACCGTTTCTATTGAGAATGGTAATGTTATGCACCACCACAGTGAAGCTGTTATTTTAAGCACCAAGCTTGCACTTCTGTTTTGTCCCTCCTTGCCATGTCGTGTTGCGAGCAAGGTCTTGTGCATGGCATCAGGGTAGAAGCTGTTGCTTGGTTAGTCGACGACCACACCAAAGGTACAAGAGTTGGCTGCACGTTCTGAGAAGGGAGGGGAGCTCGCCCATTGTGCGGTATTGATCCTTCCTCGACGCTTACATTCAGTTGGCGTTGCGTGGAGGGCAACTACAGAGGGAGGAGCGTTTCTTCATGGGCGTTGATGGCGACTTGTAGCTTTCACAGTGAGAGAGTGCGATGAGGAAAAGACAGCACCAGTGCGGAGGGCACTGAAGGTGACTGAGGTAGTATGGTTGTTATCAAGTGCCTGTAGCTTTGCTGCTACAGCATAATTTCCAACAATTATTGCACCTGTTTTTTAATCATAGACTCGTGCGCAGCTGCCACTATATAACAAAATTTTTAGCTTGTAATGGCTTAAGGGTTCTCTATGCTGACTGAGATGCTTTCCTGTGGCCTGAAGAGGCCTGTCTAACCATCTTGTGCACTGGCGTCCCCGTTTTCTCTTGACCTTCGGCGAGCATTAAATTGTGTTCATTTGAACAGGCAGCCTTCATGACATGGGCAAGCTAAAAAGCTTTATCATCATGACTTTTGGGCTGGAAGAATATTCAGGTTTAATCTCATTTGTGACCAAATGATTGGTTTGTTTGGCAGACCTTGGAATTCTCCAAAACTATGCCAGTACTTAAGCTTGAAGGAATCAAGTTTCTTTTTCATGTTTCGACAAGGTCCGTACGTTCTTATAGGTGCTGGCATACAGTATGTATACACATACATACATACATACATAAGTATACATTGAGTTGGTACAGATATAAATCTTCAGTAACGCTGATTTTAATGTTTACATTGTTGCATTTTACAATGTGTATGTTTGTTATGGCGTCCTGAGTGTTTCACATCTTTCTCATAGTAATTATTTGTTTTTTTTTTTTTCTTTTCACGATTTCTTGGACTGTAGTACTTATGTACATGTCTTCCCTTGCGATGATCTCACGTGAGATTGGCAGTATTGTGAAATAATGCATCAACTAGTACCACTCTATGAAAAATAAGAGCATTAACCAGCAGCTTTTCTTTATTTTTTTGCAAACAATTTTATGTTTCATACCCGTTAAAAATCCTCCTATTGCTCTCTTTCTGAGTACCATTCTCTGAATTTCTTTAGCATTAATGGCACATTTACTTATGCTGGATTCTAGAAAGCAGTGTTCTACAGAACCGATGATATTGTTTAATCTGTTTGCCCTGTTCTTCACTGTTGTCATTACTTTAGTTTTGTTTATGTTTAGGAAAAGATCAGCATTTGACTTTCTTTTTTGACTTTAAAAATGAGTGTTTTACCCACCTTGGTGGCTTAGCGGCTATGGTGTGGTGCTGCTAAGCACGAGGTCGCGGGATCGAATACCGGCTGTGGCGACTGCATTTCGATTAGGGATAAATGCAAAAATGCCCATGTACCATGCATTGGGGGCACATTAAAAATCCCCTGGTGGTAAAAATTAATCCGGAATTCGCCACTGCGGTGTGCCTCATAATCATATCGAGGTTTTGGCATGTAAAACTCCAGAATTCAATTCGGAATGATTATTTTTAAGTCCTTCATACAGTGCTGGCTGAAGCAAAAAAGTTCCATTGTCACTGCTCTTATGTGTGCTGCTGTTTTGTTCTTCCAGGGCCTAGTGACCGTGATGAAGTCTGTGCCACCTGTGGCCTTGGCTTCACGCACTGCCCAGGCCACATTGGGTACATCAGGCTACCCTTGCTTGTGTTCAATCCCGTGTTCCTTAGGACTCTCTATCAGGTAAGGCTTACATCTGTGAAGTTGTGCTGATCGGTTGGTTCCCAACTTGTGATATCGACATATTTGCGCAGCACAAGAGACGAAAACTGAAGGCAGAACACAACACAGGCGCTGACTTTAACTGATCTTTATTTGCAAAATCGCCAGAACAATATAAATGAGCAAAAGTAATCAAAAAACAACTTTCGCATTAAGTCACACTTGAACCCCTATTGCATCACAGCTAGATACTTGATTTCGTTTTTTTTGTGAGGGCAATAGACAGCACTGATGGGAAGATCGCCCAGCCGCTGTATCTTCGCATAGTGATAGTCTTCGGATAGTGGATACTCTTTGGATAGTGAATTCTGGTGGTTATTGTTAAAATGTCAATTTTGGCCACCTGGAAGTCTTCAACATTCACCAAAAGCATGGCCCCCTGGTGTTCTTGCATTGTACCCCTTTTGGAATGCAGGGAATCACACTGGGAGCCCTGTGGCCGAATACCACGGCAACCGGGCCACCATAGAGGATCTAATTGCTATGAACCCTACACTTTGAAGGCAATACTGGGGAAGCTACACAAGTAGCATGTTCATATAAGTCACGCTCTGCAATCTGCCATGCTTTATACGGAGTAACTACTTTACGTGCAGCCCAGACCACTTATAATAGAACCTCTTGTAGTGCAGGACCGGATATAATGCAGTGTTTTTTGTATACCGGCTAAAAATCCCACAGGCAAGAGATCCAGCGGGTGCACTTCTCAACACTCTGCACCAGCAGCAGAGGGGAGGCAGCGAGATCAATGTGGAGCAAACTGTAACAAGGACATTGAAAGCATATTTAGCACCAGCAAACAAGGACGGAAGGGAGATGACACCACAACGCGCTAACTTCAACAACTTTATTTTGTGCAACTTCGTTCTTGAGGCAAAACCGACTGTGTGTTCTTCCAGCAGACAAGGAGGGTGGCTTTGTAGTCCTTAAGGAAGGGGATTTTAATAAGAAAGCCTGCTCTGCGATTGCCTCTGCGTTCGACCAGTGTCGAAATGTATCTTAGAAAAATTAGGCTAGAAACAAAGTGTCTTTGCTAGAAGGTACACCTTGGTCAATTGGTTCGTGAAATTGACAGTGCGAAGTCGGGTTGCCTTTGAATCATGTTTAGTGCAAAGGCGCACAAACCCGAATGTCCATTAAGGGTAATAGTTTCAGAAGCCGGCTCATGGCAAAAAAAGTTTGCTCTTTTCTTGCAGGAAAAACTCAGAATTCTTAATATTGACAACCTATTTTTGGTTAAAAGCTCTGAAGAAATAGTAGATTTCCTGAAAGAAAATTCTGACAAAAGCTTATCAGCTTGCTCCTTTGACATAAAGGACTTCTACTACTCCTTGCCTCAGAAGAAAGTACTAGGATGCGTAGAAGAGTGCATCGACGAGTATGGTATGGTTGCATTTCAAAATTCAGCCGGTTTATTCATTCAGGCTTTTTTAGATATGCTTAGTTGGTACCTTCACTCGACGTATGTAGCATGGAATAAGGAAATATTCATTCAAATACAGGGTGTCTGCATCGGTTCATGTTTGGTGCCTATACTAAGTGACATTGTTTTAGCGCACCATAACAAAAATCTGTCGCGTACCTTGTTGAAACACAGGGTGGTTAAAGTTGTCAGGTTATAATGGAATTAGTGAAATAGATGACTATCTAGTCCTTTTCGAACCAGACGCACATTCTACAGTAGACATGCTTTACGAAGTTTTTTCTGCAGGCCTTAGGCCACTTACTCTCATGTTTGAAGAGCCCACTGATAACGTGCTGCGTTCCTTAGATATTCAGCTCGAGTTCATGGAACGGCACACATGTTGGGAGTATAAACCCAGGGCTAATAAGCCCCTGTTGCCGTATCGGTTCGCCCACTCGAAGCTCATCAAGAGGAGCATTGCCAACTGTGCTTTGGAAATGCATTAAGGAAATCTTGGCACCATAAGACCTATACAAGTCTTATGGATCAATCGGGAAGGTTGTCAGCAGCAGGGTTTCAGGAGTGAGTGCAGGTTTCGGTTGTAGAAATTCTGCTAAAAAGATGTGTGTCAGACAGAAGAACTTGGGATGCGGCAAATAAATGGACGGAATGCAGAGGGAAGGTAGCAGTAGTGTCCTATCTGCATGGAACGGCACATAGGCTTAAAAAAATGGCTAGCCGTGTGGACACAAAAGTGGTCTTTTCAGTGCCAGAAAAACTTGCAAAAATATGTCGGTTAATGGACCCGTACCATAAGCCAGCTGTCGAATGCTCTACGAATCATCGTAAAACACCAGTGGGTTGCGTGGAAGCTGTTGTTTACAAGCTTCCACTGTCCTGTGGGAAAAAAGTACATCGGACAGACAGGAAGGTGTGTTAATGACTGGTTATGAGAACATAGTCTGAACGGGAGAAATACACAGTACGGTCATCTGTCAACTCGCTGTCAGGAATGCGGCTGTGCGCTGGTGTATGGGTCCTGCCGTGTTCTTGCGAAGCACAAAGATGAAGCTGTGCAAAAGATTATTGAGGCTCAGGCTATCTGTCGGAATAGCGATACGTGTGTTAGCGCCCCTTCGGTCAACTTGCTAGATACGGAGATGGCTTTTTTGAATGGTTAAAAATTCGGATGATGTGGCGCCACTGTGCATGGGTTAAATAAGTGGTCGTTTTCTGAAAATAAAGTTGTTGAAGTTAGTGCATTTTGGTGTCATCTCCCTTCTGTCCCTGTTGACTGGCGCTAAATATGCTTTCAATGTCAGTTTACCAACACGCCCAACGAATGGCAATGCTTACAACAAGGAGCAGGAGAAGGAAAAAAGCGTGGCAGGCTTGCCACTGCGGTGGCTTGTTGTATGTCCCATCAGGGTCCGCTTGTTGCATTGCTTGAAGATTGTGAGCATGTGGTTGCCTCTTAAGGCTCTCTATAGAAGCATGGTATACGTTGGGGTTCCCTAGGTGGTGGAGAAGCCACTGTTCCTCGGCTCATGACCTCGAAGATTAGACGGTGGGCTTGACTGCATGCCACCTTGTCTCGGAGGCTGTGCTTTGCTCTGGCCCATTATCATTGCCGTGCACTTCATGTCAAGCTTCGCACCGATTCTGTTCATATTGGCACTCTGGTTTTTCAGTTTCTGAAAGTAAATCGGGTTCTCATTTGCATCTTTTTCTGTTATTTTGTCTGCTTCATGCCATGTGGACATAGGGTGGCGTGAGGCTTGCCCTATGAATGTCAGTCAGGAAAGGCATGACCCTCCTCCACTTCACAATGCACAAAGTCGCTACGAGTTCGCCAACTCTCTGATACGGTGCAGAGGAGGCTCTGGAATCAGATAACCAACAAACACGTGTTTATTAAAGCCCCTCACTCTCCCAAAGTAGCGCCAACCACTTCCCTCCTCCTCTGCTCGGCGCGGCCTCGACGGTGGTGCCGCTGGTGCTGGCCCTGCCATAGCAGACGACGGCTAACATGCTACGGGAGGAAATCTGCGGAAAAGTTCATTCGAGCCCTGCGGAACAGTTTTTTCAATCGAGATCTTGCTTCGTCAGTTGGTAACTGGCCTTAAGAATGCCGTGTTGGAATTGCGGAACAAATAGAGAAAACCACCCGTAAAGTGTGCACACGTTGAGAGTTCGTGTTGCTGAAACACGATGCAAGCATGCGGTGTGCTCAAACACGCGTAATTACCAGAGTTTCAGTTTTTGACAGCGTGAAAGTATGTGTACGTGGTTTCGTAGGTGCATTGACGTACCTGCAGGATACTTTTGTTTGGCCGGCGCGTGAGAGATTCCGACTGTCTGCGGTCAGCAATGCCTAGCAACAGGGCCGGTTCTGTTCCGTGCCTTTTACAGATGTGTGTAGCTCATGCACGGGTTGTGGCGGCCATGAGTAATGTTTTCACACATAGACGGTATAGATAACTTGAACAATGTACCAGCACATGAAATCGTTTTTCATTTATTCACTACAGTGCAAATTGTTCGAATTTGATAGCAAAAAAAAAAAAAAAGAAGGAACCTAATGGGACATCTGGACAGAGGTTCAAAAAAATAATTATCGACCTCCCCCTCATTGGCACCAGCAACACTTTTGTTGAAGTGCTAATTTTATATCTGTGCATCTGTATTCTTTTGTGTTGTAAGTTTTCGCCAGGAAGCAGTGTTGCGTTAACTGGAACAGTGAAGGCACACAAGACACAGTTCTTTATTGCGCCCCCAATGCACTGGACATGGCTGTCTTTGCATATTGCCCTCATCAAAATGCGGCCGCTGGAGTGGCTTAGTGGCCGCGGCGGGTATAGAGACAGAGGGAACAATAGGGCTGTATGACCGAACAGTCCTCAAATGGGTTTAATAAAGGTGCTTACCACAGTCTTGCAGACAAGTATACAGCACAAATACACGCAGTCCACTGAGCTGTCAGGTTTGCAGAAGCAATCAAACCCGAAGGAAAAAAGAATTATTAAAGCGGATTGTAACAGATGCACTAATTCTTGTAGTTGTACAGGGATGCAAACTTGGTAAACACAAACAAGTGCAAAAGACATTGAGAGCAATTTTTGCATTATAATGCAGTTGGTAGTCAATAAGTTCCACGCACGTATGCACGAAAAATATAAACAACGATATTACAGATAATTTTGAAGTGTAGCCCCCCCCCCCCCCCCCCCATTCTTTAGAAGAAAAAAAATGTAGCATTTCCATGACGTCGCACACCACTTCCTTGTGCAGGTCAGCCTTTGCAGTGAATTTTGCCATGTGGGATTTATTACTTTACATTTGTAGTGGCTACCTGTTTGCCAATGCTGTGACTACCACACTTTAGATTTCTGGTTTGTGCCGCTCGCTCATTTTCTTTTCGAAGGAGAATATGAATCCTACTTTTAAAGAATACTCAAAGCAGCTTTCTGTCTATTCTGTGGCACGCAGGAAAACAGTTGACTTTTGTGACACTGTTACAGATTCTTCAAGCTGAGCCAAAAGCACTTTGTTGTGGAACAGGTTTTCAGTGTTGGCACGAAACAAGTTCTCTGCTGTTTGCAAAAACTCAATAACAGTAGGTGAAGGCAGAGGGAGTTTAATATTATCGGTATACGATTTGAGCTTTGTCAGACTGCTGGCTTCTTTGCAAGTGATTGCCTTTACGCACTGACTACAGGCAGTCATGTTCTTTTGAACACTGCTGATGACATAGCCTGCTAGGTAATCAAAGGACTCTTGCTCAGATTCATTCAAATCCAACGAGGCCTCAGGAAAAACGATAATCCCCTGTGCACACTGCACCTGTGAGCCTGCCAAAACAATCTCCAGGCCACTCAGAGCAAAACCAAGGTCGTTGCTATAACTGCCACTGTTATTTGGTTTGAAAAACTGGGCCATTGTTGCCGTTCGGAGAGCGCAACGGAATTCAAGTGGCTTCGGTGCCGGGTTTTTCGACTGAAGTGTAGAAAACAAGTTTTCTAGGCTGTCTTGCCCAAATCGGCTTAGTAGCACAAAAGAAAAACCCTGAACATTGAGGTAGTATTCCCGAATTTCAAGGGCTGCAGTTGTGCCAAGCACAACACCAGTCTGAATTGGCTTCCATACTGTTTTTCCTCGCTCTCCAATCTTAAGGCTTTCAAATAGCTTGATTACATCTTGCAGAAGAATAACTGTGTCTTCGTATTTCACTTTGTCCAGCTTATGCGAGCTCAGTTGTTCTGGACGTCATTATCTTAAACCACTTGTACACTACGTTAAAGAACCAAGCTGTTGTTACATCTCCTTTAGGAAGCTTGCTCGCCTGAACAAGGTAGTGCAAAGCTGCTCCAGTGTCGTGATTAAATAGCGAGTACGCCAGGCCTACTTTCATCTTCTCAAAGGGTCCCGGGTCCAAGCATGCCTCTTTTAAGTGTGGTGCAATCTTCAGCTGCTGCTGTGAGTCAATTTCTACAAGTTTTTTCACATAAGCAAGGCTCACTTCATCTGAAGGCAAATTATGCTTCTCAACAATGTCAGGTGGAATGAAAATTGTCTGCCCATGAGTAAGGTGATTCCTCAAATTTTTAAGTAAATGAGGAACATCTGCCATGAAATAGAGCTTTCTGCTTGGGTCGCAGGGGTGAGCACAAGATACAGAAGGCCTGGAATATTTTCCCACGACTACGCCAAACTTCTTCCACAACGTCTGATTTCCCCCACCCATGTCACTGACCACAGCATCCACTCTGATGCCAATATTTTTGCACTCTTTTATGACTGACAAAACAAAGTTCTTTACCGCACTAGAGCTAAATGAATTTCCCGTGAAATGGTACCTGATCGTTTGCTTGCAACGTGTAGTTACTCCTTTTAACATATATACCAGAGCATGAGTAGCTACTGCAGCTACTGGGGAGGTGCCGTCAGTCAGTGGAAATGAAGGCCTGCCAATTACAACTTGAGTAGAGGGGTCGTATGCGAGGTCTGATGGCAACTGGATTTCATCCAGCATCAGTACTGCATGCTTCTCATGGTCCTCCATGATACCAGCGTAGCACGAAAAAAAGACCAAGAAAGGAAATGTGATGATAGTATTTCAGCACCAGGAAATAGTTATGCGGGTTACTAATTCTTATATTAGTTTGGTACTAGTATGAAAAAACCCTTGAGCATCTAGACTCATATGGCATGCTGTACACTGAGTGTGGCTAAACAAAGCAAAATTAAAACATGGACGATTTTTTAAGATCACTTGTGTAATATGGGGGTGGAAGGAGCGAGAAAAGATGGTTTTGAGTTCCCTGAAGGTTGCAATGTGGGCTTGTTGGTAATGCATCTTGAAGGGGTGTACGGTAGCATGATTAAAAGACGGGACAAAAGAAGACACACAGGGACATACACAGCGATGTGTGTGTCCCTGTGCATCTTCTTTTGTCCTGTCTTTTAAGCGCGACGCCGTACACCCCTTGAGTTGCCCATTATTCGCGAGCTTCGCTGGAGCTTTATCTCCTATTTATCAACAACAAGTAAAATCAATAACACTCATAGCTCGGCCTATAATCTCAGGTCGCATAATGTGACCTTGCACATTCTTAGAAGATCTTAAATTATTAGCTCAGAAACATTCTACCCACCTTGACAGACATAGAGCGAATAATGTCGCGTAGAAGGCCTGGTGTGAATTTTTGATCCTGAAGGTGCCTTTGTAGAGTCCAATCACCTGGTAAAGGAGCGGCTAGGTCCTTTACGAGAGTGTATCCTCGAGAGCCGCATGATAGCCTGAGTTTCAGTGCACTGTTGATTGTTCCTTGTGTCCACGGTGTCCCATGCATACTCTTTTTCTGCATGGAGAGTAGTTGGTCAGCCGCCATGAAGGAGCTGAGCTGCTGCTTCATGAGTGTTTTTTCATTAATGGCTTTTCTCTTGTGCTTATGTGCAAGAGCAGAACTGAGGCACCTGATGAGGCACCTAGCTTGCTTCAGTATGGTCAGCCACTGCGTTAGGAAGTGGCATGTCTGGAACTGCTGGAACGCCAAAACAGAGTGTCTGAATAGTAGTAAATGCTGCAGTTATAATACAAGAAATGTGATACAAGACATGCCAAAAGTATGAAGTTTGTGCTTATATGCTTCTGCCTCAGCATTGCTCAGAAAGATATATCCTAGATACATTCACTGTATCACATCAGGTTGCCAAACACTTAAACAGAAATAGGCAATGAAACATACTTATGAAGAAACGCACTTATTTGTTTAGCAATAGAATACTTACAGCCATGAAAAGATGTCGGGCATGGAGGCACTTCAATAGAAATGGGGCTGCAGACGGGCACCTCATCTGCACAAAGCATGAGTCAAGGTTGGAGGATGCAATGCGATTATGTTTTGTACACTTCACGACACAACGAAACTTACTGTGCAGTTGCTCAGCCGCTTCAATTAAGAGGTTTACGCCAGACACTTCTACATTGTCTTCCATTTCTGCAAAGAACACGAGGTGAGGACACAAGAATAAAAAGAAGCATGTATTAGCTCCCCATAGAGGCAAATGCCAGCCTCACCTCGCCATGAAGAACCAGGCGTGTTGCTCTCATCTGTAGCAACTGTGAAATAAAAAAAGGGTCAACAAGAGTATTTAGGTGTTTGTCAGAAACTACAAGTTTTTTCTGAACCTACACTCACAGCCATAGGAGGTGGAGGGGGTGTTGTTTAGAGGTAGTTCAATAGAAATGGGGCTGCAGGCGGGCACCTCATCTGCACAAAACGTGAATCAAGGTTATGGGCTTCTGTGCAATTTACGTATTGTACACATGGCGACATGACACTTACTCTCCGATTGCTCAGCCGATTTGACCTACAAAGTTGTGCCTGAAACTCATACAGGGTCGCTCAATATTAAAGGGAATAAAAGTTTGCGTGTTCAGTTATTTATTTCTCCATAATTCTATGCTACAAGCGCATTTCTTTGTGTTTTCTAACTTGTTTTCCTTCTTGTGCATAATATCCAAAAGTAATTTTCATGTTTAGTATAAAAATAAGCAAATGATTCGGCTTTCTGTGCAAACTGGTTGATCCCTTTCGTATTGAGCGACCCTGTACACTGACATTTGACCCTGCACAGGGCACGTCGTGAGGACGAAGACCCAAAAGAAACAAAAGTGCGTATCAACTCGCCACATAGGTACATGCCAACCTCACCTTGAACGGAGCTGTTGCAGTCGTGCATTGCAACTATAAAATACAAGAAAATGAACAAAAATACTGAGCGGGGGCAATCGGGTGAAAGCATTATCGTTCGGTAGATATTATAAGCTGTACTCACAGCCATTACTGGATGTAAGACATGATGGTTCGTGACAAGTTTCGGTACGCAGGAGAGCATCAGCTGCAAAAAAAGCGAGGTATTTAAGATGTGAATGAACCATAATGCTTACCACTTTGCTCTATAGTATAGGGGCACTTACATTTTGCACCTTCAGTACCTTGAACTTGGAGATACGTGCCACTAAGTGTCTGCAGACTTGTCTGAATTACTGCACCTAGTTTCACAAAAATAAAAAAAAAATAGAGTTCAACATAAAGCATAAATATACTTGGCCTATGGCACATAAGGAAAAAGCATACGGCGGGCTGGTGGCTTCCTCAATTTAAGCTGCTGCTTGTGTACAAAAATGGCACTGCATCCTGCTTCAACTTTTTAATGCTGCTGTTTTGAAGGATTTGAGGTTCAAACTGATCTTCAATGAAGGGGTCCTGAGAAGAGGAACAAAAAAATTCAATATTGAATTGAAAAAAAAAAAATTGGCGGAGGCTTAGCTTGGCTAAGCCTAGTGGATTGCGAAAGCAATCTTCTGTTCAGGTTGTAGAGTTCCATATTGCTCATCGAACGTGTAGATGCAGTCTCGTCGCCATTTAAAGCATCCATAAGGCTTGCTGTCGAACGATCAGGTGTCGCCAAAGTCGCGTCAGCATTGAGACCATGCATGATACTTGTAGATGTACCCAGATCAAGAGATGTTGAACGCATTCGCCTGGCTGCATAATATGCACGCAGTTTAGCTAAACGTTGTTCCCGCCCTTCATCCGTTTCTTCCGCACGTCGCCACTTAGCTGCAGCACATCGTTGCAGCTTCGCCTTATACACATCATCCGACATACCGTGGAGCATTCGCTGGGACGACTGCGACGAGCCGAGTTGGGGGCCGCTTTTTCACAGCTGGCATGACGTCACGTAGAGCGAGCGCCTCCCCCACGGCAGCGGCGCGTGGAGGATTCACTGGGACGATCGCGACGAGCTGAGTTGGGGCCCCGCTTTTCCACAGCTGGTATGACGTCACTGGTGGATTCTCCGGGACGACGGCCAAGAGCGGAAACCTCGAGCAATATTGCTTTCGCAATAAAAAAGAGACCCGGATTTATTAAACATCTCTCTGCGCAGCTTCCACGGCAACTCTGTCCACACTCTATAATCAAAAACACAAAATTATTTGTCGCAAGAGATGGAAGACAACGTACAGTGCGTATGACGTGCGCAATACCTATTTACGTAATTGGACGCATAAAAATGTTAACGTTAAGCAGTAAAAATGTTAATCCTTATCAGCAGGCCTGCGGTCCTGTGCGGCCTTTCTCGGCTATTATAATCCTGCACACAAAACGTGCGAGTAGCTGCTGCTCATGCCTCCAATATTGAGCATTCGTCCAGCAGTGGCGAGGTAGAGGCGAAATGCAAGGGGCCCGTAAAGAAATTCCTCGTTGGTGTTCTGTAATTCTCGCACAGGCGCGGTATGTTGCGGAGCACTTTTTTCATTGCGGGGTACTTTGGTAATCGCAACGATAGATAGTTTTTTTTTTTTTTTTACAAGTACTGCTCCAGGAGGGCACATGTAACGGCTAACAGAGGCCTCTGAAGAGCACGTGACATAACAATAAAGCAGGCGGTGCAGGGAGTGTTTGCATACAAAATAGGCTGTCCGCTATTGCGGAACGCCGATCTTATACCCCCTTGGCATGCACAGGCTTCGGCGAGCCCCATCCAGCCCTGGTTCTAGCATTGGTGTTCACGTTGCCGCTTTTGTGCCCTGGAGGCGTTGTCAATAGGACGAAAGAATGACACGTTGTTACAACTAGTAAATAAAATCTATTAAAGAAATACAATTGCGTCGAGGCACCAATTTCTGGCGCAGTGCTACCGTGCCTGCGTGAGATTTACGAAACGCCAACAAGGAATTTACTGGCCCACGTATGAATCTACGATCAAAGTTCATATTTAAACATCCTCTCGTCACCTAAATAAAGTTATCTGGAGCCATCCACTATGACCTCCCTCATAGCATTAGTCGCTTCGGGATGTTAAAAACGTTAATCATCACAAAACAAATCAATAGATGCAGGCGTACATTCGAAAAAAAAAAGAAGACTGCATTCATAAGTCATAGTGAGTCTTGCAAAAACGTCAAGAATGTGCTAACTTCTGGTGGAGCTCAAAACACGCCCTGAATAAAGTCGCTTCTATGTCACAGGCCAGCTGCAGATGCGTGTACTTTCACCGCAAGGCGGAACTACACGAAACAAAGAGAGCACATTCGAAAAAAGTAAACTTCAACGCACTAAAAACCATGCAGAGCATGGCCACATACACTTTTTCAAAGTGGAAGGTGTGAACTAGGCTAAAAAATAGAGATTGGGAGGAGCCGCGGCACTTGCTTCAGAAAGCCGTGTGTTTTTTGCCACTTCCACGAAGTCAGCCCGCCTGACCCTGTGAATCCACACTTTTCTTCTTTTTGCGTTGCGCCCGCCAGATGGCAAAGAAAAAGCCTTTTGCTGTCGCTGTGTCTGTTGCGGCAACCGAAGACGCAGCAGCACGGCATCACAATTAAGTTCTCGGCCCTAACACATTCCATTCTGCTAACACACTCGATCAATCCGCCTGCCGTACTTTCGTCGCGCAGGGCCAACAATGGAGTTCGGAGCGTGCTGGAAAGAAAAAATATACAAAAGCGCTGTGTCTGCTTTCATGTGACACAGATTGGCCAATGGGGGAGCAGAGGAGGCTGGGGCGACAGGATGCTGTGGAGGAGGTAACGCCAGGGTGAGCAGGGTGGCGGAAAGATCAAGAATGGTGCTACTTTTGGAAAATTGAGGGGCTTTGGGGTTTATTAACGTGTAGCGCCCTTCCTTGGGTGGCACCTAGAACCTGGATAGCTTACGCCCGCATGAGAAGAAATGAAAGACGGCGCCTGGCTGGTGGCACATGAAGTCCCGGCTCGCAGTTTTTTTTCGGCATCAATTGGGGTCACCTGTCTTTCTCCTACGCTCCTGAGGTATAAGTGTACAAGTGGTGGCCTAGGACTAACACAATGACTGATTTGCCCGAAGCCTCCACGAAACAGTACTCACGTCCGCAGGACTTGAAGGAGAAAGACAGCTGACCCGACTCGACGTCAGAAAGGAACCACAAGCCATGACTTTGCGTGCCATGACCAAGGGAGGGTGCTACAGGGTCCTCCACCTAGACTGGAAGTCGAAACCGGACTGAGGGCCAGCTATGGCACTCTAGCACAAGGTCAGGCAGCGATGGGAGGCTTTTCATCGCGGTCTCCATGTAAGCTGGTTTAAGGCGGTCTAAGCTGACTGTCCCTTCACAACTGTTCTGTAGTAGGGTGGTGATTTTTGGGGTGCGGTGGAGGACGCGGAATGGTTCATTGTAGGCCGGGGTTAGCGCTGATCGGACAGCGTTGCGGCGCACAAAAACGTGTTAAAAGGCAGACAAAAACCCGGGGCACTAGGCCCCGGTTTTGTTGTTGAAGTGGCCAGGTTGGGGTGCACGAAGATTCTATTTTGGTGGGAAGGTGGAGTGGGCCGGAGGTCCTTAACACAGTCCAGAAGGCGTTGTAGGAATTCTTGTGTCTGCATTATTGGCTGCGTTGATACCAAGAAGTGTCGTGATCCGCCCAGGTTCATGAACGAGGAGAGGCTGTAGGCACTCTGCAAGAGACACTCTGCGGCGTGGTGGTGGTGAATGATGATTGCCGAGTAGCTGTGCTTGTCGCTGTTTATTTGGTGCAGTGACCAATGTTGACCACCGAGCCTGGCAGGCCACCTAGCCTGGCAAGCCAATGATGATTATGCCCAAGGGGGCGTCACATCTTGTCATATCCCTTACCCCCAGTTTGTTTGTTCAGTACAAACAAAATATGTCCAGGCTCAGTATAAGATAAGTTCACGCCTCGTCGAGGCTCTGCTGCCGTCCCAGCTGGGTCGATGGCGCCTATTATCCAGGCATGTAACAGGCCGATGCCCTCCATAGTTGAGTGCTCTGCCTGGGCACTGGCGTTGACAGGCCGGGTGTGGCAATGCTGGTTGCTGCCTGAGCCAGCCTCGCTCTGTCTGGAGGGTCTGCAGTGGCCAGCCTTGTGATTGGTGCTGGACTTGGTGCCGCACAACTGGCAAAACTTGCTGCCTCCGAGGTGGGCGGTGCTTTGCTGGCAATGATGGGTGTTGCCGTTAGTCCCGAGACGAGGCCTAACATGGTCGGCGTGCTGGTGCCACATGGTCCCGTCCGGCATGTGGACGAGCAATGATGAGGCACTGGCAGGAAATACCACCTTCCTGGCAGACCAGGGTGGGGCAGGACGGAAGTTCCTGACAAAGACTGGAGCTCCCAACTACGATAAAGGCCCAGGACGGGTGCCGTCCTGGGCTTGCTTGGTCAGCAGCCAGCTTCTGCTTCAGCTGATTCAGGAGTGCTGTGGATCGGAGATCTGGATGGAAGACATCCAAGTCTGTCTTGCTTGACCATCCGGCCCAGCTGGAGCTCACAGGGGGCACAGCCAGCGACATCGTGAGGCGTGGTCCGGTACTGGAAGAGTGTCTGGGCAACCTGGGTCCATAAATCTCCAGCCAGGTTCTTGAGCTTCTCCTTGATGGTCTGCACCACCCGCTCGGCTGCACCATTTGAAGCAGGGTGGTTTGGCAGAACCATCATCCAGCGGATTCCATTCTTCGTCAGCCAGGCCAGGTACTCTATGCTGGCGAAAGCTTGACCATTGTCAGAAACGATGACGTCCGGCAACCACTGGGCGGCAAAGACCTGTCGCAGCGCCACAATGGTTGCACCTGCTGATTGAGTGGTGACCGGCAGAACCTCAACCCACTTCGAAAAGGCATCCACCACCACCAGGAAGTAATGGCCCTCGAAGGGTCCCCCAAAATCCATGTGCAGGCAGGACCAGGGTCTCTGTGGGAATGGCCAGGGGGGGATTTTCACATGACGAGAGGCCCGCTTATGCTCCTGGCAGACTTGGCAGCTCTACACCATGTGGGCGATGTCCTGGTCCAGGCCAGGTCACCAAACGTGGGACTGGGCCACCATCTTGGTCTTTTTCACACCAGGATGACCTGCATGCAGCAGGTGCGGGATCCTGGACCGGATACTTTTTCGGGTCACCACCCTGGAACCCCACAGTGGGCAGCCCTGCTGCAGGCTCAGCTCAGTGGCCTTGTGGCTATAGGCCCACTAAACCAACTCCTCCCCTTGCCTACCTGAGGCAGCCTTGACTTGACTACCTGACTACCTGAGACTTGACTACCTACCAGCCTTGACTACCTGAGGCAGCCTTGACTACCTGAGGCAGGACTGGGTCCCGACTAGTCGCCTGCGACACCGCAGGTGTGGAGAGTATGTCTGGGTGTGCATGGTCCAGCATGAACACTTCAGCAGGTTCTGGAACAGCAGCAGGCACCTCTGGCAGGGGCATCCATCAGCAGGTCCCAGGTCCTTTCCCGGACGGTAGACAAGCTGGTAGCTGTAGGCTGCCAGCCTCAAGGCCCAGTGTACCACCCGACATGATGCCTGCCCGGTACCGCCTTGTCAGGCCCCAGCAGCCCCAACAGCTACTTGTGGTCCGTGACCGCCTCGAACTTCCGGCCGCACAGCTACTCAATTCAAGTTGAGTGAAAGCACTCAACTCCGAACATGAGGGCCAGGCTTTCCTTGACCAGCTGGCTGTAGCATTGCTCTGCAGCATGAAGCCGACGAGAAGCAAACAACACGGTGTTCCTGGCCATCCTTGTCCCGGTGGGCCAGGACGGCTCCCATGCCGTGCGGCGATGCGTCTATGGTCAGGACGACAGGCTTGGCCAGATTGAAGTGTACCAACACTGTAGTCTTGGTGATTAGCTCCTTGCAGCTCTGGAAGGCCATGTCCTGCTCCTTCTTCCAGACCCATTGCTGACCATCTCGAAGCAGAAGGTGGAGTGGCTGTAGATGCGCCGGCAGGTTCAGCAGGAAACTCCTGTAGAAGTTTATGAGGTCGAGATAGCTCTGGAGCTGCTTCTTGTTGTGGGGCTTATGCACCTTGAGCACAGCATCAACATTGTGGGGGGCCTGAGCAGGCCAACCTGGGAAATTACATGTCCCAGGTACTCAACACTGGGGGCCAGAAAAAAAAATGCACTTTTCCAGCTTGAGCTTGAGACCGGCTTCGTGCAGTTGTGCCATGACATTTTGCAGGCTCTGCAGGTGGTCCCCGTCATTGGTGCCAGTAACCTGCGTGTCATCCAAGAACACCGCCACATGCCCCATGCCCCTGAAGAGGTTTTCCATCTCCCTCTGAAATATGGCTGGGGCTGAGGCCACGCCAAATGGTAAGCGCGTGTACTGGAAGAGCCCCAAAGTTGTCGATATTGTGACATACTTCCAGGAAGCATTCTGGAGCACCAGCTGCTGGTAAGCATCTCTAAAGTCAAGCTTGGTGAACTTCTGTCCTCCGGACAACGCTGACCAGAGATCTCCAATCGGGGCAGCAGGTACTTCTCGACGGGGTTGATGGTAACCTTGAAATCCCGGAAGATTCTGGCACTGCCGTCTCGTTTGAGGACTGGTACGATGGAAGCGGCCCGTTCAAATGTCTTGACAGGCACCAGGATGCCCTCTTGCTGTAACCATTGCAACTCCTGCGTGACCCCGTCCTTGGCTGTGGGTGAGGCTTGGGTGAGGCTTGAAAAAAAAAACGAAGAGGCTGGGCTCCCTCAGGTACATAGGTGCCAGCCGTTGTGCCGGCAAATGTGCCCACTCTGGCTTGAACAGGGGCTTGAGATCAGTCGAGGCTTGGGACTGCTTTCACGGATGCAGGATGGCTTCGTGGTACTCTGGCAGACATACGCCCAGTGCGCGAATCCAGTTTCGGCCTGGCAATGTTGGGGACGACCCCTTGGTTAAGTAAAGGGGAAGGATTGCCTCCCTGTTGCCAAAGCGAACACCGACCTGGGCCTGATCCTGGACTTAGCTGCCTAGAGTAGCTGTGCAATATCACGCCCAAAGTCTCGACGGACACTCCGGGGAAGGTACGCTTGAACAGTTTCCCTGCCATGACTGACACGCTGGCCCCTGTGTCCAGCTCCATGGAAATGGGGTGCCCGCACACTTCGACGGTCAGCATGCATGGTGGCATAGACAACAGAACAAGGCCTGTGTTCCACATGTCGAAAATCTGTGGGTCCTTGGCCACGACGTGGAGCATGGCCGCGGAAGAACTCGAGCCAGCTGCCGCACGTCTCCGCCGCATACCCTTGCGATGGCTACCCTGGCCACATGCTTGTGTTGAAGCTGGGCTGGATCCAGGCTGCTGCTGCTGTCCGCTGTTCGTCCTCCCCCCTGTGGTCCTCCCCCCACACATGAAGCATTGTGCTTGGGAGAACTGGCAATGTGAGGGGGAGTGGGCACCACAGTGACCTTTTTTGCTAACTCGCCGGCGTCCTTTGCCACAGCTTCCATTGCCAGCGCTGCCTTCACGGTGTCATTCAGCGAAGGGTCGGGTAGCTCCAGGAGATGCTTCTGTATGGCGGGGTTGTTTATGCTGCACAGGAAATGGTCCCGGAGCAGCGAGTCCAGCACCACCAGATCGACGAGTGTCGGCATCTCGTGCCGGAACGATGCGCGCGACACTTCGCATTACGTAGGTGTCAACAATAGTTGAGTCTGTCAGAATTTTATTTCTTCGGATCGTACGTTTTCCCGGCTAGTATGTTTTTTCTCGCGTTTTTTGCCCACAAAATGTATGAACGAGGTTCTACTGTATTTGGGCACTTTTGTGGACATGCAGTGTACGACATATGTTGTGGCCAAGAGCACTGTGGCCGCTGGTGGCATAAGTGTATCACTTCACTCATTTGGTGGTACGTAGTAGTGTTACGTAGTAGTGACTGTGAAGAAGGCAGCAAAACTGTGATTAACGAAACTAGCATTCTATTGGCTGAACTTGTGCCCTTAAAAGCAGGCTGCACTCAAAGAACAATGATAGCGGTGAACACACTCGGCAATCGTCAAAAATTTGATCAGCGGGTCAAGCGCGTCGGCTTTTATACATTAGTCGTCGAATTTTCCAGTGTAATCGCTGGGATTCGTGTATCTTCCAGAAAGTTCTGCATCATTCGTGACGCGCAATGAAATGAGATTGCACCAGGTTAGGTGACAACAGACAGCATAGGACCATCGATAACATTTGAGAAACTTCCTATACATGCAAGCGTGTCCTGCACTGTGCGATAAGTAACATTTGTTAGGCGGTGAAACGCGGTCAACCGATAAGGATAAACAAGTATACCTGTCAATACCCCCTCTTAAAGAGCATTGTCTGGATGCTACAAACATAAGAGAGCGAAACACAAAAGGACACTTATTAAACAAAAGTAACAAAACAACGAAATGAAATAATGTCCAAAGTAACACAGTCCAGGAAAGGTCCAAAGGTGAGCTAAGCAAATTCCCAAAGTTCATTAGCACTGGTGAAACAGCTTAAGTCACACAACGTGTACTATTTCAAGTCGTGAGCGGCACCGCTGTGATAGCGAAATGCCATCTAGTACGACCTCATAGTTGAGTGCGCCAATGCATCGGATGATCTTGTAGGGTCCGAAATAGCGGTGTAAAAGCTTCTCACTAAGTTCTCGTTGGCATATTGAGGTCCAAACCCGAACACTGTAGCATCGTCCAAGGTTGTAGTGTTGGCTGTCGGTCCTCTGCTGGTTCTTGTTCTGCGTGTGGGCGAGCTGTCGTGCGCCTTCAGTGCGCTGGAGATAGGTGGTGATGTCAAGATTCTTTTCATCGGCAACGTGCGGCAGCATGGCGTCGAGAGTCGTGGTCGGGTTCCTACCGTAAACCAACTTGAACGGCGTGATCTGTGTTGTTTCTTGCACCGCCGTGTTGTAAGCGAAGGTTACGTATAGCAGGATGGCAGCCCAGGTCTTGTGTTCGACGTCGACGTACATTGCTACCGTGTCGGCAAGGGTCTTATTCAGGTGCTCCTTAAGACTGTTTGTCTGCGGGTGGTAGGCAGTTGCCCTCCTGTGGCTTGTCTGGCTGTATCGCAGAATGGCTTGGGTGAGCTCCGCTGTAAAGGCCGTTTCTCCGTTGGTAATGAGGACTTATGGAGCGCCATGTCGCAGAAGGATGTTCTCGATGAAGAATTTCGCCACTTCGGCCGCGCTACCTTTCGGCAGAGCTTTCATTTCAGCGAAGCGGTTGAGGTACTCCGTCGCCACGATGATCCACTTATTTCCGGTTGTTGACGTTGGATAGAGTCCCAACTAGTCCATCCCGATCTGCTGAGATGGTCGGCAAGGAGGCTTGATCGACTGTAGTAATCCTGCTGGCCCTCTTGGTGGTGTCTTGCATCGCTGACAGTCTCAGCATGTCTTGACGTAATGGACGACGTCAGCGGTCAGGCATGGTCACTAATACTTTTCCTGTATCCTCGATAGCGTCCGGGAGAATCCTAGTTGCCTAGCGGTCGGATCGTCATGTAGGGCGTGCAATATTTCTGGATGCAGCGCTGAGGGAACAAGAAGGAAGTTGGCGCGGACTGGTGAGAAGTTCTTCTTTACGAGTAGGTTGTTTTGAAGCGAGAACGAAGACAATGTTCGCTTAAATGCCCTAGGGACCACGTCAGTGTGCCCTTCCAAATATTCGACGAGGCTTTTTAGCTCTGGGTTTTCTCATTGCTGTTCAGTGAAATGTTCTGCGTTTATTATCCCAAGAAAGGTGTCGTCATATCGCGGCGGCAAGTCAATGGGGATGCGTGATACGCAATCGGCATCAGTGTTTTCCTCCGGACTTGTAGGTTACAGTGATGTCATATTCTGAGGCTCCACCGTGCCAGCCATCCCGAAGGGTCCTTTAAGTTCACTAGCCAACACACCACGTGGTGGTCGCTAACCACTTTGAATGGCCTGCCGTATAGGCAAGGGCAGAATTTCGCTGTAGCCCAAACGATGGCGAGGCATTCCTTTTCGGTCATAGAATAATTGCCTTCCACTTTTGACAGCGACCGGCTAGCGTAAGCTGTCACCCGTTCAAGTTTGTATTTCCTCTGGACTAGGACGGCACCGAGGCTTAGGCTACTGGTGTCAGGGTGGATTTCGTTATCAGCGTCCTCGTCGAAGTGCGCAAGTACTGGAGGTGACTGCATGCGTCGTTTGAGTTCTTGAAATGCATCAGCCTGCGGCGTTTACCACTTGAATTTGACATCACATTCGGTTAGATGTGTCAGTGGCTCAGCAATGCATTAAAAGTCCTTGACAAAGCGCCTGCAGTAAGCACACATGCCAAGGAATTGACGGATGGGCTGTGGGAACTTTGTGATGGCGGCTGTCTTCTGTGGGTCAGGGCGGACTCCAGATTCGCTGATGATGTGTCCCAGGAACAGAAGCTCATCGTAAGCGAAGCGGCACTTTTCCGGCTTCAGAGTGAGCCCTGATGACTTGATGGCCTCTAATACTGTCGCTAGCTGCCTAAGGTGATCGCCGAAATTTCCGGCGAAGACGACGACGTCCTCCAAGTAAACAAGACAGGTCTGCCACTTCAATCCTGCTAACACCGTGTCCATGACGCGCTGGAACGTTGCAGGCGCCGAGCACAGTCCGAATGGCATGACCTTGAACTCGTAGAGGCCGTCTGGCGTGACAAAGACTGTCTTTTCGCGATCTCTTTCTTCGACTTCTATTTGCCAATAGCCAGACTTGAGGTCCATCGACAAGAAGTATTTAGCGTTGCAGAGCCTATCCAATGCGTCGTCTATTCGTGGGAGGAGGTATACGTCCTTCTTCGTGATCTTGTTCAGACGACGATAATCGACGCAGAAACATAGGGTTTCGTCCTTTTTCTTCACCAAGACTACAGGAGATGCCCACAGGCGTTTTGACGGCTGGATGATGTCGTCGCGCAGCATTTCGGGAACTTGGTGCCTTATAGCTTCACGTTCTTGCGTAGAAACGCGATAAGGGCTCTGGCGGAGTGGTCGAGCACACTCTCCGGTTATTATGCGATGCTTTGTGACGAAAAACACCCTTTGTATCGTCGAAGTAGACTTCTGAGCTGTTGTTGCTTAATCATGGGGAGACTTGCATTTATGTCTAAGTCTGGTTCGGGAACTACGGTCGTCGGGGTAGGTGCGGCAGAATCTGAGAGGATGAACATATTGCTGGTTTCCAGAATTTCCTTGATGTATGCGATTGTCGTGCCTTTGTTGATGTGCTTAAACTCCTGGCTGACCTTTGTCAAGATCACTTTCGCTTTCCCTCCATGCAGTCGAGTGATCCTTCTTGCGATGCAAATTTCATGGTTAAGCAGTAGATGCCGGTCGCCCTCGATGACCCCCTTCTAAGTCTGCTGGTGTTTCGGTACTGACGGAAATAACAATGTTGGAGCGAGGCGGGATGCTCACTTGATCTTCAAGCACACTCAAGGCGTGGTGACTATGACAGCTTTCTGGTGGTATTGCTTGATCTTCCGACAGTGTTATCGACTTCGACTTTAGGTTGATGACTGCGCCTTGTTGGGTCAGGAAGTCCATGCCGAGAATGATGTCTCGTGAACACTGTTGGAGGATAACGAAGGTAACAGGGTAGGTTTGGTCATGAATCGTAATTCCTGCCGTGCAGATTCCAGTTGGCGTTATTAGGTGCCCTCCAGTGGTCCGAATTTGGGGGCTTTCCCACACAATCTTAACTTTGTTGAACTTGGCAGCAAAGGGTCCACTCATGACTGAGTAGTCGGCTCCTGTGTCTACTAATGCTTTGACTGTGTGGCCATCGAGAAGCACGCCGAGGTCGGTGGCTTTTTGTCTTGAATTGCAGTTAGCTCTCGGCGTCGCGTTGATGTGTGGCTTATACGTTGTGGCATCAGGGATCTTTGCTTCCATGCTTCATCGGGATGGCAGTGTGTCGTTATTTTCTCGAGATTGTCTCTTCGGCGTTTTCGGTGGCGATGGAGGATCTTCGTCATTTTGACGAACAGCAACCGCACCTCCATTGGTTGCTGCTTTTAGTTTTCGAGATATGGGCTTGCAGACCGGCCGCAGGCTTCTCCAGTGTATGGTCAGTGTTGCGGGGGCAGGTAGAAGCCAGGTGACGCTGAACGAGATGGTTGTGAAGAGTTCCACTGAGTGGCGGTTAGGTAATCGGTGATGTCACGTGGGCGCTCCCCAAGCTGTGGATGCTGCGCGTTGACGGCGAATCCTCTCAGTCCCATGTCGCGTTATGGGCATTGGCGGTACACATGGCTGGCTTCTTTGCAGTGATAGCACAGCGGGTGGTGGTCGGGGGCTCGCGAAATGTCAGTCTTCCTCGCGCAGCTGGGCGATGGGTGAGCGTGCTGGCGGCGGTGGACGACGGAATTGCGGTGTTAGAGGGCCCTGGCATGGTTGCGGACGGGGAACTTGACAGTGTGCGATGGCGGCGTAGGTCATCGCTTTTGGCTGGGGCTGTAGTAATTGTTGTTGCACCTCAGGAACTCTAAGCGATCGCTGAACCTCTTCTTTCACGACGTTGCCGATCGAGGCTACTTGAGGCTGCGACGAAGGCAAGACCTTGTGCAGTCCTTCACGCACAATGGCTCTGATGGTCTCTTGAAGGTCGTCGGAACCCAGTTCTTGGATGGTGCAATGCGCCGTGAGCACTTGTCGGGTATACTGCCGAGTTCGCATTTCCAGAGTTTTCTCGACGGTTTTGGGCAGGTTGTGAATCAGTCCAACGAAAAGTTCTTGCTTGACGTCCTATATCAGGAAGCAGACATTTTTCTCCTCCAACATTTCCAGGTCGGCGTGCCAGAAAAGAGGGGCCATCTCGTCCGTGAAGATCGCTATGGTCTCATTGTAGAAACCTGTACTCAGGTTTCTGGTAGAGCTTGGGCGCGCTCTTTATGCATGACGGTTGTGAATGTTTGCAGGAAGTCGCTTCGGAACAGCTCCCACGTCGTTAAGGTGACTTCTCGATTCTTGAACCACGTCCTGGTGGTGTCTTCCAATGCGAAATAGACATGTCGCAGTTTGTCGTCGTTGTTGCAGCTGTTAAACGTAGTGACCCTCTCATATGTCTCCAACCAGCTTTTCGGGTCCTCGAATGTGGAACTGCAGAACGTCGCTGGCTCCCTGGGCTGCTGCAGAATTATTGGGGACGCTGCGACTGCCATGGCGGCTGTCTTGGCCTGAATCTTCTTGGTCGTCTCTGGTAGAAGTTCGCGTTCCGGGGGCAGCTGGTGTAGCTGGCGGCTTGCTCGATGTTCTGGGACGATGTTGGTGTTGTCTTTGCGGTCTGGGTTTGGATCATGGCTTGTCTGGGGCGTCTGGTACATGAACGTAAAGCACCTCCACCATATGTCAAGTAGTAGTGACGGTGAAGAAGGCAGCAAAACTGTGGTTAATGAAACTAGCGTTTGTGCTCTCAAAAGCAGGCTACACTCAAAGAACAACGATAGTGGCGAACACACCCGGCAATCGTCGTAAATCTGATCAGCTGGTCAAGCACGTTGGCTTTTATACATCAGTCATCGAAGGTTCCCGAGTAAGCGCTGGGACCCGCATGTCTTCCAGAAAGTTCTACATCATTCGTGCAACAGACAGCAGATAGGACCATTGATAACATTTGGGAACCTTCCGATACATGCAAGTGCATCCTGCGTTGTGCGATAACATTTGTTAGGTGGTGAAACGTGGTCACCTGATAAAGGTAAACAAGTACACATGTCAATAGGTTCGCATCTGGAGCGCTTTCCGTGTACTAGTTACATATATTTTGCAGCATAGAGATATGAGACATAGAAGGATGCTTTAGCTTGGGGGCTCCTATCTATATACATGGGAACAGATAAATCATTTTTCTTTGCAACCGCTGCACCAAATTTAATAAGGTTTGTTGTATTCAAAAGAAAACATCAATATCTGGTGACTCTAGAAAGCATATTTTAGATTTAGGCCGGCAATCTTGTGACAAATATTGCTGAATGTTGCTAAATGGAAGTTCACTCTGTAACTTGGCAATAAAAGATATTATAATTCTGTAAACTGCTCCTAATAATACTTCTGAAGTAGATAAAAATTGATGTATTAGAATCTGCTCTGAAATGTACCTCTAATTTGGTAGCCGGAGTTTTGCAACACAATTGTAAGCATTGTAACAATTTCGCATAGGCTGTAAATTCGTATATCAAAATTGTTTGCTTTATATGCTCTGAGAGACGCAGTTTACAGAACTGTGATGTCTGTTTTTGCTGCAGAGTTAACAATTTGTAGCCTTCATACTATAATTTTTTTTAAAACTTAGCCGTTTCTGGCAATATTGTAAGCGAACTGCAGGCCCTAGATCAGAATTCTGCTTCTCTGAGTCGCTAGAATTTTTCTTTCTCTCAAATCCATCAAATCTAATTGAAATTTGTTGTCATTCATGTGTTTCTTTTACAAAGAAAATTGATTGACTGGCTGAGAGCTCATGAACATTGGCTGCGAGCGTTTCAAGAAAGACAATGTTTTTTGCCATAGCTAATGGAACTCAGCATGTCGAAAATGGCAGCATGTTTAAGTGCAAGACTCAACATGCTGAACTAAAGCAGAGCCATCTGGAGTGGGTTCAATTTACCTGCAGTGCAGTGTCAGAGGTTTCATTCATGCCACCACTTGGCAGAACTGGCAGAAGCAAATGTGCATAAGTGTGTACACTGTGGCTGAAGGGAATAACTTCTTTTCATGCATGACACGTTGCTTTTTTGGTCTCGAATGCGTGCGGTGAGAGAAGTCTCTTTAGCCATAAAAAGCGTTGCCATGCTATTGAGAAACGACGTCTAGTATGGCACCCTGTCCTTGCACTGACTGCATCAATTTCTCTGTGCAGTTGCTTCGGGGCAGTTGCTTCTCCTGCCACCGTTTGCTTTCGCCTCCGGTTGCCTGCCAGGTGGCACTGGCGCAGCTGCAGGTGCTGCAGTATGGGGCTGTCGGTGCGGTGCAAGAACTGCAGGACATTGCCAACGAGACC
This sequence comes from Dermacentor andersoni, assembly GCF_023375885.2. Taxonomy (NCBI): domain Eukaryota; kingdom Metazoa; phylum Arthropoda; class Arachnida; order Ixodida; family Ixodidae; genus Dermacentor; species Dermacentor andersoni. Next base: position 8,398,397 of record NC_092824.1, on the reverse strand, counting down.
CTGACTGATGACGACGACAAGGGTCGGCTGGTCCACCGTGGAGCTGTTAGGCCTGTGCTTCAGCGGCGCATCGAGCAGAGCATAGCGTCGGTCATCGACAGTGTTGGCGATGTGGAAGAGGCTCGTCGCACAGCAGGTGCAGTGGTGCCAAACCTCTAATGTTGAGCGGTCCTTTGGCTTAGTGACTTGTACCAGGTGTACTAGGGTTACAGAATGGGTGCCAAGGGAAGCGCAGTCGAAGATGGCAGAGAATTAAGGTGGTGTGATGAAATTAGGAAATTTTTGGGCTCAACATAAATATAGGCTACTGATGATGATGACCAGGTGTTATCTCTTGTGAGGAAATCATACCTAGGCCCCTGCCATTCTTGCGAATAGGTTACATGGCTAGTCAGACAGGAGCAGCGAGCAAAGTTTCAATGTCTTATTATTCCTTTGCGGCGGTAGTGACATTTTGTTACATATATTGAAATCTTGTATAAACAAACTTCGTTATATTGAGGTTCAAAAAAACATGGCGTTATGGACAGGAAGTTATAAAAGGTTAAATACTTTGTTATATTGACAATTTCGTTACATTGAAATTCATTATATTGAAGATTAACTGTATTGTTAAGACCAATATTCTTACAAGTGTTTTCGACTCTATGCATTTACAAATTTTACCTGCTTTAATGAATAATGAAATGTAAATATAAGTGTACTATGGTATGATTTACTTGAATTTGTTGCTGTATTTGACAGTGTTGTAACCGGCCAAAGCAACTTCAGCATGTGAAATCCGAAGCCTAGAAGCAAAATGGTGCATGCTATGTCAAAGCTGTTTCAATGCTAACCTCAGGAAGCTTGCCGAGTACAACTCCTGACAAGAGAGCTGTAGCTGACAGTTATCTATAAATTACGTTTTGCAGTGTAGACACTGTTCCAAATATTTTTCTATGTTGCACCATGTTAGTTACCATGTTGAGAGTATGCATCCTCTGCCGAATGAGTTATGGCAAAGACATTAAGTAACAAATGACATAAAGGCAAATAACATTAAGTTTGTCTGTGTGCCATCACGCAAATGGCATTAGCAAATTAATGTCATGTTTTGTGCCTGTGTGGCAATGGTATAACTCTCATTGAACAAAGTGTGCAATGGGCCAGAAGGTGGTTGTTGCCACAATGAACAAGGCGGCTTTGAAAAGCCACCTGAATAGCTTGAAGGATGGATCCAATTCAGTGGCTGCTTAGCTGCTGGCAGATTTCAATATTTGTTAGCATGTGTGTATGGATAAAGCTTGATCCCCGTTGCTTGAATTGTGACCATTGAACATCCCTGCTAATGAGCTAATGGGGATCCCTGAAATCCTTGAATTGTCCTTGAATATTTAGTTAAATATTCTGCAAAAGCCCTGGGCAACTGCAAAATTGAAGCGTGAAATCGTATTTGCTTAGCACAAATCTTAAGACTAGCACCACTTCCATTATACTGGGCCTTAATGTGTGCTTGGAAATACGTTGGCATTGCAGTTCTGAACTGTAAGAGACACAGCTTTCAGAACTGTTAACCAGAATGCAAATGTTTATGAAAACTGCAGAGGTCTAGATGCAGTCAAACCCACTTATAACGATCTCAGATATAACGATCTATCGATTATAATGACCACATTTCAATGCATTTATGATTTTCTGACCCTCCCTATGGAAACTTCCAGATATAACAAAACTGTTTTAAATTGCGGTGTTGCTACAACAAACGCTTTGAACCTGGTCACTGTAAAAAGAGGGCATACAGGAAGTGCCAAAACATGGAAGCACGACCAAACTGGGTGCATGGTAGCGTGTGCCCCGCTGCAGTCCAACTGCAACGATAATATGGCCTTCGGGATGAGTGAGCTAGCGCTTGCTTCCCGCGGATTTCGGAAGCCACGAAGAAGGCGATGCATTTTCGAAGCACGCCTCCAGGGTGAAGTGCCGCGTACAGCATTAACAGACTGGCGAGGGGCTTGTGCTTGCGCGTGCGCCTGTGTGCCATCAGATGCTGCGACGATGTCACTCTTGTTTTTGCGCAGTTGTCTGTGTGGCACCACATGCATTATGCCTGTTTCAACTATTTGAAATGACAATCTACGTCTTTCCATCATGGGAACAAAGGCCACTGAAGTGTTCCTGTCGACGCGGCCTGAGTCGACGAGAACGCTGCACCACGCGTGGCCGCCACTGTCGCCATGCAAAAGTTGCAAAAGGTTGGCGGTTACTACACTGTTCTTAGGAGATCACGGTATGGCGGCGCTTCGTTTACACATTGCCGATTGCTGGTAACAGCTTGCAGTGACATTTTAGCTTTCGAACATCACATTTTTTTTGGGCCCGAAGCGACATAGATAAAGTAATTTTATGGTTCTTGTGTGGTTGACGTGTAGTCTTAATGCCTTGACCATGATGTCCGAGACTGTCGCAGAATGGCGGCATGTCGCTGTAGTTTTCAAAGTTTTCGATTCCGGCCAACTAGAACGCTGCATTCTCATGTGCAGAATACAGCCGTCTCCCTGGTAGTAAAATATATCACAAGCTCTCGAATAAAAATGGTGGCTGCGCTTGCAGTTTCGAAGTGACCAGGTGCTGTTTTGAAAGATCGAGGTACAAAACACTGCATTTTGATCTTTAGATGAACGTTTCTAACAGTAGTTTTCAGCCAGGTGTGGGAATGCACTGGGAACAAAAATGAAACTGAAAATATGATTTTCGGACCAAAGTGCTACCGAATAGTACCTGCTGATGCCAGCTTCTGTGAGGTTAATTTTTTAGCACTTTGAAGGGTGAGTCCATATATATGAACTATTGATATGATGACCACTTTTTGCTGAACTATCGAGTTCGTTATAAATGGGTTCGACTGTACGACAATAATAATAAAAAAAAATATGAAAAAGAGAAAGGCGTTTCGCACAAGAAACAGCATTTTAATGTATATTTTTTCAGGTGTTGCTTATAATTTGTGCCTGATCTTTTTTTTTTCCTTTTTTTGGATATAGATATATGTTTACATGTACAGATGCAAATATGTATAGATGCTGAGTTGGTGCAGATACATATGTGCACAGATGTGAATATATGTATATAGGTGTTATATATGTTCTGATGTCAATGTGGATGTATGTATAATATGAATTCGTGTTGTACATTCTAGTTGTAAATATGCTGCAACTGGTTGTCCAAGAAAGGGGACAGGAACCTTGTCAAGCTGCAGTTGTGCAGCTTCTTGTTCTTGCCCTTGCATTTTCTTTTGCTGTAAAAAGGAAAATGCGAAATAAAGCTGAAAGAAAGGTTGAAAGTTGTGCCCCTTCTGGTGGCAGTTGCCAGCATCTGGTATTTGCATAGTTGTAGCACGTAGGATGTAGGAATCGGGGCTAACACTGTCGTTGACAATTGAGCTAATGGGGATTGCTGATGGGCAAACAGCACTGTAGGTTTAGATATGCCAGGAGTTGCAATTTTATCATTGGCACAGGTTTCCTTGTTTTTGTACTAGAAAGAATGCCTTACTGTTCATGCTTTCTTGAAAGGGAGAAAACAGAATTTATATATCTACAAATACTAAAAACAGCACTGTTGCTCTAGCATGAGATGGTTCACAGAACATGAGTTTAACATCTTCAAAAATACGAGGGCATTCCGAAAGTAAGTGTCATCATTTATTTTCACACAGAAACTTTATTGCAAAAAAAGAAAGAACACCATGGCATCATGAAATGTACAAATTGCGCTATTTTCCCACATAGTCACCACCGACGTTGAGACATTTGTCGTAGCGTGTAATCAGTTTGAAGAAATCACTCTGGTAAATCTCGATGCCTTGCGATGCAAGAAATTATCGCACAGCCTGCTCCACCTCAACATTGTTTTGGAAGTGACGTCCCGAGAGTGCGGCTTTTAATGCAGGGAACAGGTGCCCATTCATACTGGATAACAGGACGCACTTCCATTGGTGGCCACGTTGTCAGCACACATCTATCTGCCATCATGATTTGTGCTCGAATAATCTCAGCCACGCAGGTCTGCTGCTACTCTCTGTTCTCTTTTTTGGCGCTCTGTGCAAGCGCCATTCCTCCTCCTCTGACGCTCCTTCCGTTGCAACAAGCGTAGATTCTTATGGGGATTGTTTGTTTCACCTGGTGTAACATCTTTAAAAAAAAATGACGAAACTTACTTTTGGAATGTACCTCATACTAATAGATGTATCATTCAACAGTGGATGCAGCTAAACACTTTTCACACACATAATTTTTGGAGTATCTGCCATGCACAGGATTGAAGCGGACGAGGAGGCCTGTGTGAGGCACCATAGGCTGGTTGTGGCTATGCAGCTGCTCTTGGGCTAATGCAATTAATGGGAATCTGTCTTGCTCTTCCCAACATAATTTTCTCAGTCTTGCAGAGAGGTAGCAAAGCCGCTACATGGCACCTGCAAAAGTGATGCCACAGAAAGCATGCCAAGCAGGGTTCCTAGCAGTTTTTGAAATCTCTACCGGACGAACGTAGACAAATAGAGTTCCCTCTTTGGCCCCCTAGTGGCCAAAGAGGAAACTTGCTGGAACGTCAAAATGGGCTGGACCAGCCTGGCCCATTACTGGCACTTGGAAAGAGTTCCCAAAAAAATGGGTGAGACACACTCGTCCTTGGCACTAATTGAAAAAAGATATGGTTGATCCCTCTTTCATAGAAATTAATAGAAAACGAAAGGGGAACGTGCCTTCACAGAAGCTGTTGCATAATTGCTTCATGAGCTCGCGGTCCGCTGCAACGAAAGGTGCACGATTTGCGGGTCAGCGACCATGTTGCAGGTTTGCTTGGCGTGCGGCGTCCTGCTGCAGAGTCATATCGGTGAAGGTATCATCATTTTGGTCTTGCTTCGTAGTGTCATGGGCAGCCAGTCTGAGTTATGAAGCGCTCAGCTTCAGGAACGCGAGTGGCAGAGTTAGCAGCATGCACTGCGAACATGCGAAGGCGTTCTGCTTCAGACTGGCATATTTTTTGCGGGACCAAAGCGAGATTCGCCTGTCAACTTCATTGCCTTTCTGCACTGCTTAGCACAGCAGTTGTTTTATTTGGTGCCATCGCAAGCGAAGCAGTAGGTGGCTTGTAAGCACTGCTGACGCATGTTGAAGCTGCATTCTTTAGGCGACGAGGTGTCACAGGCTAACCTCATGTGAAAGAGGAACCAGGTGCAGAAACATCACCTCAGCAGGAGGCCTACACTAGTTTACACCACGTTGGAGCCTCCGCTGCGCTGAGACTACCGAAGCGCTCACTGTTGGTGCTCGTTAGTGTCATGGTACAGTAACATCGCTTTACCGCTCCTAAATGGTGGCACCATTCCTGTCAAGAGAGAGCATACTTTATGTGTTTGTGCAATGTCGCATCCATTACAGGGAGTTGATCATGGAACCCCGCATAAAACACTGTCGTGTGAGAAAAATTGTCCATGGAACTTCTAAAGGGTCAAGTTTCGTGATGTGCTTCAAAATTCTCAAATATTGCTTTGATTTTATTTGTGAATGGGACGAGGTTTATGCAAGCTAAGAGTCGGGTCAATCCGATTTGATTAGCAGCTTTATAGTACACGGCCATCTACGGTAGTTCACGGTAGCTGGTGACGGTTTATGCAAAAAAAAAAATTCTTAGTGAGCACTAATTTTTGTTGGCATTAGGTAAAGGTCCTAGACCTTGAAATCCTAGAAGAAATAGTAGCAAGCCTCGGAGCACTTCAAAGTGCACTTTGCTATGCATACAAGGAGTGGGCAAGCAACAAATGCAATGGCTTTATGTAACCATTTTTTGCACTGTTCTTTTTTAATAAGTCCAGCTCAGATGAATTCACTCTTACAGTATGTGAGCAAAGAAAATTAAAACGATACAAAAACCACATCCTAAAAACTTAACGTCTTCAAGAGCACTCAGATGACATCTCCAACTTTCTTGTGTGTGTGTGTTCGGGAGCGATGTGGGGTTAAAATTGCGGTTTTCTCCAAAGGTACGCATTCCATTTGTTTTGGATTACTCAACTTATAAAGAAGATTCTCGCCAAGTTTGGTTGCCATCTGTCCTTTAGAAAAGAAGGAAAGTCACCGTAGTCAATGCTTCGCCAAGGCAAGAGTTTCAACAAAACCAGTTGTTGCCCTGATGAAGCACTCGCTCCAGCAACATTGCTTGTTCGACCTTTATTGATGAAAGAATTGCTAAGGGACTAGTAGATCTGAGACCTAATGGCCAGGGGTTTTTTTGCTGCCCTGCAGATGTGAAGAATGTCGTCGAGTGCAGGCAACGGATCGTGAAGACGTTCATCCGTGAACATCTGATGGGGGCACCACGTAAGTGCCCACATTGCGGTGAGTTGCGCCGAGCCATGACCATCCAGAACAACAGCCGCTTTGTGTACACCAGCAAGATCCGACCCGCGGTGAAGCCACCCACCTCGTCCATGCCTTTTAGGTGAGACACCACTGCAATGCAATGCTCAATTCAGCGTGTGCAGGAATGAATATGTGTACGAGCAAACTGTTTTTTACCAAGAACACTAGGGGGTAATGTGACAGTAACGTCTGCATACTTTGCCGGTATGCAAAAGTATCGGCAGCTGAGGGAGTTTGTGCGGCAACACGATGAAACAGTGCCAAAGTTAAACACGAAGAAATGAAACTCCTTACTCCCACTGCGAACCATTGCAAAAAATGTGGCTGTACTCCTTGCTTCAATCACATTAACATTCTCAACCGCAATGGTGACTAAATTAAATGACATTATTGAAGCTTTTCACAATTATTGCCTTCAAGGTGAATGTGTAAGCAAACTATTGATTACACTAACAAGGTAAAAAAATAGAATATCTCTCACATTCGTGTGGCTCCCAATCCTGATGGCTTGTGGCTGTGCGAACATGTCTTTTTGCACCACATTTACCTTAAGTTTATTATTATTATTTTTTCTGCAATGTCTGATTTTTGTTGTTCACTAGGTGGTACATATGCAAAACTTCAAAACATAAATAATTGTAAATAGGGTACGCATGTATGCCACAAAAAGTGTGCACTGATTGGTCTCTGTAAGTGGCGTAGCTCCAGGCACCCGTCTCGGGTTGAGCAAATGCCGCACATGTCTTACATGTCTTAATAGGATGTAGCATCACAAAGGAAAAAACAAACAAAGAAAAAACTATTGGGTGAGGCCTTGTCCACTTACCATCCCCCCTGTGTAGCTTCCAGCTTGCTAATGGAGATGAAAGGAGAGAGCCGCTCACTGCTGTATTAACTGCCTCTAACTCCGCTGATTCTTTTGCGGCAGTATATATTTATTTTATATTTATATTTTATATTCTTGCGGCAGTACATTTGTAGGCGACATTCTCTAATAGTGAGGCCATTCTATGACTAGTTGGGAAAGTGTTTCGGGGCCCCTTTAAAGTTCACAGGTTGGCAGGTATAGTTGTAGAAGTCTGTGCGCTGTTGAAAAAAGCGACGGCACTGGACGAGTGAATTTGACGCTTCGGAAGCCGTACGGTTTCCTTGTTCACAATGTTGAAGATATAGTGTTGTAGTTCAATTATATAAGTAGCACATGTGATGTAGTGAGGGGACATAAAGATAGTGTCAAAATGAATGGTCATATGCCTAGTGTGCTCACAGAACCTGCGCACAAGTGCAATCTTGTCATCAAATGGGACAGTGTGTCAATTCTTGCAACAGACAACGAAGTTTATGCTCTAATTTTTACTAATACAGACAATATATAATGCAATACTAAGGCAGAAAAGGCGGAGGGGATGGTTTAACGGAGAACGAACTTGGGAGGCCTGGCTGGGCGGGACATAATGCTCCCCGCTAGTTTATTCTCCACCTCCTCGTCTATTTGGGACAGGAGAGGATGCAAACAACAGTCTCTGTCTGCAGGCGTACGTACAATGGCTTTGAGGACGAGGATGACGTGTTAGTCGAGGAAGAAGAGGAGCGCCAGCGCCAAGCCCAGCAGAAGCAGACCGAGGAAGAGGCGGCGGGCGGGGCGCTCTCCTACTTGACACCTGTCGAGGCTCGTGCCCACCTGCGAGAGCTGTGGACCAAGGAGCGGTCGCTGCTACAGAACCTGTTCGGCATCCTGGCCCTCGCGTCCGGCTCGCACGAGAGCCCCGTTGATATGTTCTTCCTCGAGGCGCTGGTTGTTCCTCCGACACGGTTTCGCCCGGTGAGTTCTCGTTTTGAACACTCAGAGGTATGGACGTGGGTGAGTGGGAACAAGATGGATGGATGCATGCACTGTTTTCTGTGTGGGCACACATGGAGAAATCGTGTATTCATGATTGTGTTTTCTTCATGTTTGGCACGTCAGAACTATCCCACTTACCTGATTCTAACACGTCTCCAAATCTAATGCCCACCCAATTTTCCCTTGTTTAAAGTAACAAAATAAGAGTGCACTTGAATGTAACATGCTGCCTATTCGTTGAATAAAAATATAGCACGCCCCAAGTTCGCGATTTCAAAAGAATGACATGGAGAATTGACCTTCAAAGACAATAATTTCTTTTTCCTCATGAATTTCCATGGTAAAAGCGGCGCAACATCGTTACCATTTGTGCTTCAGTGGCCACAGATACTAAGCACCTAGATGAAGTATTCTCAAGCAATCACTTTTACAAATACAGTCAAACCCACATATAACAATATTCAAGTGCCACGAAAATTCCATTGTTATAACCGATAATTGTTATAACAGTGTTGCACAAAAAAATCAATATAGGGGAATGGCAGAGCTGTTGTGAGAAAATTATAATGGCGGGGATGCCACTGCCCCTCCCTACCACCTTCCTCCATCCGGCTGCTGATTATGTTCACTTGTTCAACTGCTTTCTGGGCGCTCCAATCGTGTGTAACAAGCTGCGGCTGTCGGCGTTAAAGAATGGAGCTGCTATAACAACTGCAAAGAAGGGTCGCGGGCACCAAGCGATATGAGAGCTCCGCTGAGGCCTCGCTTTGGTGGCCCCAAAAGGGGTCTTTCAAAAAATGTGAAAAGGTTGCTTGGAAGCCTGCCAGCTTGAGAAATTCAGAAGAAAGGCTGAGGCGAGGTCGCCACAAGCATCTCGCCACTGATGGATTCCCTAAGTGAGACTATTTCGGTGTTAAGCTTGTCATACATTGCACTACAGTCAACAGCTCCTGTAGAAGTTTCGAGCGAAGATACACGTGTTTCAAGGGCTTCGAAGCGGGAATTAAAAGATTCCTTGATATCGGCAATGTGAAGTGCAATTTGTTTCTGGCCAGCCAACAATTGAGCGAGAAGATTAGCCGTCTCTGGAGGGGAACTTTTGGAGCACTGACTGCTACTTGTAGTAGTGTTATGAGCCTCGCTTGACTTTGATGTACTTGCTGAAGGCACACCTCTAGGTCCAGGGTTAAGTTCAACATCCCCACTCAAGAGAAGGCTATCGTAACAGTGCAAAATGCGAAAGCAGGAAGTAACAACATTGTTTGGGCAGAACAGCAGCAGCAAAATGCGGTCAACAGAACGGTAGCTATAGGCACTTTGAATATAACATACCTGCGTGAAAAACAGGCAGCGCTTAAGCAACATTCCGGCGTCGCTGCTGTACTGCCCACTGAAGGAAGGTGCCTTTGCAAAGACCTTTATATCATCCGGTGTAGACGTCGCTGACCGCAGCTTAGCGGTGATTGGTAGAACGACGGTGACATCAGCCAGAAGCGAAGCATGTGGAAGGCCGTCGGCAAAGCCAAGGGGCATGCCAGGGCTATCACCAACAGGAGTGACAGGGCTGTCCATGGGCACACCATCGACTGCATCCACGTGCCGGTGAAAAGGAAGCGCGGAAGATAAGGCAGCGTCCCCGCAGAAGAATCCGTGGAAGCATCCCAAGAACTGCGTGAAAAACAGGCAGCGCTTAAGCAACATTCCGGCGTCGCTGCTGTACTGCCCACTGATTGGTTGCCCACTGATATGGTTTGGTTAGTTTGATCATTCATATATCTTAGGTCAGCGCTGCTGGTGGTAGCATCACCAACTGATAGGAAGAAGTCGTTAAAAGCATTGGCTAGCTCAGGCCCTTGAATTTCTATTCCATCTTCTACAATTTTGGTTACTGCCTCAGATGCACTACTAATTACAGTGTTAAGTGCGTTCCAAACATTTTCTGTGCGTCTGTGTGTCGAGTTGAACAGGTTAGAATATAATTGCTTTTTTGCATCACGAAGGTGTTTAGTGACATAATTTCTGTATTTCTTGAAAACTTTGAGGGCTTCAGGCGAGTTACTCACTATAAATACCTTAAACAAATTGTCCCGCTTTCTTATAAGCTTGAGGCACTTTTATTTACCCAAGGTTTTCGACTTTTCTTGCATGTTTTAAAAGTCTTGATGGGAAAACACGCAAAGTATAATTCAGATAACTTCCTCAGAAACAAATTATATGCCAAGTTGGGGTCGCTCATTACGAATACTTCATTCCAGTTTGTTCTGCCTAAGCGATCTCTAAAAGTGGATAGTGTTTCAGGAGTAATTAGTCTGTATGAAAATTCTGAATGCAGTCATTTAGGTGCGTTAGTGAATTTACTGCCAAACATAAATATAGGCAAGTGGTCGCTAATATTATGAATTAAAGTGCCAGCCTTAACAAAGGAAGGATCAAAATTGGTTATAAACAGATATAAAAGTGTTGTTGATTGTGTAGTGATTCGCTTGGGGGATGTTACAAAATTTTGACAAGAATGAGAGTTTAACAGTGATTCGAGTTCTAGTTTAGCACTGCTAACATGTTGATGTTGAAGTCACCACCGAGAATTAATGTATATTTTCTTTCACTGATGAATTCTAACAGAGAGTTCAAGAAGGAGAAAAACAGACGGATATTATTCGAAGGAGGGCGGTAACAAACACAAAACAACTGAAGTGCCACATCTGATAGCAAGCGTTTCATAAAAAAGAGTGATACAGCAGAATTCTGACATTAGTTCAGAATAAATTAAGTTGGAGATTAGCATTGCTATGCCACCACACCTTTTGCCTTTGCGGTTCGTGTAGTAGGATTTATATGTTGGAGATGTAAACACGTTCTCTTCCGAGGCAAACCAGGTTTCTGAATACATCACAACATCAAAGCATACTTGCGCTTCACTATAAAAATAATCGAGTTCATCCTGCTTATTTCTACCAGATCTAAGGTTAAAATGAACACAACTAAGGTATTTTTGGCAGCCACTGTCATAGAAGTTTTTGAGGTTTATAACATCTACCTGTGCAGTTGAGGAAGGAAGCACGGTGAGAGGGATGCTAAAAGAAATATCAGGATACAGTGCCAGGTAAAATCATATCACAGCTTATCAAGGTCAGCCGCGCAACGAATGATGACGCTATCGCCCTCTCTTTTCCTTACAAGAATCTTGCCGTTACAATGCCATGAAAAACGGTAGCCATTGTGCTCTGTCCATTCTTTTGCACAGCGGAGCAGCTTACTGTTATGTTGGGTCATGTTCTCGGTGATCAAGACACCCGATGAATCATTCCTGATGGCTTTCCGCTTTTCCAGCCACTTATCGCGGCTTGACTGCGGGGCAAATTGAACAATAATTCCAGGAGCTTTGTTTGGCTTTGATGGTAGGCTGTGAATAGTGCCGATGTCATTCCCCGTCAGCTCTGGTAGGTTAAGTCTTAGCCAGATCATTCAACCGGCACAGCAAATCCTCGTTTGGGCCCAGCTTGATTGCTGTGTACTTCTATGTTTAGTTTCCTACTGTGAAACTCAAGGTCATTTACAGTTGCTTTCAGTTGCTTAATGTCATTTGAAGCGGAAACCGCCTCTAATTTGCCTACACGCCTGTTTAAGCTACTAATGTCTTGCTCCTGTTTAACTTGTCGGCTCAGGATATGATCATACTTCTGTGACAATAGTTCAATTGAATCCTTAATCACCCCAACTTAAGCTGGCAGCCCAGCCAGAGCATCGAGCCTGCTATTTATATCTGCCAGATAGATAGTTAGCTCAGAGTTCATGTTTGTTTTGTTCCCACCGTTAGAACCCCTTCTCCCTCTGGTCTCCCTCGTGCACGAAAGAAGATGGGCTGTTTCTGCCCTGCCTTCCTCCCTTGCACATGCGATATTGAGCTGCAATCATTGGGTGACCCTCACAAGTCACTTGTCAGCCCATGTTGACATGGCGAAAGTACGTTTTATACGCTCGATTTTTACAAAAATTGCTGTTAATTTCATCAGCTGTAGCTGATAGTTTGTTGCAGCGTGGTCCAGTGAACTTAGTTGCATTAATAAAATAGGTAGGACAAACTAAAACTGAAATATGGTCTGTTATATCCGAAAGTGTGTTGTACGTGGGTCTGTTGTACGTGGGTCTGTTGTAATGAGCAGACTGTAGTTGCTTTTCAAAATGAAATCACCTGCTGCACCTGCTGCACCTGCTGCCGCCACACATGATCACTATTGTTTCTAGAGTAGAGACAGCTTTTGCTCTCCACTGCCAATGGTGTGGGATAGCAAGCTGACAAGGTTTGTCATTACCCTGACCAAAATATCATGACTCTGACCCTATGTAAGTGGTTCCTTCATAGAAGAGGCAGTTTCTTTGGTGATCTGTCAGGTACAGAATTTAAGTCTGAATGCATATACCTGGTTTTAAAGTGTCTGTTCTCTTCTCGTGCCACAGATGAATTTCATGAATGGCCGCAAGTACGAGAATGCGCAGACGGTAAGCCTGTCGCGGGTGCTGCAGTGTTGTGACGCCCTGCGAGCAGTGCTCAAGCTGCTTGCGCGCAGGGGCTCGGACCAGTCTGAGCGGCCAGAGGACCAGATGGAGACCGAGCGGCTTGAGGTGGGAAATACCGCATTTACTTGATTCTAACTTGCCCTCCATTGCAACACACATTGGTTTTTCTCTGTGTGGACTGGATGTGTGGACCAGATTACAAAGACTTTTACTGCCAATGGCGATAGCTTGTCAGTCTTGTTGCTTCTAATGGATTGAGTGTTCTTGGGATACTTCATGAACTTTTCCGTATGTTTCTGTGCTTTTTCTATGTCTAACCATTTTTCTGGCGACTTGGGTCACTGCGTAATCTGTGGTCTAATGGGTTGGATATCCGGCTGTTGTTTTGAAGAAACTGGTTTCAAAACCATCCATCGGACCAACTTCGGTGACTGAAAATGTGACACCAAGTATTGTATTACGATTATATATTATGATTATAACACGAAGTGATTCCGCCAAAAAACTGGGAAACTATGAATAAAAGCACTTGTGTGCAGGGCTTTATTTATCGCTTCTGCGAACTGCCGCTGCAAAATAAGTGTTAATAAGTGCCGACATCTTTCACTGTGGGCGATAACGGCATTGTCTTCTGTAACAGTCACTAAGGTTATTCGACAGGCAGTGCTCCAGAAATGCCCTCTACATGATCCCCATGACAGCAAAGCCTTTCCGGACTGTTTGGGGACCAAATGTGGGACATTGCAGACCACTCGCATGTAATTTAATGTGCTTGCAATTTAAGTTGCATACTTCTGTGGCCTGGCTGGCTGCTTCTACCTAGAAGGGGGAAATTAGTGTGAGCCCAATATTTGCATCTCATCTTCCTCATCTGTACATATTGTTGCACGCGTGTGGTATTTGATTGTTCGAACAGGGCACATGGGCACCATCACTCGAGAAAAGAGGAGGAAGAGTGAACTGGGCTCGCGCTGTGAATCTAACCGGTCAGGGCTGCAACCACTGTTGTAAATATAACCTGTAAGTAGTTGCTCGTCTTACTGACTCGTCCTTCGTGTAACATTGTGGTGGAGGTGGAATGTTCTCCGTCTTCGCCATGGAGCTTCGAAGCAGCCGCACTGTCGTCTTCTCAGCCATGGCTTCTGATGGAACCACCCCGTTGCCACCTACACCTGCGGTGCCAACCACAACGTACATTACGGTTCCTAGTCTCCGTGATCCTGGGACGTTCTCCACCCGAAATGACGTTGACGTCGATGACTGGCTCAGCATGTATGAGTGTGTTAGCCAAAGCCACCACTGGGACCCTACCATCATGCTTGCCAATGTGATCTTTTATCTGGACGGGACACCACGTGTCTTGTTTCGCACCTATGAGATCGAGCTCTCCAGCTGGGACATTTTCAAAAAAATGCTTCGCGACCTATTTGGCAACCCGTCAGGTCGCCAACAGGCTGCGCGAAAAGAGCTTGCCACCCGTGTCCAGTCGTTGACCGAATCGTATATCTCCTACATACAGTAAACGCTCGCGCTTTGCCGGAAAGTCGACGAGCACATGACCAAGGTTCTCAAGGTGGGCCATATCCTAAAAGGAATCGTGAAAGACGCCTTCAATTTGCTGGTCGATAACGACGTTTCTAGCGTCGAGGCCATCGTCAAAGAATGCCGCCGCTTCGAGGTAGCCAAACGCCGCCGCGCTGTCCCACAGTTTCCCCGGCTCCCAAACACCCCTGCCACATCCTCTTGTTCCTCTCTTACTGCCACACGACCATTTCAAGAGAATGTCACACGTATCGTTCGCTGTGAGATTGAAGCGGCGAGTTCGGCCCCCCTTCATCCACGACCCCTTGACGGTGCCTTCGACCAAGTGGCCCCCACTATTTCCGTTATTAAAACACTTGTGTAGCAACAAATTGCAAACCTTGGTTCCCCCCCCGCCTGCTCTGTCTTGCGACATTATTTGGCACCCATTCCCCTGTCCACAACCTGTAATGACAATTATTTCACTCCCAGACCACGCAATCTTGCTGAACGGCGAATACCAGACGACAAATCGATCTGCTTCCGCTGCCACCGCGTTGGTCATGTATCCTGCCACTGCCGCATCACCTGGATGCCGCTGCACTGGAGCTCATTCCCTGCTCCTTGCTCATACGCTGATGCTTGCCGTTATTCACCTCGCCGTCTGTACCCTTTTTCTGATGCCCCTGACAGCCGCTCCGTGCGATCGCCGTCGCCTCAATGCTGTCGCTCCCCGTCACCCCAACCTTGCCGCTTTTCCTTGCCAAACCGACGGACGGAAAACTACGCCATGCAGCTCTTGGAGGTAGTGCTGCATCACATTCGTCCTGTCCAAATCCTCCGTTGACGCTCCTCACTAACACGAGCCTAATTGAAGTAGACGTAGATGGTGATCCGTTGATACTGGAGCCCAAGTGTCCATAATGAGAGCTAACCTTTAACGTCGCCTCAAAAAAGTTCTTACGCCTGCCATCACTCGAGCCGTACGCGTCCCCAATGGAGCCACTGTTGCCGTCAGGGGTATGTGCACTGCTCGCATAGGAATTGCTGGCCGCCAAGTTCTAGTCCTGTTCACCGTGCTGACTAGTTGCCCTCATGACCTAATCTTCAGGCTCTACTTTCTGACGACGCATTCTGCCCTCATTGACTGTTCCACCGGTATGCTGTGCTTTGAGCTTCCTCTTCTTTCAGACGTTCGCCCCGAACAACCAAACACCCTCTGCACTACAGCTTTGTTTGCTTATCGTCGAATTGGCCTCAACGGCAGCCGTGCCTGATGGCGACTATGTCGTCGCACCTATTCATGATGTCCTCCTGGCGCGCGACATCTCTGTGCCACACTCCGTCGTAACCCTTGCCGCTAATCAGATGTGTCTCCCCGTTATCAATTTTGGCTTGACGAAGCAAGTGTTACCTGAAGGCATAGTGGTGACCACGCTCCGGTCAGTGACAGATGACCACGTCACTGCTTTTGCAGTCGACGCATCTCCAGATCCTCCTGATTACCCGAGGATGCCTTGAACCCCGGCGGCCTATTATGTCCCATGGTCGCTCCGGACCTCACACCTGACCAAGCAGCCACCCTATATCGCCTTTTACTTTTCTACCGCGACTTATTTGACACTGACAATCGACCACTTGGTCAGATGCCCCTTGTTAAGCATCGCATAAGCACTGGTGATGCTGTTCCCATTCACCGCCGACCGTATCGCCTGCCCACGGCAGAGCGGCAAGTTATTCAGCAAGAATTAACCAAGATGCTCGCCAGAGGTATTCTTGAGCCCTCATCGAGTCTTTGGGCGTCAACGGTCGTGCTCGTCAAAAAGAAAGATGGCATGTGGCGTTTCTGTGTTGATTACCGCCAGCTAAACCGAATTACTAAATAGGACGTTTACCGTTTACTACTAATTGATGACGCTTTTGATTGTCTTCACGGTGCCAAATACTTTTTGTCCATCGACCTTCGATCTGGTTATTGGCAGATTTATGTCGATGTGCAAGACCAAGAAAAGACTGCTTTCGTCACTCCAGATGGCCTCTACCAATTCAACGTTATGCCGTTTGGTTTATGCAATGCCCCTGCCATGTTCAAATGGATGATCGACTCTCTGCTTCAAGGTTTCAAATGGTCAACTTGCCTTTGTTACCTCGACAACGTCCTTGTGTTTTCTCCTTCATTTGAGATGCACCTTGAGCGCGTCGCAGCTATCCTTGACGTCTTCCGCAAGGCTGGGCTCCAATTACACTCATCGAAGTGCCACTTCGGGCGCCGACAGATTATAGTGCTAGGCCATCTCGTCGAAGCTTCCGGGGTACAACCCGACCCTGAGAAGGTTCGAGCAGTAACGGCTTTTTTTGTACCTCAGTCTGTCAAGGACGCCCGGAGTTTTGTGGAGCTCTGTTCTTATTTCCGACGATTCGTGAAAGATTTCGCAGCAATAACTCGAGTACCCACTGAACTTCTGAAGAAAGACGTGCCTTTTACGTGGGGTTCCCTTCAGGCTGCTGCATTTTCATGCCTTATCACGATTCTCACCAATCCACCGGTCTTGGCCCACTTTGACCCGTCTGCACCTACAGAGGCCCCAACCGATGCCAGTGTTTATGGGATCGGCGCCGTCTTATCGCAACGCCAACAAGGACACGACCGTGTTATAGCCTGCGCTATCCGGCTCCTGACAACTGCAGTGCGCAACTATTCGATTACCGAGCGCGAATGTCTTGCTCTCGTGTGGGCTGTTTCAAAGTTCCGCCCATATTTATATGGCAAGCCCTTCTCAGTATTCACAGACCATCATGCACTCTGTTGGCTTTCGTCACTCAAGGATTCTATTGGCTGGCTCGGTCGTTGGGCCCTCCGACTGCAAAAATATCCCTACACAGTGACTTACAGGTCAGGACGCCAACACCAGGGCGCAGATTGCCTCTCTCACTACCCAGTCGAAGATGCGACCTCTACGTCTGATACTGACACTGACGCCTGTGTTCTCTATGTTTTTCTGCTGCTCCATGTCGCCGATGAGCAGCACCGTGACCCAGCCTTGTGTATCATCATTGACCACCTGGAATCGTCACTTGTTGACAGTTCCCTTCGCTTGTTCACACTTCAAGATAGCGTACTCTACCGCCACAACGTCCACCCTGACGGCCCTGCATTATTCCTTGTGATCCCTAAACACCTTCGCTCGGTTCTCCACGAACTTCACGACGTCCCCACTGCCGGTCACCTGGTTGTGTCACGTACCTACGATTGGATCCGCCGAGGCTTCTTTTGGCCAGGGCTTGCTTGTTCCGTTCGAAGACACGTAGCTGCGTGTCAGAAATGCCAGTGGCGCAAGACACCATCAACGCTCCCTGCTGGGTACATTCAACCACTCAACATTCCCGCGGAACCATTCTTTCGGGTTGGTTTGGACTTACTTGGCCCTTTTCCTCTTTCTACCTCTGGGAACAGGTGGATCGCTGTGGCCATGGATTACGCCACGCACTGCGCCACCACCCGAGCCCTTCCTACAAGCTGCGCCACAGATGTCGCCGATTTTCTTCTATGTGACGTGATTTTATTACATGGAGCTCCTCGACAACTTCTCACAGACCGTCGCTGGACATTCCTATCAAAAGTTACCGTGGACATCCTGCAGTCCTGTGCCACGAGGCACAAGCTATCCACGTCGTACCATCCGCAAACAAATGGTCCCACGGAGCGTCTCAATCGCACTCTCACAGACATGCTCGCGAAATATGTCTCTTCAGACCACACTGACTGGGACCTCGCTCTACCTTTTGTCACATTTGCATATAATTCCTCGCGCCACGACACAGCCGGTTATTGTTACATAGTTACGACACACGTGCCATGTCTTACTGTATACGACAGCACGCCGTTCGAAGGTTGGGACATGAATCTTTATTGCTTCCGTTTTGGAGCGTATATATACGAAACAGAGTGGGGGAAAGGGGAAAGGGGAAAGGGAGAACAAGGGAAGGATATCAAACGATAAACGCACGTGCCGTCAGCGCTTGCAAGGCAGTCTGATTGCGGCTGACGTCACTTTACAACATCTCTTCTCCCTTAATACTGAAGTCGCTGTACTGGTTTTCCTTGACGTGTAGAGCGCCGCAAGGCTTGGGGTGATCTGACGGGTTCAGCGTTGCTCCGTGCGAGTTCTGGTGAAGTTCATGCTCAGGTTCTGTTATGCCTCCTTGTTCGGCTGGCGTTCTCGGCGACAGTGGGTAGTCGCGAGGAGTACCTGTTCTTGATTCTCGTTTTGCCGCTTCTTGGTCTTTACCAAGCGGTGGCGTCACATCTTCCCGGTTCCGCACCTGGTCAACATGTCGTCTTACTGATCTGGCTGGTGTTCGAATGCTCACCATCCGAGAGCCTATTGTAGACTCTACAATTCCTGGAGTCCATTTCTCACCCGTTCCGAAGTTGCGGGCGTACACGGTAGCTTCAGGCAATGGCAGTGGCCACTCGTCTGCTTCGTTGGCTGGCCCTGCGTGTACAGGAGGGAAACGTGTATCTAAGCGGGATCGAATTTTGTATCCGAAGAGCAGCTCTGACGGTGATTTTCCAGAGCGGTTAGGTGTCCTTCTGTAATTGAAAAGCAGCCTGTTTATACAGTGCAGTCCACTTATAACGATACCACATATAACGATATATCGGTTATAACGATGGGTCGACATGAGAGTGTCATTTTATGCATTAGGTCTATGGGGAAAAAAACCATTTATAACGATAGGTTATTCACCGCATATCGGATATAACGATCAAAATTTTGCACTATGGACGGCGTTTTCCGTGCCAAATAATCGTAACGTTTGCGTTGCTTAGTTCCCTGAAACGGACGATGTCGAGACGAGGCGATGTTTACCTCCGTAAGTTCGTATCTGCCGCCATTACCGCGCAGCGCGTCTCGCCCCGCCCGCGCACGAGTAGGCGCAGCCAACGTTGGCGCAGCGCGCCACAAGATGGCGCTAGCTGCTTCATGCGCGTCGGCCACAGTCGCTCCGAAAGAGAGAGAAAGAAAAAAAGAAGCGACAAGCAAAGCGGCGCGGTGGCGCCCGTCCCGCGTCTCTCTCGCGATAGCAGGCTGACGCCACCGAAGCAGCGTGCAACCAACGGTTCAACCCAGTTCGAAGATGGCGCCGACAAAGCGCAAAGCTGTGTCGCTTGACACGAAGATGGATATTTTGCAGGACTCTCGATGCGGCTTCAAGGTGAGCGCCCTCGTGAAGAAGTATGAGCTCGTCCAGTTAACGATATCAACCATCTTGAAAACCGGGAGCACCGCGATTGTGAAGGCAGGAGCTATCAGCGGCCATTCCGATCAGCGGAAAAGGGGTTAGAGACCCCTTGTACGCCGATGTTGAAGAGGCGCTTTACCAGTGGTTCATCACCAATGGCTTAAAGAAGGCGGGCTTTGTGCGTAAGGACGAACTTCCCCAACCCGCTGAGACCGACCCGGTGGAAGTCGCTGGCATAACCGAGCTCTGGGAGCTCGTTCCTACTGGTGACACAGGTGGTGTGTCGAAGGAGGAGTTTTTGACTGCAGACAGTGCTGCCTCGTTCTGCGATGAGGTCACCGACGAGGCGATCGCCGAAGATGTGCTGTCTCGACAGACGCAAAGTTGTGCGACGGTGGCGACGGCATCAGCGACAGTGACAACGAGATCGACAGTGGCTCCTTGACCTCGACCACGATGTCCACGCAAAGTGCACTGTCGTCGATCGACTCCTTAATTGATTTTATGCATGCTAAAGGATTGCCGCCAGTGTTCGCGCAGCAGCTGGAATCCATGCACACCGCGGTTGTGAAGCTGAAGCTGCCGCAAAAGCAAGTGCAGATTTCGGACTATTTCGGCGCGCCTAATCCTTGACACGGTCATTGGCGCTAGAAATAAAGTTTGTTTTTCACGGCCTACTGTATACATCATCTATTCTTTAGAGCAAGTAGCGAATTCGAGTTCAGAGCTGCAAAGGTAAAGAGCGCAAACGCGTTTAAAAAAAAAATCTTTTTTTTGATAACTGCAGTCCAGATATAGCGATCATCGGTTATAACGATCATATTTTTCGTCTTTATCGATATCGTTATAAGTGGACTGCACTGTATTATCTTCCAACTGCCCTTCACCAATCTTCTTGAGGCCGTCCTTAATTGTCCCGACAGCCCTTTCTGCTAGTCCGTTCGATTGAGGGTGATATACAGCTGTGCGCAGATGCGCTATGTTGTTGCTCTTGACAAAAGTAGCGAACTCGTCAGCGGTAAACTGCATTCCATTATCGGATACGATGGTTTGCGGCACGCCATATCTGCAGAAGATACCGCGCAGGCAGTTGATTGTGCATGAAGCATTTGCTTGTTGGAGTGGCACAGCTTCAATCCACTTGCTGTATGCATCCACGACCACGAGTATCATGTTCCCTGCTATAGGTCCCGTAAAATCAATATGTACCCTTGCCTATTTTTCAACAGTAGCGGGCCAGCTTTTTGGCGTTGCTGTAGCTGGCATGGGCAGGTTTTGAACACAACTCTGACATGACGCTGTCACTGCGACTGCCTCAATTTCGCGATCTAACCCTGGCCACCAGAATGACGATCTAGCCACCGCCTACATAGCGGACGATCCTTGGTGTGTCTCATGCGAAAGGTATAATATGCGACGTCGCGCCTCCTTCGGAACGACTACTCGCCGGCCCCAGTATAACAACCCGTGGGCCAAAGAAAGCTCCAATTTCTTGTCAAAAAAGGTGCGACACTCGTGTTCAAGCCTTTTACGCAGGGCGGCCAACCGTTCTTAGTGAATCGCATAACTTGACTGAGAGCAGGGTCACCAGCAGTCAACTGCCTTAGCTCCTCAACTGACACAGTTCCCTCATCGAACACAGTCAAGGCCAGCAGATAGTCTGGTGGGTCCGCTTCTGGTGGCTTCGGCTCAGACGTCCGTTGTGGCAGTCTACTAAGGGCGTCAGCATTGAGCAGTTGTTTACCAGGAGAGTATTGAAGCTGATAGCGGAATCCGCCTAAGTACAGCGCCCAGCGCTGTATTCTGGCGGCTGCCAATACTGGAGTTGGTCGATCCGCCTTCAGCAGGCCCACGAGCGGCTGGTGGTCGGTGACCAATACGAATTCTCGGCCTACGAGATAATCACGGAATTTGGACACTCCAAACACAAGAGCAAGGGCTTCCCTCTCAAGCTGAGAATAATTTTTCTCAGCCCTTGTTAGCATTCTAGAACGGAACCCGACAGGTTTGTTTATCTTTCCGAATGTATGGAAAAGCACGGCCCCTATTCCGTCCTGTGAAGCGTCACACTCTAGCTTGAGGGGTCTCTCGGGATCATAGTGAGCCAGCACAGCCGCTTCCCGAAGGCATTTTTTTGCTTCATGAAAAGGTGCTTCTTGTGCATGTCCCCAGAACCAACGTGTGCTGTTATCCAATAACTTGTACAGCGGTGCAAGTACGGAAGACATGTTGGGCACGAACTTCGAATAAAATGTAATCATGCCCAGAAGCGACCTCAACTGCTGAACATTTTCTAGGTTGGGGGCTCGCGCGATTGCTTCAGCATGCTTCTGTATTGGATGCAGACCTTCACGATCAATTTTATGACCCAGATACGTCACTGCCTCTTGGCGAAAGCTGCATTTCTCAAGTCTGAGCTTCACTACATGTTCCCGAAAACGCTGCAGTACTTGTCGTAACGTGTCGGTGCTACCAAGTTCTTCTGATACCAAAACGTCAAGGTGAGCCTGAACACCTGTCAGGCCCTGCAGAACTGTTTCTATTTTTCGCTGGAACATGGCAGGCGCGGAAGCTATGCCGAACGGCAGTCGGTTGTAGCAAAACAACCCACACTGTGTATTGATTACGCACATCTTCCTTGAGTCCTCATCGAGGGGAACTTGGTTATACGCGTCTCTTAAATCCAGCGTGCTGAAGCAGTCCCCACCGTTCAGGCATGCGAAAATGTCATCAATAGCTGGCAACGGGTACTGCTCCAGTTCACAGACGGGATTCAAGGTCACCTTAAAATCAACGCAGATTCTAACTGCGCCGTTCTTCTTCATTACGGGCACAATGGGAGTAGCCCACTCGGCTTGCGTTACAGGTGACAGTACTCCAAGCGTTATGAGCCTACCAATCTCCTTTGAAACTTTGTCGCGTAAAGCAAATGGAAGGTAACGGGCCTTACAAAATTTCTGCATGCCGCCTTCCTTGAGCTTCAGATGGACAGGGTGTCCGTCAATTAGACCCAGCTCGGGGCTGAAGACGTCTTTGAATTCTGACAGGACGGCATGAATGGCGGGGGTACGGCTGCTTCCTGGACCAGAGCTTTGTTGCACTGATACGTTCAACACCGAGGATCCTGCGTCATTGAACTTGGAAATCAGCTCTCGTCCGTAGAGGCTCGGACCTGAACAGTTCAGGACTATCAAGGAACTCTTGACCTCCTTGTCGTTGTAGGACACTGACATACTCGGTTTCCCTAATACTCGAAGTCCTCCAAGATAACAGGACAGTTTAATGAATGCGGTTTCTGATTGCGGCCAATGTTCACAGTTTTTCTCAAAAATCTCTTTGGACACAACACAGACCGGTGAGCCGGTGTCCACAATCATAGGTACGTCAATGCCACACCAGGTGAAAGTACGAAGAATAGGTGGTGGTAGCCGACCATTGGAGGGTGCGGTTAGTGTCCAAATGTGCGCATCGTCTGCATTTTCCTCAGTGACATCCGCTGTTACTGCAAACGCTTCTCCTTGCCTGCATTGTGAACGAGCTTTTGGGCGTCCTTTCCACACGTCGCTTTGGCACATCTTCGCCAGATGGCTGTATACACTACAGCGGTAACACCTCGCTTTTGCCCAGCCGCAGGCGTTTCTGTTGTGTTTCTGACTTCCGCAACGCCCACATACTGACACCAGTTCATCAGCTTGTCGTGCACTGACCTTGAGCACGGGTTCAATGTCAGATGACATCTTCTTTGCATCTTTTTCCGCTGCTTCTGCTGATATGGCAATTGTTTCAGCCTCCCTCATCGTCAAATCTGTTTTCGCTAATAGCTTCTTCTGAACAGCGCTTGACCTCACTCCACAGACGATCCTGTCGCGAAGCATCCGGTCTAGCATGCCACCGAAATTACAGCCATCCGCAATCCGGCGAACTTCAACGATGAACTGTTGAATGGGCTCGCCTTCCAACTGGCAGCGATTGAAGAACCGATAGCTCTCCGTTATTTCATGATGCTTGGGGTCGAAGTAGTCATCCAAAACTTTGACTGCTTCCTCGTATGTAAGCGAGTTTGGCTTCCTCAGTGCAACCTGTCCTGAGAGCACTTGCACGGTGCGCATACTCAATGCTGCTACCAGCAGCGCCCTCTTCTTTCCCGAGTCGCTGACGCCAGTTACTTCAAAATAAGCTCCTTCATGATGTAAGCCTTCCAGTTGTCGGACTGGTCATTGTATTCCGGTAGTTGATGATGAGCCATGGTCGGTATTTCCGCGGCCGCTGTTTCCTGCTTAACTGCCTGGCTTAATTCATTTTTCACCTCGAGGGTTCTGTCTGGCCTCGTCGCCACTGTTACATAGTTACGACACACGTGCCGTTTCTTACTGTATATGACAGCACGCCGTTCGAAGGTTGGAACATGAATCTTTATTGCTTCTGTCTCGGAGCGTATATATACGAAACAGAGGGGGAAAGGGGAACAAGGGAAGGATATCAAACGATAAACGCACATGCCGTCAGCGCTTGCAAGGCAGTCTGATTGCGGCTGACGTCACTTTACAACAGTTATTCCCCATTTTTCCTTCTGTTCGGCCGAGAACCAGCACTGCCCCTCGACACAACCCTCCCTGTTCACGCGGCACCGACCAGTGAATATGCACTAGATGCCATCGCCCGCTGTGCCCACGCAAGGGAAATTACCTGGGACCGCCTTCTGAAATCCCAAGAGAGTCAAAGGCGTTTGTACGACATGCGAGGCCGAGACGTGCACTTCCCGCCTAGTTCTTTCATGCTTCTATGGTCTCCATCACATCACGTCAGGTCGGCGTGTCAGAAAAACAGCTGTCTCGTTACACAGGCCCACACCGAGTGCTTCGTGCCATGACTCCTGTCATGTACGAGATCGCCCCTGACGCCCCATCTGCTTCCCACTCCAGTGATATCGTGCACATTACACGACTGAAGCAGTATCACCCTCCCATTTAGACGCTCCGAGACGTCGCTTCTGCCGCCGGGGGATTACGCTACACGTGTGTGGTATTTGATGGTTTGAACGAGGCGCGTGGGCACCATCACTCGAGAAAAGAGAACAAAGAATGAACTTGGCTCTGAATCTAAATGAGCTGTGAATCTAACCGATCAGCGCTGCAACTGCTGTTGTAAATATAACCTGTAAATAGTTGCCCGTCTTACTAACTCGTCCTTCGCGTAACAATATCTACCTACTCATACCATCATCATATCTGTATATATCATCAGCAGAGCCACGAGTTTGTCGTGGCACGGAATCTTCTAGAATAGAGAAGTTCCTCAGAGTATGGCAGACGGGACGCTGCATAAACAACTGCACACGGAAGCATCAGCTGACTATCAAAAATAATGAAATGGCCAATTTGCCCACGCATTGCATTGCCTGCACCTCTGATGTGCTGTTTCATATCGCCAAGATACTAAGAAGAAGCAAGAATGCATGTGCCCGAGCATTCTTTATCGAAAGAAAAGATGGCTTGTGTGTAAGTGACACATCTGTATCGCTGTTCAGTGCAGAGATGTCTTTTTTGATTAATCAGATGCATTAGAAAGTTGTGTGGGGATTTGGGGAAGGGCATCTATCTTTCTTTTAATTTGTGTGCGCCTGTGCATTTGGGCTCTTTTACAATGCTATATTGCAATAAACCAGTTGGTAGTCAGTGCTTAATCTTTCCACGTGTCTCTTCTCGTGTGGTGTCCTGTTTCCCAGTTTTGTGCATTTAGCAAGCAGCCTTTCTACTGCATAACACTAAGCGCATTCAGAGGCTCGAAATATTAAAAAATAAAATTCTCATATTTGTGCAAATATGGTAAATGTGTGACTCTTTAGTGAACCTCTTTGATGTCAGCTTTTCAAATTTTACTAATTATAGAAATTGATCTCAAGTAGTAAGGAGGTTGATCTAATGTGGCACATGGTTTTCTCTATGCTCCAGTAGTAATGAATTTGCTGTGTATTGTTTGTTCGGATGCACTCACTTGCCTGTGAATATTTGTTTCAAACTGACCATTAGCCTTTGGCTAACAGTCCAGTTGTGTCGATATTTCATAGCAAGAAAAAAAAAAAAAGAGAGAGAGTTGAGGATTTTATTTGATTTGATGCAGCAACTGGTGAGCAAGATGATGGGCAAGGACCTGGACGCGAAGATGCACTTTGCCTGGAATGCGCTACAAGTGGCAGTCAACGTTGTTGTGGACAGCGAGCTTGATCGGCTCAACACCAACAAAGGCACACCGGGCATCAAGCAGGTAGGAACAACAGCACAGGCCCTATTTACTCTATTGATTGTAACTCAAGATTTATTTGTGATTTTCGTTGCTCAAACTCAGCCCTCATGTTACGTTCAAATGATGGCAAAATTAACCATTTTAACACAAATACAGTCAAACCCACTTATAACAACATTCAAATGCCACGAAAATTTCATTGTTATAACCAATAATTGTTATAACCAGGTTACATGAAAAGATCAAAATAGGGCTTGACAAATCTAGGAGAAACGTTTAGGAGAGCTCGCCACAAGCATCTCATCACATACTTTTCACTGGCTTGCACGAGAAAAGCCTATGTCTGTCAGCCATGCATGCTTCACGCGAAGCTTGCCGACATCCTTCTCTAAGGCATCGAAGCGCTCCACATAGTGCAGTGGAAGGTTCCTCGCAAAAACGAAGCCCCAGAGGAACTGAATCATTTCGGGCCTCCTGTGAGGACAATGTTGAGGCGGCCTGCCCTACCGCATCATCGCTGCCGTTGTCGCTGTCTCTATCTGATGCAAGCACATTCGCGACGATCGTCTCATCGGTTAGAAGCACTTAGTTTCCAAATCTATAGCCGTGCGCTTTGTTTTCATTGGCACGTGCATTGCCGATGATCAGCGGGCGGATCAGCCATCTTCTGTTTCGACGGCGAGTCAAGCGAAGTTGAGAAACCGTGTGGCCTGGAACGACTTCGACACAACCAACAAAAAGGAACCCGAGCAATTACAGCTGTTAGCAGAATTGCATTAAATCAGGAGCTAGCGAGCAAGATGCAAGCAATCTGCTTGCAGCGCAGTTGGCGCAGTCCATTTGTGTTTTGGAGGGTAGGGCGGTGTAGAGCTATGGGCGCAGCCCATTTGTGTTTGGAGGGGTAGAAGGGTGACAGGAGAGAGCCGCGTGGAGATGGCTGGAAAATGAGCTTGCGGCGGCTGTTGGAGCAACAGCCCATCGTGCAGCGGCTAGAATTTCTCGTTTTCTTTTTTTCGTTTCAAGGATTTCGCATTTCACTACCTTTTGGCTCGGACACCCAGCAGCCAGACTTCATCGTTATAACTGATAATGCTGCATCGGGGCATGGTAGTGAGCAGGTTATTTCACCATGGAAAACATAACAAAAGTCGACGGTGCAGCAGCTTCTCATTGTTATAACCAATATATTGTTAAAACCGGTATCGTTATAAGCAGGTTCGCTGTATTCCTAATCCCACTGTTTTTAGCACTACATTGGGACTCTGCATCTTCTTGTCTCGATGCAATCTATAGAGAAGTTGACTGAAGCCAAAGCTTGTTTTTGTTTTTCAAACGATGCCATTTCCACTGTGTTTCTATGTCACGGTTACGAAGCTGTAGCACCTTACGGCCTTTCACACTTCGACTCCATTCATTCGTGATGTTATGGCAACGCAGCGGGTTCGGTATGACGCTTGCTTCGAGTGACGAGCAATTTTGATGGCCTAGGAGCTAAACTCTGTTGCGGCTCAGCAGCTCGACATCAATAAGTCAGCGATTAGTGGATGGCAGGACCAGCAGGAGGCCCTCTGTGAGGCCGGTCGGAAGCGCTCGATGGACCACGTAGTGGCTTGGCACTGCTCCTGAATGAAGTAGTTTTGTGGTCTTTTAAGAGGTGCTTAATCTTGAACAGGCTCGATGGCACAGGGGGTTACTTGATTCTTGGGCGATAACTTTCACGGCTCGTCTCAGTACCAAACCCCTTGAAGTATACGGCCGATGACGCTCTTGGCACTTTTCAAAGGTAGTGAGCTTGCCGCAGTGCGAGGAACACTTGTCGAGGACAGGTTCGGTGCCGAGTTGCACGAACTTTCGTGAAGGTGAAACTATCTCCGAAAGTGATTGCCCAAGAATAAATACATCCCTAGGAAAGCTCTGCCTCTTCCTCAGATGACAATGCTGAGTGAAAAGAACTCGTTTCCAAATTGTGATTCCTTGAATAAAGGTGCCACTTCTTTTTCCGTTCATGTCACGTTACATTTGCGGTTTTATGTTTCTAATTTCATGTTACTGGAAAATTGACCCTCGTGTTACAGTTGGGGTTATACTACATTTGAGTAAATATGGTACCTCTTTATTTGTACTTACTGTATTTATTTACTCGATTTTAATGCTCCCTCGATTGTAACGCGCACATGTTTTCTGCTACCAAAAAAAAAGAAAGAAAAAGCTCCTGATTGTAACGCGCTCCCATTTGCCGTGACCTAAAAAAAGAAAAGTCCTTTACAGTACCACGCACCGCATTCTTTCATACAGAAATACAACTTTCTCTCACTTGAAAAAACGAAGATGCACTGAAGTTGCGACAAATAAAAAGAAGTAGCTGTTTCGCCCAAAAGGTGAAGCATCGCTTACGATAGCAGATGGGTAGACAGCTATACGAAAAGTAAGGATAGTAGTTTTATTGGCTGTATAAATTTTGAAACATTCGCTTACTAGCTAAATTAACAAGCACTGTGTCTTGCACACAAGCAAACGTGAACACGTCTCACTCAATGACCGCGGAAACTTTTTATCAAAACGCTGGAGCGAGGAAGTGTGGTAGCAGGAGCGAGAGAATCGACATTTGCGTGGCCTTCGCTTCAACGCGAACTAAGCATCGAGAACACAGCGCGGTGCGCCCAGATGCGTAGACTCTTGTCTTCATTGCAGATCTCCATTGCAGACCGTACGTAGCAGCCGCTGGTGTAGAATGCCTCTCCTGTTTGCGCCAGTCCCACAAGGAAAATTTGGCAACTCCAAACGCCTGTGATGCGGCCCGACTCCCGTCTTTCTCCGCACACGTGATTGCTTTCCTTTTAATTGCGGAATCGTGATGAACTCGGCATGTCATTGCAGTTGGCGCTTCCATGCTGATAGAGCAAACGCAGAAAACGGGAAGACGGACGGTGCACTAACCTAAGCCAAAGGAAGGATTGCCTAAGCACATGTACTGTAGCACATGGAGGAAGCTATGGCAGCTAGGCTCGAAGCGCGTACGATGCGGGCATTGTGAAATGCCAATGGCGATATGGTAATGCAGATTTAGGGTCGTACTCGGTTCTAACGTGCACGCAATTTTCGTACCTGCTTTATGGGAAAAAAGTGCGCGTTAGGTTTGAGTAAATACCGTATTTACATGATTGTAAGTCGACCTACTTTTCTAAATTTGAAAATCTGAAGTGGGGGGGTTTGACTTACTATCGAAACCAAAACAGACCAACGAGATATCAGGGGGGCTACAACGTAGTTGTAATATTATGTTTGCTCTATGGCTCTACCCGTAGTTTTCGCTATCCCGCGTGTTTGTTCGCTTTTCAGAAGGGTTTTTCAACATTTCTTTAGAGTTTTACAGCAAACACAACACTTGTGGGGGGAGAGGGTGTCGATAGCCGATAGAAGTGTGGCTGTTTCATTTGCGGCGGCACCCTAGAACGGCGGCGCTTGCAGTTAGTATCGATAGTTCATGGAAGAGCAGATGCCGCTCACGTGCTTCTATTTCCTTGTAGCTCTTAGTTTGATGCGTTTTACTCGACTGCCGACTACGTGCTACTTCCATACTCGCTCAGCCGTCGTGAATGCTCCAGGCCCACTAAACATTCCGTCCTCGTTCACAGCAGCCATCCTTTACGCCGAAGAAACAAATCCCTGCGCAGTGGGCTGCAAGTTCGATGTTTCTGAACTAGTGGTGCGAGAGTCGCGACTGCAGCGAAGCAAAATTTTCACCTTTGATGGCGACCGAAGAATTTCCCACGAGCCGAAGTCGGGATGCTTTCCGGAGCTGTAGGCCAAGTTTGCGGGGTAGGTCGCTGAAATGCGTGATTGGTCCCTGCCTGTGAAGTACAACATGGCCATGAAACAAGCCCAGGTCTTCGCCTTTTAAAGGGACACTAAAGGTTACCAGAAACTCAAGTTAAAGTGGTAGAGCAATGTTCTAGAACGTCTAAGGCGTCGATATAATCGCGAACAGAGCTTTAGTAACCGAGAAATTGAGGTAAATGCATGACACGATTTGAGACCCCCCAGCGACATTCCGGTACTAGCCCGATGACGAAAGCACTCCTCATAATTTGTGTTACTAATACTCAACTACTCGTATTAAAAATATTATTTCATTTGATTATAAGACGGAAAAAAAATGCTACTTGTCTACGTCTATTCGATTCTAAGAAAAAATAACATTTTGAAGTTACCCTTCAGTAATATGGGTGTTCGAAAGGTTTCGTTTTCGCTCGACTCTGCGCGCTCGACTCTGCGCCGCGCACGCTTTGGAGTTTCAGTAGTTTCGTTAACGCGTCGTGCTGTGAGGGTTCTGCTGGCTCGCGAAAGTTTCATTTGTTGGAACAAGCAGCGAGAATGCCACGTCCATGTGATGTCGTGGGAAGCCCTCGTTGCTTTCCCGCTCCGGAGAGCCGGTGTCGAGGCCGCCGTCGTAGTACGCAACGACGCCGGCAGTGCGAGCCCTCTGCAGCAGGTCGCGCTCGTCGGTGTTCAAATCGCTGAAGTTGAGCCCACCATCGCGAGCCAATCTGTCGGTGTCAGGGTCCATTGCGACGAGCGTCGAATTTTGCGTCATAGAATGAAGTACCAGCTTATGGGCGTCTTGCGCTGGAGTTTGAGGTATAGTAGCGGCGCCTGGTGGCGGTGCGGTAAACGACATCTGGGTCGTGCCAGCTTGGGTCGTATTGAGCCCTCGCTGTGGCGATGCACGTTTCTAGGCCGAGTTTTGCGTCGATTCGCACTTTTTTATGCCCTGTTGCAAGTGCGAAAAGGCTCGTCACTTCTCACAGACCACGCTGCAAGCTCGCCGCAGCCTATAGTTTAACGAAAACGGACTCTCCGTGTGCCGTGGGACGTAATGTGGGACGTAATTCGTTTCTCCTTCCGCTAGCCACCATACTCCCGCTTTCGCTCTGCTGTCGGCTCTGTCTTGGCTCTGTTTCTGGCCGCGCGTTTGCGTTTTGCGCAGAAAAGCCGTAGCGCCGTCTGCGGACGCCGTTCTACTCACCGATGGCGCAACGTCACTATGAGACCATGATGTCAGTACTCCTCGATCGGAGGGCGGGTGATTTGAACTGCGCTAGAGGTACGCGGACGCTTCAGAACGCATTTTCTCTTAAAATAAGTCTCTCCTTGGCACGAAACAGGCGTTTCGAGGTTTCTGTGATGGTATTTCAACAGTCCACGTTAACTTAATAGTAACCTTTAGTGTCCCTTTAAGGACGTGCTCCGCCATGAGTACAATGAGTGGCTGGCAGCAGAAGACCGCGAACTGACACCAACCGCACCTGTCAAAAGAGCCTCCCTGATGGCTGCATGTGGTTGGGTGCGTTTGGCGTGGGCTGCTGTTCCACAAGATGTTGTGATGCGGTCTTTTGCCAAATGTGGAATTTTGCTGGACGATGACGTGCTGTGGGACCGTAGCAGCGATGACGATGGCAGCACTAGTGAGGACCATGGCACAAGTGAAGACGAGTAGTCCAGTGACCATGCCAGCTACTGACTAACAAATTTTCGTTATGGAACGCGCCCTCGGGTATGCTCTTTCCTTTTTTTTTTCCTGTCACGCGATATGGAAAGGTTGACTTACATTCGTGTCAACTTACAAATGTGTAAATACGGTATGGTACTTTATACGGAGGACCTGTAAACAACTCACCATGGTTGCCGATACTCCTCTCACATGGGCACCTGTGAGCTCCTTTAACTCCTTTGTCTTTATTTTGACGGAGATGCGCTCGGCGTCACATGGTCATCCTTCTGCTAAGGAAGTTTAAGGAGCTTTTATCGAAGGGAGTTCGGTGATCTCCATTGGCGGATGATGACGGGGCTCTCAACCCCAGTAAGCTGAAGTTACAAAAAAACTGTGAGCCCGAAATCTCCAGAATGAACACACTAATGAACTTTAGCAACATTAAAAGTTGTTTTGGTGCATAATCCATTCATGTTTCTAAAACTATTTTAGGCTCATGAGAACGGAGCGAACCGAAACGGAGCGACGAAGTCCGCATCGCCATAGTCATCAGTGGAAACTCGTACCGCGCATAGCACTGTGTTGGCTGCATGACTTCATGTCTGCGTAGTTGCCATACATGATCTTGTATTAGTTGCCGCGTTTTTGCCTGTAGTGGTTGCGGCAAACCGTAGTTTTGTTTTGACTCGGTATGCGCGTTGGTTGCATGCCTTCATAACTACATAGTCGCTATCCATGATCGCATAGATAGCGACCGTGGTTTATTCCGCAGTTACAGCAAAGGTAGTTTCGTTTCGACTTGGTGCATGCGTCCTTGTGCTATGTGTGCTACAAGGAAAAACGGCAAAATGTTACAGTAACAAGCCCAAATTTCAATGTTGAGTGTATGTAAACAAGAAAAAGCGCCAGGCGCGCACGATTGAAAACAGTAGCTGCCTGCCGCATCGGCTTCCCTGCAATACTCGCCTGCCCGTCTCACTTGAAAACTCCGTTGTGCTTTCAGTTTGTTATACTGGTACTACCAGCAAATTTCCTCCCGGGTCGTTGCACGCCGCCGCTAAACCTATTGCGATGAGCATATTCACCTATTTGTTTTACAGCGCATTAGGCAAAGTGCCTTACTGCCACGGTTGAGGACTGGGTGTTGTTAGGAATGGCCTGCTGAGGTGGCAACATATAAGTTATTTCAGCCCGCTGCACGTGTTTCGATCCACCCGCGGTGGGGGCGCCCTTCAGAGAACTAGCGAGGACAGTGCTAACCAACCATGAACTTCAGAGAACTGCGGACAACCGGCAGCCACGCGGCGGGGGTCAGCTCAGGGGAGTTCTCGAGGGGAGGTAATTGGCGGAACGTCCCCATGTGCTTTTCGAGACACCAGACAATGGACCGCGGCGGAGGCCACTGTGTGAGGTCCGCTCTGGAATTTAGAGGCGCCGGCTGGGGTCTGGTGTGACCACCTGGCTATGGGGACGCAGGACAATGGACACCACGACGACTGCGCTGCAGTGGTCGTCTGCCCGTGGAGGGGGCACTGAAACCTGTGTGTGCGTGGGTGTGTTTGTAAAACGTCCCGCATAGAGGTGGCTTGTTTACGATGGCGTTGAACGTTTTGCCTCACCTAGGGAACACGAAGTGGATATAACTAGCTGTTGTCGGCGGCTCGAGTGTGCTCGTCGTCATGCTCTGTGCTCGTCAATGTACTCGTGAGCTGTGTGCTCATTTGCTGTATGCTTCGTCTTGCGGGCTCCATTTAGGAGTCACGCTAGACTGTGTAAATGTATCCCATGTTCAAATGTAAATAATGTACATAAACCCTGTTCACCTAGCTCCTCCCAAGTTCCTCTCTACGACTAATGCTTACAAATGGTGGCAGCGGTGAGATCGTCCGACAACTCTAATAGTGTGTTGGTATAGCATATTAGAGGTTGAATTGTGCTACATTTTGACTAGACACACAGAAGAGAAGCACACTCATGCCTTACTGCATGATTTTAGTAGGTGATATCCAAGCGCATCGCTGTTCCCTGCTGCAGACGGCACGATGTTAGCGTCATGTTTTGCTTCAGTGGCATCCAGCATCACCGACCAGCTCTATTTTCTTTTGGTTTTCCTTCGCCTCGTGTCTCGTGTGCAACGATTTGCGCAATGCTTTGCATTACGTAGATGTTAACTACAGTTGAGCCTGTCAAATTTTTTAGTCACTTCGGATTGTTCGTTCTTTTCTCTTAGTAGTTTTTTTCTAGCATTTTTTCCAAAAGGTGTGAAAGAGGTTCTATTGTATACATATTGTTGCCCTAAGTGGTCCGCAGACCGCAACACTATCGCTGGTGCTGACGAAATTGCCACAAAGGACATTGCCCAGGGCACAGCACAAGTCCTCATCATCGGTGCACGATATGTTGCTGCCATAATGGCCATCACCTAGGAACCAATAGCACCATCTGCTGAATTGTTCAAGCTTATAGTAACCGCTGCTTGCATGAGGAGTCGCCAATCGGGGGTCGGATGAACCTAAACGACATGCTTTCATGTTCGAACTAAATGAGTTTTTTATCTTAGCAATGTATAGTTTGTTGCTGGGGGCTTTCCAGTGCACTTAAGTTAAGCGAGATTAAATTAACGGGAGTAAACGGCATTATCCTTCATTCCCACGATGGCTGGAAAGCTGTACTAGCTGTGCACCAGCTGCGTGCTCTAACACCAGTTTGCCCCCTAGTGCTCTTAGTAGGAAGCTCTGTTGAGACTGGCTCATGGCTGGCCAGCACTTGGCCAACGCACTTCTCCAGAAAGTTGTGATACATGGTGTTGTCTGGGCTCCGAGATGATTGCTTTGCAAGAATTTGGCACTTTGTGCAGTGATTAGAAGCTCTGCACTTCACTGCCATTGGTGGCAGTGTTTGCTTTGATTTCCTAGCACTTTGTTGTACAAATTTGTTTAGCTTCACATAATACCAACTGCATTCAAATGACTGAAGAGTAAGTGTCCTGCTATTTGCACTTGTATATAATGTATGCCACACTTGAAGTCATTCACATATTTATGGGAAGTGCAACAGGGCCTTCTGCTGCTTGCTGTTGGGCGTGATTGTGTTGTAATGTTGCTATATGACCCTAGGCAGTGTGTGTGAAACTGGATAATTTTCTTTTTTTCAAAGAAGCTTCTGTTGAACGTCAGCACTCCATCCTGATTTTTCTTATTTTCTTTTCTTGTCGCCTTTTTTATAAACCCGTCTTTGTGGAGTAGTTTGTTATAGAGGAACGAACAAGATGGTGCATTCATTGGCGTGCTGCATGTTACCTAAAGCGAAAGCACACGACCGTGAAGCCACTACCGCTTCTTCCCTGCTTACTGTGTGGTCAATCAGCTGTCGGAAATGCAACTAGGTGATCGTTAATGCACTGTGCTCTACTCGTACTGCAAAATGTGGAATGGTAGAGGGAAGACGTGTGTAGTAGTTGGCTGCAAGAACAGTATACTGTATTTACTTGAACCACAGCCGACCCTTGAATGTCCGAAGCCAGAAAAAATTAACTTACCTTGAATGTAAGCTGAACAAAAAGATGGGGACAGCGTTCACAAAATGAAAACAGTATTTATTTAATATGAGCATGCCGAGCTCACTTTACATTATCCTAGCTGCCAGCCTCATTGCTATAGCTCAGACCACACGCAGGCTTGCGGACGCGCGCCCATGCATGCGCAGACGGTACAATGCATGCGCAGACGGTACGGCAAGGCTCGCACTCATCAAAACACGGCATGAGTTTGGTGAACAGCTTCTCTCTGTTATTGCGCGCTTATTTTCCTTATCGTTGTCATCTCCTGGTTGCGGCACATGCAAAAAGTGTCCCTCGTTGCCCCTCCAACGACGGACGTTTTTCTCATTGATGTTGAAGTCCTGCCCGGTTTGAACGTTTGACGATGCTTCTGCGGCTAGCACAACTTTTTGTTTGAAAGCGGCACTATAGTAGCATCGCCTGTTTGGTGCCATTACGATAACACCACGCTATGGGCCACACCGCACGCCAATACGCCACAGGTCAAAATAGCGACGTCACTCGTGTGCTTCAGTTGGCTACTAACGCGGCTAATAGCCGCTGCGATACTGACTTTTCTAGATGGCGCTAGCTATGCACCATATTTATCATAGTGTAGTTTTTCACCCATGCTGTAGCATGAGTGACAAACTACGCTATGTTCGAACACACAAATGTTCAAATTGCCATTTGTTGGTCGTGTTGGTAAACTGACTTGGAAAGCATATTTAGCGCCAGCGAACAAGGACAGAAGGGAGACGACACCACAATGTGCTAACTTCAGCAGCTTGATTTTCAGGAAACATCCACCTATTTAACCCATGTTAAATTGGGTGTGGTTAAAATTTGGATGAGGTGGCACCACTGTGCATGTGGGTGTTTCCTGAAAATCAAGTTGTTGAAGTTGGCGCTTTGTGGTGTCGTCTCCCTTCTGTCCTTGTTCTCTGGTGCTAAATATGCTTTCCATATGTTCGAAGCTGTATGTTTTGGGTTGGTTCACGAAGCAAGCGAATGACTAGTGATAAAACGTTGTTGGTAGAAGCTATTACAAGCACCCGCTATGGTGGGTTAGCAGCTATGGTGTTGCGCTGCTAAGCACAAGGTTGCGAGATCAAATCCCGGCCGCGGTGGCAGCATTTCGATGGAGGCAAAATGCAAAAACGCCCATGTCCTGTGGATTGGGGGCACGTTAAAGATCCCATGTGGTCAATTTTTCCAGAGTCCCCCACTATGGTGTGCCTCATTATCATGTCATGTTTTTGGCATATAAAACCTCAGACTTTAATTTAAGAAGCCATTACAAAGTACAGAACATTTACGTTTCACGCATTGTGCACAGCAAGAAAAAAAAATCTGAGCACTCCCGCAAGTGTTATTAGGCAGGAAATAAACAGTCAGATAGTGACCACACCAAGGAATGTTACTGAGTAATAAACATGACGAGCTGCTGCTGCTTCAAAATGATTGGCAAGTAAAGAACAAAGAGCAAAACACACTGATCCTGATTAATTCAGAAACGGAAAGCTAGGACAGTTTGGAATACATTTCTAGTTCTGGTTCTAGTACAAGCGCCAAAGTGCGTTCTGAACTTTATTGTAGGCTCATGCACAGAACGAGACCAGCCTCGTCCTCGGCCGCCGCCAACAACCGGCCAGAGCCTTCGGGCTTCGGATGGGCTTGCCGAATGTGAGGGTATTGATGAGGGGCAACTGTGTTGCCTTCAACTGTGGTATCGTGGCTCAACACAACCACTTCTGTAAAAGTAGGCATGTGCGAATAGGGGTTTTTCACTTCGAAGTGAATACGAAGCGAGTAGTTATCCAATTAGAATAATTTCGATATCCAATTAGAATAATTTCGAATCGAAGCAAATATTTTCGAATCGAAGCGAATATTTGGGACCCCTAGTACACAACAGAAAAATTGATAAGGTGAAGTACATAATCTTGTTTCAATGATATCTGATGGCTGTTTTATCAAGTATATTTTCTGAACAATTCATGTGAGGGAATGAGAAACAGGCATGGAGGTACGAGACTTTCTCATTTTTCAATTTATTCAGACCACTGTGCACTGCTCACTCAGCCTTTCATCCTAGTGCATGTTGCTATGTATAAAGTGTTCTAGAAAGTGTTCTCTTCTAGTAGTGACAACATTTGCTGTTGATGAGAACAACCTCTCACTTGACACTTGGGTTGCTGGCACTGACAGGTACAGCCGACCTAGCTTGGACAGTGACGGGTACTTCTCCGAAATTCTTCCACCACAGAAAAGATTCTCCAAGCGGGGCCGAACAGGTCCATGGAGGTACTCCTCCACCTCCTCTATCAGTTTCTGAGAACCAGTGCTTGAAGTGGTGGTGGAGGCCAAAGTTCCAAAAACATTCCACACATCACTAGAGACAGCTTGTGCACTGGAGTCTTCCTTGTCTCTCCTATGAGGCAGGCTTTGCTCCACAGCTGAGCAGAGTAGATTTTTCAGCCACCGTTTCTCACTTGTGGTGTCATAACGGACTGCTTTAAATTTGGGGTTCAATGCCGTGCTCAAGGCACATGTCACCTGCAATTTTATGTCCACAAACCTGGACTTCATGCTATGAAGGAGGTTGCCTGCAGATACAGACACCTTCCCACAACTCTGCTGTTGCTGGGTGAGCAGAGGTTGCATGCAATATACTAGTGTCACCACTTGCGAAAAGTTGGGTGCTTTTCAGAGCAAGATTCTCTTGTGGCATTGTCAACACATTTCAGCACTTACGTGACGGATGCCATCAGATGCCATTCACTTGAAGTTAGGTTTTCCAATGTGTCCTGTTCTGACCGGATCAAGGAAATTGGCAGAAATTGGAGGAAGGAAATTGGAGACATTTCATATTCACTGTTCCATTGCGTTGCTACATCCTGAATCACTTCAAGGGGCTCTAAGTCCATGCTGACTTGAACCTCTTTGAGACGACTCCTGGCCTGGGAACTCCTCTCGTAGTGCCCTACAATTGCTCAGGCCTTGACACACAGCTTCTCAAAATTCGTACCAATGTTCTTATACCCCTGTCAAGCGGGCAAGTTAAGTGCACTTACGTTGAGTGCACTTCGGGACCTTGAGTCACACTTTAGGCAACGCGCTTCTTAACGGGAAAACAGAGTGCACTCGCAGTAAAAAAAAAAAAAAAAAAAAAAAAAAATGGCGACAGACTAAGAGCGCGTTCTTAAAGATGTAAATTAATAAGAGAAAGCTGCTAAAAAGCGATTGTTTTAAGTAGAATTATATATAAAAACAAACTTCATCTATTTGTCTCAACAAAAAACGAAGATGTTTTTGTTATAAGTGTGTTGCAAGTCAATGCTGGCCAAGACGAATGCCTAGCCAATCCAAAACAACACGGCGGTGTGCGGCAGTTGATCCTGCTCGTGATCCTGCTAGAACAGAATATGAGCGAGTATATATGAGCAAAGACGGCAAGTTCGATATTTAGCTACACTGCAAAATGCCACGCACACGGCTCAAAGCACGACTAACGTGGTCAGCACGCTTTCACACCAAAATAAACACGAACTGAATGAACATGGCGGCGCCGCAGTGCCGCATCATTCTGGCGCCGTTAGTTGCGTACATGATAAATTCGTTTCTTTATTGTGCTGTTTCGCTTCTCGCTAAACACAAATTATATTGTTAAAAGCTGTCCAATAACTGAAATGAACTTTTGTGTCCTTTTTCTATGCATTACATTTTGCGTCGTTGAAAGCGTTGGTGGCGAGGCTAGGCACTCCTTCAAACCGTTGGCGGCGAGGCTACGCACTCGGCCAGCAAAGTGCGTTCCGTGAATGTACTCCGACTTGAGTGCACTCATCTGAGAGTACACTCCGCTGCGACGTTAAGATTTGGGAAAGTGCACTTAAAAACCGAGTGCACTCGCCGTAAGTGCACTGAACTTGCCCGCTTGACAGGGGTATTAGACGTACTTCAGTTTCACAGCTCCGCTCGGGAGGTAACCGAAGTGGTGGTCACACGAACTAGTGGTGCTGCGATTGCGTCTTTCGCCAGTTCTACCTTTTCTGGTTTCGCTTTTGTTTTCATTTCTATTTTCATTTTGGTGGTGCTGCTTCGTCTGTGGTCGTGTCGTTGGCTGCTCCAGCGGCCAGATGCAACATGATGCTGATGGTCACTATTTTTATCGCACCACGACGACGGCAAAGAGCGCTTTTTATATGGAAACAAATGCTGCGCCGAAAGAAAGAATGCCCCACAGATAAGTCCGAAGTGTGTGAACGTCATGTTGTGGACGACGATCTGTAATTTAATTGTTGAGAACAAATATATAGAGATTCCATCGCTGCAAACATGGACGCTTGTTCACGGCGCTATTCCACAACTTAGTTATTGCCGGTCTTCGCGAACACATCTCGAAGTCAATAAATGTGATGCAAAAGCAAAAATCACAAACAGAAGCAGCTTGAGTGCTGGCAGGCACTTCGGCGGCAGCTTGCAGGTATGCGCTTCATGCAGGTGGCAAACCAATTGTATTTGAATCTTGTAGCGCTTGCCTTCGGAATGTGCGCTACTGACTGTGATCAACAAGCTCATGACTGTGATGTTGCCTTCTGTGCTCTGAAAGCTTTAATTTGTTGAAGATGACGCCATGCAGCAGCAATATGTGAATCGTTTTACATGAAGCAACTCGTAGGTGGAATCTCTTGAGTTATGTAAAGTGTTGTCCTTGAAGAGTATCGCACCTAATTTACTGCATGAAAAGCTATAACAAAATCCACAAAATGCTATTTCAAGCAGCTGTACTACCTTCAAAAGCATAATTGAAATCATCCTCAGAGAAGCAGACAGCTTGACAGTTACGCACAGCCAGGTGTGCATGACATCAAGCCGAAGTAAAACAACGATAAACAAGATCATGTGCACCACAAACAGTGTAGTGCAGTACTTGCAAAAGCTTGTGAACATTATGTCTTGTTGTAGAGACAACTCTGTTTGAGCAAGCCTCCGAACACAACCCCTAAGTGACTACAGAAACATAAGTATGGGCAATACGATGAAGAAAAATGCCTGTAGCTTCAAATGTATGTGATTCTGTACCCCCACAAGTCTTTTTATTCGCAGGGATATGAGGTTGTTCAAAACAATCCTGGGATAGTATTCACCGTTATTGAACGCGTACAGAATTAAACAGTAATTCATCACACTTCAGTGAATCCTGCTTCCGGCGATTTATTCTGGAACACCCCAGTCAGGCTGGACAAACCATCTGTGCCTGCATTTGGATATGAAGATTTGTAATCGTTGACATGACTAATCATGTTTTATGTGATCATGCGCATTCACTTGACAAAAACGAAAAGAAAAAGAATGATATAAAATGACTGTCTAATGAGGACGTGCACGTGACCTGCTAATACAAAATGCAAGATTACTTTGAAGAAAGGTTGCTCAAATAAATAAGACTTCACAATGTTAGCTGCAAATTTTATTCGTAGAAAATAAAATAATTCCTTGACCTACGAATGTTCAGTTGAATCGGTTCTTGCCACTTCCTGCCGATCACAGTGAATGTACATGTCTTAATATGCATGAGGGACATGTAAAAAGGCATGCACAAATTAGGTTTATTAGGCACGGACCAGATGGTGTGCAGAGAAATTCACTGAGCACATTCAGTTTCCAGATACGAATTTCGTTTGTTTCTCATTTGTAGCTTATACAGATACCAATCATCTACATTTACACTGCTTTAATAATGAAATGTACGTCTTCACAAATTATGCATTTTTGTGCCGATACAAGGCATTATACTTTTCACATGACAGATTTTGCAAGGGTACTCGCCAAAGAACGTTTATGCATTCAGATAACGAGAGTTAGCTTACCAGCAGTGGAGTAGTATTTGGTGCACCTTACAATCTCCAGCTGCGTGCAGTATGTTCTTAAAACCGCTGCAGATTGTGTACAGGTGCTCGTCTTTATTACACAGGGTATGAATACGCTGCCAGAAAAAAAGCACTGAGCAGACCAGTGTGATGCTTCTGACTGGGACAAGTTGGTTGGAAAACCGAATTGTCCCCCGCAGGGGCGTCTGCATCAGCAGGCGTTTGGTGTGTTGCGACACCACATACCCGAGCACACGAGAGTTGGACCCTCCCGCGTCTAACCGTGGGCGGCGTAGCCGTGTCCGGGGAAAAGGGGATCCAGGGGGTTGAGCCAATGCTGGGTGTTTGGACCTTTACGGCCGCTCGGCGGCGGCAACACACCCCTTTGGCCTCGGCTTCAGGTAGACGGCACCACTGGACGGACTCACGCCGGGGAAATTGGTAGTTGCCTTTTCCTGTCTCTCTCTCTCCCTCTAGCCTTCGTCTTTCTATCACTTTTCATCTTTCCTGTCTTCTCCTAGCTTCCGATTACTTCCATTTTTTCCAGGCAGCAAGGGTTAACCTTGTGTGAATAGCCAACTTAGGTTATTTCATATTTGGTTATAGTGATAACGTGCAGCTGGCGTTTGCAGGACCTGTTTTTACAGTCCCTGTAGCGTCCCCTTGTAGGGCTCCACGGTGGTTGGCTGGCGTTATTGCCGAAAATTACATTATTCTATGGCTAGTTCCTTTTCTCACCTTCCCGATAGCCCTCAGAAAAGAGGGCGCACCGAAGATCTTTTCCAGTTCCTTGGACGCCAAAGACCGAACTTCCCACGGTATCATGTGATCCACTCAGAAAAATCTGATAAACAAGTACGAAACATTTCCCCTTTTCTGGTTTCCAAGTCCTTAACTGATGTCCTTGGTCCAGGCTACAAGGTATCAAGGCTGGCAAGTGGTGATCTCCTGTTAGAGCTGCATGATCAGAAACAATATGAAAAGTTACCCAGTCTAGTATCATTTGGGGATGTTCCAATGACAGTAACTCCACACCGCACTCTGAACACCACCCGTGGCGTTGTCTCGGATGACGATTTGCTCCAGCTGACAGAGGCTGAGCTCTTGGAGGGCTTCAGTGAGCAGAATGTTGTCAATGTCAGAAAAATTAAGATGAGAAGGGATGGTAAAGAAATTCAAACGAAGCACCTAATACTCTCATTCGGTTCAAGTATTCTGCCCGAGTCTCTAGGGGCTGGGTACATCAAGCTCCGTGTCAGACCATATGTGCCAAATCCCCTAAGATGTTTCAAATGCCAGCGTTTCGGCCACAGTTCGCAGAGCTACCGGGGCCGCCAAACATGTGCGAAATGCAGTGCCCATGAACACGCCACTGAAAGAACGTTCTCCACTGTGTCAACTGCTCGCGGTCGTGCCCATTCTGGAAAAAAGAAAAGAAAATTGTAACAATAAAAGTAAAGGAAAATATAAGTTTCAAGGAGGCACGCAGGCGGGTATCCTACCTGCCCAAGAAAACCTTTGCCGATGTGGCGCGTCAGGGGGCAGCGCCACAACGGTCTCCGGCGG
Organism: Dermacentor andersoni; assembly: GCF_023375885.2. Taxonomy (NCBI): domain Eukaryota; kingdom Metazoa; phylum Arthropoda; class Arachnida; order Ixodida; family Ixodidae; genus Dermacentor; species Dermacentor andersoni. The sequence continues at coordinate 8,356,159 of NC_092824.1, read as the reverse complement.
CTGTCCGACCCACACCCAGTGAGGCGGCTGTTACGCCATCTGCCCTTGCGGCGGTTGCAGCTAGCGCTGCTACGCCAACCCAGCAGACGGGGTCATCGACCCCGAAGGTGGGCGCAGCCGAGGCTGCCCTAACCTCCCTGGCCCTTTCCAGCGCTGGCAACAGCCGGCGCAGCCAAATCCCTCAGGGAGCCCCATTGACCTCCGAGCTGGTGGGCGCAGGGGTCTTGCCCTCCAAGGCGGGACTCTCTCGAGTAACTTCTCGCTCGCAAGAGCACGTGTCCGGCGCCTGACACGAGGCAATGGACACTACACCTATCCTCAAGGCGCACCAAGCGCCTAAGGAGCGGCGAGGCTCCCTCGAACTCTTCAGAAAGGGCAAAACCCCGATTACAGGGCCTCGAAAAAGCTCTGTAATTTAATCTCTGAAATCCCTGTAATTAATACTTCTGTTTCTGTACACACAGCACCTATTGACTTCCAATATGGATACACAAATAATTCAATGGAACGTCAGAGGTCTTAGAAACCTTGATGATGTGCAGGAACTCATCCAAAAACACAATCCAAAAGTGCTGTGTCTACAGGAAACACACTTAAAATCCAAACACACAAACTTTCTCCAACAGTATATAACTTTTCGCAAAGATCGCGATAATGCGACGGGATCATTGGGCGGTGTTGCCATTGTCACTCATAGAAGTATAGCGTGTCAACCTTTAGAGCTACAAACGCCCCTTGAAGCAGTGGCAGTTCGAGTTGTCCTACTAAACAAACTCATCACCATTTGCTCGCTTTACATGCCTCTGCATTACCAACTAAACAAACATGAATTTCATTCCTTGATAGATCAATTGCCAGAACCTTATGTTGTTCTTGGCGATTTCAATGCGCACAGCAGCCTATGGGGAGACTCTCGTATCGATGCGTGAGGTCGCCTTGTTGAACAATTCCTTTTTCCTTCTGGTGCGTGCCTTCTGAATAAGAAGGAACCCACATATTACTGTCTTGCAAACAGAACCTTTTCCTCAATTGATCGCAGCATAGTTTCCCCGTCTATACTGCCTGAACTCGAATGGGAAGTTATGAACAATCCTTACAGGAGCGACCACTTCCCCATACTGCTAAAAACACATATAGAAAACGAATATCTACCCTACCACAGGCTCCTAGGTGGAAGATCAATACAGCCGACTGGGAGAAATTCCGAACTCTCACTAGTATTTCATGGCATGACATGTCCTCGCTAGGAATTGATGCTGCTGTGCAGTATTTTACAACCTTCATTATAGATGCTGCATCTAAATGCATATCTGAAGTAAGTGGCTCGGCATGCAGACGGCGTGTCCCGTGGTGGAACGACGAATGTAGGATTGCTCGTAAAAAACAGAACAAAGCGTGGGGGCTGCTACGCGCTTCTCCCACTGCAGAGAATCTTGGCAACTTTAAAAAAGTAAAGTTCCAAGGCAGGAGAACCCGCCGACAGGCCAGAAAAGAAAGTTGGCAGAAGTTTTTATCGACTATTAACTCGTTTACAGATGAGGCCAAAGCCTGGAACAAGGTTAATAGGCTTAGAGGGCGGCACACATATTCACTCCCTCTGGTTAACACGCAGGGCGATACCCTGCAAGATCAGGCAGACTCACTTGGGGAGCACTTTGAGAGCGTGTCAAGTTCAAACCATTATTCGAAATCCTTTCTGAAATATAAACAAATAGAAGAATGTAAGCCATTCATAAGAATATGTCGACAGAATGAACCATACAGCCGTCCTTTTAGCATTGCCGAGTTGAGAGCTGCCTTGAGTGCATGCAAGAGATCTGCACCGGGATCTGACAGAATCATGTATGAAATGATCAAAAACTTGCACACTGACACCCACGTTACACTACTCGCACTTTTCAACACCATTTGGGCTGCAGGTTACCTTCCAACCACATCGAAAGAAGCCATTGTCCCTGTTTTGAAACAAGGCAAAGACCCTTCCTCAGTGGCAAGTTACCGCCCGATAGCCCTCCCAAGTTGCCTTTGTAAGGTATTTGAAAAAATGATTAATCGGCGACTCATTCATTTCCTTGAACTGAGAAAAATGCTTGATCCCTATCAGTGTGGCTTCAGGGAAGGGCGCTCCACAACTGATCACCTTGTACGTATTGAAGCAAACATCCGTGACGCATTTGTACACAAACAGTTTTTCCTATCCATATTCCTCGTTATGGAGAAGGCATACGACACAACTTAGGGGGGGGGGGCTTCGGAATCTTGAGAGACTTGTGGCAAATGGGCATCCATGGTAATATTCTAAGCCTAATAGAAAGCTATTTGTCCATTCGTACTTTTCGGGTGAAAGTCGGCAATGTACTCTCACGTCCTTTTACACAAGAAACTGGTGTACCCCAAGGAGGCGTGCTCAGCTGCACGCTCTTTATTGTGAAGATGAACACGCTTCGTGCTACATTACTGTTGTGTCGGTAGCGGCAGGCAAGCGGGGGGCCCCGACTAGCGAACGCGCGGCTAGCGCCGGCGCAGTGAAGGAGACACGGAGCTAACTGCTCCCGATGAAAACCGGATTGAAGACTCAGCCGACCCGCGGCCGTTTATTATTAAAAAGGACTCACACGCCAGATGACGCCTCCCGATTGGTCCAAGCTCGTCACATGACAGAAGGGGGGTGCGCCATCTAGCTAAACAACTACAAAACATACATGTACGATGACACAGAGATCTGACAGGGGGCGATGCTATACTACATCATCCCCCCCTGGAAACAAAGTAAGCATACAGTGAAACGCGCACACATGACGCGCACTTAAGTCCAAGGACAAATTGAGTTCGTTCCCCCCCACGTTCACACACACGTGCACCAGATGCACACAAGGCATGCACTTAAGTCCACAACAAATTCAGTCCGTCCCCACCCAAGTTCACATACACGCGCACCAGTCTTGGGCACCAAAACACAGGCAGTCACTCAAACAAAGTCTGGCAAGGAACACGGCACAAAACTCACTGCACCGCAACAAGGAGCACTTTTTATACCTGTGTTAATGAAACATGTGGACTGTCTCCTAAATGTCACAACGAGGCCCTTAGCCATGGCATTTCGAAGACGGAAATACACTCTACACTACAGAAACAAAATCATCGAGCCACGGAGGCCGTTTTCTGTCACAATGAGGACGCGTGCATACCTCAGAAGAACTTTGGGGGTTGCGACGCGTATCGGTCGACTTTAAAGACCCAGTCGTCCCACTATTATTTACCTCCCCCTGGTTGGAAAACTGAATGTGGTTGTCGCTCAAAGCTGGAGAGGGTTGCCCAGGAAGCTCCTCTCGACGTCCCAACAAGTCCTGGGAGGCTACTAATTACCCAACGGAATCAGAGACTGCCGACTGTGTTGACTCGGAAGTGATACAGTCAGACGCACAACTTAACTGAAGCTTATGACTATGAGAAGACGCTGTCACTACAGACAAGTCATCGGAATGACTATCCAAGTTTGAATATGAGTACAAAAAGTCTCTATCACTTGTACACAGTGTACTACCTGCTGGATCCTTCATCACTACGGTTAACTTAGACACATGCCACGTCTTCCCATCACTGAGTAGAAAAGTAGATGGTCCTATCTGGGCCTTGACTTTACGAGGTTTACTGTACTTAAAGAATCCTTTCCTGTTAAATCTTATTCTGACGGTGTCTCCCACCTTGATACGAGTTGCCTGAGCACCTCTACGTTTGTCTACGTACTGTTTAGTCTGCAACTGTTTCTGCAAGATCCTTTCTTGAACTTGAGGCACAAGACTGTCCTGTTCTCGTAGATCTACACAGAGCCGCATGGTTCCATCCTTCTTGCGCACCACCACGAGTGGAGACACCCACTCAGTAGCCTCGACGCGCTCGATGACGTCGCAGTCCTCGAGACGTCGCAATTCATGTGTGACCTGGTCACTGAGGGCCAGGGGTAGTCGGCGCAACTTTGAAGATACTGGTTTCACATCTTGCTGCCGATGAATTCGGTGCACAAAGTTGTTGACGAGGCCCAACTCGTCACTGGAAAGGTGATCAAAACCCGGAGGCACACCTGTGGGGCTCTGTACTGAAGGAAGCGATGGTAGACGACATGTCAGCGACGTACCGTCGATCTGTATGCCCAAGCGTTGGATGGCGTCTAAACCCAGCAGTGATGTTCCTGTAGTCGTTACGTGGAACGTGACGGAGCATGACCTTTGGAAAAACTAGACAGTGGCTTGAAACAGGCCTTGAATGTCGATGCGTTGCTTGGAGAAATTTTTCAAGTCCACTGTTTGTGACAGTCTGTGCTGTCGACCAAAGTGCTTTCCAAAATCTTCGGCCATCATCAATGAGACAGACGCTCCCGTATCCACCGGCAGTCGCATGGAGACGCCGTTCACTACGACCGGAACTTGTAAATCATTTTTAGTTTCCAAAGTGCTCACCGTCAAGACAGACGCGGACGGCTGTCCTGCGGAAGTTGACAAAGACCGCGTCTCTGCGGAAGAGACGTGCTGAACAGTACGGGTTTTTCGGCACACTGATGCAAAATGGCCCAACGTGTGGCAGGCATTGCACCGCCAGTTCCTTGCTGGACAATTCCTATACGTTGCAATATGTTTCGTGCTGCCACACCGATCGCATGCACCATGGTTCCCGGAGGAGCCATGTGCGAAATGTCGGCCCTCTTGGCGGCTTCCCGGAAGAAGTCGGTCGTCTTGGCGGCTTCTCGGAAGAAGTCGGTCGTCTTGGCGGCTTCTCGGAAGAAGTCGGTCGTCTTGGCGGCTTCTCGGAAGAAGTTGGCCATCTTCATGGCCTCCCGGACTATGTCGGCCATCTTGGCGGCTGCCCGGAAGAAGTCGGCCATCTTGGCCCGTCGACGGAACGCCAAGTTGAGATGCCTCAATTCTTCGAACATTTTCGGAGCCGAACGCGCGGTTCGCTCGATGCAAGGCTTCTAACGAGCGTCCAATTTCTTCTGCCTTGTCCAGGGACAGGGTTTCGCCATAAGCCAGCAACTTTTCGTGAACGCTGACGTTCGCTACCCCGTGTATTATTTGGTCTCGGACGCGCTCATCGTAGGTTGCGGCGAAGTTGCACTGTACCGCCTTCTCCTTCAATGCGGTCACGAATTCCAGGAATCCTTCTCCCTCGAACTGCTTTCGACTGGTGAATTCGTGCCGTTCCGCCAGGACATTTGTTGACGCGGCGAACAGCCGGTCAAGCCGCTGCAAGAGTCTCGGAAACTCTGACGCTGGCGGGACCGCATCACTTGACGTTGACGCTGCGCCGGTCGACTGCCTTGCTGCTTCGCTTGAAGCTGACGCTGCGCTGGTTAACTGCCTTGCTGCTTCCTACTCCTCGTCTGCAAAGTACTTCCGTTGTCCCTCACGCCCGAGAGCGCTGACGAGCGCGGACGCTCGTCGCGCGTCCGTCCAGTCGCCACCGCCGGCCGCTTCGAGGTGGGCCTGAAAAATTTTTTTCCATCGATGCCATGGAATTAACGGTGGCCCGGGCAATTCCAGAAAAACGGGAAGGTTCGCCGTGAAAGACGCCATGCCCGGTAGCGTGCAGGAGACAGTGCAGAAAACAAGCTGGAGCTCGCAGCAGGAATGGGGCAAGGAAGAACAAAGGGGGCGAGAAGGCCTAGGCTCAGAAGCCTCGCGACGCCAAGTGCTTCGGCGGCGTTTGCCTGCCGTGCGGACACAGGAAGGGACGCTTTACTTACGAAGCTCGTTGGTTTCCCGGGGCTTCGGTCGGAACCGTTGCGGGAATCCCATCCTTGTCGCCAAAAGATGTTGTGTCGGCAGCGGCAGGCAAGCGGGGGGCCCGGACGGGCGAACGTGCGGCTAGCGCAGTGAAGGAGACACGGAGCTAACTGCTCCCGATGAAAACCGGAACGAAGACTCAGCCGACCCGCGGCCGTTTATTATTAAAAAGGACTCACACGCCAGATGACCCCTCCCGATTGGTCCAAGCTCGTCACATGACAGAAGGGGGGTGCGCCATCTAGCTAAACAACTACAAACATACATGTACGATGACACAGAGATCTGACAGGGGGCGATGCTATACTACAATTACCACCTGCCATTTTTTACTCTGTCTATGGGGACGACGTTCAAATAGCTTTCAAATCCTGTAACCTCACAGTGTGTGAGCGACAAGTACAGCATGGCTTGAACAAGGTGTCCAAGTGGGCAGACCAAAATGGATTTAAAATCAACCCCCAAAAAAGCTCTTGTGTTCTTTTTACAAAAAAGAGAGGCCTGGTCCCAGATCCTTGCTTAGAACTGTGTGGACAACAAATACCTATCAACAAAGAGCACAAATTCCTAGGTAGTATTATACTTGACTATAGACTCACTTTCATTCCACACATTAAATATCTGAAAGAAAAATGTCTAAAAACAATGATCTTAATGAAACTTCTATCCCAGACTACATGGGGTAGTGACTGGAAGTGTTTAATGAATCTATACAAGAGCCTAATTCGGTCTCGATTGGATTATGGTGCTTTAGTATATAACTCTGCCGCCCCGAGTGCGCTAAATATGCTAGATCCTGTTCACCATCTAGGTATCCGCTTAGCCACTGGCACTTTCAGAACAAGCCCGATTGAAAGCTTATACGCGGAATCAAATGAATGGTCGCTCCATCTACAGAGAACTTGCATCAGCCTTACATACTTCCTGAAAATACAATCCAATCATCAACATCCATGTTTTAACACTGTTAACGATATGACGTGTACTATACTTTTCCATAATCGACCCTCTGTAACACAGCCTTTCTCGCTTCGTGTGAGGGAGCTTAGTCGCGAAATGCATGTCCCACTCCTCGAGCTTCACATAATGCATCCAACCAAGTTGTTACCACCTCGTGAGTGGCAGGTCGTAGAATGTGACATATCCTTTTTAGAAGTAACAAAACACGCACCAGCGATTGAAATCCAAATGCATTTTCTAGAACTCCAGCACAAGTACTCCTGTGCAGAGTTCTACACAGATGCTTCGAAGTCAAATGTCGGGGGTGTCCTATGCTGCTGTCGGCCCATCCTTCTCAGAATCCGATGTACTGCATCCGGAAACAAGTATCCTTACGGCCGAGGCCTACACATTACTGTCTGCTGTGAACCATATAAGAAAATCAAAACTCCCAAAAGCAGTGATTTATACAGACTCCCTAAGCGTCGTGAAGGCCTTGATGTTACTCTATACACACAAAAATCCAGTGCTTAATGAACTGTATTCCGTCTTGTGTAAAGCGTACATATCCAACCAGCGTATCATTATATGTTGGGTGCCTGGCCATACGAGCATCGAGAATAACATTCTGGCAGACGAGATGGCCATGTCAATCGCATCGCAAGCTGTTAACCCTACCGCTGAGGTGCCTGCCACAGATCTGAGGCCTTTCTTGCGAAAGGCTGCGAGATCACAGGCAACACATGTGGGACGTGGAAACGGATAATAAGCTCCACCTGATAAAGCCACAGTTAGGATTCTGGCCCTCGACTACAAAATCGCGCTGAACAGATGTCCTATTCTGTCGTCGAAGGATAGGACACACATTTGGCACCCATAATTTTCTACTCACCGGAAGTGAGCCTCCAACCTGTAGTAGATGCAGGGAGAGGCTGACCGTACTCCACGTCCTCCTGGAGTGTCGGAAAGCCGAATCTGAGAGAAAGAGACATTTTTCCTTAGCATACCGACAGCACGTTCCTCTTCATCCTGCAATGTTTCTCGGTCCAGAACCGCTTTTTAATACAGACACAGTCCTAGGTTTCCTCAGAGATGTGGTCTTACATGTTAATAGTCCCATACATTCGTAGCACCTCCTCTCCAGAAAATGCCACTGCGTTAATTGTTTTGCACGCACATGCCTCGAGGCCCTTGTTTCAAGGGCTCTAAGGAGGCAGTAGTGCTCTAGCATATCTTAAAACCTGACATATTTTTACACATCGTATCATTCTTTTTAAATGCATCTTAATGTTCATAGTACACGTCATACGTCATCACCATAATCTTATTATACAGAGTTTACGCACTTTGGAGCGACTATTTTTTAAGGCCCCTTTACAGCCATCATCATCATCATCAGCCTGGTTACGCCCACTGCAGGGCAGAGGCCTCTCCCATACTTCTCCAACAACCCCAGTCATATACTAACTTCTTAATCTCATCCGCCCACCTAACTTTCTGCCGCCCCCTGCTGCACTTCCCTTCCCTTAGAATCCAGTCCGTAACCCTTAATGACCATCGGTTATCTTCCCTCCTCACTACATGTCCTCCCCATGCCCATTTCTTTTTCTTGGTTTCAACTATGATGCCATTAACTCACGTTTGTTCCCTCACCCAATCTGCTCTTTTCTTATCCCTTAACGTTACACCCATCATTCTTCTTTCCATAGCTCATTGCGTCTTCCTCAATTTAAGAGAACCCTTTTCGTAAGCCTCCAGGTTTCTGCCCCGTAGGTGAGTACTGGTAAGACACAGCTGTTATACACTTTTCTTTTGAGGGATAATGGCAACCTGCTGTTCATGATCTGAGAATGCCTGCCAAACGCACCCCAGCCCATTCTTATTCTTCTGATGATTTCCGTCTCATGATCCGGATCCGCCATCACTACCTGCCCTAAGTAGATGTATTCTCTTACCACTTTCAGTGCCTCGCTACCTACTGTAAATTGCTGTTCTCTTCCGAGACTGTTAAACATTACTTTAGTTTTCTGCAGATTAATTTTTAGACCTACTCTTCTGCTTTGCCTCTCCAGGTCAGTGAGCATACATTGCAATAGGTCCCCTGAGTTACTAAGCAAGGCAATATCATCAGCGAATCGCAAGTTACTCAGGTATTCTCCATTAACTCTTATCCCCAATTCTTCCCAATCCAGGTCTCTGAATACCTCCTGTAAACACGCTGTGAATAGCATTGGAAAGATCGTATTTCCCTGCCTGATGCCTTTCTTTATTGGGATTTTGTTGCTTTCTTTATGGAGGACTAAGGTGGCTGTGGAGCCGCTATAGATATCTTTCAGTACTTTTACATACGGCTCGTCTACACCCCGATTCCGTAATGCCTCCATGATTGCTGAGGTTTCGACAGAATCAAACGCTTTCTCGTAATCAATGAAAGCTATATATAAGGGTTAGTTATATTCCGAACATTTCTCTATCACCTGATTGATAGTGTGAATATGGTCTATTGTTGAGTAGCCTTTAGGAAATCCTGCCTGGTCCTTTGCTTGACAGAAGTCTAAGGTGTTCCTTATTCTATTTGCGATCACCGTAGTAAATAGTTTGTAGGCAACTGACAGTAAGCTGATCGGTCTATAATTTTCAAGTCTTTGGCGTCCCCTTTCGTGACCATCATAACTGCCAATCCTGGAGGCCCCGTGCTGCACCATTATTTTCGCTCTTGCCAGCAATGACTGCAAGCTGCAGCGACAGGTGGTGCTGCAGTAGACCGGAGTGCTCCAGCACCCCTGGCTGTCACCGCAAGAAGAGGCACGTTTTCGCCGCCGTACGACACGCTACCCTATTCCAATACACCATAGCTCGGTCACGGCCATGGTCACGGCCTTGTTTCCTTCGAGCGGTCGTGGCTATGTCAGCAAAGTGGCATGAAAACACTGTACTTAGTGTAGATGTAGAAAGACATAAACTAGCGAAAAACGTACGTATACAGGTATTCTTCATCTTCGAAAAACTTCGAAAACATTCGAAGTTTTCGAATAGCCCTATTCGATTCGAAGGTTGAATCGAATATGACATTATTCGCTTCGGTATTCAAAAGTTTCGAATATTCGCACAACCCTATGGAGAAGCAATCAATTCCTGCTTGTGGTCATTCAGACGCGAACGTCAAGTGACTGTCGCAGCTTCTTGTCATCACCATTGCCATTCGCGCAGCTGCTTTGCATGTCTGCACTTGTCACCAGGTCTGCGAACACCTGCACCAGTTTCCTCATAGACATTGACAAAATCTTCAAAAGAGATACCTTCAGAAGGGGTCAGCTGCATTAATAGGAGATAACATCTATGATAGGATCACCTTATAGGGGCCATGTGCAATTTGTGGATATGCTCCTGAATAAATTTGATGATTATTGGGTTTTTATGGAGCAAGGGCCAGTTCTGGCCAAAGAGTGCCTAACGTGAATAAATTTAAATGCACACATTTTGTCATGTTGTTGTCATGTCACATTTAAACAGTGTAGCCTCGCTATAATGAAGCCATATCTGGCATTACACTACCTTTTCAATATCCTATACATTTGAATCTTGGAATAATGAAATCTGGGTGAGTGGACAGAGTGATGGGGGGAGCGAAAAAATTCACTTTCGTGAGAATTGCAAAATGAGACAGCATAGACAGAGAATGCGTTGCAAAATTAAACTGTAATGTCAAAATTCCGTTCGCCTATTTTAGCAAGCCTTGCTTGAGACTATAGAACCGCATTGCTAACAGCACAAAGTGTACCCTATGCATCAGTCAGCATTGGTGGCCCTGCCTTGAAGTGGTACTCACAGTTGAATGCTTTTGGAGATATGATCACTTCCGCAAGATTTCGCGCAACTTGGCACCGGACGGTGTGCAACAGCATTCCACGCACGCAACAGCGCTCTTCCAGCGCACGCTGTCACCCATAGACGCCAACGTGTCGGGTACCGAGCGTGAAAGTGATTGTATCTCATTTCCCCAGAAGCAGTCCACCACGAATACGGCCCTTTCACGCAAATCTACATACGGTGATGCCAAATCTACACGTGATGCTTGCTGGGTGGTGCCGAAGCCAGCGTTTTTGAAACAAGGGACGTATATTCTCGGACACTCGCTCAATCATGGCAGCCCACGCTGCGGCTGCCCTCTCAAGTGCCATAAACAGGTCTACATTGGTGGGAAGTGGATTTCTTTGTTTTTGCTTCATTTTCCTCGCTGAACTGCAGATTAGGCACGGCACTGGGTATGCAAGCATTGTCATTACATGTCGGTAGAGACATGTGGCCGTGCTGTTTGAAACGATGACCAACGAACCTGATAGCGACCCTGACATGTTTCCGGTGCATGCCATCACTAAGCGCTTCGATTTATCCATAACAAATTTAGACGGGAAGGCTCTCCCTCTAACCTTCTAGCTATTTCTGGGCTCCTTAAGCTTGAAGCACGAGCGAAACAGGCACGTTTAAAATTTCTTTATCAAATCCTGCATAATTATTTCAAAATTGACATTTGAAATTACATTTCTTATTCACAAACACAACCTACCAGGCACAAACATACAAATACCATAGTAGAGTATAAATATAATAATGATGTCTTTAAATATTCCTTTTTTCCGGTTGCCATCCATGAATGAAATATGTTAACGCCTCTCACCACTAACGCTGAGTCACTGTCTCAATTTGAATTAAAAATTGAAAAAATTTCCTAGCAGGTGAAAATTGCTAGTGCTATTATTAGATCATGCAAACCAGCATGTACTTGTACCCTCTGTAAGTAGTCGTGTATGCAGCGTAGAATGCCTAAATTGCCATTTTATTTTATCTTGAAAATTATCATGTACTTGTATTTGGTGTATATATTATGTAGTGTAAATTGTCTATGTGTAAAGTGCAAAGCTGATGTTAGACATGTATTGCTTGATCCTTAACATGATGAGTGTTCTTTGTATACGTACGTATATATAGTGCCCACCTGCTATGGTCTCAGTAGAGACTGGCAGTATTGCAAATAAATAAATAAATAAATAAATAAATTTCATTATTGAGAGATACGAAATGCATTGGATCCTATGAGCATTCGCTGGGGATACGGAAATATTTCGTTTTCGTAAGAATTTCATTTTCATGAATTCATTACCTGCGGATATTCATGAGAAACATTTTAGATTAACTTTCTGATGTCTGATAATTAATTTTATCCGTGTTCTTTTCATCAAGGTTCAGTTGTATGTGTTTATGTGAAGCTGATAACGGTCGCACAGGCAGGTGCTTTGGGCTCATGCTTATATTGCGAGTCCTCTCGTGTCACCCCTATCCTCATTTCTCTCATATTTTTAAACCTTGGTATTTATGGAGTTTTGTTTGTTTTGTTTTGTTTGAGCATTTTGTGGTTGGAGCGTTTCCTTACCATGAGCTATGCCACCATTGCTTCTTGTATGGCTGTGTTCCAGTACTTGCTGTAGATGGCTAAATAGACAGTAAAGCAGATAATGGCCACCTTAAGTCTAGTTCCAATTGTGACGAAGCCGATAAAATAGACAGCTTTGCGAAGACAGCCGTGAAGTGAAAAACAGTGCAGGCTACTCTGCTGTCCATACAAAATGGCGGCTGCGCAGAAGCCTAGAAAACTCGATGGGAAGTCGTCTGCCCCCAGGAAAACATCACATTTTCTTACGCAGTTTATGTGAGTTACATTGTGTTTCTTTGTAGGTTCGCATGTGCAAAGTGTTAAAATATAGCTGTGATAAATGCTTCTCTTAGCGTCTTGTTGGCACAAGGTGGCATCACGTTCCAGTGACATCTTCCAGATGGTTCCCAGACAGGTTCCATTACTTGGCCTCAAAGCTGTCTATGTAGACTATCTCTGATGCTTTCTCTGATAAGAATTGAGACACGCCACTTGTGCGGCTTACACTGATGGATCGTTTCTATGAATTTATAGAAAATTAGAAATATATAATGAGATTAGAGAGGTGTTGACATCAGTGCTGTTCTTCCTTGCAGATCCTGGAGAAGAAAGAGGGACTCTTTCGTAAGCACATGATGGGCAAGCGCGTCAATTATGCGGCGCGCTCGGTGATCTCGCCTGATCCCTACATTGATGTGGAGGAGATTGGTGTGCCTATGGTGTTTGCCACCAAGCTGTCATACCCGGAGCCAGTGACTGATCGCAACATAGCTGAGCTGCGAAGAGCTGTCATCAATGGCCCGGACATTTATCCCGGGTAACTATGGTGGCACTTGATTCAGTGCCATCTTTCAGAGGTGGTGACACTTCTATGTGAGACTTGTGTGATATTGTTCCAAGGCGCTTGTGCACTTCTATGCAATCCGCCTTTTTCATTTTCCTGTGCTGCCCTCTGCCATACACCGTTGGAAACATTTTGGAAGGGTGCAGGTGCAGGTACTTTGAGTACCTGTGCCGATGTTGAGTGTGTGTTGTTTGTGTGTTTCGTGGACCACGATTAATTATTAATGGCTTCTTTGGGGCAGCATGTCGTTCCTGGAAGCCATTTAGTACTCTCAGACTACTGGGTGAGGCAGGCCTGAGTGCACTGTTGTGCAAACAGTGCGGCCGATAAAGGCACGTTGAGTTCCGTTTGCCGACATGGCTGCCTTCGAGTTTGTTGTCACTTATGTCTGCTCTTGTACCTTGCTTTTTGTGCTCCTTTTACACATTTATTAGACATTTCGCGTATTCAAGACATCTTCAAACACAGTCTTCCACATCGGATTTGTTTACATTGGCATCTATAACCACAGAACGTTATCAGCTTCTGATATTGTGTAAACGGTGCATCGGTGATATCAAATAATGTGAAAACATAGCAAACCATACATATCTGCACAAATGAGCAGCTGCGTTGTTCCACCCTGAGACCAGTCGATATGAACGACTTAGCCACTTAAACAGCAACTGTGGTCCAGACACATATGTTACAGGCTGTTATTACTGATTATCCCTTTTCTTTAACTTCATCATACTTGCAGTATGTATGTGCCATAAAGTACTGTTAGCGAAAACTGTGCTTGGCATAAATGCTTATAGGCCATGTAGTTCTCTCGTGATAACGTGGATGCCATCGCTTGCACCGTTGGTAACTGAGCGAGATTCTGCTACTGTAATGAATGCACTCTCTTTTGTTTCCCGTTTGACGCAGATGTAAACAGCGCTTCTATGGACTTAAGAAATATCGGCATAACAACATGTAAAGATCTACCCATCTAGATAGTGAATGCAAACGGCAGCTTTCGAGAATAGTAACATACAATTGTTGGCACAGTGCTATGTCGCTGCTTGCCACTTATCGTACGTGCCGTGTGAAGGGAAGAGTAGTTGATATCAAATCGCTGTAGAGCCACAAATGAACCATAAAAACAGTTTTCTTCGTGCTAACTGCTTATCTTTAAGTTCAGGTCCACTGGTAGTGGGTGCACAAACTCGACGGGGCCAGGTCTAATCCATCCTTTGCTAAGCAGAATTGGCTTAGCAACATTGGCTCAAACTTCATGTGCATGATGTGCATGGCTTGAGAGGATAAAAGCTTGTGCATTTGAACTTCAAAGGCATGTTTCGACTCATTTTGAGCGCGATAAAATATGTATACAAGCGCAGGTGCTGCGGCTATCGCATTGTCAGTTCGATGGCTGATCGCAGGGGTTTCGGTCGAGCGATCCTGGTCAGCACGCTGATTTTGTCGGCCATTGAGAACAAAGCCCATCGTGCTACGACAGCTCGTTCCCGTCGGTTGCATCGTTGTCTACCTGTTATGATAAAATGGTCCGAGCGACACACTGTGCTGTTTACTTGGCCAATCATTGGCGTCAGTGTCTTGTCAGTCTTACATCAACCCAGTGTTACCGTGCCTTAAATGAGTACGGGAATCCAGGCACATGCTGCCACCATGGACTAGAAAGAGAGGGCAATTTCGTCAACAATGTGTTGTTTTTTAAGTGTTGCCCAAATGTAATGCAAGTGTTTATTGATAAAGTTGCTAGCCATCAATGCAAGGCGGAGACTTCTAGGTTCACTGTGCAGTCCGGATGAAGCCCTGCCTGCTTTCTCTTTTAAAGGGCCCCTAAACCGCCCGGAGGTAAAATTGAGCTGTGTTGTTGCAGTTGTGCACGAGTCTGCAACGAACACATGGCCACAAGACTTTTTCGAAATAGTGCCGTAATAGATAAGTTGCACGCGTTTGATGATCAAAACGTGGCCCTTGTTTGTTTCGCTCCTTCCTTTGCTGCTGTTTGTCGGCCGGTCTCTTCCTCACCGAGTGCTCCTCCAAATGTCACATGACATACGTCATCGCCAATGTGCTTTTCAAAACACTATTCATTTCTGGTTACCGCGACTCTGCGCTTCTCGGCTGCCCGCTGCTGCTGCCGTGCCGGCCCATGCTCCTGTGAAGCATGTCGTTATGAGCCCTGTGTTGCACGCACCTCTAGAAACGCTCGCCAATATAATAGACCCGTACAGTGATACACAGTGCCGAAGCACCTTCTCTGGAGATGATATTGCCATCTTCCCCAGATCGTGGCGATGATATGGGTTGTTACCTTTTGCTGTTTTCGCCCACTGCCTGTTAGGCCATGCATCATTAATGCAGGTGCACTTGTGGTCTATGCGTGATGAGTACAAATGCCGAGGAGAACATTTGCTGCAGGGAGGTGACAGAAGTAATTGCGAAAAGAAATTGACTGCATTACGCGGCACCCAAATTTTCCGAGCATATGTCTGAATACTGGTGTCCTCAAGGTGGCGTACTACACTTTCTGGAAGCTTGGCATGCACATAGAAGGAGAGTAACACAAGTGAGCAAAATATTCTTTCATTAAAACTTTACTAAGTTAACTTATTGAAATGGCTCCAATGCACTCAAGGAAGGCATCGCGCAGGGCGTCAACGTGAGGCAGCCGGCGTCGCATCGTTTCGTTGTTCCGGTTGGCACTCTTGCAGCCAAGCACAGCACACGGATGCCGTCTAGCCATTGCAAAACACTGTTGAACTCTCTTCACAAATCTAATCAGACCGCTATGTGTGACTGTGTTGGAACGTGAGTGATTTGGCACTTGTGTTCCGGGGCATAGTTACTGATTTGCATGTGTGCACAAGCAAGCATACCTGCTAGCAGACTAACCGGAAGTCGCAGGTTCTTGTTCGACCAGTTGACAGCGTCTTCTGCTGGTGCATACCTGCCAACCCTCCCGATTCGCCTGGGAGACTCCCGATTTTTTACTGAACTTTCCGATTGTACGATCACTGTCTTATATCTTCTGAAAAGTGGTCTCTGTTCGCGCAATAATGGTTTTTGCGAAACCGGCACCGCGGAATCTACAGCCACATCGTAATCGTCAGCATCACCAACAATGGCCGCTCTAGCACCATCGGTATCATCGACTAAGCAGCCGACTACGGTGCTTAGTAAGCCGGCCAAAGCCAGAGCCAATGTAGCTCTTGCATTTCGTGCATGCCTTCCTCCATGGTGCATCTTGTTGCTGCTGCTTGGTTCTTTATTCTATGCTGCTTGTGTGTATGACTAGTGTTGGCTAGGCCATGTGTGTGCGGTGCACCATGTAAATTACAATCCTCGTGTGCTTGATGCCATGGCGCTATCAAAGCCCAAGAAAAGGTATTCGCAGAAGTTTTTGTGATCTTATACTTCTGAATTTCCGCGTTTTTTGACACCAAGAAAAGAAGAACATATTGCCTTTTGTATAACGTGTGGATGCGATGTCAGCTTGTCTCACGGTGGTAAATGCGACTTGAAACTGCACGTTTCCACGGTGAAGCATCAAAGCTATGTTCGCACAGCTGAGTAGCAAGACAACATAGTGCACTTTCTCCGGAAAGACTGTGACGACAGTGTGGAGTGCCTGTTTACGTGATTCTTCATCGAACAGGACCTATCCCTTAGTGTCAGCGACCACGTTTTGCCTCTTCTACGGAAAATGTTTCCGAAATGCGACGAGGTGAAGCGTTATGGATGTGGACGTAACTCTGAATAATGCGGAGGTGGCCAACCTGAAATTTATTTCACAGGAATCGCTCTCTAGTCTTTGTTTCTTTATTCACTTTCCCTCAGCTGCTGCCCTGAGATTCCAATGAATCTGTTAAAGACGCTTTAGATGCTTTCAAAGCTGAGTTTGCCACACTACAGGCGTACAGTCTTCAAGTGGACATTCTGAATGGAGAAAGGTGGGACATGCAGGAGTGTATGCTTGAAAAAATGAAAAACACTGATGGAAAACATGTCTCACCGAGTTGCTAAGGTGATGCTCGATTTACTCGTGATACCGCATAGCAAGGCAGAGTGCGAGATTATTTTTAGCACGGCACGAAAAACTAGGACTGAATTCCGCTCATTAATGTGCAACACAACCCTCCAACACCTGCTGCTAGTGAAGGTTTATCAGTCTAGACCATGTCTTGAGAAAAGCTATTCGGACAAATTATTGAAGTGAGTAAAGCCTGCTCCCTGCAAAAGGACTCATCGAACACTGCCTGAAAGTTTGAACAAAACAACCCCCCCCCCCCCCCCCCCCCCCCGGTCCCACCGGAAGTTAAAACAGTGAATGCAAACCTCCCCCCGTTGGTGCGAAAGACAAGTCTCCCGATTTTCTATCTCGCCAGGTTATGCTGGTGACATCACCGGATGCACCATGGTAACGTCACGATGACCGCTGGGGATGCTGGAAAGGCTCGGAGAGGAGCACGGGATTGTTTTTTTACTGTGTGGCGAGCCTGTGGCGTGTAGCGCTGCAGCGTTTGGCATCGTTAAGCGTGACGGCATTCTGAACTCGATGCACGTGTTTATTAACATGTTTAAAAAATATCGGATAAGGTTTAGGGGCCCTTTACAGTGGAGTTGCAGTCTTATGCTATGCACATTTTTAGCACTGCACCTACTTAGAGCTACAGTGAAACCTCATTAAAGCATAGTTGGCCGGAGCTTGGAAAAAGTGCATACTAAATGGTAGTACTGTTTAACCGAAATAGCGTCAGATCGACCACTTACCTGTCAAAAAAGGAGCTCAGAGACAGTGTGATGAAAGGAGAAAAAACATGCAGTATTTGTTCACTTCACGCAACAAAAGTGTCATTTTCGTTTCATGCCGCGGTTGCCTAGCAGCGATGACAGCAGCCTTTTCAGCCAGCCCCCCTCTTCTCGGCAAACACTTGCATGGCCGATTCCTCGTTGGTGTTATGTATTCTCCGTGCACACGCGCGGTAGCGCTGCAGAAGTCTTGGGGCGCCTTTTTCTTTGCGGGGTGCTGTTCTCGTCGCGACGATTGCATTCATGAGGCTGATGTAACACGCAGCTTCTGCCACTGTCGGGCCTGAATTGCCCGTGATGTCGTTTTCCGTGTCGTCCTCATCACTGTTGCTAGCCGCCACTTCGGCAACAACAGAGGCAACAATGGCGAAAAGTGGTACCCCCCTTGCCGACATCTCTTCGCGGTTGCAGCAACGCTGCCGAGCAACTTCTTCGCATTCCAAATGCCACACACCGTAGCCAACAGCAGATCCCTGCGCGTGCCAGCGCCTGCTTCTTCATGTCACATTCTATATAGAAGCGAAATAGAAGCGACTCCCGATATATCGAACGTCAAGCGGCGGAAATGTGCCCCCGGAAGTTGGCTTTCCCTCGCTGTAGTGGGGAAACCCAGCGGCGCGGCTCCATCCAACCGCTCTCCCTACCGTGGCCGCCATGCCTCGGGCTGCTCGCGCGAGCCGTCAACACCCCCCTGCAAAAAAATGATCCTTGCCCGCCCGCAGCGCTTGCTCAGACAGCCAATCAGAGGCTCTTGTGCCCTCGTCGTGCATAATGGCGAAAGTGCGAGTTGTCTCGGTGCTTTTCTGGTCCATTGTGTGTGTGCCTTGTGGGCCTTCTTCCGCAGTGTTGTTGTGACGAAGCGGCAGAATTCGCCTTTCGTCGTGAAGCTCGAAATCATAAATCGGGTCGAACGCGATGAGAAGTCGGATGTCCCCGCAGCATGCAAGATTCCGAGGAGCACTCTCGGCACGATTAGGGCTAAAGCGGCTAAGCTTGCGACGCGGTGCCTGTGGCGCCCGACGTGTATGCATGGCCGTGTACGAGTGGTTCTTCATACGTGCCGGTTTCCACGTGCTCGGTGATGACTGTAAATTCTGATGAATGCGACGAAGCCATTGTCGGTGTTGCCGAAGTTTGGAGCGAGCTGTCAGAATTTTTGGAAGCTGTTGACGAATCAACGGGGGACGAGTTTGTGAGTGCAGGTGATGGTGTCGCGACCACGGGAGAGCCATAAAACGAAGACTACATCGCCGACATCGTACCAAGCACAAATGAAAGTGGGCACAATGAGGAAAGCAACGACAGTCCTTTGACCACATGCTCCGAAGTGATTGGTGCAGTTGCACTAGTCTGGTGCTCTGCACGAATGCGGGATGTTGCTGCCTCAGCTGCTCCGACTCCTTAGACAATGTGAGGAAGTGCGTGTGCCGCAGGCAGCGAAATTGCCCTAGCAGAAGAAAATGCAGGACTAATTTATGCAAAACTAAGCTAGTTTCATCAATAAAATGATTTTATAAATGGTATGTGCTTTTATGACATGCAATTATTTAGCAGGCTTATATCGAATTATGCTCTACATCGAACCGATAGGCGTTTTTGTGCGAGTTCGATATAACCAGGTTCGACTGTATGTCAGTGGAGTTCCGACGCGGTACATGACACGAGTGTTTGCTGCAATGCATGTCCACATGCTTTTCTTTTCGTGGGACTTTCCTCCGATATCGGGCCGCATGACCGCGTGCACGGGCTTCCCTTCCAAAGCGTCTCGTGGCTGATCTGCTAGGGCAGGGTGCATGCACAGTCACATTGTGGAAAAGGCAGCTTGCCATGAGAAAGCATACTGGTTGTGCTCACTGTACGAATGCTGATGTAGGGGTGAAGGTTTTGAGGTCTTAGAAGAATAACACGGTACTACAGTAGACTTCCATTAGTTCAACTCTGGTTAACTTGATCTTTTGGTTAATTTGATCACGGCCAGAGGCCCCAGCCAGCGCTCGTGCATTTTTATTGGCCTAAGCTTTCGTTATTTCGACGCTAAAATTGGTCTTTGCTAGATAATTCGAACATGGCTGGTTATCACAAATGCGGCTCGGCTGCAATGGTGATCGCAGTGGTGACTGTAAATGTGTAATTCATTTTGGCAGTGCCCAGCGTATGAGGAATACATTGAACACATGTGAATTCCGCAAAGTAGCCTTACCCATCCCAGTTCAAGCAGAAGGGTCGAATAAGCGCAGTTAATTGAAATCATCCTCCACGGAAAAATCCGATGTAACATTTTCATTCTCAACTTGTACAGCTCTCCTTCGGCTTATAAGCATAATCTCCACTCACTACTAAATAGGGTCGCAACCACTGCGAAATCACAGCCCTTAATAGTCGCAGGAGATTTCAACGCTCCCCACCCGGCTTGGGGTTATGTAACACAAACAAAGAAAGGGGCCAACCTAGTTGCAGCAAGTACAGACCTAAACCTAACGCTGTTCTCGGGCCCACGTTTCCCCACGAGGCTGGGAAACTTGGTCGCCAGAGACACGACGCCTGATCTCAGCTTCACTATAAATGCAGTGGCCTAGTGGTCCAACTTGCAGGAGAACTTGGGGAGCGACCACTCCATAATAGAACTCAGGATGGAAATAATAGCAACTCCTCCGAAAACCTATAAATACACAGACTGGGACGTTCTGAGGAAGATATTTATTTATTTATTTATTTATTTATTTATTTATGGTACCCTCAAGGCCCGAAGGCATTACAGAGGGGAGTGGGAAAATGGGAAGCATAACAATGAAGTACGGAAAATAAACAATGTGGCGCGTTAGTAATTCCTAATTATACAGTACTGTGTAATATCTTGCCTAATGTTTGTAAGTATGACAGACAATGTAAACAAAATAGCATCTTGATAATTCCTGTTAGTACAATATTAACCAGTGTTGTCCTTAGTCGCTTGTAAGTACGGCAAGTAAATGATATAACATGTTAATAATTCCTAATTATACAATGTTAGCTAATGCCTTACGAAAGAGTTTGTTGTCGACAATAGATACAATTTCACAAGGAAGGTGTTTCCACTGCCGTGATGATCTGGGAAAAAAAGATTGACTGAAGGTGTTAGTGTTGCCTGTTTGAAGTCCGACCTTATGGCGATGATCAATGCGGCTCGATAGGCAATGAGGTTGAGAATAAGAGGTGAAGATGAGGCAGTATACGACACCTTCAGTAAACTGCTTGTACAGATCCAGATGGATGTCGAGAAGGCCACCAAGGAAATAGTTACAGATTTTGATGCCCCAAGGATAGACGCAAGATTAGCGCACCTCCTGGAAGCCAAACGCTCTCTCCTCGAAAGATGGAAAACACAGACTCAATTGCAGGCTACGGAAAAAGATTGCGGAGCTCAATAAACACATTGAGGAGCATTGCTCTGAACTTAATAAACACCAGTGGAAAGACGCCTGCTCGACAGCGGATGGAAAAATGCGCAAAGGAGGCAAATGGACCCTCTTCAAACATCTCTTAGATGATGGACAATCCAAATGTAATCAGACTAGTCATAGACCTATTAATTAATAAGGAAAAAATGGAAGGCACCTCAGGAGCCTCCATATTTCGGAAATTAGCCAACAAATGCCTTCCAATTGGCCAAAGCCCAGGTTCTCCCCCCCCCCCATCCCCCTCAATATAGTGGCGCACCTGCCCAACACCACCTAGACAAGAGAAGAAGGCCTGAGCGCTCGGCGAGTGACGTCACGAAGAAGAGGCTGGTGGCGTGCTCGGGGATACGGGTTGAATGAAGGGATCACGCCCTTATGGGCAACGTTAACCAGAGTGCAGTTATTGTTTTTTTAGGCATGGCTGAGCAGATGACCCGCAGAGAACAGAGGGTGTTCCAAAATTATTTTATTTATGAAAAACTACTTACGCGCTGCATTATTAAAAAGCCCATCCATAAAAAATGAAATGGTTCAGCCTTAGGATTGAAAATGAATTTCGGGTAATGATGACAGGGAGCATTGCTTATATTGAAAAGTCGCAGTGCTGCCCTCTTCTTCAGAGTAGCTTCTTTGCCTTGATTTAAAGTCGGCGTCAGTTTGTCGTTCATGAGACCACAAAAGTTCTTCAACAAAATGTTAGCACTGCACCATAACACATATCTCTTGACAACTTCACTGGTGTGCCCTTCGAATTCGGGACACATGTACTTATTCCAGGCTAAATTAGGCTCTAAATGAGTAATGTTGCTTTTGAGGCATTATTACATACAGTACCGCAGTCCACATATTTACGCCTCAGATGAGTTTAGCAATGGAGATACAAAACATTCGGGCAACTATTTACAAAGGAACAGCTGCCTTATTCCGCAGAATTTCAGCTTTTCTCTTCTTTGCCTTAGCATTGGCACCGAATATTCTGTCATTGATCTTGCGGAAACATGAATGCATGATTTTTCAGCCCCGATTTGTAATTGCTCCAGCAATCGGGCACACAGCACTTATTAGGCATATCCTGGCATGAACGTAATCCACATTCCGCGGCAATGAAGGCTTGCCGGACACACAACCGCAATCGCAGCACAAGCGCAGAGACTACATGCACGGTTCACATCCATAAAAAAAAGTGCACTTGGAAGCATGTAGCAGCATGCCAGGACTTTTCTAACCCCGAAGCTAGGGAGCGGCAGGGTTCCCGGAACTAATCGAATTGTTAGACCGTCGTTGCCCACTTGGTCTTCCGCGTCTCATTTTCAACGCAGGTGCACAGCTCGTAGCTTCGTAGCACGCTGCACGGAACTTCTATGTGGGCCTCTCTTGCGTGACGTAGTGCAAGGGAAGAGGGTACAGCCAGAAGACCTTAAGTTCTCTAGAGGGCGTTGACCTACCCCACAGCTGGACGTCCCTTCTCGGAAGCTGAGATCAGAGAAGAGCTGCACAATCTACACGGAAAGTCTGCCCCAGGCCCCGACGGAGTTACAAACCGGCTCTTAAGAAATTTGTATGACAAAGCAATTGAAGCTTTAGGGAAGGAGATAAATGAGGTATGGGAGGAGGACGTTGTACCGGAGAGTTGGAAGAAAGCCACAGTGGTCCTAATCCCCCAGCCAGGTAAATCATCCAGCTTGGAGAACCTCCGTCCTATTTCCCTTACTTCTTGCGTTAGCAAAGTAGCGGAACATGTAGTACATAACAGGATATCGAGGCATATTGAGCGGAATGAACTATTCCCGTATAATATGGTTGGTTTCAGGCCCTTGCTTTTAGCGCAGGATGTCATGCTCCTGCCCAAAACACAGATACAGTGGAATCTCGATGATACGAATCTCACGGGGTCATGAAAAATATTCGTATTAGCCGAAATTCGTATTATCGAAACAATTAAAACTAGCTAAATTAAAGAGTCAGAGGTGAACTCACTCAGGCACACGTATGTAAAAAGCATTTATTTCTTGAAGAAAAAGCCTCTAATGTCCTTCTGCTTCTTGTTCTTTGTCAGGTCACTTAGCAGACTTTGTTCAAATCAATAAAAATGCGCGCACGTGTCGTCGCTGATTTCTTCCGTAGCAGAACTTAGAGCGCTTGCAGCGTTTTAGCCGCCGGTGGTGGTCCTTCGCCGTTGCCCACGTCCAACGCAACGAACGTGTCCCGAGGCACAGCAGCTACTTCGTCTGATGGCACGTGGAAAAGGAGGAAACGCACAAAAGCGCCACCGCTTCAAACTCTTCGCGCCCAGTCGCGGCCTCCGCGCTGTACAGCTCCACGTCCGTGCCTCCACACCAAAAGAGAAAGGGAGAAATCGCATCACTGCGCGCTGTTATCTTTCGCGGCCGTCGGTGGGGCGGCGTTTATTAAGGCGAAAGCCTTTAATGCCTCATGCTCGCGGTCGCGTTCGTCCGTGCACTGGAATCGTGCCAACTGTGGCCTCTCCTCCGCAGCGCGGTGCAACCTCCTCCCCTTAGCAACCGGCGCAGCTGTGCATAGCAACGGTGACGTGACACAGTAGCGGTAGAACAAGCGCGCGCGTGTCGGCGGTGGCAGCTGCACCGCCGCTCCTTCGCCCGACGTCTCATTGCAGTCGAGTGAGTGAGACGCATGGCTCCGAAGCGGCCCAGTGATTCCGCGCCAAGCGGTTCGGGGAAGTGGCAGCGGATGCCGGATTCCCCCAACACCAAACGCCAGAAGAACAAGGAGTGAATGCGCATGCGACGACTGTACATGTGACCTGATGCGAAAGCAAGGGAGGCAGAACGGAAACGCCAACAGCCACTTATTGGATCGCCGGGTACCATAGGCAGACGAAAGCGGCAGCAGCTACAGGCGATATCGCCGAACACCAAAGGGAATGAATTGGAGCGCAGACGGTAGCAGTGACTGGCTATGTCACCGAACAGCAAAGCCAAGAAAGCAGAGCGCAGACGGCAGCAGCGTCTGGCTTTCGCCAAGCACACTTTAGAATTCCCAAAGTGTCTTCGGTAATTTTCGTATCAACCAACGCGGGTCGAAAATTAATTCGTAACAACCGTTCTCCAGCATGTTGCAAAGTAATGCAGCTCGGCCGGGACCACTGATAAATTCGTATCATCCGGAAATTCGTATTAGCCGTGATCGTATCATCGAGATTTCACTGTAATCGACTCTCAAAGCAAAGATGTAAAAGGGGTCCTCGCACTGAATCTATAAAAAGCCTTCGATACACTCGCACATGACTATATCCTTCAGGAGATATTGGCCTTGAACTTTGGAGTTAAATTCTTTTCCTTTGTTGCATCCTTCGTTGAGAGCAGGACGGCGGCCATAAAGTTGAGGAAATCAATCTTGGAATCATTCACACTCGGAAGAAGGGGTACTCCCCAAGGGCAGTTATCACACCCCTTCTGTTTAATATAGCAATGCGCAAGCTGTCGGAAAGCCTTACAGCAATTCCTTACATAGGTCATGCATTATATGCTGACGATATTATAATCTGGTGTCCTGGAGGATCGGAGGCAACGGTCGAACAAGCTCTACAGGAGGCTCTGGATGTTAGAGTCTTTCTTGGAAGGTATGAGACTGGCACTCTCGCCTGGTAAGTCTGCTGTACAGACAGGCTAGACGAGGTGCCAGGGGACTCGCCCCACTCGGATCAGGTGCTCATTAGCGTTCGTACCAGATATGGGCACACCATCCCGAGAGTAGACTCTATCAAAATCCTAGGGCTAGAACTTTCTTAAAGAACATATCCAGAACGGAGACCTTTGTTGATGTGGCGCGACACGCTAGTGCCAACAAGTTTTCAGCAGCAATAGTCAATGACGGGAGAACTCCTCTCGGCAGCCTCGCTGAAGACCTCCTCAGTCGATGTGGCGGAACAGGCTGCTATAGCTCTCGCATTACTTGACACAAAACGCACTATGGTGTACACGGAATCCTGAGCAGCCGTTAGAGCGTTCGCATCGAGATTGATAGCCAAAGAAGTAGCCAGGATTCTGAACGGCAAACACGCCTCTGATATTGTTCACCACATAGTCTTGTTCCCAGCTCACATGGGACCAGATGTATTACCGGGTCACCTGAATCCCAAATGAGATAGCCCAAGACTGTGCGCGAGGTTTCATATGCCGCGATGGGATGGTGTCTCGGGTGAGTTTGGGAGAGCTCGTCCACAGTGATCCCGTAGTTACTTTTCATCAAATCACATCTCATTACAGAGGGAATTGGCAGAGTTTTCCTTTCCCCCATCATAAGCTCAACAGGCCACAAGCTAGTGCGCTCTGCATGCTCCAGACGGGGTCTTACCCCTCTAGGGGCTTTCTGAACATGCTCCACTCGGACATTGATCCACGCTGCCCAGATTGTGACACTGAATTTAGCTCATTAAGTCGCATGCTCTGGCAGTGTCCTGTGTTACATGATTTTAATCGAGAAGACTGGACAAAGGCCATCAGACCCGAAACAAGACGTCCAGCTCCTGGCTGTCCAGAGGGCCCATGAACGAGCAGAGAGGCATGGCCTCCCTGTTTCGACACGGGACTAGCCAACGGCTGGGTAGGGACCTACCTAGCAGGCCCCCGCCTAGCTCCTCAGGACACCAATAAAGCCGTTTACTACTACAGTCGAACCCGACTATATCGAACCCGTTTACATAGAATTATTCTATATACCGAACAATTTCTGGGCACAGTATACAATGAGTATATATAGCAAAAATTACGTTTACATCGAAAAAAAATAGCAGCGACTCCCGATATATCGAACGTCAAGCGGCGGAAAAGTGCCCCCAGAAGTTGGCTTTCTCTCATGGTTGCGGGGAAACCCGATGGCACGGCTCCATCCAACCGCTCTCCCTACCCTGACCACGCTGCTTCGTACGAGCTGTCGACACCCCCCTGCAAAAAATGATCCTGGCCCGCCTGCAGCGCTTGCTCAGACAGCCAATCAGAGGCTCTTGTGCCCTCGTCGTGCATAAAGGCGAAAGTGCCAGTTGTCTCGATGCTTTTCTGGTCCATTGTGTGTGTGCCTTGTGGGCCTTCTCCCGCAGTGTTGCCGTGATGAAGCAGCAGAATTTGCCTTTCGTCGTGAAGCTCGAAATCATAAATTTGGTCGAACGCGGTGAGAAGTCAGATGTGTCCCCGCAGCATGAATGATTCCGAGGAACTCTCAGGACACTCTTGGAGAATAAGGGGGAAATTAGGGATAAAGCGACCAAACTCTCGCCCCGGAGCCCGTGGCGCCCGACGCGTTGGCACGGCCGTGTACGAGTGGTTCATCCGAAATTGCTTCAGCCATGCCGGCTTCCGCGTGCTCGGTGATGACTGTAAATTTTGGTGAATGCTGCGCAGCCGTTGCTGGTGTTGCCGAAACTTGGAGCGAGCTGTCAGAATTTCTGGAAGCTGTTGACGAATCAACGGGGGACGAGTTTGTGAGTACAGATGATGGTGTCGCGACCACAGGAGAGCCTGAAAACGAAGTCTACATTGCCGACATCATACCGAGCACAAGTGAAATTGGGAACAATGAGGAAAGCAACGATGGTCCTTTGCCCACGTCCTCCGAAGTGATTGGTGCGCTCGCACTAGTCCGGTGCTTCTGCGCGAATGCGGAAGGTTGTGGCCTCAGCTGCTCCCGACTCCTTAGACAATGTGAAGAAGTGAAATTGAAGGCAGCGAAATTGCCCAAGCAGAAAGAAATGCAGGACTATTTCGTGCTAAACTAAGCTAGTTTCATCAATAAAGTGATTTTATGAATGGTATGTGCTTTTATGACATCCAATTATTCAGCAGGCTTATATAGAATTATGCTCTATATCAAACTGATCAGCGTTTTTTTGCGAGTTCGATATAGCCGGGTTCGACTGTACTACTACTTGTCGTCTCCCATCGAAAGCGCCTATTTTTGGTCTGTCCTGGAGGATTTTCAAGCAGTAACCGTAGCTCACAGTGTCTGATTACGGTATTTACCAGATTCTAACGTGCCTTTTTTTTTTTCTAGAAAATTGGTCCCTATATTGCCTGCTCGGTGCAATCAGAAACGAAACCAAAATTTGCAGGACGCTTAAGCTTTGCCATTCAGAGTGTAACACGATGGCACTCAAAGATCCCTGACTGCTTCTCACGCTTCTTGGCAACGGATGTGTATTTAACCGTAATGTTTCTACTAGGAAACGCTGGCTGTAAACACTTTGCACGAAGGCAGGCTTTCCGGTAGAAACACGGCCTCTTTTGTGGGTTGGGATGCGGCGGAGGTTAGGGCCCTCTGGAGGCATTGCAAGGAACCGGGCGCGCTGCTCCGTGGCCTACAAGACACTCGAGCGCCGGCGTGCGCTCGAGTGACACCGGCGGACACCGTCGCCGGTCTATGAATGGTAGAAACGCTGGAAAAGGGGTTTCTTTCAGTTTTCGCATAATGAAATTATGTTTTCTCATACAGTCAAATTACAATCCGATGTTATCATGCCTGTAGGTTGTGTGTAAGTCAGTCGTACTATATGATTTTTCTATACGTTATATACATAGCAGTCAACACTGTGGAAGCTACGCAAGAAGTTCTGTCAAGAAAAGTTACCACTCCGTGCATTCCATCTATGCTTCGCTGTGCGCCAACAATGTTTGCTCGTGTGAGCATGCACGTGAGGCTCCTCACGACGTGTTGCAAATAAAAAACCTCAAAAGAACAACAAAAATAGCAATGATTTAGAACAATGCATTATATAGCAGTTGCATACTACAGTGTGTCCGTTTCTAAGGGTTAAAACTTGTTTCATTCAATACTAAGCCTATATAATAAACAGTTGTGCACAATTGCGGTAAAAAAACATGGAACTATATCCAAGTGCGAATGAAGCCACTGCAAGAAGTCTCTCTAGCTTCCAAAGCATTGACTGCTATGTACGGAACATAGTACAGTAAAACCTCGCTAAAACGAAGTTTAAGGGGAATCGAGAACTACTTCGTTAAGTCCATTTTTCGGTTATATCAATTTTTGCTTGTATTGCAACAAATCCTTAGATAATTTCAAGGAGATTTTTCCTTACTTCGTTATAACCATTAGGCTTGTGTGAATATTTGATATTTTCGAATAGTTAAACGAATAATGCACTATTCAATATTCACTTCGATTCTAATTTTGTTATTCGGAAATTTCGAAGTATTCGGCTCGAACGAATAGCCACACGCGGCAGGGAGAAGGCGTTTTCGGAAGTTTCGGTTTTGGATTCAGTAATACTTTTCCCAATCCAGTCCAGTCCAAACCAAGCCAGGAAAACAGAACTATACTCTCAACAAAGGTGTACAAAAATGCTACTCGTCGGCGTGGTGGTGTGGTCGATTGCGTTTAGTGGGCGACTCTGTCTCTGCCGCAGTGGCATTTTATCAATCCCAGCCGCCTTGGACCACTCCAGAGAGCACCATGGGGGACTTGCATGCGGCCAGCAATCCGATCTGGAACTTTTTGTAAAGATTCCACCGGGAACCGAAGCTCGATGTCTTAAATGCAAGGCAGTCCTGAAGACCCCGACATGTACGACAACAATCCTAGCAACGCATTTAAGGAGACACCCGGACTTGCACAAGGACTACCAAGAGAAGCGGGACGCACGCAAAAGGCCATCCAAGTTCAAGGAGGCAAGCAAGGCAAGTGGTCAACAGCCATCCATAGCTGACAGTTTCAGGCCGAAAATGAAAGTGTCGGCCCCAAAAGCCCAACAGATGACAAAAATGATAGCTCGCTTCGTAGCTCAGGGTATGCACCCCTACAACATTGTCGAAGAACCGGGTTTCCTCTACATGATGAAGTTCGCTATGCCGGATTGTGCCATGTCGTCTTGGACAACATTCTCTAGAGCCATTATTCCGGACCTCTACACATCAAGCAAAGAGAAGGTGAAAAAGAAGCTCAGGGACATTTTTGCAAGCGGAGTGGAGTCGCTTTCAATCACAACTGATGTTTGGACATCGCGGGCAAATGACAGATATGTTTTTGCAACTTGTCACGTCATGGACACTTACTTCATGCAACACGTGCATACATTGGCTTGCACTGAGATGACAGACTCTCGCACTGCAGAAAACCTGGAGCTACTTATCGCAGGTGTCATCGAGGAGCGGGAACTTCCAGCCCATGATACTGTGCCGATCTTCGTTGTTACAGATAATGGAAGGAACTTTACTTCTGCAGTAGTGCGGTCGTCCTGGAGTGGTGCGCAGTGTTTCGGACACATTCTTCAGTAGTGTGCCAGTGATGCCAAAAGAGAAGTGTCAGGGTTTTTGCATCTCTGTGCTAAGGCCAGAGTGATTGTGGCTAGATACAAACGGAGTGCCAAGGCCCGAGGACGGCTTCAGGAAATTCAAGAAACATGCAGCTAGACCCTCTCGAGGTTACACAAGACGTCCCATGCGATGGAACAGTGAGCATGTCATGATGGCCAGGCTCGTGAAGCTCCGCACGGGCATCACTGTAGAACTTTCAGAATCTGGCGCAGTTCCAAACTTGAATGCAAGTGAGTGGAACCTTATGAATGCAGCAGTGCAAGCCTTGAAGCCACTTGACCATGCCACAACTGAACTGTCTGGGGACACATGTCCTACGCTGTCACAAGTAATTCCCCTGTTGCAGTGTACCCAGGTGGTTCTAGCTGAGCATGTTTCCGAAGGTGGTGAGGCAGCATTGCTTGCCTCAAGCCTTTTGCATAGCATCAAGACGAGGTTCCCTGATATCAAGATGTCACGCGTTCCTGGATTGGCAATGTTGGTCGATCCTGGAAACAAAGATGTCTGTTATGCTGAACCACCTGCAAAGCAATGGGCGTTCACTCTGCTCATAACGACACCAGAAGAGACTGTGCCAGTTGATCAGCATGGTACAGCAACAAGTGAGAACAGCACTTGTTTTGCAGGCCCATCAGGGGACTCTGTGTGGAGTGCTTTTACACACTTCAGTTCGTGTGCACATCATCAGTCAAGCTGTACAATCTTGGACGAGGTTGCTGGGTACTTGAAGGCCCCCTTTCTTTCCCGGTCCGAAGACCCCCTTGTGTGGTAGAAAAGCAAGGGCAGCCACCTTTACCCAACTCTGGTTGTAGCTGCCCGTAGGCATCTTTCGATACCAGCCACCCAGACAAGAAGTAAAAGGCTTTTTTCGACTGCAGGAGCCATTGTAAGCTGCAGAAGGGAGCACCTCATACCCCAGCATGTGGAACAGCTAGCGTTCTTGCGCGAAAATTTGTAGATTTTCGTAAATAATCAAGTTGTTTACTTTCCTTGAATAAATCCCAGACATTAGCCCTCTGCCATTTTTTTTTTCTTTACTTGCTACTGTTCGAAGTATTTGCTTCGAAATTATTCAAGAAGAATGA
Source organism: Dermacentor andersoni (assembly GCF_023375885.2). Lineage (NCBI taxonomy): Eukaryota > Metazoa > Arthropoda > Arachnida > Ixodida > Ixodidae > Dermacentor > Dermacentor andersoni. The sequence continues at coordinate 8,325,537 of NC_092824.1, read as the reverse complement.
CTATTTGCTTCGAATTCGCTTTGAACCAAAAAAGCGCTATTCGCACAAGCCTAATAACCATTATTACGTTATATCCCATTTCGTTATGACGAGGTTTGGCTGTATACATATGTTAGCTTGAGAAATTCAATTAGTTCAGTAACTTCCTTGTGCCACATGGAAGGCCTGGGTATGGGTGGTTGGAAAATCTTGTTGTCGAAACAATGTTTGATGCTGGACGCCGGATGCTGACGCTGGATTTTTTGCAACACGGAGCATTTAACGCTATCGTGTTGAAACTGCCTTCGCAGCTTACCGCTGCGAATGTACGCTTTATCGTATGACACCAAAATATTGCGGCGAAGCTGACTTTAAGAAATAGTGCGGTGAAGGTAACCTTAGGAAAACTGGCTGCTGTTGTGCTGCACTTGTTGTTCTTGCTAAAAAATCTTGCTAAAGTAATGGGTGACTTGAATGCAAATGTGGGTAAAAAGCAGGCTGGTGACCAAGCAATTCGCAACTATAGTGTCGGTTCTAGGAATGCTACAGAAGAGATGCTGCTAGAAATAAGAAAGGCCCTAATAAAGAAACGACAACAAATGAAAGTGTTCAACTCAAGAGATCAGATAAAATTTGTGGAACTGTCAAGACTGATAAACAAGGCGAAAATAAGTGATATTCGAAACTATAACGTGAGAAAGACTGAAGAAGCCGTGAAAAATGGACGCAGCATGAAATCAGTGAGATGGAAACTTGGCACAGGACAAACCAAAATGCATGCAGTGAAAGATAACCAGGGTAATATCATCAGCAATATCAGAGATATAGTAAAAGCAGTGGAAGAATTCTATACTAACCTATGTAGTCCCCAGAGCAGCCACGATACCTCCATTCGAAGTAGTAATGAATGGGTTACGGAGGCTCCTTCTATAACTAGCGATGAAGTTAGGCGGGCCTTGCAAGGCATGAAACAGGGAAAAGCAGCAGGAGAAGATGGAATAACGATCTATTTAAATAAAGATGGGGGAGACAGTGCTTGGGAAACTGGCTGTTCTGTAAACGAAGTGTCTATCAACTGCAAAGGTCCTAGAAAACTGGAAAAATGCAAACATTATACTAATCCACAAGAAGGGAGACGTTAAAGAATTGAAAAATAATAGGCCATTAGCTTACTTCCAGTATTATATAAAATAGTCGCCAAGATAATCTCCAATAGAATATGAGCAACACTGGACTTCAGTCAACCAAGGGAACAGGATGGGATACTCTACTATGGATCACATCCACGTCATCAATCAGGTAATCAAGAAATCCGCAGAGTACAATCAGCCTCTCTATTTGGCTTTCATAGATTACAGAAAGGCATTTGATTCAGTAGAGATACCAGCAGTCATAAAGGCATTATGTAATCAGATAGTACAGGATGCTTACGTAAATATCTTGGAAAATATCTACAGATTCCACAGCTACCTTAATTCTCCACAAGAAAAATAGAAAGATACCTATAAAGAAAGGGGCCAGACAAGGAGACAATCTCTCCAATGCTATTCACTGTGTGTTTGGAAAAAGTATTCAAGCTATTAAACTGGGAAAGCTTAGGAGTTAGGATTAATGGCGAATATCTCAGCAACCTTCGATTTGCGGATGACATTTTCCTGTTAAGCAACACTGGGGATGAGTTACAACAAATGATTGAGGACTTTAACAGGGAGAGCGTAAGAGTTGGGGTGAAGATTAATATGCCGAAGACAAAGATAATGATCAATAGTCAGGCAGGGGAACAGGAGCTCAGGATCACCAGTCAGCTTCTAGTGTCTGTGAAGGGGTATGTTTACCTAGGTTAATTACTCACAGAAGACCTTGATCATGAGAAGGAAATTTTTCTGAAGAAGAAAAATGGGTTGAAGCGCATACGGCAGACATTGTCAAATCCTAACTGGAAACTTACCATTATCATTAAAAAGGGGTGCAATCAGTGCATTCTACCCATTTAACTTATAGGGCAGAAGCTTGGAGACTGACAAAGAAGTTTGGAAACAAGTTAAGGGCCGTGTCAAAGAGTGATGGATCAAAGAATGTTAGGCGTAATGTTAAGAGACAGAAAGAGAGCGGTGGTGGATCAGAGAGCAAATGGGTATAGCTAATATTCTAATTGACATTAAGAGAAAAGAATGGAGCTGGGCAGGTCATGTAATTGCGTAGGTTAGATAACTGGTGGCCCGTAAGGGTCGCAGAGTAGTGGGTGCCAAGGGAAGGGAAGTGCAGTCGAGGATGGCAGAAGACTAGGTGAGGTGATGAAATTAAGAAATTCGCAGGCGCTAGTTGAAATTGGTTGGCACAGGACAGGGGTAATTTCAGATCGCAGGGAGAGGCCTTTGTCCTGCTGTGGACATAACAGAGGCTGCTACTGCTGCTGCTGCTGCTGATGAAAAAATCAGCTGCCTCCTAAATTTCTACTTTATTAAGGAGCTTTAATGTAATTTCTACGGTAGTTTTATACTTTAAACACATAGAACTTGGGTGCGTGTTTCATTTGGGGGCGTGATTGACTCTGGAAAATACTGCTAAATGAATTGGTGCTGTGTTAACATTTTTTTTGTGCATGACGTAATAGTTCTGTGGAAACCCGCAAGGTGGAGGGAAGTAATTAATAAAGGGGAAGCGAGACATCCATCCCATTGCAGCAGTTGCTACAAAGGAAACCCATATGGGTTCTTTGAAAGAAAAGCTTCTCAGCTGAAGAAAAATTCATCCTAGTCCAGGACTCGAACCCGGGACCACCGCCTTTCCGGGAGAGCCATTCTACCATCTGAGCTAACCAGGCAGCTAGCAGATAGTAGGGCTTCCTTCCATATGGGTTTTCTCGGTAGCAATTGCTACGATTGGGTAGATGTCTTATTTCCCCTTCATTTAATTTTTGTGCATCTTGCCTAATTCGACAGGCCGGAAAAGTCGATCAATTTTGTCGGTGCGGTCAGCGTCGAATTAACAGAAGTCGACTGTGTTACCATATTTACTTGCATAATGCATAGGACAGAACCGGCTGGGTGCCAGTTAAATGTTTATTAGCAAGGAAGCATCACATAGCATTTAAAAGCACATGAAAACTCAATCTTTTATTGCAGAACAAAACTGCGAAAGCAGACAAAATGTGCTTCTGAGAATGTACAATTAAATTGGTAACTGGCGTCAGCAGTGCTAAGGTTTGGATGTGATATGTGATACAGGAAGTTGCAGCTTTTTTTTTTTTTTTTTGGTACAGTCGAACCCGGCTATATCGAACTCGCAAAAAAATTCCTATCAGTTCGATATAGAGCATAATTCGATATTAGCCTGCTGAATAATTGGGTGTCATAAATGCACATACCATTTATAAAATCACTTTATTGATGAAACTAGCTTAGTTTCACATGAAATAGTCCTGCATTTCTTTCTGCTTGGGCAATTTCGCTGCCTGCGATGCATACACTTCTCCACATTGTCTAAGGAGTCGGGAGCAGCTGAGGCCGCAACCTTCCGCATTCGTGCAAAAGCACCGGACTAGTGCGAGCGCACCAATCACTTCGGAGGACGTGGGCAAAGGACCATCGTTGCTTTCCTCATTGTGCCCAATTTCACTTGTGCTCGGTACGATTTCGGCAATGTAGTCTTCGTTTTCGGGCTCTCCTGTGGTCGCGACACCATCATCTGCACTCACAAACTCGTCCCCCGTTGATTCGTCAACAGCTTCCGGAAATTCTGACAGCTCGCTCCAAGTTTCGGCAACACCAGCAACGGCTGCGCAGCATTCACCAAAATTTACAGTCATCACCGAGCACGCGGAAGCCGGCATGGCTGAAGCAATTTCGGATGAACCACTCGTACACGGCCGTGCGTACGCGTCGGGCGCCACGGGCACCGGGTCGCAAGTTTGGCTGCTTTAGCCTTAGTCTCCCCCTTATTCTTCAAGATCGTGCTGAGAGTGCTCCTTGAAATCTTGCACGCTGCGGGGACATCCGACTTTTCACCGTGTTCGACCCGATTTATGATTTCGAGCTTCACGATGAAAGGCGAATTCTGCCGCTTCATCACGGCAACAATGCTCGAGAAGGTCCGCAAGACGCATACACAATGGACCAGAAAAGCATCGAGACAACTGGCACTTTCGCCTTTATGTACGACGAAGGCACAAGAGCCTCTGAGTGGCTGTCTGAGCGAGCGCTGCAGGTGGGCCAGGATCATTTTTTGCAGGGGGGTGTCAACGGCTCGCTCAACGCAGCGCGGTCACGGTAGGGAGAGCGGTTGGATGGAGCCACGCTGCCGGGTTTCCCCGCCACCGCGAGGGAAAGCAAACTTCTGGGGGCAATTTTCCGCCACTTGGCGTTCGAAATATCGGGAGTCGCTGCTACTTTTGATCAATGTAAACGGAATTTTTGCTATATATACTCATTGTAGATAAACCTTGCCCAGAAATTTATTTTATTTTATTTATTCATACTGTCGATCCCATCAGGGATCATAACAGGAAGGGCATACATAGTTATCTTGCCGTGTAACAATAATAATTAGCGCAATAATAAGATTAGGCATATTAGACATGCAGTTAGCAGCTCGGTATATAGCTCGGTATATTGTTCGCTATATAGAATAATTCGATGTAAACGGGTTCGATATAGTCGGGTTCGACTGTATTAACAAGTTTTTTTAATTTTGTGAGAATAACCAACTTGAAGTGGTATTTTTTAGCAATCACTTTCATTTTCGCAAGATTTTGTAACATTTAGTGCGACTAGTGCCCTGGACGCTTTGGCTTTTACGAGCGATTGGGTTTGTATCACGATGCTCAGTGTGTGTCTTGGTAAAGCGAGAGTATTGCAGTCACCCGTAGGTGACGACGTGTCCGGTACAAGTTGCACAAAATCATGTGAAAGTGAAACTATCTCCATAAGTGATAGCCTGAGAATAGCACCTCCGTCTGAATTAGTTTATTGTCTTCGGAGTCTGCTTGAGATTTGATACTCACTTTTAACACTAAGTAACACAGTGGAACCCCAGTCGTGTGATTTTCTCCGGACCATGTGGAAACGTCGCATAATCCCGGCGTTGTAATATCCGACCAACAAGCATAATGTCTATAATACACAGTATCACACGAGAGAGTTATGAGGAGCTTCACTTTAACCCTCTGAGGGTCGGTTTTTTTCGCCATTTATGACTGCCCAGGGTCGATTTTTTTTGTTGCAGATTCCAATTCTTCTAAGGGACCTATTTCGAAAAAGAAATTACCATAATTTTTATAGGGTGATCGTAAAGGGAGAAAGAAATATCTTATGTTGGTATATATGTACTGTTTATTTATGAATAACAAGAATAATAAAAGGAAATAAAGTTATAAGAATAAAAAATTTTATGCATTGTTATACTATACATAGTTCAAGGCTTAGAAAATGCACACACGAGAATATTTCGCAACTCTGAAATGTTCCTGCACTAATATTTATGTCCATAGCGTAATCAAACTGCATAGGTGAGTGCACTCAAGATAACTGTGTGGTTGTGTGCCTGTCAAAAAAGCAAAACGTGTGACAAACTTCTGCTAATCTTCATCTTATCACCAACCAGAGGCAATTAGTGTTTGCACGTCTCCAAAAAAGAAAAAAAAAAGAAGAAAAGGGAAACGCATGCATGGTGGCATCCTTTCTATGCGCACCCCTGTGAGCACTAAACGAACGAGAAACAGGCGGTCGCCCGTGGAACAAAACCCAGACTGCTGCCCCCCTGCGCGCATGCCAACGCGCGAGCGGTAGTATATCGATGCGCCGGAGCAAACTAGCTCTAAAACAAACCATGCAATGAAAAGCGAAAGAGGGAGGCGCGAGAAAAAAACTTCCCTGTATTCCCACATAGTGGCAGCACATGCCAGAAAAGAAAAAGTTAGGAAAAAGGCACGCTTTTTAAGCGTACAGACAGCACTGTAAATATACGGCATCAACCATTTTGGGCTTGTTCGCGGCGCTCTGTATTTACGTCATTGGCCCTCAAAGGGACTATACTCTGTAAAATTCAGAAACTAAAACTGCCAAATAGTAAATGTGACAAGAATAAGAATACTGCATTGCAGGTGCCAATAACATTTTAGTGGAGAGATTTAGCATACTGTGCAATGTGCAGGAGCACCTTTCTGTATCAGAAGCTTGTCAAATGTTATTGCTGGTTCCACCTGCCGTCTATGTCATTGCTGAACCTTGTGCAATCAGGATTGTATGTGCAGCGCAAATAGTGTTGTACTTTCTGGAAAGTATTCGAGCACCAGCGATTATGCTGGAACCTTGGAGGAATCACGTATAAGTAGCTGGTGCGTCTGACCGGTGTGTCATAGTTTGAAGATCAACATATGTGCTCGTCACTATCGTGCTTCCCGAGCATAACTTGTTTTTGTGGACGCAGGTTTGCCCAATAAAGACTTTTTGTGACTCGCCGATGTGCCACAGTCTAATTCTTCACTGTTGTGACAGTGTGATCTGCTGTGGTGCACATTGTAAGATAATGGAGTTGGGCCGAGACTTTTGAATAATTAATATCGTCCTGAAGTCTGCGTAAGGTGTGATCGCATCACCTGGGTTTTACTGTAGTTTTCACACTTGTTATCTCCATGCAGAGTTTCGCGCAATATGTTTGTTATTATTGTTTTTTGCTGGTACTCAATCATTTCACCATGAGCTAGTCTTTTCCCACAGTGTTCTAATGGGGCAAAGGAAAAAGATCGGAAAGAACACATATGACAGAACGAGCACTGAAACAGCTGCCAGAAATAGGTGTTCTTTTCTGTCTTCGTCCTTTGTGCTGTTAGAACACTGTCAGTAAGATGAACCTACTTAACTTCCCCAGGTCAAGGTATTTTTGCTGACCTTTTCTTTTTGCCATAAATGTGTTTTTTCATTACAAGATGTTGACGCTCTCGAACAAGTTTGTTAGGATCCGGAAGTGATCTCTTTCTACTTGTACAAGTTGAACTATGTTAAGTAGACTGTATGCTTAAAGGAAAGCCCGGGCTTCATGTATTTGCGATGCATTCCTTATTTACGTAAGTGCCCTCTGTGGTTGGACTTTGCAGTGCCTGTTGCTATGTTACCATGCGAGTCAATACCTTTACCACAAGCAAAGGGCTCTCGAATGCCAGCCAATTAGAAAATGCTCCTACACAAGGAGAAGTTTAGCAATAAAGTGCCCTGGCTGTCAAAACTGATCTAGTTGTCCACTGTGGCACTTTATAGGGTTTCCTACTAAAATTACCAACAGGAACTGTAGAGCTTAGATTGTTCAGTTACCTTGGGAATGATAGGTAGTATATGTAGGTTTGTGTAGTTTTTGATTTTGTAGCTTCATAGGTTCAGTGCGGACGACGAGAAAGGATGCCAAAATTGCACAGGAAACTGGAGTTCACGGAGCTATTTCTCATCTTTCCTGCCACTGTGCGCTGCCATCTTGGTATCGTTCGAAAGCTCAGAGTTCCACCTTTGAGTTCACTACATTCTCGCTGACGATGGCTTCATAGAAAAAATGCAAATATAAGACAATCGGGGGCCGGTCTGATGAAGCTCGCAATGCATGCGGGCCGCCTATTATCTCAGTGTGCCAGCACGCTGAGAGGTGCCTTCTGATTGGCCGTTGCTACGGCAACTAGGCCTAGCAGGTGAGCTCATCTGCTGGGCCTGCCAGTGGCTCTGCTTTGGAAACTGTTGATATGCCATTTCTTTACTGATAGTATTGCGAACATAAGCTGCAAATCGATGCTCTTTAATGTTTGAAACTGAACACGCTTACACGAAAAGTGAAGCGCAAGCCGTCTGCGCTTCTTACGGCCAGAAAGAGGAGGTGGTTGTCTCAAGGTTCTGACGGGTTCAGTGCGTCGGGTAATCTCATACTGCATCAACAATAATGCAGCAGTGAAGCTAACCCGCCTGTAGGTGTACCTTGGAGACCGCAGGCAATTCGCCGATGCCTCTTCCCGTTCCTCTTGCGTGTACACGGGTTCATGTTGGTGCATTCCAGATTCTGTTATGAGCCTATATGTGCGCGTAATGTCAACATCAATGGAAGAATTCTGTGTTTTTAATTACCTACATATATTGTGATTACTATTTCTCGGTTGTGAAGCTTGAAATATATATTTTCCCAGTTTTTTCCTTTTTTAGTTTTTGAGTTTTCTTGAGTAAAGCTTTTTTAAAGTTTCATATTTTGGGATCTGCACTGTGTCCCTTCTACACATTCAATTCTCATCATCCTTTCTTCCCTTGAATACTGGCTAGTCAGAGAGTGCACAAAAACTGTGATATAATGTCTTAGGACACTTAAATATTTTGAAATCCTGTAGAACTTGCCGGCAAGAATTCACATTTGTAAAGCTACAACATTAGAATTTCATAACTTTGCCTAAAATACATATACAAATATAAAAATGCTAACTTGCAGTATTTGAACATCCAGGAACATACCTGCTTACTTTTAGCTATCTTGTTGCAGTACGTTTTTTGCAAATCACATCCCAAATTTTTGAACACCAGAAGAATTGCAACTGCTTCTTTTTTATTGACCTCGAAAGAAATCTAATTGCATATTTGAAGCAGTGGAGAAGATTGGATATGTCCTGAAAGCTTCATGCGTCCAGAGCTGACCGCTATGCAGACTCGTGCTCGGGCTGTGGCAGCTCCTCCCACATCGTTCCATGTCACGGTGGAGTGCACCACAAAATTATTCCCTCCCCTGTTAGTTATCTTGCACACCATCCACACCAAAGAGCTGTGGAAAGATGCCCTCAGCCTCCCGAGGGCTGCCGGGCTCTAGTTCAACGGGCCCGTGCTGTTGTTGAGATCGTTCTAGGGACCCCAGACTAAGGGTCCCTCCCACACTCTTACTTTTTTTACAAATAAAATTGTTTACTCTCTCTATAGCGAATATCAACAATGGTTGTTCTGGATGCTATATTTCCTCATATTTAATGCTGTTTGTCTTTTGTACTTTTCTCAAAACACAAATTTTGGGCTCCATGTAATATTCAGGCCTTGATATCTCAACAACAGAAAGAACTAAGTTTCTTTTGCAGAACGGAGCCTAATGTATACTCCATGAAGTATAGCAAGCTGTTCTTTTTTTGTTTTCACTTTGGAAATTAATTATTTTGTTGCATTTTCTGTCACATGGTTGCCACATATTGTGGGCTTGTATTCAATGGGCTGTAAAATATTTATTAATGGCCAGATAAAAAAAGTGCTTGCTATTCTTTATTTCTTATTCTTTATGCTATCTAACCATGCCTTACAAATAATTTTTTCTTGTGCCATTTATTTTTCATTGTGGCCTTAAGCAGTGGAAGTGAAGTGTTAACTATCGTAGGAACTAATTGACCTACATCAAAACTAATTAAATATTTGAAATCAGCACGAAAATCCTAATAGGAGTGGAAAGTTTCATTAATATTGATGAAATGAATTATGAACCTTATTTCAGTAGCAGTGTCCTCCCTTAAGTAACAATTGGGACTTGTGTCATGTGGATTTGAAGCTGACATATCGATACGTTATAAACGGATTTACCATTGAACATTAAGTTCCATTGAACACACTAATGTGGGGCACATGTGTTTAGCCACCACGGTCTCTTAAAAGTAATTTGAGTGTTCTTTCATATGTCACGTTAATCAGAGTGCATGCAATCTGATTAGTCCAAGACTCTTTCGGTATAGGAATTAATGAGAAGATTCAAGAAATTTTAGATACAGCATTTTTTTCATATAGAGTAGGTGTAGCGTGGGGTTGATAAGTGATAATGAAGTGAAAAATCGTCACTGGCATAAAAGCAAAGCAAACTCATGACAATAGCTTTGCTTCGGGTATATAACACATCGTTCTCATGCTGGCTAAATGGCCACACTTGTAGCTCTCGTCGGCACTCGTGCCAAGTTGTCCTCCAGGGGTCTTTGTAGGAAACTCTGGGCTCATCATAGCTCACGGTGCTTACAACTTAGGGACCAAAAGAAAGCCCTGCCATGTTTACTATCCTCGCTCTTCCGAATGCCATCACTAGCTTTTTCGACACTGATATTTCCTAGAACACTTGTATAAAACATGCTTGTTCCGAAATTTGAAAAATTGCTCGTCTTTTGTACTTTATCAAGTCACCATGTCCACGACCAATATGAAGGCAGATAGCATACTCCTAAGTATATAATGTGCTGCTTGTCTGTGCGCCAGGTTCGAGAAGCATATTCGCGAATACTACCCTCCTTTTTAACTTGCCTGTAGGGATGTTCTCCATGAATGGTCTCAAAGCTGTGAGAAAAAAAACCTTTTAAAGCTTATTGCATTCAAATCTGTTATTATAGCATATCAATTTTTGTTGACTGTGTTTTCGTGTTTCCAGCTGCCGAGCACTGCGCCTCAAGCCCTCGTCTAGAATTGTCAGACTTGTTTTCGTGTGCTGCTGTTGTCGTCTAATAAACATTATTATTATTATTATTATTATTATTTTTATTATTATTAACAGGGCGCTGCTGGTGGAACGGGAGGATGGCGTTGTGATGCGACTGGACCCGACCAACCGTACGCGGCGGGAGGCAGTGGCCAAGCAGCTGCTGACTCCGACGGAGGCACACCAGCACATGCTGCGCCGCTGCAAAACCGTGCATCGGCACCTGCGATCTGGTGACATGCTGCTCCTGAACCGGCAGCCGACACTGCACAAGCCCAGCATCATGGCGCACAGGGTCAGTGCTTCCTGCATAATTGCCCATGCAGAAACGGCCTGGTCCTGCATGCGCTACGCTGTGGAGCCTCGAGGTTGCGGGTTCGATTCCCCGCTGCAGTGGCCGTGTACCTCGGATGGCCAGAATGAATCTGGAGTCCCCCTACCGCTGCTTGCCTCATAGTGAGATTGTGGTTTCAACATGTAAAACTCCAGAATTCAGAGAATGAATATATTTTTGTATGCAGTTGAAGCAGCTTTGGGCTAACTTTTGTGCCCGGAACTTTGGAACCACAATTGGGCAACTCGGTAGGGTTTGGGCGTGAGCTAGTTGAAATGATACCTTCATAGTGAAACAGGGATAGAAAAACTGGGACAAGCGAAGAACACAAGAACGAACACTCGTGACTGTTAGCTGTGTATAGCTTGTCATGACGTATTTATTCGATTATAAGGCAGTCATGATTTAAGGCGATGGTGCAGTTGTGGGCCCAATAAAGATAACTGAAGTATGCACACTAATATGGAGTAGCCGACAGACTATTCAGACTCGACGGTGTTTGCTTGAAATGCTGAATTAGTAAAACAACCAAAATGTGAAATGGTGACCATGAAATAAGGGGGAAGGAAGCTTTAAACGTGGAGTGGCGAGTTTTATTAGAATTTTGCCTTTAGGTGTGGCATCACGGCAGTGTGCATTTCCCTTTATGGTGTGGCTTCACGGTATCATGGAGCGTACTGCCTTAAAACCACACTATCAGACAAAGATCCCGCTATACTATAAGCTATCTATCCTATATACCTATATAAACTATATACTATCCCGCACACTATAAAAAGAAATTCTCACTGCCGTGAAGCCACAACTAAAGGCAAAATTCACATATAAGTCGAGGATTGACTTCGAAGCATAGCATTCTGGGAAAAAAACGTTGCCTTATATTCGAATAACCATGGTACTTGCGGACAACTTTCTGTGGCACTGAAGAGATTGCTATGGATGCGAAGCACGCGTTTGCATGATAGAGCTTCTGAAAATAAGCAAATAGTCCCACATTATCATTTGTTTGGCTAAGCTGGGGAACTGGTAACGTAAACATTGTGTTTACTTCAGTACTTACATAAAAAAATGTTGTGCAAATACTCAAAACTTTGAATATTCGATTCAAATCGGTTAATCAGTTTGTGTTCGACCTGATCCGAAAGACACTTCGAAATATTCCAATCTACAAAAATTGCTTTGGCAGTTCTTTGTCAGCTTCGCCACAGTACAGCCATGTTAGGCGGCAAAGCACATTTGCTGTGCAGTGAAGCATATAAAAAGTAAGCAGAAGACACTGCTGGTGACTATGCATTAGCGGCGCTTTGGAAGAAACAGATAAGATCAGTTGGTAAAAGAGAAGACAGGGCGGACGGACACTGGTTTTCAACTGATTTTAATCCTGGAAAATTCACCCATATGGCACATGGTAGCAGATGAAAGAAGTAGAGTTGTGGCACATATGTCAAGCCAGTCGTTACAGATCTGTATCACGCAAGTTTCGATGCAGATAGTTACAGTTTCTACTATAAGCACTGCTGGTGCTTATGGCAACCGGACACCATCAGCTCATGTACCCAAACTGTGCTGTCTCTTCATGCATCTATAAAGCATCAGCCACAAGGTGGCAACCTCAGTGTCTGCTACTACTCTGGCTAAGTTACTAAAGACACTGTTTCCAAAAAGCAAATTTCACCAAGTAAGAAGCTTGGCCATGTTTTAGATCCTAATTTTAAAGTAGATGAGTACCACCAGATGCTTCAATGGTAGATGGAATTATAAACCTGGCTTTACAAAAAGCAAGGAAAATTTCAACACCAAGGAACCCGGACATGTCCTCAACAGCGAAAGCTTATGTAAAGGCTCCTTTCATGTGAGCACTGTGGAATGACTTCAACCAGCAGTAGTTTTCACTGTCACTTCACTGGCTTTGTCGTCGTACCACCTAACAAGAATATTTCCCCTTCATCTCTTCACACCATCTCCGATGTGTGCAGAGATGTATGCGGACTTTCGATGTGTGCAGACTTTCGCTAGACAGGTTTTCACCTTTTGGAATTCGATTGTTCTTCACTGGTCTAGTACCAGATGTGTCCTTCACTGCCAATTTATAAAGTACCGGACCAGCCGCTAAGTATCTGTCAAAAAAGAGGTGTGTTCCAGGAGCGAGATTGGTTGCAAGCCTGAGCACAGCTGACTCTCCTATTCCAGAACTTCCTTGATACAAAGCAGACTTCAGTCCTTTCAAAATCCAAAAGGCCATTTGGCGTCACGAGCACAAAATTTTTTAGGGCATCGGGGTTGGGTTTTCGAGGCATGCACTGTCTCAACTTTGCTGAGACAGTTCGTAATTGCAGGTAATTGCAACCAAATATTTCTTATTTGCTAAGTAGTTCCAACAGAGTGCATATGTGTACTGTCGTATTTTTTTTTGTCATTGTGACCCAATGTCCAATATATTGGACATTGTAAAACATGTCACGCACTCGGGAGAACTACTGCATTGGTAGCTCAAATACGCGTTTCTCTGTGTTCCTTGAGTTCTTACCAACACAAACCAAGGCCTAAATGTGTTTTATCACATGCGAAAAAACATACAACTTCACTTCTTAGGCAGCAGCCGTCTTAGTCTGTGCTCAGTCCCACCATTTTCAACTCTCCTGGAAACGCGAGCAACAGAGCGACTTTGACTGCAGTCAATAAAAAACAGCACGGGTCATAGTAGCAGCTGGAAAAGCCCTGTCTATGAGGAAAAATCTGTTTTGACAGCCGTGGCGCGCTGTGCTTCATTGTCCAATATACTGGACAAATCTTCCATTGGTGGGCGACGTATGTCGCTGCTCCCCAAACATGTCGAGCATTTATCCTTCCTTTGGGACAACATCAGATAGCTGAAGTTATGGTACTGTCAAACAAGTGTTGTACTTGAGAGTTTTGTTCACTACAAAGCACAATTTTCATGTACGTTATTTATTGTGCAACGAACTTGCTTGTTTTAATATGCCACCCACTCTTTGTTTCTCTCTTTTTGAGAGGTGAAATAAAGTATAATTTAATTTGAAAGCATTACAGTGAAACCTCGTTAAACCGTAGTTGGCTGGAGCTCGGAAAAAGTACGTACTAAACGGTCGTACTGTTTAACCGAATTAGCATGAGATCGCCCACTTACCTGTTGAAAACGGAACTCGGAGAGAGTGCGATGAAAGGGGAAAAAAACATGCAGTGTTTATTCACTTGGCGCGACAAAAGTGTTATTTTCGTTGGATGCCGCGGCAGCCTAGCACGACGACAGCGGCCTCAAACTTACTGAAGCTGTGTGTGTGCCAGCTTTTCAGCCAGCCCCCTTTTCTCGGCAAACACTGGCATGGCAGATTCCTCGTTGGCATTACGTATTCTCCGTGCACGCGTGCAGCAGTGCTGCCGAAGTCCCGGGGCGTCTTTTTTATTCCCGGGTGCTGTTCTCGTCGTGACGATTGCATTCATGAGGCTGACATGACGCGCAGCTTCTGCCACTGTCGGGCCTAGATTGCCCATGCTGTCACTTTCCATGCCGTCCTCACCACTGTCGCTAGTTGACACTTTGGCAACAGCAGAGGCAACGATGGCGAAAAGTCGAACCTCGTAGCTGACATCTCTTCGCAGTTGCAGCAGCGCTGCCGAGCTACTTCTTCGCATTCAAAATGCCACACACCGTAGTCAACAGCAGATCCCTGTCGCGTGCCAGCGCCGACTTCTTCGTGTCACGTTCAATAGCACAGGCAATATCTAATTTTTCTTCTGTGCTGAGCACTCGGTGTCTTTTTTTTTTTATCCGAGCTTCGGCATGACGCGAGTTCTTGCTTGCACGATGCCACAACCCTCTCTGGCATCTCTCTGGCACGGCGCCGAAATGATGTTGATGTGGCTGCACACACAAACGCACAGGGTGCTTGGAGGCTGTTCTGATTTCTGAGGCTTGTTGTTCTGCCGGGCCGCGCGATGGAGACGACGCACCGCCGTGTTTGCGCTACGAAAAGTGTAAACGCTATGTTTTAGCCGATGCGTACACAATAAGCTGGTACGGTTTATGCGGATACAAAACACATTATGTTCAATGGCCGGTGAGTTGGAGATTTGACTTTACTACTTTTAAAACAAAACTACTGTATAAGCGGGTACAGTTTAACGAGGTTTTACTGTACATGCCCCATTATGTGAAAATCTGTTGGTGGCGGTGTGACCGAGCAAGGTTACCAAAAATGGTCAACGGCACAAAGAGCAAAAACACATAAAAATGCTCAGATTGATGTCAAAATTTTCAGGGAAATTCTTGTAAACAAAGTAAATTAATGGCCTTGAAAAGAAAATGTACGTTTTGTTCTGGGTCGGAAATGAACACAGGTCTCTGAAGTGCAAGACGAGCATGTTTCCCTAACACAACGGCAGCTCCACGTTTGCGAAAACAATTACATTTTTGCAAAACCAGTAATATTTATATTCAAAAAAAATATTTTAAAAACACACAATTCGATTCGCACTTGGGTTTTATTAATTGAAATTGCTATGAAAATAAAAAAATTGATATTCACACACCTCTAATTAAACTAGATCATAAAATACACCACTCATCTTTACATGTGGAAAGATACTCGACTCTCCTGATGTTTGTCTTTTCTGCATGGCTCTCACATTTGAAGGTTGGTTTCCTTGCATAACACATGATGGGAGTAGGTGTTGGTAGTTTTCAGTTGTGACAAGAAATGACGAATGGGTTGCATGCAATACCTAATCGCAGATTAACTCTGTGCAAGAGGGACTGGCTCCTTTCTCCTTGGTATTATCAATGGCAAAATACAATTGCTTTTAATGCGTTTCCGTATACAACTTAGTCCTAGGTGTCTGGCATGGGCTAAAAACTCTGCCAGACCAGTGCTTGGAGCAGTAATGCCTGTGCAGAAGCTCTGCCCTTGCAGCTTTCTCTTCTTTGGTGCGGAAAGTTGTCCATGAGTTAGCTGTGTAGTTGAACCCACCTATAACAATATTCAAGTGCCAAGGGTGACCCATTGTTTTAACCAATAAATGTTATAACCAGGGCCACGAATTTCTAGTGATGCCTTTTCTCGTTGCTAATGCTTCTTGCTGCTTTTCATGTTCATGAGTGGTAAAGTGGCACTTCACTCAGGGTGAGGAGTATAACGCGGCCACTTATGAACATGAAAAGTGGGGAAAGGCAAAAGCATTAGCATTGGAAAAGGCATTAGCATCGGAAAAGGCATCGCTACGAAATACCAGCTCAGGTTGCAAAAAAGAAAGCAGAGGGGACAAACAAGTACAGTGAAACCTTGTTACTATGAACACTACATTCAGAAACTTTTCATATGAATGAACTTTTCAGAAATCCCCTGCTGACTGCTCATAGTATCAATGTAAAAATATATCAGTACTACAAACTTCAGGATAGCGATCTTTATTCAGTTTTCATGGCATGTTAACAATGCCTCAGTATTACATACAAACGAATTTTCCGAAATCTGGGGATTTTTAGATTTCCGTGTATCCTTTACGGCAGCCAGAACAGTTTGGCTAGCAGACGACATGGCATAGAAAGCGGATGCTGTGCTGCATGGGTGCGGAAAACCCAAGACTGTGCTGGAGGGGGACGCCCAAAGGTTTTGCGAGTGCGTACTGCGCCCAGACAAGTGTCGCCTAGCAACAGAGGTGTGTCTCTTCCTTCGCATGGCTCTTCTTTCTTTGGCACTTCTTTCTGTGGTCATATCAGCTACTTGGGCAGAGAAATGTAACCTCTGCCACATGGTCCCACTTTTCAGATGACATCTTTGACACGCGCTTGCACTTTAGAATAGTTGAGGTGTCCACGTTAAGTGAGGCAGTTGCAGTGTCCATGGCAAGGAATGTGAAAAACAAACAAACAAATGGTACGCTTGATAGGTGACATGGAGCTTCTTCTTTGTCAGTGTTTTTCTTGGCATCAGCGTCTCCTTTGCACGTGCCACGCTATATTGGGGGCGAGTTCCACCACTGGAAAAGCTGCCGCCACCGTCGGCGTGACGTGGCATGAGGAATCACGTGAACACAGCAGCCACATCAGCTGCTTCGGAAGTGCTGAAGCGAGCTGAAAACGAAAGTTTAATGTCCCACCTGCGCTGCGGTATGGCACGAAGGCAGGTATGGTGAAAAGTTGCGCCATGCTGGCGGTTTGCAATCTTTCCTTTTTAAAAATTTTGCATTCTTTCTTGTTTTTGGCACATGCACCTGGTAGCCAGATTTACTTGTAACTGATAATGCAGCAGGCGAACATCGTAGTAAGTGCCATAAACATATACAGAAGTGTACGGTGCATCAGCTGCTCATGTTTATATTCGATGCATGGTTTAAACCAGTATTGTTATAAGTGGGTTTGGCACAGCTTGGATAGTACAGCCTTGCTGCAGGGACGGGTTTATAGTTTGAATAGCAACAGGGCAGATCTTGCATTTGTAACCTGCCACGGTAATCTAGTGGCTATGGCAAAATGCTTGTGTACTTAGATTTAGGTGCCCATCAAAGAGCCCCAGGTGGCCAAAATTATTCCAGAGTTTCCCACTACATGTAAGCTGCTTACAGCATAAGCTGTAAGCATGAGCCACAAGGGAGTTTGTGCAGGTGAACCCAACTCTCTGTTTGTCGCGGACTAGTATTTGGAGGTGGGGTGCTGACAGAAGCTCTGTTGCAGGCACGCGTGCTGCCCGGGGAGCGGACCCTACGGCTGCACTATGCCAACTGCAAGTGCTACAATGCCGACTTTGACGGAGACGAGATGAACGCACACCTGCCACAAAGTCCCCTGGCGCAGGCCGAGGCCACTGAGGTGGCCAGTGTCAACCGGCAGTACCTAGTGCCCAAGGACGGCACGCCGCTCAGTGGCCTCATCCAGGACCATGTCATTGGGGGCTCGCTCCTGACCATGCAGGGGCGCTTCTTCACCAGGTATGCAGAAGTGACTACGGCAAAGGAAGACTCACTAGTTTGGGCTTTGTTAGGCCTTTTGCTGACAGTCGCATGAATAGGAGTGCCAGGTGTATACGACGGTTCCAGCTTAACATCATCACCATCATAAGCCTATTTTATGTCCACTGCAGGACGAAGGCCTCTCCCCGCAATCTCCACTTACCCCTGTCCTGTGCCAACCAATTCCAACTAGCACTGCAAATTTCCTAATTTCTTCGCACCACGTAGTCTTCTGTCGTCCTCTACTGCGCTTCCCTTCTTTTGGCACCCATTCTGTAATCCTAATAGTGCAACGGTTATCTAGCCTACACATTACATAGCCTGCCCAGCTCCATATTTTTTGTTTTAGTGTCAATTAGAATATCAGCTATTCCCATTTGCTCTCTGTTCCAAACCGCCCTCTTTCTGTCTGTTAACATTAGGCCTAACATTCTTCCTTCCATCGCTCTTTGCGTGGTCCTTAACTTGTTCTCAAGCTTCTTTGTCAGTCTCCAAGTCTCTGCCCCATATGTCATCACCAGTAAAATGCACCGATTGTATACCTTCCTTTTCAATGATAACGGTAAGCTTCGAGTCGGGAGCTCACTATGTCTGCCATATGCGATCCAACCCAGTTTTATTCTTCTATGAATTTCCTTCTCATTGTCAGGGTTCCCTGTGATTAGTTGACCTAGGTAGACGTACTCCTTCACAGACTCTAGAGGCTGACTGGCAATCCTGAATTCTTGTTCCCTTGCCCAGTTGTTCATCATTATCCTTGTCTTCTGCATATTAACCTTCAACCCCGCTCTTACCCTCTCTCTGTTAAGGTCCTCAATCATCTGTTGTAACTCGTCTGCAGTGTTGCTGAATAGAACAATGTCATCAGCAAACTGAACGTTGCTGAGGTATTTGCCGTCTATCCTTGCTCCTAAACCTTCCCAGTTTAATAGCTTGAATATTTCTTCCGAGCACGCAGTGAATAGCATTGGAGAGATTGTGCCCCCTTGTCTGACCCCGTTCTTTATAGGTATCTCCCTACTTTTCTTGTGTAGAATTAAGGTAGCTGTGGAATCTCTGTAGATATTTTCCAAGGTATCTACATAAGTGGTCTGTACACCTTGATTGTGCAATGACTCTAAGACTGCTGGTATCTCTACTGAATCAAATGCCTTTTCATAATCTATGAAAGCCATATAAGAGGCTTATTGTACTCTGCAGATTTCTTGATAACCTGAATAATGACATGGATGTGATCCATTGTAGAGAATCCCTTCCTGAAGCCCACCTGTTCCATTGGTTGACTAAAGTCCAGCGTTGCCCTTATCCTATTGGAGATTATTTTGGTAAATATTTTATATAATACTGGGGGGGTAAGCTAATAGGCCTATAATATTTGAGTTGTTTAATGTCTCCCTTTTTGTGGATTAGTATAATGTTTGCATTCTTCCTGTTTTCTGAAACCCTTGCAGTTGATAGACATATTGTATAGAGAGCCGCCAGTTTTTCAAGCATTATGTCTCCTCCATCTTTGATTAAATCGGCTGTTATTCCATCTTCTCCTGCCGCTTTTCCCTGTTTCATGTCTTGCAAGGCCCTTCTGACCTCATCTCTAGTTATAGGAATAGTTTCTGTATACTGTTCACTATTATTTCGAATAGAGTACACTTAAGTCCTCTGGGTACTGTACAGGTCAGTATAGAATTCTTCCGCTGCATTTATTATACCTTCGAGATTGCTGATGATATTACCCCTGCTTTTATCTTTCACTGCATACATCTTGGTTTGTCCTATGCCAAGTTTCCCTTCTCATTGATTTCAGACTTCCTCAGTCTTTCTCATGTCATCATTTCGAATATCAGTTATTTTTGCCTTGTTGATCAGTTTTAACAGTTGTGCGAATTCTATCTTATCTCTTGAATTGGAGACTTTCATTCTTCGTCATTTCTTTATGAGGTCCTTTATTATTTGGGAAAGCTTGCCTACTGTATGCCTTGGTGTCTTGCATCCCACTTCAGTTGCTGACTCTGAAGGCAGCCTCGTTACAGTTTCATTAACTCTATGTCATCATCATCATCTCTCTGTTCTAAGGCTGCAAATTGATTGCAAGTACCAACCTAAATTTGTCTTCTTTTACCCTTTCTGCCTCTAAATTAACCTGTTTCTTCTTGACCAATTTTACTCTTTCTCTCTTCAAATTGAGGTGAATCCTAGCCCTCACTAACCTATGATCACTGCACTTTACCCTACCTATCACTTCTACATCCTGCACTATGCTGGGATCGGCAGAAAGTATGAAATCAATTTCATTTCTTGTTTCACCATTAGGGCTCTCCCTCCACTTTCTGTTGCTATGCTTCCTGAAAAAGGTGTTCATTATTCTCAGTTTATTTCTTTCTGCGAATTCTACCAGCACCTCTACTCTAGCGTTTCTAGAATCGACGCCGTAGTTGCCAATTGCCTGTTCACCCGCCTGCTTTTTCCCCACTTTTGCATTGAAGTCACACATTAATACTGTATACCGAGTTTGCACTTTTCTCATCGCTAATTCAACATCTTCATAAAACTGATCTACTTCCTCATCGTCGTGACTGGATGTTGGAGTGTAGGCTTGTACTACTGTTAATCTATACCTCTTAGTAAGTTTGATTACCACTACTGCTACCCTCTCATTAATGCTGTAGAATTCGTCAATGTTGCCCGCTATGTCCTTATGAATTAGGAATCCTACCCTGTACTGCTTCTCATCTGGGAAATCTCTACAGCAGAGGAGATGGCCATTACTCAGCAGTGTATAAGCCTCACAACTTCTTCTAATCTCGCTAGGGCCAATAATATCCCAAACAATATCTGATAGTTCCTCAAACAGAACTGCTAAGTTAGCCTCACTCAACAGAGTTCGGCAATTAAAGGTTGACAGATTCGGTTTCCATTTGCAGCCTGTCTGGACCCAGAAATTCTTAGCACCCTCTGCTGCATTACAGGTCTGACTGCCGCTTTGGACAGGTGCTCCACAGCTGCTGGGGACTGAGGGCCATGAGTTAATCGTAGATATTTTTGGGGAGGTTGTGGCTGAATACTGCACCAGGGAGGCCAATTCCTGTTCTGGTGAGGGAGTGTCTTTGTTCAAGCTTAGTGGCCCTTCCTAATTTGGTTGTACCTGGGTTAGTATAGCCCCACTTGCTCGCGGCATCTTTTGTCAGTGTCGGGTGCCACTCCAAAACTGCAACTGGAGGATGTCATATTCAGATACACCATACTAGATAAAAAAAGGGGGGGGGGGGCGAGGGGGGGGGGGGATTTGAACATCCAACTACCGCAGCCGAGCATACGACATAGCTCAGTAAGATAATCCCACAGGTGGCTAGGCTACCTTGTCGCCGAAAAGTGCTGCCCAGAAAGCCCTACAGGCCTAAGAGATCTGCTGATTTGTCTGGACTTTGTGGGTTTTGCTGATTGTCATAGGTTGCACAATATAGTATCAGTTCTTCCTGGTCCTAACATCTTGTTTCCCGAACCTCACGCACGCAATCACTCTTAAACGCGCCTAGGTGCACAATATATTTTTGCTGAAATTGAGCAGCACTTAACACTTGCTATAAAAATAAGAAAGGGAAATGTTTTCAGCACTTACCGGGAGGGCCCCGGTCGCGTATCATTCCTTCGTCGCGTCTGCGTGTCTCTTGGCGTCCGAAAGCTAGCGCTCTTGGGTATCCAGAATGGTGAGTCCTATCGCCGTATCGATACCGCTCTGAGCCTCATGCAAAGGAAGCGACCTTGAAAGCTCCCAATGGTGTCTCCACCCTTTCTTCAGCTTTGGACAGCGGTTATAATAGAGCTAATAAGGAGGAGGAAAGGAGGTAACTGACCTCATAGTTTTTCTGGGAACGCTGCGGCGATAAATGCTAGAAAGTTGGGAATTGTATGCCTTCTTTAACCTACAATACTGCCTTCTTCGATCAGTCAGAAATGGTTTGGACATTTTGCACTTGTAAACAATGTGCGTCTCTGTTCCTGCCGCGGTCGCCCCTGGCTGAATTCTGCTCACATTTTCCATAGAGATTGCATCGCGGAGCGAGTTTGGTTTAATACCATGTTTATTTAGCGTTGTTGTAAAACTACATTCCATACAGCAGCAATTCATTCTTGGAAAGCTTATTTGCAACCACGCTCTAAAGATTATAATAGGCTTCCTGTGCAGTTTTTTAATGACAATTGGTGGTATTGTGTGCAAAACTGATTCCTGCTCCTGATAGTTAACTGTCTTTATTGGACTATAAGTCAGTACAGGCATGGTACCTAACTTAAATGAAATAATTATGGAGTACAGAGTTGGCAACTCAACTGTGCAGCTATTCGCCAAAGGGGATCTCGGATTCCAGGTGTGCATGCCAGAGATAGAACAGCTGCTCACACACTAGGTGAAGGCGTGCAGACTGCAAAAGTGCTGCAAGATGAAGTAGTTGAGAAGTAGGGAACTTCTGTACCGGATTCTGTTCACTGATAAGAAGATTTTCGTGGTCAAACCGGCTTGGAATTTCCAGAATCACCGAGAATCGCTGCTGAAGGGTTCTCAGTGAACTGTGGGAATGGAATAAAACCATTTTCAACGAGAGCATCATAGTTTGGACTGGAATTTCGGGCCTTGGCAACACCAAGCTTGTTTTTTCCCAAAAGGGGTCAAAATTGATGCTGACACCTACCGGAAGCTGATCCTGGAGGGCAGTGTCATTCCCTGGGTTCAAGAGAATGCAGAAAACATTGATGGGCGACTGAAGCAAGACTGGGCCCCTGCCCATTGCATTAAGAAGACCCTTGAGGGGTTTGAGGCGAACCTTCCAGGCTTCTGGATGAAGGATGTTTGGCTGTTCGATTCCCTCGATCTCAATCTGTTGGACTTCGCTGTTTGGGGCATTGTGGAGCAAAAGAAGTGCTCTTTCAAGCACAACTAGTGGCTGCTGCTTATTGCTCGGCCGCGCGGGTGCCACATCTTGAAAGCGATCTGCGATGTGGACCAGGTAAGCCCAGTGCCAGTAGCTTCGCATGCGCTGTGCTTACGTTTTGTGTGCGTTGAATTAACAGACAGGATGAATGTCAATTCGCTTGCTGCCGCGCTTCCTCACACCAACATTTTGACAGCAACTTTTTGCGGTCATCCAGCGAGATGTGTTCATGTTTACCTGTGTGCGCGTGACACAGTTTTTTTTTTTTTAATTTAGTTAGTAAGTGAATGTTTACAACCTTATACGGCCGATAAATCTTTACTTCGCATAGCTGTCTACAAATTTGCTATAGCAATTGATGCTTTGCCTTTCGGGTGAAACTGCAACTTCTTTTGTTTGTTTTTGCTTTGAATGTTCATCACTCACTCTTTGTAATAACTTTGTTAGACATTGTGACCAAAGTTTCGTAAGTGAGGTGTTTCGGATATTACGGACCTCGGATAAAACGGGCATTTTTTGTCTGGTTATCAGCATCTGTTGTAACGAAAGTCGACTGCACTCTAAAATCTGGGCATTGTAAGTTTTCTGTGTATATTTTACGTGAGCCAGAATAGTAGGCTAGCAGACGACAAGGCGCAGAAAGTGGACACCGTGGTGCATGTGTTCGGATAACCTAAGATGGCGCTGGAGGGGAAAAAAGAAAGAAAAAGAATGCCCGAAAGTTTTGCGAGTTCATACTTCACCCAGACAAGTAAGTGTCACCTAGCAAAAGAGGTGCGCCTCTTCCTTCTCTTGCCCTTTCTGTGCACGCCTCTTCTTTCTTTTAGGGTTCTTTCTGCGGTTGTACCAGCTACATGTGCGGAGAAATGTAACCTTCGTGCTCACGAGGATGCCACACGGTCGCACTTTTCGGATGATGTTGTTGACACGCGCTTGCACTTTGGAATAGTTGAGGTGTCTGCCTCATGCGAGGCAGTTGCAGTGTCCACAACAAACAAAAAGAAACAGTACGCTTGACAGGGGACATAGAGCTTCTTTGTCTGCGTTTTTCTCGGTGTCAACGTTTCTTTTGCATGTGTCACTCTATACTGTATATGGTGCTGCGATGGTGTGTGGCGTCGGAATCTATGGAAAATAACAACAGCACGGGCCAGGGGCCAACGGTGACGTTTTCGGTAGCTACAGCATAGGCTGAAAGCCAACAGGGATGTTTTTTGGGATAGCTCATACGGTGACAACCAATGGGTTTATGGGCGAAGTTATTAATTTTTAGGCTTTCACTATAATGACATTTCAGAATAACAATTTGCCGCAATCCTCTGAAGTTCGTTACATCAAGATATCACTGTATTCACATTTGATTCATATTCAGAAAATTTGATATACTAAACGACATTTCACTATAACAACATTTCAGAATAACAATTTGCCACGGTTGGCTGACGTTCGTTACATCAAGATTTCACTGTATTCACGTTCGATTCATATTCAGAAAATTTGATATGCACCCACCTCTATTTAGTATTTTATTGCAATAGCAATTTTAGACACACTCCAGGTGCATTTTCATTATCATTGTTGCCATGCTATCCCAAATAAAAACTCAACTGTGAGGAGGATGAGCAGCCTGTGAAGCCATATGCTGTGGGTTTGAGAGCAAATGTGTGAGGGTGACCTGGAAAGAACGGTGGCGGGACGCATGCCATCTTTGTGTGCGCCCAATGTTATTCTGCTCCTCTGGTGCCGCCATGGATGTTATGAGTGCCAGTAGAAAGGCTGTACTGAGATACTTCAATATAATAAAAACCTTGATGTAACAAAGTAATTAGCTTTTCATAACTTGATGTTCGCGTAACACTGTGTATCTTTAACCTCAGTGCAGTCACACCTCAATATAACGACGCCGTACTTGCAGCCAAAAAATTTGATATATTGCAAATTTCGTTTGAGGTTTTAACGTTTCAGCAGTAAAAACAATTTGACACTTTCCCAGGGCATTCCTGGTCTAGAGTACCTTGTCAGTAAGCACCTAAAAACAAATCAAAGATAGTCTGGCAGAATAGCGTGGTTATGAGCATCGGCACATGCCAAGCACATACCACCGAGAACAATGCATTGATATGGCTCATGACATCTGATAGATTAGCATGTGTTGCAATGCGAGACGCCGTAAATCTAGGCCGCCATGGCTGACGGCACTTAGTGCCCGTAGCTGTCATCATTTGGCACCCACAAATTAAACTAAAGTGTAAAAAGATACGGATATTCATCCTGAGGAAATAAAAAAAGTTGGTGGCGATAGCAATGAGATGACTCCACGAAGTACGGCTCATATTTTGATCCATGTCATGCAACATAAACATACTGTATTTACTCGAATCTAATGTGCACTCATGTTAAGGTTCGTTACAGTGCAAAAAGTGCACTCTAACATGCACTTTTTACCGATAAAATGGGTCCAAAATTGCGCCGTTGTTAGAATTGGGTACGACCCTAAATCTGCGTTATCATATCGCCGTCGGGATTTCAAAATGGCCGCCTCGTATGCACTTTGAGCCTAGCTGCCGTAGCTTCCTTCATGTGCTATAGTACGTGTGTTTAGGTTAGTACACCATCTGTCTTGCTGTTTTCTGCGTTTGCAGCATCGAAGTGTTGACTGCAAAGGCACGCCGAGTGTTTATCACGATGCCGCAAATAAAAGGAATGGGATCATGTGTGCGGAGACGGACAGAAATCGGGCCACATCATGGACGTTCGGAGTTTCCGAAACTTGCGTGCGGGACTGGCGCAAACAGAAGAGCTGTTCTACTCTGGTAGCTGCTGCGTATGGCACGGCTGCGTGGGCCCTGTATTGAAAGCGATCAGCAGCCGAGACAAGAGTCTACGCATCTGGGCGCACTGCACTGTGTTCTCGTTGCTTAGTTTGCGTTGAAGCGAGAGGCTGCACAAAGGTCAATTCGCTTGCTCCTGCTACAGTACTTCCTCACTCCAGTGTTTTGATAAGAGTTTCCGCGGTCACTAAGTGAGACATGTTCATGTTTTGCTTGTGCTTGCGTGTCGCCATGCTTTTTAATTTAGTTGGCGAATGTTTAAAAGTTTATATGGCCGATAAAACTACTATCATTACTTTTCGTATAGCTGTCTACTAATTTTCTATCATAATCGATGCTTTGACGTTTGGGCAAGACTGTGACTTTTTCTATTTATCGCAACTTTAGTGTATTGGAAGTAAATCTTTGTTTTTCCAAATGAGAGAAAGTTGTACTTCTGTATGAAAGAATGAGGTGTACGGTACAGTAAAGAATTTTTTCTTTTTTTTTTTAATTCATGGCAAACAGGTGTGCGTTACATTTGAGGGCGGGTTCCTTTTCCAGTTTTCTGTCTTTTTTTTTTTTTTTTTGTCACGGAAAACGGGTGTGCGGTACAATCGAGGGTGCATTAGAATAAATACGCTATCTCACTCAATGACCATGAGGTCACCATCACAAGCAAATGGTTTGCACCATGTCTTGGAAACTTGAGATTGTAATGTGAAATGCCTCCACAATCTCCCTTTCTGTCTGCTTTTTTGATCTGAGCAAAAAGGTAGTGTTTTCCAAAATCGGCTTGCGAGGAGTCTTTTGCTTGCCCTCACCTTTACCTTTACATCCTTTGCAATGTTGGGCTAAGGTGCCTCCTGCATTATTCTTTACATTCCAGTTATGTTCACGTGCCCTTTAGTTGAAACACATATACCCGTTTGTCCGATGCAGAACCTGTCACAGGTGAGGGAAATTAAACAACCCCACAAATACACTCATTGAACTGCTTATCGTGCTTCGTTGTGCACTGAGGCTTGCACTTATTTCCTTGCATCACCAAATGGCACACGCTGCCGAGTTCACGTGGAGCCGAGAAGATGACCTTGACCCCGTAACGGCTCGCCGCTTTTTTTATGTGTGAAACACGATGAATGTAGGGCATAAACTGAATTTATCTTTGTTGAAAGTCTCAGTATGTTTTTTGCAATCTTTTAGTTTCTGCAAGAGACTTTCACATGCGCTGGTGATTAAATTCTCCGGATATGCAGCTGAAAGGAAGCGCTGTACATGCTGATTGAAACTAGCTTCCATTGTATGTTCGCAGGATTTTTCCAGGGCGGACTTGCAGGCTAGGATGACAGTGCGCTTAACAAGCTTCGAATGCGAGCTTGAAACGGCAGCGGGGTCTTCTTTGTCCTCGGCTTGTAAGACCAACAGATGTGTTTTGTGACGAAATGAAGTTTTAGGTCCAGGAACTGTTGTCACTGGCCAACTCATGGCTGAAAGTGAGACCTCCAGAGGTGGATTCGAACATTTCTAGAATGGAATTAGTAGTATCATCAAGGTTATCCTCTGCATGCAGGTGAAGTATGACAATTGTCCACATACCGTATTTACGCGATTCTAATGCGCCCTTGATTGTAATGCACACCCATTTTCCATCACACAAAAAAAGGGGGGGGGAGGGAAATGCCCTCGATTGTAACACGCACCTGTTTGCCGTGACCTAAAAAAAAAGCACTTTTTTACAGTGCTGCGCGCCTCATTCTTACAGAAATACAGAAATACAACTTTCTCTCATTTGGAAGAACAGATTTACTCCCAATACGCTGAAGTTGCGATAAATAAAAAAGTCGCAGTTTTGTGCGAAAGGCGAAGCATCGATTATGATAGCAAATTACCGTATTTATTCGCATATTGATCGCACTTTTCTGTAAAAAAAAAATTGACACAAATTCCGGGGTGCGATCATTATGCGGGTTAAATTTCCCGAAAAAAAAAAAATTTTTTTCATCCCGCATTTGCTGTGGGATGACAACAGGTCAACAAATAGGCGGCTGCCACTGTGTGTAGTGCGGGACACCAAAACAAAAATGGTGGCCGTCGGAGCAAGTTGAACGCGCCAAATGTGATTCTTTTTCTTCTCGTGAGTACATTACGTGCATTGAAAGAGTTTCTTCCATATCAGTAATGAATAATATTGTTAATATCGGCAAGTTTGCGGCAATAACATAGGTGTAATGTAAATAAAATACATAGGGGTAATGTAAATAAATAAATAAATAAAAATAAAAAAATAACATAGCCATGTCCACTTTGAGGGGACAGAAACAGATGGGCGCGCTTAGCTGCCAGTGATATAGAAACACATGGCGGGCATGCTGCGAAAACTGCGGCATTAGTCTTCGCTACTATCCTAATATGGCACGTTTCCGCTAAGGGTGGGGAATAGCTTAGCTGTGTTACAAGCGTCGGCGTATGAACAGGGTACATTTCTAACTTATCAGTGTAAATGTAGGTGCTATCGTTGCCGCTCACAGTTTGTTGCGTGCCTACGAGTGCAGACGAGAAGAATCGAAAGGCGCCTTTTTTGTTGTTGTTGACCATAACCATTATAAAGCCTACACATAATAAAGGCAGTTTGGTTGTAGCTTTTTTTTTTTGTCATGAAAGTGCTGAAAGGAATGAAATGGGGCATCTGCTTAAGAATGTTTGGTGTGTGCAGACCGATTGGTTTGTCTTGAAGAGTCGTTCGCATAGCATTCGACAGATGGTAAGCATGATCATTATTAGCTAGGCTTGGCTCACGACATATCGCTGCGGCAAGTTCGGGGTGAGATCATTAGACGGGAAAAAAAAAATCGAATTTTGATGACAAAATTCAAGGGTGCGATCATTATGCGAGTGCGATCATTACGCGAGTAAATATGGTAGTTGACAGCCATGCAAAAAGTAAGGATAGTTGTTTCATAGACTGTATAAATTTTTAAACATTCACTTACTAACTAAATTAACAAGCATGGTACCACACACGCACGAGCAAACATGAAGTCTCTTTCGAGGAGCCCGTATGGGTTTACTTTGCAGCAATTGCTATGAATGGGAAGATGTCTGATTTTTCCTTTTTTAATTAATTCTCTCCATCTTGCGGGTGTCTGCAGAACTATTATGTCAAACTCTTGCCTTTGCTTTGAGTTGACAAATTCGGCTTCGCCCTGCCATCTGCTAAACGCCTGGTTAGCTGAGATGGTAGAGCGGCTGCCCTGGAAAGGTGGTGGTCCAGAGTTCGAGTTCCCGACCAGGACGAATTTTTTTTCAACTGCAAGCCTTTTCTTTCGAGGAACCCGTACGGGTTTCCTTTGTAGCAATTTCTACGAACAGGTGGATGTCTGATTTTGCCTTTATTACTTCTCTCCACCTTGTGGGTGTCCCCAGAACTGTTGCGTCAATCTCGTAGGATTCGATGCATTCTGTATCTCTTGACAATTAAACATCACTGAACTGCAATCACTCATTACTGAAATTAGCTGGAACATTAGAAATCATATTTTCTACTTGTGTAATGCTAATAGAGTACAAAAAGTGCCTATTGTCATGAGGCGTTATAGTTTAATCGATGAAACCCTCAGGTAACAGAGCACCACAGCGAGAGGTCACACAGCTTAGGCAACACAGGCATAAGGCTTCCAACCACTCATTGTCGTCTTTCTTGAAGCAGTGCCTGCTGCTTGTTCTTCTCCAGTACATTAAATACATTTTCTCTCTGCTTGAATTGCATAAAATACTGTCAAAAGAGGGTTAACCGATGGGCCCGATTTTTATTAATCATATCACAAGAAGCCATCAAACACTGACACCAAGGACAACATAGGGGAAATTACCTGTGCTTAATAAATGAAATAAAGAAATGATAAATTAATGGAAATGTAAGTAGATGAAAAAACAACTTGCCGCAGGTGGGGACCGAACTCACAACCTTCGCATTTCGTATGCGATGCTCTACCAATTGAGCTACTGCGGCGCTGTTTCCCCATCCACTTTCTTGGGTATTTATGAATGTTAGCCAGCTTGCCGAAGTGGGGACCGAACCCACAACCTTCGCATTTCTGTCGTGGGTTCGGTCCCCACCTGCGTCAAGTTGTTTCTTCATCCACTTACATTTCCATGAATTTATCATTTCTTTATTTCATTTATTAAGCACAAGTAATTTCCCCTATGTTGTCCTTGGTGTCAGTGTTTGTTGGCTTCTTATGATACTGTATAGATACTGTCGCAGCATGCTTGCAAGGGCACCGTCATTTTTGTTTAAAAAAAAGAGAGAGTGCCAGAAGCAACATCTGTCGCAGGAAGCATGCTATGGCTGCCAACTTGTTTTTTGATCGCCAGTTTCAAATGGCATGGACGCATCACAATTGAACACCCAACAGGCATCACATGTGGATTCGGCGCCGCTGGGCATAGCTGGGCCCATGGGACTGTATTCTTGGTTGATCATTTTTGGGGATACTATCCTTTTCCTAAGGTTTCGCGCAACTCGGAACTGAACGCCTCGGCGACTACAGGCGATGCATCCGTTGTGAAGTTATGCGAAATCTCACGAAGTTGATCGTATCTCTCAAAGCTAATCAACTGAGAGTATGGCAGCCAAATCATCTTCCGGAATGCTGTTGTCTACAGACATTGATCAGAAAGCTATCGGTGAAGCATGGGGCACACTTTGTAATATTGGCAATAGCTATTGCAATGCCTATGCCTCTGGCGAGCCTCGAGCAAGAGTTACGCAAAATGTTGAGGAAGTGATCGGTTATCTCCAAAAGCGTTCGACCGAGAATACTGTTCCAAGGCAGTGCCCCCACTGCTGACTGGTGCATGGAGACATTAAAGATAAGCTTTGACGTTACAGTTTAATTTTGCAGCACGTTTCCTATCTGTGCTGTCTCGTTTCACGGGAACGAAAGTCTTGTGAAAGTGAATTTTGCTCGCTTTCTCTGCCTATCTTGTTATCGTGGGGTTCAACTCTGTTGTCGAAGCTGGTTATGTACTATTGAGTTTGACTGTGTTTTCTTCCTTCTAATTAAAATGTTTTGATGTGTGTCCAATCTGCTTTTTTCTTACAACCCAGTTATAAAATTTACTGGTTATAACAGCAGAATTTTCTTCGAAATAAAACTTTGTTATAAGTTGGTTTCACTGAACGTTCATATAGTTCTGTATTCTGTGTGCACCTTCCTTCAGTGCCCGATAATGCGTCATTGAGGTTGTCGAACTAGCCAAGCTGCCGTGTGCATATGCTGCTACGTTCAAATGGCGCCCTCGGCGCAATAGATATGTGCAGCTGTAGTCTGCAGCAGTCGGAAACGCTCATCGCTATTTTCGAGGCTGTTGCGGAAAAGCTCGCCGCCTGTCAACAGAGCGCATGTGGTTTGAGATGGCAGAGTTTGATATATCCATTTTACTTCGGACCCCGTTTGAAATAAAAAATTAAAAATGCATGCGATTTTCCAGGTTATATGGAAAGTGTTCGATATATGCAATAATTCGATACATCTATGCTGATATATCTGTGTTCAATATATCGAGGTTTGACTGTACTTTGCTGTTGCTATCAATACTATGCCTTTTCATGCGAAAGTATGACTTCTTTTTAAGTCCCGTTTCTTCACACAATTTGTAGACCCAGATAGTGCGATTCACATTCAATTTTTGCTGGAGAAATGCAGATACTGTGAGTATGGTGATATTTGTGGCGAGATTGGTTTACACCTAGGAATTGAGCTGTCACATGTGTATATCGCTTAGATAGCCTCATAAACGGCTGTGAACATGTTAATTTGTGTGTTGTTGGCAGAGAGGACTACAACCAGCTCGTCTTTGGAGCCCTGACTTTTGTCAAGATGGCCATCAAGCTCCTGCCACCGGCCGTCCGAAAGCCACAGGCACTATGGACAGGCAAACAGGTAGGCATCGCTGTGTTTTGCGGGGGGGCAGTAGGTGCCATTAACACTACAATGCCCAAACACCATTCCACGTCAAAGAAAATTAGAATGGCTTGTTCACATTTGTTTCTAATCAAGAAGAGTACATGCACGCTAAAAAAACAATACAATGTTTTGTGAACAAAAATATAGTTAGCATAGTAATTTGTCATGCAGTAATTAGTTTGCTGAATTATCCACTATTGAAAACTCACTCCAGATTATAAAAAATGCTACTATAGCTTTTGAGTCAAGTTTCCAGATATTCAAGTATAAAGCTTGACACACACGCACGCACACACACACACACACACACACACACACACGTACGTACATGCATGCATGCATACACATTGGGCTTTGTGGGTTAAGGCTTCAATTTTAGTTCATCATTTCACTACAACCGTGACCACCGGCAGCAAGTCATAAGAAGGCCACAACATGAAAATTAAGAGTTCTTGACCTTGGGGTAAGTAGGCCAGCTCTGATGGACAGTGGGTCAGTTCCATCGGCAATGTTGAGATGTTTCTACGTGCTTTCTGCCTACAGCAACATTGCTTGGTGTCTTCACTGTGTGGTTAAGCCAACTAGCCAGTTTTCTCCCGCCATTTGCCGTCTTTAACCTTCGCAACATTGCTTCTACATTGCCATCACTAAGCTTTCTTGTAACAATAATGAGCTGCAAGATCGCACCTCAGTTCCAAAGCTGTGCAATGCTACTCATTCATAGTTACAACTATGTGGGAAATTATTTGTCATCTTAAATTTAAATGTGAAAGTAACACGAAGAAGGGTTGTGTGATTGCAGCTATTTAGTAGAAACAGTAAGGACAGGTCACACAGTTGCAACTAATGAAAAAATCGAGCCCCTTGGATTCTCCTATTCTTGTTCACTGTATAGCGAGGAGTTTGACTTTGACAGCTTTGATGCCATGAGGTAGCATGCGATGGTTTATTGGCCTGCTCTTGAGCTCTCACACTGTGATGCGGGCGGTTAAAACAGTATGCTCCACATGCACTGCCTTGGCCATCAGCGGTGCTGGCTTCCAGGGCCAATCTTGTGAACATACGCAAATGCCCCGGACAAAAAGATTGTGCGATGTGGGAGTTTGGCCCCACCTGCAAAGTTATATTTTCGTCTACTTTAATTTCCCTTCACCGTTACCTTTACCTTGCCCTACATACCCTTTCCATACTATTTTTACATTTTGATTAATGATAACAAATAATTTGCCCTATGTGTTATCTGGGTTGCATTTATATTATATGTATATAGTAGAACTCTGATATGTTCCCGTTACGTATGTTTTCCCAGCGTCAACTTTCGCAATCGGGGACACGGGAAATGACCCAATAGAGTTGTGCTCATTTTTACTGGTTCATACGTTCCCAGAACATGAGATTTTTCAGTACCAACGTTCAGTAAGTCGCCAAACTGCGATTGTATGATGCGCTTTCTGGCCACTAGATCCCATGTAAACAAGAAAATGCGCGAGGCACATGCGATCGAGAACAGTACGTAGCTGTCCGCCGAGGCAGCTTCACCGCAATACTCATCTGCCCTTCTCATGTGAAAATGCCGGCACGCACTCAGTTTCTCATTTCGCCTCCAGCAAATCTCCGGGGTTGTAGTATGCGGCATTCACAGCTATTGCTGCTAATCGTACTGTGATAAGCATCTTCGCATATCTGTTTCACATCGTGTGGGGCTGTCGGAAGCATAGTGCACAATATTAAAAGTTGATAACCAAATGTGCTGCCGTTCCAGGCTGCGGACTGATCGTATATGTTTTCCGGCTGCTAGATTCCATGGGAACAAGAAAAGGCGCTAGGCGCGTGCGATCGAGAACAGTATATAGCCGCCCGTCTCACGTGAAAACGACGGTGCATACACCGTATTTACACGATTGTAAGTCGACCCCCCCATATCGCGTCATCGTTGCTACGGTCCCACAGCGCTTTGTCGTCCCGCGAAATTTCACATTTGGCAAACGACCACGCCACGACATCTTGTGGAACAGCAGTCCACGCCAAATGCACCCACCCACACGCAGCCGTCAGGGAGGTTCTTTTGACAGGTCCGATTGGCGTAATTTTGCGGTCTTCTGCCGCCAGCCACTCGTGCCGCCAGACACTGCGAGCAGTGTCTGCTCTTCCATGAACTACCGATGCTCCCTGTAAGCGCCGCCGTTCTGAGGGCGCCGTCGTGAATGGAACAGCGGCGCTTCCATCAACTATCGACACTCCCTCATGAGTGTTGTGTGCACTGTAAAACTCTCAAAAATGTTGAAAAACCCTTCCGAAAAGCGAACAAACATGCGGAATAGCGAAAAGCTATGGGTAGGGCCATAGAGCAAACATAAAATTGCAGCTACGTTGTAGCTCCCATTGGTCTCGCTTTTTTGGCAATGCCATGTTTTGGTTTCGATTGTAAGTCGACCCCCCACTTCAGATTTTCAAATTAAAGTAAAGTGGTCGACTTACAATCATGTAAATACGGCAGTTTCTTATTTCGGCACGAGCAAATCTTCAGCCGGGCTGTCTCACCCCACATTCCCAGCTATCGCCACCAAACCTATTGCGATAGCATCGGCACCTATCTGTTTTACAGCGCGTAGTGTGTGGTGCCATTGGTAGCGTACTGCATGCTTCTAGTAGGCGACAATCCAAGCGTGCTCCCGTTCTCTGCCGTAGGCTGTGCAATGTGGCCATCACATTTCGCTTCGGCACCATCCGGCATCGCCCACCAGCTTGATTTCATTTCGATTTCCCATTGCCCTCTTAAAACACCATGCAATAGGAAAGCAACAAACCGTGTCTCAGGCTGCAACAATCTGTGTGACGCCTCGTGTTACGTAGATGTCAACAATAGTTAAGTCTGTCACATTTTTTTAGTTACTTCTGGTCGTACACTTTCCCGGTTAGTATGTTTTTTCTCGCATTGTTTTCCAACACGTATGAACGAGGTTTTACTTATATAACTGATAAACAAGTCAAGCTCGTCAGATTCTGTTGTTTTTATGTCTTAATGTGTGCAGTGTTTTACAATTGAGTTTTAAGATTGCGGTTTGGCTCTTTTGTTGTGGTGGCTTTGGTCTCATGGAAGTTTGATAAAGAACTATAACAATTGTTGGCCTAATAGCGCATAGTTAATATCTGAGAAAAAAGTTTAATGTAGTGACAGCGCAAGGGCCAGGATGAACAGAAAGAACTGAAGCACTGACTGCCAAACAATTTCTACTGCACACACGCTATATTCAGGTGCGTGAAAGAAAAAATGGAGAGGAACAGACAAAAAAGTAAACTATAACGCAAGGAATGAGGCATGATGTCAAAAATAACAAAAATTTCAAAATGGGTGCCATTACCCACTTCAAAGAAATACATTGTTTTTTAAGTTTAACGACACCGATGACGCACTCACGTACACGTCGCGTTTTTTGTCGATGCATACAGCCTCATATATATCACGTGCGCGCTGGCCCCGGTAACGCCTTAGTATTTTGCCCTGATTAAAGAGGGCCTGATAACATCTTTGGAGTGATGCATTTGCTAGGTAGCTGCCTAGACTTCATTTCATTAAGCTTCTGTTTGTCCTGTCTCTTGTGCTGTTACTCTTCTTAATTAACTCCAACATGTACCAGCCAGGGCATGTCAGCATTAGTAATTTAGTAGTGCCACACTACACATGAATCTATTGAAAGCGAGAGAAGATGATTGAAAGTGCAGCAGGTTCTACCTGTGGAATAGCAGACAATGAAGGTGAGTCTTGCTGATGTCAGCAAAGTGCCACTTATCATGCCGTCAATGGTCACTCACAAGGCCAATAGATGTATTTTCTCTTAACAGCGCTGCGTGTTCAACTTGGTCTGCATTTTCTTGGCGTCTAAATTTTATGTCACTTTGACTAGGTGCTGTCAACCGTCCTGCTCAACTGCATACCGCATGGCAAGCCACCTCCTACGGTTGAAGGCAAGGCCAAAATTCCAGCTAAGGCAAGTGTGGGCATGTAGTGCATTCTGTGTTGAATGAGATGTGCAGTCTGCCAGTGTGCAAGGCAGCATTGACATGCAGGGTATCAAACTGAACCAGAACTGAATTGAAAAACCGGAGCTGTACTGTTATTTTCATCTGAATCAGAACCGAACTGAGCTGTTATTTTTCTTCCATCTTGGAACTGAACCCGAACCAGAACTTAGGGACTGTTCTGAACTGGTACGACGGAAGGCTCTGTGGACTCTCTGCTGGGGCACATCACAGGGAAAATGTTTGACAAAGGCTCAAGGCCTCCCATAAGTTGAGACATGCACCAACTTACCCCTCTCTTCCTCGCCCCCTCACACGCGCTTCATCACATTACCGCAAGCTTTCTCCCCTCCCCTTCCTTCCTTTTGTTCGCCTGGGAAGGTGGCACTCGTGATGCTGCCATCTTCCTTATCGCAC
The DNA here is from genome assembly GCF_023375885.2 of Dermacentor andersoni. Classification (NCBI taxonomy): domain Eukaryota; kingdom Metazoa; phylum Arthropoda; class Arachnida; order Ixodida; family Ixodidae; genus Dermacentor; species Dermacentor andersoni. The sequence goes on along the minus strand of NC_092824.1, from coordinate 8,289,671 downwards.
CCGCGCACGCTTTCACTCACACCTAAAGCACAGAGTGTGCAGGACATGATAGGATCTTATCGTACTTGGACTTCATAAGGAACATGATGCTGCTCCACTTCAGCGCTCACTCTTGGTGCGTAGCACATGGCGTGCGACTTGAGAGGTGCATTCGTAAGCAGCCACTTGTAATTGAATCATTTGACCCTCTGCGTCCGTGGAAGTTTCCATTTATTGTCTTGGTATTCCATTGTGGCAACAGTGAAATTTCGTTATATTGAAATTGCATATGAACATACTTTGTTATATTGAGGTTCTATATGCATGGTGTCCTATGGACAAAAGGGCATGAAAAGTTACAGTTCATTATATAGAGAATTTTGTTATATTCATATTCACATAGACAATATCACCTCTGCAGCCCGGAAAAGATTAGGATCTCTAAAGTTTAAATTAGGTGACTCCACATCCTCATTCAGATTAAAAGCCTATAAAACATATGTTAGACCTCTCACAGAATACCGTATTTATTCGCGTATAACCCGCACCAAAATGTGAAAAAACGCGGTTAGAAAGTGGGGGTGCGGGTTATCTGCGAATTTTTTCCTTGGGAGGGGGGGGGGGGGGGTCGGCTTCACCGCAATGTGCGGCGGCCTCCCCGTGTAGTCCGCCTTCCCGTCGTCATCGACGCTTGTCAAGCCGATGAAGGGCCAACGAAAGGCCAGCATTGTTGAGCCTCGCGTTAGGCGCTGTTTAGTGTACTTACCCCAGTTTGCACTGTTTGCCTGCTTTGTTTTGGCATCATGAGTGCGACTCGACGGCAGCGTTTCACAGCGAAAGAGAAGCTAAAGATTATAGCCGCTGCCGAAGAAATCGGCAACAGAGCTGCTGCAAGACAGCATGACGTCGACGAGTCGTGCATTCGCGACTGGAGGAAGAAAAAAGAGAGTCTCGAAGCAACGAACCGGGACAGGCGAGCGTTTCGGGGTCCGAAGACTGGCGCGTACCCCCACCTCGAGACGCAGCTTGCGAAGTTCATTGAGGAGCAGAGAAGTCGTGGCCACGCTGTTTCGACTGAGATGGCGCAAATGGAAGCCCTGAAGTTGGCCCGGGAATTGAACATTCCACGTGAGTTTCGTGCAAGCCGTGGATGGCTTCAGCGCTTCATGCGAAGACATGGATTTTCTATGCGGCGGCGAACAACCATGTGCCAGCGGCTTCCTGAAGCCTACGAGGAAAAGTTGTTGAACTTTCAACGATATGTGATCGCACTTCGCAAGACGCTACCTAGCATTCCACTGCCCCCAGGAATCGTTGTGCGTGCGGAAGAAAATTCGTGGATGAACAGTGGCCTAGTCGGTGACTGGCTTCGAGTAATCTGGGAGCGAAGACCAGTTGCCTTGCTGGCACGCCGGTCGATGCTCGTACTAGATTCCTTCAGAGGCCACTGCACTGATGCGGTGAAGGCTCGCCTTGCCGAGACCAGCACCGACCTCGTCATAATACCTGGCGGCATGACGTCCATGCTACAGCCACTCGACGTGTGCCTGAACAAGCCGTTCAAGGCACACGTGAAGCGGCTGTATGCCCAGTGGATGGCCGACGGCATTTACGCCCTCACACCGACGGGACGCGTGCGAAGGCCTGATATTCCATTGCTGTGCCAGTGGATCGTGGATGCGTGGAAAGCGATACCGGCCGATTTGGTGCGCAAAAGCTTTAAAAAATGTGCGATCAGTAATAGTTTGGATGGTGCCGAGGACGACTACGTCTTTGAGAGTGGCGATGAAGCCTCGGATGGCAGTAGTGAGAGCGGCGACGATTAAGAATCGGATAACCAGTGACGTGGTGGCGGTCGTTTGAATAAATGTTCTGAAAACGAAATGATCACTGAGTGTGAGTTGCATCTTTCAGTTGCATCTTTCTAGCGCTCATTTTTTTTTTCAGGTAAACGTGCGGGTTATACGCGAGTTTTTTTTTTTTTTTTCCGCCGAGTTCAAAGTTAGGGGTGCGGGTTATACGCAGGGGCGGGTTATACGCGGGTAAATACGGTATCCGAGTATCATTTGGGATCCTCACACAGTGGTATGTATTGAAAAACTAGAAAGAATTCGAAGGTTAGCCACGCGCTTCATTTATGAGTGCTTCAAATGACGTCATTCCCCAACCAGTACGCTGGAAACTGCAAACTTGGAACCACTAACTGATCAAAGAAAACTGCCAGATTAAATTTCTTTCGCCAGCTTTACTACGGGAAACCAGGAATACAACTGCACGGCTATATTATTAAGGACACATCTCGAATTTCTCGCTACAAACACAGCCAGTATTTAAAACTGATCTTTGCACGAACAAACCTTTTTAAATACTAATTTTTTCCGAAAACAATCAATGATTGGAATGCCCTACCTGGAAATTCCCACTGGTCTCAACCACATACTTGATGTATCTTGTTGACTCTCGCTTTTCATGACCCTTGTATATATTTGTATGTTCACTTTCTTTTTTATTGGCTCATGTAGCCCCCTCCTGCTTGGACAAATGCGGACACGACAGATGACGATTATTGTAGTGTGACAAGATACGATCCATAGGGTGTAATTTTGCTTAAGAGTGTAGACTTATACAGTAAAACCCCCATAAACCGTACCCGCTTAAACAGTAGTTTCGTTTTACAAGTAGTAAAGTCGAATCCCCAACTCAGTGGTTTTTGAACATAATGTGTTTTGTATCCGCATAAACCGTACCAGGTTATTGCGTACATATCGATTCACACATAGTGTTTCCACTTTTCATTGCACAAACACGACGGTGCGCAGTCTCCATCGGGCGGCTGGCAGAACAACAAGCCTCAGAGATCGGAACAATGGCCTTCAAGCGCTCTGTGTGTTTGTGCGTGAAGCCACATCAACATCAACATAATTTTGGCGCTGTGCCAGAGAGCTTTATTCTATGAGAAAGTGTCGAGCTAGGGTCGAGCGTTGGGGCGTCGTGCAAGCAAGGACACGCGTCATGCTGAAGCTTGGATAAAAAAGGCGTCGGGTGCCCTGCATAGAAGAAAAAAATTAGACATCGTTCATGCTATGGAACATGCAACGAAGAAGTCAGTGCTGGCATGCGACAGGGATCTACTGTTGACTACCGTGTGTGGCATTTGGAATGGGAAGAAGTTGCTCGGCAGCATTGCTGCATCCGCGAAGAGATGTCGGCTACAAGGTTCAATTTCTCGCCATTGTTGCCTCTGTTGTAGCCGAAGTGTTGCCTAGCGACAGTGATGAGAAGCTTCATGAATGCGAAGCTGATGTAAGTCAGCTTCTCATGACTTACGTCAGCTTCACAAATGCAATCGTTGTGACGAGAAGAGCACCCTGCAAGAAAAAGTCGCCTCGCGACTTCTGCAGTGTGGTAGCGCTGCAGAAGTCGCGGAACATGCAACGCCAAAGAGGAATCTGCCATGCGAGTGTTTGCCGAGAAGAGAGGGCTGGCTGGAAAGCTGGCTCGCAGCTTCAGTAAGTTTGAGGCTGCTGTCATCGTTGCTAGGCCGTCGCGGCATCAAACGAAAATAACACTTTTCTCGCGCGAAGTGAATAAATACTGCATGTTCTTTCCCCTTTCATCATACTCTCTCGGAGTTCTGTTTTTCACAGGGAAGTGGGCGATCTCATGCTATTTCGGCTAAGCAGTACTGCCGTTTTGTACGTACTTTTTCGGAGCTCTGGCCAACTAAGGTTTAAAGAGGTTTCACTGTAGAGTGGGTGCAAAGGGAAGGGAAGCGCAGTAGAGAATGTCAGGTAATTGGGTGGCATGATGAGTATAGGGAATTTGTGGACAAACCTTGTAATGAGGTAGTGCAAGACATTTGGAAGTCACTGAGAGAGGCCTTCGTCCGGCAGTGGCAATAAAATAGGCTGGTGATGAACAAGAAGAGCACTAAATCAAGTTAGACTGATAAAGTATTGTGTAGCATATTTTTTAAAACTAATTTTGTGGTAAGAAGTTAGTTCAAGAAAAAAAGTTATAGACTTCTAGTTTCTGAATATTGCGCTGAAACGCAAGCTCTGGTAATGTCACGGATTTCAGAGTATCTTTTCTTTAATATTTGTGCCTTGTGTCTGCCTTTGGCTACTTTAGAATACGATATAGCCCATATTTACCGGTAAACAAGTAAATAGACCCAAGTAGGCTCTGTCAAAACTGATGACATCACAATGAGTTGGTGCAAGAAGTCTCGTGTCTTTCGTGCCTGCACCCTATTTTTTTATCTAGCTAAGCCTCATCCCGTGGTACTTAAAGGGACACTAAAGGTTACCAGAAACTCAAGTTAAAGTGGTAGAGCAATGTTCTAGAACGTCTAAGGCGTCAATTTAATCGCAAACAGAGCTTTAGTAACCGAGAAATTGAGGTAAATGCATGACACGATTTGAGACCCCCCAGCGACATTCCGGTACTAGCCCGATGACGAAAGGACTCCTCATAATTTGTGTTACTAATACTCAACTACTCGTATTAAAAATATCATTTCATTCGATTATAAGACGGAAAAAAATGCTACTTGTCTACGTCTATTCGACTCTAAGAAAAAATAACATTTTGACGTTACCCTTCAGTAATATGGGTGTTCGAAAGGTTTCGTTTTCGCTCGACTCTGCGCGCTCGACTCTGCGCCGCGCACGCTTTGGAGTTTCAGTACTTTCGTTATCGCGTCGTGCTGTGAGGGTTCTGCTGGCTCGCGACACTTTCATTTGGAACAAGCAGCGAGAATGCCACGTCCATGTGATGTCGTGGGAAGCCCTCGTTGCTTTCCCGCTCCGGAGAGCCGGTGTCGAGGCCGCCGTCGTAGTACGCAACGACGCCGGCAGTGCGAGCCCTCAGCAGCAGGTCGCGCTCGTCGGTGCTCAAATCGCTGAAGTTGAGCCCACCATCGCGAGCCAATCTGTCGGTGTCAGGGTCCATTGCGACGAGCGTCGAAGTTTGCGCCATAGAATGAAGTACCAGCCTATGGGCGTCTTGCGCTGGAGTTTGAGGTATAGTAGCGGCGCCTGGTGGCGGTGCGGGAAACGACATCTGGGTCGCGCCAGCTTGGGTCGTATTGAGCCCTGGTTGTGGCGAAGCACGTTTCTAGGCCGAGTTTTGCGTCGATTCGCACTTTTTTATGCCCTGTTGCGAGTGCGAAAAGGCTCGTCACTTCTCACAGATCACGCCGACCACGCTGCGAGCTCGCCGCAGCCTATAGTTTAACGAAAACGGACTCTCCGTGTGCCGTGGGACGCAATGTGGGACGTAATTCGTTTCTCCTTCCGCTAGCCACCATACTCCCGCTTTCGCTCTGCTGTCGGCTCTGTCTTGGCTCTGTTTCTGGCCGCGCGTTTGCATTTTGCGCAGAAAAGCCGTAGCGCCGTCTGCGGACGCCGTTCTACTCACCGTTGGCGCAACGTCACTATGAGACCATGATGTCAGTACTCCTCGATCGGAGGGCGGGCGATTTGAACTGCGCTAGCGGTACGCGGACGCTTCAGAACGCATTTTCTCTTAAAATAAGTCTCTCCTTGGCACGAAACAAGCGTTTCGAGGTTTCTGTGATGGTATTTCAACAGTCCACGTTGACTTAATAGTAACTTTAGTGTCCCTTTAATAACACAGCCCAACATATCATTTTCCTTAGTATCTCTTTAAGACAATGCTGAGCAGTTAATTGGTAAAAATGTATTCGTGGCAACAGTCATTGGTGTATGTCTGCTAATGACAAGGGGCTGGATTTTGAGGCACTAAAAACCTTGGCTACAGGCACCTAAAGCATGCAGTTAACGCTTCATTTTAAGCAGCTATTGAAAACCTTAGCCTGTTGTATGTATTCGATGGGTTCAATTCATTCTCATGCTAAGAAACTGATTTGGCATTCACTTTTAAGGTCTGGAAGGCAGCAGCCATAGTGTGCAATCCATCGCTTCACAGGGCATTACTATGCAAACGAGTGGCTACTCATTTGTCAATTCGCGTACTGCAGCCAACACAAAGGGACTGACACCCAGTTGTCATGGTACCCATTTTTCTTTTATTGCAAAGGAAAGCTTACCGGTCAGTGTCTAATAATCAAGTGTTAACGCGGCAAACGCTGTGGAACATTTATCGGAATTTCTCTATCTGCAGGGTGGATGTAGTCGTTCACTGGAAGCATGCTGAAAACGGTGATAGTAGAGCACGATAGCGATTATATGCCAGCATTGGTGGGATGCAGACGACAAGTGTGACGGTAGCTGTGAGAAAGTATATTTTGTTTATCAAGCTGATGTTCCTGCAATTCATGTTTTTCGAAGTGTTAAATTATTTCTACAATAATAGCTACGTGTTTTCGTGGTTTCCTGTTCCACTGCTTTGGTCATAATTAAGTCAAGAATGCTTTTTGGCCAAACCTAGTTAAGTTCTCTCGAAAACGAAACAACGCTCTTACCCATGATATGCAGTTCAGCATGTTGCCGTAGCCACACATGTGCTAATAGTATGGTGCTGGCATCCATTTATGGCACAACTAGTCAATGGCATTTTGTATCTTACAGGGAGACTCCACATCTCTGGGTGCTTACTCGCAAACTTGCATGCGTACAACAGCATGTGCATCGCCAAGCATTTTGGGACGCGCATGCTGCTTGTTAGCATGGACTTTCCTTACTTTGTAATATGCATAGAATAAAGTGTGAGTGTCTAATAATATATTAACTGCAATTTTAAGCAAGAAGTGGGCTGTACTTAATAACAGCCGACTCACCTACATTAATCTCATATACTACATCCCGAGCACCAAGATTTCATCACGGGGACGTGCCACTCGCTGGTTTTTGAGACTTTCTTTGCCAATTAAAAATTATAATTCCTGCTTAAATCGCAAACAGCGTGCTCGATTCTTTCACTATGAATAATTATCATTTCATTTCCATCAACGCCTCACAACACTTTCTGGTCAGTTGTCAGTCCTATTGATGCATTTACTCTTGCACTATGCGCAAGCAGTGTGTATCCAGTAGAAAAATATTCGTGCTTACAATGGTGCATCAAGTGGAGAAAGCAAGAAAAACATAAAATACGCCAGGAAAACTTAATGAAAGAAGCTATAATTTGTGTCAAATGGTTTAAAGGTTCCAGTAAGAAAAGAAGCGTTGAATAGTGTATGTTTACAAGATCTTCTAGAAGTTAGAACAGCAGCAGCACATTTATACCGCACATTGTAGCACAGGAGCAGGTACAGTAAAAGCTAAATAATTCGAAATCTAGGATAATTCGAAGTAGCTGCCGTGGTCCGTCCAACAATGTATTGAAAGCATTGCACATTTAAATCCGCACTGCCACCGATAATTGTAACAATCCGATCACATGTAACAAGCCGCGGCTGTCGGTGTTAAAGAATGGCACTGCTATAACAACTGCAAAGAGGCGCCATGGATGGCAAGTGGTATGCAAGCACCGTGTAGGCATCGCTTTGGTGGCCCCAAAAGGGGCCTTTTAAAGATTGTGAGAAAGCTGCCCCGGCAGCCTGAGAAATCCAGAAGGAAACGCTGAGGCGATATCACCACAAGCATGTCGCCACAAACTTCTCACTGGCTTGCATGAGAAAACCCCAAATCCGTCAGCCTTGCATGCTTTACGCGAAGCTTGCCGACATCCTTCGCCAAGGCATCCAGGTGCTCCATGTAGTGGAACAGAAGGTTCCTCACGAAAACGAGGCCCCAGAGGGGCAGAATCATCTGCCGGGCCTCCTGTGAGGACAATGTTGAGGCAGTCTGCCCTACCGCATCATCGCTGCCGTCACTATCTGATGGAAGCACGTTTGCAATGATCGCCTCATCGGGCAGCCTGCCCTACCATGCCATCGCTGCCGTCGCTATCTGATGCAAGCACGTTCGTGACAATTGACTCATCGGGCAGCCTGCTCTACCACGTCATCGCTACTGTCGCTATCTCATGCAAGCACGTTCGCGACGATCACCTCAAGGTTGTTTCACATGGCGCGATTGGGGCAAAAAATATCTTTCTGCCACGCACATCACAGAGTGATTTTTGCTGACAGCTTTCACATGCATTTGTGGCATTGCGATTTCTGTCACAGTGATGCGCAAAGTTGCCCCCCCCCCCCCCCCATATGGTATCCATGCCTGCATCGTTAAATAAAAACAACATGGAAACTGTTGTGTCGGCAGCGGCAGGCAAGCGGGGGGCCCCGACGGGCGAACGCGCGGCTAGCGCCGGCGCAGTAAAGGAGACTCGGAGCTAACCGCTCCCGATGAAAACCGGAACGAAGACTCCGCCGACCTGCGGCTGTTTATTACTTATAAAGGCTTCACCTGCTAGATGGCACCTCCCGATTGGTCCAAGCTTGTCGCATGACAGAAGGGGGGTGCGCCATCTAGCTAAGCAATTACAAAACATACATGTGCGATGACACAGAGATCTGACAGGGGGCGACACTATACTACATCATCCCCCCCTGGAAACAAAGCAAGCATACAGTGAAACGCGCACCCAAGGCGCGCACTTAAGTCCAAAAGCAATTTCAGTTCGTTCCCCCCCACGTTCACACGCGCACCAGTCGCACACAAAGCACGCACTTAAGTCCACAACAATTTCAGTCCGTCCCTGCCCAAGTTCACATACACGTGCACCAGTCTTGGGCACCAAAACACAGGCAGTCACTCAAATAAAGTCGAACAAGAAACACGGCACAAAACTCACTGCACCGCAACAAGGAGCACATTTTATACCTGTGTTAATGAAACATGTGGACTGTCTGCTAAATGTCACAACGAGGCCCTTAGCCGTGGCATTTCGAAGACGTAAATACGCTCTACACTACAGAAACAAAATCATCGAGCCACGGAGGCAGTTTTCTGTCACGATGAGGACGCGTGCGTACTTCAGAAGAACTTAGGGGGTTGCGACGCGTATCGGTCGACTTTAAAGACCCAGTCGTCCCACTATTATTTACCTCCCCCTGGTTGGAAAACTGAATGTGGTTGTCGCTCAAAGCTGGAGAGGGTTGCCCAGGAAGCTCCTCTCGACGTCCCAACAAGTCCTGGGAGGCTACCAATTCCCCAACGGAATCAGAGACGACTGCTGACTGTGCAGACTCGGAAGTGATACAGCCAGACGAACTACTTAACTGATGCCTATGAAAGGACGATGTCACTACAGACGAGTCATCGGAATGACTATCCAAGTTTGAATATGAGTACAAAAAGTTTCTATCACTTGTACACAATGTGCCACTTGCTGGATCCTTCATCACTACGGTTAACTTAGACACATGCCACGTTTGCCCATCACTAAGTACAAAAATAGATGGTCCTATCTGGGCCTTGACTTTACGAGGTTTACTGTACTTAAAAATTCCTTTCCTGTTAAATCTGATTCTGACGGTGTCTCCCACCTTGATACGAGTTGCCTGAGCACCTCTACGTTTGTCTACGTACTGTTTAGTCTGCGACTGTTTCTGCAAGACCCTTTCTTGAACTTGAGACACAAGACTGTCCTGTTCCCGTAGATCTACACAGAGCCGCATGGTTCCATCCTTCTTGTGCACCACCACGAGTGGAGACACCCACTCAGTAGCCTCGACGCGCTCGATGACGTCGCAGTCCTCGAGACGTCGCAATTCATGTGTGACCTGGTCACGGAGAGCCAGGGGTAGTCGGCGCAACTTTGAAGATACTGGTTTCGCATCTTGCTGCCGATGAATTCGGTGCACAAAGTTGTTGACGAGGCCCAACTCGTCACTGGAAAGGTGATCAAAACCCGGAGGCACACCTGTGGGGCTCTGTACTGAAGGAAGCGATGGTAGACGACATGTCAGCGACGTACCGTCGATCTGTATGCCCAAGCGTTGGATGGCGTCTAAACCCAGCAGTGATGTTCCTGTAGTCGTTACGTGGAACGTGACGGAGCATGACCTTTGGAAAAATTGGACAGTGGCTTGAAACAGGCCTTGAATGTCGATGCATTGCTTGGAGAATTTTTTCAAGTCCACTGTTTGTGACAGTCTGTGCTGTCGACCAAAGTGCTTTCCAAAATCCTCGGCTGTCATCAATGAGACAGACGCGCCTGTGTCCACGAGCAGCCGCATGGCGACGTCGTTAACTACGACCGGGACTTGTAAATCCCTTTTAGCTTCCAAGGTGCTCACCGTCAAGACAGACGCGGACGGCTGTCCTGCGGAAGTTGACGAAGACCGCGTCTCTGCGGAAGAGACGTGCTGGACAGTACGGGTTTTTCGGCATACTGATGCAAAATGACCCAACGTGTGGCAGGCGTTGCACCGCCGGTTCCTTGCGGGGCAATTCCTGTACGTTGCAACATGCTTCGTACTGCCACACCGGTCGCATGAACTATGCTCGAAATTAGGGTCCTTCGCATCCTGTGCTTCATTGCGGGTCCCGGAGGAGCCTCGCGGAAAATGTCGATCATCTGGGCGGCTTCTTGGAAGACGGCGGCCATCTTGGCGGCTCCTCGGAAGAAGTCTGCCATCTTCATGGCCTCCTGCACTACGTCGGCCATCTTGGCGGCTTCCCAGAAGAAGTCGGCCATCGTCATGGCCTCCCGGACTACGTCGGCCATCTTGGCTCGTCGATGGAGCGCCAAGTTGAGCTGCCTCAATTCTTTGTATTTTCTCCGAGTCGAACGCGCGGTTCGCTCGATGTAGGGCTTCTAACGAGCGTCCAATTTCTTCTGCCTTGTCCAAGGTCAGGGTTTCGCCATGAGCCAGCAACTTTTCGCGAACGCTGACGTTCGCTACCCCATGTATGATTTGGTCTCGGACGCGCTCGCCATAGGTTGTGCCGAAGTTGCACTGTACCGCCTTCTCCTTCAATGCGGTCACGAATTCCAGGAATCCTTCTCCGTCGAACTGCTTCCGACTGGTGAATTCGTGCCGTTCCGCCAGGACATTTGTTGACGCGGCGAACAGCCGGTCAAGCCGCTCCAAGAGTCTCGGAAACTCTGACGCTGGCGGGACCGCATCACTTGACGTTGACGCTGCGCCGGTCGACTGCCTTGCTGCTTCACTTGACGGTGACGCTGCGCCGGTTAACTGCCTTGCTGCTTCCTGCTCCTCGTCTGCGAAGTACTTCCGTTGTCCCTCACGCCCGAGAGCGCTGACGAGCGCGGACGCTCGTCGCGCGTCCGTCCAGTCGCCACCGCCGGCCGCTTCGAGGTGGGCCTGAAAAATTTTTTTCCAGCGATACCAAGGGATTAACGGTGGGCCGGGCACTTCAAGAAAAACGGGAAGGTTCGCCGTAAAAGCCATGCCTGGTAGCGTGCAGGAGACAGTGCAGGAGGCAAGCCGGAGCTCGCCGCAGGAATGGGCAAGGAAGAACAAAGGGGACGAGAAGGCCTAGGCTCGGAAGCCTCGCGACGCCGAGTGCGTCGGCGGCGTTTGCCTGCCGTGCGGACACGGGAAGGGTCGCTTCACTTACGAAGCTCGTTGGTGTCCCGGGGCTTCGGTCGGAACCGCTGCGGGAATCCCATCCTCGTCGCCAAAAGATGTTGTGTCGGCAGCGGCAGGCAAGCGGGGGGCCCCGACGGGCGAACGCGCGGCTAGCGCCGGCGCAGTAAAGGAGACTCGGAGCTAACCGCTCCCGATGAAAACCGGAACGAAGACTCCGCCGACCTGCGGCTGTTTATTACTTATAAAGGCTTCACCTGCTAGATGGCACCTCCCGATTGGTCCAAGCTTGTCGCATGACAGAAGGGGGGTGCGCCATCTAGCTAAGCAATTACAAAACATACATGTGCGATGACACAGAGATCTGACAGGGGGCGACACTATACTACAGAAACTAGTCACATATTCGAATTTTCCTATTATTATTCCATAATAGAATAAGTACGCCATTTTTTAACGTTTAAAAGTATGGAGACTTTACAACAGCTTGCAGATGCAGTGAGTGAGACGCTGCACCACACTGCAAGTACGAGCGTGCGGCTTGTGCGGCGTTATAATAATATAATAATAATAATAATCTTTATTTCTCTCTTTCCGCAGAATACAGAATGAGAGCGGACGTAAGGGTAAAAGCCGCATGCAGCGGCTTGAAAAAAACCCCATTACGCCCCACATGACAGTATGACGAGAAACAGCTTAATCATGACAAACGCAGAGAATACTAGAAACATTGGAGTACATTGCAAAATTTGTGAACGTACAAGGGCAAAAAATACAGTAGGGATCAGTAAGAAAATATACGTACAAAATTGACAACAGCCTTAGTGCATTTGTTAACATTGAATGATGTAAGAAACAATAGCGCGACATACAAAAACAGAATGAAACACCATACATTAGTGCAGGAGCGGCAAAACACTAATTAATTTATTTTTCGATATTTCTTCCAGTGAGATGTTATTACGTTCAAGTGTGTTAAGGTAACAGGGAAGTTTATAGGCGCTTGATTGAAAACGGTACACAGTCCGACAAAACGGTGTAGACCAAGCGGTGCAACGGCGTACATTGTACATGGGCACATGGCTTTGAAGGTTGAATAGTGTCAACATATCTGCGTTGTTTGTTATAATAGCATTCTTGTACATAAGAATTAATCTGAAGGCATAAAGATTAGGCACTTGAATGATGTTAAACTCGGAATAATAGCTTTCTGTGTGGGCATACCATGGTATGTTAGCAATTAATCTTATCGCACGTTTCTGAGTAACAATAATCTTGGATAAATTATGCTTCGTACTTGTGCCCCAGACAGTGTGGCAATAGTTAAGTATTGGAACTGAGAAAGCGTTGTAGATTAATAGTTTAATTCTTGTTCATAGCACATACCGTTGACGGCATAGCACCCCATTCACTTTATTCATTTTTGATCTTATGTTATTAATTTGGGCATCCCAATTAAGCGATTCCGAGAAGATTACACCCAGACATTTGATAGTACGCACGATTTCAATATAGTTGTTCCCAAACCTAGGCATAACATCTTTTACAACTTTGTTTTTCACTCGAAATACTATGGCTTTAGTTTTGCTTGTGTTCACCTTTAGGTAATTTTCCTGCGACCACTGACACATGTATTGCAAAAACTCATTACCTCTAGAGGATAAGTCATTTTCTCTACTACCCGTAATGAGCACCGTAAGGTCATCTGCGTAGGCAGTAAGGTTCACCGGTAGCTTAGTGTAAAATATATCATTTAAGTAAACTAAAAGCAACAAAGGGCCTAAGATGCTGCCTTGCGGCACGCCCGATTTTATGTATTGGCCATCAGACAGAGCATCATTGTGCGCTACAATTTGTTTACGATGTTGAAAGTAAGACCGTATCAGAGAATTAGGAATCCCTCTTATACCGTAGTGGTTTAGTTTGTTTACTAACAAGTCATGATTGATTAAATCAAAGGCTTTCGAAAAGTCAATATAAATTCCGAGGTCAAGGAGCTTGTCTTCAAAAGCATTTATGATGAGTTCCTTTTGTTTGAGCAGTGCCAACTCAGTGGATCTTTTTGGTCTGAATCCGAACTGATCATTCGACAAAACGGAATGCTTATCTAAAAAAGTAGTTATTCTCATGTGAATAATTTTTTCTATGCCCTTAGAAATTACCGGTAGAATAGAAATTGGCCTATAATTTGACAATTTAGAGGTATTGCCTCCTTTGTGTATCACGATAACTTTTGCAATCTGCATCTGTTTAGGAAATACTCCACTACTGAGACAAAGGTTGAATATGTGGGTTAATATTGGGGCTAACAAATCAATTACATACTTTAGAGTTTTTATATGAAAACCGTTAATATCTAAAGCCCTACTGTTTTTAAGATTTCTGAATACAGAAATTATTTCATTTTCGGTTGTAGGGGACATAAACATCGACATCGAGAGTCCTGGTGCTTGGTGAATTGACGTGTTTGTTGAATTAATAGGAGAGCTTGCTGTATTTGTGATATTCATAAAGAAATCATTAAAAGCATTTGAGAGATCCTGCTCTGTCAGCACAGCACCATCGCGCATAATGCAGTTTGGACCACTGTTGTAGCGACGTCCAAGCAGTTTACCTAGTTGATGCCATCGATGCTGAGGGTTCATGCTAGAATTATCTGAGAACGAATAGCTGAAGTATTTGTACTTGGCTTGACGTAGTTCTTTGTTCAAGTTATTGCGATATTTTTTATATTGAGACAATTTCACAGGATCCTTGGATTTAATGAATTGCACATATAGTTTCGTTCTTCTTTCTAATTTTTTCAATAAGGCATTCGTAATCCATGGTTTCTTAGATTTTCGTTTGCGACAGCATTTTAAAGGAAAGCAGTTTTGATATATTTGGTTTAACACAATCATTAGTGCAACGTACGCAACATCTGCGTCAGGTAGCGACAATATATGGGAAAAGTTGGCTGTACATATTTCATCGCGAAAGGTGTCGAGGGATTTTGAATCAATGCAGTGATAATAAGACACCGGTGATTTAGAAGCATGTTTGGGGTTGGTATTAGCAATAAAGGAAAATACTGGAAAATGATCACTGGTGTCAGTTATCAAAGTTCCGGAAGTTATAGTGCTTTTATCTTTGTTAGTGATAATTAAATCTAAAGTAGTTGAAGTGGAACAAGTTACGTGCGTTGGTACAGTAATTACATTCACAAGAGCGTAAGAATCAAATAAAGAAGCAAATTCTGTCTGCTCTGGTGATGCGGTTCGCATATCAATATTCATATCACCGGAAAGGTATAGCACATGCTCATTTATAGACACATAATCAAAAAGTGCTTCTAACGATGAAAAAAAATTTTCAAGTTTTTCGTCTGGAGGGCGGTAGACAACACAAAATATATTTTTGTCGCTCTGAACGGTTAACACTTCACAGTCCGGAGTGCAGAACGTGAATTTCTCAAGTATTGTTGCGGGAAGCGAATTCACAATTTGCAGGGATACACCACCACCTCTTCGAGTTTCCCTGTTATTAGCAAAGTGAGTATAAATGTCTAACACAAAGTATGTTGAATCATCGTGGTACCAGGTTTCAGTAAACATTATTGCATGGAACGAAAAATTAAGGGAAGTAAACAGGCTATGTATTTCATCAGTCTTGTTGCACACAGAACGACAGTTCATATGAAAAACAGCAACGCTATTTTCACAGTAAACGCTATTTAGATCTGCCATGGAAGGAAGTTCGAGGCATCTTATGGGGGAATACATGTTTTTAGCTTATTTTATTCAAATCATTCGAGCTAGTGATCCTTAGTCTGGCACTGTTTTCAGATTTGCGGGCATAAATATGCCCATCACGCACCCAAACAAACTTCCAATTCGTTTCACGCTTTTTGGCAATGGCCTGCGCAAGGAGGCGCTTCCGTTCAGGGCACAGGTGCTCATTGACGTAAATGGGAACAGATTCAGAAAACCCAAGTTCATTAGCCGTTAGGCGCTTTCGTCTTCCTTTCTCCAGCACAGCATTTCGTTTCCTTCGGAGTGCAAACTGGACAATAATGCTCTTTCCAGTTTGGCTTCCTGGTATTGAAACCCCGTGGCACACGTCAATATCAGACGGTGATATGGGCTCCCCAATACAGTTACCTAGCTTCATCATGATTTCCGTCAGTTTTTCATTAGCATTGACTGGTATTCCTTTTATTTCTATATTGGCGTTTCGCAAGTACTGTTCGCAGTCCACGATTCGAGACTCGTTAGATTTCGCTTGACTTTCTATTTGATCACAACGTGACTTTAGGTTGTCATTTTCAGTGCGCAAGCGTTTATTTTCTTCTAGAACTGCTTTCAAATTAGTTACCATCTCATCAAATTTGTCATCAGTAAACTTTAGATTAGCTTTTATTTCTCTGAGGTCATTTCGAAAGTCTCGTTCCAGAGAATCTTTCAAATTCTTGAGGTCGATCCTAATTTCTCTCTTCAGGTCCTCAAGGGCACATGCCAATTCTTTGCTTATTTTTGCCATGATAACTAACAGTAAGTTACAACAAACACTGGTATGCTATCGTATGGCAGCAGTGGCGTGGCACAATTTCAAGTGCAGTGACGAAGTTACGAAAGGAGTAAACAGATGTCACCAACCTGCAGCAAAAAGATATTGCTGTCAGTCCATGCGGATGATCCAGTACTGTTCACGCCACTGCTGCCATTTGGTCGGTGTCCAACAAGGTCCCGGTATTTGTAGCCTTTTCGCTGATGACGTCAAAATGTTTCAGCAAACCAGCAGCTAGGAACAGTCCGCACGTGTCGTCTTGTGGTCAGCGCTTTGCTCGGGGTAGTGGCCGAAGGGCGAAACTTGACCGCACGTGGCAGGTAGGCCCAAGACGTAGATAGAAGACGGATGATCAGAATGAACTGATTACCGAACCTGCAGCAAAAAGATATTGCTGTCAGTCCATGCGGATGATCCAGTACTGTTCACGCCACTGCTGCCATTGTGCCTGGTGCCTGCCTGGTGGGGTGGTTCCGTTTAGTACACTCTAGTTTCGTTGTTACATGGAAGCCACAACTTCTTTCATGGATGAGTAATTGCTTTTGCAGAACAGGCTACTATTGAGTATGCATGTGTAAGCAGCTGGCACAATTTGTAGCAAAGAAGAGGTTGACGACGGTGGCGATCAAGTGGGTATGTGCCTTACATTGAAATGGCGTCCTTCTCCTGACCTGGATAGGGTGCAGCTTCTCCTTTTAAGGGGGAGGCTACCGTGGAGACCGAACTTCCTTATTTTTTAAGATATCCAGATGAAACTTTCAGGGTAGGTTCACACCACCGAACTATGAGGAACTGCAAAGTTTCATGAACATATGTCTATTAGTTCCAGAGTTATTGAGGTCTAACTAGGTGATTCATGTATATGCCTGAGGAAGAGCCTGGAGAAATGCCAGGACATCGTAGGAAGCTGAAATTTACTGTGATGATTCCTTGATAGATATCCCAGGGGGCTAAAAGCCCTTTTCCTTAATTTACCCTCCAAAAAATTTTAAGGCAACTTTGAATTTGATGTAGCCATTAATGACCACATTCATCAAAAATTAATTGCTTATTATAAATTAACTGCACCAGCTTTCAAAAAAAGAAGCCTGTTAACCCCTGGCAAAGTCATTCAGGAACAGAATAAAAAAGACGGCATAGAAATCTGAAGAGCGGTTCTTGAGATATCGCCTTCCCCAGCACCACTACTAGAGAAAAAATCCATTCCGAGAAAACAGGCCTTAAAGTTGAACACGTGTTTTTTTATTAGAAAGCTCCTGCGGAGCTTCTAATTAGCTCTGGCGGCTCCAGGCACACTCAGTGTGTCGGATTTTCGACTGGCGACAGCCGAAAGCACAGCTCCGCCGCTGAAAAGCGTCTACACAGTCGGCACTCGCTGCGGGAGATCGGAAGTTCGATGCTCGTACAAGACGCATATCGCGCTCCCGTGCACCGAACATCTGCACTGTCTTGGGCTTTGCCGGCATCGCGTGCAGCGAAGAACTAGCGAAAAAAAAAAAAAAAAAGCTGAGCAAATAATCTAAAAGATAGCGCAAGGCGATGAGCAGCGCGCAAGCTCATGTTGAGGCGGACGGAGCAAGGGGCAACAACGACGCGAGCGCGGCATCAAAGGGAGCAGCCGCCGCCGCCCGCGCAGCAGCCAATGGCAGGCGCTCTTTACCCGCGAGATTTGAGCGCGCTGCTCCGGCCAATCAGCGCTCCGCATCACATCGCGGGAAAATGCCAATAGCACCTCAACTGCACCGACGATGCCATTTTGCAAGGCGGCAAAATAGAGACAAAGAATCCACGGTCAAAACGACACCAATATGACGTGGGCAGGCTGCATGGGCCGGGAATGGCGCGCGAGCGAAGTTTGACTTCATTTCGGCATTTGCGCGTGTTTTTTGAGCTGCAGTAGCCTCAAAAGTAGCGTTATTTTTGGTACTTTACGGTTGAATTAGGTGCTGATAATTACGGAACAGGTAGTTTATTAGACATACAACCCAAAAATATGGTTTTTCAGAAATCGACATTTTCGCGATTTTTCGGTTTTCAAGGGCCGTGTGCCCCCTTAAACGAATTGTGTAAGCGGAAGAAAAACAAAATGTTTATGAAGCTCCGAAGCCGCAAGCGCTGGTGGGTACAGCCCTATTAAAACATCACTAAAACTGGTGCGCGACATTGCTCAACAGAGCTACCAATGCACGGTAAAGCAGGAAGGTGCCTGTTTTGACAGCGCTTTGTTTCGTCACACATTGCCCCTCCCACATCACACCGATCGCTACGACTCAGCGACGGTGCGACCAATTTGTTAGAATCCATTCACGGAGAGCCCATGACGTCGTGGCAGTCACTGAGCGACGGAATTTGCTGTGTCACTGACTGAAAATCGCGGCATGTGAAACAGCCATATCTGATGCAAGCATGTTCACGACGATCGTCTCATCGGGGAGCCTGCTCTACCGCGTCATCGATGCCATCAAAAATCAAAAGATTAGGAGAGACTTGCGTTAGCCATGCATCATTGTCTCTGTGTGAATGTGAATTTCAGTATCTTCACAGCATGTGTGTTAATCTCAAGTGGTGTCTTTTTGTTGTTTGCTTTCTGGCTTCCCTACCTACCTCTTGATATGTTTGACCTTGTCATGTTCTTGTCTTTAGACCTTGTCATGTTCATATGCTGCGGTATTTCCAATCACCTATACATATGTTGTTAGTAGACAGTTTTAGTTTAGCGTACGCAACTTATAGCATACACTATACGCTATGGTCTAGTGTACGCTAAGCAGCGCACATTTTTTAGTTTTAGTTGGCCGGCGAGATCTTCAGATCTCAGAGGCCATATGCCGTCGTTGTGACTATTTCCTGACTGTAGCGATAGGTGGTGCTGACATCTTGAACGTTTTTGTTAGGCTTCGATTAATTCAAAACGAGAAGCGATCTCGAAAACACAAGGTTATCCATAATACTCTGTCGTCGAAGTGGCCTGAGATTAAACGAAAGCCGTTTACAGAATCATTTGCTACGAAGTGCATTTTACAAAAGCAAAACCAAATTCAATTTGAAGCAGGCAGCCGGGACCGCCGCCATGTTTCACGCAAACTTCGCAAACCACGCAAAGGTGCTAATGCTCAATTAGAGAAACAGCGGGCATAGGTTATACGCTATGGGCCCTTTATCGTTCTTCGCATGCACAGTGGCGACCCGCTGTTTTATAGCGTACGCTTTACTAATACTGTCTTTTTTCAATAAAGATTTTGTTGAGAGTTAGCGCGCTCGTCCTGTCTGATTCTAGTCTCCGTCTGTGTCACTTTGCGAAACAATCCAAGATCGTGCTACCGTGTCATCGCTACCGTCATTATCTGATGCAAGCACGGTTGCGACGATCACCTGATCGGTTAGAAGCACTTCGTTTCCAAATCTACGGTTGTGCGCTTTCTTTCCACCAGCAATGTCGTGCATTGCTGATGATCAGTGAGTGGATCAGCCATCTTCCGTTTCAGTGGCGAGAAACCATGTGGCCAGGAATGACTTTGATGCAAACAACGAAGATGTACACAAGTGATTAAGCTGTTTGCAGAACTGCACTGAATGAGGAGCCACTGAGCAACATGCGAGCAGTGCAGTTGGCGCGGTCCATTTGTGTTTCGGAGGATGGGGCGGCATAGGCTGTGGGCACCGCAGAGCTGTGCGCGCAGCCCATTCGTGTTCGGAGGGGCGGAAGGGCAACGAGAGAGAGGCACGCAGAGATGGCTAGAAAATTAGCACGCGGCAGGTGTTGGCGCAGCAGCCCATTGTGCAGCAGCTCGAGTTTCTCATTTCATTTTTTCCTTTTCAAGGATTTCGCATTTCACTACCTTTCGGCTCGGTCAACCAGCAGTCAGACTTCATCGTTATTACCGATAATGTGACATCGAGGCATTGTAATAAGCGGGTTATTTCACCATGGAAAACATACGGAAATTGTCAGTGCAGCAGCTTCTCATTGTTATAACCGATATATTGTTAAAACCGGTATCATTATAAGTGGGTTCAACTGTAGTGGAACTAAGCAGCGTGCAGCCGGTGCAGCTACAAAAGTACAATGGAGACCAACGTCGCAACAGGTTGTCGTGCGTTTTGTGAGTGCATTTTAGAGCACAGCTCCTGTTCCCGTGATAAGCGTTGACGGTGCAAAGACGCGTTTATAGTCTGACGTTTTCGGCACGCATCTGTTGCGGCTAGTCACGCTACACTGCTTGTGCTGCGACAGCCGAAATGCTATCCCCTCTAGACTTTCATGTGCATGCCGTCTGCTGTTTTCTTTGGAGCATGCGCAGAACAATCCCAAACCCGCACGCCTCTTTGAACATTTTGAATGGCTGTCTGCGACCGTTGGCGAAGCGGCGGGGGAACCTTTTTTCTCTGCACCACACATTGTGGGTTGGTGAAGTCGGCACGACAAACGTGCGGATGGTGCTAGAGCCATCTTGCTGTCGGGCATGTCAGACCACAATGGCTGTGTCTGGTTGCATTGGCTGTGCCTGTGCTTCGAACTATAGACGTTGCTCTCGCCAAGGTGAAGTGGCGAGTGCGTGCTCACGCTACGTCGGACTATATACGCACTTTAACCGAGCCATTTCTTTTTCACTTGACTTTCATTAGCTTGAATTTTGTATAATTCAAATTTACTGTCGTTTTTTCGCAATAGTCCGTGCGGCACCATGTGCACTGCACCTGTTTCAGTGATTTGGGATAACCATCTATGTCTTTCGACCATGGGAAGCTCAAGTGTTCCTGTTTACACGGCCCTATGTGGTCTGAGTTGGCAAGAATGCAGCACCACCATGTGCTGCCACCACGCATTGTTGCAAAGGATCAGCAGCTACTACGCCATTATCAGGAGATCACGGTTCGGCGATGCTTTGCTTGTGTGTTGCCCATTGCTGATAATGGTTTGGAGTGGCATTTTACCTTTCGAACATCTCATTTTATTTGCCTGAAGCGACATAGATTACAATTTTACAGTTCTTGTGTGGCTGACGCGCGGTCGTAATGCCGAGACCATGATGTCTGAGGCTTTCACAGAATAGTAGCATGCCACAGTAGTTTTCGAAGTTTACGTTTTCAGCCAATTAGAAAGCTTCAATCTCTTATTCAGAATAAAGTCATGTTTTGCTGTTAGTAAAATGTATCACAAGCTCTCAAACAAAAAATGGCGCCTGTGCTTGCAGTTTCAAAATTACAGGTGATGGAACTGGGTGCCGTTTCGAAACAGCTATATGCCGCCACCTTTCATTCCTGAGATGGAAGTTTCTAACAGAAATGCACAGCTAGGCACGGAAAAGCGGCAGGAACAAACATGACACTGAAAATCTAGTTTTCAGACCAAAGTGCTGCAAATTAAAACTGCTGACGTCAGTTTCAGTGCAGTTCATTTTTGAGCATGTTTAAGGGCGAGTCTATATATAATGAACTAAGCATGTAACGGCTGCTTTTTGTAGAACTATTGAGTTCGTTATTAACAGGTTTGGCTGTATAAGCACAAAACACAGAAATAGGCATCTATAGGCACTATAAAATGAGTGCTAAACCACTTCTTAACCCATAATTTATGCTTATACGTGAAAAGGGCAGAGCCTTCACATGCGGGAACAAATAGACATTTGCCTGTAATGCGGTCTCTAGTAATGACATATTAACTGATCAGTTGTGCAGTAGTCAATTGAATTTATCATTTATATCGGTGCATCTGTTGCAGGTGCATAATATGAATGTGTTCAGCACTATGCAATCTGAAACTTGCCTGAGATTTGAATTAACATCCCCGAAATCTGTCACAAAATACATTTAGTGTTCCACATACTTTTGCCCTGGAGTGTGTGCTAGAAAGGTTTTGTGGGAAAATGCTACTGCGAATGTCAAAGCATTTTTTGTATGTTTACGGAGATATATATTGAGGCTCAAGCTGCTGAAAGGCTTGTGAATATACTGAATGCCCATGAATGACTGGCTTGAATTCTGCAGTAGCAGCACATGCACTAAAATAATTTATTTGAAGACTCACCAGGGGCAGTTAGATTTATAATATGTGATTATCAGATATTTCTAGGATGTCAGTGGACATGAGTAATGTGTTGATTAAAATAGACACGATTGTCTTGCCTGCTCTGTCTTAAAAATAATTGGATCTTGTTCATTATAAGAGGTAGTATGACAATCGTACCGGGTAAAAAAATTAAATTGAGGTGGGTTTTGCTATTAGAATATTCATTAGAGTTATCTTAGGTAGTGTTCATGTTTTTCTGTGTGTGTTATCAGTGCATTTTGACAACCCTTGTGTAAAAAACCATGACTGGGGTTGTTAAAGCATTGAACTGATTTCTCACACCCTTTCCTGCCAGGCATGGTCAAAGGGGGGTGAAGCTGAGGCAAACATGACTGAGGGCGATGTGGTCATTCGGGACGGTGAGCTTCTCTGTGGCATCCTTGACAAGGCCCACTATGGTCCAACCCAGTTTGGTCTGGTGCATGTCTGCTACGAGGTAAGTGGTATTTTTGTGTCTCTCTTGCAAGCACGCCTTTTTTCTGAATGTGCAGACCAGAGTTGTAACAGAACAGATAACTAGACTGAAAAGGCAGCCATCACCGTTTATTCCAGCTCATCCAAGCCCTCCACTTCTTCGTCTTCGGAATCACCTTTCTCGCTTTTTCACCTTTTTTGGCTAGGTTACACTTCCCCACTTTTCTGCGTCACTCCTCCTGGGGTGATAACGAAGAATGTTGCTTATGGCCGCAAACACCAGCTGTCCATTATTTATGTACCCCACAGTCTCGAGTACACCTTGTTGCACCGATAACTTCACTACTTCAAGAAGGTCCAAGAATCTTTGCTTCACTGGCCGGTAGTCCTTTTCCAACGAGCACAAGGTCTTGTAGTCCAACATCTGGTGTATGGCCTTGGAGCCGCTTGTCAAAGCGAAACTTCATGGCGTTTCTATATCTGTATCGCTCCTCAGATGTTTTACAACGCTCAGTTAGCGTTAGTCTGTCTGCAATTCCAAGCTCTTCGTCTGCGCTTAGCTTTGGAACCTCACCATAGGCAGCAAAATATAGACTGCACCCAAGACTGCTTCTATGAGTCCTGTTATGATGAGCCACTGCCGCTTCTAGGCAACATTTCCAGCCGCTGTTAAAATTTGGAGACATCGACATGAATTGTTTCAAATCGCGTATCACTTCTCGCATATCTTCACATGATGAGGCAGCACTATCTGCACTCAGAAACTTCTCCATCAAAACACCACTCGTTTCATCGTCAGTAGTGACATGCTTCCAGAGCTCAGCAATGTCAGTGGTGGAACCATGTTGGATCCAGGGGTTTTGCCCAGGCACACAATGCCCACCTTTTCCGTTGATCGGCATGGCCCCTGTTTGCAGCCACCATGATCACGGCACTCCTGTGTGAGCTTACACTTTGGGCTTTGCAAAATTTGCAGCTTCGTCTCAAGCGGTACAACATTGCGCTTTGTCAGTGCCATCCACTGCTGCTTCTGCTGCGCACTTCCGTGCTCGCTGAGAAGGGGGCAAAGGGCGGGTGCCGCTTCGCTTCATGCCCTTTTTTTTTCTCTCCTCACGTGTAGCTTGATCGTGGGTGACATGGACCTGAGGGGGCTACGCCATCTTGTGGCACCAGGCGGAATGCACTGTGGGGTTAATGGTGGCTGAGACAAACGTGCATAGACAAGCGTATCACCCCCTCTCAGCATTGTTCGTTTAAGGGGAACTTAGGAATGCAAATTTAACAATCATTCTGCATGAAAAACGTTGGCCAGAAGGCAATATTTTGATTGTTATATCCGATATGCGATGAATAACTTATCTTTATATGTGTTTCTTTTTTCTCATAGCCCTAATGTATAAGTTAATCTTCTTAAGTCGCCTCATAGTTATAACCGATATATCTATATTGCCGCGACGCTATCTGTGCCCAACCACGCTGACGACGAAGATGATGACCTCGAGTGTACAAACGAAGGGCTAGAGAAGAAGCCTGAACTGAGCGCTTGTTCTAATAGCCTCAATTAAAATGCCGCTCTCCGCTCTTGTCTCAAGTGAGCCGTGACACTGTTGGACGTGCTGGGTATCACATCATTGCCTAATGATAGGGACGACTCCTGCGGGTAGCCCTGCATCCAGCCCTTCAAGACATCCTCCAAGCGTCGAGACACCTGTTCACCGTGCAAGCTGCCGCCTGCAAGGTCTGTGCCCAGAATTCGGTCTCTTGCTAGGAACTTTGTGAGCGACCTCACTGACTCAGGAAATGGCGCTTGCAAGTCCAACACAGGTGACTGTTCAAAACAATCTAGTCCCCACAAGCTTCCATGGTGACACGTATGAAGACACCGAAGACTAGCTGGACCAGTACGAACGCGTAGCTAAGGTCAATCAGTGGCGTCCGGACCAGAAGCTTTCTAATGTGTACTTCACTCTTGTAACTAGCACAAGGACGTGGTTCCAAAATCACGAGGCACATTTGACAATGTGGGACAAATTTTGCCATCGGCTACTTGATACCTTCGCAAGCACTGATCGCCGAGATAATGCACAACGCCTTATCAAGTTGCGCATTCAGAAGCCCAACGAAAGTGTTTCCATGTTTGCCGAGGACATGTCTCGTTTGTTTCGCTGCGCGGATCCCAACATGCCTGATTTGAAGAAGCTGAGCCATCTCATGCGCGGCGTCAAAGAACAGCTATTCGCTGGTCTCGTGCGTAACCCTCCTACAACAGTGGAAGAATTCGTTAAGGAAGCCACAGCAATCGAGCAGGCGCTCTAGCACCGTTGCCGGCAATACGAATGCCTGACTAACGATGCGCCTGCAGGAGCCGCAGTACTCACAGTGACAGACGAGACCTCGCTGCGTCAACTGATAAAGGACATTGTGCGCGAGGAGATTGCAAAGCAAACTGCGACACCGAAGGAGTTTGTTGTTGCTTCGGTCGCTGAAGTTGTGCGCCAAGAAATCCGGCAAGCATTTGCATCTCCTGAGCTACTCCCTGAACCGTGTTACGTGCATACAGCTACGCAGACGCTGTCAATCGCCTGCTTTCTACCATGCCAGTACAGCAGTACCACCAGCAGCCACCTATTGCTGCCTGGATACAGAGGGAGCATTTCAGGCGACCCCAGCTTCGCAGGACCAACGTATGGTGCACTGCTGATTGTCGACCATTGTGTTTTCACTGTGGCGAACCAGGGCACATTTATCGGTTTTGTCCTCGTTGCCAAGGTGGCATGTCCGTATTGCGTGGCTGAGAAAGAGCGCGAAGCAATACAGCAGCAAGTAAAAAAAATGCTAGAAGATGATGTCATCCAGCCATCAAAAAGCCCTTGGGCATCACCAGTGGTACTCGTTAAGAAGAAGGATGGTAGCCTGGTGGTTCTGTATCGATTATCGCAAGCTCAATTACGATACAAAAAAAGATATGTATCCCTTACCATGCATCGACGATTCCCTCAACAGGCTACGGCATGCACGTTACTTCTCATCGAAGGACTTAAAAAGTGGATACTGGCAAATAGAGGTCGATGAGCGGGATCGCGAAAATACTGGTTTGTGATGCCTGCTGGGCTCTATGAATTCAAAGTTCTCCTTTTTGGTTTGTGCTCCGCTCCAGCCACGTTCCAAAGGCTAATGGATACTGTTCTCTCACACCTTAAGTGGAAGACTTGCTTAGTGTACCTAGACGATGTGATTGTTTATTCTGCCACATTTGATGAACATCTCAGACGGCTATGGTCAGTTCTTCAAGCCATACGGTCCACTGGGCTTACCTTTTAACCTTATAGTGCTACTTTCGCTATGAAGAACTACAGTTTTTGGGTTATGTTGTAAGTCACACAGGTGTCAGACTTGATCCTGATAAAATCGCAGCCGTCGCAAAGTTTTCAAGGCCTGCGAACAAGAAGGCAGTCAGATGCTCCCTGGGCCTATGCGCATATTACCGACAATTTATTGTGGGTTTTGCATGCATCGCCTCACCACTCACCTGCCTAACAGAGAAAATGTCACGTTTGTGCGGGGCAAGGAGCAGGAGGCGGCATTTAAGCAGTTGCAGCACCGTCTACAAACTCCGCCTGTTCTTTCCCACTTTGACGTGGATGCGCCGACAATGATCCACACCAATGCCAGCAACGTGGGTCTAGACGCCATCCTTGTTGAGCGGCAAGATGGCGCTGAGCAAGTCGTCGCTTACGCGAGTACAACACTGTCACGTGCCGAGTCGAACTACTCCACCACAGAAAAGGCACGCTTGGCTGTAGTATGAGCAGTTACCAAGTTACGCCCGTACATATAATTTTTTTTTTTTTTTAATTATGGGGTTTTACGTGCCAAAACCACTTTCTGATTATGAGGCACGCCGTAGTGGAGGACTCCGGAAATTTCGACCACCTGGGGTTCTTTAACGTGCACCTAAATCTAAGTACACGGGTGTTTTCGCATTTCGCCCCCATCGAAATGCGGCCGCCATAGCCGGGATTCGATCCCGCGACCTCGTGCTCAGCAGCCTAGCACCATAGCCACTGAGCAACCACGGCGGGTACCCGTACATGTACAGCTGCCCATTTCAAGTCATAAGTGACCATCATTCTCTCTGTTGGTTGACCAACATGAAAGATCCATCTGCACGTTTGGCATGCTGGAGCCTATGGCTTCAAGAGTACGACATGACAGTGGTTTATAAATTGGGAAGGCAGTACGTAGATGCTGATTGCCTTTCCAGATCGCCGACCAAGTCGTCAGGCGGAGATGACGAACCTGCAGGCTTTTTAGGAGTTGTTGATGCGGCCACCATCTCTCAACAACAGCAAGAAAACCAGGAGCTCGCTTCACTAATTGATTTCTTAGAAGGCCGCACCACAAACAAGCCCAGATTGTTCTCAAGGGACCTGTCATCATTCTGCATACGCAACAGTGTTCTTTTTAGGAGGAACTTCTCTTCAACAGGGAAGAGATATCTACTAGTCCCTAAAACTCTCTGCAATTAAATCTTGCAGGCCTGTCATGATGAAGCTACCTCGGGCCACCTAGGCTGCACAAGAAACATTAGCACAGGTCAAAGAGAAGTACTACTGGCCATGGCTCGCAACACAGGTGAAGCACTATGTTCGAACGTGCCTTGACTGTCAGCGACGAAAAGTGCCACCTACGAAACCTGCCGGACAATTACATCCCGTTCCAGTGCCGGAAACACCGTTTGCACAAATTGGGATGGACCTTTTGGGCCCATTTCCAATATCTGCTGCCTGAAATAAGTGGATCACAGTCGCGACAGATTACTTCATGCGATATGCAGAAACCTAGGCACTTCCGAGCAGCACTGCAGCCGAGGCCGCACAGTTCTTCATCGGAAACGTCGTTCTGAGGCACGGTGCTCCAGCGGTCATCGTAACCGACAGGGGAACTGCGTTCACGGCTGAACTTTTGCGAACTGTACGCACACTCAGTGGCATGGCATACAGAAGGACGACAGCCTATCACCCGCAAAGCAATGGACTTACGGAGCGCCTCAACAAGACTCTCACAGGCATGCTGTGCATGTATGTCGATGTGGAACACAAGAACTGGGACCAAATATTACCCTAAGTAATGTTTGTTTATAATACGGCTCGGCAAGAAACAACAAGAATGCGCCATTCAGTCTCTTCCACGGTCGAGAAGTGGCTACAGTGCTGGATGCTATGCCTTCTCATGATTCCAGCGATTCTGAGACTGACGCCACAGATTTTGCAGAGCGTGCCGAAGAAGCAAGACAGCTCGTGGATGTTCGCATAACTAGCCAGCAAGACCCTGATGCATGACGTTACAATCAACACCATCGATGCGTCGTCTACCAGCCCAGCCAGAGTCTGGGTTTGGGCTCCAGTATGCTGCCAAGGCCTCGCGGATAAACTTCTACGCCGATACTTTGGACCATACAAGGTTCTAAGACGCCTTAGCGACGTCAACTATGAAGTCGTTCCTGACAGCCCATCCTGCTCGAGGCGCCATCAGGACCTGCCTGAGACTGTGCACATGGTGCGCATGAAACCTTATTTTTCTGAGTGATATGGACACTCTCTGGTTGGCTGGACACCAGATGCTACCCGCCGAGCATCGGAATGAAGCTCCTTCTGGAGGGGGGCAAATTCCGCGATGCTATCTGTGCCCAACCATGTTGACGACAAAGACGACGACCTCGAGTGTGCAAGCGAGGTGCTAGAGAAGAAGACGCCTGAACGGAGCACTTGTTCTAATTGCCTCAATTAAAATACCGCTCTCCGCTCTTGTCTCAAGTGAGCCGTGACAATATGTGGTATCGCTATAAGTGGACTGCACTGTACAAGGAAAGAGTGACATAGCCATTGCCTAGGCTGTGTTTTTTTAAGTATGGGTAGCGTTTCTAGTGGGGGTGAATGTAGGTGACAACTTGTGTGTTCTGCACTGAAACTCTACACGAGTCATGAACCCTGCATTAAAAGGCCGGGTACGCTTTGTGAGGCAGGCATAGCAGGTTTCAAGATTAGTTTCGCTAATTCGTATCATTGTAGCATTCATTTTATCACCCTAAAAACATTTTTCTTGGGATCTGTTAGAAATCCATCGCCGCTTTTCCAGGCTTTTCTTCCTCAACCAGTTGGCCCTACATTGACATAATTCGGCAGAAGTTCTTGAAGCCTCCCACATACTATTTTCAAAGGAGGAATAACAGTAAAAAAATCGGAGAGATTTAGTCCCATACCGCAATATTCCAGTCATCCCTTTTCCACACAAAATACATGAGTGGAACAACTTAACTGATGCTGCTGCTATTGTGTCCAGTGAGTTGTTTGCCGCCTCACCCTATTGACACCTGCATCATATGTAGTCATGATTTAGAAGTGTTAAGTGACGAAAGTATGCCCAGTGCATCTTTCATCTTGCATTTTTCTGTATACATTCACTGATACTGTTCTATGTTTGTTTTGTTTCCATAATTTTTGTTGTATTTTTAGTTTATCTTGTAATGTACCCCTGCTATAACTGTCCTCTTGGTGCATGTAGTGACCTTAACAAATTAATAAATAATAGCTCAGTACACAAGTACAGAGTTGTGATTGGGCCATTTGCGGAGTCCATTCAGTTTTCAAATTTACTGATGGTCACATCGATGAGGTTCACTGTTGCAGTTGCAGTACAGGTCATTACAGGGCTAGCTGTTAATGGAGTAATGCTACTGTATCAATATCCAGCAAACCGTCAGGAGTGGTGCTGTAGGTTGTAAACAGTGTTGCACTGCGAGTGCTTGTACTTTTCTTCCCAGCTTTATGGAGGTGCGACGTCCAGCCTGGTACTGAGTGCCTTTGCAAGGCTCTTCACGCACTACCTGCAGACTTTCACTGGATTCACGCTTGGGATTGAAGACATCCTGGTTACCGACAAGGTGTGCGCCATGATCGTTTCTTCTTTTTGTGCTGGTCTTGAGCGCCAGTTTCATGCATTTACGTCATCTCTTGTAGCCTGGGCTTTGCGTTAAAATGTGTGATGTTCTGTCAGGGTAAGTGGCTTACAGTGGATGAGATGTGTTGTAACGTTCAGTTTCTGGTGCTGTGCTTGTGCACTTCTTGAGGGGCTGTGTGGGCACTTGTGCTGGAAGTGAGCTTACCTTTTTTTTACATCATTTGTTGCTGAAATCTTGCGTAAGTGCTTTGAATATGTCATTTGTAAATGTCTGTATGAAATTGAGTGATTTTCTTATGACTACACTCGAACCGGACTATATCGAACCCGTTTACATCGAATTATTCTATATATCGAACAATTTCTGGACACAGTGTAATTACAATAAGTATATATAGAAAAAATTACGCTTACATCGAACAAATATAGCAGCGACTCCCGATATATCGAACGTCAAGCGGCGGAAAAGTGCCCCCAGAAGTTGGCTATCCCTTGCGGTGGCAGGGAAACCCGGCGGCGCGGCTCCATCCAACCGCTCTCCCTACCGTGACCGTGCTGCCTCAGACGAGCTGTCGACATCCCCCATGCAAAAAATGATCCTGGCCCACCCGCAGCGCTTGCTCAGACAGCCAATCAGAGGCTCTTGTGCCCTCGTCGTGCAAGATGGTGAAAGTGCGAGTTGTCTTGCTGCTTTTCTGGTTCTTCTGGTTCATTGTGTGTGTGCCTTGTGGGCCTTCTCCTGCAGTGTTGCCGTGATGAAGTGGCAGAATTCGCCTTTCGTCGTGAAGCTCAAAATCGTAAATCAGGTCGAATGCAGCGAGAAGTCGGATGTTCCCGCAGCGTGTGAGATCCCGAGGAGCACTCTCAGCACGATCTTGAAGAATAAGGGGAAGATTAGGGCTAAAGCGGCTAAGCTCGCGACCCGGTGCTCGTGGCGGCCAACGCGTACGCATGACCATGTACGAGTGGTTATCTGAAATTGCTTCAGCCGTGCCGGCTTCCACGTGCTCGGTGATGATTGTAAATTCTGATGAATGCGACGAAGCCATTGCCGGTGTTGCCGAAGTTTGAAGCGAGCTGTCAGAATTTCTGGAAGCCGTTCACGAATCAACAGTGGACGAGTTTGTGAGTGCAAATGATAGTGTCGTGACCATGGGAGAGCCCGAAAAGGGAGACTACATTGCCGACATCGTACCGAGCACAAGTGAAAGTAGGCACAATTAGGAAAGCAACGACGGGCCTTTGCCCACATCCTCTGAAGTGATTGGTGCACTCACACTAGTCCGGTGCTTCTGTGCGAATGCAGAAGGTTGCGGCCTGAGCTGCTCCAACTCCTTTTGACAATGTGGGGAAGTGCGTGCGTCACAGGCAGCGAAATTGCCCAAGAAAATGCAGGACTATTTCATGCGAAACTAAGCTAGTTTCATCAACAAAGTGATCTTACATATGGTATGTGCTTTTATGATGTCCAATTATTTAGCAGGCTTACATCGAATTAGGCTCTATGTCGAACTGATAGGCGTATTTTTTCGAGTTCGATATAGCCGGGTTCGACTGTATTTCTAAGCAAAGGTGACCTTGGCGTGTAGAATATAGATTTCTTGCTGTTTCCTTCTGTAAAAGGGCTGGGACTCACTTCCGTCATTTTTTTCTTTTTAGTCTCATGCCTTCGATCCACCTTTAGCGGCAAGAAATAAATCTTGTTAATATTCTGTGTGTTCTTGCAAAACCTACATTTCGCAAGCTTTTCACTCCAGCCGTGTTGAGCTCTGTGTGCTGCTTGCCAAGTCACAGATGTTGATGAAACATGCAAGGTACCAGGTGGGTATTGCAGGGTGCAGGAATAACCAGTCGGTGCACATACCTGGGCTTGATGAGACACTTGTGGAAAGCCCATGGTGACTAAAGTGCTAAAGGCCATTTGAATTACAAGGCCAGCCTCCATTAGCCCTCCTTGGTGCCCTGGCATCCTATGCAGGCTGACAGGAAGCGCAAGCGTATCATGAAGAAGGCCAAGATGCAAGGCGATGCGGTGGCTGTCAAGGCCCTTGGCCTGGAGAATGAAGAGGAGCTGGATGCTGTCCAGCTGGAAGACCGGCTGAGGGCAGCGCACATGGCACGCAATGACCGACAGATGAAGCAGCTCGACTCCAGCATGAAGGGCGTCACCGACGATGTCAACAACCAGATCAACAAGTGGGTGGCTCCTTCTTTTACTGGCACATCATTATGGTCAGACCTCATTCATACGTCTTGGGGAAAAAAAATGCGAGACAAAACGTACTATCCGTAAAACTGTATGAGTTGAACTCAGTAAATGCTTGAAAGTCGAAACATTAATAGAGATAGCAAAGTACAGGAAACCTCTGTTAACTCAAAGCCTTAAGAAGGGATTCAAAAAAAGATAAAAACAAGTGTCGTGTTAAAATAAGCGAAATCACGAAAATAGAAGCCCGCTGGCTGCACATAGAGCTTTTCCAAAATGCGAGCAGCAATATTTTTAGTCTCTTTCACATGCATGCACCGCAATGGAGTGACTACACACAACGCAGTCACTGGCATTGTGCAAAGACAGCATGTTTGGCACAAAGTCAAAATGATTGATTCTAACGCAATACTATTTGAAGCCATTTATCTGAGCATAACTGCTTCCAGACTTCCAGAAAGCTGACACTGCTACTTTATGCATCGTAATGAATTGCCGAGAAATTTACTTGGAAAACTGAAGCTGAACTGTGGAAGAGCGCAATTGTCACACGCAACAGACAAGTGACACGGCATTTACACCTCACCATTGCGTGAGCATCCACCCGCAATCTGACTGACAGGCTGTGGGCATGCTGTCTTCTATTGGGTCCAGCTGGTGGGCTGATCTTGCCTTCTAAAAAGTGCTGATCATCTTGCCCAAGGTCACAATTAATACACTATGGCCACATTGATGCGTCACTGACACCGTCCAAAACTTCGGCTCCCAGATTACAGATGATGTGTGAGGTCACTACAAAATGGTGGCAAGCAGACGAGCAAGTGCACACAAGCACTGATAGACAGAAAGTAGGGGAAAAGATAACTTGGTACAGCGTGGCTCGGCGAGCGCAAGTGACGCTGCCGACGCTGCCCCATTGCCTTTATCGTGGTATTGTCGAATTCGAGATTTCGAGATATCTGGAGTCTGGGTCCAAAATCTTTTCGAGATAGCTGAAAAACACATGAGTTGACATCACAACCGAAAAAAAGTTTTGACTTAGCCAATATCTCGAGACGCCAGAGGTCGAGTTTAACGAGGGCTTACTGTATTAGGCTATGGCCACCAATTAACCTCAAAAGCTTTGAATCCATCAAAGTTTAAGTGGCAAAATGTGAATGTTGCACTACAAGTATTCAATCAATTTACTGCAAAAGGGCTTCTGGCACATGCCAATGACATTGACAGAGCAGCAGAAACGGTGAACTTTATCAATATTATCTTTCGCTGGTGGTCAGTGGTAAATGTCAAAACACTTTAGAAGGGCTTTCAAAAACATGACCCTTTTCAAGAGCCATGGAAAGCAATGACGAAAGAATCTAATTTCTTGAGAAGTTTACGAACTGGCTAGACATATGGATTGCACTACGTTTCGACAATGGCGTTTTCACTCGTGAAACGGTTAATGCTTTGTGTCTTACCTCCTGTGGGCTTTTGGAATTCTCTCACTACTGCCTTGAGGAACTTAAGATGCGCTACGTGCTTCTGGAAAAAGTTCAGACCGATTTACTTGAGGCGAAGTTTGGTCAATACAGACAACTTGTGGGCGGCCAGTACCATGTTTCTATTTGACAAGTTTACAAGTGTGAGGCAAAACTTCGTTTGCAAAATTCGCTGCCAGTTCTACCAACTGAAGAACTCGGGCTTCCTCAACCGAGCATGCAACAAAAACAGAACTTTGATAAAGCCTTCAGCATTAAAGTCACAGATTCTGACCTGGATTCTTTGTCTTCAAATCTCCGAGTGATCACATATGCAGCTGGGTATCGTGCTCAGGTTGCTTGTAAGGCACTGAAATGTGAAGAATGTAAAAGAAACCTTGTAGTGGCTAAGAAAGTGGAGGAACCGCATGAAGAAAATAGCCTCATCGATATTCTAATAGGGGTGGTCTTTGTTTTTCAGCACCAGTTGTTGTAAGTGCTATGATGTATGCACATGCAGTACTAGAACAACTTCTCTCTGAGGAACACTGCCTTAGGTTCTTGAAGTTAGAAGACCAGCGCACTGCTCTGATATGCTTAACAATAGAGGTCTTACTAGAATTTGAAGACTTTGACACATGCCTGAATGGCCATAGACCTGAACAAGTCAAGAACCTATTGCTGCATTCAGCGGCAAACATTCTTCTAAATAACATGTGCAAAAGGAAAAATGACCTTCTGTCAGCGTCACCTCATAATGCGGAATTAAAAAAAAAGGAAAGTAACTGTCCTGTCCAAAAGTTAGGTTATTTTCATGGCTTTCTGCTCTTTTCTACACTTTTGCCTGGGTAATTTGCTGTGGTTCTCGTGTTTTTGGATAATCTTATAATTGCAGTTTAATACATTGACACTCAATGTGTTGCTCGTATTTCACTGTGCATGTGCATGTTTGTGTATGGAGTGTTTATTGCTTTGGTTTGCTTTTGCAGTACTATATTTTCGAAAGGAACCAAGTTCCTAACTCTAGTCGCTTGCAGTTATTTTCAACAAATATGTTTTGTGCCTATCTGTATATTGCTCGAAATTTCGTGCATTTTTTTACTGCAAACCATGATTGCCTTGCTACTTGATGAATCACGTACGCACGAAAAATGGCTTGCATTGCCGACAGCTGTTCGTTGCTTCATTACCTTGAAGATATCTGTTGCAGTGACCTGTCTTTCCCCTATATGTGACATGCTCCAAATCTTAAATGTGTTCATGAGTAGAGCTTCTCTATGTCTTGATATTTAAAGGGTATGTTTGTTCTAAAAGTCTGTGGTTGCTACTTTGCAGTTTAATTTTGTCACCTTGATGCTTTATTAGTTTTTTTTCACTGTCTGTGTTTTAATATTATGTTCTTATTTAATTATGGTGCCTTTGAATGCCCTTTACCAATAAACCGAAATTTGTTTTTTGGTTGACGGCTTTTAATTTTGCTTCATTCTGGAATTTTTAGCACGTAATAAACAGCCCCGTGGGAGTAACAGTCTTAGAAAACTGCAGTGGGTACTATTATACATTTTGCATGAAGGTGATGAGCTGCTGGTGTTGCTTCCTTTGGAAATTCACGTGGTGCGCGCCGCTGAATCAGAAGCTGCCCAAACTGCACTGCAGAAGTTGCCCCACGTTTTGTATTGCAGTTATTCACTCACCTAGAGTACTTCGTCGACCTTACTTCTTTAAAAAGTGCGCTGCAGCTGACCAGGCCCCTAGCTCTTTCACAGCAGGTTCTTCCTTTCTTTATAAATGAGCGCACACCTATCATTTTTTTCACGCTTGTATAGTGGTCACACTCACGCTGAATACAGCGGTCGATAGAGAGGGGCCAAACCATCCTAAAAAAGTGACACCAAGTACGGCGGTGGAAGCGAGCGTTGCGACCATCCATCTACGGATGTGGTGTCACTCACATAGTGCGCAGGCCTGAAGTTTTTAGGAGGTGTTGGCTAAACACACTAGGAAGAAAAAGGGTGTGTGTATGCGTGTGCGCAGGTAGTGGGGGTAGCTCTACAAAGGCCCAATAAAACGTTCGCAGGCATTCCTGCATTTTCTTTTTTTTTATATCCATATTTTTTTTTTCTCTGCTGATAAAGTGATGTCTTCCGAGTGGTATCCAGTAGTCTGAAAGTGCGTTGAACAAAAGTAGCCCTTTGCTAACAGTATTTTAGCATTATAAAGGGGCAATGAGATTTACTTGCAAGAAAATGGTGTAAAGCATATTTGATGATTGCAAAACATTATAGAGTGTGGTGCAAGTAATGTTTGAGATTAACCGTTTGTCGCTGAAAAAAAATTATGTTTCTGGTCAGAAAATGTTTTATATATGCGACACCAAGTGACTAGAATTGTGAGCTAAATTTAGAATTTGTATTCAACTACAATGTCATTTATCCAACGTGGAATTTTGTGGATCAGTCCTGCGATCGTGCTTCATTTCAAAAGCTGCGTAGGCTATCATTTACTGATGTTACGAGGTTTTGTGACTCATTCATGAGATATTTGCCCCGGCTGCGAGGGCTGTGGTGATGAAAAATAAAAATGAAATTCTGTGATTTTATGTGCCAAAACCACCATATGATTATGAGGCACACCATAATGGAGGACTCCGGATTCATTTTAACCATGTGTGGTTCTTTCGCGTGCACCTAAATTTAAGTATATAAGTGAGTGTTTTTGTATTTCTCTCCTATCTAAATGCGGCCGCCGTGGCTGGGGTCAAATAAGTGACCTTGAGCTTAGCAGCGCAGCGCCACAGGCACTATGCTACCACATCAGGTGGTGATATAGCAGATACATTAAATATACAGCATTTGTTGTCTTCGTAATGCCTTTGTTCGTAGAAGTAAAACTAGAAAAAGATACAGACAGTAATGGGAGAGCACCGTGCTGCACGAGGTGCAGTGAGAGTGCGAGAAAACGCATGAAAAGGAAGCTATTCTATATGCCGTTTTTTCGTGGGCGCCACCATATTGCTACGCAGTGGTGCCCTCTATGAGCAGTCGGCATGCTGGCTTGGGCGAGCGCTTCGTTTGGCATGGCAGGTGTACACTCGGCGCTGGTTTCTGGTGTTTGTTCTCGCGCTAGCGCGGTCTATTTAGTGTGATATGGCATCTTCTTTGTGGAAAACAGTTCCGCGAGACGTACTGAAGTGGTTTAAGTCGGTATGGCTGGACTTTCTGCTGGCATTGAGGCGGACAAAGCACGCAGTGCGATGTGTGCGCGCATGTTTGATCCTTCAATCAGCCTCAGAATTCTATTGTATATCTATGAAAGTTCCATTCACTAATGTAACCTTATTGCAGTATTATCTTCTAGTTCTGAGCTGCGGTTTAGGAGCAATGAAACATACGCGGCGATCATAACAGCATGGGTACTGTTCTGCTATGATAGGAGCTGTGCTGTTATACTTTGAGAGGCGTTCAGACTGTTAGCTGCAGGTTACATTGTGTGACTACTTAGTTCGGTGGATGAGGTTACCACCCATGAACGAAATAGTTTGGTTAGTAATAACAGCATACTTTAGTGTGAACTATACTTGTCCAGCAAAGTGACCTTCTACGAATTGCGTGAGCGTCCCAAGCAGTGGTAGGTGCTGGATTAAGGATATCTTCGTTCTGTATAGCACTTGTCCAAGCATGCGGCATCGACTATAATCTATAAACTATATAATCTATAATCTATAAATCTATAAACATTGTGTGGCATGACTATGCGAAGTCGTATGGCGGCGTTAGAACGTTTGCTCTTTCTTTTTCGAGAAAGAGGATGATAACCGATTTTTTTTTTTCGGTTGTGTTT
Organism: Dermacentor andersoni; assembly: GCF_023375885.2. Taxonomy (NCBI): domain Eukaryota; kingdom Metazoa; phylum Arthropoda; class Arachnida; order Ixodida; family Ixodidae; genus Dermacentor; species Dermacentor andersoni. The sequence continues at coordinate 8,252,772 of NC_092824.1, read as the reverse complement.
GTTCCGTTCTCTACGACACTCGCACATATTACAAGAAGAAAGGGGGTTAACCGTGGGGTCCGATTTTTATTAGTCATATCATAAGAAGCCAACAAACACTGACACCAAGGACAACATAGGGGAAATTACTTGTGCTTAATAAATGAAACAAAGAAACGATAAATTAATTGAAATTAAAGTGGATGAAAAAACAACTTGCCACAGGTGGGAACCTGTGGCAAGTTGTTTTTTGTTGTAGGTTGTTTTGTTGTAATAGTTGTTCACTATTAAGTGAACCAGCGATACATTTATGCTGTAGACTTAAACATCAAGTACAATCATCATCACCATCAGCCTGTTTTATGTCCACTGCAGTATGAAGGCCTCTCTCCCAGCGATCTCCAATTACCCCTGTCCTGCGCCAACCAATTCCAACTAGTGCCCACGAATTTCCGAATTTCATCGCTCCACCTAGTCTTTTGTCGTCCTTGATTGCATTTTCCTTCTCTTGGAACCCATTCTTAAGCCTAATGGCCAATGGTTACCTAACCGGCGCATTACATGACCTGCCCACTCCATTTTTTCCTCTTGATGTCAATTAGAACATCATCTATACCCATTTGCTCTCTGATCCAAGCCACTCTGTTTCTGTCTCTTAACGTTAGGCCTAGCAATCTTCGTTCTATCGCTCCTTGTGCAGTCCTTAACTTGTTCTCAAGCTTCTTAGTCAGTTTCCAAGTCTCTGCCCCATATGTCAGCACTAGTAAGATGCACTGATTGAACACCTTCCTTTCCAATGATAATGGTAAGCTTCCAGTCAGAAGTTCACTATGTCTGCCATATGCAATCCAACCCATTTTTATTCTATGAATTTCCTTCTCATGGTCAGGGTTCCCTGTGATTAGTTGACTCCTTGATTGCGCAATGACTCTATGACTGCTGGTATCTCTACTGAATCAAATGCTTTTTCGTAATCTATGATAGCCATATAAGAGGTTTATTGTACTCTGCAGATTTCTCGATAACCTGAATAATGACATGGATGGGATCCATTGTAGAGAATCCCTTCCTGAAGCCCACCTGTTCCCTTGGTTGACTAAAGTCCAGCGTTGCCCTTATCCTATTGGAAATTATTTTGGTAAATATTTTGTATAATACTGAGAGTAACCTAATAGGCCTTTAATTTTTCAGTTCTTTAACGTCACCCTTTTTGTGGAATAGTGTAATGTTTGCATTCTTACAGTTTTCTGGGACCCTTGCAGTTGATAGACATTTCGTATAGAGAGCCGCCAGTTTTCCTAGCATTATGTCTCCTCCATCTTTGATTAAATCGACTGTTATTCCATCTTCTCCTGCCGCTTTTCCCTGTTTCATGTCTTGCAAGGCCCTTCTCACCTCATCTCTAGTTATAGGAGGAGTTTCTGTATCCTGTCCATTATCGTTTCGAATGGAGTTCTCCTGAGTCCTCCGGGTACTGTACTGGTCAGCATAGGATTCTTCCGCTACATTTATTATACCTTCGAGATTGCTGATGATATTGCCCCTGCTTTTATCTTTCAGTGCATACATCTTGGTTTGTCCTATGCCAAGTTTCCCTTATCCTTGATTTCAGGCTTCCTCAGTCTTTCTCACGTCATAATTTCGAATATCAGTTATTTTCGCCTTGTTGATCAGTTTTAACAGTTCTGCAAATTCTATCTTATCTCTTGAATTGGAGACTTTCATTCTTCGTCATTTCTTTATGAGGTCCTTTATTATTTGGGAAAGCTTGCCTACTGTATGCCTTGGTGTCTCGCATCCCACTTCAGTTGCTGACTCTGAAGGCAGCCTCGTTACAGTTTCATTCATTAACTCTATTTCATCATCATCATCTCTCTGTTCTAAGGCTGCAGATTGATTGCAAGTACCAACCTAAATTTGTCTGCTTTTACCCTTTCTGCCTCTAAGTCGACCTGTTTCTTCTTGACCAATTTTGCTGTTTCTCTCTTAATATTGAGGTGAATCCTAGCCCTCACTAACCTATGATCACTGCGCTTTACCCTACCTATCACTTCTACATCCTGCACTATGCTGGGATTGGCTGAAAGTATGAAATCAATTTCATTCCTAGTTTCACCATTAGGGCTTTTCCAGGTCCACTTTCTGTTGCTATGCTTCCTGAAAAAGGTGTTCATTATTCTCAGTTTATTTCTTTCTGCGAATTCTACCAGCACCTCTCCTCTAGCGTTTCTAGAATCGACGCCGTAGTTGCCAATTGCCTGTTCACCCGCGTGCTTTTTCCCCACTTTTGCATTGAAGTCACCCATTAATACTGTATACCGAGTTTGCACTTTTCTCATCGCTAATTCAACATCTTCATAAAACTGATCTACTTCCTCATCGTCGTGACTGGATGTTGGAGTGTAGGCTTGTAGTACCGTTAATCTATACCTCTTAGTAAGTTTGATTACCACTACTGCTACCCTCTCATTAATGCTGTAGAATTCGTCAATATTGCCCGCTATGTCCTTATGGATTAAGAATCCTACTCCGTATTGCTTCTTCTCAGGGCGACCTCTATAGCAGAGGACATGGCTGTTATTCAGCAACGTATAAGCCTCACCAGTTCTTATAATCTCACTAAGGCCGATCATATCCCAAACAATGTCTGATAGTTCCTCAAACAGTACTGCTAAGTTAGCCTCACTCGACAGAGTTCGGCAATTAAATGTTGACAGAGCCAGTTTCCATTGGCGGCCTCTCCGGACCCAGAGATTCTTAGCACCCTCTGCTGCGTTACAGGTCTGACCGCCGCCTTGGTCAGGTGCTCCGTAGCTGACTAAGCGTTTGCTGCCGAACTTACAATACATGCAATTTAGCAGTTGTGGATACATGCTCGTGACCTACTGGAGTACACAAAAAGGGGGGCATCTCAGTAGGCACATATCATCAGCGCGTTTTGGAGATTTCTGCAACCCATTTAATAAATCTTACGTGCCTAAATACTTCTTTGATTCACCCGCGATAGATGTGTTTTCCTCATCGTGATAGGTAACTCAACATAGAACGATTTCTAAACGCTTATGGCCTCGTAGTTCTGGCCTCGCATTATAGATGCAAAGACAAGTAGTTCCCAATAATTGATATTTTTTTATATTTCCAGTTTTCTATTCTTGCGTCCCTGCTTAACTTAGTCGTTTACGTAAAGATTAAAGAGAAGGGAGACCCAAGATGCTTCCTTGCAGAACATCTACCTTAAAAGGCCCCTCACCAGGCCCCATAGTAAATTTTGTTTGTATGCTGGAAGTTATGTGCCCTTTAAGGAGTGTTCAACCACAAGAATTTTTCAAATTGGTTCATTAATATAGCCAAGATAAAACTATTTCAGTGCCAAAAACCCATGATTTCATGAGGCAAGTGCCACTGCCAAGAGCTACGCTGTCTCTATTTGCCCCCCATCCAGCTTTCGCAAGCGAAATTCCTTCCCTGCGTTCTCCCATACCGCACCTCGAGGATTACATGACATACCGTATTTACTCGCATGATGATCGCACTCGCGTAATGTTCGCACCCCTGAATTTTGTCGTCAAAATTCGATTTTTTTCTTTCTCATGTAATGGTCGCACCCGGAACTTGTCACAGCGATATGTCATGTGCCAAGTCTAGTTAATGATGATTGCGCTTACCATCTGTCGAATGCTACGCGAACGACTCTTGAAGACATACCAAGCGGTCTGCACGCACCCAACATTCTTAAGCAGATGCCCCATTTCATTCCTTTCATCACTTTCCGCACTTCCGTGAAAAAAAAAAAAAAAAGCTACAACCAAACTTGCCTCGGCTTTACTATATGTAGGCTTCATAATGGTTTTGGTCAACAACAACAACATAAAGGGCGCCTTTCGATTCTTCTCGTCTGCCCTCGTGGGCACGAAACAAATCGCAAGTAGCAACAATAGTGGCCACGTTACACCGATACGTTAGAAGTGTACCTTATTCATACGCCGACGCCTGTAATGCAGCTAAGATATTTGCCCACCTTTGGCGGAAACGTGCCGTATTAGAATAGCAGTGAAAAACAAATGCCACAGTTTCCGCAGCATGCTCGCCATGTGTTTAGATGTCACTGGCGGCAGCTAAGCGCGCCCATCTCTGTTTCTGTCCCCTCAAAGTGGACATGACTATGTTGTCGCAAACTTGCTGATATTAACGATATTATTCATTACTGATATGGAAGAAACTGTTTCAATGTGCGTAACGCACTCACGAGAACAAAAATAATCATGTTTGGCACGTTCGGCTTGCTCCGCCGGCCACCATTCATGTTTTGGTGCCTCGTACTGACAGCGGCAGCCGCCTGCCTGTCATCTTGCAGCAAATGCAGGATGAGAAGAAAAAAAAAATGTTTTCTTTCGTGGGAAATTTAACCCGCATAATGATCGCACCCCTGAATTTGCATCAATTTTTTTGACAAAAAAGTGCGATCATTATGCTAGTAAATACGGTATATGTCACGAGCCCCGCCTACATTTTTTTTTTTCCCCTTGCTTTTTCGCTGCGTGGTGGGCTTCTGTTGACAGTGTCGCGCACTAGCTGTTGTGTTTGTCTTGATTTTGCACGCTGTGCACAAGGACACATGACTAGCAGTATAAGTCAGCGCTCCACGAATACTGAGGCAGACACAAGTGGATCACAGAGCATGATCGCGTGCTGGAACAATAGAAAATGGCATAGTTGCAGTGTCTGTGCATGCGACTGCATGACATGGAAACATGCAGACGAAATGGAAGTACATCTCTCTTGCTGCAGTGCGGAGTAAAACGATGGCTCGCAGACATTTGGTTTGTTGGTTTTATTATTTCTCTAAACCTTAATTTGTCTGTCGATGCAACAGATTACACAGATAACAGACGTTGCCTTGAACGAGAAGAAAAGGGGTTAACTGAAGGGCTCGATTTTTATTAATCATATCATAAGAAGCCAACAAACACACCAAGGACGAATAAGGGAGACTACTTGTACTTACTAACTGAAATAAAAAAATTATAAATTAATGGAATTGAGAGTGGATGAAAAAACAACTTGCCGTAGGTGGGGACTGATCCCACGTCTTATGCATTATGCTAGATGACGCCTGTGGCATAAAGAATGTTCCACGCCCGCCGCCAAGGTTTGTGAGTGTTGGCGCTGACTTAACACTCCCAGGGTTCGTTCTCGTAGCAACACATAAATACCCCGGAAAATGGATTGGGATACGGCGCCGCGGTATCTCAATTGGTAGAGCATTACACGTGTAATGCGAAAGACGTGGGATCGTTGCCCACCTGCAGCAAGTTGTTTTTTCATCCACTTTCAATTGCATTTATTTGTAATTTCTTTATTTCAATTAGTAAGTACAAGTAATTTCCCCTGTGTTGTCCTTGGTGTCTGTTTGTTGGCTTCTTATGATATGATTAATAAAAATTGGGCCCCTCGGTTAACCCCCTTTCTTCTCGTTCATTACATAACGAGGGTCTTGAATCCGGCAACCTTGATGCCTTGAGGTAGCACGTGTGAGTTTATTGACCAGATGCCTGCAGCAGAAAGGATGTTCCACATCCGCCACCAAGGTTAGTGAGTGGTGGCGGCACTGGCTAACATTCCCAGGGTTAGTTCTAGTAGCAACACATAAATGCCCCGGAAAATGGATTGGGAAACGGCGCTGCGGTAGCTCAATTGGTAGAGTATCGCACGCGTAACGCGAAAGACGTGGGATCATTCCCCACCTGCAGCAAGTTGTTTTTTTCATCCACTTCCAATTGCATTAATTTGTAATTTATTTATCTCAATTAGTAAGTACAAGTAATTCCCCCTGTGTCTTTGTTTGTTGGCTTTTTATGAGATGTTGGGCTGCTAAGCACGAGTTCGTGGGATCAAATGCCGGCCACGGCAGCTGCATTTCGATGGGGGCGAAATGCGAAAATGCCCGTACACTTAGACTTAGGCGCACGTTAAGGCACCCCAGATGGTCGAAATTTTCGGAGTCCCCCACTACGACGTGCCTCATAACTAGAAAGTGGGGGACTCCGTAACTAGACTAGAAATTTTTTATGAGATGTTGCCTTGAATAAGTCTCAAAGTCACGAGTCGCTAAGAGCGATGTCATAGCAAAGGCACATGTACGTAGGCGTGTGTATACGTCATCCCTGCAGCTTGGAGTGCAGTGCCAGCGAGGAGAAGGGCAAACAGGGTTCGGTTTGAAATTGCAGCTCTTTGCATGGTGCGTAGCGATGTAACACCTAGCAGACACAATTGTTAGCGTGCATTGTATGCTCGGCGCTTGTCAGCTCAAGATGGCCAGACCTGCTGAGAGGCCCGTCAACTAGCCTGACGTGTGATACAGTGTCAAGTTGTACTAGCTACTTTCTGTGTTTCAAGTACGATGTGCTTAAGTCTAGAGCTATGCCCCGTATACCGTAATACGAAGTTAATTTTTGCAACAATAGAGCATGCGTCATCCTGTCGAATGCCTTACTGTAATCTGTAAATACTCCTGACGTTAAAAAACGCTCTTATAGATTGTTCAGAATGAATTCTTATATTGAAATTCTGCCATTTTACAACGTAAAAGGGCCCAAATCTTGGGTAGAATGGACTTCAGATATAAAAAACTTGCTGTTGCTTCTAATGAGTGTCAACTGTATTTCTGTCTGCGTTTTATAAAGCATCCACTTGTATTTCAAACATAACATTTTGTAAAAGTTGCTGTATATTTGCACTATCTGAAACTAAGCTTTTTCTGCAATCCAAGATCTGGTTGCAGTTGGTCCTGCTTAACGCACGGGTGCACATAGGTTAACATCATGGCCACAGCATAACCCATTGTGATGCAGGTTCTTTTCTGTAATTGTTACAGATGGTTCCCTGAGGCAGAGCCTCTGAGAACTCAATTGAGGACAAGGCCATTTCTTCCAAAATGCACGCGATACTTTTAATACAACAAACGAAAACAGAAAAACATAAAATAACCACTCAATTAAAAACTCATAACCAGAAACAAAATACATTAAGAACAATAACAGTAGCCACAGCTCTTGAGTTAGAGGCATATTATGAGTGTGAGTGTGCACGCAACAGTTTGACGTGGAAGGACGGAGAAAAGGCGGCAAAAGAGGTGGTGTTGGTCTCACCACAATGCGACAATGTCGATGTAGTTGGCGATAGACAATGACCAGAGCGCAGCTCCGGCTTGGAGAGGGGACGTAGGCGGCTTGGTGGCATGGGCAGATGTAGGTGGCGTCTCGGCCAGGCAGCTGGGTGCAAACTCGGGCCCGTAGCCCAACTGCTTGCACTGTGCCTGCAGGCGCAGAAGTTCGCCGGCCTTGGGTGGAGTAGTTTACCGGCCGTGCTTTGAAAGAGTAGCAGCGCCTGGGAACAGGATGGCAGGAGGCCCCAGTCGGGTGAAGCCCTGGAGGCTCGGGTCCGGAACCTGACTGCCCATCTTCAGCTCCTGGTCCTGTGGCCAATCTTCATCCATGTGTCACTTCTTCGAACTCTCCCTCTCTTCCGCCAGCGTGCTTCGTTTTTCTGCCACTCTGGCCGATTTATCTTTTCCTGATTGGTGCCTTGGAAACTCCGTGCACTTTCCCAATTGGGTAATTTTCCTTTTTGTATTATCTTATTGCATCGTGCGTTCGCATGCTTGATGCTCGTCGAGATTGCCGTCTTCCATGCAGCACTGAATTCGCCTCCGCGCAAGCAATCTGTTGTCCTCTTCCTTCTCTTCTTCCACCACGGCATTGTTTTGCACACTTCACACATCACACCCATACACTGCTGTTGCAGTCAGTGTCTTCCGCATGTGTGCGTAAAGCTCAATGCTTCCTTTTCACCTGATGTACTTGTAGAAAAATCACTTAAGTTATACCGCACTCACACACTCGCTTTCCCTAGCCATGAATACGAAAGGCCATAGAAATCCACGAGGCCCATTGGCTTCCTTCAGCGAGCTTGCGTGAAAGAGCGAATTTTTCTGGAGCTTTCCTGAGATCTTAGAAGTTTGTTTTGTTTGTTTCTGCCCTATGGGGGGCTGTGTAGGAACCTCACTTTGGTAAGGAACATTCAATAAAAGAGCAGTTGTATGCAGTTTCAGACCACATTGTTTTACAGCGTTTCAATGCAAAAAAAAAAAAGAAGTTTGAGCGCAATGCAAAACAAATGCAAGTACTCCTATTTTAAATTCTTTCACAACATATGTATCAAATTCACATTCAGTCTATTTCACTGAGCACACACAAGATGTGGAAACAGCTGGTTGCCTTACTGAGCTGCACTTTGTTTAGTTTTGTCCCTAATGCTGTGCAATTAGTAATTGTGGTCAATGGCACTCATGTACTTTGCCAATTTCTGTAGCTTCTTGACATTGCATGATCAACTGGGAAAGAGTTTTGAATAATGGCAGAGGGTTAAGATTGGCAAATAAATAAACAAACAAACAGACGGACGGACGGACATCCGTCCGTCTGTTTGTTTATTTATTTATCCGTCCGTCCGTCCGTGTATTGTGCCTATGGGTGGGCCAACCAGTGTCTGCAGCCTTGTTTTGTTTTTCTGGCAGTTCCACTTAAGTGAGCTACATTTATTGATGGGACATTGCAAGCTACTCTCTCTTTTTTTTTCTTTTTTTTTTCCTTTCGTCAGGGCCTGCATTCCAGATGGCCTGCTGAAAAAGTTTCCCAGCAACAACCTACAGCTTATGGTGCAGTCTGGGGCCAAGGGTGGAATGGTAAGTCTCTCCTCATACGGGTTTGTTCAAACATCTCCGTTTCAATCGAGCACCATTTCAGGATGTTTATGGGCCATCTCAAAACCTATGGTCCATTGCCAACACAAAGGCACCAGAGTGCCCTCCCATATAAGCGTGCATCTGCTTGCAATCTCTCAGCACTCCAAGAAAAAAAAAAAAAAAAACTCTCAGTGGATATGGCATTTTGCCGATTCGTGTGAAGTCGCAGGTACAATACATAGCCACAGTGGCTAGTGGGAAGGAATGTATTGAGCCTTGGGAGCATGTTGAAAAGTTAAGTTGCTTTAGATACGCTGAAGAGGATGAAGGTGAAAGCCTGTGCGCTCACAATACATTCCTTAAATTACTTGACATTCTCATTTGAATGCGTTGTTACTTCCTATTACTTGTTTTCTCCCACCAAAGGTCGTGGGTTCCAGTGCCTTAAGTAACTCTACATTTATTATCAGTGCCTCAATTACCTTCAACCTAATCAACACCAAATGTCATGGCTTGACTCCCACCAATGGTCATGGGTTCAACCATCAATGGGGGCACCATCAATTTTGGTGCCACTGAATGTTGGTCCCACCAAAGGTTGTGGATTCAAGTGCCTTAATTAAGCTCTTTTCAAAGCCATCCAGCACAGCTTCCTTATTTTTAAATACAGTTGATAAAGCAGACGGCATTAAGCCGAATTCCTTCGTGATGTCAGTTTTCTGCCAGCTGCCTTTTTCCATTTATTTTATCATCGAAACTTCCTGCTCCAAAGTCGGACACTTTCGCCTGGAAACTGATGGAGCCATTTATCACTCTAGACCACAAAAGCACAAGCGAGGCATGCCTAACGAATCACTCCAAATAAGACACAATCACATGGCCTGCAGCACGGATCCACACACACGCACCGTTGGCGCCAAAGTGACTGAACGCGACGGGCGACGCAGAAGAGAGAAGCTTCAAAATGTCATCTGGTCATCTCGCTTTCCCCGTCAGTGTGGGCTGGTAATGGCGATGGTTGCAATGGCTGGCTTGGCATCAGCTTCACGTGTAGCGGATGAAAGGCGATCAGAGTTGTGGAGACCGAGAAGCAGGAGCCGCGGAAGGGCACCCGTTGGTAAGATGGTGCTCGGGAGGGCAGGCTGGAAGAGGGCAGCTTTGGAGGAGCAGCAACGTCGAAACTGGCAGCGAGGAGGTGAGGAGTTGATATGAATGCAAGTGAAAGGAGTGACTGGCGTCCAAATGGCTTGCAGACGGGACATGACGAAGGAGTGGACAGGACGAGCGGGGGGGGCATGTGTGCGGAGGGCATGGAAGACTACGAGAGTACCCTGCTGGAAAGCACCGCAAATGCCGTGGCTCGAGTGTGAAGTTGTTTGTTGTGCTCAAAAAATGATTAGCCACTCTTTGTGGGTGTGCAGCATGATCATGAAAACTGAATGGTTTTGCAGTAGGGGCTTTGCATGATCACTGGGCAATTTTTTTCCCGAGGTGTGCAGCCATGAAATTTGCAAAACAAGAGTTTTTCGGTGCACTGTTGTCGACCGTGCCATTGACAAATGTCTAGGAACAAAATTCAGTGACCCTACCATGCATTAATACCGTTTGTCTATAAAGTCGGATGGTGCAAATCGAGCGTGACTGGCTCGAGAAAATCGCCGGAGAAACACCAGCTCACGTTGACCCACCATGTCGACAGCGTGACTCGCCGCTGATGATGCTGAGATTTTTAGTGTTTTCAGCAAGTTATTGGTTGATTTGCATTGCAAAAGTGCAACGAAGCTCGGGGCGGTGCTTTAATGTGATGCAGGCCGATTATGGCGAGTGGGGAGCAAATTCCTAGACCGGATTCCGCAAACTCGTCTTCCCGATTGGTTAATGTAGGTCCTCACATTGAACATGGCACTTATAATCGGAGGGACACTTCTTTTGTGCTTTTTGGCACGTTTCAGTGCCAGAAGTGCCGTTTAGAGTGGTAAAACTTTGCTCATCGAAAGCATCCTACAGAATGCTACAGCACAAGTCTGCCCGCGTTTATTTTGGCCACTTCGGTATCCAAGAGACTGTGGTTTTTCTGGCATCGCAAAGCTTCAGGAAAACTTCATTTTCGTGCAAATTCTATCACTGGGGGCATAAGTGATGCGATTGCAACCGAGATTAATGGTTCATGTGTGCTGCATCATGGAATTTGACAGCTTCCATTCGCTCCACAGTAAACAGCTGGGAGCACTCGGCACTCGCTTGGTACCCGTTACTAGGCAGTCATGTCACATGCAACTCAAGACTTCAAAAGCGACGCTGCACGCCGAGCTCTTCAATGGATTGGGCACTCTCAAGGACGAATACAACATCCGGTTGAAACCCGATGCCGTACCTTTCTCGCTAAGCGTACCTCGCAGGATCCCCATCCCGCTGCTCGAGATCGTCCGCCGCGAGCTGGACAAATTGGAAAGCGCAGGCGTGATCCGTAGGGTTGACAAGCCAACACCATGGTGCTCGGGTCTCGTCGTCGTCCAGAAAGGCGATGGTTCCTACCGCCTCTGCGTCGACTTGACACAACTGAACAAGGTTGTCCTCCGAGAACGACATATTCTACCAACTATCGAGCGAGTCCTTGGCCTCCTCGGCGATGCAACAGTTTTTTCGAAGCTGGACGCTACCGCAAGCTTCCACCAGGGGAAGCTCTCAAAAGATTCCCAAAAGCTTACGATATTCATCACCCCATATGGCCGATACTGCTTCTGCCGGCTCCCCTTTGGCATCACCTCTGCACCAGAGTACTTCCAAAAGCAGATGGCAAGAATCCTGGAGGGCCAAGAAGGAGTCGCCAATATGATAGATGATATTTTGGTTTTTGGACGCACCCGCCAGGAACATGACGCCAGACTGAGCCAGGTGTTATCTCGCCTTGCAAAAGCAGGTATCACATTCAATCAGGACAAGTGTCGTTTTGGGGTACCCGAGGTCTCCTTCCTCGGAGTTGTCGTCTCAGCACAGGGCATCAGGCCAGATCCTGGCAAGGTCGAAGCAGTCGAAGCCATGGAAGCTCCAACGGACGTCGCCGGCGTTAGAAGACTGCTCGGAATGGTGAATCATCTTGCCAGATTCTTGCCACACATCTCGGACGTCACGGTGCCCATCAGAGCCTTACTGAACAAGTCTGCGAGTTGGGTGTGGCAGCACGAGCAAAAGGCAGCATTTGAGAAAATCAAGGAACTCGATGTCAGGCAGGTGCATGGCCAAGTACCACCCGTCGTACGCCACTACGGTATCTGCAGATGCAAGCTCATTCGGACTCGCCGCAGTTTTGCTACGGACGCAACCCTCAGGAGAGCGCCGCCCAGTCGCGTTCGCTTCGAGGTCAATGACAAAGACCGAGAAACGTTACAGCCAGACTAAAAAAGAAGCATTGGCGACGACATGGGCTATCCAAAGGTTCGACGAGTTCATCCGTGGCATCCCCTTCGACGTTGAGAGTGACCACCTGCCACTCGTTTCACTTCTGGGCAAGATGGAACTGGACATGTTGCCGCCTCGTATTCAGAGACTACGGCTGAAGACCAAGCGATACCAGTTCCGTATGCTGCACGTGCCAGGAAAGCTGCTACCCACAGCCGACACGTCACACATCACCTACAAGCCACCCACTCCTCTAGACACTATTGAACTTTTTGCAGCACAGGTAGTCGGCTGCATGTCTGAAGTCTTGCCACTCAGCCCTAAAGACGTGCGACAGGCACAAGCCCTCGCTTCCTACTGCCAGAATGGTTGGCGACAAAAGACCAAGATACCACCGCACCTCTCAAAGTATGCTTCTGTGGCATACGAGCTCTCTGTCTGCGACGGTGTTCTGCTGAAAGGCGCCCAGATAGTCATCCCATCGTCCCTTTCGCCAGCGGTCTTGACGCTGTTGCATGAAGGTTATCAGGGCATCAACAGGACCAAAGCCCTAGCTCGGGAGTCAGTTTGGTGGCCCGGTATCTCGACAGACATCGCCTCTCTCGTCACCAACTGTGAACAGTGCACTTCCACCCGCGTGAACTTTACCGAGCCCCTGCTCTCCACGGCCCTACCTGGACATCCCTGGGAATTCTTTGGAATGGACTTGTTTCACCTCAATGGCTAGACGTTCATCCTGGTGGTGGACTATTACTCAAGGTTCCCTGAGGTGGGGACCCTAAAGAGCACGACAGCTCAGGCAGTCATCGACGCTCTCAAATCCATCTTTGCCCGCCATGGAATCCCGCAAGAAGTCAGGTCAGACAACGGCCCACCGTTCTCATCGCAAGAGTTCGCGGCGTTTGCAGCGTCATACAGCTCACTACGTCATACAGTCCACACTACGCTCAATCGAACGGAAAGGTGGAGAGGATGGTGCGTACAATCAAGGACCTGTTTCGCAAGTCAAAGGATCCTCATCTGGCTCTGCTCAGCTATCGGGATACTCCAGGAGTCGACGGCTTTAGTCCAGCCCAGCTTTTGATGGGACGTCAACTCAGAACCAGAGTCCCAAAGCAAGACTCCCAACTACGTCCCAACTGGCCACCAACGAAAGACGTCGCCGCCAAGGATAAGGCTTACAAGCAGAAGCAGGCCGACAACTACAACAGGCATCATGGAGCTCGAGACTTACCGCCACTCCAAACAGGTCAGCGTGTCTGGGTGTGAACTGATCAAGTGCAGGCTACGGTCCTCATTCCGGGGCAAAGACTAAGAAGCTACGTGGTCGAAACGGAGCGAGGTGGCACCCTACAGCGCAACCGGCGTCAGCTAGTGCCTTTTGGGCCTGCTGCCTCCGGAGAGGAACCACCACTACTGCAGCAAGTTCGCTGTCAGGAGCCTCAGCCTGCCAACATCGTGGAATCAACGGTCCCCCTCGGACAATCTGTGCAACAGTCCTCTGCAGCCAGGGACCACAGTGACGGTGTGACACGAACACGTTACGGCCGGCCTATTGTTCCGCCGCGCTGTTTGAACTTGTGAAACTTTTGACACGTTTGGCTTCCTGAGTCCCTCCCGTCTAACCTTCAATGCTTCATGGGGGGAGATGTTGAGGTCACCGCAGTTCAGCCCTATTTGTTAGGCTGCCACCAGAGTGTGGCACCCCCTGTGACCTGTGTGTGTGTCTATATATGTTCGGGCCCAATAAAGGAGGGTCATTCCCTTTTCGTCTAAGCAAGTGTCGGTACGTGTCGGTCTGTCCCTGCCTGCTCGTGCCCCACACGGCACTAACCATGCGACTGGGTGGATTCAATACAGTGCAGTCCACTTATAACGATACCACATATAACGATATATCGGTTATAACGATGGGTCGACATGAGAGTGTCATTTTATGCATTGGGTCTATGGGGAAAAAACCCATTTATAACGATAGGTTCTTCACCGCATATCGGATATAATGATCAAAATTTTGCCGTCTGGACGGCGTTTTCCGTGCCAAATAATCGTAAAATTTGCGTTGCTTAGTTCCCTGAAACGAACGATGTCGAGACGAGGCGATGTTTACCTGCGTAAGTTCGTATCTGCCGCCATTACCGCGTAGCGCGTCCCGCCCCGCCCTGGCGCACCGGAGAATAGCTGAGGAGGCGCAGCGCGCCACAAGATGGCGCTAGCTGCTTCATGCGCGTCGGCCACAGTCGCTCCGAAAGATAGAGAGAGAAAAAAAAATATACCACAAGCAAAGCGGCGCGGTGGCGCCCGTCCCGCGTCTCTCTCTCTCGCGATAGGAGGCTGACGCCACCGAAGCAGCGTGCAACCAACGGTTCAACCCAGTTCGAAGATGGTGCCGACAAAGCCCAAAGCTGTGTCGCTTGGCACAAAGATGGATATTTTGCAGGACTCTCGATGCGGCTTCAGGTGAGCGCCCTTGTGAAGAAGTATGAGCTTGCCCAGTTAACGATAACAACCATCTTGAAAACCGAGAGCACCGCGATTGTGAAGGCAGGAGCTATCAGCGGCCATGCCGATCAGCGGAAAAGGGGTTAGAGACCCTTTGTACGCCTATGTTAAAGAGGCGCTTTACCAGTGGTTCATCACCAATTTCTTCAAAAATGCGGGCTTTGTGCGTAAGGACGAACTTCCCCAACCCACTGAGACCAACACGGTGGAAGCCGCTGACATAACCGAGCTCTGGGAGCTCGTTCCTACTGGTGACACAGGTGGTGCGTCGATGGTGGAGTTTTTGACTGCAGACAGTGCTGCCTCGTTCTGCGATGAGGTCACCGACAAGGCGATCGCCGATGTGCTGTCTCGACAGACGGCAAAGTTGTGCGACGGTGACGACGGCAGCAGCGACAGTGACAACGAGATTGACAGTGGCTCCTTGACCCGACCTCGATGTCCACGCAAAGTGCATTGTCGTCGATCGACTCCTTAATTGATTTTATGCATGCTAAAGGATTGCCGCCAGTGTTCGCGCAGCAGCTGGAATCCATGCACACCGCGGTTGTGAAGCTGAAGCTGCCGCAACAGCAAGTGCAATTTCGGACTATTTCGGCGCGCCTAACCCTTGACACGGTCATTGGCGCTAGAAATAAAGTTTGTTTTTCACGGCCTACTTTCTACATCATGTATTCTTTAAAGCAAGTAGCGAATTCGAAGCTGCAAAGGTATGTTCCGCGTTTTTTTTTTTTTTTTAATAACTGCAGTCCAGATATAGCGATCATCGGTTATAACGATCATATTTTTCGTCTTTCTCGATATCGTTATAAGTGGACTGCACTGTAATTTCTGAAAGTGTGGTGTTTTTGAGGTCCCAGATAGCGCATGCTTAATCTAATTTAGGGCGAACAAGAGTTTTTTATAGATTTAGTTCTACAGATGACGGTGCTCGGGAAAAATTGCGTCACAAGTACCCCAGCATGCAGTTTGCATTGTTAGTAACATAGTTAACATGTATGCGCCAAGAAAGATCAGAACTGATGTGGATGCTGAGGTACTTGTATGATGTCACATGATCTAGTCGGATGCTGCCAAGAAAATACTCGCTGCTGATAGTTATTCGCATGCTTTTAGACTGCTTGATGTTGAGCCGCATCATCCATTTATTGCACCATGAGGACAAGTGCTTAAGATTTTTTTAAAGTTCATGCTGATCGCAGGGTTGGGCGAGTTTTTTATATAGAACGCAATAGTCTGCAAAAAGTTTTATTGATGAAAACGTGATGCATTCAGGGACGTCGTTAATGTAAATGAGAAAGAGTAAAGGTCCTAACACTGATCCGTGTGGGACACCGGATGAGACAGGCGAAAGAGTAGAGGAACAGTTGTTAGCAGTCACAAATTGGGTGCGGTCAGGAAGAAAATCTTTAATCCGGTAGAATACCTTGGTGTCTAAGTTAAGTTTGCCTAATTTAAGAAGAAGTAAGTCATGCGTAAAATTTATTTGTTCCCGAATCTGTTGATGGTACTTGAGCACTTCGTGACAGTGCTTGAATCGCTCGCCTGGGTGGAAGCCAATATTTGCACTGCAGGTTGGTAGAGTCCTATCATTGCTTTCTCTTAAAGTGCCCTCATTCAAGGACATTAGTGGACCATCTGAAGGTAAAATATATTAATCCACCGCTCTAAAATCATATTCTGCCTCACTCAACTCACATGAATTTCGTCCATAAAATGCATGTGAATGAAACGTTGCCAATCTGTGGTCGCATTACATCAAAAATCGTGCAGGAATCCCTTCAAGCATGAAGGAAGGAAAAGAGAGTGTTGCTTTCATCTGGAGGCATTGCCACCTACACTTCCTAGTTGAAAAAGTTCCTGAAGGCGGGTGTTACCAGCCTAAGTAATCGGTGAATGTGAGCAAATACACGTTGAGTGCCTCCCTACATCTGACCGGAACGGATATTTACGCATGTCCGCAGGCATGTTAGGGTTAGGTGCTGTTAGTAAGAAAATGAGAATTTTTAGCCCCGCAGCTTTGCAAAAACTGCTGTGATAGTATATGCTGCTCATATATAACGAATTTAGCCAAGGTGAAATTTCATTGCAGTTTGCTTTCAAAAGATTGATTGTATGAGAGAGCTGAGCGTATGTTGTGCGTGCTTGTGTCCTTGCAGGTGAACTGCATGCAGATCTCGTGCTTGCTGGGCCAGATTGAACTGGAAGGGCACCGTGTGCCACTTATGCTCAGTGGTCGTACATTGCCATCCTTTCTGCATTATGACACATCACCACGGGCGGGTGGCTTTGTGGACGGCCGCTTTCTGACGGGCATCCGGCCGCAGGAGTATTTCTTCCACTGCATGGCTGGACGTGAGGTGAGCCACTTGGCTGTCATTGCTGTGTTTACCTGTGGGCTGTGCTAAGCTGCCGACCATCCTAAATGCAATGACAGACACACCGCTCTCACTGTATGAATGCCATGCAGGCAGAATTTTTATCAGTTTACTGAGATATAGCTTCCTTGGTTCTCTACAATAAAAGTAGAAAAATACCTATAAAGAAAGAGGTCAGGCAAGGAGACACAATCTTTCCAATGCTATTCATTGCATGCTTAGAAGAAGTACAATCGCCTTGTTACAATGGACCCTGATAGTCTGACAAAAAGTCTCCATTTTATCCGAAGTTCGTAATATCCGAAACGCCTCACTTCCGATACTTTGGTCACAATGTGTAACAACGTTATTGTAAAGAGTGAGGGAGGAACGTCCAAAGTAAAACAAACAAAAAAAGTTGCAGTTTCACCCGAAAGGCAAAACAGTGATTGCATAGCAAATTAGTAGACAGCTATGCGAAGTAAGGATAGTAGTTTTATCGGCCGTGTAAAGTTGTAAACATTTGCTTACTAACGAAATCAGCAAGCATGGTGTCACACACGTTTAGGTAAGCATGAACACATCTCACTTGATGAATGCAGAAAGTAGCTGTCAAAATGTTGGAGTGAAAAAATGCGGCAGCAGCGATCTAATTGACCTTCAGGCATCTCTTACTTCAGTGTGGAAAAAACGCCAAAAGCAAAGCACGTATGAGGCCACCAGCACTATGTGCACTCTGCAAACATTGCAGATAGCTTTCAAGATGAGGCCCGCACAGGCACGCACTCTGTCCACATCGCAGATCGCTTTCAAGATGCGGTGCCCGTGTGGCCATGCTGTAAGCAGCAGCCGCGGGAGTAGAACCCCCTCTTCGCCTTCCCCCTACGCCTCGCCCGTGAAAAACGGCGCACTTTCGCCCTGCCTCCCAACCTCGCGTGCACGCACGCGCGATGTTGAGCCGTAATCATCGGCTGACCCTCGCGAGTCAGTTGCCAGCCCATGTCGACACAGCAAAACTCCGTTATATATGCCTGACTTTGGCAAAACTTTCCGCTAATTTCATCCGTTGTAATCAATAGTCTGTTTTAGCGCAGTCCGTTAGAAGCGAACTTTGTTGCAATAATGAAGTAGGTAGAGCAAACTAGGTTGAAATACGGTCCATTATATCCGAAAGTCTGTCGTACACAGGTCCGTTCTAATGAGCGTAGAGTGCATTCAAGCTATTAAACTGGGAAGGTTTAGCGCCGAGGATCACTGGCGAATATCTGTGCAACCTTCAGTTTGCAGATGACATTGTCCTGTTCAGCAACAATGGGGATGAATCGGAACAAATGATTGAGGACCTTAGCTCTTTCCGTACCGTGCCGATTGGGCATCGTTAGTCCACTAACTATGGTTTGAAGTGCTGGTTTCGAGACTTTCCACGCGGCTCACGGACACACTGCACTCTGGGACGTAAAGGAGGATAACTATTTTTTTGTTTCCTAAGCAGTTTGCCTTTTTCCCTCAGGCGGTGATTTTTGAACGCGTTGCGAAGTTTTCGCTCTCGTCAAAGTAGAAAGCAAAAATGGCCGCTCTCTTTCGAGACTTTCCGTGCCGTTCATGGACACTTTTCACCATAGGATGTGAAGGAAGAAAACTGTATTTTTGTTTTCTAAGAAGTTTGCTTTTTCCCCACCGGGCATTAATTTTTGAACGCACTTCGAAGTTTCGCAAAAATCAAAGTAGAAACCAAAAATGACCGCCTCCAGGAGTGGCACGTGCGCATTGAAAGATCGCAGGTCTCGCAATTCCGCTGCGTTTGTGGCTGACTGTATCCATGGATCAAGCAGCAGCGAGTATGAAGATGCTACCTTTTCATCAGACTTTGAGTCTGAGACTGACAATGACGCAAGCCAGCCCGGAACATCGATGGCCGTAGCCTGGCATGCCAAACTGTAGTGCTTGCACTTAAATTTTTGTAATGAAGTACCTGTTCAATGAAAAATCGTTTTTTTTTTCGGAGATGTTGCCAATAGACGAAAGTACATTTTGTATACCTCATCATTTTTGTTACATTTTCTCCTTAGTAGATGCAAGTGTGTCTTTACAAACTTTGTTCAATTTTATCCCACAATCTTGATTTTGGAAAATATCTTTTTCATGACATACATTGTTAATTAAAATTTTATGCATGAAAAGTGCACTCATTCTGCCTTTTGTTTAAAGGGTCCTTGGGACTGAAATTCGTCCCAAAATTCAAATTTTCAATTTTTATTTTCTGCTTTCCTGACGTGTTTCCACGTCTTATCTCCGAAATTTGGTTACAAAATACTGTGTAGTTCTTCCGTTATCGTGATCTGAAGATGCGAATCCGCAAGCATTGCGCTTTAAATTGGGGACAAATCGCGCCTGATTTTCATCGCGCATAGCTCGATAACTATGCACTCTGGCAGCGCTATTTTGGTATCATTCGAAAGCGTACGTTCATGGCTTTCATTATTCATCGGTCGGCAACATTGCCGGTGCTGCAGTCACGAAAAAAAAAAAAAAAAAGAAATTCATGGCGCACACTATTATTGGCCAGTTTGAGCATGTGACCACAATGGAGAGTCATGATTGCTTCCCAAAGACCACGAGCGTTCAAACGACGGAAACAGCTGCCATTCTGTCTTAGTCTCGTGACTGCGACGTTTGATATGTTGGAGGTCTGACAAAGGTTTGTTCCGTGAATCGTTATGGGTGGAAATGTAAGAGACGCAATAAACTTTCGGAAGCGATTCCGTCGTCGCACTTGGCACAGGATACCTGGCAGCTCGCCACTCAAGTCATACCACTGCCGAACATCGACGCCTCAACTGCTTTGCCGGATCACGCATATTCACACGCTTGTTACACTCATGAAGAATTGAGCGTGGCTGTTGTAATTGAAGAGGAAGTGGATAAGATAAGAGCACATTAGAAAACTACGCTCTATAAGATTGCACCTACAACGGCCACGGAGTGAAAGGTTCGGCGCTTTGTTACCGATAGGGCGACAGCCTCAGTCGCGAAGCCCGCTACTTCGTACGTTGTCGTCGAACTTGCAGCAGTGAACAATCTTCTCGGTGCTTTCTCGTGCAATACTTGCGGTGGTTCTGCGTAGCTGGTGCAGAGCGATCAGGATTACAGTCTCACTACTACTAAACTGACTGTGGTTTGTGAGATCTGCAGTGAAGTTGTGTCGGGATGGAGCTCGCGGGGAATTAAGGGCCCAAAAACGTGTAATCCTTTTGAAGTGAACATACTCGCAGTGTATGCTATATGTCCTCAACCGGCAACGGCCAAACGGCCATGAGTTATACCTACTGCCTACTGATGGCCTTTGATGCCATTTGTTCAAACTTTCTTTCTGTCACGATCGACGACACGCCACACGTAGTTCCGAACTACCGCTTTATTTCCTGAACGCCAACTTTCCGCATCACACAACCACACTCTGAGTTCTCTCGTTCGCCACTCTCCACCCGCACACTCGCGCCGCTGTCCTCTCCGCACTCACGCCACCTGTTCACCGCTCAGTCAACTACCGTCGATCCTGCGCCTGGCCTCCGAGAACCGTGGCTTCTCGTCGCGGGTCTTGTTCTCGCGTGTCCCGGCCCTTGCGCGTCACAACTCTCCCCCCCCTCGAATTGTGAAGCTGTGCTGGTAGGGAGGAGCCATGGCTCATGGTAGAGCATCAACTGATCAGCATGGGCGGTAGTTTGATGACGTCCTGTAGCAGGATCGCTCAAAACAAAGTCATTGTCACCTAATCGTTTGACTACACAATAAGGTCCACTTCGCCGCGGTGCCAATTTCGCCGAAACGCCCTTGGCCGGTATGGGAATCCAGGAGCACAAGGTCACCCTCTTTGATGGTTGTTGGCTGACGATGACGGTCGTAACAGGATTTCTGCACTTTCCAAGCAGCTGCCTGATGTGACCGAGCATACTGGAGGGCCTCTCCAAGGCACCGCTGGAGTTCTGCAGCAAGTGCATGGTGTGCTGCTTTCAGAGGCTCTGTTGCCTCCTTGTCGCTTGTAGGTTCCCATGGGGTGCGCAACTCGCGGCCGTAACACAACAATGCTGGAGTATATCCGGTGACAACACTCTCGGCAGTACGCATGGCAAGGGCGATGCCGGTCCCAGTCTTTGTGGTTGGAGCAGTATGCCCGTAGACACTGCTTAATTGTGCCATTGTGACGCTCCACCATTTGGCCAGCCGGCCGGTAAGGCACTGTGTGACGATCTTTGATGCCCCAGTGTTTCAAGAGGTTGTGCCATAGTGTGCTAACAAAGGGCTTGCCATTGTCACTGGTGATGGCCACAGGTGTGCCATGGTGGCAGAAGACTTGCACCATGCACTCCAGTATTTTTGCACTTGTTGCTCCTCGTAGAGAGAAAAGCTCTGGGAACTTCGTAAATTTGTCAATAACTACCAGCAAGTATTTGTGGCCCCGGGGTGTAGATGGCAAGGGCCCGATAATGTCAACACTGAGCTCTTCCATGGGTGATGTTGCCCACTGACTGCTCATGAGGCCCTCTGGTTTCTTGCGCCGAGCTTTTGTATGCTGACAGACAGTTACAGCATTGCACATACTTTGATATGTCTGCTCGCATGCCCAGCCAGACGAATCGTGCAGCGACACGCCTCAGAGTTTTGAAAAATTCAGCATGGCCTGCTGTGGGATGGTCGTGGGCCACCTTCAGTGCCAGCTGCCGCAAGTGATTAGGTAACCACGCTACCTTCTGGTTGCCTCTTTGCTGAACCAGCAATCCGCTTGGCTGCAGTTCCGTTGTTTCGGCCAGATCGCGAAAGAGGCGATGATCAGGGTCCTAGCTTGGGAGCTGAGTCCCTTGGACCACTGCCTTCAGCTTTAAGAGGCGGTCATCACGAGCCTGTTCTTGTACCAGCTGTGTTGTGTCACTCAGCAGCGAAGAGTCAACCTCGGAGGCCACAGCTCCTTCATCAAATGTAATTTTGCCTTCAGGTTCTGGAGCAGCAATGGGGAACAGCGTCTCATGTAGGTTGTCACTTGGGTTGTCTTCACACCGGAGAGGGGCTCTACTCAAGGCATCAGCGGGTATGTTTGCCAGCCCTCGTCTGTGCTTGATTCGGCAGTTGAAGCCCTGCAGCCGAAGAACCCAACGCTTGACCCTGGGTGAAGCTTGGTAGGTATTAAACATCCATGCCAGGGAGGAGTGGTCACAGTGTATCTCAAACTCCGTAAATTCAAGATATGCCCTGAACTTGTCCACTGCCCAGACTACTGCCAGGCATTCCCACTCCTGGACAGTATAATGTTTCTCGGCTGCTGTAAGGACTCTGCTAATGAAGGAAACAGGCTGCAGACCATCAGGGCCAGCCTGCAGTAGCACAGCTGCAATGCCAATGCCACTTGCATCTGTCTCCACCACGAAGGGTCGATTTAAATCTGGGAGGCTTATAACAGCATCCTGAGCTAAGGCCTGCTTGAGTGCAGTGAAAGCCTGCTCTTGGCACTCCTCCCACTGCCATGGCTCGTTCTTCTTCAAAAGGTTGGTCAGTGAATGTGCCGTCAGTGAAAAGTGAGGGATGAAGCTTCTATAGTAGCCGGCAAGTCCCAGGAAGGCTTGCAACTGCTTAACTGTACTGGGTCTTGGGTAATGCAGCACTGCACACACCTTGTCCTCATCTGGTCTGCACTGCCCAGGGGAGATGATGTGACCTAAAAACTTGAGGGACTGACAGCAGACCTGTACTTTATCTGGATTAATCGTAAGGCCAGCACCCTCAATGCGTTGTAGCACTTCCCTTACATGCTCAACATGGTTCTCCAGTGTCTCTGAGTATACAAGGACATCATCTAAAAATGCCATAGCAAAGTGGTGGTTGATTACCTGCAGCACTCGGTCCATTAGGGTTTGAAAAGTTGCTGGACCGCCTGCCACCCCGAAGGGCATCCTCGTAAATTCAAATGTACCTTGATGGCAAATGAAGGCCGTTTTAGCTATGTCAGCCTTGCAAACAGGAATTTGGAAAAACCCTTGGGAGAGATCAAAGCTGGAAAACCACATTGCTTGGCCCAACTGCGCTAGCAGCCAGTGTGTTCGAGGCATTGGGTAGGCAGGTACTCGGGTGCGTGCATTTAACAGCCGGTAGTCCACAGCGAGCCGGTAGCCTCCAGACTTCTTTGCAACGAGCACTGGGGCGCTAGTCCATGGGCTGGTGCTTCGTCTTATACGGCCCTGTTCTAGGAGGCCATCCACACAGCCCTCGATGATCTTCTGCTTCTTCACATTCACTGGACGTAGCTTGCATCTCACGGGCGCACTGTCCCCTGTGTCAATGCGGTGCTGAGAGCCAGCGCGGTACATCCCGCAACTGTAGTAAACAGATGGCTAAAGTCATCGAGAACTTTACTCATGCTTGGATATAGTTCCCTGGTGCCAGCCTGATGCATTTTCTCTATGCCCGGAACTACAAGCACTTCTTCAAAGAGGCTGTGCAAGTGGTATGACTCTCCATCTTCTATGGCAAGTGCTGTCGCTGGGTCTTTTTCGCGCTTAGCAAATGGCACCATGCACTGTGGATCGGTTCCAATTGTCCATCCACCCAGCGATACATGTAAAGAGATGCCTGTTGCTGTTAAAAAATCTCTACCCAGCACAATATCCCGACACAAGTCTGGCACACACAAGAAGCGTTGATTGCGGCTGCTTGTGGCCCACTTTATTTTGCACTTGAGGGAAGTCGTTGACTGAGACCAACCTGTTGCCAGGCGGAGTGCTTGTTCCTGTGTCTTGGGTTTGGCGCCCGCCTCGACCGCTACCCTTGCCGCCGGCAATCCAAGCAAGCTCACACTCGAGCCTGTGTCCAGTAGGGCCTGGAACGTCGTCCTCCCGATCTGCACTTCCAGGAGAGGCTCCTTGTTGCCGGCCAAGGCCGCTACTTGCAGCGCAGTCTCGTAGGTGCTTGCCGGTGTAGCACCTACCGTCCCCCGTTTCCCGTACACTGAGAGCGAATATGTCCGATCCCGTTGCATCGGTAGCAGCGGGGTGGGCCACCACGCCGACCTGTAGGGCACTCGCGGGCCATGTGACCGGCACCTCCGCAGCGATGGCAGTTGAATCCTCTGTGGTCACGCGGCTGGTACCTTTGCGGCTGTGACCGCGTTAAGAGATGTGGCGTCCTTGTGGCGAATGCGGCCAATCCGTGCAATTGGTCTCGGTGGTAGGAGGGCTGTATCGCTGTGGGGTGCAACGGCCAGGGGGATGCCACCGGCGGATACTGGAACGGCGCGGCAGCCGCTGTGATCAACCCTCCGGGTTGTGGTCCCGGCACGCCGGCCACGTTTATAGCCGACTGGAAGGCCAAGTCTCTCGCGACTTGGTCAGTCGGGGGCGGTGGTGGCTTGTACTGCATGCGCCTCCAGAAATGCTCCATGAGACCGTCAGCGGCCTTCGCCAACTCCGCGAGACTGCTGAACTGTCTTCCCTCCACCAAATCCTGGAGTTGCGGGTGCATCTGCCGCAGCACGCGGTCAACCTTTTCCGACTTGGGCACTTCGCCGCCAATCCGGTCGTAGTAGGCCGCGATGGTATATATGAACTCCTTTAAATTTTCTTGGGGATGTTGCATCCGGAGCTCCAGCTTTTGTTTCAAGCGGCACTTCGCGTCAATGGAGGAGAATTTCGCAATAAACGCCGCAGTGAACTCCTCCCACGACGCAAACGAGTTCACGAATCGCCACCACAACTTCGCGCTACCTTCCAGCGCAGCGGGCACAATGTGCGTAAGCCTCTTGTCCGCTGCGACATCGCTGACCAAACAAAACGTTTCAAGCCGGTCCAAAAATTCCTCGGGGGACTGATGGTCGTTGAACCCCTTAAACCTTGGAGGCTGACCTGGCTGACCTCCTGTAGAGCGCGGAGTGCAGTCGCTCGCCGGTTGAACCGCCGCCGCCGTTGTCGTAGAACCCATAGGCACTGCCTCGGCCGCCATCAGTCTTTGTCTGACAGCTGCCGCGATTTGCTCGCGTTCCATGGTGGATCCGCTCGTCTGTCCCAGGAGATGCTGTACCAATTGTTCGGGAACGTCCACTGTCTCCATGTCCACGTAGATCCCGGACGGGCCCCCACTTGTCACGATCGACGACACGCCACACGTGGTTCCGAACTACCGCTTTATTTCCTGAACGCCAACTTTCCGCATCACACAACCACACTCCGAGTTCTCTCGTTCGCCACTCTCCACCCGCACACTCGCGCCGCTGTCCTCTCCGCACTCACGCCACCTGTTCACCGCTCAGTCAACTACCGTCGATCCTGCGCCTGGCCTCCGAGAACCGTGGCTCCTCGTCACGGGTCTTGGGCTCGCTTGTCCCGGCCCTTGCGCGTCACATTTCAATATATCAGTTGTGAAATGTTTTGTGTTGTTTTCTCAAAACTACAATTTTGATGATGATGCCGTATTGGAGGTGCATTATCTCTGCTTTGTTAGAGTTGTAGGACGATCCCAGCGCTGACATCCAGTTTTCAAGATTGGAGTCGTGCATGAATTAGATGGTAGCTGGCCCATGCCGTCGTCCAACTTATCCACGCTGAGGACGTTGTTGAAGGGAAGGACTGCTTCTCATTGAGAATGAGGAATATGGGTTTATTTACAGTATCTACATAAGGACGTTGCAGTTCATCAGTCTAGCATAACTGCGAGAGAAAGTACACTCGAGCAGCCACACAACAGCGGTTTATAAACGCTCGGTCCTCCCTCGATCCCAAGGTGAGGGAAACGTTCGACCAGTCATCGTAAACGAGTCGCCTCTCTGCCGGAGGGACACACACACACTCACACATACACTTCCGCACAGGTTCTCGGGGCTTACGTCAGGAAAGGCGCCTTTTATTCCCCGAGCTGACCCCCGCAGCGCGGCTGCCGGTTGTCCATTGTTTTGTGTCTTGAACGATGCGTGGGAAGGGGGCTCCAACTACGTTACCTAGGCCGCTCCCCCGCTCGCGGCAGACCAGGTCAGCAGTGGCGTGTTCAGTCATAAAGCCTGGTTCGTCGAACTCATCTCGGCTCCCACGACGGGGAGGCGAGGACGCGGCATTGTCCTCCGCACACAGTAGATTTAATGACGCCGTTTGGCTAGAGCATAACGGCGACTTTCCAAGAAAAGTTGACACCGCTGTCGCAACTGGCTGGCAAAACTTGCACCTCAGTGGGCCGTTCTTAACCCTTTCGCTGTCACGGACGTACCGGTACGTCATCGGGCTTCCCCCCCACAGTGTCACTGATGTACCGGTACGTTCTCTATCATGCGTTCAAAATTTCGCGCCTGAGCGCAAAGCTGGCGCTCCTGGACTGGCCATGCCATCTGTTGACTCTTTCTACAAGTTCGTATTTTCACCCCGACCTGGGTTAGTATATGTATTGAAGAGTACGGTGCGACTGCCACTCCCCACTTTCTCTTTGCTGAGTGGCGCGGTGGCTCCGCGTTCGCTGGATCATGTGTCGCGCGCGTGTGGTTATGGGTTCAAGGGTTGTTCTGCCATCTCCTCTGGTTTGAAGGTTTTTATTTTTCTTCTGTTGGTGTGTCTGCTACGGCGTGTCACGTTCAGGCGCACGTGCCTCTGCCTCTCCGAAAAGAGTGACTCGATTGCTGCTTTCGCTCTCTCGCCGCACCCTCGCTTCCGACTTGCAGCAGTAAACGTAAAGCCTTTCGAACTTTGTTTTAGCCTTTTTTGATCTTCCTCTCTCTTCTCGATCACACAACCTCCCATTTCCCTCCGTTGTGCGGGCGACTGAAAGCGCATCCTCCCTGCGCGCGGTTACTTTCGGATGGCTGAGCGCGCGGGACCTTCGTCTGCTCTTTGGAGCGGTGGCTCTTCCGATTCAGAATACGAGCCGAGCTCGGATTTGGACTCAGACAGCGTCTCATGCGAGGAAGAGATGAGTTCCGCATCATCAGATTCGGATGTTGAATGGATGTTATTAGTCAGGCTGATGATGATGGTGATGTTTACTAACAACAGCTGCAGAACACTGAATTGTGCATATTGCATTGACTATGTTATTTGGATACCAATCATAATCAAAAATAAATTGCTATGTTCATTCCCTGTTATGCTCGTTCCCTGAAACCAAGCCGACACTGGGGGTGCGTCACGGCCAGAAAGGTCCGACAGCGAAAGGGTTAGCAGCTTTTACTTGCGCTGTCATTGTAATTCTTTTTTTCCAAAAAGGCAAAGCTGTGTAGAGTGTAAACATGCAAAATGGCTTTGTTGCATTTATTAAAAAAAATTTTTTGAAACATTTCTTTTTTTATCAGTTAGATGAATATCTCTCATTGAAGTTTGCAATGTTCTTATTTGATATAAAATTGGGTTAAAACACCATACTTACTCATTTGCACTCTTTGTTAGTTCCACATCATTTTGTATGTTGATATTTATTATGCCATTTACAGTTTGGCACTAGATAGCTCTCCTCTAAGCAAATTATGCGATAAAGCTGAATTTCTTCAATTTCTGGAAAGTTATTTACTTTGCAAGAAAACTGGATGTATATTTCAAACTAGCAGATTGAAAGAATTAAAAAAAAAAGTTTTCAGGCGCAGGGTCCCCCCTTTAAGCGCCCCTCACCAGGCCCCAAAGCAAATTTTGGTTATATGCTGGAAGTTGTTACGTGTCCTCTAGGGAGTGTTCTGCTGCAAAAATTTGTCAAATCGGCTCATTAATATCTGAGATAGAAATATTTCAGTGCTGCGAACCCATGATTTCAGCAGGCGGGCTCCACTTCCAAGCAAGACTCTCTCTCCACTCGCCCCGTCTAGCCTACGCAAGCGAAATTCCTTCCCTGCGTTTTCCCATAGCAGACCTTGAAGGTTGCGTGACGCATACGTCACAGGCACCGCCTTCATTTTTTTTCCTTCTCACTTTTTTTCCCCTCTGCGCTACGCATTTCCGCTGACTGCGTCGTGCATGACCTGTTGTCTCGTTCGCGCAGCACACGATTTTGCACGCTGTTCACAAGGACACATGACTAGCGCTATAATTCAGTGCTACATCAATACTGAGGCAGAACAAGCAGCTCGCAAAGTGTGATCAAGCGCTGGGACATGGTAGAAAATAGCATAGTTTCAGTACCTGCGCATGTGACCGCACGACCGTGGGAACAAGCAGACAAAGCGGAAGTACATCTCTTTTGTTTCGATGCGAAGTAAAACAAAAAACATGCTGACATTCCGTTTGTGTGTTTTATTATTTCTCTAAACTTCAATTCGTCAATTTAAGCAACAGATCGCACAGATGTTGTCTTGAATAATTCTGGAAGTCGCGAGTCACTACGAGCGATATCACACTGCGGACACGATTATGTAGGTGCAGGAGCTCGACTACGTCACCGTCCCTCTCTCGGCGGATTCGCCGCGAGTGAAGAGGGAAACAGTGTTCGGATTGAAATTTCAGGCCTTTCCGCGGCGCATAGCGATGTAACACCTAGCAGGCATGATCGTTGGCGCGCATTGTATGCGCTGCGCTTGTCATCTCAAAATGGCCAAACCTGGAGGGGCCCTTTAAGCATTACACAAAATATTAAGTGCAGTAGTTCCTTCAGAAAAGAATTCTTGCATAACCTACAAAAAACACCTATTCTCCCTTTGGTAAGAAAAGAGTTAACAGAGAATGTGTAAGTGTGGGGTTGGAGATTAATATGCAGAAGACAAATTTAGTTCAATAGCCTGGCAAAGGAACAAGAGTTCTAGATCGCCAGTCAGCCTCTAGAGTCTGTGGAGGAGTACGTTTATTTAGGTCAGTTACTCACAAGGGACCCTGATCACGAGAAGGGAATTTACAGAAGAATAAAAATGGGTTGCAGTGCATACGACAGGCATTGCCAGATCCTGATTGGGAGCCTACCATTATCATTAAAAAGAAAGGTGTACAATCAATGTATTCTACCGGTGTTAACATATGAGACAGAAACTTGGAGACTTACAAAGAAGCTCGAAAACAAAGACTGCGCTAAGAGCGATGAAATGAATAATGTTAGGTGTAATGTTAAGAGACAGGAAGAGAGTGGTGTGGATCAGAGAGCAAATGAGGATAGCTGTTATTCTAATTGACATCAAGAGAAAAAAATGGAGCTGGGCAGGCCATGTAATGCGTAGGATGGATAATCGGTGGACCATTAGAGCTACAGAGTAGATGCCAACAAAAGGGAAGTGCAGTTGTGGACGGCAGAAAAGTGGGTGGGGTGATGGAATTGGGAAATTCGCAGGCGCAAGTTGGAATCAGTTGGTGCAGGACAGGGGTGATTGCAGATCGCAGGGAGAGGCCTTCATCCTGCAGTGGACATAAAATACTCTGATGATGATGATTATTGCCTTAAAAAGATCGTTCTGTGAGTTTTGAAAAAAATCTAGGTTGAGCTTGAACCACGTGTGTTGTAGCTGGCACACATATGACTACATCAAGAACTCATCTGGCAATAACCAGGAGCACTACAGCCTTTGTATGACCGTACAAAAGATACCACACTATAACTAGCTGTGGTGTTATTGGATTGTGAGTAGCATGTATGCGACAAATCAGAAATATGCAATGAGATTGCCATTTCATCTCATGGAGCACATGTGGATAACTTGAAAAGCATGCAAAGATACGCACTATCAGCACTTGAAGCCGATGAAAAAAATAAGTTGTGGATTTGGAAATCCACGACTTCCCACAATTATTTGCAGTCTTCTGGATTTGCTGAACGACAGACAATTCCCAACAACTGCCGCAACCATAACAGTCAGCAAGATAGCTCTCAGTGCAATTTTAGTGGACCTTCTTCCCTCCTCTTTTCCTTCTTTTTTGATGTTGGTGACCAGAAATCGTCAAGAAATTTGAGCTCTTGGAACCCGAAGTAGCACTTTTTAGGCTTGATGGTGAGGTCAGCAGTACAGATCTCAACGAGGATGCTCTTGAGTTATGCAAGATGTTCGTCAAACGTGCTTGAGAACACGTCGACGTCATCCAAATATACAAGGCAGGTCTGCCACTTGAGTTCAGCAAGGACGGCATCCATCATCTGCCGAAAAGTGGCAAGCGTGGAACAGAGACTGAAGGGGAGAACTTTGAACTCGTAAAGCCCGCCAGGTGTCACAAATGCTGCTTTCACGATCCTGCTCACCAACTTCAATTTGCCAATACTTGGACTTAAGATCTAACGAAGAAAAAAACTTGGCATGTTGTAGACGATCCAATTCATCATTGATGCATGGCAATGGATAAACATTGCGCTTGATGACTAGGTTCAACTTTCTGAAATCTACACAGAAGCGTAGTGTGTTGTCCTTCTTTCTTACTAACACTACAGGGGAGGCCCATGGGCTTGTGGACAGCTGGATCACGTCTTGGAGCATCTCTTTGACCTGCTGTTTGATGGCTTCTAGGTATTTTCATTGGAGACACCTTGTAAGGATGCTGGCAAACAGAACATGCTGGCTCATCTGTAATACCTAATGCGGTGCTTTGTGATAGACGTGTACCATACTTTAGACACATTGAGAAACAGTCGGAAAATTAATTCATGGCTCAGTAGATGGTTTTTCTGATGATCTGGCAGATCAGTGTCAATTGAATACATTCTTCTAGGCTGGGTAACTCAGATTGCTGAGACAATGCGAGTTACAATGTGCCAATGTCGGTGACATTGATGATTTCGCAAAAAAAGGTGATTGTTGTTCCTCGCAGTACATGCAGGTACTCGTTGCTAAAGTTTGTTAGCAGAACAACTGAACACATGTTTTGCACCTGAAGAAGCCCTTTGGCAATACAAATATTGCATTCAAGAAGCAGGGGAGCGTTTGCCTCAGCAATGCCTTAGGCGTTGTCCTCCATCTCGCATTGGACAACGGTCGGCAGACTGCTCTTGGGTGGCAATGGGATGTGATCGTCAGCTATGCGAAGCGCAATGTCACAGTCATTTTCATTACACTTTGGTATGCTTTGTATAGTAACCAAGCTGACACTACACTTTTGCAAGTCGATGATGGAAATGTTCGCCTGAAGGAAATCCATGCAGAGTATAAGGCCCTTTGAACGAAGTCACTGAAGTACGTGAAGCCTCAAATTTTGACACGTGCCATGCACCGGTCCACTGAAGTTATGAGGTGCCCTCCTGCAGTACAAATGTGAGTTCAAACCCATTGTGCCGAAACTTTCTTCAGTGTAGGTGTGATATTCTGGCTTATAACAGACGTGTCCACAACCGTGTCGATTAAGGTGATGACTTCGTGGTCATCTGTGGTTACTGGTATGTCACAAGATACCGACATTGTACTACACTGCTCTGTCTGCATCTGAACTTGTCATGTAGTGGTGGTCTGGACTCAGTTTTTCCTGGTGGCAGGGCTGGTGAGCTACGCCTGGTTGTGCTTGACGTGAGGAGGAGGCTGGAAGGCCTGTTTCGGGCAGGTGATGGTGACATGTAGCAAACGAGGGCCTGGTCCCCGCGAGGTAATCTTAGATCTCCGTGGGGCATTCACCATTGCGAGAACAATGCGCATTAAACATAAGGCCACGGAGCCCCGCTCGGCAGTAAGGACATGCCCTTTAGAGCTGATAGGCTTCACCGCAACGAAAACACAAGGGCCTCCGGTTCGCAGTGCGCCAGACGTTCCACTTGCGGGTTGGCCGTGTTTCAGGCATAAATGGTGTGCTGAAATGCCAGAAGTCGCCAGTCGCTTGTTGAATGGGACGATGCTCACACTGGGGAAAATGAGGGACAACAAACCTTGAGTGGCTTCCACATACGACACGCGAGACGGTAGCTGCTGTACTTCGTGCTGTGGTGTCTCCCTTCGTTTTGGGATTTGGACAGCCTGCCTGATTTCCTCATGGACGACCTCAGCCAGAGAAAGGCGTGGTACCGATGCCAGAGTCACTTGAAACTTTGGAGCTCCTCCCAAACAACAAGCCTGATGGGCTCCCGCTAGGCTTCGGTACTGCAGGGCCTTTTCCATTGATGTGGCTTCCGCGAGAAACTCTACAATGGTCTTTGGCGGGTTGCTTATCAGGCCACCGAATAGCTCTTGCTTGACACTGCGCATCAAGTTAAAGTTTTCTTCAAGCATGGACGGATCTGTGTGTCAGAAACTTCGGCACACATCTTTCACAAACATTGTGACCCTTTCGTTTGGCTGCTGTATCCTCACCTGAATAGCAGATTCAGCTCGCTCCTTGCGATCAAGGATTGCATATGTGCTAATTAGCTGTCGTTGGAATTCACCCCATGACGATAAGGCTGCCTCGTGGTTCACAAACCACGACCGCGCATATTCTTCGGGAGCAAAGTGGGCATTGCATAGCTTGCGCTCTGGAGTCCAGCCGTTGAATTTGGCAACACACTCAAAGTGATAGAGCCAGTCGTCAGCATCCTCGAAAGCATGCCCATAGAAGGATTTGGGGATTTGTGACTGGTTAAGGATGGCCTCGGTTGGTGAAGGTACTGAGGTACTCATTTTTCCAACGTGGGTGGATAGAGGCTCGTACTTGGGTGGTAGTCCTTGAAGTCGACAGCTTGTCCGTACGTGAACAGGAGTCAGCTGGACCACACTTCGTACTGGGCTCGTGGATGGGATTAAATCTGGAAGCAGTAGCATGTACCGAGGACCTCCACCAGAAAAATTTAATGTAGGTTAAAGACGGAGGCTGGCAAAAAAGACGCCGTCTCTTTAATGGTGGACCAAAAGAGCGTGCAGCTAACGCGCTTAGTCTTTCATAGCCCTGACCTTTGTACGCCTTTCCTGCGGTGTGAAAGTCCCACGTTATTGTGTCAATATATGGACTTTCCTTTAAAAATGCTAAAAAATTAACTGCACTGAAGCTGGCACCAGCAGTTACAATTCGGCAGCGCCTTGGTCAGAACAAAAGATTTTCAGTGTCATTTTTATTCCCAGTGTGTTCCCGCACCTAGCTGCAAACTTCCGTTAGAAATATCTATTGTGGGCTCAGGGCCGTGGCTTCACAGCCAGTGGCCACCTGAGGCTCCCAGACACGACACATAGTGCAGGAGACCTGCAAAGGACAACCTTTACTGTCCGGAGCGCAGACCAACTGAGACAAAACCCAGCTTCCTAATGGCCACTCCCCGTGCCAGGCTCACCGTGTGTGGCCCGGGCGCATAAGCCCCGCTCCGATGATGATGATGGTGGCACAGAGCGGCCGATGTCTCCATACTGCCCTCTCCCCTGGGGATCACGGATGCATGTCAAGGAAGATGAGGGCCTCCAAGGGTGCTTGGGGGATGTCTCCTGGTGCGCACCTAGGACCTCGTCGCGGAGAAAGTGGGGTCA
Organism: Dermacentor andersoni; assembly: GCF_023375885.2. Taxonomy (NCBI): domain Eukaryota; kingdom Metazoa; phylum Arthropoda; class Arachnida; order Ixodida; family Ixodidae; genus Dermacentor; species Dermacentor andersoni. Next base: position 8,219,468 of record NC_092824.1, on the reverse strand, counting down.
CAGGGACCGGAGTAAAGCAATAGCGATCTCCACTGTGCCGGGAACCGGTGGCTGCAGGCCAGGATTGTAAAGAGGAGCTGCGGTGAGCCGGGCCCGATAGAGAGATCTGGCGTGATGAGCACGTCAGGAGATCTCCGGAACGTGGCATGAGGGACAGAGGATGCGGGCTTCCTCTGGCATATAGACAGGAGGCTGCTCAGATGCATCGCTATCCATCTGAGGAGCCTCCTCGGAGAGGAGACTGTTCGGATGGACAGCGATCTATCCGAGCATGCGGAATTGAATCATCTACAATCCGGGGCCTTCTCTCCGAGGAGAAGGTCTGAGTTGCCGAGGTCTTATTTATTTATTTATACAATACTGCAGGCCTTGGTGTGGCGCAAGCAGAAGTGGCATACAAATTATAATAAAGGATAATAACATTAGCTGATTTAAATTAACAGTGCGCAGAATACCAATAGAGTCCATCAGCTACGAGTACATAACAGGGAAAGAACACTTGATCATGTAATGAAGGAATTCCCAAAACAAACAAAGTCAAGAACATATGTAGAAATGAATCAATACATTTTAAGCGAAGTAAAAGGACAATCAAGCAAAAATCAACTTGGCTAATCAATTCATAAGAGAGCAATGATGTCAATAATTCAGATGGTCGATGGAATAAATACTGGGTAGTAGCACTGAGGTAAATTGTTCCAATCCGTAATGGTGCGTGGGAAAAAAGAATATTTAAAGATGTTAGTTGTGGCATTATAAGCAGTTCAAGAGTCAGCGTAACGATGCCGTCTTCGGCATGCCACCATTGGTGTTACACAAAGCTCTGCAGGTACCAGAAGGTTCTCGGAGGTGCACCTGGTCCGGTCTTCTTCCCCGACCTCGTTCTGGGGAGTGTACACAGCAGGTAGCCTGCAGGTGCAGCTGCAGGCTTACTGTCATGAAACTGCACAGAGACCACCAGCGCCAGCCACCACAGGTGCGCAGGTAACAGGAGGGGAAGATTGCAGGCTATCATGATCATTGCTTGAAGAGTGCTGCTTCCACTACAGTTGACAACTGGCCTCGAGCGCCCACAATTTCACTGGAACACCGGGCACCACTCAGTGAGTCCTCTCGAGCCTACTGTGTGGAAATCGTCACACTGCATCGCCAAGGGACGCAGCCACTCACGGAGGTGATGCCGACGCCATCGCGCTGATGTCACCCACGCCGGTAGCTTCCTTCTCTAATGACAGCGCCAAGTGCTGCAACAGCTCGCTGCAGACGAAGACGCCCCCAAGTCCCATTCCAGACCTGATGACGATGACAGAGGAGGAGCCAACAGAAACGCTTTTCAGTGAACGCCAGAGCTGCAGCTCACACTGCGGAGATGGTCATGCACCAGGGCAGGCAGGCATCAGTACTGGCTGTGGAATGGGCGCCGCCCGCCTTCCCCATGATCATGGTCCGTCCCGGAACGTAGCTAGGGCCCCTTGTTACAGGTGCCAATGTAGGAACGATGTGGTCCCTCAGTCCACACCAGCAGGCATTAGTCCTGGCCACCCGCACCCAAGAGCGCCCAGCCACCGCTCGTGCTCCCGAGTCACTTTGTCCTCGACTTCTTCCACTGCTGACTCCAATGCCAGAGTTCCGATGATGCCGGTGCCTCCGATGATGATGATGGCGGAGTTCCCATGCCATCTAAAGAACAGCCTGGTTCCGATCACCTGTCATTTCAAAGCTGCAAGTGCAGTTGCCGCTTTTTATGCTGGAGCTTGTGACATATTTTACTACCTGCCTGACATTACTCTATTCTGCACGTGAAAGTGAAGCTCTTTGCGTGAAAGAAATGTTATGCTTGAAAAATAAAACGTCAGCACGAACCATTATCAGCAATCGGCAATGCATAAACGAAATGCCACCAAACCGTGATCTTCTGATAATGGCATAGTGTGGCGGCAGTGCGTGTTGCAGTGTTCTCGCTGATTTGGGCCACTTGGACGGGAATGCTTGAGCGGCTATCATTCTCATGGTGGAAAGAGATAGATGATCATTCCAAATCGTTGAAACGGGTGTAATGTACGTGGTGCTGCACAGTGTTGCGTACTCCAGGGTAGCGTATCGTACTGCTCCCGAGTTGTAGCAATGCCTGCCTATTGAAGCTCGACCGACGTTACTTATTGGGTAGCGTGGCGTTGTCGGCGGGCTGCAGGCATCCGGTAGAACATGGCAACCAAGCAAGAGCGAGACGATTTCTAGTGTGAAACTTGCACGGTTTATTCAAAGGTAGACGAAAGAAAATGAGAAGAGCATGAAGTGATCAAAAGTACATTTCGGAGCCCCTTAAATAGGCTCTCTACAATCGTGGGCGGGATCTTGCTTCTGTCGACGTCACGTGACTGGCACAGAAAGAGGGCCCCTCCTCCTCTGGTTATACCGAGCCTGCTGAAAGGAGGAGGTCGTCACGCCTCCTGGAATTGTAGATGCCTGTCCGTCTCTTCTGCGCGTTGCGGGTTCATAGAAGTTCTCCTCTAGGAGAACTTCCAAACGCACACATGCACACACACACACACACACACACAATAGAAGCCTGTACACTGCAGGGCTTCCGGCAGACAGGCAGACACTCGAAATGGTCATGGCGAATTAGGAAGTCACGCTTCATTTCGACGAGGCCTGGTGGACGAAGGTCGGGTGAGAGAAAGTTCTTTGTGCACGAGGTGTGGGACGCCGACAATAGCAGGTGAAGTCACGCCTCATTTCGACAATGCAGGGTGAGTGATGGTCGATTGAAATTCCTTTCAACACGTGGTGCCAGACGCCAACCCTAACAACAGACAATTCTGCAAAATTGAGAGTGGTGCCGTTGTGGCATCCGATACCACACCATGTGTGCCAGCTCTGCGCCATCTTATTTATGCTCTATGCCTCTTTCCTGGAGGAGTTCCTTGAAAGCGCATGACCACCCGTGACCTTCTTCACTGCTTCCGAAATCCACGGGCAGTCACTTGCTCATCTCGAAGACTGTATTATCGTCACGGTTGGACTGGAGTGGGGCACGCACTTCCATGCTTTGGTACTTAGCACATGCCCTCTTTTTACTGTGACTGGGTGCGCAGCGCTCATTTAACAGTACGGTGATATAAAAAATGTTCGTTATAGCTGGAAGCAGCAGGGCTCGAAATAAACAGGGCTCGAAAATCGTAATTTGACTGAAAGGTGGTCGTTATGACGGATAGATCGTTATATCTGGGATCGTTATGAGGGGCTTCAACTATACTGCTGTCATGTTGATTATTGGAACCTGGAGGTGATTCGAAAAATGATGAGAAAATATGTAAATAATAAATGGATTTACACAGTAATTGTGCGACCACACTAGGCAGCTCAGCACCTAGGAGCTCACTGTTTTTTGAACACTGGCTGCCTACATATGGCAGTTCCTCACACTACAGCCCACACTGCAGCATCTGCATTAGCTCTACCCTGCACAATGCAAATATTTTCCTGTTTGCAAAAAAATTGTTTCAATGGCTATTTCTGCCTAGGCGGCCAGCTCACCGCCATGCCACCTGCCCGGCCAGAGTGTGTTGTTGCCACCAATGACAAACACAGGCTAGTTTGTTTTTTACACGAACAGTGCTCGGTGAAATAAACTGATGTTTTAATTTCATATTTGTGACTGGCGACGACCACTGTTACACCTGTGGCATGAACGAGGACTGCAATACTAGGCAAGTTCAACTCGGAGCCTGTGCCTGGGCAGCACTGGTACACTGCATGCAAAAACGGCTCGACCGCATCACATGCTGTGTAGCCTGGACACCACAGCCTGTCTTCTCTTTTGTGTGAATTGATGAAATGAGAAATAAAGCGTTCTCAAAATGATGCATTTTGTGATCGTCAGCAGTTGTTTTTTGAAGCGTCATATGCTACGACATTAAAGCAAAGTGGATTGGGTCTAGCAGCGCCCTTGGCCACCGTGCCCTCGGCACTTGCTCGGTGTCAAGCCGACAGCAGTGAGCTGTTTGCATGGTCGCCCCAAAAAACTCTGTTAGCTGGCGGGGTGCGCACGGCATGCGTTTGTGGGAAACTTGCTGCTAAGGTGTTCGTTCGGTAAGAAAAAAAAAAAGTTAATTTACACACATGTCTGCAAGTGGCCGGAAATAGTTATGTGCAGTGAGCTGCCACACACACTGATTGCTGCAGCAAAATATGTTGTACTACCGTATTTTCGCGATTCTAAGCACCCCCCAAATCTAAGCACCCCCCTCAAGTTTCGCGAAACAATTGGGAAAAAAATTTTGCATGCGAATCTAAGCACCCCCCTATTTGTTAGGAAGAGCGCGCAGCCAAGGCCGCCAAGCGCGCTTGCTCGCTCTGTCATCGAGCCGGAGCCGTCGGAGTCCCGAGGTGGAACGGCGTCCGCGGCGCAATTTTGCCGCACAGCCGGACTGCAGAGCCGCGCGGACTCGTGAGCGGCAGTGATAGTGACTGAGCATCCGACAAAAGCGGTGGGTTCACTGTCTTCACCAATTTTTCTTTTGGATGTTTGCAAAATAAAATGTTATTTCTCGCACCCATCTCGTCGTGATGTCGCAGCAAAAAGAGGGAGTGGGGGAGTCATTCTAGATTTTTCGAATCTAAGCACCCCCCCTCACTTTGGGCATCGCGATCATGAAAAAAAAGGGGGTGCTTAGAATCGAGTAAATACGGTATATGCACTTTCAAGACAAATTTTGAACAAAATTTAGTTTGTTGCAGCTGAGTCCATTATAGCCAGGTACGTTTAAAGTGGAATTCATTGCAGGAGTGATAAGGCAGACCATGCTACGTGAGAAGAATGGTCTGTTATATGAAAGTATGTTGTATGTGGATCTGTTGTAACAGGCATAGACTGTACTTATATGGTACTTTTTGCTTGGCAAACACCACTTGGTGTATCAGCATTTGGCAGGACATGCCATCATTCAAACAGATCATCCCACGGTGTTTCCGTCTGACGTTATTGTGGTGCGGTCTCGGTTTAGATATTTTTATTTTTATTTTGGAGTTCGATGATGAATATTTGGACTTGGGCACAATTTTCAAAATTACAAAAAGAAGGGGGATGCATCAAAATATGACTGCCTCCAAATTTGCCATTCAAGCAACTGCCTCCAAGGCTATAATAAAAAAATGTTAACACTTTTTCGCTAATCAGTAATCGGTATGTTTGCCTCACTAACAAACTTATCTGCAAGAACGACACGTTTGCTATGCTCATAGCCTTCTTCTGTAAAAAATCTGTAGGGTCTACAAAAACACCCTGTAATAAATTATTTAGGGCCCCTTGGGGCTCAACAGTAATTTTTCTGTGGTTTAGAGGTACTGGACCTTCAATTAAAGCACACACAAAAGAAAAGAGTAAAAAAGAAAACCAGCCAAATCAAATCAACCATTGTGATCATGCTGTCACATGCAGGGTCTGGTGGACACGGCTGTAAAGACCAGCCGCAGTGGCTACCTGCAACGTTGCCTCATCAAGCACCTGGAGGGGCTCATGGTCTGCTACGACCAGACTGTCAGGGACAGCGATGGAAGTGTCATTCAGGTAGGTCACGCTTGACCTTCTTTGGTAGGGTTTTGTCACAACGTGGAAAGTTGATTGACCTTGCACACTTTTGTTGGGCCCAGTGTAACACCTGTTTTTCCATTCTGTCACAGAGCTACTTTGCATGTGCTTCGAAGGCGCCTAGTTGTGTTAGCGGTACCACAGACATTATGAGGTTTTGCTGGAGGGTGTCCACAGCTCGCACGACGCGGCGCAGTCATGGTAGGCAGAGCGGGTGGATGGAGCCACGCCGCCAGGTTTTCCCGCCACCACAAGGGAAAGCCAACTTATGGGGGCACTTTTCCACTGCTTGACGTTCGATATATTGGGAGTCGCTGCTATTTTTGTTCTATGTAATTGTAATTTTTGCAATATATACTCATTGTAACTATAGCATGTCATAAATTGTTCAATATACAGGATAATTCGATTAAATGGGTTTAATATAGTGACGTTTGACTGTAGCAGGACCCTTTTGGTAAGATGCGTGCCGCCGTGTCTTGTGAACGCCCAGTCATGCAAGGTCTTTCCTCCACCTGCTGCAGTTCCAGTATGGAGAGGATGGCTTGGATGTGCTCAAGATGCAGATGCTCAAGCCAAGCCAGTTCCCTGTGCTCATCAAGAACAGCCAGGCAGTCATTAACCGTGATGACATCGAGCAGTGTGCACGGGCCACCGACCACGACAAACTGCACAAGTTAAAGAGAGCGGTGAGGATCACTGTCTGTCTATAAAAATGCTCCTGTCAGTAGATTTAGGTGCATCTTAAGGGGTGACGTGGCTTTGGAAATCAACTTCCTTATTTCTTCATGGATTTTGATGAAATTGGCACAAATGTTTAGAATGTCACCCTGATGCTTCCATAAAAGTTCCATAGCGATATCTTGAGAACACTTTATTAAGTTTTATTGAGCAAAATTTTTCTCCCTCGAAATTTCTGGTGAACCTGGGGAAATTTAAAAAAACGTGATAGGGGAGGCTTGTTAAGTATTGACTGCATAGCTAAATGCGTGCTGAAGGTCATGACATTCTTGCGTTTCTTTTTTTTTTTTTTTTTTTCGGATCACAAATTTTTTGGAGCACCACTTTTTATGTTAACTTCATATAAAGCGCACTTTCGGAGTAGACGAATAGCCATATCACCCGCCGTGGTTGCTCAGTGGCTATGGTGTTGGGCTGCTGAGCACGAGGTCGCGGGATCGAATCCCGGCCATGGCGGCCGCATTTCGATGGGGGCGAAATGCGAAAACACCAGTGTTCTTAGATTTGGGTGCATGCTAAAGAACCCCAGGTGGTCGAAATTTCCGGAGTCCTCCACTACGGCGTGCCTCATAATCAGAAAGTGGTTTTGGCACGTAAAACCCCATAATTTAAATTAAATTTAATTTAATGAATAGCCATATCATAAACTTACAAAGGAATAGCCATATCATAAGCTTACCTGCACTATAGCCCAAGGAACATGACAAAGAAAAAACAAAAAAAAACAGAGTCAGAATATGTTAAATGGTAACAAAGAAATCAGCTCAAGAAACTGAACAGAAAGGCAAAAAATAAAACAGTTTTGAGAAAATGGCTCTCAATGTTTCACCGTCTCTTCAGTTTTCTAAAAGGCACCAAATGTGTAGTTTTTTTGGGGTTTTTTTTTGTGTAGGCAGGGTGTCTACCAACCGGGAAAACCGGGAATTCTCAGGGAATTTGAATAGCCTGGAAATACTCAGGGAAAACTCAGGGAATTTGGGCTTCTATCAGGGAAAATTAGCTGTAACTTGATTGAAAGGGAACGAAAGTCGTGTTAACGCTGGCTCCAGTAACAGAGGAATCACAAAGAATCGTCATTGATGCCGTGTCATCGGCACGATGCATTGCTAGAGCAGTTAACGACCGATTTTCCAGACTCCCGATTTTTCGGACATGCCCGATAGTTCGCACGTCTTTGCTGCACCACCACGTACTTTATATAGTCAGTGTATATTGCCCTGACTGCAGGTCTTAAATGGCACTACTCAAAGCCACCACCGCCGCCATTTTGATTAGTATCTCGCCGCGTCGAACCAGCACTCTCGCACGCAGATCTGCTGGCAGCCGTGGCCACCATCGCGGCAACGTTAGGCCTAGCTGCTGCTATGTTCGCTGTTAAGCTTCTTGCCATGCGGTGCCGTGTTTTTCATTGAAAGAATTCGCCGCTGTCAGCAATGGCACCGACTTCGCCTTTGTAATCCTTGCGATTGGCTTCGAAGCTCGCAGAGCACAGTGCGCTGCGTAATGCCAGTCTCCGAAAGTTAGCGTCGCCTCAGTACAGCAGTGATAGGCGGCGAAGCATAACAAGCATGGGAAGGGGCAATTGTCACGGGACACAGTATGTATTCTTTAATTATACACTCGTGCACCCCCATCTCCTGTCACAGTACGATATGCCTAATAAGTGTACTGGTAAGCCTTAAGGGGGTATATAAAGGTAAACCCCCCAAAAAATCGAATTTGATATTTTGGCACAGAAAAATCAACTGCACTATGAGGAACAAACCTGCGGAAGCACGACCTCGAGCGCCCGCTGAAAGCGGTTCAAATGTCGCGCTGAAGTGTGCCGCGTGTCCTGGCGTTTAAAAATGGCGGTTAGGGGTTGGTTTGTTTATCCTTGTCGTTCGCGGTTTTCTTTATTATGGCGTGTTTTTTTTTTTTCTTGTGTGTGTGTGTGGTAAGTAAATGGTTTGTGCTAAAGAATGATATATTAATTAAAAGAAAATGAGACATCCAGCCAATCGTAGCATTTGCCACAAAGGAATCTCATGTGGGTTCCTCGAAAGAAAAGCATCGCAGTTGATGAAAAATTCGTCCTGGTCCGGGGCTCGAACACGGGACCACCACCTTTCTGGGGCAGTCACTCTACCATCTGAGCTAACCAGTCGGCTAGCAGATGGCAGGGCGAAGTCGAATTTGTTAACCACTCGAAGCAAGAGTTTGACATAATAGCCCTTTGTAGAAAAGAACTATTACGTCAAACTCTTGCTTTTGCTTACGTGGTCGTAGTCGTCTCTGTTTTAAGTTTTAAACATATTGCTTGTCCAGAAGATGGCACGATCGTCGAGCAAATGGAGCAGAAAGAGAACTTTAAAGGTAATCGGTCTTCTGAGCAAATGTATTCATGGACGAACACAAAACACTGATGAGTCGCTCAACCAACTCATCTGGTGCCGCTGCCCTAAGAAAACTTTGTCAGTGCTTACACATTGAAGACAGCAACTAACGATGCTGTAGCCAACTACAATGACGGTTAACCTGCACGAAAAGCTGTTCTGGAGGCCCTTGGAATTGTTCCAGGTCTGTTTTGTAATATTGGCCTCGAAGGGCCGACAAAGAGCGTGTTGACAGGGCAGAATTCTATGGCTCTGCCGAGAACAAGGAAGGATGACGGATAAAAAGGAACACTAAGTAGGGTTTTGGTGACACCTGCAAGAAAGTCAGCAGTGAAATGTATTCTCCTGGGGCATTTTGAGCATCCACAAGCAGTATTGGAACAGAAGACTTAATTTTTCTCAAATTGCATTTTTTATGATTTTTTTCAAATTCAATGTACCTTTTCTCAGAAAGTATTCATCCCATTCCAGTGAAGCTTTGTACACATGCACTACAACCAATCATAAATATTCTAAACTAAAGAAATCTCTGATAATACGAATGACAACACTGGAAAAATTTACACTACAAGAAACCCCCCTTCTGGCTTTGCGCAAGATGAGATATTATTTTTTGGAGGTGCGAAGTTCAAAGTGGATATGATATCTCTTTAGTTCAGATATAACCTATTGGCATTTAGAAAAGCACTGTAATATCATCACATTCCTCTGCGTTCTTGCAGAGAAAAAGTACATAAAATAATTAGGTAAACACACCTGAAATTTTGGGAGTGGGCCACAGGAAAGGCAAACTGTCTAGACTCGAACAAAGTGTCTCATGTTGTACCCAAGATTGTAAGCACGCGAAATTTGATGCCGATATCTGCAGGAGCTTCTAAAATATGTTAAAACTAACATGTACCATTTACCCTACCATACCTCTTTAAGAGCTTTTTCCGACGTGCCTGTGGCAATTTTAGCCCTTGACGGCAGTTAAAGACATGCATTCATTTTTTTTCGGACTGGCAGATTTTTCTAATGTTCTTGCGGCCCCTAGGGACTCGACTGTACAACTGACCAAGAGGATGCTTCAAATGATCCCATGGGGTGAAAGCGTGGCAGAAGGAGGATGAGAACAGAAAGGACCGACGCACTAAGGAATTAACGGGAAAGGAAGCGTGCCGCCGCCACTTTGAAGGAGCTTGAGCTCAATAAACAAAGTTTTGGCTGACGCCGAGATGCAGGTGTCCCTTATCCAAACCAAAATAAGCTCTTTAAAGCAGTTAAACCCAACACAGAGATGTTGTGTACGGGCTGAGAGTATGTCAGGACAGTTGAGGTTGACTTCCCAGCTGCTGAGAGAGAATCTTAGTTGTGACAAAGTTCAGGTCTCATACCGGTGAGCTTGCTATCAGTTGATAGAAATAGCTCATATTTGAAAATGCTCTACTCAATTTGGAATGGGTCTGACCATTTTTTTTCGCTGTGCATTTTACTAACACCTTCTTTCTGTTTTCTTTTTAAATAAAACAGATATTACTCCTTACTATTCCAATTGGATTAAGTGATTTTCTTTTTTGTTTCGACATGCTTACTAGAGAGTGACAGCATAGGGCAACATGGTGTCAGCCTGTCTTGACATCAAACAAAGTTCTGGCTCATTCAGGGAATTTCGCAAAGATGCTCAAGGAAAACCTGGAGAAATCAGGGAATTTGGAAATGTCAGCGACTGCAGCACGACCTTCAGTCATTTGCTTTTTAAAGCGAAAGCTTTACTGGCTGCGAACTTGCGATTTCGCTGTGGCAGTGCTCCGAGGAGGCACATGACGTCACAATGCGCGCCTTGCCGCGGATATTTCTCTCTCTCTCTCGCTCCCTAGTCACTACTGCGCAATGTGTCACTAGTAGGTAGCACCGAGCCACAGGTGTTTCGCCTCTGTGCAGCGCCGCGCCATTCCACCTCCGCCGTTTGGTTTGACGTCATACCGTGTTTCTTGTCGTTGCGCTCGCCTCCGCTCACTTTGCCAGCTGCTTCGCATGCCTGATAACATGTCGGCGGATCGAAAAGGAGAGCTCGCATATGCCGTAACCACAGTTGAGGCAGCACTATGGACAGTGGTAATTATGATAAGCAGGAGGAGGCCTGGAATAAACATCGGAACGAGATGAAGAGGAAACGAATAGCCAAGGAACAAGGAAACAGACGAACAGCATGCCGAACGACTGGCTAAACGCCGCAACATAGCTAGACAACCGCACTAACCTGAACTTGCAATCAAGATTACCCAAGGCTAACCATGCTATGCCTTAGCTTTCGCTATGTATATCCTGGCATAGCCGAGCTAAGCCACTGCCAATTTATTTGTGTGCTTGGTTCTGTACGGAGGAGACAGCTGAAGCAGCCGCAGCCAATTGCAGACTCCGGCATGGCCTTCAATCATTTGCTTTTTGTGTGCTTGTTTCTGTACTGAGGAGATAGCTGAAGCAGCAAATTTGAAGATGGAGAAATGCGCTTTCCAACGAGACCAAGATGGTGGCTCTCGATTGCGCCGTTCCAGAGATATTGTGGCTTGAAAAACTCTGTTCTTTCATGATTTCCCCGAAATTTCTCGCTACCTTGGCTGATAAAACAAATTTTTTAGAGCACTTCTACCTGGTTTATGGGGATTATATTTCGGAATCAGTAGAAAGACAGTTACCGAAACTGAAAATGTGATTTTCAGAAAATATATTTTTTGGCTATTTTTCGTGATGCGAAACCTGCGTCCCCACTTTAAAGAATCCCAGGTGGTCAGAATTAATCCAAGATCACTCACCACGGTATGCCTCATAACCGTATTGGTTTTGGCCCATAATACCGCAGGATTACGCAGCAGCGGTGGCGTAGAGGTAGAGCATCCGCCTCGCATGCAAGAGGGCCGCGGTACGAATTCCGGTGCCGTGCAATTTTCCACCGGATTAAAAAAAAAATAATAAAAATATCCGCATGCTGATAAAATTGAATAAACAAGCCTGGAATGTGGCCTCATCCCAGTGACCAGAACCAGTAATGCGCTCCCTCACCAGAGCAGGATTGGCCACCCTGGTGCAGTACTTGGCCACATCTTCATATGTGATTACAACAATCAAACCCCGGCCCTCAGTCTCCAGCAGCTGCGAAGCATTTGACCACGGTGGCGATCAGACCTGTGACGCAGCAGAGGGTGCTAAGAATTGCTGGATTCGGACCGGCCGCCAATGGAATCTGAACCTGGTAACGCTTAACGCTAGAACGTTATCTAGTGAGGCAAGTCTAGCAGTGCTATTGGAGGAATTAGAGGGCAGTAACTGGGATATAATAGGGCTCAGTTAAGTTAGGAGGACAAATGAAGCATATACAGTGCGAAAAAGCAGGCACGTTGTGTGCTACCGGGGCTTCGCAGAGAGACGAGAACTAGGAGTCGGATTCCTGATTAATAAGAATATAGCTGGTAACATACAGGAATTCTATAGCATTAATGAGAGAGTGGCAGGTCTTGTTGTGAAACTTAATAAGAGGTACAACTTGAAGATCGTACAGGTCTACGCCCCTACATCCAGTCATGATGACCAGGAAGTCGAAAGCTTCTATGAGGATGTGGAATCGGCGATGGGTAAAGTCAAAACAAGATACACTATACTGATGGGCGACTTCAATGCCAGGGTAGGCAAAAAGCAGGCTGGAGACAAGTCAGTGGGGGAATATGGCTTAGGTTATGGGAATAGCAGGGGAGAGTTATTAGTAGAGTTTGCAGAACGGAATAATTTACGGATAATGAATACCTTCTTCCGCAAGCGGCATAGCCGAAAGTGGACGTGGAGGAGCCCGAATGGCGAGACTAGAAATGAAATAGACCTCATACTCTGCGCTAACCCTGGCATCATACAAGGTGTGGACATGCTCGGCAAGGTGTGCTGCAGTGACCATAGGATGGTATGATCTTGAATTAGCCTAGACTTGAGGTGGTAACTGCAAAAACTGATAGATAAGAAGCCGATCAGTGAGTTAGCGGTGCGGGAAAATAGAGGAATTCCGGATCAAGCTGGAGAACAGGTATTCGGCTTTAACTCAGGAAGAGGACCTTAGTGTTGAAGGAATGAACGACAATCTTATGGGCATCATTAAGCAGTGTGCAATAGAAGTCGGTGGTCACTTCGTTAGACAGGACGCCAGTAAGCTATCGCAGGAGGCGAAAGATCTGGTCAAGAAACGCCAATGTTTGAAAGCCTCTAACCCTACAGCTAGAATAGAACTGGCAGAACTTTCCAAGTTAATCAACTAGCGTAAAACAGAATACATATGGAAGTATAATATGGATAGAATTGAACATGCTCTCAGGAACAGAGGAAGCCTAAAAGCAGTGAAGAAGAAACTAGGAATAGGCAAGGATCAGATGTATGCATTAAGAGACAAAGCCAGCAATATCATTACTAATATGGATAAAAAGTGGCTAAGGAGTTCTATAGAGATTTATACAGTACCAGTGGCACCCACGAGGATAATGGAAAGTGAATAGTCTAGAGGAATTTGACATCCCCCAAGTAACGCCGGAAGAAGTAAAGAAAGCCTTGGTAGCTATGCAAAGGGGGAAGGCAGCTGGGGTTACCCAGCTGCCTTCCCCTGGTTACTGCAAATTTGTTGAAGGATGGTGGGCAGATTGTTCTAGAAAAACTGGCCACCCTCTATACGCAATGCTTCATGACTTCGAGCTTACCGGAATCTTGGAAGAACGCTAACATAATCCTAATCCATAAGAAAGGGGATGCCAAAGACTTGAAAAATTATACACCGATCAGCTTACTGCCCGTTGCCTACAAATTATTTACTAAGGTAATCGCAAATAGAATCAGGAACACCTTAGACTTCTGTCAACCAAAGGACCAGGCAGGATTCCGTAAAGGCTACTCAACAATAGACCATATTCACACTATCAATCAGGTGATTGAGAAATGTGCGGAATATAACCAACCCTTATATATAGCTTTCATTGATTACGAGAACGCGTTTGATTCTGTCGAAACCTCAGCAGTCATGGAGGCATTACATAATCAGGGTGTAGACGAGCCGTATGTAAAAATACTGAAAGATATCTACAGCGGCTCCACACCCGCCGTAGTCCTCCATAAAGACAGCAACAAAATCCCAATAAAGAAAGGTGTCAGGCAGGGAGATACGATCTCTCCAGTGCTATTCACAGCGTGTTTACAGAAGGTATTCAGAGACCTGGAGTGGGAAGAATTGAGGAGAAAAGTTGATGGAGAATACCTTAGCAACTTGTGATTCGCTGATGATATTGCCTTGCTTAGTAACTCAGGGGACCAATTGGAATGCATGCTCACTGACCTGGACAGGCAAAGCAGAAGGGTGGGTTTAAAAATGAATCTACAGAAAACTAAAGTAATGTTTAACAGTCTTGGAAGAGAACAGCAGTTTATGATAGGGTAGCGAGGCACTGGAAGTGGTAAGGGAATACATCTACTTAGGACAGGTAGTGACCGCGGATACGGGTTATGAGACTGAAATAATCAGAAGAATAAGAATCGGCTGGGGTGCGTTTGGCAGGCATTCTCAGATCATGAACAGCAGGTTGCCATTATCCCTCTAGAGAAAAGTGTACAACAGCTGTGTCTTACCAGTACTCACCTACGGGGCAGAAACCTGGAGGCTTACGAAAAGGATTCTACTTAAATTGAAGATGACGCATCGAGCTATGGAAAGAATGATGGGTGTAATGTTAAGAGGGGAAAAGAAGCGAGCAGATTGGGTGAGGGAACAAATGCGAGTTAATGGCATCATAATTGAAATCAAGAAAAAGAAATGGGAATGGGCAGGTCATGTAATGAGGAGGGAAGATAACCGGGGGTCATTAAGTGTTATGGACTGGATTCCAAAAGGATGGAAGCGTAGTACGAGGCGGCAGAAAGTTAGGTGGATGGATGAGATTAAGAAGTTTGCAGGGACAACATGGCCACAATTAGCTTAGACCGGGGTAATGCCTTCACTTTACATACCCCCGCGTCTCAGACAGTTGATACTTGAATTCGAAGCCGCAAAAGCAAGTGGCGCACACACAAGAACAATGTGTTATTGCACTTTCTGCGATCGATGCAGTCATCCAGTCTCACTGTCTACTACTCTTGCACAACCCCCTGCATGTCGCCACATTCTTTAATTTCACTTGATATAAATATCTTGTTGCCAAATTATGCTGCAGTAGCTGCACCTAATTTAGTCAGCAATTTGCCACCTGGAAGGATCTGGATGCCATGAGTCACAAAATTATGGCTGCCGTCATGATTAGCCAGCAGCGAAAGACTCTCGCTCTGTTGTCTATCAGCTACATGAGTTCAGCTCTAATTTAGAATCCTCCACCACAGGTTCATTCATCCTGTTGGTATCATTCAAACTGAATACCTTGGACAGAGTGACTACTTCCTCACTTAGCTTTGCATGGATACTGACATGTTGGTAAAAGATGTTCAGTACTTCTTCGTTAATTCAAATTTCACAAGGACGCTTAACGAGTTCAAGTTAAACCGAATTTGAATGAAAGAAAGTCATTGAAAAACAGCCAGAATTGAGACTGGGTTGCTAGAAAGCCCTTGTAACTGACATTGTGTATTGACCAAAATAATCTGTGATCACTTCTTGCTTCTTTGAAAGCAATGGTCATCAGTTTGTCTTCCAAAGCATGAATGTGATGCAGAGCATCATCTTCACCCTCCTTGAAGTTAAAGAATGGGTGCGGAAGACCAAGCGCCTCCATTACTTGCAAAGCAGGGGGCTGCATCAGTTCTTCGTCTTCCTTGCCATCTTCATCGATGACAGGTTCTTCGCCAGTAACCTGCGTGAGGACGTTGTCGTCCGTCAGAGCACCATACACCGCCACACTGGCATTTGTCTCGACATAGTTGTCGAAGCTGATCTCTTCCAGTGCATTGCATTATCCTGCGGGGATGACCTTGTGCTGACCGGGCTTGCAATCTGCTTCCGTGCCTTGGGTCTCATCTGCCACAATGAAGCCACAGTGGTGGAAACAGTTAGCAACTTTTGCTGTAATGACCTGATCCCTGCCACACACCAACATATGCAAGGCCGTGAACAGTGTCACAGTGTGCTTTCATGTCTGCGCACACAACCAAACGCTCCAACATGTGGTGCCTTTAGAACGATTTTAAATTCTTAATGACTACCAGGGCTGTTGCTTGCAAGGCTGCCATTGTGTTTGGAGGGAGAAGCACAAGGTTAATGGCCGTCAGACCGACATCGACCTTGTGTGCGGAACAGTTGTTGACAATCAAAAGCACTTTTCTGCTGCTTAGTTCAAGCTTACTGTCAAGCTTGATTAGCTACTGCTTGAATATTTATTGCGTCATCAAAGCCTTGCGATTAGCTGTGTATTTCGCCAGCAGTGTGCAGATATTTTTGAAGCAGCAAGGCTTAAGAGCCTTGCCTATGACAAGGAGGGGTGCCTATGACAAGGGGGGGCAGTTTCTCTGTCCCGGTCCCGTTTGCTGCAAACAAGACGGTTTTGCGCTCCTTGCTGCGCTTCCCGCCTGTACAGCTGTCTCCTTTGTATGTCATTGGCTTGCTTGGTAACAGCTTGTAGAAAAGAGCAGTTTCTTCTGCGTTCAAGATATTCTGTGGCCTTCAAGTACTCCTGCAAAGCACCGTTCTGCCATGTTGCGCATGTCTTCCGGCTCACATCCTTGCTTTCGCCTGACAAAGTGTGAAACACGATCTCGTGCCTGTCCTGGAAACGATATAGCCACCCATCTGAAGCGCTGAAATGCTTCATCTTAAGGCGAAGCGCGTAATCTGCTGCCTACATATGACCATCAACTATACTCAGTGAAATGTCCTGACTTTTCATCTCCTTTATCCAAGTGTCTACTGCGTGCTCCAATTCCGGCTGCTTTGCAGGCCAAAGTTTCTTGTGACTGTTAATGAAAGCTTCAGCTTCATAGGCCTCCTCAATCGCCTACTTATTTTATATATAAGTTGAGAGCATGCTCTTCGGAATGCAATGCTTCTTTGCAATTTCCAGTTTGCTATTCTTGCTGGCGTGCACTTCCAAGAAGGATCTCCACCTTCTCCTTGAGCGTTTTGGCACTGTAGCCTATGCCGCGAGGAGACATTGTGTGGTAGGCCTAATGACCAAGCCTGTCAGCACAACACAAGAGCAGCAAAGTAGCGTACATGGTGAAATACACGAGATGTGAAAGAACCGCTGATATTGCTCCCGGCGACACCACTGGCGACACTGTGTGATCGTGCCACGCATCCGGGCAGTGTACTGCTCTTGGAGCATTTGCTCCACCTATCGTTACGCCAAGAAACCTTTTGCAGCTTCAGTATGAAATACCTTGAGATAACAAAGTAGGTAAAATCGGCAATTTTCTTTGTTGTGTTGAAATTTCGTAGTATTGAAATTCAACCTTTTATGTAAATAAGTACAGTTGTCGATTGATTTTTCTTGCGCGGAAAGGGACTGCAGAATTTTCCGAATTATGAGGCAATCGAAAAAAGTAAATTTGAATTGGAAAACAATTCATTTTGACGAATTTGGGAATTGGTGACGAATGTACGGTTTCATGCCACGTCGACAATATCTTCACATCCGCAGTGCAAATTAAGCGAAGTCCCCGCGGCTGATAGTGTCGCCCGCACTGGGATGACGCTATCATTAAATGTGCCAGCGGCGGGGAGCAAATGGATCGTCTGCCTTTCGCTCCATTGAGTCACCGAAACTTGAGATTATGCAACCTTTAATACTAAATGCACGGGAACACAGCTTGCATAATGCTACGGCGTCTTGGCATGCCCACTCTTTGCATGCGTGGCAGATTACTTCTAAAGCAGGGTATGCGGCTGCGTATGCACTCAGCCACACTTACAGCCATGGCTGAGACGTGCGCCAACTTACCCCCCCCTCCCCCTCGTCTCTCACGTCCGCTTGATCGCGTTGCTGCAAGCTCACTCCCCTCCCCCTTTTCCCTTTGCTTGCATGGGAAGGCAGCATTCGTGATGCCACCATCTCTCTTGTCTCATCCTCGAACACTTTCTCTTGCACCTAAAGCAGAAAGCCCACAGGGTGCGATAGGATCTTATCATACTTGGACTTTATACAGAGCATGATGTGGCTGCACTTCAGTGATCGCTTTTGTTGCATCAAGTGCAATTCGAGAGGTGCCTTTGCAAGCAGCAGCTTGTACACTTCTAACAATACCAGTTATAACAATGAGAAGCTGCTGCACTGTCAACTTTTGTATGTTTTGCATGGTGAAATTACCCGCTTACTACAATGCCCTGATGCCGCATTATCGGTTATAACAATGAAGTTTGGCTGCTTGGCGTCCGAGCCGAAAGCTAGTGAAATGCGAAATCCTTGAGAAGAAAAAAAAAAAAGACGAGAAATTCGTGCCGTTGCACGATGGCCCACTGCTCGAACGGCCACCGTGGGCTCATTTCCCAGCCTTCTCTGAGCGCCTCTCTCCTGTCACCCTTCCAACCCTTATAACATGAATGGCCTGCGCCTATATCTCTATGCCACACCACCTTCCAAAACACAAATGGATCGCGCCAACAGCACTGCTTGTACCTTGTTCGCCGGCTCCTCATTCAGCGCAGTTCAGTCGGTTCAGAGTTCAGATCGCCTCTGCAGTTCAGAACAGTACAGTTGAACCAAATGTACTTTCTTCCTGTCTGTGGTGACACAATTATTTTTCTTGCACTTCGAGCGCGTTTTCAGCTAAACCATTTTGATGCAGTGCATATTAGGCATTGAAGATGCCGAAATGAGTGGTTTCCCAAATTGTATTTTTTTTTTTCAGTGATTTTTGCAATTTGACCGCCTACAGCCCCTTAAGTGGCATAGAGTATAGTAATACATAACATTGATTTTTACGCTATCTTATGGAAACATTGGACAGCTGCCATCTGGGGCTTTAACTTAGTCATTTTTTATCACACTCGAGTGCACAGCACTACAGTCAATTCATATGCTTTAAAATTTTTCTACAAATGCGTTCACTGCTTCACGGCTATGTTAAATTTGATGTGTTGTAGGAATGCATGTGCTGCTTCATGACCATGTTAAATTTAATGTCGCGCACAGAATTGACAGATTCATATAACAGCCCCAGATTATGCTGCATAAGAATAGAAAATAAAACTCCCTTTAGTTCCTTCCACAGTGCTATGCTTGTGAAGCTGCGGGCCTGGCATAACTAGCTAACAAGCACAAAAAGCATATATGATGCATTTTCCATTGAGATGCTGAATTTCTGTAGTGTTGTGACGAACGCGACTGTTTATTCTTTAAAACAAATTCTTGTCGTTGCGTCGGCTGCCATGTTTAAGGCAAGGACATCTTTTTTCTAGGTGCGCAAATGGAGGAACAAAATGGACAGAGATGCTGACACTCACACGTCTCGCAGACAGAGTGCATTTACCCTCTTCTCGCAAACCCAAGGGTCGCTAGTGCGGGAAGAGCACTTCAGCCGATTTCACAATGGAACTTCCGAGACTGCTCGTCAGGCGATCTTGGAGGCTTACTTCAACCTCGACGAAAGGACACGTCATAAGTAAGGCTCCGCATTCACTTGCAGTAAAATGTTTTCATTGAAATGTTTGTACCAGCTCTCTTCAGCAGCAGGTTTATTTGGTGGGGTTGCTTGATTCTCTCGTGTCCACAGAGTGATCTTTGTTCCACATGGCACACAAGTCACGTGGAGAATACTTAGGGGACCTGAGAATTTGAGGGTCACTACAGTTTAAAGGTCAACTGCAAAAAAACTTTTAGACTGCTTAAAAAGCTTAGTTTGAGATAGTGTATATAACATTCTCATGCTAATGCAGCCATAAAAGAGTACCGACATGACATCTTGCATTATTATCGTTTTGTTAAAAGTGAGGTAGAAATTTTCTGAGCCTTAGCAGAAGTAGTGCAAGCATCAGAGCATCATTAGTGTTTATGATGATGCTTGTTTCTGCTAACTATTGTCTGTATACGCACCCAGAAAGTGGACACATCAAGGCGTACCCGTTAGCTTCATTCTTGTGATCACTGTGGCTGTCACTCATGAGCGTAACCAAAGAATATGTGTGCAGCGCTATTGTTTCATTTATGTATCGTCAATGTCGTCATACCTGGCCTGATTATCACATAAGAATAGCAAGTTTTTGAGCTTTGTGCAACTCCTTGAAATCCTTAAATACCTTTAAATTTGGAAAAAAATTCAAGCACCCTTACAACTTCTTGAAAATAAATATGCTTCTTCATTTCCTTAAAAACTGGAGTTAAGGGTGACTTCTGAACATTCAAACTAACAAACTCTGCATTAGCACTATGTCGTGGACAATGTCTATTGGGAAATGGTTCTATATATTCTCTTTTAACAGTTTCACCAAGTGATTGCAGGGTGACATGTCCACAACCACTGACAGGCTTGTTTAACTCACCATTGCCATTATGGTGCTAGAAGTTACATCGGGTTCACCAATATTAGGCACCTCCGTCACTGCACGCACAATTTCCGCTTCTATTAGCTCTTCTGTCGTCACCGTGTGAGCATCGGCACTGACGTACGTGCAGAAGGTGTCACAGTCGGGCACAACGCCGGCGTCAAGGAGAGCGTCCCACAACGCTAGGGCTTGGTCGCCCGCGGCACCCTCATTGGCGGCAGCACCGAGATCTTCGCTGTAACCACCCCTGCTGACTGCCAAATGAGGCGTGCTGGAAGCAATTGGTGATCATGCTTGCCAGTACAGCCGTCCAAGCAGCCTGTAGCATCTCGATCGCCATGTCCAAGTTGATCGTGGACTCGCGCTTCATGCTCATATTGAGCAGAATCTGGTCAATCACACGCTTGCGTTAGCCCGACCTAAAGTTCATGATAACTCCTTGGTCGAGAGGTTGCACAACTGCAGTGCATTTTGGCAGCAAGAAGCATAGCTCGATGTTTTTGAGCACAGCGGCAGTGTGGTAGGCTCTACAGTTGTCCAGTACGAGGCATATCTTCCGGTTCAGCTTGCCCAGCCACTCGTCCCATTCCTGCAGCCATAGTGCTAAAATTTCTCTCGTCATCCAAGCCTTACGGTTGGATGCATAGCTCACTTGAAGCTTTCGTTTGCCTTTGAAGCATCATGGTGACACACTTATGCTGACCAAGAGGGCCGGCACCTTTTCCGACCCATCCATGTTGGCACAAAGCAACACGGTTACGCAGACCTTGCTCTACTTACCGTCCCGGCAGCATTCACCTTTGAAGGCCAAGGTTTTTTGTGGCAGCATCTGGTAGAACAGGGCTGTCTCATTTGCTTTGAGCAAATCCTTGACACTGTGTTTTTCTAGCAGCTGTCCAACGTTTGTCTCCACCCACACCACTGCAGCTTCTCGGTCGACAGATTATGCTTCCCCGCTGACAGACCTGCCGACGATGTTGTGGCGCTCTTTGAAAAGCTACAGCCAGCCGACAGTTGCCACAAAACTGTCGTGCCCCATGATGCATGCGAAGTCCCTCGCTGCCGACAGTCGCCACAAAACCGTGATGCCCCATGATGCATGCGAAGTCCCTCGCTTTGCTCTGCAACAGTGCCCCACTCACAGGAGTGCCACTTGCTCTTGCGTCCAAAAACGACTTGAAGGCCACCTTCTCTACAGCTTCGAAAGCATCGCAGCTTCTTTCTGTCGCCACGTGCGATAGCACTCGTGACAGCTTCTTTGCTGCTCAAAATCGTGGACAGCGTGCTCAATGCTATGCCGAACTCTTCGGCCACTTTTTTCTTCTTGACGTCAGACTCGACGGCTTTCAGCATAGCCACCTTCTGCTCGATTGATATTGTTTTGCACTTCCGTTTGCCGTCGTCCATCTCCTTTCTGGCGGCGGGAACTCGCACGAACGAACCGATAGAAACACTGATATCGTTGATGTGCATGGAGGCAACAAGCAACAACAAAACCGTGGTCGTTGCTGCCCCACACACACAGCGGAAGAGCGGACGGGTCCACCAGTTCCACGGGAAAGGGGAGGCCGGGAGATGCGCACGGGAGATGCGAACATCGCACTCTATAAGACATTGACCTGACGGGTACCAAAAGGGTCAGTAAATGCTCGTTGTGGAAAAAGAAAAATTGCCGATGATTACATTACTTCCTAATGCAAAATTTGAGCGCAGCTCTTTAGCTGTGTCGGCTTTTCTATATACTGAAGCACATAATTCGAACAAGACATGTATGTACAGTTACAACTTTTTATTCTTCACTTCTTCAAGAAACACTCCACTCCCAGTTCTTGATTGTCATGAAGGTAGCTTTGTGGTTGGAGGAATAGATGGATATACGCTAGACTTGCTGCACCAATGCCTGGTTCGGCATAGCGCACCTCTGGATTCTGGCGGCGACGGTGCTGGGCCTCTGCTTGGGCAGCTCGTTTAGCAGTAGCGGCAGATGAAGGACTTCCACCTGTTGCCTCGCTTATGGCTCAGAAAGAACTGGCTGAGAATAAACTACTTTTGTAGGCAGACGGATTATGTGATAATATAAACCATCTGTGAGCCTCTGACAATCTGCTGGTACGGAACATTTCGCACCAGCCGCCGCAAACAGAGCGTACCTTGGCGCAGCTCCCTCGCTTATCGGGAGGCTGTGGGATACAGTGTGTAGGTGCATAGGAACGTTGCGCGGCAAAGAGATGGCAGTGACTGACCGATGCCGCTGACACTGCTATCGAGTCAACTGAAGGTGGCTTTGCGTTTCTGCTTGGGAAGCGCGCACCGGGATTCACTGAAACCGAGCCGGCACTTCAGCAACTGGAGAACGCCGCGCACTCTCGCACGGTCGCCGCCATGGAGGAGAGGAGGGGGAAAGGGGTACACGCAGTGGCGAACAGCAGCAGCTGTGCGTTTCAGCTTGGGCAGCAGCACATCATCGAGATCAGCCACCGAGCCTGCACTGTGATTGCCGCGGCACATGGGTGGCGTAGGAGGAGGAGCAAAGAGATCAAGGCTAGTGCCGTGTGCGAGAGATGGCGCCAGGAGCGTGCGCAGCCAAAACAGCGCGCTGGCCCTGGCTACGGAGCTGGTTATGGCGAGGCAAGACGCCGCCACGAAATGCAGGAAACGGGCACCAAAGAGCTGCATTCTAAAGAAGGTTTGTTATACCTATTGCGAGGAAACTTTAGCTTCGTTAAAATGTGGTTTTCAATACATGCGCATCTATTGAAATTTCAAGGGGAATCACGATTGCTTCGTTATTCTATTAGTTCGTTACATCCCATGTCGTTTTAATGAGGTTTTACTGCATTGGCAAGACCCAACAGTGACACTCCCCAGTGTTGGTTTCTACCTCAGCGGGACAGCGTTTGACACTGTTTACATCTGGTTACATTTGGTTACATCTGGTTACATTGGTTACATTTACATCTGGTTTGACACTCGTGAGACGGAGCTGCCCAGCTGGGATCTATGCAAGCAGAAGCTTCGTGGTCTATTTGGCAAACCAATTGACCATCAGTGCACTGCTTCGAAAGATTCCTCCTGTCGGCATTTTTACAATTACTAGTATGTAAAGCGAGGCGTGGCATTTCCTAGGTGCCCGACGTTTGTGTGCAGGCATGAGTAAGAGTGGGTGTGAGAGAGAAAATCTGGGAGCTTTTGATCCTTGAATATGTGACTTTGTTTAGGCACTACAGAGAAGTTTCTTTGCTCGTGTTGTATGCGTTTGTCCCTAGGCGTGCCGGCATTGCGGAGTGGGGTCGAGCTTGATTATGCTGAGATGCTGGCTGCCGGCATGGTAAAGCAGTGAGCATGGACACCCAATTCGGTGATCACTGTGTCTGAAGTTACGTTGGACATGCGCGACTCACAGAAGCTAAAGGTACATCAGGCAGACTTTCTCAAGCCTGTGGTGCTGGTGCTGAGTGAGTCCTGCCGGATTATACCTTTCTCATGTCTTATGGTGCTATACCTTAAAAATAAACATTGCCGTAAAAATTATTGCCTTTGCGTGTTGCCGACGTTAGGTTAGTTTAGACTTACGTTAGGTTAAGGTTAGATTAGCGTAAAAGGCGCGTTCACTGGGCTAACTCATAGACCCCATGGCAGATGCCTCTTAATACTTCGTTACTGACAGTGTTTTGAAATGCTTCAATTGACACATGTCGAGATTGCAGTGGAAGTAGTGGCCAAACGAAGACGCTGCCAAGGTTGATCCGCAAGCGCTGATGTTGCCCCGCTCCCAACTTCAATTGAGGCTGTAGCTACATTGGCCCTTCTGCACCACTACTTCGGCGCAATAGAAGGCACCAGCCTGTCACTTGTGGATCGTTTAGACTATGTTCAGGACACCATGGTTAAGCATGCGGCTGCCAATAAGAAGCAGGCTACACTGCTGCACTACTTTCAGCCAAAGAAGTAAATACTTTGTGTGAAGCTTCAAGTCAGTATTTACTGCATCATGTTTGGTTCCTTGACTGATTGTCCAAGTTCTTTACACATTTTTTACGTTATTTTATACCGTATTTACTCTTATAATCATCACACTTTTTTGTCAAAAAGGTTAACGCAAATTCTGGGGCGCAATGATTACGCGGGTTAAATTTCCCGCGAGAAGAAAAAAAAAATTTCATCCCGCGTTTGCAGCGGGATGACAAGAGGTCAACAAGCAGGTGGCTGCCGCTGAACAGTGCGGGACACCAAAAAAAAAAATGACAGCCGGCGGAGCAAGTCGAACGCGTTTTTCTTTCTTCTTGTGAGTACATTACGCACATTGAAATAGTTTCTTCAGTATCAGTAATGAATAAACGTAAGTAATAAACGGTACAACATCATCCCAATTCTTGTGATCGGACGCAACATACATGGAAAGCATATTAGTGATTGTTCGATTAGTGCGCTCAGTGAGGTCGTTCGTTTGCAGATGGTACGGCGTCGAGTGCCTAAGGTGCGAGTTACATAAACGCACAAGCTCTTTCACAATATCCGCCGTAAATTGACGTCCCCGGTCGCTTATGATAACACCAGGTGGTCCATGTCGCAGAACAATAGCGTGAAGTAAGAAGAGAGACACTTTAGTGGCAGTGGCTGATGGTATAGCCGCTGTCTCGCAATAGCGTGTGAAATAGTCGGCGCAGACAATTATCCAGCGGAGTCCCTTAGATGACTTTGGAAAAGGGCCTAACAGATCAATTCCAACTTGCCGAAAGGGTGAGCTGGGAGGCGGCACAGGTTGAATGAGACCAGATGGGGCAGTGGTTGGGCGTTTCCGACATTGACACTGTATGCAGCTGGCGACAATATCATAAGGCAAGTTTGTGACAATAACGAAGCCATGTCCACTTTGAGGGGACAGAAACGGAGATGGGGCATAGAAACACATGGCGGGTAAGCTGCGGAAACTGCGGCATTTGTCTTCACTACTATCCTAATACGGCACGTTTTTGCTAAGGGTGGGCGAATATCTTAGCTGTGTTACAAGCATTGGCGTATGAATAGGGTACACTGCTAACGTATCAGTGTAAACATGGCCACTATCATTGTCGCTCGCGATTTGTTGCGTGCCCACGAGTGCAGACGAGAAAAATCAAAAGGCGCCTTTTTTGTTGTTGTTGTTGTTGTTGACCAAAACCATTATGAAGCCTACAGATAATAAAGCCAAGGTAAGTTTGGCTGTAGCTTTCTTTCTTCATTAAAGTGCGGAAAGTGATGAAAGGAATGAACTGGAGCATCTGCCTAAGAATGTTCGGTGCCTGCAGACTGCTTGGTAGGTCTTTAAGAGTCGTTCACGGGGCATTCGACAGATGGTAAGCGCAATCATCATTAGCTAGACTTGGCACACGACATATCGCTGCAACAAGTTGGCGCTATCTTGTTCCAACGACAGCTGGACACCAATCGCATGATCATGTATGCTAGCCATCTTCTTTCCGCACCAGAGCGCAACTACTCCACAACAGAACGCGAATGCTTGGCCCTTGTTTGGTCGATGGCTAAGTTCCGCCCTTACCGGTTCGGTCGGCGTTTCACCGTCGTGACAGATCATTATGCCTTATGTTGGCTATCCTCACTTAAAGACCCGACAGGCTGTCTTGGCTGCTGGGCTTTACTCCTGCAAGAGTTCACCTTCTCCATGTCCTACAGGTCTGGGCGGCTACATGAGGACGCCGACTGCCTCTCCCGTTATCCTGTCGACCCTCCGGATGGCACCGAAACCGATACAGATACCTGCGTTTTGTCAATCTCTGGCTTCTCACACATCGCCTCGGAGCAGCAGGACGTTTTCCTCTGTATGTTTGTCCTCCAGGATGAATTCACATGGTGCTGAATTGCTTCTTGTTGTTTCCCAGTATCTGCACTCGACAATTCTCTCGCAGTTACACGATAAGCCCACCGTTGGTCATTTGTGTGTCCCCCGTACGTACGACCGTGTGCGCAGGCGATTTTTCTGGCCTGGGGGCTATATCGCTCTGTTCGGAGCTACGTCGCTGCCTGCGAACTTTGCCAACACCTCAAGAAGCCTCCAAAGCCTCCATTGTCTCCCGTTGGGCACCTTCAGCCAATAGATATCCCCAGTGAGCTATTTTACCGCGTTGTCGCGGACCTCCTTAGCCCATTTCTAGCTTCATCCTCGGGCAACAAGTGGGTGGCCATTATGACGAACTACACCACACGTTATGCCATAACGCGGGCCCTCCCTACGAGCTGTGCAACTGATGTGGCTGATTTTCTCCTTCATGAAGTGACCCTACATCATGGTGCCCCACGTCAGCTACTCACTGATAGAGGCCACTGTTTTCTTTCTAAGGTTGACTACAACCTCCTTCACTCTTGCTCCACATCGCACAAGTTCACGGCAGCTCACCACCCACAGACAAATGGACTTACCGAGTGTCTCAACCGTACACTCAGGGACGTGCTCTCCATGAACGTGTCTGATGTTCACCGGGATTGGGACTGCACCTTACCCTTCGTGATGTTTGCATACAATTCGTTGCATCACAATATTACTGGTTATTCTCCATTCTATCTACTATATGGCCGTGACCCACTCCTGCCTCTTGACTCGCTGCTCCCTTCCGATGCCAAGACTACCACGTTTTATGCTCACGGCGCCATTGTTCACGCGGCCACAGCACGTCGCATTGCCCGTGACCGTCTTCTGGTGTCTCAGACTAGCCAAAAGCACCATTACGACAGTCGTCGTCGGGACATTCATTTCAGCCCTGGGTCACTTGCCCTGCTTTGGTTACCCTCCCGTTGCGTCGGCCTTTGTGAAAAAGTGCTGCTGCAATACGTCGGGCCATACAGAGTTCTTCGCCAAGTCACCATCCTCACGTATGAGATATCACCTGTGACTTCAACGTCTTCTACCCCTCGAAGAACTGATATCGTGCACGTTTCGCAACTAAAGCCCTATAACTCGCTCACTGATTTGACACCCTAGGAAGCACTGACACGATGCTTGTGCCGCCGGAGGTTAATGTCACGTATGAGTTTGTGCTGCTGTGGAAAAAAGGACGTTTGGAGGTAAAGAGGAGGTTGAAGTGTCTCGACAATCGGTAGATGGCGTTACCCTAGCTACTGAGCTACAACCTTGTAACTGTATATATTCTAAATAGATACATTTTCTCCCTGTAACAATATTACCTAAATATTGTTACCTTGAAATTTGTTCACTCTTATGAATACCTTCAGCAGCGGTGGCGTAGAGGTAGAACACTTGCCTCGCGTGCAAGAGGTCCGTGGTTCGAATCCCGGTGCCGTGCAATTTTCCACCGGATTAAAAAAAAAAATATCTGCGTGCTGATAAAGTTGCATACACAGGCCTGGAGTGTGGCCTGATCCCAGTGACCAGAACCGGTAACGCACTCTCTCACCAGAGCAGGATTGGCCACCCTGGTGCAGTACTTGGCCACAACCTCCTATATGAACACAACAATCAAACCCCGGCCCTCAGTCCCCAGCAGCTGCGAAGCAACTGACCACTGCGGCGGTCAGACCTGCGACGCAGCAGAGGGTGCTAAGAATCCCTGGCTCCAGACAGGCCGCCATTGGAATATGAACCTGGCAACGTTTAACGCTAGAACGTTATCTAGTGAGGCGAGTCTAGGCGTGTATATCTCTGGTAATTTATCTTGGAATGTTCATACAGACTACGTAATCCACAATGCTAATCGCGTGCTTGGCTACCTATGCCGTAACTTTTCAACTGCCCCTTCATCTCTAAAAATGCTTCATTATACTACCCTTCTACGTCCGAAACTAGAATATGCGTGCGCTGTTTGGGATCCTGCCATTGACAAACTAATTAATTCGTTTGAACTCGTACAAAATAATTCAGTTCGTTTCATCTTAAGTTACTACAACAGAACTGCAAGTGTGTCTGCCATGAAAACCAACCCTGCATTTAACACATTTTCTTATCGTCGTAAAATCACACGTTTAGTTATTTTTCATAAATTATACCTTTATTCAACACTCCGCAACAATTTCTTTTCAGCCACAATACGTATTGCCTCGAATTGACCATCGCTATAAGTTTGGTCTCGAATCACGCCACACGAAAACATTTTTGCAGTCATTTTTCCTTCGGTCATCCATGAAATGGAACCATCTTCCTGGTGAAGTCGTATCCATTTACGATAACAAAAGATTTTGAGCACCTTTCGCTAACAATGTGTAATCGAAGCATTTTTTATTTACTGTAGTGTTGTAACCTAAGTGCATTTGTGTTTGCCACTTTACTATCTTAGTTTGCTACCAATTTATCATGATGTTGTAAAACATAGATAAAACTGTATAATCAGAAGCTTCCATACGTAAACGTTCCAACTGCTTATGTTTGTTTCTTTTTCTCATTTGCTGTAACCCACTCCCCTCTTTAATTTCCTTGGCCCTCAGGGTAATAATAAATAAATAAATAAGCATACATTCATTACACATTCATAATGCTGATAAAGATTTTAGATTTACTTTGTTAAGTCTCGTGATTCACTGTATTCTTGTTTGTTGTGCACTAAAACATCCTTAATTCGACACTCATTAATTCGGGAAATCAGATAATTCGGGCTCGCTCTTTGGTGCCGGCAGGCGTATGCATTATTTAATGCAATGAAGCTCTAGTTAATTTGGACGTATTTGGCCGCACATCGGTTAATTCGGACAACTCTCAGAGCTCGGCGAGTGCCGTAGCGCCGAAAATGTGCGACGCAAGAGAGCTAAAATGGTGTCAGCATCCACTGAAACGAAGCGGCGGAGTCCTCATCACTGTAGTCACCAGTGACAATCGTACACGAATGACATCAACGCCGGAACGCTTCGTGCATCTTTGTACCTCTAAATTTTTTGTTCTTGCGTCTACTGCCACGCATAGCACCGCGTCAGCTGCGTTCCTTCATTACTGCATAGTTGGCATTCATAATCGCATTGATAATCACTGTGGTTTCATCTGCGGCTGCAGCAAACGGTAGTTTCATTTTGACTCAGTGCGCGCATCAGCCGCACGCCATCAGAACCTGCAAGGTCACCTTCCATGATCGCGTCATCAGCAGCCGTGGTTTCGTCCACAGCAGTTGTGCAAAGAGTAGTTTCATTTTGACAAGCTTTTGAGGATGAAGAGCACTGGCTACATCATGATGGACGGTGACCAGCTCATTGGTGAAAAAAATAATCTGGATGTGGGCGCAGTAGTCAAAGGCCTGTTTCGGATGGAAGACGTGCACCGCGGCCATGCTGTGAAAGTCGCGAGGCCTTTGCCACTGCGAGTGCTAATAAGCCACAAGATGAGGAGAATTGCAGCTTCCGCACTGCTTTTGTGCAAAATAGAAACGGGATTGGCTCATTATTTTGGTAATGAAAGCGTGTTGATAACGATTTCTTGATACCCTCGATAATTTGACATTCTGCTAATTCGGGCATTTTTTTCGGTCCTGTGAAATCCGAATTAACACTGTTTTACTGTATTGGCATTTTACTAATTTATTGCAAGTTGTTTGGCATACCCAAGGTGTACCTACGTTTCATCTGCTTGTTCCCGCGTCGTGCAGTTGTGCATGGTGAGATCAAAACTATATCCTTTTCTACCATGTCCCAACATGCGATAATGCTCTGTGTTCTGCTTGCATCTTCCTCAGTGTTCGTGTAACTGTGACTTAAACT
This sequence comes from Dermacentor andersoni, assembly GCF_023375885.2. NCBI lineage: Eukaryota > Metazoa > Arthropoda > Arachnida > Ixodida > Ixodidae > Dermacentor > Dermacentor andersoni. Next base: position 8,189,605 of record NC_092824.1, on the reverse strand, counting down.
GCTAGGGAGGTGTTCATGCGCACAGCGCACAAAATCGTGCACTGTGCGAAGTGCGACAAATGCAACAGCTCCTGCGCCCGACTATTAGCAGAAGTGTGTTGGGCAGCAGGAAAGCGTGGGAAAAAGAAAAAGAAGGTGGAGCATGTGACATATGCGTCATGCGATCCTCCAGCTCCGGTATGGGAGAACGCAGGGAAGGAATTTCGCTTGCGTAGTCTAGACTGGACATGTGGAGAGTGTGTCTTTTTTGTTGGTGATGCTCGCCTCCTGAAATCATGGGTTAAAGGCACTTAAATATGTCTGTCTCGGCTATTAATGAACCAATTTGAAAAATTATTGCAGTGGCACACGACCAAGAGGGCGCAGAACAACTTCCAGCGTGCAACCGAAATTTGCTCTGAGGCCTGGTGAGGGGCCCTTAATCAACAGTTGTCAAACAAGAGATGCCGCTGGTGCCGACGTGTTGGCAATACAGTGCCAGTACCAAATAACTGACTTGTTCTGAAGACCGCATTGGACTGAAACCACTTCTCTCCGATGCAAATTATGCTGCTTTTCCTGATTATGCGAGGCTTCTAGAGAGGCCTATTACAAGTAAAACTGGGCAGTGCAATAATGACCAAGCACGGGAGCATACATTTTTAATTAATAATGAAGGCAATGTGTGTCTGCCTGCAGATTGCATGGCTTGCAAGTGTGAACCTCAATTGTGAGAGATTAAGATTATGTGCAGGCAAAGTAACTACTGCGCACAACCTTTGGAGGCCTTTCACACCAGGAAAAGAGGCCCAGGTTGCATCATTGATACTACTGCATGTCTGTTGGGAAGTGAGAAGTCTTTTTAAAATTTTTTTCCTTGCAGTGTTCAATATGTGCGCATGCCCATTTTATTGTAGACTTTCTTCGATTGTCCTCCAGGGGATGTAATTAATCAGTTGTGAGCACAGCACCTATGGTGTTTTGTTTACTTTGCTCTGTCTTTAAGAGGAAGCTTTAGCTCGGGCCCAACTCCGGCGCGGCCTATTCAGATACATGTAAAAACGCAAAAACGTTTTTCTGAGATAACCCCTGGACCGATTTTAATGAAATTTGTTGCATTTGAGAGAGAAAGGTAAATTCTAGTGACTGTTGGAAGCGGAATTTTGATTTAGGGTTTGAATTTTGTTAAAAGGATTTTCAAAAATTCAGACGTTTGAAAAGAATAGAAGCACGAAGTTTACAAGCTAATATCTCTGAATCAAGAACAGATATCGCGATTCTGTAAACGGCATCCATTAGACCATTCAAAGCGGACAAATTTGATATGTCAGTTTACATCTTACGTGAATTTGTTACGTTGTTTACGAAGGTTCTGCAAAAGTTGTAATTACACATTACTTCATTTCTTCAGGTTCATGTGTAACATATCAATTTTGTCCGCTTTAGATGTGCTATCAGGTACAATTCACAGAATTGCGATATCATTTTTTCTCGCTGAGTTACAGAGTTGTAAACTTGATAGTTTCGTTTTCTGAAAATTTGCGATTTTTGCCAAATTTTTATAAAAGTTTGACGACTTAAATCGAAAATTCGAAACCAACAGTCACTAGATTTTAAGCTTTTCTTTTAAATGCAGCAAACCCCGTCAAATTTGGTGCAGTGGTTGCCGAGAAAAACGAATTCTCCTTTTACATGTATTTAGATAGGAGCACCCGAGCTAAAGCTTCCTCTTAAGAGCTGTAGAGGCTTTCCATAAAAATAAGTGGACTTGAAGTGGAAGTGAAGATAGACCGTGATCTGTTGCAGGCTCAACAAATCCACTATGAAGTGTGCCGACCCAGTGTGTTCCAAGCTGCGCAGTGACGTCCACCTCGGTGCCGTGTCTGAACGGCTGGATACTCTAATCGAAGACTACATTGAGAAAAATCCTCATGGCCTTGTCTCGGCCGAGGATTCGGGAGAAGGGCAAGCCATGGAAAAAAAGACTGTGACTGCGGATGACTTCCGGAAAATGGTCTACATGCGAAACATGAAAGCCATCTGTGACCCGGGCGAGCCAGTGGGCCTGTTGGCTGCTCAGGTGGGACCATTCTTGATGCAGTGTGCTATGCTTAGTTTCATACATAGCAGGCAACGCTACTTAGGGTAGGGAGAGTTCCCTCTTTGTTTGCATCTGTGATCAAAAATTAGTGCGTCGCATATATGAAAGAAAACTATTAGGTGCGTGCCATGAAATTTAATGTAAGATTAATTCTCATACCTTTAGCCAGCAATCCATAGCCGATATGGCTAGTTGAGGATCTATCACAAAAAGGCTGAGTAAGTACAACATTCATTGGCAAGTACAATATTAATATGAAAATTCCAGCATCAATGTGGCAGGTATAGAATATCAGCAGTAATTTTCAAGTACAACGTAAATATGGTTACTGGTAGCTTCCTGAAAGAATCCGTCTGGAGCGATGGTGCAATATTTAGCAGATGTTTAATAAAGCTAGGTATATCATTCCAAATTTTTCTGCCAACAAAGGATATTCTTCCGTCACAAACTTTGTGGACAATCTGCAGACTAAGATTTTGTTATTCCGCCCATTCAGGGTTACACCTGGGTTATGTTACGGATGAGGGCTAGGAAATATTCTTGTAACTTATTTTGTGCACTGACTTCAAGCTTTTATGTTGCCTAACAATATTCAATGGCATTGTGTTCAAATTTCTGAACACTTCTGTGGATTGTGTGTTCCTGGCTGCTATCTACAGTAGAATCTTATTTAAATGTTCTGGAAAAAAATGCGACAAAAAAAAAAATGTACTAACTGGAAATTGTACCATCTTAAGTCACTAAAATATTCAGCAGACTCAGCTGTATTTGACACCTACATAATGTGAAGTGTTGCATGAGTTGTTGCAGCATGAGACGTTGATGCATGCCACTGGTGGGTCCCAAGCAGCCTAAGGCAAGCATTGCTTTCCTGTCGTGGGCCGTGTTTAGAGGTGGCGAGAAACTAAAACAAAATCGAGCTGGTGGTCATTGCAGGAACGTGATGTCACAAGAGTAAAACATGGCGCTCACTTCGTGACAGTTGCAGCAGGAAACTGCGACAGATATGGGTTGTCGCCTAATAAACGTGTGCAGTGCGCTTCCAACAGAGGTACGACACGTACGCTGGGAAACAGATAAGTGGAGATGCTTATCACTGTAGGGTTGGCGGCAATAGCTGTGAATGCGATGTATGACGACCCATGAGAAAATTTGCTGATGCTGGAAGAGGAAGCTGATTGTGTGGGTGCATTTTCACATGAAACAGGCAGATGAGTATAGCGGGGAAGTTTCCATGGCGAGCGTTGTTACGTATTCGGTGGCTAGATGCCGAGGGTGGCAGGACGACCGGCCCAAGGAACAGACGACCCACGCAGCGCCAGGAAAACAATCACCTTTATTCCTTCAGTGACGTGCTTTTTTGTGCGCCAAGTAGTCAATCAGGGGTGGCAAAATAAAAAGGAAAGATATCGTGGCAAGCGGGGCAATCTCATCTGCAGGCCCCAACGTAGAATGTGACCAGCACCGCGAATGTAACAGTGTCTACTGCCCTCGATTATGCGTGCCTCATGCCTTTTTTTGTTCACATGCAATCTAACGGCTCAAAAACATATGATCGCAGTTTGGCGATGTACTGAATGTTGGTGCTGAAAGATATTGTTGTCTGGAAACTTGTTAACCAGTAAAAACGAAGTGTAACTGCATTGGGTCATTTCTTGTGTTCTTGATTGCAAACGTTGACACTGAGAAGTCGTACAGACTGGGATCGTATCAACGAGGTTCTACTGTACTTGAATAGGGAAAAACTCTGGCAAATTCAAATTATAAAAACGATGCGACGGGTTTTTCAAACAAGATTTCATCCTCCCATAGAGCACTTAATGACAAACTCGGGCGAAACTTGAAGGTTAAATGTGTCACTAGTTACAGTAATGTTGAGCGCTGTAGAATTGATGAGGATAGATACACGGGGAGCTGACATCAAACGAGAGCAACCAGAGCAGTGTATGCCATCATTTTCCATCTGACTTAAAAGGAGCAGGAAGAAGAAAAGTAGCAGTTTCGCTCAAAAAGCGAAGCATTGATAGCGATAGCGAAACAGACAACAACCTGAAGTAAAGTCTGTAGTTTTGAAATGAGTGCAGTAACATGGTTTTGTGACCAGTGGCCAAAGCACTTGCAATCAAAACATAGTATGCCATCTGCTAGAAGCAGAAACATGCACAAGTAATATCTGATTTAAGGTAAACTTGTGTGCGCAAGTTGCAGCTGTAATACAGCACAAACTGCTTATAATGTAAGTTGCCAGAGTTGCAAATTTCTACACTATAAGCGGTACCACACTGTAACTAAAACATTATTCAAAGGCTTTGCACAAGCAAAACATATAGACTAAGCTGGGGTGTGTGTCCAGGAATCAAAGCACATGACCAGGATGTGCCCTGACTTTTGTTGGCAGGGTGGTCTCCATTTTCAAAGTGCTGTAGAGCCACTGCAAAGGATTGCATTGTGTCTGCAGCAAACTGCAACTTTGGCCACCTACTCCCAATGAGACAACGCTGATTAGGCCAAGGCGGTGGGGGTGT